>NC_056003.1:42930938-44180938 GCF_018446385.1 Zingiber officinale
TGGCAAGGATAATCGAGCAGATGGCCAAAAAGTTCATTTGGCAGCACAACATCTATCGGTTCGGAATCCTGCGTCGGCTCATCTCGAACAACGGAAGGTAGTTCATTGGCCAGCAACTCAGAGAATGGTGCAAAGGGTACGACATCCATCTGGCCTTCACCTTCGTAGCATACCCCCAGAGCGTCTGACAAGCGGAAGTCACCAATCGGGAGATCATACAGATCCTTCGAGTTCGGCTTGACCATATAGGAAGCAGCTGGGTGGACGAGCTCCTGGGAGTCCTATGGGCGATTCGCATGACTCCAAAGGAGGGAACAGGAGTAACCCCGTTCCACTTGGTATATGGAGGAGAAGCAGTCGTCCCGGTCGAGGTGGGGGTGGAGTTCGATCGGGTGCAGCGATACGATGAGGACAATGCTGAGCGGAGACAGCTGGAGTTGGACTTGGTGGACGAAGCACACGCTAGGGCTGCCGTACGACTGAGATCCTACTGACAAAGGATGCATCATAACTATAATCGATGAGTGATACCTCAATCCTTTCTGGTAGGCGATCTCGTATGGAAGAAGGTGAAGCCGGTCGGCAACGTCACCAAGCTGGAGGCTCCCTGGGCCGGACCTTTCAAAGTCGTGGAGAAGCTCCGCTTGGGCACTTTTTACTTGGAGGACGAGGATGGGCGGCGGGTCGAACGCCTTTGGAGCGCGAACCATCTCCAGCCGTACCGAGCTAGCTGAAAGGTGCGCTGATGTAATCAATGTCGTGTCTCCTATGTTCTTGTCCCTTTCAAATTGCAGTATTGAAGCAAAGGCAAAGGTTATCAAAATTACTGCCGAACGGCAAGCTTAAAGCCGAAGACCGTCGAGCGGCGACGTTAAACTCCAGGGTCGGACCGGCGACCATAAATACCCCGCGCTAAAGACCGTCGAGCAGTGACGTTAAACCCCAGGGTCGGAGCGGCGACCATAAATTCCCCGCGCTGAAGACTGTCGAGGGGTGACGTTAAACCCCAGGGTCGGAGTGGCGACCATAAATGCCTCGTACTAAAGACCGTCGAGCGACGACGTTAAACCCAGGGTCAGAGCGGTGACCATAAATACCCCGCGCTGAAGATCGTCGAGCGACGACGTTAAACCCCATGGTCGTTCATAACCAAAAACCGGAGTAAAATGGCAACTCTGTGCTCAGGAACAAAAGGAGAGCGTGTGTAAAATCGAAGCTCGAACGGTTGTCCAAAGGATAGGAGATAATGAATATGACAGGGAACGAGATTCGAGTAGGTGATCCGCCCAGGCTTGTAGAGTCAACTAAGGGCAAGGGACATACGAAAAACTAAAAAGGAACTCCATTAACTAGTATAAATTCCTGCCGAGCGGCAGGCATACATACGAGACATCAAATTTTTATTTTACAATACCACTCCTCACTCCAAGTAATCGAAGATCTCGTCAGGAATGGTGGTGAGGAGCTCGGCACGGTCCAAAACCGGAATGGCTGTGGCTTCGGGAAGGTGACCCTTTGCTTTCAAGTAGGTAACCGTGGCATCGATGGCCAGCTCAAAGGCACTGACAAGCCGTTCGCACGTCTTCTTGACAAATTGTTCCAAATGGATGTAGTTTTGCCTAATTACAGCAAAACGGCTCGGCTCAGCGTCCTGGTATTCCTTAAAGGTGAGACGAGAGGCCTCGAGCATGTCATGGAAGGTCTTCAAGTCCTCTCGAAGAACAACCGCCTCCGCCGAGTGACCCTTTTGCTCGGCGTCCAACAGACTCATCAGCTCCTTAACCTTTTGTTCTAAAGCTCGGGCCTCCATGTTCTTCGCCTCCAGGTCGGCGACGACCCTGTTCTTCCTGGTGGTGGCCAGATCGATCTTCTGGTCATCGACTTGACCTGGGTCTCGAGTTGACCCACCATGGTCTGCAGGCCGGAGGAGTTCCTCTACTCCTCCTCTAATAACTTCTGGGTCTTAGCCAGGTTCTCCTGCAGCTCGGCATATGTAGGGCCCTGGGAGGGACCCACCCCAGAAATTTTAAGCCCCTTGAGCTCCTCCTCCAATAACGCCAGGCGGTTGCATACCACCACGCTCTCCACCTAGTACTGGAGTCGATCGACAGAAGGTTAATACCAAGTTGAAAATAAATTATAAAATAGACAACTTACCCCGGTTGCCATCTGCATATGGCTATTGCCGTGCAGCCCCGGCGGCATGGTCACAACCCGAGCTCGAGCCTCCTCCCAAACCTTGGCCAACTGCCCCTGATAACTATTTGATGTTCGGGGGAGGTTGGCTGATCGACCGCCAACAGAAGCTCCTCAGTCGGGAGATGTAAGGTCGCCTTTATCGACTGACGACTGCTCTGGGTGGACGGAGCAGATAACGCCGGGCTGAAGGAGGGGCCGATCGGAGTGGAATGGATTCCTGATCGAAGAATCCTCTTGCGAGTGGGGGGCAAGACGTTGAGTGGCGACCAGATCAGATGGGAGGTCGCACTGCGAAGGTGTCCTATCGGAGGAGATAGTTTCCACGGTCTCCGTGGCCAAGGAGGGACACCCGTCTCCTCGGATGCTCTCACCGCTGAGGAAGCCGAACGGGTTGGCGTGCCCGTTCGGCGTCGTTTGCGTCTGTTCAGTGGCTCTTCATCGCCAGCGCGCATACTCGGTTTCTTCAGGTCGAGCCTGCCTTAGCCTCGGCATCTTTAAGTTTCAGCAGGTCGAGCGCCACCGACTTCATCATGGTGTTAGCTACAAGAAAAAGAGAGGAAATCAGTTAGATCCAAAGAAAAAAGTCAAGGAAATTTCTCACCTAAGCCGCTCGGGAGATACGTTCGGATCGGACTCAGCCTGAACATGTATAGCACGCCCTCCGGTAATAACTTGTTGATATCCAGCTTCAGGCCGGCTAGCATGTTGGCCGCATGGAGGTACGCTGGCTTGGTCTTGTATCTCTTCAGCTCGAGGGGAGGGGGGAGTCCAACCTGCCACTTGGTTCAGAAAGGAGGCAGCTCGGGGAGCCTTATATAAAAAAGTAGTCATTCCAATGTTTATTGGAAGTGGGCATTTTTTTATTTAAAAAGACTAAGCCGATCCGAGACTGGAAGAGATAAGTGCCCAACTCGGATTGCTTAGGGTAATAGAAGTAGTGGAATATTTGAGGCTTAAGGGGAATGTTTGGACTTTGTGGACTTTGAACATCCCCGCACAGGAGACAGAAGGAGTTAGGGACAAGCTGGGCAAGCGAAAAGCTAAAATAGTTACAGACTTCAATGATAAAGGGATGGATGGGGAATCGCAGACCGGCCACAAATTGGTCATGGTAAAAGAAAAGGGTGTCGTTCGGCAGGATATACGGCCGGCCGGAAGGTGAGGTCAAAATTATTTCATGGTCAGAAGGGATTTCAAAGGCACCTACCAGGCTCGCCGCGTCACTTGCATCGAACCGAGTCTCCATGGCGGTGTACCATGGGCCAGGAGTAAGGTCAATGGCTGCAAGGAACTGACCATCGTCGGAAAACAAGGGCGGAGGGTTCGATACAGAAGATTGCCGGAAAAAACAAAAAGAAAGATCGACTGAAGGCGGGCTCGCCAAGCCAAAAACAACGTAGTGGTGGAGGGAGGAGGAGCTTACGGAATAAGGGTCGCCAGAGCATTGAGACGCAGAACCGCCGGAGCACAACAAGCGCACGGAACCGCTGGAGCTTGCGGAAGACGAAAGCGATGCAGCGGTAGCCGCCCCACGACTTTATAAAGATGGACATGGCTGATCGTTGCTGTCCGATCTAGGGCGCAGGAATCGGGGCGCACATTCGACCGTTGAATTCGAACCGCCAAATGTCACATCAGCAGCTGTCACCTCGGACGTGCGGCAACTAGCCAACGACATGTGGCGTCATCCCACAGGTTAGCATTTAATGGGTGTGTGCTCGACCTTAATGGAAAGGATTTGCACGCATCATGAGGAGATTTGGACGGCGTTAGCATTAGCTGATCGACCCGCACCCCTTCGAAGGCGGTAAGGAAAAGTATCCAAAATAGCCAGGTGCAGAGGCATGAATCGTCGACCGGGGGAGAAAGATCAGTCCTGTGGAGACCGAGCAGGATCCCACTCACTAGGCTATTTGTCCAATCAGTCGTACTTTCAGCTTCCTTCGACTAGACTTGAAGGGAAGGCATGTGATCCGGCGGTAAGAAGAGGGGGCCCGCCCGGCGGAAGGTCAAACTGGTCAACACCTGGCAGACGTTCGACCGGGAGGGCTATCTTCCTGATTAGCAGGAGGATTAGCCAACCCGACATCTCGACAGCTCGACCTGACGCTAAGTTTCCGACGCTCATAAAGCAAAGTGGGAAGAAACGGAGGCCGAACGGCCATCTCACTCGGCTAACAGTAGGCGCGACATTCGGATGAGCGAGCATCCGCCTGAAGGCTGTCAGCCGACGGGCCTCCGCTCGGCCTGGGAAAGGTACTAGCCGAGCGATTCCCACGCTCGGCCCGGGAAAGGCACTGGCCGAGCGGTTCCTCTGCTCGACCCAGTAAAGGACAAAGGGAGCGGGTGGAGAGATCTTCCTGGGAACCAGTGTCGTCGACAAGAGGCGCCAGTGGCTTGGTCGGACAGAGAATCGTACGGTGGAAGCTTCCACTGTCACGTCAGAGATATACTCGTTCTATTAAGGTAGGGTGTCAGTCATGCTTTTCTGACACATCCATTTCAAGTATGCTTTGAGGAGCGTGCACGCCTCTGGGAGCGTGCACGCGCCTCTGGGGAGCCCTATATAAGCACGCCTAGACGCCGATGGAGGTATGCACACATCTCTACTGTAGCTATAGTTCTCGCTTCTGCTCTACTTCTTTATTTCTTTCTTTCTGTCGGAGGTTTGACTTGAGCGTCGAAGGGTCATCGCCGGGGAACCCCTCCTCGTCTCGGCACTGTGTTTACAGTTTCACAACGGCAAGGGATCTACGTCTTTGGAGTCTTCGACCAGTCAACAGGAGCGCCACTGTCCCCAGCGTCCATCGACTCAGCACTCGGACAGGATCAATCTCCAAAGGTAGGGACACCAGAGTGTATAGGTGACCGAAGTAGCTTCCAGGCGGCTGGGGGATGGTGTTATCCACAATTAGAATAAAATGATCACGATGAAGATTGGCCTTTACTTAGGTTACCGATGGGGTGTACAAGCAACCTGAGAGCTTTGTTAACGGTATATTATTGATAGAAGTTGTGGCCATGTCAGTATTTTTATAGGCAATCGAAAAGGTTCCGAGTGACTGATGGAGCATATATAAGGAGTTTCAAAGCAGAGCTTCAACACAACTCATCTAGTATCAATTCACTCTTGTTTTGATACTCTAAGTTCTTCTTCTCCTTTTGTACTATGACACATTGTAACTTGTGCTTTATTTCCAATTAGCAATATCTAGAGTAACAATTTCATTTATTTTAGTGTTGCCTTATGTGTTATTATTGTGATTTAATTTTTATATATATATATTTGAAAGGTTTCCCCACCTAGGAGAAATTAGAAATAAGAATCACATTTTTTATATTATTGTGTATGCTTACTTGTGATTTGATTGATAAACTTGCATGACGAAATTGTTAGCTTAATTTACTGCATATTTACTATTTTGTCTTACTTGATTGAATTAGTCTAAAGTTAAATTTATTTTTGTCGTGCTAACTCTGATTGATTCAACTATTTATTTTTACTATTTGCTCATTTTTAATATGTAACATTATTCACTCCCCTCTAGCATTGATTTTGATCCTATATGATAGATATTTTATTACTTGTGGAAAGTCGTGCACTTATAGATTTCGTCTATGACCAGCAAAGTCGACTACCTTCAATACTTAAGTGAGGATAATCTTGGAAAAAAAATTTACCTTCTTGATGTGCGTAGATTATATACTCTTTTATGCATATTTTTACGCACATTTAGATACTTTGAGCATGCTTGATCTATGCACTTTTATACTTCCAGCTTTCCTTTTAGCATATTTACTCTTTTGGTTTGGAGATCTACTTTTTGTGCATTTTCTGTACACAGGAGTCAAAATTGGTGAAGATTATGCGTCCTCGGGTAAGCTTGGAAGGAATTGAAGGGAGTGAGCATCAGGCCGTGTACCACACACGGCCGTGTAGTTTTAACAGGAAGGGAAGAGGACATGGCCGTGTGAATCTCACACGACCATGTCTTGATTTGAAGAAATTAGAGCAGATGCCTTACATGGCCGTGTAGATCTACACGGTCGTGTGAGGTTTCCAGAGGCCAAGCAGGTGGTGGCCGTGTGCACCACACGGCCGTGTAGCATTTCCAGAGAAGAGAAGGGTCCTGGCTGTGTGAGTCACACGGCCGTGCAGCTTTGGCAGAGAAGGAACTGGTCATGGCCGTGTGAATCTCACACGGCCGTGTCACGGGGCCGTGTAGCGCCCGATTTCCTCCTCTATTTAAACCCTCCTTCATGAATTGAAAGGGGATCTCTCCCCCTTTGGGAGAAGGCAAGATTTGGTGGTATCCTCCCATTCTTGGGAGGATTTCTGGGCGATTCAAGGGGAGTTCTTGACGATTTCGACTCCGGAGCGAGGATTGGATCCGAAGACGAGGCTTCTTTGTAGATAAGTTTTCTCTTTCCCCCTTTTCTTGGTTTCGTGGATTGGGGATTTAAGAAATGCTTGTAATCTTTATTTTTTCGGGTATTCTTCCTCAATTCATGGAGTAGATCTTGTATTCTAGGATTAAGGGTGTATTTGTATGATGGATTGATGTAATCTCTTATGGATTTGCCAATTTCTTGTTTCAATGACATTGTCTTGCTTGTATCAATTAGATCTTGAATGATTAATGGTGATTTGTGCTTAATTCTCATTCTTGATTGATTGTTTGGATTTCTTGTGGACTTAGTAAAGATAAACTCTCACTCGATCATCCGAGGGATCCACGTGACAGGTGCAAGCCCGTGTAAGGACGTTTGAGAGATAATCTTGAAGAGGAAATAGGAATATTCAAGAGAGTAGGATGGATCTTGTGATTAGTTTCTTGTATCTTGATAGATTAATAAGTTGTGGGCTTCTATGTTGATATCCGAGGAAGGCATAGTAATAGGTGCGCTTCTGTGTAAGGACAACGTAGATTCACGTCTAATTGATCATATTTAGATACATTTCTCAGTCCTTAGCCGGTTATCTATTGCAAGAGAGAACCGGCAACTTTCTACAAGTGTTTGGCAATTGAGGGATAAGAATTGGTGAACCATTTGCATTCAAGAAATCTTACAAAGAAACCGAAACTCCTAGAATCTCTCCTTATCATAACTCAAAACACTAAACTCTTGTTTGTTGATCTTTAATATTAGATTTGTTTACCTTCACTTTGCATTTGAAACAATTGGATAGTTGTTTAGCTGATTCGCATTGAGGCATTTCTAGTGCTTATTCCAGTCCCTGTCGATACGATAATCTTTTATATTACTTGCGACATTTCCGTACACTTGCGGAGCGTAACAAGTTTTTGGCGTCGTTGCCGGGGACTGCGCTATAACATTAGGAATTATCAATTGAGTTAGACTAAACATAACATTTGTTTTCCTTTCATATTGCATAGTTGTAACTAATCATTAGATTTCTGTTTTTACCTTCTTGTATAACTTTTACTTCTTGTTAATTCTTTTTGTACAAATTTAATTCTGCATTTTTGATTCTTTTATTTTTCTTTTTTTGTTGAATTTTCATTTGCTATCTTGTTCTTGTGTATGCGAAGATCTAACTTTGCAGGGGAATTCTTTACTTTTGACCCTGAGATTGACAGAACTTTCCATAAAAGAAGAATTCTGCAAAGGCAAATTGAAGAACAAGAACATTTGAACATGGCGAATAGACCACTCAAGGATTATGCAACACCTTATGCAAGAGGTTTTCGATCTAGTATTTCAAGACCTTCAGTGGAAGCTAATAACTTTGAGATCAAACCCGCAATTATATCTATGGTGCAGCAGAACCGATTTGGTGGATGACCTCATGAAGACCCCAATCAACACTTAGAGGTCTTTTATGAAATATGTGGTACCATGAAAATGAATGGAGTTCCTTCAGAAGCAGTTAGATTATTATTATTTGGGTTTTCTTTAAGAGATAGGGCAAAGCAATGGCTGAATTCTTTGGCCCCTAATAGCATCACCACTTGGAAGCAGTGTGAGCAACAGTTTCTTGATAAATTCTATCCACCAAGCAAAACAGCTTATATGAGGAATTTAATTGTAAGCTTCAAGCAAACTGACTCAGAATCTCTTTTTGAAGCGTGGGATAGATATAATAGTATGCTCAGACAATGCCCACATCATGGGTTGGAAAGATGGTTAGTGTTGCACACTTTTTATAATGGTATCAACTATCATACCAAAGTGTCCCTTGATTCAGCTGCTGGAGGGGCACTTATGAATAAAAGTTTAGATGAAGCTGAAGAAATTATTGACAGTGTAGCACGAAATC
Source organism: Zingiber officinale (assembly GCF_018446385.1). NCBI lineage: Eukaryota > Viridiplantae > Streptophyta > Magnoliopsida > Zingiberales > Zingiberaceae > Zingiber > Zingiber officinale. The sequence goes on from NC_056003.1 coordinate 42,939,421, forward strand.
ATCATCAATGGGCAAATGAAAGAAGTGGTGGCTATTCTTCTGTAAACCCAACAATTAAAGCATCAGGGAAGTTTGATGTGGATGCAGTCACTCTTTTGTCTGTAAAATTGGACGCTCTTACAAAGAAATTTGAGAATATGGGGACTAGTGCTAATATGGTCAATGCTATTAGTACATCTTGTGAAGTATGTGGGAGTTCAGAGCACTCAAATGACTCATGCCCATTGGGAGCTATCACTGCACAAATCAATCAACTGGAACAATGTGATGCAATCATGAGTTACAATCAAAGGCAGAACAACCCATACTCAAATACTTATAACCCTGGATGGAAGAGCCATCCCAATTTTTCTTACAGAAATAATCAAGATCAAGGACCATCTATGGGGGCAAGACCAAATTTTCAAGCTGGACAACAAAATTTTCAACATCTATCTTCTCAAGGATTACCCAAGTCAAATATTGAAAAGATGCTTGAAGAAATTATCTCAAGTCAGAATGAAATGAAGCAAGATTTAGCAAAGCTCATTCAGAGAATGGATAATTCTGAAAGCATCAAAAGATCCAGGATAGTCAAATTGCCCAACTAGCTTCCTCATCATCTAGAACACCAGGACAACTTCCAGGAAAACCTGATGTGAATCCTATGGAGCATTGCAATAGAATTGAGCTTAGGAGCGGACGGACCTTGGGAGACTCCCAAGTGACTGCTCCAAAAGGGATACAAAAAGAAGAAGAGCTCTCTCCTCTTATACCAAATCAGATTCAAGCTAATGAGGAGAGTACCATTGAGGTTGAAGAGACTCTTCCACTGAACCATCAGAGCAAAGCTGTCCCTTTTCCTCAGAGACTTACAATGCTCAAGAAAGATGAAGAATTTGGCAAGTTTTTAGAAAAAGTTAAGGAAATTTGTGTAGAGGTACCTCTTATTGATGCTATTCTTCAAATGCCTAGATTTGCCAAATTCCTGAAGGATCTCATGTCAAACAAGAGAAGAAGAGGAGAGGTTGAGACCATTGCGCTTAGTGAGGAATGTAGTGCTATTTTGGAGAAGAACACTTCCCCAAAACTAAAGGACCCAGGGAGCTTTTATATTCCTTGCAACATAGGAAAAGAATTTTTTGAAAAAGCTTTTTGTGATTTGGGGGCAAGTGTTAGCCTCATTCCCTATTCAGTTTGTAATAAATTAGGTCTCAAAAATATTAAACTTACTACTATGGCACTTCAACTTGCCGATCATTCCTGCAGGTACCCTTTGGGTATTATAGAAGATGTGCCAGTAGAGGTGGATGGGAATGTTATTCCCACAGATTTTGTCGTGTTGGACATGGAAGAGGACCCCAGGATTCCTATCATGTTAGGAAGACCTTTCCTTGCTATAGCTGGAGCTATAATTGATGTCAAAAATCATAAGCTTTCTTTGGTAATTGGTAAGGAAAGGTTGGAATATGATTTATCTAATATCTCTAACCATGTCTCGTCTCTTTTAAATGCTTGTAGCAGGACAAGCATTTATAAACTTGAGGAATGGAATTTCCATCCTCATGGAAGGCCACCAAACGAAGGAGACAATGTGGTGGAAGATGTTGGGAGAAGATCTCCCAACAAAAACGAAAAGTATATCTGTCCTCCAAGGGCGAGGAAAAGAAGTGAATGATCAAGTTTGGTCGAGCTAAATACCTTAAACAAGCGCTTCTTGGGAGGCAACCCAAGGGTTCTTTTAGTTAGTTTTGATTCGTATTTTAATTTCTTTTAGTTTGATGCATTCTTTTGATTTTATTTTCAGGTTAGGTGCAAAACAGAGCCCGGCCGTGTGCTATACAAGTGCTTGGGCCGTGTCATCCAGACACGGCCGTGTAGGATCTCCCGAGGAGAAAAAGGTCTAGGCCGTGTCTCAAACACGGCCGTGTAAAGAATCCCGAGGAGAAAAAGGTCTAGGTCGTGTCCCAAACACGGCCGTGCAAAGAATCCCGAGAAGAAAGATGGAGAGGCCGTGTCCCAGACACGGCCTTGCGAAGAATCCAGAGAAGGAAGAGGGGGAGGCCGTGTGGATCTGCACGACCCGTGTAGGAGAGTTATTAAAGTCTTCTTTCTACCTTACACGGCCAGATCTTGGCCGTGTTCCGCACACCCCCAACTCTCCAAAACATCTCTTTGTCTCCCAATCTCTTAAAAACTCCTCTTTTATCTCTCAAGATCTCTTAGATCCGGATTCTCCTCCTCTCTAAGACTTGGACTTTTTATTCTCCTAACCTAAGATCTTTGCTCTTTGAAGTTTTGTTCTTTGAGTTCCATTTTTCCAACCCTAGATAATTCTTCCCCTATCTAAACTCATCAAGATGTCTAACATTTTGAAGAAACTTCGCAGAGGAGGTGGTGGATCCAGTGGAGACAAAGAGAAGGAGCCATCAAGGGACAAAGGAAAACAACCAGTGAAGGGCAAAGGCAAAAGGACTTCACGCAACGAAGGTAATGACAATGAATTCAATATAGATCCTTGGGTGAGATTCCAAGTTTTCCTAGTTTTCCTATTGGCCAACCACATCGTAGACCTCCTTTCCCTCGTCCACCTCCACCTCCTCCACCATATTGATTTCATCGGGACGATGAAAAGTTTAAGTCGGGGGGTATCATGTACTGTTTAGTTTGGTTTTCAGTTTTTAGTTTTTGTTAGTTTTTCATGTTGGTTCATATTTTCATTGCTTGTTGCTTTATTTTGCTTGTTTTTGAAATAATCATGGCAAAAAAAAAAAAAAAATTCAGAGAACATCAAATCTTCACTTATATGCTTTCTTGGATTCAAGTGAAATGTTAGCACGATTATTGTCTTGATTCATGATGTTCGAATGATGCTAGTAGTAAACTTTGTGTAGTTCTTTTTTCTATCTTGGGAAGCATTAATAAGCTAAAAATCTTATGGTGATGAGTTTTAGTTTTGGTTCAACCTTAAGGATTTTATCTTCACTACACTTGTGCTTGATGCTTGAATAGTTGATGTCATTGAAATAGTCATGATTCATCTTGTTTGCTTAGTACTTGGTTTCCATGGTGATTTCTCAACTTTCATTTTGGTTACTGGATGAGGCTCAAATCATTAAAGCTCATTTGAAAAAATCAAAATATCCCAACATATGTGCTAAAAGTACATTTGTGAATAAGTTTTACACAATGCAAACACTAATAAAAAAAAATAATAATAAGGGATATAAAAAACAGTTGTCATGAGTGGAATCTAGCAAGTCACCCCTTTGAGACCGAGTTAGGTTACTGGGGAAATGACTGCTTAGCTTCCCTTGAGATTGAGCACACCTTTGAGACCTTGGGTTAGTTGAGATATATGAACCAAGTGAATGGTGAGTAAGTGTCTATCACTGGTTACTTGTCTTTCACTGGAAACATTAGGAATTCAAATTTGATGACGACTTGACTAGGACATGGATTGAGACTTGAAGGGTGTTGAGTTACTTTTACACTGTGCACAAGATTCTTATGCTTGAACCATACTTTACTTGTTTCCATGATCATGCTTGTTAATGAAACTTTTTGATAGAGTTAGGAAAGTGCACTAGGTTTTATGAATGTGTTGTAGAACATATGAATTTAGACTGCAGCATTTTGCTTGAGGACAAGCAAAGGTTTAAGTCTGGGGGTGTGATGTGGGTAGATTATATACTCTTTTATGCATGTTTTTACGCACATTTACATACTTTGAGCATGCTTGATCTATGCACTTTTATACTTCAAGCTTTCCTTTTAGCATATTTACTCTTTTGGTTCGGAGATATGCTTTTTGTGCATTTTCTGTACACAGGAGTCGAAATTGGTGAAGATTATGCGTCCTCGGGCAAGCTTGGAAGGAATTGAAGGGAGTGAGCATCAGGCCGTGTACCACACACGGCCGTGTAGTTTTAACAGGAAGGGAAGAGGACATGGCCGTGTGAATCTCACACGGCCGTGTCTTGATTTGAAGAAATTAGAGCAGATGCCTTACATGGCCGTGTAGATCTACACGGCGTGAGGTTTCGAGGCCAAGCGGTGGTGGCCGTGTGCACCACTGGCAGTGTAGCATTTCCAGAGAAGAGAAGGGTCCTGGTCAACCGTGCAGCTTTGGCAGAGAAGGAACTGGTCATGGCCGTGTGAATCTCACACGGCCGTGTCACGGGGTCGTGTGGCGCCCGATCTCCTCCTCTATTTAAACCCTCCTTCATGAATTGAAAGGGGATCTCTCCCCCTTTGGGAGAAGGCAAGATTTGGTGGTATCCTCCCATTCTTGGGAGGATTTCTGGGCGATTCAAGGGGAGTTCTTGACGATTTCGACTCTGGAGCGAGGATTGGATCCGAAGACGAGGCTTCTTCGTAGATAAGTTTTCTCTTTCCCCCTTTTCTTGGTTTCTTGGATTGGGGATTTAAGAAATGCTTGTAATCTTTATTTCTTCGGGTATTCTTCCTCGATTCATGGAGTAGATCTTGTATTCTAGGATTAAGGGAGTATTTGTATGATGGATTGATGTAATGTCTTATGGATTTACCAATTTCTTGTTTCAATGACTTTGTCTTGCTTGTATCAATTAGATCTTGAATGATTAATGGTGATTTGTGCTTAATTCTCATTCTTGATTGATTGTTTGGATTTCTTGTGGACTTAGTAAAGATAAACTCTCACTCGATCATCCGAGGGATCCACGTGACAGGTGCAAGCCCGTGTAAGGACGTTTGAGAGATAATCTTAAAGAGGAAATAGGAATATTCAAGAGAGTAGGATGGATCTTGTGATTAATTTCTTGTATCTTGATAGATTAATAAGTTGTGGGCTTCTATGTTGATATCCGAGGAAGGCATAGTAATAGGTGCGCTTCTGTGTAAGGACAACGTAGGTTCACGTCTAATTGATCATATTTAGATACATTTCTCAGTTCTTAGCCGGTTATCTATTGCAAGAGAGAACCGGCAACTTTCTACAAGTGTTTGGCAATTGAGGGATAAGAATTGGTGAACCATTTACATTCAAGAAATCTTACAAAGAAACCGAAACTCCTAGAATCTATCTTTATCATAACCCAAAACACTAAACTCTTGTTTGTTGATCTTTAATATTAGATTTGTTTACCTTCACTTTGTATTTGAAACAATTGGATAGTTGTTTAGCTGATTCGCATTAAGGCATTTCTAGTGCTTATTCCAGTCCCTGTGGATACGATAATCTTTTATATTACTTGCGACATTTCCGTACACTTGCGGAGCGTAACACTTCTCTAAGGGGAAGGGCTTATGCTTGAAAAGAAAGTGTCTTCTGCTAGGGAAGAGCAATAGAAGCTGTGAAAAGCAAGTGCCTTCTGTTGAGGAAGGGATATTTGGTGGAGCAAGGATGAAAAATTAGAATAGTGGTGGAGCCGATCAATTGCAACGTTGAATGGAAAATACTCATAGAATTTGTATTCAGTAGAGAGCATGCATGAAAGAGAGAACCTTCTTCTTGGGGAACTTCCTTTATCTTATATTGGCATGAAGCTTCCTTCCACGTGGACTCCTCCATGCCTTGTCCATCATCTCATATGTGTGTTGCAGTCAACTCCCTACATGGAAAGAAATATGGTTGTTATTTTCTCTTTTATTAGACAACTCCCTACGTTATTTTCTCATAGAATTTGTTACAGTCAACTCCCTATGTTGAATGGAAAGAAGTATGCTCGTGCTATTAAGGTAGGGTGTCAGTCATGCTTTTCTGACACATCTATTTCAGGTATGCTTTGAGGAGCGTGCACGCCTCGGGGAGCGTACACGTGCCTCTGTGGAGCCCTATATAAGGACCCCCAGACGCCGATGGAGGTATGCACATATCTCTACTGTAGCTACAGTTCTCGCTTCTGCTCTACTTCTTTCTTTATTTCTGTCGGAGGTTGACTTGAGTGTCGGAGGGCCATCGCCGGGGAACCCCTCCCCGTCTCGGCACTATGTTTGCAGGTTCACAACGGCAAGGGATCTACGTCTTTTGAGTCTTCGACCAATCAACAGGAGTGCCACGTCCCCAGCGTCCATCGACTCAGCACTCGGACAGAATCAATCTCCAAAGGTAGGGATACTCTCGCAGCCTAGGATAGTTGAGGTACAAGGAATATCTTCAAAGGCAGGGAGACTCTCGTAGCCTAGGGTAGTTGAGGTCAGGGTAGATATTCAAAGGCAGGGAGGCTCTGACAACCTGTGATATTTGATGTTCAGGGGATATATCCAAAGGCAAGGAGGTTCTCGTATCCAAGGATAGTAGAGGTCTACGGGTGATCTCCACAGGCAGAGAGGTTCTTGCAGCCATAATTGAGGTTCAGAGGAGACCTCCACAGGCAGGGAGGTTCTTACAGGTTGAGATAATAGAAGTCTAGGGGAGACTTCCATGGGCAAGAAGGTTCTCACAACCTAGGATAGTAGGATTTCAGGGGAGACTTCCATAAACAGAGAAATTTTCATAGCTTGGGATATCATTTGTTAGAGAGACATTAGCTGCAGTAATGATGAAGTAGCACGGTTAACATTGAAAGATAAATAATGATTCTTTATTTTTCCCTTAGCTTCTTTTATTGATTTGGAATCCAAATATAGTAAAGCAACAGAATTGCAACGTAGAGTAACAACAACGAATACATCATGCAGATGATTTATTGGCAATTAATTAATTAATAAATTAATTAAGCAAGTGAGTTCGGGTTGGTTGAGAAAGTGAAAGTTGCTAATTGTTGTTGTCCGTCCATTGTTGAGCTTGGAGCCGGTCAACGAGGCGTTTGTCCACCTGAAAAGCCTTGGCGAGCACATCATCGGAAATGGGCGGCGTCGATCCGAACACAGCCTTGGCAATGGTAATGACGCCCGGGTTTTGACTGCTGAGACCGGCGAGCGCAACGGCATTGTATTTGCCCGTGTTGAGTTGGAAGTGGATGAGGCCTTGGGGGAACACAAAGACGTCACCCTTCTTCAAATTCTTAGTGAAGAGGCGGTTGGTTTGGCCGATGTTGGACGTCACAAAGCCGACGTAGAGCTCTCCTTCTAGCACGACGAGGATCTCAGTGGCGCGAGGGTGGGTGTGAGGAGGGTTGAGCCCATTAGGCGCGAAGTCTATGCGAGCCAAGGAGATGCCGAGGGTGTTCAGCCCGGGGATCTTATTCACGTTGACGGCGGTGACGTTGGAGCGGACATTGTTGACGGTGTTGCCGGGCTTGTCGAGGCCAGAAGTGTAGAAGTCGTCGGCTGTGACGTCGTTCATGTTCTTGCATACGGCGCCGTTGACGAACACTGCAAAAAGGTAAGGTCCGATTGGTAAACATATGCATGCATGCGTACTGGAAAATGGAAATGAAAGCGCTTAGCTTAATTAATTGTAAAGCTATGCACCTTTGGAGCTATCATCTGCGACGCAGAAGTCCTGAAGGGGACTAGGATCTGAAGCCAATACAGCAGCATGAGCGAAAGCCAAGGCGAGGAGTGCGACGAGGAGCAGTTTCATAGCCATGTCTTTGATTAATTGTATCACTGAGCTGAGCAATGGTATATTGGTATTGTTATGCATGCATTAATAGGTTTATATAGAGAAGAAGTAGGCTTGAAAGTTGAAACATTCTTCCCTGCCCTGCCCTGCTCTGCTCTGCTCTGCTTTCATTTGGTAGCGTGCGTGAGAAGAGAGATCATGAAATGGTAAACTAAAAGCGCATGACATGCTCAGTCTTCACCTGCTCCTTAATCATCAGAGTAATTAACTACTTGGTCTTATCTTATTACTTGACCAATTAAAAGTTTAATTTTCGCCTGAGAATTTGACCATATCATATGGTGCTAGCTACCAAATACAAGACATGCACAATTAATTAAAGCTAATTGACTTAGTGATCCTCTACGTCCTTTATATTAATTTAATTACTTGGCCAAAATAGAAGCAAATTATAATGGGCAACACAATATAATGCGTTTATCAAGAAGAGATTGTCTGTGCATACTTTTGAGGTATATGCAATGGGTGGAAGGGAAAAGTCTAAAGTTAAAAATTTTATTCTCCTATGGTGGAAATTGGAAAATTCCTAGCTAGCTCCATGGGTAGCCTAGGTGTAGGGAGAGATTGTTTTATGTCCCATTTCATTTTTTTGATTTCTTTAGCTTATATAATGAATTGACAAACTTAAAAAAAAAAAAAAAGAGAATACCCGGTCACACGAAAATTTTCCACCGGCTGTCGGAGTAAATCGGGAAGCGCTTGCGGTGGGCGGCCTAGAAGCGTAGCATCCCTTAGTGGTGAGTCCCATTTGAAGAAAAAAAAACCACTACAACAAAAAAGCTAATAGACAACTCTTTTAAAGCGTTGTCTTTGTGCCTGAAAAAGCGTTGTTAAAGGCACTGTTGTTAAAAGTCTGCTCAACGACAACGCTTTTAAAGCGTTGTCTTTTGTACCAAAGACAACGCTTTTGCAACGCTTTAAAAGCGTTGTCGTTTTATGCAAAGGCAACGTTTTGCAACGCTTTTAAAGCGTTGTTTTTTGTAGAAAATACAACGCTTTTGCAACGCTTTAAAAGCGTAGTCATATTTTGCAAAGACAACACTATTACAACGCTTTAAAAGCGCTGTTGTTTTTTTACAAGGACAACACTTTTTGCAACGCTTTAAAAGCGCCTGCGGTGGGCGGCCTAGAAGCCTAGCATCCCTTAGTAGTGAGTCCCATTTGAAGAAAAAAAAACCCTGCAAATGTCCTGTATCTGAGAATCAAACCGTGGGTGCCAAGGTGACAACTGGACGTCCTTCCACTAGATCGTCGCTCCGGGGGCTATTTACGACGTACAAAGTATGATGTTAAGGAGGTGTTTGTGTTAAGATTATTGATGTCGTCTATTGTGCGCTACAGTTATATTTATTCGTGGGCTATAAATGTTCTATTAACGCTATTATAAACCAAAATTGAAATAAAAATAAAATTCAAACAATTATCATACCATGATCAACCCTTAGCAACACACTTGAGCAGAGCTATCAGCACCACACTCCTCAAACAATTATCATACCTTGCTCAACCGTTGTACCATTTATATGGCTTTTAAATCAATATAATCTATAGCAATATAATCACATGAAACTATAATTTTAGATAACTAAGAGACGGTACTTCCTATTGCATCCGCAAGAAAATCATTTCATCATCTTAGCCATTGACACTACATCTCTCATGTTCAAAAGAGATGGAAGACCAACCAACATTACATCATAATCCCTAAACCAGACAATGACTGTGTCATGAGCACACTAGCAAAAAGCGGATATAAAGGTCATAATACCTTGTTCTACGTTAATATTTTTTTTTATCAAACACAGAGATGTGTGCTACATTATCAAAGGTACATTTAGCTCCTTCTTCCCAAGCAATGGCTTTCATGAGCATCTTCGAAACATTCATAAACAATTGTTCATTCTCAATTTCTAACACTACAAAAAAAAAATCGAGATTACCAACGGAATATTCCGTTGTAATTCCGTCGGTGAAGTGGTTTAGGGACAAAATTATGACATAAAATTATTTGTTGGAAGGTGATTCATCATAAACGATTTTAAAGACGGAATTTTGGTCCATTGGTAAATTTTACTATGAAAATTTATTTTCCGTAGCAAATTTTCCTGATGAAAACAATCATTCTGTCAGTAATATCAAAATGGAGTTTCTGTCAGAAAGTTCATTTTGATTTTACCGATAGAAATGTTGTTTTCGTTGAAAAGCAATCGATATTTATCGATGGAATACTGATTCCATCAATAATTAAAAAAATCAAGAATAATTTATATTCAAGATCTACCTTGTTTATAATTTACATATATACAACACTACAACAAATGTATAATCAGGATCTACCCAATGGAATACTCTACTCCTCTGTTAGGATATGATATCTATCACATGTATGTATGTATAGTTTAGTTAACATATATACACTTGCGTAGGTATACAGGAGTTTACTTATAGGTACAAACCTAAGTATATAACTGAAATGTGATGTAAATGCACGAGTATCAACCGGTAACTATACTATGGTATAGTAAAGTCATACAAGGAATATTCGGTGCTAGAAGCTGTTGGGTGATCGAAGGCGTATAGTCTTCCTCCGAGAAATCTTCCGTTATACGTGTATGAATAGTCTTTTATAACCTCCGTAATAATGATAGAAGCTGAGTAGCCTATCTCATAATAAAGTTCTATTGCTTATATATGTCAGATATTAGAATATTCCTTAATGAATAGCTGTTATTCTCTGACTGGTTGTTATGATTTCCTAACAATGTTGTATCTTGGAGGTGATCCAACCGGACCCTTATCTGATCGGTTATATGTAATAGGAGACTTATTGCTAGTATCCCAGAGTAATTTTGATGTGTCAACTAAGTTTAGTTAGGTCTTGTTGTATTTAATCTTTGTGTCTAAGTGTGCAAGAGCTTAGGAACACAAGAAGTCCAGCGAAAGATGCAGCTAGCGAGAAGTATGACACGGGAAGAGAGTTGACGGGATCGGTGCATCGAAGGACGAGATGCTATGGAAGAGTACACCAGCGAACGAGAAGGACGCGTGCGGCGGACCGAGGGACAAGATGCCGGGGAGAAAGGCTACTCGAAGAGAAGGTCGGAGTTGGGTTCGAGTGACCTCAACTCCGATTAGCCGTAGAATCACCTATGTGTAGAACTACGTGAAGAGATCAACTTTTCAGCTGAGTTGCCTTGTGAAAGACGCCATCCATGGTTGAAAGGCGCCTAAGATGAATAGTATGAAGGCATTTTCCAACCTATTGAAGGCTTCTTCCCTAGCTATTAGCCGAAGATAAAATTTTGTCTTCGGCGATAAGATTTGCCATGCTGGAGGCTCCTACCACCCAATTGAAGGCACCATCCAACTTCGGATGAAATTTTCTAGGTGCTATAAAAAGACCTTTGAAGTTAGGAATAATTCAACAACTTGAACAACAAGCATTGTGCACTTTCCTAGTCTTTCTTTTGAGTAACCAACTTCTGTAAGAGGCTTCTCCGCCTGCAACAAAGGAGAATTCTAGTGGAGTTTTCTTCAACGCATTGGATTAACAACCACCTAGGTTGTAACAAAGTAAATAGAATTATTCACTTATTTTTTTATTTAGTTATTCAATTAATTCATTATTAATATTGTGCTAATCTAATTTAATCAAAGGATTGAGAAAGGGGTTGTTTTTTTAAGGCAATTCACTTGCCTCTTGCTGGCTCTGCTGCACCAACACTAACAAGGATGGGGAACTGAGTCCATTCATTGTGACCGACAATTAGGATGACCAGACTAGAGTTGCGCCCAACCAGTAGTATTCTTAGAGTGCTTTTGCTGGGAAGTTGGGAGCTCAACCATAGGTCCGTCGAATACTTTAGACCGAGCAGCTATATATAATAAGACTTACCCCAACATTGCTATGCTGGGATCTGGAAGTTTAGACCGGATCTTATATTGGTCGGCACTAAACCCAATTTACCCTACCAACATTAGGGTTGTTTAGGTTTATTTTGTAAATCTTAGCATCAAGTGGATTGATAAATCCTCCCAATTTGCCCTGTTCTTAGGGTTGGTCATTTTTATACTAAAAGTTATATTATAACACTGATAAGATTGTGCCTGTAAGCCAAAATAATATTGTTGGAATCTCAAGGTTATTTTAATGTGATCAACAAGTTAAGTTAGGTCCTATGGTATTTTAACCTTGTGTCTAAGTGTGCAGGAGCTTCGGAGCACAGGGAGTCGAGCAATAGACGCAGCTAGTGAGAAGGATGACACGAAAGAGACCTAATGGGCTCGGTGCATCTGAGATACGAGGTGCTGCGGAAGATTACACGGGCGGACGAGAAGGAGGCATGTAGCATTTCCGAGGGACGAGAAGCCGAAGTAGAAGGTTGCTCGAGAAGGCCAAAATTGGGTTCGGGGTGAGCCTTATTTCGGTTGGTTGAAATCACCCAAGCGAGCGGAATCGGAGAGGAAGATCGGGACCGAGGCGAGCAGCACCGGAGCAGAGGGACCAGACCAAAAGTCAACTTTGTTGACTATTGTGGTCCGGGCACCCGGGCTGCTCGGAACCCCTTCCGGGTGCCCAGACCTGAAATTTTATCCTGATCATAGTCAAACACGATCTATGCGAGAAGGGATAAAGTTTTATTCCCTCCCAGGCGCCTGGAACCCTTCCAGGCACCCTGACCAAGGCTATATATATAGCCTTAGTCCAAGAAGCTCAATCAACACAAGCAATTAGTATTTCGAACACTTGTACGCTTTCTTTAAAGTTTTGCTTCTATTTTTATGTGCGTCATTGTTACGATTCTGCAAGTGCACGGATTCGTCGTCAGTAATATATAAGATTGTCGAACCACAGGGACTGTTGATTAAGCACTAGAGATGTCGCAAAGTAAGTTATCTAGACTGTCGAAAGTTGGCTTTGGCGCTTGCAAACTAACGAGAGTGATTGAAGAGAGAAAGAGAAGGATGAGATAATCGATCTTGAAGGGAATTGAGCTTTGGGAAATGGATTCAAGGATTTCGGTTTCATTATGGTGGAATCTGATGCATCATGTTCTATCTTTTACTCATTGTCAATCAACATACCTTCGCTGGAAGTTAAAGCTATTATCCTTAAGTACTAATCCCTGTCACTAGGGCGCCTCGGTAGATCACAAGAATACAAATCTAATCGGTATCATTAGGGATAGAGATAGGGGTTTGGTTTGGTCTCTTACTTCCTTGTGGAGAAGTTGCCTCTCCTTTCAAGGGAATGTCCTAGACGTCCGTGAATGGGTTACCCCTGTCACTAGGGCCCCTCGGGTGTACAATCTAAGATCCTCTTTTTACGAAATTAGCAATTCCTACACAATCAATTAACATGACAAGGCAACAAGTCTCATGCACATCAAATAGAAACGAAGCAAGAGAAATCATCCAACAAGTAAAGGCACGAACATGAGTCTTACATCAAACTCTATCCAAAACTACTCCGTACACCCATAGAAAAGGAGATCTACTCCATTGCGAGAGAGGAACAACCCAAAAACATAAAGTAAAGCACACTTACAAACCTTGATGTCACTACAACAAAAAGCCTCATAGGCATCAGTGGAACAACAACAGTTTTAAGCAAAAACCGATGTCTTTGTGTATTTTATACCGATTTTTTCAAAAACCGGTGTCTATGAGCGCAGATTTTCGCTCATAGACATCGATTTTTTAGGCGATGTCTATAAGCACCCTTTTTTCGTTAATAGACATCGATTTTAACAGCAGTTTTTAAAACCCGGTGTTAATGAACCAAAATAAAATATTTTAATTTTCCCACCAGCCAAAATTTGCAACACTGTGAAGTTCTCTCCAAACCTAAATCTATATCGCGCCCCTTCCTCCGACCATCTCTCTCGCCTAAACCTAAACCTAAACCTCCGACCATCTCTCTCAACCTCATCTCCCTCTTCCCCCTTCCTAGATCGACGCCCCTTCCTCTCCCGATCAGGATCAACACACGACGCCCTTGCTTCTCCGTCCAACCACACAGCATCAACACACGAGCTGCGAAGATCACGCTGCTCTCGTTCGCCACTCATCCAGTCCGCCATTGGATTGGCTTCGTCAACCCTTTATTATCCAACTTTCCCCTCTCCTCCAGTCCTCCCATTCATCCTCCAAACCCTAGCCTCCTCGGATCTCTCCCATTTAGGATATTTTCTCAAAACCCTCGTCGTCTCCTGATTTGTTTCTCTTGCAGACTCTATCTAGCTCCACTTTCCAGTTTTCGTCCGCCAAGGTGATTCTTTTCATTTTCTTTTTAGTTTTTTGGTGTGATAGATGCGTTTTCGTTGTATATTTTGATATTATCTTGTCTTGATCTTTTTTTCTCTTGATTCGAGATAGTATGGGAGAAGCCAAGGATAATGATGTTTACGAGAAGGAGCTCCTGGACTATGAAGAGGAGGAAGAGAAAGCTCCGGATTCAGTCGCTGCCAAGGTTTCTGGTGAAGCAGTGAAAAAGTAAGAATGGGATTTTATCAGTCTATGCGAAGAAAGACGAGTAAAAGTCAGAAAAGCAGGCCAAGGATCCCCTTCAATTAAACCCTAATTAAAATCCCGCCACCATGACTCCCTCTTCTGTCGCCAAAGAAGACCTTCTCTTCCTCCTCCCCTTCGACTCCCTCGTCGCTCGGATCCCCTTCTTCACCTCTCCTTCTCCTTCCTCCCTCTCTGCTTTTCCTCGACGTTGTTCCTTTCCCTCGCATACTAGAAGCTGCAGCCGGCCTGCCGCCTTTGCCTCACTTTCCCCCGGTTCCTCCGAGCTCCATCGCCTCTGGAGCCACTTCAACCGATTCATGCATTTCCACAGCGAGCCTCGTGCCCCCATCGAGGTTGCCTCCGCCAGCCTCTCGAACGACGAGATCTGTCTGGAGGATGAGAGCCCTCTAATTGCCGAGGACAACGACGCCCCCCTTAACGGCGTGGCAGAGTGTGAGAGGCCGAAGAAGGTTTTGATTTTGATGAGTGATACTGGTGGTGGGCATCGTGCGTCGGCGGAGGCCATCAGGGCTGCCTTCAACCAGGAATTCGGCGATGAGTACCAGGTGAATTAGAAATTTAATTAGTGGTCTTGTCTCCAAGTGGTCCAGAAAGTAGCTTTTTCCCCTTGCTCTATGGATCAAAATCTTGTGCTAGTGTAGGTCTTTGTGACTGACTTGTGGACGGAGCATACGCCCTGGCCATTTAATCAATTACCGAGAAGCTACAATTTTTTGGTAAAGCATGGTGCTTTGTGGAAAATGACGTACTATGGTACCGCACCTCGCTTGGTGCACCAACCACATTTTGCGGCAACTTCAACGTTTATTGCTGGGTTAGAATGTTTCCTTGTTTTTATCTTTCCGACACCTTATTTTTATTCTTTTTCAACATTAAAATAGTGTTGGATAACTTCTAGATGTGTGTGTTGGGAAAATTTGTTGTTGTTATGAATTAGTATCAATGTTCCTTAAATAGTTTAGCTATAAGTTTATCTTTCACTTTGGCTTAAAACGATGAATTCCAATATTATCTTATCCTCAATCTCTTTCTTTGTGTTGGCTAACATGGGTTCTTATCCATATTGCAGAGAGAAGTGAAAATATTCTACTTGTTGACCTTCTCTCTGATTGTTTCACACAAACCTGAGAATAAATAGTTTGATGCGGTTTTTGACTACTGAAAATGGATATACCCTTTAATTCAGTGAGAAATGTTGGATCAGAGTGAATCATCAACTTATATTTGTAGTTAAGATCTTCTCAGAGACATTTTTTAGTCTGTTTATCTCTACTATTTGGCACAATCAAAAGCCACAGTCACTAAACACTAGGAAGAACTTTGTGCCTTGGTCAGTGATGGTGCAAAAAAGAGGATCATTATCATTATCATGCCTAGTAATTTCAATTAAAGTCCATGCTTCTTTTATCTTAGGCGTATGAGGTAATCAGTGAAATTTTATGGAAGTGGTTTTTTTCAATTAAAGTACTAGAACTATAGACTTGTCCTCTGCTCATTTTACTTTCTTAATTTGAGAGCAAATCAGGAGAACCCTATTTAAATTTAAATAGATATCTCGTTTCATCATAGAGTGGATAGATGCATAAATCTTTATTGTATTTTGCAGGTAAAGATCACTTGCATGTTTCTCAGTTTGGTGGAGAATAAGGTAAACCTTTCCATTAAAGGATCCAGAAGATTATTTTTTACTTACTGGGATACTCCTCAATTTTCATCAGTACAACATGAATGTATTCCACAAGCTATTCTGGGAATGGATGTTATTTGTCAAGCAAAGTCTGGAATGGGTAAAACGGCGGTTTTTGTACTTTCTACTCTTCAGTAAATTGAGCCAACAGCAGGCCAAGTTGCTGCACTTGTGATGTCTCATACAAGAGAATTGGCCTTCTAGGTTTGACTTTATTTTTAAAGAATGATTTATGTTGATTTTGGTGGTTCTAGAATTTTGATTCATATTATATTTGTGCAGATTTGCCATGAGTTTGAGCGATTCAACACGTACTTACCAGACATCAAGATTGCTTATTGTATACTGTACTTGTTGTCCAGTAACTTATCTTTGAACTATTAATATTATATCGTGATATAGGTTTTACATCAGAAACCAAAGAAGACACTGAAGGAGATAACCAAAGATTTATGCCCAGTTGAGACCACTTATAAATATTCAAAGTTTCAGTCATTTAGATTGTCAGTAACGAACTGTTTTTTTGGTTTGATTTTGTTTTTAGGTTCTTAGCATACAACAGTTATACAGAATCAGTACTATGTACTGGGATGACAAGTATGGCACGCAGAGTGTTACATCAGAGGTCTGATTTCACTTAGATATGTTCTTAAGTTGCATTCTGTTTATATATATATATATATATATATATATATATATATATATATCACATGCATAATTTTCATATTCACAATGGAATAGCTAAGTGTGGTACCAACTCAGTTTGTGTGGGGACAAAATAGAGAGCAATTAAGGCACCAAGACGGGGCCAGTCTAGTGACGCAATAATGGTGTGTTTCTAACATCTAGTAATATTCTTGTTGACATAACCAACTGATGGAAGACAATTGGGAATATATTGGCCTATACCAAGTCTTCCATCTCATAGCTTGCCTTTGGGACAAATGGTATCAACCTTATTTTGCAATGACTTCAAACTGTTGTGTTGCACTTTTAGGTCTTTCCAAGTAATGACGTAGAGTTTTTTTTTTTCCTTTTCAATTTCATAGATCATTTCAAGTATGAGACTTGTGATGGTCGAGGGCTCAAATAATTCTTTCTTGTTAGATGATGATTCCAGGTAGGCCTTAAACTTTTTCTTCCTCTGTTCTACATATTAGTTACTATAAATTAGATTTACATTCTCCTTTGATGCAGCATTCCATTTTTGGTCGATGATATCTCAAAGTCAATGACAGAAATAGATATAGCAGATATCGATCCATCGCCTTTCCTTTGTCAGAGTTCGGGCTTTGCATTTTTGGCATAATGAAAGTAGCAAATGTTACCCTCCTGTTTATCCATTGCTAATCCCCCTGTGCCTGTGCATAAATTTCTGCCTTCCATCCTGTCCATATCATCAAGTAAACAGGGTAGTATTATAGCAGATATAATATCATTCTTTTATGATATGATCTACACATGCACATTATAAACAATATACAATAAGCAATGATGATATATGGTGAATTTACTTCTTTACTTATTTCTTGTTTTACTTGATGTATTATTGAGCATCCTCATCCATATATTATAGGCATTGGAAATTATATACAGTTATATATTGACCATAATATTAGTAATTTGATTATCAAGTTGATCTCATAGTTCGGTTGGTTCTAAAGGAAATTTATTCTTTGTCACTTTTTATACGTACAAGAGTTTTGGATTGTTTAGGGGAGAGAATTACAAGTCAGAAAAGCTCAAGTTCATTAGTGGATATATACAGTTGTTTGTTTCACCTTTCTTGATCTCAATGCACACCAATCCCTTAGTTTAGGGAGGTAGTACATTTTGTTGAGTTGTTGTTACAAATTAATCCCTTATATTTATGTGATAGTTGATGAATATTTCTTTTTTTAAGCATTTCAGTTAGTCATCTTGTTACCTGGTGCCCTTACTGCTTTTTCAACTATGATTTTTTGTCTTGGTTTACTAATATATTATTTATGTGTTTTTACAGTTTACAAATCTCAAGTACTCCAGAGTTGAAATTGATGAAGTACGGATCGAGTGGGCTGAATGCATGCTAGATTACATTTGAAGTGCGGTTCTACCTTGATGTGTTGTTAAAAGAATGTTCTACCTTGATTTTGATATCTATTAGCTAGCTTTTGATGTAAAAAGAATGTTTGGATATTTTATGGATACTGTTGTAAGAAGATTATTTATATAATTTGTGAATTTTTATGTATTTTATGGATATTGTTGAATGAAGAATATTTGTATAATTTGTGAATATTTGTGTTTTTTTTTTATTATTGTCGGTTTTTCATTGTTTCGGAAATCAAATTGTTAAAAAATATCCATATTACATCGGTTTTCCACCGCTGCCAAAACTGGTGTTATTAACATACAATATTACATCGGTTTTACACCGTTGATGAAACGGTGTCGTTAAATGATACTACACCGGTTAATAACCGATTCGAAGACCGGTGTCGTTAAGTGATACTACACCGGTTTTAAACCGATGTCTAAAATGGCAGACCTTTTACATCGGCTTCATAGACATCGGTCGAAAATGAAATAGACACCGGTGGAAAACCGATGTCTATGAGGGTTTTTGTTGTAGTGTGTGAGAAGAAGGGGAAGAAGAGATGCTTGCCGAGGTTTCCGATGTCTTGGTGATGCCCCCTTGCTCTAAAGATGGACGGAACGTCAAGAGATGGCGGCGGATGAAGCTATCAAGTTTTCCCCGAAGGGGAGAACCCTTTCCCAAGGAGAGGGGGCCAAATCCCAAACCAAAGATCCTCCAAGAATAGGGTTCTTGACCCTTTTATACCTCCTCCAAGCTGTCCAAGAAAACCAGGATTACAGGGGTCCAGTAAACTAAGTTTTTCACCCATTAAACAAGGTTTTCTCATGATTTAACCTGAACCAAAGTTGTATCTCTTGAACTTATCTTCAATCTGATACTTGGATCAAGCCCTGGCTCCAACCGATCCGAAAGTTATGGCGGTTCGAAGTTAGGTCTGCGGTCTGGGCGGAGGTCCAGTTGAACCCGCGGTTGGGAGTCACGGCCGTGCCATTTAGCATGGGCAGACAATGCTTTCTCTCTGTTGGATCTGAAGTAAAGTTGTAGATCTTGAGGTTATCTACGTTTTGGTATAAAGAACATCCTGAAACTCCAACGGAGCGCAAAGTTATGGACAAATTACTAACGGTCTGCAATCTGCCCAGAATTCAGCACAGCCCTGTTTTGGCGTGGCACGACCCGTGTTCTTCGTCACACGGCCATGTGGAATCTACACGGCCTCACACGGCTTCTTCTCGGGTTGAGTCACACGGCTATGTGAAACTCACATGGGCGTGGCCTTTTTCTTCTCTGCCAAGGTCACACGACCGTGTGGATTCATACGACCATGACCTTTCTCTCCTCTGAATCGTTGGCACGGTCGTGTGTTGCTTGGCCACGGGGATAATGGAACGGCTGTGTGGGGGCACACGACCGTGACTTTCTTCGCATCGGGTGCTGGCACGGCCAAGGCATGATAACGGCACGACCAAAGCTCTTGTGTGCGTTTTTGCGCCATTTTCGCTCCAAATAGCGTCCTATCAATCAAAACAAGCAAAGAGTAGATCAGTCATTGCTGTAAGAGGCTTCTCCCCTGAAAGAGATACTAGTGTGACAGATTCCTTGGATTAACAACCTCCCCGGTTGTAACCAAGTCAAATCCAGTGCAACTACTTTTAGTTTATTGCTTTTATTTATTTTATGCAAGTGCTATTCTGATAGTTCGAGAACGGTAGTTTTCTTTTACTTTTGCAGGGTTATTCAACCCCTTTCTAGCCAGCCAACGTGGTCCAACAAGTGGTATCAGAGTCAGGACGCTTCAGGAGGACTAATCGCTGAATAAAGCACCGAATCAATGGCCGGACCAAGCATCTACCCGCCGAAATTTGAAGGGAAATTCACTAGCTGGAAAAAGCGAATGCAGGTATTTTTTTAAAACTGATTTCGATTTATTATTAATAATGGAGTTTGGTTTTATAGCACCAGAAGGTATAGAAAAATACCAATGGATGAAAAAGGAGCAGGCCGACTATGTGGCAAATGGCAAGGCAGAATTCCATCTGCTGAGCGTTCGTCCACCACAAGAAGTCAACCGGATCGACAACTACGGCTCAGCAAATGAACTGTGGGTAAAGTTCCTTGAGCTGCATGAAGGAACGTCCGAAGCCAAGCTAGCAAGACGGAATTTACTTCGTAACCAGCTCACCAACCTGCGACTTGAAGAAAACAAAACAGTCGCACATCTACACTCGAATATTAAGGAAATCATCACCAGACTTTCGAATCTCGGAGAAAAGGTAAGTAACTGAGATTCATTAAGGTACTCACAATTCATTTACTAGAAATTGTATATAAATGAAGAATATCTTTTGTTGTGCTACTCTCGGCCGGTATTCTATACTCGATCTGTTATTTATACCCGACCAAGACTTTACTATTATAAATATGCCAGAAACCTTGCCAGGTTGAAGACCTTTATGCTCGATCTACTTTCCATACTCGGTCGATCTATTGAGCTCCGCCGATCATACCTTATCGACCGAGATTAATCAGTCGAGCGTATATAAACGTCATTGCCCGGTAGACCTTCCCTCGGTCGGTCTTAGGCTAAGGATCGTGCGAGATTAAATGCCTCTGTCCTCGGCCGGTCTATTGAGCTCGGTCGGTCCTACCTTATCGACCGAGATTAACCATTCGGGTGTATACAAATACTATTGCCCAGTAGACCTTCCCTTGGTCGGTCGTATGCTAAGAATCGTGTGAGACTAAATGCCTCTAGGTTCAGCCGGTCTATTGAGCTCGGCCGGTCCTACCTTATCAACCGAGATTAACCAGTCGGGGCGTATGTAAGCCTTCTGGACAACTTAAGGCTAACTATTTCTACGTTCGGTCGGTCTCTTCCACTTGGCCATTCTTTGCCTGCCAAACTCATATGCTCGGCCGGTCCATTATGTTCGATCGGTCTCTGCCTACCCAACGTGTAGCAACACTCTTACCAAGTCTAACCTTTTTCCCGTCTTCCTTATTGTTCCCTTTTTCTCTCCTACAAAGGGTCCACTTATCATAACCCATATCGGTCGATATAATTTTAATTATTTTATTTAAATTATTGTACTTGCAATTCTCTAATTTATTAGTGAATTTTCCAAAGTAAATACTCAATGAGTGTGGGCCTTAGAGTAGGAGTCGTCACAGGCTCCGAACCAAGTAAAGCCAACTAACCAACTTGTGTCGTTGTTTTCTCTACTTGTTTTTATTTCGTTGTGTTTATCTCTGATTGTGTTTACAAAAAGTGAAAAAGCCACGAGTGCTATTCACCTCCCCCTCTAGCACGTCTCGATCCTACACTGACTGCCGATTTCACTCGAGTTTAGATTTATGTTCGAGTTATTTTATTTTTTTTGTTCTACTGCCGCTGTTTATTATTTTCTTTCCTTCATTGAATCAATGAGGTTTTGTAATAATAGTATAACTATTATCTTGTGTATATTAGTATGTTCATATGTTCATGCATACATATATGTTATTTTGTGATAATAGTATAACTGTTAGAGCTCTAACCTAAGAAAAGCTAATTTTTGAACAATTAGACTAGGAGTTGTTCCAATCATATTTTCATGTTTATTAGTTTCAAAATATGATTTCAAAAATTATAGTATTTTAATCTCATAAAGAATTTTGTTTTACTTCTTATCAAGTTGAAAAGGACTTAGCTTAAGATCTACCATAGACAACATGTTCCTATAGATCTAGGTAGCTAGTATCTCATAAAATATCAATGGTATAACTTTCTTGTGTTTGTAAAACATAGAATGGTGTGAGATGTTTAGGATTACTACCTCTAAATTCTACGATGACTAAGGACTGATCATAAATGTGAAGATGGCAGTGATGGTCATCAAAGTTGTGAAGATGTGAAGTTAGGGTTCCGGTGAGTTAGAAAATCTCAAGGAATTGTCGGATCTAGATCACTATTCTTCCTCTTCATTCTCTATCATGCACCTCACTGATGGTGAAGATGATAGCCAAACCTTCAATGGATACAAAAATGAAGATGGACGATGTAGGAAAAGCCCTAGACCTCAATGAATGGGAAGCATCAAGCTCCGGTGGCTAGTGATTGTGGTGGAATAGTAATCTCCTCGCCCCTGTAGAAAATTAATGATCCTTTTCTCGTTACTGTAGCTTCTCATTTGAATCCCATCATATCTGAATCGATGGTCCAGAATGTTTCAGATCTTGATCAACGAATAGATTAATTTAGATCTAGATCAAAGGCTCCAAATCTAGGTCAATGGTCATGATCTACTCTCTCTTTGATTTGGATGGACTAGATCATGATGGATGGCTTAGATTCCTTCAGATCTTAGATGAACAATTTAGATCAATAAAAATTAGTCCTCCCTAATTTCCTATAAAATCAATTCCATAAATTAGCACATAATTCCATAAAATAATTTAAATCATATCAAAACTCTAAAATGAATCCAAACTCATGAAATATAATATAAATGCGAATTTAAACACAAAATCAACTCAAAAAATATGATTATATGATCCTAAAAAATATGATAAAATGATAGTTATTAGGCAACCACCACAAATTCTATCCCAACAATTATTTTTATTATCTAGTATCGGATTTCTACTACTTCTTCTTATATTTTGAATTTTAATCCATCTATGCTTTATTATTGTAGCAAAAAGTGGAACCTGCCACCCCAGTGGCTCCACATGGTCGGTCCCACCACTATCTATGAAGAGGTAAATTGGGAAGCTGTAGTTGGCTAATGCGAGGGAGAACTTTTTCCTCGGCTTTGTCGAACTATCTGTGCTTTATTATGCTTTGACTTGAAGTTGACATATTACTTGATATGTCCTAGACTTAATTACATTTATTTATTCTTGACTTTCATTTCGATATATGATTTGAGTTTGCTTGTTTAACTATCCAATTATGGTCTAATTTAAGCTTATTATTAACCTCCTTATTTCTTTACTATATATCATATTGCTTTTTTCTTGTCTTGCCCTTGGGGATATAGTACAGTGTAAGGGCATCACGTTGTCACCCAAGGACCAGCGATTAAATCCCCAGTAAAGACGCATTTGTATGTATTTTTCCATCAAATGAGCGCGTAACCATGGGATGCTGGGCTTCTGGCTGCCCATCGAGAGTACTTCTCGATTTACCTTAGCGACTGGAGGAAAACTTTCATGGGGCATGGCTGGTTCCTCCAAATTCGATGTTACCTAATTCATTTTTTAATGTCATATTTCTTTTTACCCATTTTTTATATATAAAAAATGGGGAGAAAAAAGTGAGGTAAAAGAATTATTTCCCCAAACTTAATATTCCTTATCTGATTAAGGAGGAGCAAAATTTAAGGGGAATCATATTTTTAAATTTTTTTTTATACATGAAAAAGGAGGAGAGAAATAAAAAAAAGTGAGATAAAAGAATTATTTTCCCAAATTAATATTCCTTATATGATTATGGGGAGCAAAAATTAGGGGGAGACATATTTTCAATTATTATATTCATGTATGACTGCACTAACTCTATCTTCTTTCATGCATTGAATATTAATCTAAATTTCAAACTTATTTTTGATTATTGATTACTAATTTGAATTTAGTTTTTATATCATCAAAAAGTTGGAGATTGCTTGTACTGAGTGCATAATATTTAATCTAGAGTTTTGATATACGACTAAGGTTAAAATTAGATTAGTTATGATCTAACTAGTTGTGTCAAGTTTGTAGGTGCAGGTTACTTGATAGATATTAAAAGTCCTGGTTGTGAACCAGGAAGTGACTAAGTCATAGTGAATATAAGAATCCAAAGTCCTAATTTGGATCAAGCATGAGTTAAGTCTTGGTTGGAGACCAAACAACAAATTCCTTGCTAGATACTAGGTGAATCAAGTCCAAATGATTAAGGATTGGTAGTTAAATTTGTAACTTGGGGCTAGGTGAATCATGTCCAAGTGATTAAGGCTTGGTAGTAAAATTTCTAGCTAGGTGCTAAGTGAATTAAGTCCAAGTAGAGTCAACTAAGAGCTGAAGGCTTGGCAAACAAATATAGGTGGAAGCAACTGGGAGCTGTGGCTTGGCAACTCAATCTAAATGAGTCGGCTGGAGGCTAAACATCTAGTTCCAACATAATTGTAACTTTACATTCTATATCATACTCATTACGTGTAACCACTATAGTGAAGCATTTTCGTCAGTTCTAGTCAACCAGATGGAGTCCGGAGGTGACTGGCTGGTATTAACTCTCAACGAAAGGATTTAACAAGGTCTAGGCGATCGTACAAGTCTAGGCAACCAGAGTGTACAGGTGACCGGAGTAGCTTCCAGGCGACTGGGGGATGGTGTTATCCACAATTAGAATAAAATGATCATGATGAAGATTGACCTTTACCTAGGTGACCGACGGGGTGTACAAGCAACCTGAGAGCTTTGTTAACGGTATATTATTGATAGAAGTTGTGGCCATGTCAGTATTTGTATAGGCAATCAAAAAGGTTCTGAGTGACTGATGGAGTATATATAAGGAGTTTCAAAGCAGAGCTTCAACACAACTCATCTAGTATCAATTCGCTCTTGTTTTGATACTCTAAGTTCTTCTTCTCCTTTTGTACTATGACACATTGTAACTTGTGCTTTATTTCTGATTAGCAATATCTAGAGTAACAATTTCATTAATTTTAGTGTTGCCTTATGTGTTATTATTGTGATTTAATTTTTATATATTTTTTCTTAAAGGTTTCCCCACCTAAGAGAAATTAGAAATAAGAATCACATTTTTTATATTATTGTGTATGCTTACTTGTGATTTGATTGATAAACTTGCATGCTAAAATTGTTAGCTTAATTTACTGCATATTTACTCTTTTGTCTTACTTGATTGAATCAGTCTAAAGTTAAATTTATTTTTGTCGTGCTAACTCTGATTGATTCAACTATTTAATTTTACTATTAGCTCATTTTTAATTTGTAACATTATTCACTCCCCTCTAGCATTGATTTTGATCCTATATGATAGATATTTTATTACTTGTTGAAAGTCGTGCACTTGTAGATTTCGCCTATGACCAGCAAAGCCGACTCCCTTCAATACCTAAGTGAGGATAATCTTCGAAATAAAATTTACCTTCTCTAAGGGGAAGGGCTTATGCTTGAAAAGAAAGTGTCTTCCGCTAGGGAAGAGCTATAGCAAGCTATGAAAGCATGTGCCTTCTGTTGAGGAAGGGATATTTGGTGGAGCAAGGATGAAAAATTAGAATAGTGGTGGAGCCGATCAATTGCTACGTTGAATGGAAAATACTCATAGAATTTGTATTCAGTAGAGAGCATGCATGGAAGAGAGAACCTTCTTCTTTGCTAACTTCCTTTATCTTATATTGGCATGAAGCTTCCTTCCACATGGACTCCTCCATGCCTTGTCCATCATCTCATATGTGTGTTGCATTCAACTCCCTACATGGAAAGAAGTATGGTTGTTATTTTCTCTTATATTAGACAACCTCTTACACGTCTAATAAATACTAGTGAGGGTACAAATTCTCTTGCTTGCCCAGTTCGCCGACACTGTTGCCATCACCTCCCTTGGTTAACCTTCACTATAGCCATGTTTAGTTCGCTGCTCACTATTTAATTAGCTCCTGGTCTAAGAATGACTAACAGCGATAATGAAGTAAAGTAGTCTGTGAAACTATAGTCCACGAGGGATATCTATCTACAGGTGGGGATAATCTCGTAGCTTGAGGGACAACACCACCTAAGAGGATATTAGCTTGAGCAGTCTTTATAGAATTGATAAAATAAGATCATCGAAGGAGTTACAATCTAGAGGAGACTTCAGCAAGCTAGAAGGCTTTTGCGGCCTGGGATAGTTGAGGTCCAGGGGAGAGATCTCCAAAGATAGGGAGACTTTCACAGCCTGTGATAGTCGAGGTACAGGGGAGATATGTAAAGGCAGGGAGGCTTACGCAGCCTGGGATAGTTGAGTTCAGGAAAGATCTCTAATCCTGTCTGAGTGCAAAGTTGATGGATGCTGGGGACGTGGCGCTCCTGTTGACTGGTCGAAGACTCCAAAGACGGATCCCTTGCCGCCGTGGACCTGCAAACACAGTGCCGAGCCAGGGAGGGATTCCCCGGTGATGGCCCTCCGACGCTGAAGTCAAACCTCTGGCAGAAAGAAAGAAAGAAGTAGAGTAGAAGCGAGAACTGTAGCTACAGTAGAGATGTTTGCATCCCTCCATCGGTGTCTAGGGGTCCTTATAAAGGGCTCCCCAGAGGCGCGTGCACGCTCCCCGTACACACACCTGAATCCGAGTCAAGAAGATGTAAGAAGTTGGACGACAACACACGGTGACGCTCTCTCAAGAGGAACTTGACGCGCTTGTGCAGGCGCGAGCGACCAAGATGATAAAGCAGCAATAGAAGGCGCTAGCCGAGCGGCTGGTAGAACAAGCAACTTCAGCATCTGGAGGCCGAGCAGCGCACGAGGACCGTCCGGAACAGCTCTCCAAATGGGGTCAAAACAAAGGTCCAATCGGTACGCAAGTAGAGGCACCACCCACGCTGATCTCATTCCACCGGGCATTGTTCCAGACACCCTCTGAGATTGCGCAAGCAAATCGAGACCGGTCTTCCTCAGACGAAGCCCCCGCTCAGGATGCAAGAAAGTGCAAAGCGCCCCGAGCTGACTCATCACACAAGCGGATCAACCGTCAATTCTACGAAGCAATTTTGCAGGACCCTCAACCAAGGCACTACGCACCCTTGGCGATCGGCGAGTACAACGGATCGACAGACCCAGACGACCACCTCGGCAAGTTCGACAATGCGGCAACCCTTTATCAGTACACGGATGGAGTTAAGTACCGAGTCTTCCTCACTACTTTATCCGGCTCCGCACAACGCTGGTTTCGAAGGTTGCTGGATGGGTCGATTCAAAGCTTCAAGAACTTCAGGACGACCTTCCTCCACCACTTCGCGAGCAGCAGGCGCTATCAAAAGACCAGCGTCAGTTTGTTTTCTATGAAGCAAGTGCCGAGAGAGACTCTTCGGACATACATTCAACACTTTAACCAGGCAGCCATGGACATCCTCATGGTCTCGTCCGAAACAATGATGCACGCCTTCACCCAAGGGCTCATCGACGGGGACTTCTTCCATTCGCTCATCAGGAAGCCGCCCCACGATTACGACCATATGCTAAAGAAGGTCAGCGGGTATATCAACGTGGAGGAAGCTCAGGCGGCCCGAAGGAAAAAAGCGCCATCAGAATCGGCTGCGCATGCCGATCGGAGACCAACAATCAGCCATCAGCCTCCAAGAGGGCCCCGAGCCGATATGGCACGCCCAAAGCAGGAAGCAAGGCCACACGTCGTCCAGCACGTGGCGGCCGAATGACCAAGGCCCAAGGGAAAGGTATGGACTCCTATGTTCTGTACCATCCATCAATCCGCCAACCACAACACACGAGACTGCCATGGAGTCCCCGCAGTCGCTCAGCTGACTCCCAAGAGTTATCATCGCCAATCGCCTTCCCCCGAACTGTGATATAGGTGGCCGAGCACCGAACGGCAAGGGGAGATCAGGCGGTCAACCGAGCGGCGGCATCAACATGAAGACGACCGCGCCCCAGCTTCGCGTGGACAAGTCGGGCACTCCGCTGAGGAGGAGGAGAACAGAAACATTGTCGCTCGGGGAGAGATCAACATCATCGCTGGTGGGCCGACCAGCGGTGACTCCAACCGAGCCAGCAAGACATACGCGCGGCGTTTGGAAATCCACGCGGTAGGCTGCAGCCAAGAAAGGGCGAGCGGACCAGAGATCCGCTTCGGTCCCAGAGATTTAGAGGGAATCTAAGTACCGCATGACGACGCCCTCATCATCCGAGCGGTAATTGCTAACTACACAATCCACCACATATTTATCGATACAAGGAGTTCAGTCAGCATCATCTTTAGGAAGGCATTCGACCAACTCCAGATAGACCAGACCAAGCTGCTGCCAATGATGAATCCATTGTACGAGTTTACAGGTAATGAGGTCCAGCCGATCGGCCAGATAAAGCTGGCCATATCCCTCGGAGAAGAGCCGCTCCGAAGAATAAAGACGACTACCTTAATCGTTGTAGACACCCCGTCCGCTTACAATGACATATTGGGTTGACTAGCCATTAATGAGTTCCGAGCAGTTGTCTTAACATTTTACCAGAAAATTAAATTCCCGGTTGAAGATCGGGTCGGAGAAGTCAAAGGGAATCAACTGGCTGCTCGGCGCTACTACGTCGAGACGGTAAAGGCGGAGGCTAAGTCCGCCCGAAAGGCCCCTTAGATCGAGGTAAACACTATAACCGAGAAACCCCCTACCTTAGTTTATGAAGAAAAGGAGGAAGTGCAGATACATCCTGGCCGACCAGATGCGACGACTTTCATAGCATCTGATCTGGGAGCCGACCAAAAAGTCGAGCTAATCAGCTGCCTCCAATAGAACCATGATGTCTTCGCGTGGTCAACACACGAGCTGCCCGGCATCTCCCCTAGCGTCGCGCAGCATGAGCTTCATGTTCGATCAGATGCTTGGCTAGTAAAGCAAAGAATGAGAGATTTTAGCGCCGAGCAGAATCAGATTATCCGGGCGGAGGTCGAGAAGCTGTTGGAAGTCGGCCACATACGGGAGGTCCATTTCCTGAGCTGGCTAGCGAACATAGTACTCGTCTCCAAGCCGAACAACAAGTGGAGTGTCTGCATCGACTTTTGGGACCTAAACAGATCGTGCCCGAAGGACTTCTATCACCTACTCAGAATCGATCAGATGGTAGACTCGACCGCTGGGTGTGAACTGATATGCATGCTGGATGCATACCAAGGATACCATCAAGTGCCGCTCGCCCGGGAAGATCAGGAGAAGGTGAGCTTCATCACGGCGGATGGCACCTATTGCTACAATGTAATGTCGTTCGACTTAAAGAATGTCGGGGCCACGTACCGACGGCTCATGAACAAAGTCTTCCGGAAGCATATTGGACTGAATATGGAGGTATACATCGATGATATACTTATTAAATCCCTCCGAGCTACTGACCTCTACGCAGACATCAAAGAAACCTGCCGAACACTCTGAGTGTACAGGATCAAGCTGAACTTGGGCAAGTTTTTGTTTGGCACGAAGAGCAGGAAATTTTTGTGCTATATAGTTACCGAGCAGGGTATCGAGGCGAACCCTAGCAAAGTAAAAGCACTGCAAGATATGCCACCTCCAAGGAATTTGAAGGAAGTTCAGTGCCTCACCATCGGATAACGGCCTTATCCCGATTCATCTCCAAGACGGTCGACCGGAGTCTACCTTTCTTCAAGATCTTGCGCCGAGCCATCAAGTTCTAGTGGGACGAGGAGTGCGATCGAGCGTTTGAAGAGCTCAAAGCCTATCTCAATTCACTACCGGTACTAGCCAAGACAGTCGTCAGAGAGTCTCTCAAGATTGAGCATGTAGTCAGCTTGGCCCTTGTAAGGTCGAACGGCGAGGAGCAACTGGTGTATTTCTTGAGCCATATTTTAAAAGATGCCAAATCTCACTATACTGGTCTCGAGAAAGTTTCTTTCACACTGGAACTCGCCGCTAGGAGGCTTCGCCTGTACTTCCTCGTGCACACGATCATTGTAATGACCAACAACCCCCTGGGGAGAGTCCTCCTCAATCCAGAAGCATCAGGGCGGCTAATCAAGTGGACGACGGAGCTCAGCGAATTCGACATCCAGTATCAGCTCCGAACGACCATTAAGGCGTAGTCCTTGGCAAACTATGTTACTGAGGTGCAGACTCCCGAACTAGAGGTAACTTGGAAGATATACGTGGGCGGATCATCCACTCGGCAGGGAAGTGGAGTTGGGTGCTGCTAATCTCCCCCCAAGAAGAACGAATGCATTTGTCCGTTCGGTTGGACTACCGGGCAACCAACAACAAAGCTGAGTACACGGCACTCATAGCCAGCCTGCAGGTCGCCCGGCACGTCGGTGCTATCAAGGTTTTGATTCACTCAAATTCCCAGCTGGCCGCACAACAACTTACTGGGCATTCGAGATCAACAACTTGAGGCTCAGACTTTACGCCGAGGCCTTTGAGAAATTGAAGGCTGACTTCTGGGAGGTGGTTATACAGAAGATACCCTGGGTGGAAAACCAAACGGCGGATGAGCTGGCAAAACTTGCCAGCTCCATATCGTCGGTCGTCGTCCAGCAGCCGATCGAGCAGGTCTCCCTGGTGGCACACATCGACCGAATGGAGGGGCTCACCTTCCTGAGTGACTGGAGGACTTCACTGAAAGAGTTTCTGCAATCCGGAGTGACGCCTCCCGACCGGGAAGAGGCCCATCGACTGAGAAGAAGGGCGAGTCGATTCACGTTGATCGGAGATCAGCTATAAAAGAAAGCTTTCTCCCGACCGCTGCTCAAGTGCATCGAACTGAAGAACAACGACTACATACTCCAAGAAGTGCACCAAGGGTCATGTGGAGGGCATCCGGGTGGCCGTTCACTAACACGAAAGATTATGTTGGCAGGATACTTTTGGTTGACTCTCCAGGAAGATGCCGCTCGAAAAGTGGCAACTTGTCTATCCTGCCAAGGTACTATAACTCTTCTCACCGGCCTACGGAAGAGATGAAGTCGTCCATGGTGTCCTGCCCGTTCGACCAGTGGGGAATGGACAACGTAGGACCGTTCCCAATGGCGATCGGACAATGAAAATTCCTGCTTGTGGCAGTCGACTACTTCTCCAAGTGGGTCGAGGCCGAGCCGTTGGCAAGGATAACAGAGTAGATGGTCAAAAAGTTCATTTGGCAGCACATCATCTGTCGGTTCAGCATCCCGCGTCGGCTCGTCTCGAACAACGGAAGGCAGTTCATTGGTCAACAACTTAGAGAATGGTGCAAAGGGTACGACATCCATTTGGCCTTCACCTTCGTAGCATACCCCCAGAGCAACGGACAAGCGAAAGTCGCCAATCAGGAGATCTTACGGATCCTTCGAGTTCGGCTCGACCATATAGGAGGCAGCTAGGTGGACGAGCTCCCGGGAGTCCTATGGACGATTCGCACGACTCCAAAGGAGGGAACAGGAGTAACCCCGTTCCACTTGGTGTATGGAGGAGAAGCAGTCGTCCCGGTCGAGGTGGGGGTGGAGTCCGATCGGGTGCAGCGATACGATGAGGACAATGTCGAGCGGAGACAGCTGGAGTTGGACTTGGTGGACGAAGCACGCGCCAGGGCTGCCGTACGGTTGACATCCTACCGACAAAGGATGCATCAGAACTATAATCGATGAGTAAAACCTCGATCCTTTCTAGTAGGCGATCTCGTATGGAAGAAGGTGAAGCCGGTCGGCGACGTCACCAAGCTGGAGGCTCCCTAGGCCGGACCTTTCAAAGTCGTGGTGAAGCTCCGCTTGGGCACTTATTACTTGGAGGACGAGGACGGACGGCGGCTCGAACGCCTTTGGAGTGCGAACCATCTCCAGCCGTACCGAGCTGGCTGAAAGGTGCGCTGATGTAATCAATGTCGTGTCTCCTATGTTCTTGTCCCTTTCAAATTGCAGTATTGAATCAAAGGCAAAGGTTATCAAAATTACTGCCGAACGGCAAGCTTAAAGCCGAACACCGTCAAGCGGCAACGTTAAACCCCAAGGTCGGAGCGGCGACCATAAATACCCCGCGCTGAAGACCGTCGAGCGGTGACGTTAAACCCCAGGGTCGGAGCGGCGACCATAAATACCCCACGCCGAAGACTATCAAGGGGCGACGCTAAACCCCAAGGTCGGAGCGGCGACCATAAATGCCTCGCGCTGAAGACCGTCGAGCGACGACGTTAAACCCCAGGGTCAGAGCGGTGACCATAAATACCCCGCACTGAAGACCGTCGAGCGGCGACGTTAAACCCCATGGTCGTTCATAACCATAAACCCGAGTAAAATGGCAACTCTGTGCTCATGAACAAAAGGAGAGCGTGTGTAAAATCGAAGCTTGAACGGTTGTCCAAAGGACAGGAGATAACGAATATGACAGGGAACGAGATTCGAGTAGGCGATCCGCCCAGACTTATAGAGTCAACTAAGGGCAAGGGACATACGAAAAAACAAAAAGGAACTCCATTAACTAGTATAAATCCCTGTCGAGCGGCAGGCATACATACGAGACATCAAAAAAAATTTTACAATACCACTCCTCACTCCAAGTAATCGAAGATCTCGTCAGGAATGGTGGAGAGGAGCTCGGCACGGTCCAAAATCGGAATGGCTGTGGCTTCGGGAAGGTGACCCTTTGCTTTCAAGTAGGTAACTGTGGCATCGATGGCCAGCTCAAAGGCACTGACAAGTCGTTCGCACATCTTCTTGACAAATTGTTCCGAACGGATGTAGTTTTGCCTAATTACAGCAAAACGGCTCGGCTCAGCGTCCTGGTATTCCTTAAAGGCGAGACGGGAGGCCTCGAGCATGTCCTGGAAGGTCTTCAAGTCCTCTCGAAGAACAACCGCCTCCGCCGAGCGACCCTTTTGCTTGGCGTCCAACAGACTCATAAGCTCCTTAACCTTTTGATCCAAAGCTCGGGCCTCCATGTTCTTCGCCTCCAGGTCGGCGATGACCCTGTTCTTCCTAGTGGTGGCCAGATCGATCTTCTGGTCATACGACTTGACCTGGGTCTCGAGCCGACCCACCATGGTCTGCAGGCCGGAGGAGTTCCTCCGCTCCTCCTCTAATAACTTCTGGGTTTTAGCCAGGTTCGCCTGCAGCTCGGCATATGTAGGGCCCTGGGAGGGACCCACCCCAGAAATTTTAAGCCCCTTGAGCTCCTCCTCGAATAGCGCCAGGCGGTTGCATACCACCACGCTTTCCACCTAGTACTAGAGTCGATTGACGGAAGGTTAATACCAAGTTGAAAATAAATCATAAAATAGACAACTTACCCCGGTTGCCATCTGCATATGGCTATTGCCGAGCAGCCCCGGCAGCATGGTCGCAACTCGAGCCTCCTCCCAAACCTTGGCCAGCTGCCCCCGGTTAACTATTTGATGTTCGGGGGAGGTTGGCTGATCAGCCGCCAACAGAAGCTCCTCAGTCGGGAGATGCAAGGTCGCCTTTATCGACCGATGACCACTCTGGGTGGTTGGAGCAGATACCGCCAGGCTGAAGGAGGGGCCGATCGGAGTGGAATGGATTCCTCATCGAAGAATCCTCTTGCGAGTGGGGGCCAAGACGTTGAGCGGCTGAGCGACGACCAGATCAGACGGGAGGTCACACTGCGAAGGTGTCCTATCGGAGGAGATAGTTTCCACGGTCTCCGTGGCCAAGGGGGGTCACCCGTCTCCTCGGACGCTCTCACCGCCGAGGAAGCCGAACGGGTTGGCGTGCCCATTCGGCGTCGTTTGCGTCTGTTCAGTGGCTCTGCATCGCCAGCAAACTCAGTTTCTTTAGGTCGAGCAGTCGGCTGCACGCCGGAGGGGGCAGCCTCCCCAGCAACCTCACTATGTGACGTTCGGGCGGCGGACCCACCACCAGTAGTCGGAGCTTCCTCGCTCTCACCCTCATGGGAGCCGACCGGCGTCAGCCCGAGCCTCTCCATCTCCTTCGCAGCAGCTGCCTCAGCCTCGGCAGCTTTAATTTTTAGCAGGTCGAGCGCCACCGACTTCATCATGGTGTTAGCTGCAAGAAAAAGAGAGGAAATCAGTTAGATCCATAGAAAAAAGTCAAGGAAATTTCTCACCTAAGCCGCTCGAGAGATACGTTCGGATCGGACTCAGCCTGAACATGTATAGCACGCCCTCCGGTAATAACTTGTTGATATCCAGCTTTAGGTCGGCTAGCATGTTGGCTGCAAAAGTCAAGGAATTCAGTAGAGAGCATGCATGGAAGAGAGAACCTTCTTCTTGGCGAACTTCCTTTATCTTATATTGGCATGAAGCTTCCTTCCATGTGGACTCCTCCATGCCTTGTCCATCATCTCATATGTGTGTTGCAGTCAACTCCCTACATGGAAAGAAGTATGGTTGTTATTTTCTCTTCTATTAGACAACCTCTTACTTACACGTCTAATAAATACTAGTGATCGAGGGTACAAATCCTCCTGCTTGCCCAGTTCACCGACACTGTTGCCATCACCTCCCTTGCACTACAAGAAAAAAGCTAACAGACAATGCTTTAAATGCGTTGTCTATGTGGCTGAAAAAGCGTTGTTAAAAGCACTGTTGTTAAAAGTCTGCTCAAAGACAACGCTTTAAAAGTGTTGTCATTTGTAGCAAAGACAATGCTTTTGCAACGCTTTAAAAGCGTTGCCATTTTTTACAAAGACAACGCATAAAAAACGTTGTCTTTGTTAAAGACAATACATAAAAAGCGTTGTCATTGTTAAAGACAACGCATAAAAAAGTGTTGTCTTTTTCAGCAAAGACAACAATTTCACAATACATAAAAAAGCGTTGTTTTTTTAGTAAAAGATAAGAAGTTTTAAACTATTGTCTTTTAATACCAAAGACAAATAAAAGATAAATGCAAAATAAATCTATTTTAATCAACAACATATCATTAAATAAACAACTAAGATCAATATAGAAATTATCATCCTTACACTTCTATAACAAACATAATTACTTGCATACAAATAAATTTTAATTAGGAGACACTCAAAACTACTCTTATCAACTACATCTTATTGCATGAACTTAAAGAATTTTGATAGATGATACTTATCCTCTTAACTTGAATGTTCTTTACTCATTGCCTTTAACCATCTTCTCGTTTAAATCCCAAAGTCTTCTTAATAGTTCTTCGTCAAAGTACTTTCCAGTCACACCCTTGAAGTTTGGATGCAGTGCCACATAACATGTAGTTGTTGCTCCTATAATCATCCATATCCAAGTTGTTCAGCCGAAATTTCTGAATACCTCCATTCACCATTCAAAATATCTGAAAAGACACTACATGTAAAATTTCCAAAATCTCAATATTTAATGAAAGCCAACAGGAATAAGCAAACGACATGTGAAATGTTCACAATCTCAACTTCTATCATCCAAGAAGTCAAAAACTTATTTCAAAAAAGTTAAGAAATTAATGCATCATAACAGAGTCAACTGGAATAAAACTATCAACTAAACATAAAGGCAAACATAGGGAAAGTAAATACCTTGCAGATGACATGTAAGATTGTTTCTGTAGTCCACATGGCAAGGTCTGACTGGGATAACTAGTATCTGTTCTATGTAGTTGTTTATAGATTCATAATGTTGAGATATAAACTCAATTAAAGTTTTGTCACCCAAAACTAACTCCAGCAATGATGCAAATCCATTTTGTGGGAAAAGAAAAGAATATATGAACAAAGAAAATTCAAGTATTAGATAATAGACATGAAATATAAAATAGAAGAAAAAACATGATTCAAAATATAAACCAATTCAGTATGCTTACACAACTTCTAGAAAAATAAAAGAACTAACAGATTCAAGATAATAAGAATTTGAGCAGACTGAATTCTTAAAAAAATTATTATAGATGAGATAATCATCCAATGACAAACTATATATGTATGTCAACAATTTACAAGGGAAAGTAGGAAACTCACTTATTCGTAGTCTGGATTTTTGATCCAATCTAACCTAGAGCTTGGAAAGTAAAAACACATCAAGTAAACATCTAGTGAAACAAAAACTAGAGCATGTAACAAAACCTAAACTAATTATATTCAAATAAAGAACACACATCATGGGAGCATAAATCACTAAACTAACAAGCATTACATGGAATTAAACTAAAGAAATTGTATCAACTAAAACCTATATAATGGAAGAGACATTTAATCAAACACTTGATGGACATGAGTCAATGAAAACATAATTTGTGCAAATTGAAACATAGGAGGTCAAATTAATACAAGCACTTAACATTCACATAAAACATGACTCAACATGAAAGAAATCAAACACATAAGAAACCACAAGTGTTTATGGATGAACCCAAGCTTTGGACGGATCTTGTAGATGATGGCTGTTGTAGATGGAATTAAACTAAGGAATGAAATAGAAAAATATTAAATGAAACCTAATCTAGTAAATGAAAGACAATGCAAGTAAAAAAATCCAGTTTAACTTAAACTATGATTGCAAGAAAATTAAAGTAACATCAAGTAAGCATTAAAGAAATCTAATTTATCCTAATTGCATTCAATCTAAGGACAACTATCACTAACATTTAACCAAACAAAGCATTGAAATAAATTAAGAAACTAAAATGCATTAATAAAGCTATAAAAGATGTTTGGGGCATTACATCGAACAACTTGTGAGCAACATTCAACTTAAGCCTAATCTAGAGAATCTAGAACATGGGAACTTGAATTCAATTACAATCAACAATCATTCAAAACATAAAAACCAAAGAAGCAATCAACAATCAAAGAAATAGATGAATAATGGTGACAAAGAAGTTGTTGTTGGATACTTGTAGAAGATCATATCTGATCAGAAGTTGGAGCTTGTTCTGTCCAGATCTAAACCGGATGAAGGATGCTCGAAGATGGTAGATGGTGTCCGGGTCTGAAGTGAAATCGGAACTTGTTCTGCTCAGATCTGGTCCAGATGAAGGAAGTGGCAGTAGCTTCGGTAATGGCGAGCAGGATGGCGTCGGGGTTGATGTGCGTCAGAATTGAAGTTGCGTGCCCTAGCTTCCTCCTCTAACCCGAAGAGGAAGGGGCTGTCGGATTACGGTGAAGTGGGCGGCGATA
Organism: Zingiber officinale; assembly: GCF_018446385.1. Taxonomy (NCBI): domain Eukaryota; kingdom Viridiplantae; phylum Streptophyta; class Magnoliopsida; order Zingiberales; family Zingiberaceae; genus Zingiber; species Zingiber officinale. Next base: position 42,976,018 of record NC_056003.1, read on the forward strand.
CTTGCGGTTGCGTCGGGGCAGAAAATCGTGAAGGGCAGAGTGGATGAAGAATATGGTGAGATGGAGAGGATGAGGATGTGAGGGGGAGTTCCGGCTGACGACGATTGATGAGCAAAGGTGCCGTCGACCGGTGGTGAAGGAGAGGAAGTATAGGAGAAGGCGGCTTGCGTAGCTTCTCTATGCGTGAAGGCAGAAAAACGAACGAGAGAGGAAGAGAAGAGTTTATTTCCCCAAATCCGATCCGACGACCGTGATCAATCCAGATCTGATGGAGCAGCTGAGATTAAATCTGAGTGAAACCAAGGGGTTCGGGAGATAGGTAGGTGCCGAGTGAAACCAAGGGTTTTATTACTCCTTACTTGATCCAACGGTTCATAACATCCCAGATTGAGATGATAACTTGACAATAGACAACGCTTTTTAAATATCGTTGTCGTAGACACTAAAAAATTGATAATAGACAACGCTTTTCAAAAAGCGTTGTCTTTGACCCACAAAAATCACTAATATACAACGGTGATACAGTGCATGATGGTGCAGTAAGACGTGGTGGTCAGAAGTCGCGACTGCGAGGCAGTCAGAAGTCAACCTTATGTGGTAGTCAGAAGTCAAGCATATGTGACAGTCAGAAGTCAAGATTACGTGGCAGTCAAAAGTCAAGCTTATGTGGCGGTCAGAAGTCAAGATTACGTGGCGGTCATAAGTCAAGCCTACATGGGGTCAAAAGTCCGACTTACGTGGAAATCGAAGAGCTTGTTTACGGGTAGCTCAAGAGGCCCAGTTACAAGATGGGCTGGGTCAGACAGGAAGGGGTCAAAAGTCCTTCTTTCACCCACATTCTTTTTAACATTAACATTCATTATTTATAGGTCTCACAATCCACTCAATCATTTTAAAATTATATAATATTAAATAAATATATTTTAAATATGTTTTAAAATATTTAAATTATTATTATTATTTTTAATAATAATATTACTTTTGTGGAGGAAACGACATATTTGGAAATGGATGTGGGTATTGATAATTTGGTTCACTGCTCACTATTTAATCTTACTTCACTATAGCCAAGTTTAGTTCACTATAGCCATAATAATCTTACTTTTGTGGAGGAAACGACATAATCTTACTTCACTATAGCCATGTTTAGTTCACTGCTCACTATTTAATTAGCTCCTGATCTAAGAATGACTAACAACGATAATGAAGTAAAGTAGTCTGTGAAACCAGAGTCCACGAGGGATATCTACAGATGGGGATAATCTCGTAGCTTGAGGGACAACACCACCTAAGAGGTTATTAGCTAGAGAAGTGTTTATAAAATTGATAAAATAAGATCACCGAAGGAGTTGTAATCTAGAGGAGACTTCAGCAAGCTAGAAGTCTTTTGCGGCCTAGGATAGTTGAGGTCTAGTGGAGAGATCTCCAAAGATAGGGAGACTTTCACAGCCTGTGATAGTCGAGGTACAGGGTAGATATGTAAAGGCAGGGAGGCTTTCAAAGCCAGGGATAATTGAAGTTCAGGAAAGATCTCCAAAGGTAGGGACGCTCTCGCAGCCTAGGATAGTTGAGGTACAAGGAATATCTTCAAAGGCAAGGAAACTCTCGTAGCCTAGGATAATTGAGGTCAGGGGAGATATTCAAAGGCAGGGAGGCTATGACAACCTGGGATAATTGAAGTTCAGGGGATATATCCAAAGGCAAGGAGGCTCACGTAGTCTAGGATAGTTGAGGTCTACAGGAGATCTCCACAGGCATAGAAGTTCTTGCAGCCATAGTTGAGGTTCAGAGGAGATCTCCACAGACAGGGAGGTTCTTACAGGTTGAGATAGTAGGAGTCTAGGGGAGACTTCCATGGGCAAGGTGGTTCTCACAACCTAGGATAATAGAAGTTCAGGGGAGACTTCCATAAACAGAGAAATTTTCATAACTTGGGATATCATTTGTTAGAGAGACATCAGCTGCAGGAATGATGATGTAGCACGGTTAACATTCAAAGATAAATAATGATTCTTTATTTTTCCCTTAGCTTCTTTTATTGATTTGGAATCCAAAAATAGTAAAGCAACAGAATTGCAAGTTTGCAACGTAGAGTAACAACAACGAATACATCATGCAGATGATTTATTGGCAATTAATTAATTAATTAATTAATTAAGCAAGTGAGTGAGGGTTGGTTGAGAAAGTGAAAGTTGCTAATTGTTGTTGTCCGTCCATTGTTGAGCTTGGAGCCAGTCAACGAGGCGTTTGTCCACCTGAAAAGCCTTGGCGAGCACATCATCGGAAATGGGCGGCGTCGATCCGAACACAGCCTTGGCAATGGTAATGACGCCCGGGTTTTGACTGCTGAGACCGGCGAGCGCAACGGCATTGTATTTGCCCGTGTTGAGTTGGAAGTGGATGAGGCCTTGGGGGAACACAAAGACGTCACCCTTCTTCAAATTCTTAGTGAAGAGGCGGTTGGTTTGGCCGATGTTGGACGTCACAAAGCCGACGTAGAGCTCTCCTTCTAGCACGACGAGGATCTCAGTGGCGCGAGGGTGGGTGTGAGGAGGGTTGAGCCCATTAGGCGCGAAGTCTATGCGAGCCAAGGAGATGCCGAGGGTGTTCAGCCCGGGGATCTTATTCACGTTGACGGCGGTGACGTTGGAGCGGACATTGTTGACGGTGTTGCCGGGCTTGTCGAGGCCAGAAGTGTAGAAGTCGTCGGCTGTGACGTCGTTCATGTTCTTGCATACGGCGCCGTTGACGAACACTGCGAAAAGGTAAGGTCCGATTGGTAAACATATGCATGCATGCGTACTGGAAAATGGAAATGAAAGCGCTTAGCTTAATTAATTGTAAAGCTATGCACCTTTGGAGCTATCATCTGCGACGCAGAAGTCCTGAAGGGGACTAGGATCTGAAGCCAATACAGCAGCATGAGCGAAAGCCAAGGCGAGGAGTGCGACGAGGAGCAGTTTCATAGCCATGTCTTTGATTAATTGTATCACTGAGCTGAGCAATGGTATATTGGTATTGCTATGCATGCATTAATAGGTTTATATAGAGAAGAAGTACTAGGCTTGAAAGTTGAAACATTCTTCCCTGCCCTGCTCTGCTTTCATTTGGTAGCGTGCGTGAGAAGAGAGATCATGAAATGGTAAACTAAAAGCGCATGACATGCTCAGTCTCCTTAATCATCAGAGTAATTAACTACTTGGTCTTATCTTATTACTTGACCAATTAAAAGTTTAATTTTCGCCTGAGAATTTGACCATATCATATGGTGCTAGCTACCAAATACAAGACATGCACAATTAATTAAAGCTAATTGACTTAGTGATCCTCTACGTCCTTTATATTAATTTACTTGGCCAACATAGAAGCAAATTAGAATGGGCAACACAATATAATTAATGCGTTTATCATCGTATTAATTAATTGATTATATTGGCTTGTACTTAACTAATCCACGTTCCCATTAATGTTTATATTTGAATTATACATTTATAATAAGTCAAAGTCAAAGTAAGGTAAGATTAGTTCAAACCTTCTAGTCTGATAGTCTATATATATACATCCCTTTCCTCTAACCTATTCGCATATCATTCATTCATTGCAGCGTTTCTACTCTTTTATATATTAATCTCCTAAACAAATTAATTAGCTAAGATGACGGCTAAAATTCTTCTGGTCATTGCTGCTCTCTTTGCTTTGCAATTGGCTACCTCTCGTGTAGTATGGGCATCTGATCCTAGTCCACTTCAAGACTTTTGCGTCGCCGATAACAGCTCCAAAGGTTTATAAACATAACTTCTTCTCCCTTAGCTTAGCTTAGCTTGGTTGATTTAATTTAGAGTGGCTTGTCTAATTATATCTTATATATTCATTGGTTCCCTGATTTACAGTGTTTGTCAATGGATTCGTTTGCAAGAGCATGGATGACGTGAAAGCCGAAGACTTCTTCACCTATGGCCTCGACAAGCCCGGCAACACCATAAACAAGCTAGGCTCCAACGTCCGTGCAGTCAATGTGAATACAATTCCTGGGCTCAACACGCTCGGCATCTCCATGGCTCGCATCGACTTCGGCCCTCGCGGACTCAACCCACCCCACACTCACCCTCGCGCCACCGAGATCCTCACCGTGCTAGAAGGAGAGCTCTATGTTGGCTTTGTGACATCCAACATCGGCCAAACCAACCGCCTTTTCACCAAGATTCTGAAGAAGGGTGATGTGTTTGTGTTCCCTCAAGGCCTTGTCCACTTCCAATTCAACCGTGGCCATACAAGAGCTACTGCAATCGCTGCTCTAAGTAGCCAAAACCCCGGTACCATAACCATTGCAAATGCAGTTTTTGGCTCAAAACCCTCCATATCCGATGAAGTTCTCACTAAGGCTTTCCAGGTGGATTGGAAGATTGTTGACCGACTCCAAGCTCAATTCTGGATGGATAACAACAATTAGATATATATGAGACGTTTGAATATCATATATATTATCAATATTATCGTTACTATGCATGGGTTATTATAACCAGTATAATTGACTTACTTAATAAAGTAATTTGTCATGTAGCCATTTAATTTATTTCAATAATAAAGATGATGATGATGATGATGATGATGATGATGATGATGATGATGAGATATTTTATTTGAATAATGATATAATACGAATTCCATTTTGTTTGAAACCTAGGTTTAATCATGCTAACAAAGACAAAAGCGTCAATTTTATAAATTATGGTGTTTAATTGTACCTTTTAAATTACAAATTAAGCTGCAATTATATATATATGATTGAACTAGACTTAATTAATCAATGAAAAAGTTTATGCATGGTACATCCGCCCAACCTTTTTTCTCAACATACCTAGCTTTGTCGACATGCTCACTTCAACTAAGATTTTCATAACACATCTAGCTTGTTTGATTTATTATATGTACTATCGATGTGATTTGTCCATCCCTCTAATTATATGTCTAACTCATTTGGCTTTCTTGAATCGTCTTGGACATAATTAGTCGATCGAATTTGCCATGACGAATCTTTTTGAGCCACCTAGCACGACGATGCGATAATTTCATTTAGCTTGTTCGGCATACTTAGCTTGATTGAAACCATTGCCTACTACTAGCCTGATTGACATGCTTAATTAGCTTAGCTAACCCACTTGGTCCTCTCATAAAATGAAATCTGCCCCGCTCACCAAATACAATTGACCAACCTACTTCTCCCAACATAATAGACTTACCCAATTAATTATAATCCATTTGGGATATTTTGAATACAAGTTATTCATGACCTTAGATGCATTAAATATAAAGAAGAGATTGTCTGTGCATACCTTTGAGGTATGTGCAATGGGGAGAAGGGAAAAGTCTAAAGTTAGAAATTTTATTTTCCTATGGTGGAAATTGGAAATTTCCTAGCTAGCTCCATGGGTAGCTTAGGTGTAGGGAGAGATTGTTTTATGTCCCATTTCATTTTTTGATTTCTTTAGCTTATATAATGAATTGGCAAACATAAAAAAAAAAAAGAGAATACCCGGTCCCACGAAAATTTCCCACCGACTGTCAGAGTAAATCGGGAAGTGCTTGCAGTTGGCGGCCTAGAAGCCTAGCATCCCTTGGTGGCGAGTCCCATTTTTAGAAAAAAAAAAATCCTGCAAATGCCCCGTAGCTGAGAATCAAACCGTGGGTGTCTATGTGATAACTGAGTACCCTTCCACTTCACCCTAGCTTCGAGGGCTACTTACGATGTACAAAATATGATGTTAAGGAGGTATTTGTGTTAAGATTATTGATGTCGTCTATTGTGCGCTACAGTTATATTTATTCGTGGGCTATAAATGTTCTATTAACGCTATTATAAACCAAAATTGGAATAAAAATAGAATCAAAATTCAAATAATTCTCATACCATGATCAACCCTTAGCAACACACTTGAGCAAAACTATCAGCACCACACTCCTCAAACAATTATCATACCTTATTCAACCGTCATACCATTTATATGGCTTTTAAATCAATATAATCTATAGCAATAAAATCACATGAAACTATAATTTTAGATAACTAAGAGACGGTACTTCCTATTGCATCCTCAAGAAAAACATTTCATCATCTTAGCCATTGACACTACATCTCTGATGTTCAAAAGAGATGGAAGACCAACCAACATTACATCATAATCCCTAAAGCAGGCAATGACGGTGTCATGAGCACACTAGCAAAAAGCGGATATAAAGGTCATAATACCTTGTTCTTACCTAATATTTTTTTTATCAAACACAGAGATGTGTGCTACATGATCAAAGGTACATTTAGCTCCTTCTTCCCAAGCAATGGCTTTCATGAGCATCTTCGAAACATTCATAAACAATTGTTCATTCTCAATTTCTAACACTACAAAAAAAAATCGAGATTACCAACGGAATATTCCATTGTAATTCCGTCGGTGAAGTGGTTTAGGGACAAAATTATGACAGAAAATTATTTGTCGGAAGGTGATTCATCGGAAATGATTTTAAAGACGGAATTTAGGTCCGTTGGTAAATTTTACTATGAAAATTTATTTTCCGTAGAAAATTTTCCTGATGAAAACAATCATTCCGTCAGTAATATCAAAATCGAGTTTCTGTCAGAAAGTTCATTTTGATATTACCGATAGAAATGTTGCTTTCGTTGAAAAACAATCGATATTTACCGATGGAATACTGATTCCATCAATAATTAAAAAAATCAAGAATCATTTATATTCAAGATCTACCTTGTTTATAATTTCCATATATACAACACTACAACAAATGTATAATCAGGATCTACCCAATGGAATACTCTACTCCTCTGTTAGGATATGATATCTATCACATGTATGTAGGTATAGTTTCGTTAACATATATACACTTGCGTAGGTATACAGGAGTGTACTTATAGGTACAAACCTAAGTATATAATTGAAATGTGATGTAAATGCACGAGTATCAATCGGTAACTATACTATGGTATAGTAATGTTATATAAGGAATATTCGGTGCTAGAAGCTGTTGGGTGATCGAAGGTGTATAGTCTTCCTCCGAGAAATCTTCTGTTATACGTGTATGAATAGTCTTTTATAACCTCAATAACAATGATAGAAGCTGAGTAGCCTATCTCATAATAAAGTTCTATTGCTTGTATATGTCAGATATTAGAATATTCCTTAATGAATAGCTGTTATTCTCTGACTGGTCGTTATGATTTCCTGACAATGTTCTATCTTGGAGGTGATCCAACCGGACCCTTATCTGATTGGTTATATGTAATAGGAGACTTACTGCTAGTATCCCGGAGTAGTTTTGATGTGTCAACTAAGTTTAGTTAGGTCCTTTTGTATTTGATCTTTGTGTTTAAGTGTCAAAGAGCTTAGGAACACAAGAAGTCAAGCGAAAGATGCTTCTAGCGAGAAGAATGACACGGGAAGAGAGTTGACGGGATCGGTGCATTGAAGGACGAGATGATATGGAAGAGTACACCAGCGAACGAGAAGAACGCGCGCGGCGGACCGAGGGATGAGATGCCGGGGAGAAAGGATACTCGAAGAGAAGGTCGGAGTTGGGTTCGAGTGACCTCAACTCCGTTTATCCGGAGAATCACCTATGTGAAGAACTACGTGAAGAGATCAACTTTTCAGCTGAGTTGCCTTGTGATAGACGCCATCCATGGCTGGAAGGCGCCTAAGATGAATAGTACGAAGGCATCTTCCAACCTATTGAAGGCTTCTTCCCTAGCTATTAGCCGTAGATAAAATTTGGTCTTCGGTGATAAGATTTGCCACGCTGGAGGCGCCTTCCACCCAATTGAAGGCACCATCCAGCTTCGGATGAAATTTTCTAGGGGCTATAAAAAGACCTTTGAAGTTAGGAATAATTCAACAACTTGAACAACAAGCATTATGCACTTTCCTAGTCTTTCTTTTGAGTAACCAACTTCTGTAAGAGGTTTCTCCGCCTGCAACAAAGGAGAATTCTAGTGGAGTTTTCTTCAACGCATTGGATTAACAACTACCTAGGTTGTAACAAAGTAAATAGAATTATTCAATTACTTTCTTTTATTTAGTTATTCAATTAATTCATTATTAATATTGTGCTAATCTAATTTAATCAAAGGATTGAGAAAGGGGTTGTTTTTTTAAGGCAATTCACTCGCCTCTTGCTGGCTCTGCTGCACCAACACTAACAAGGATGGGGAACTGAGTTCATTCATTTTGACCGACAATTAGGATGACCAGACTATATATTAAGTTGTATTTTAATAGTGAGAAATGAGTTGTCCTTTAAGTTCAAACGATGTTGCGCCCAACTAGTAGTATTCTTAGAGTGCTTTTGCTGGGAAGTTGGGAGCTCAACCATAGGTACGTCAGATACTTTAGACTGAGCAGCTATATATAATTAGACTTACCCCTACACTGCTATGCTGGGATCTGGAAGTTTAGACCGGATCTTATATTGGTCGGCACTAAACCATATTTACCCTACCAACATTAGGGTTGTTTAGGTTTATTTTGTATATCTTAGCATCAAGTGGATTGATAAATCCTCCCAATTTGCCCTGTTCTTAGGGCCGATCATTTTTATGCTAAAAGTTATATTATAACACTGATAAGATTGTGCCTGAAAGCCAAAACTAATATTGTTGGAACCCCAAGGTTGTTTTGATGTGATCAACAAGTTAAGTTAGGTCCTGTGGTATTTTAACCTTGTGTCTAAGTGTGCAGGAGCTTAGGAGCACAGGGAGTCCAGCAAAAGATGCAGCTAGCGTGAAAGACGACACGAAAGAGACCCGACGGACTCGGTGCGTCTGAGGTACGAGGTGCTGCGGAAGAGTACACGGGCGGACGAGAAGAAGGCATGTAGCATTTTCGAGGGACGAGAAGCCGGAGTAGAAGGTTTCTCGAGAAGGCCAAAATTGGGTTCGGGGTGAGCCTTATTTCGGTTGGCTGAAATCACCCAAGCGAGCGTAATCGGAGCGGAAGATTGGAACCGAGGCGAGCAGCACCGGAGCAGAGGGACCATACCAAAAGTCAACTTTGTTGACTATTGTGGTCCGGGCACCCGGAACTATTCCGGGCACCCAGACCAATCCGGGCTGCTCGGAACCCCTTCCAGGTGCCCGGACCTGAAATTTTATCCAGATCACGGTCAAACACGATCTATGCGAGAAGGGATAAAGTTTTATTCCCTCCCAGGCGCCTGGAACCCTTCCAGACGCCCTGACCAAGGCTATAAATATAGCCTCAATAAGCTCAATCAACACAAGCAATTAGCATTTCGAACACTTGTACGCTTTCTTTAGAGTTTTGCTTCTTTTTTCTGTGCGTCATTGTTACGATTCCACAAGTGCACGGATTCGTCGTTAGTAATATATAAGATTGTCGAACCACATGGACTGTTAATTAAGCACTAGAGATGTCGCAAAGTAAGTTATCTAGACGGTCGAAAGTTAGCTTTGGCGCTTGTAAACTAACGAGAGTGATTGAAGAGAGAAAGAGAAGGATGAGAGAATTGATCTTGGAGGGAATTGAGTTTTGGGAAATGGATTCAAGGATTTCGATTTCATTATGGTGGAACCTGATTCATCATGTTCGATCTTTTACTCATTGTCAATCAATATATCTTCGTCGGAAGTTAAAGCTACTATCCTTAAGTACTAATCAGAGAAGATCCCTGTGAAATCCTGTTACGGTTAACCCCTGTCACTAGGGTGCCTCGGTAGATCACAAGAATACAAATCTAATCGGTATCATTAGGGATAGAGATAGGGGTTTGGTTTGGTTTCTTACTTCCTTGTGGAGAAGTTGCCTCTCCTTTCAAGGGAATATCCTAGACGTCCGTGAATGGGTTACCCCTGTCACTAGGGCCCCTTGGGTGTACAATCTAAGATCCTGTTTTTACGAAATTAACAATTCCTACACAATCAATTAACATGACAAGGCAACAAGTCTCATGCACATCAAATAGAAATGAAGCAAGAGAAATCATCCAACAAGTAAAGGCACGAACATGAGTCTTACATCAAACCCTATCCAAAACTACTCCCTACATCCATAGAAAAGGAGATCTACTCCATTGCGAGAGAGGAACAACCCCAAAACATAAAGTAAAGTACACTTACAACCCTGATGTGAGAAGAAGGGGAAGAAGAGATGCTTGCCAAGGTTTCCGATGTCTTGGTGATGCCTCCTTGCTCTGGAGATGGATGGAACGTCAAGAGATGGCTGCGGATGAACCTCTCGGGTTTCCCCCGAAAGGGAGAACCCTTTCCCAAGGAGAGGGGGGTGAAATCCCAAACCAAAAATCCTCCAAGAATAGGGTTCTTGACCCTTTTATACCTCCTCCAAGCAGTCCAAGAAAACTAGGATTATAGGGGTCCAGTAAATTATGTTTTTCACCCATTAAACAAGGTTTTCTCATGATTTAACCTGAATCAAAGTTGTAGCTCTTGAACTTATATTCAATCTGATACTTGGATGAAGCCCTGGCTCCAACCGAACCGAAAGTTATGGCGGTTCGAAGTTTGGTCTGCCTTCTGGGTGGAGGTCTAGTTGAACCCGCGGTTGGGAGGCACGGCCGTGCCATTTAGCATGGGTAGACATTGCTTTCTCTCTATTGGATCTAAAGGAAAGTTGTAAATCTTGAAGTCAGCTACGTTTTCGTATAAAGAACATCCTGAAACTCCAACGGAGCGCAAAGTTATGGACAAATTACGAACGGTCTACAATCTACCCAGAATTCAGCACAGTCCTGTTTTGGCGTGGCACGACCCGTGTTCTTCATCACACGACCGTGTGGAATCCACACGGCCTCACAGGGCTTCTTCTCGGGTTGAGTCACACGGCTGTGTGAAACTCACACGGCCGTGGCCTTTTTCTTCTCTGCCAAGGTCACACGGTCGTGTGGATTCATACGGCCGTGACCTTTCTCTCCTCTGGATCATTGGCACGGCCGTGCCATTTGGCACGACCACGTGTTGCTTGGCCACGGGGATAATGGCACGGCCGTGTGGGGGTACACGGCTGTGGCTTTCTTCGCATCGGGTGCTGGCACGGCCAAGACATGATAATGGCACGACCCAAGCTCCTGTGTGCGTTTTTGCTCCATTTTCGCTCCAAATAGCGTCCTATCAATCAAAACAAGCAAAGGGTAGAACTCCGAACAAAATATAATGTAAGTATGACATTATAATGAAATAGGGTGCAATAAACATAGATTATGCTAATGAAATGCAAGTAGATGTGTGTCAAAGCATGCACAAATGATCATATAATATACGCACATCACACCCCCAGACTTAAACCTTTGCTTGTCCTCAAGCAAAACCCGCAATCTATATTTATGTGGTTAAATAGTGCATCATAATCTCTAGCAAATCAATCTAATCCTATCAGATGATTTCATTGGTGAGCAAGATACAAAAGTAGTTTGAGTATGACCTATGTAGTAATCCTCCGTGCTCAGTGCGAAAGTGGCCTAAATTTATCAAGTTTCAATCTCTAAGTCTAGTTAAATCGTCATAAAATTGTGTTCCTTATACTTTCGTGATAGGCACTTACCTACCACACGCAAGGTTCGTTCCCCACAAAAATGCTATGCATCGTCTACACAAAGTCTCAAAGGAATACTCAGTATCAAGAGAAACATAGCATTCATTTCCCCAGTAACCTAACTCGGTCTCAAAGGGGTGAATTGCTAGTTTCCACTCACGACAACTATTTTTTTATCCTTTTTTTTTTAATGTTTGCAGCATATCAAACTTGAACAAACCTTCATTTTGTCATGTTTTTATTTTTTTTATTTTTTTTTTTGGGATTAATTTTTCCAAATGAGCTTACATGATCTGAGTTTATCCAGTAACCAAAATGTAGTTGAGAGGTCACCATAGAAGCACAAGTACTAGTCCAATTCTATGAATCATGACTATTTTAGAGTTATCAACCATAAAAAATAGGCATAGTGCATAGAGATCCTAAAATAAGGTCAATACTTAAACTCTTGTAGTAAAAATATTGCTCACTTCATGCTATCATAGATAGAAAAATATAGATAACTAAATATAATAGCACCATAAGTAGCCAATAAACCACATGGAATCTACAATAAACGTACTAGTATTTTGTAATAAGGAACAAACAATCATGATGTGATGTAAGATGCAACTAGCAAAAATTTTATTAAGCAAAAAAGAAATAAGCAAAAACTAAACTAAACCAAATGCATCTAATGCATCCCCCCAGACTTAAACTTTTCATTGTCCCAATGAAAACTAAAAACAATGTGGAGGAGATAAAAAGTAAGAGAAGTTACCAAATGATGTCATTAACTTCTCCACCATATAGTTGCCCTCCTCCTAATCTTTGAATCCTATAAAAGAATGTAGACAATAAAAATTAAGTAGAGGATACATGTTTATTATAAAGAAATGAAACTAGAAAGAACTAAAGGAATGAATGAAAATGAAGAAAATGAACTTGGGTTGCCTCCCAAGAAGGGCTTGTTTAAGGTCATTAGCTCGACCACCTCATTAAATTCATCGAAATCTCGCTCTAGGAGAGGTAAGATATTTCAATACTCTCCTACCAAGGGCTCTTATTATGGAGAGAGCTTTCATCAAAGGAGCTACAGAGTAAAGTATAACTTTCTCCATCTTCGTCTTCTTTGAAGTTCTTTCAGGTGGTCGAAGATGGTTCAGTCTGAGCTTCCAAATATAGGCCTCATGAAAATCTGCACACCCAAAAGAAAAATATACCTCTCCCAAGCATGCTATATTAGATAGAACTAGAACCTTATTAAGATGAATTGAGTATGTATCACAGATTGAATCACATCCAACAAAATATACTATTGGTACATCTATGAAATTTTCCAAAAGATCACAAAGGATACTAACCTTGCTTTGCTGAGAGATACCTGAAAGTTCTAAACATGTGGATGTGACTTCTGAATCTTGCATTGGCTCTAGCTCTGGCTCAAGTGGTGGTGCCTCTAAAAGTAGTGATTCTTGGGGCTTTGCTTCTATTGCACAAGTCCCTACACAATTATCATCAACCAATTCCATTCTTGCAAATTCCATAGTATCGAGTTGTTGTGCGACCAAGAGAGGTGATCCTTAGGACATTTCCTCCATAGTACATGCCCCTACACTTTTATCTATCACATCATCATCATAAGTGGGGAAGAGTCCACTAACACTAATGTCATCAATAGAGAGATCAACAACATTATTAGAAATTTGAAGTAATATTCGTAAAGCTGAGATCCCCCGTTGCACCATTAGCTCTTCAAAAACTTGTGTTGTGTCTCCATCTGACTTGGAGCAGGGATATTTGTGTGTTGGGAGTCCTCCAAGTCAACCGACTCATCTGGTTGTAAATGATGTGATCTGTCCAATGAAAAATCATCCCGAAACTCTGAGAAACTCTTAGATGCTTAAAAAGAATGATCAACACCTTGCACGCTTCTATAATCAAAATTTTGATAATTCCTCCAATCCTGATTGTAGGGCTGAGTTGGGTCAGAGTTCTGTTGCTGGTAAAATGACTGCTCACTCTGCTATAGAATTAACTGTGGTTGAAAGTTCTGAATTTGATAATCCCCTCAGTCATAGCCATAAGTATCAGGAACCTGCTCATACGCATCTTGGTGTTGAGGTTGGAATAAGTGTTGAAGTTCCGTGAAAGAGCTAGCTGTATTTTGGAAGAAGTAACATAAAGCAGCTGGATGGAATGGACTACCACAAGCCGTGCAGATATCATCAGTTGGTTCTGTGGGAGGGTCATCTTCCTTTTGAAAGAGGTGGCATATGGCAGACAGATGAGACGTGCTACCACATCCTCCACAAAGGAACTCAAGTTGCTCATCTGGATCATAGCCTTCATCAATGGGAGATCTGGGTCTTACACTCATGGGTGTGAAAAATTCTCTTAAGGCCCTGCTTGACATGTTAGTGCTCACGGATATCTAAAAAAAATTATGATAAAAAATAAAAATGAAGAATTAAGGGCAAGAAATAAAATGCTATATGAAAAACAAGAAGGACAATGCAAAATTTAAATTTCAAGAAAGAAAGTGCATAAAGAAAACAAGGAAGAAAAAGCAAAAGGAAAAAGAAAAACGTCTAGAGTAACTCATATGCTAATCAACTAATGTTAATGCGAACAGTCCCCGACAACGGCGCCAAAAATTTATTACGATTCCGCAAGTGCACGGATTCGTCGTCAGTAATATATAAGATTGTCGAACCACAGAGACTAATGATTAAGCACTAGAGATGTCGCAAAGTAAGTTATCTAGACGATCGAAAGTTGGCTTTGGCGCTTGTAAACTAACGAGAGTGATTGAAGAGAGAAAGAGAAGAATGAGAGAATAGATTTTGGAGGGAATTGAGCTTTGGGAAATGGATTCTAGGATTTCGGTTTCGTTATGGTGGAACCTGATGCATCATGTTCGATCTTTTACTCATTGTCAATCAACATACCTTCGCCGGAAGTTAAAGCTATTATCCTTAAGTACTAATCAGAGAAGATCCCTGTGAAATCCTGTTACGGTTAACCCCTGTCACTAGGGCACCTCGGTAGATCATAAGAATACAAATCTAATCGGTATCATTAGGGATAAAGATAGGGGTTTGGTTTGGTCTCTTACTTCCTTGTGGAGAAGTTGTCTCTCCTTTCAAGGGAATATCCTAGACGTCCATGAACGGGTTACCCCTGTCACTAGGGCCCCTCGGATGTACAAAATTAGAAATTCCTACACTATCACTTAACATGACAAGGCAACAAGTCTCATGCACATCAAATAGAAACGAAGCAAGAGAAATCATCCAAAAAGTAAAGGCACGAACATGAGTCTTACATCATACCCTATCAAAAATTACTCCCTACATCCATAGAAAAGGAGATCTACTCCATTGCGAGAGAGGAACAACCCCCAAAAAATAAAGTAAAGAACACTTACAACCCTTGATGTGAGAAGAAGGGGAAGAAGAGATGCTTGCCGAGGTTTCCGATGTCTTGGTGATGCCTCCTTTCTCTGGAGATGGACGGAACGTCAAGAGATGGTGGCGGATGAAGCTCTCGGGTTTCCCCCGAAGGGGAGAACCCTTTCCCAAGGAGATGGGGTGAAATACCAAACCAAAGATCCTCCAAGAATTGGGTTCTTGACCCTTTTATACCTCCTTCAAGCTGTCTAGGAAAACCAGGATTACAGGGGTCCGGTAAACCGAGATTTTCACCCATTAAACCAGGTTTTCTCATGATTTACCCTAAACCAAAGTTGTATCTCTTGAAATTATCTTCAATCTGATACTTGGATTGAGCCCTGGCTCCAACCGAGCCGAAAGTTATGGTGGTTCGAAGTTTGGTCTACGGTCTGGGCGGAGGTCCAGTTGAACCCGCTGTTGGGAGGCACGGCCGTGCCATTTAACATTGGCAGACAATGCTTTCTCTCTTTTGGATCTAAAGCAAAGTTGTAGATCTTGAAGTCAGCTACGTTTCGGTATAAAGAACATTCCGAAACTCCAATAGAGTGCAAAGGTATGGAGAAATTACGAACGGTCTGCAATCTGCCCAGAATTCAGCACAGCCCTATTTTGGCGTGGCACGGCCCGTGTTCTTCGTCACATGACCGTGTGGAATCCACATGGCCTCACATGGCTTCTTCTCGGGTTGAGTCACACGGCTGTGTGGAACTCACACGGCCGTGGCCTTTTTCTTCTGTGCCAAGGTCACACGGCCATGTGGATTCACACGGCCGTGACCTTTCTCTCCTCTGGATCGTTGGCACGTCCGTGTGTTGCTTGGCCATGGGAATAATGGCACTGCCGTGTGGGGGCACACGGCCGTGGCTTTCTTCTCATCCATTCTTGGCACGGCCAAGGCATGATAATGGCATGACCCAAGCTCCTGTGTGCGTTTTTGCTCCATTTTCGCTCAAAATAGCGTCCTATCAATCAAAACAAGCAAAGAGTAGATCTCCGAACAAAATATAATGGAAGTATGATATTATAATGAAATAGGGTGCAATAAACATAGATTATGCTAATGAAATGCCAGTAGATGTGCGTTAAAGCATGCATAAATGATCATATATCTACGCACATCAGTCATTGCTATAAGAGGCTTCTCCGCCTGAAAGAGATACTAGTGTGACACATTCCATGGATTAACAACCTCCCCGGTTGTAACCAAGTCAAATCCGGTGCCTCTACTTTTAGTTTATTGCTTTTATTTATTTTATGCAAGTGCTATTCTGATAGTTCGAGAAGGGTAGTTTTCTTTTACTTTTGCAAGGCAATTCAACCCCCTTCTAGCCGGCCAACGTGGTCCAACAAGTGGTATCAGAGCCACTTCAGGAGGACTAATCGCCGAATGAAGTACCGAATCAATGGTCGGACCAAGCATCTATCCGTCGAAATTCGAAGGGTAATTCACTAGCTGGAAAAAGCGAATGCAGGTATTATTTTAAAACCGATTTCGATTTATTATTAATAATGGAGTTTGGTTTTATAGCACCAGAAGGTAAAGAAAAATACCAATGGACGAAAAAGGAGCAGGCCGACTACGTGGTAAACAGCAAGGCAGAATTCCATCTGCTGAGCGTTCTTCCGCCACAATAAGTCAGCCGGATCAGCAACTACGACTCAGCAAATGAACTGTGGGAAAAGTTCCTTAAGATGCACGAAGGAACGTCCGAAGCCAAGCTCATAAGACAGGATTTACTTCGCAACCAGCTCACCAACCTGCGACTTGAAGAAAATGGAACAGTCGCACATCTGCACTCGAATATTAAGGAAATCATCACCGGACTTTCGAATCTCGGAGAAAAGGTAAGTAACTGAGATTCGCTAAGGTACACACAATTCATTTCCTAGAAATTCTATACTCTATCGGTTATTTATACCCGACCAAGACTTTACTATTATAAATATGTCAGCAACCTTGCTAGGTTGAAGACCTTTATGCTCGATCTACTTTCCATGCTCGGCCGGTCTATTGAGCTCGGCCGATCCTACCTTATCGACCGAGATTAATCAGTCGAGCGTATATAAACACT
Source organism: Zingiber officinale (assembly GCF_018446385.1). Classification (NCBI taxonomy): domain Eukaryota; kingdom Viridiplantae; phylum Streptophyta; class Magnoliopsida; order Zingiberales; family Zingiberaceae; genus Zingiber; species Zingiber officinale. Next base: position 42,993,094 of record NC_056003.1, read on the forward strand.
ATTGCCCGGTAGACCTTCCCTCGGTCGGTCGTAGGCTAAGGATCGTGCGAGATTAAATGCCTCTGTGCTCGACTGGTCTATTGAGCTCGGTCGGTCCTACCTTATCGACCGAGATTAACCATTCGGGCGTATACAAATACTATTGCCCAGTAGACCTTCCCTTGGTCGGTCGTATGCTAAGGATCGTGCGAGACTAAATGCCTCTGTGCTCGTCCAGTCTATTGAGCTCGGTCGGTCCTACCTTATCGACCGAGATTAACCAGTCGGGCATATATAAGTCTTCTGGACAACTTAAGGCTAACTATTTCTATGTTCAGTCGGTCTCTTCCACTTGGCCGTTCTTTGCCTGCCGAACTCATATGCTCGGCCGGTCCATTATGTTCGATCAGTCTCTGCCTACCCAACATGTAGCAACACTCTTACCAAGTCAAATCTTTTTCCCGTCTTCCTTATTGTCCCCTTTTTCTCTCCTACAAAGGGTCCACTTATCATAACCCATATCAGTTGATATAATTTTAATTATTTTATTTAAATTGTTGTACTTGCAATTCTCTAATTTATTAGTGAATTTCCCAAAGTAAATACTCAATGAGTGTGGGCCTTGGAGTAGGAGTCGTCACAGGTTCCGAACCAAGTAAAACCAACTAACCAACTTGTGTCGTTGTTTTCTCTACTTGTTGTTATTTCGTTGTGTTTATCTCTAATTGTGTTTACAAAAAGTGAAAAAGTCACGAGTGCTATTCACCTCCCCCTCTAGCACGTCTCGATCCTACACTGACTGTCGATTTCACTCAAGTTTAGATCTATGTTCGAGTTATTTTATTTTTTTTGTTTTACTACCGCTGTTTATTATTTTCTTTCCTTCATTGAATCAATGAGGTTTTGTACTAATAGTATAACTATTATCTTGTTTATATTAGTATGTTCATATGTTCATGCATACATATATGTTATTTTGTAATAATAGTATAACTATTAGAGCTCTAACCTAGGAGGAGCTAATTTTTGAACAATTAGACTAGGAGTTGCTCCAATCATATTTTCATGTTTATTAGTTTCAAAATATGATTTCAAAAATTATAGTATTTTAATCTCATAAAGAATTTTGTTTTACTTCTTATCAAGTTGAAATGGACTTAGCTTAAGATCTACCATAGACAACATGTTCCTATAGATCTAGGTAGCTAGTATCTCATAAAATATCAATGGTATATCTTTCTTGTGTTTGTAAAACATAGAATGGTGTGAGATGTTTAGGATTACTACCTATAAATTCTACGATGATTGAGGACTGATCATAAATGTGAAGATGGCAGTGATGGTCATCAAAGTTGTGAAGATGTGAAGTTAGGGTTCCGGTGAGTTAGAAAATCCCAAGGAATTGTCAGATCTGGATCACTATTCTTCCTCTTCATTCTCTATCACGCGCCTCACTGATGGTGAAGATGATAGCCAAACCTTCAATGGATGCAAAAATGAAGATGGACGATGTAGGAAAAGCCCTAGACCTCAATGAATGGGAAGCATCAAGCTCCGGTGGCTAGTGATTGTGGTGGAATAGTAATCTCCTCGCCCCTATAGAAAATTAATGATCATTTTCTCATTACTGTAGCTTCCCATTTGAATCCCATCATATCTGAATGGATGGTCCAGAATGTTTCAGATCTTAATCAACGAATAGATTAATTTAGATCTAGATCAAAGGCTCCAAATCTAGGTCAATGGTCATGATCTACTCTCTCTTTGATTTGGATGGACTAGATCATGATGGATGGCTTAGATTCCTTCAAATCTTAGATGAACAATTTAGATCAATAAAAATTAGTCCTCCCTAATTTCCTATAAAATAAATTCCATAAATTAGCACATAATTCCACAAAATAATTTAAATCATATCAAAACTCTAAATGATTCAAAACTCATGAAATATAATATAAATGCGAATTTAAACACAAAATCAACTCAAAAAATACGATTATATGATCCTAAAAAATATGATAAAATGATAGTTATTAGGCAACCACCACAAATTCTATCCCAACAATTATTTTTATTATCTAGTATCGGACTTCTACTACTTTTGCTTATATTTTGAATTTTAATTCATCTATGCTTTATTATTGTAGCAAAAGGTGGAACCTGCTACCCCAGCAGCCCCACACGGTCGGCCCCACCACTCTCTATGAAGAGGTAAATTGGGAAGTTGTAGTTGGCTAATGCGAGGGAGAACTTTTTCCTCGGCTTTGTCGAACCATCTGTGCTTTATTATGCTTTGACTTGAAGTTGACATATTACTTGATATGTCCTAGACTTAATTACATTTATTTATTCTTGACTTTCATTTCGATATATGATTTGAGTTTGCTTGTTTAACTATCCAATTATGGTCTAACATAAGCTTATTATTAACCGCCTTATTTCTTTACTATATATCATATTGCTTTTTTCTTGTCTTTCCCTTGGGGCTATAGTACAGTGTAAGGGCATCACGTTGTCACCCAAGGACCAGCGATTCAATCCCCAGTAAAGACGCATTTGTATGAATTTTCCCATCAAATGAGCGCATAATCATGGAATGCTGGGCTTCTGGCTGCCCATCGCGTGTACTTCTCAATTTACCCTAGCGACTGGTGGAAACCTTTCATGGGGCATGGCTGGTTCCTCCAAGTTCGATGTTACCTAATTCATTTTTTAATGTCATATTTCTTTTTACCCATTTTTTATATATAAAAAATGGGGAGAAAAAAGTGAGATAAAAGAATTATTTCCCCAAACTTAATATTCCTTATCTGATTAAGGAGGAGCAAAATTTAAGGGGGATCATATTTTTTTTATACATGAAAAAGGAGGAGAGAAATAAAAAACGTGAGATAAAAGAATTATTTTCCCAAATTAATATTCCTTATATGATTAAGGGGAGCAAAAATTTGGGAGAGACATATTTTCAATTATTATATTCATGTATGACTGCACTAACTCTATCTTCTTTCATGCATTGAATATTAATCTAAATTTCAAACTTATTTTTGATTATTAATTACTAATTTGAACTTAGTTTTTATATCATCAAAAAGTGGGAGATTGCTTGTGCTGAGTGCACAATATTTAATCTAGAGTTTTGATATATGAATAAGGTTAAAATTAGATTAGTTATGATCTAACTAGTTGTGTCAAGTTTGTAGGTGCAGGTTACTTGACAGATATTAAAAGTCCTGGTTGTGAACCAGGAGGTGACTAAGTCATAGTGAATATAAGCATCCAAAGTCCTAATTTGGATCAAGCATGAGTTAAGTCTTGGTTGGAGACCAAACAACAAATTCCTTGCTAGATACTAGGTGAATCAAGTCCAAGTGATTAAGGATTGGTAGTTAAATTTGTAACTTAGGGCTAGGTGAATCATTTCCAAGTGATTAAGGCTTGGTAGTAAAATTTCTAGCTAGGTGCTAAGTGAATTAAGTCTAGGTAGAGTCAACTGAGAGCTGAAGGCTTGGCAAACAATTATAGGTGGAAGCAGCTGGGAGCTGTGGCTTGGCAACTCAATCTAGATGAGTCAGTTGGAGGCTAAACATCTAGTTCCAACATAATTGTAACTTTACATTCTATATCATACTCATTACGTATAACCACTATAGTGAAGCATTTTCGTCAGTTCTAGTCAACCAGATGGAGTCCGGAGGTGATTGGCTGGTATTAACTCTCAACGAAAGGATTTAACAAGATCAAGGCGATCGTACAAGTCCAAGCAACCAGAGTGTACAGGTGACCGGAGTAGCTTCCAGGCGTCTGAGGGATGGTGTTATCCACAATTAGAATAAAATGATCATGATGAAGATTGGCCTTTACCTAGGTGTCCGACGGGGTGTACAAGCAACTTGAGAGCTTTGTTAACGGTATATTATTGATAGAAGTTGTGGCCATGTCAGTATTTGTATAGGCAATCGAAAAGGTTCCGAGTGACTAATGAAGTATATATAAGGAGTTTCAAAGCAGAGCTTCAACACAACTCATCTAGTATCAATTCTCTCTTGTTTTGATACTCTAAGTTCTTTTTCTCCTTTTGTACTATGACACATTGTAACTTGTGCTTTATTTCTGATTAGCAATATCTAGAGTAACAATTTCATTTATTTTAGTGTTGTCTTATGTGTTATTATTGTGATTTGATTTTTATATTTTTTTTCTAAAAGGTTTCCCCACCTAAGAGAAATTAGAAATAAGAATCATATTTTTTTTTATATTATTGTGTATGCTTACTTGTGATTTGATTGATAAACTTGCATGCTGAAATTGTTAGCTTAATTTACTGCATATTTACTATTTTGTCTTACTTGATTGAATCAGTCTAAAGTTAAATTTATTTTTTTCGTGCTAACTCTGATTGATTCAACTATTTATTTTACTATTTGCTCATTTTTAATTTGTAACATTATTCACTCCCCTCTAGCATTGATTTTGATCCTATATGATAGATATTTTATTACTTGTTGAAAGTCGTGCACTTGCAGATTTCGCCTATGACCAGCAAAGCCGACTCCCTTCAATACTTAAGTGAGGATAATCTTGGAAATAAAATTTACCTTCTCTAAGGGGAAGGGCTTATGCTTGAAAAGAAAGTGGCTTCCGCTAGGGAAGAGCTATAGCAAGCTGTGAAAGCAAGTGCCTTCTATTGAGGAAGGGATATTTGGTGGAGCAAGGATGAAAAATTAGAATAGTGGTGGAGCCGATCAATTGCTGCGTTGAATGGAAAATACTCATAGAATTTGTATTCAGTAGAGAGCATGCATGGAAGAGAGAACCTTCTTCTTTGCGAACTTCCTTTATCTTATATTGGCATGAAGCTTCCTTCCACATGGACTCCTCCATGCCTTGTCCATCATCTCATATGTTTGTTGCAATCAACTCCCTACATGGAAAGAAGTATGGTTGTTATTTTCTCTTCTATTAAACAACCTCTTACTTACACGTCTAATAAATACTAGTGAGGGTACAAATCCTCCTGCTTGCCCAGTTCGCCGACACTGTTGCCATCACCTCCCTTGGTTAACCTTCACTATAGCCATGTTTAGTTCACTTCTCACTATTTAATTAGCTCCTGGTCTAAGAATGACTAACAACGATAATGAAGTAAAGTAGTCTGTGAAACTAGGTCCGCGAGGGATATCTACAGGTGGGGATAATCTCGTAGCTTGAGGGACAACACCACCTAAGAGGATATTAGCTTGAGAAGTGTTTATAAAATTAATAAAATAAGATCATTGAAGGAGTTACAATCTAGAGGAGACTTCAGCAAGCTAGAAGGCTTTTGCGGCCTGGGATAGTTGAGGTCCAGGGGAGAGATCTCCAAAGATATGGAGACTTTCACAGCATGTGATAGTCGAGGTACAGGGGAGATATGTAAAGGCAGGGAGGCTTTCGCAGCCTGTGATAGTTGAAGTTCAGGAAAGATCTCTGATCCTGTCTGAGTGCTGAGTTGATGGACGCTGGGGATGTGGCGCTCCTGTTGACTAGTCGAAGACTCCAAAGACGGATCCCTTGCCGCCGTGGACCTGCAAACACTGTGTCGAGCCAGGGAGGGGTTCCCCGACGATGGCCCTCCGACGCTCAAGTCAAACATCTGGCAGAAAGAAAGAAAGAAGTAGAGTAGAAGTGAGAACTGTAGCTACAGTAGAGATGTGTGCATCCCTCCATCGGCGTCTGGGGGTCCTTATATAGGACTCCCCATAGGCGCGTGCACGCTCCTCGTACACGCACCTGAATCCGAGTCAAGAAGATGTAAGAAGTTGGACGGTGACACACGGTGATGCTCTCTCAAGAGGAACTTGACCCGCTTGTGCAAGCGCGAGCGACCAAGATGATAGAGCAGCAATAGAAGGCGCTAGCCGTGTGGCTGGCACAACAAGAAACTTCAGCATCTGGAGGCCGAGCCGTGCACAAGGACCTCCGGAACAGCTATCCAAATGGGGTCAAAACAAAGGTCCAATCGGTACGCAAGTAGAGGCACCACCCGCGCCGATCTCATTCCACAGGGCCTTGTTCCAGACACCCTCTGAGATCGCGCAAGTAAATCGAGACCGGTCTTCCTCAGACGAAGCCCCCGCTCGGGATGCAAGAAAGGGCAAAGCGCCTCGAGCTGACTCATCAACCGTCAATTCTCCGAAGCAATTCTGCAGGACCCTCTGCCAAGGCACTACACACCCTTGGCGATCGGTAAGTACAACGGATCGACAGACCCAGACGACCACCTCGGCAAGTTCGACAACGCGGCAACCCTTCATCAGTACACGGATGGAGTTAAGTACCGAGTCTTCCTCACTACTTTGTCCGGCTCCGCACAACGCTGGTTTCGAAGGTTGCTGGATGGGTCGATTCAAAGCTTCAAGGACTTCAGGACGACCTTCCTCCACCACTTCACGAGCAGTAGGCGCTATCAGAAGACCAGCGTCAGTTTGTTTTCTATAAAGCAAGGGCTGAGAGAGACTCTTCGGACATACATTCAATGCTTTAACTAGGCAGCCATGGACGTCCCCACGGTCTCGTCCGAAACAATGATGCACGCCTTCGCCCAAGGGCTCATCGACGGGGACTTCTTCTATTCGCTCATCAGGAAGCCGCCCCGCGATTACGACCATATACTAAAGAAGGTCAGCGAGTATATCAACGTGGAGGAAGCTCAGGCGGCCCGAAGGAAAGAAGCGCCATCAGAATCGGCTGTGCATGCCGATCGTTGACCACCAGTCAGCCATCAGCCTCCAAGAGGGCCCCGAGCCGATATGGCATGCCCACAGCAGGAAGCAAGGCCATACGCCATCCAACACGTGGCGGCCGAACGGCCAAGGCCCAAGGGAAAGGTATGGACTCCTATGTTCTGTACTGTCCATCAATCCACCAACCACAACACACGAGACTGCCGCGGAGTCCCCGCAGTCGCTCAGCCGACTCCCAAGAGTTATCGCCGCCGATCGCCTTCCCCCAAATTGTGATATAGGCGGTCGAGCACCGAACGACGAGGGGAGATCAGGCGGTCACCCAAGCAGCGGCATCAGCATGAAGACGACCACGCCCCAGCTTCGCATGGACAAGTCGGGCACTCCGCTCAGGAGGAGGAGAACAGAAACAATGTCGCTTGGGGAGAGATCAACATCATCGCTGGCGGGCCGACCAGCGGTGACTCCAACCGAGCCCGCAAGACATACGCGCGGCGTCTGGAAATCCACGCGGTAGGCTGCAGCCAAGAAAGGGCGAGCGGACCAGAGATCCGCTTCGGTCCTAGAGATTTAGAGGGAATCTAAGTACCGCATGACGACGCCCTCATCATCCGAGCGGTAATTGCTAACTACACAATGTTAGTTAGAGCCCTAGAGCCGCTCATATGATGATTGTTGTATGGACGCATTGTATCATATTCCTATGTATATAAAGACATTTCTTTTTGGTTATTATACTTACTTGTATTGGTGCCAAATAACTAAGTATAATAATGTCCTTGAGTAGAAGGTTCTTATCTATATCAATCGATTGATTGAATCGATAGTGAGATGATATAGAGAACACTACTCTTAATCATTCCTAGTCAAGTATTAAGATTCAGGGACAATGTTAATACGACGAGACTAGCATGTAGGTCAACTCGATGACTTGATCTCACAAGTCATGGATATAGAGATATCAAGTTGACACATGGGTATGCATTGGAGAATGTATACTGAATGACCCGCCATGAGAAAGTATCATGGATCATTAGATGAGTGTCATATACTTTCTCATATGGCTATTAGTATGACTATTAGCCCTTGGACCTGAAGTCACCATGGTTCCCTACATAAAGAGTTACATACTTTGGCTTCGTCAAACGTCACCCGTAACTGGGTGGACTATAAAGGCGATTACTGGGTATATAACAAATTATGCGGAGGGATGTGAGTGATGTAGATGGGATCTATCCCTCCTATATAACGGGAGTGACATCGTTATTCTTGATAGAGTGAGACCACTAAGTGAATGGTCATGCCCAAATAAGTCAATATGAGATATTGAGCTCATTTGATTATAGTGAGTCTACTTGGAGTTCAAGATTTAGATTGATTAGAGGATGACACGGTCTATGCCTCACATTGATCAATCTAGATGTCTAGGATAGAAGGATATTGTCACATATTGTGAAGAGTCACAATTAGTAGTCACAAGGTGATGTTGGATCTCAACATTCTTGTAACTTGGGTAGTAATGATGTGTTGCTAGATACCGCTCATTACTCATGCTTCTAAATGGTTTAGGAGCATTGCCAACGTTACAAGAACCTATAGGGTCACACACAAAGGGCAATTAGATGGAGATTAGGTTCATTTGATGAACCAAGAGGATTAGGTTCATGTGATAAACCAAATTGGATTAAGAGTAATCCAAAGTAAACTAATTGAGTTGGACTCAATTTGGTTCATGTGTTAAATGAGTCTAATTTGGACTTAGACTCATTGAGCTAATTTAATTCAATGAATAGAGATTCATTAAATTAAAATTGACTTGAACCAATGATTAGATTTGATCAACCATGGGAAAGAAGTGGTCAAGTTTGACTTGACTTGAGAGGAAGATGAAAGGTCAAGTTTGACTTGACCATTGCCACCTCATTTGTGAGTTGGCATTAAGTGGACTAATGATGATGTGCCACATCATCAAGGCTAGCACATGTGTGTGTCACCTCATGAGGGAGATCAAGAGCCTTGACTCTTGATACCCCATGGAGGTTTAAAAGCTTTTTGTAGTGGTCGGCCACTTAACTCTTGTGTGAGTTTCATTTTGGTTTCGTAACCTCCTTCTTATTCCTCCTCTCATCTTCTTCTCCCTCTCCTCCACCTTGGTCGAACCTTCAAAGGTGCTAGCACACCTTTTGTTTGGTTTTTTCTCTACCTAATCGTTTATGTGGATACGTATAGAGGAGTGCCCACTTGAACACTCTCAAGATCCGGCAAACTTGGACGAGCGGGATAAGCGAAGGGCTTCGCATCAAGGGTAATCTCTCTACCATGTAGATCTAGGTTTAGAAAACATGTACACGAAAATTTTGTTTTTATAACTTCGCACGGATCCGGTGGCATGGGATTTCGGGGCTTCTGCAACGCAAAAAGTGATTTTTGCGGCTCGAAAATCCCAACACACAATCCACCACATATTTATTGATACAGGGAGTTCAATCAGCATCATCTTCGGGAAGGCATTCGACCAACTCCAGATAGACCAGACCGAGATGCTACCGATGACGACTCCATTGTATGGGTTTACCAGTAATGAGGTCCAACCGATCGGCCAGATAAAGCTGGCCATATCCCTCGGAGAAGAGTCGCTCCGAAGAACAAGGACGACTACCTTCATCGTTGTAGACGACCCGTCCGCTTACAACGACATATTGGGTTGACCAGCCCTTAATGACTTCCGAGCAATTGTCTCAACATTTTGCCAAAAAATTAAATTCCCGGTTGAAGATCGGGTCGGAGAAGTCAAAGGGAATCAACTGGCTGCTCGGCGCTGCTACGTCGAGACGGTAAAGGCGAAGGCTAAGTCCGCCCGAAAGGCCCCTTAGATCGAGGTAAACACTATAACCGAGAAACCCCCTACCTTAGTTTATGAAGGAAAGGAGGAAGTGCAGATACATCCTGGCCGACCAGAGGCCATGACTTTCATAGCATCTAATCTGGGAGTCGACCAAAAAGCTGAGCTAATCAGCTACCTCCAGCAGAACCATGATGTCTTTGCGTGGTCAACACACAAGCTGCCCGGCATCTCCCCTAGCATCGCGCAGCATGAGCTTCATGTCCGATCAGATGCTCGGCTAGTAAAGCAAAGAAAGAGAGATTTCAGCGCCGAGCAGAATCAGATTATCCGGGCGGAGGTCGAGAAGCTGTTGGAAGCCGGCCACATACGGGACGTCCATTTCCCGAGCTGGCTAGCGAAAGTAGTACTCGTCTCCAAGCCGAACAACAAGTGGAGAGTCTGCATCGACTTTTGGGACCTGAACAAAGCGTGCCCGAAGGACTTCTATCCCCTACTCAGAATCGATCAGATGGTGGACTCGACCGCTGGGTGCGAGCTGATATGCATGCTGGATGCATACCAAGGATACCATCAGGTGCCGCTAGCCCGGGAAGATCAGGAGAAGGTGAGCTTCATCACGGCGGATGACACCTATTGCTACAATGTAATGTCGTTCGACTTAAAGAACGCCGACGCCATGTACCAACGGCTCATGAACAAAGTCTTCCGGAAGCAGATTGGTCGGAATATGGAGGTATACGTCGATGATATACTTATTAAATCCCTCTGAGCTACTGACCTCTACGCAGGCATCAAAGAAACCTGCCGAACACTCCGAGTGTACGGGATCAAGCTGAACTTGGGCAAGTGTCTATTCGGCACGAAGAGCGGGAAATTTTTGTGCTATATAGTTACCGAGCAGGGTATCGAGGCGAACCCTAGCAAAGTAAAAGCACTGCAAGATATGCCACCTCCAAGGAATTTGAAGGAAGTTCAGTGCCTCACCGTCGGATAACGGCCTTATCCCGATTCATCTCCAAGATGGTCGACCGGAGTCTACCTTTCTTCAAGATCTTGCGCCGAGCCATCAAGTACCAATGGGACGAGGAGTGCGATCAAGCGTTCGAAGAGCTTAAAGCCTATCTCAATTCACTACCGGTACTAGCCAAGACAGTCGTCGGAGAGTCTCTCAAGATCTATCTGTCTTCGACCGAGCATGCAGTCGGCTCGGCCCTTGTAAGGCCAAACAGCGAGGAGCAGTCGGTGTATTTCTTGAGCCATATTTTAAAAGATGCCAAATCTCGATATACTGGTCTCGAGAAAGTTTCTTTCGCACTAGTACTCACCGCTAGGAGGCTTCGCCCGTACTTCCTCGCGCACACAATCATTGTAATGACCAATAACCCCCTGGGGGAGTCCTCCTCAATCTAGAAGCGTCAGGGCGGTTAATCAAGTGGACGAGGAGCTCAGCGAATTCGACATCTAGTATCTGCTCCGAACGACCATTAAGGCGCAGTCCTTGGCAGACTTCGTTACTGAGGTGCAGACTCCCGAACCAGAGGTCGCTTGGAAGATATACGTGGGTGGATCATCCACTCGGCAGGGAAGTGGAGTTGTGGTGCTGCTAATCTCCCCCCAAGAAGAATGAATTCATTTGTCCATTCGGTTGGAGTACCGGGCAACCAACAACGAAACCGAGTACGCGACACTCATAGCCAGCCTGCAGGCCACCCGGCACGTCGGAGCTATCAAGGTTTTGATTCACTCAGATTCCCAGCTGGCCGCACAACAACTTACTGGGGCATTCAAGATCAACAATTTGAGGCTCAGACTTTACGCCGAGGCCTTTGAGAAATTGAAGGCTGACTTCCGGGAGGTAGTTATACAAAAGATACCCCGGGCAGAAAACCAAGCGGCGGATGAGCTGGCAAAACTAGCCAGCTCCATATCGTCGGTCGTCCTCCAGCAGTCGATCGAGCAAGTCTCCCTGGTGGCACACATCGACCGAATGGAGGGGCTCACCTTCCCGAGTGACTGGAGAACTTTGCTGATAGAGTTTTTGCAATCCGGAGCGACGCCTCCCGACCGGGAAGAGGCCCATCGACTGAGAAGAAGGGCGAGTCGGTTCACGTTGATCGGAGATCTGCTATAAAAGAAAGCTTTCTCCCGACCGCTGCTCAAGTGCGTCGGGCCGGAGAACAGCGACTACATACTGCAAGAAGTGCACCAAGGGTCATGTGGGGGCATCCGAGCGGCCATTCACTAGCACGGAAGATTATGTTGGCAGGATACTTTTGGCCGACTCTCCAGGAAGATGCCGCTCAAAAAGTGACAACCTGTCTATCCTGCCAAAGGTACCATAACTCTTCTCACCGGCCTACGGAAGAGATGAAGTCGTCCATGGTGTCCTGCCCGTTCGACCAGTAGGGAATGGACAACGTAGGACCGTTCCCAATGGCGATCGGACAATGGAAATTCCTGCTTGTGGTAGTCGACTACTTCTCCAAGTGGGTCGAGGTCGAGCCGTTGGCAAGGATAACCGAGCAGATGGTCAAAAAGTTCATTTGGCAACACATCATCTGTCGGTTTGGCATCCCGCATCGGCTCGTCTCGAACAACGGAAGGCAGTTCATTGGCCAGCAACTCAGAGAATGGTGCAAAGGGTATGACATCCATCTGGCCTTCACCTTCGTAGCATACCCCCAGAGCAACGGACAAGCGGAAGTCGCCAATCGGGAGATCTTACCGATCTTTCGAGTTCGGCTTGACCATATAGGAGGCAGCTAGGTGGACGAGCTTCCGGGAGTCCTATGGGCGATTTGCACGACTCCAAAGGAGGGAACAGGAGTAACCCCGTTCCACTTAGTGTATGGAGGAGAAGCAGTCGTCCCGGTCGAGGTGGGGGTGGAGTCTGATCGGGTGCAGCGATACCATGAGGACAATGCCGAGCGGAGATAGCTGGAGTTGGACTTGGTGGACGAAGCACGAACCAGGGCTGCCGTATGGCTGACATCCTACCGAAAAAGGATGCATCAGAACTATAATCGATGAGTGATACCTCGATCCTTTCTGGTAGGCGATCTCGTATGGAAGAAGGTGAAGCCAGTCGATGACATCACCAAGCTGGAGGCTCCCTGGGCCAGACCTTTCAAAGTTGTGGAGAAGCTCCGCTTGGGCACTTATTACTTGGAGGACGAGGATGGGCGGCGGCTCGAACGCCTTTGGAGCGTGAACCATCTCCAGCCGTACCGAGCTGGCTGAAAGGTGCGCTGATGTAATCAATGTCGTGTCTCCTATGTTCTTGTCCCTTTCAAATTGCAGTATTGAATCAAAGGCAAAGGTTATCAAAATTACTGTCGAACGGCAAGCTTAAAGCCAAAGACCGTCGAGCAGCGACGTTAAACCCCAGGGTTGGAGCGGCGACCATAAATACCCCGCGCTGAAGACCGTCGAGCGGTGACGTTAAACCCTAGGGTTGGAGCGGCGACCATAAATACCCAGCGCTGAAGACTGTCGAGGGGCGACGTTAAACCCCAGGGTCGGAGCTGCGACAATAAATGCCTCGCACTGAAGACCGTCGAGCGGCAACGTTAAACCCCAGGGTCGGAGCGGAGATCATAAATACCCTGCGTTGAAGAGAGTCAAGCGGCGACGTTAAACCCCAGGGTCATTCATGACCATAAACCTGAGTAAAATGGCAACTCTGTGCTCAGGAACAAAAGGAGAGCGTGTGTAAAATCGAAGCTCGAACGATTGTCCAAAGGACAGGAGATAACGAATATGACAAGGAACGAGATTCGAGTAGGCGATCCGCCCAGGCTTATAGAGTCAACTAAGGGCAAGGGACATACGAAAAACCAAAAAGGAACTCCATTAACTAGTGTAAATCCCTGCCGAGCGGCAGGCATACATACGAGACATCAAAAATTTTTTTACAATACCACTCCTCACTCCAAGTAATCGAAGATCTCGTCAGGAATGGTGGTGAGCAGCTCGGCACGGTCCAAAACCGGAATGGCTGTGGCTTCGGGAAGGTGACCCTTTGCTTTCAAGTAGGTAACCGTGGCATCGATGGCCAGCTCAAAGGCACTGACAAGCCGTTCGCACGTCTTCTTGACAAATTGTTCCGAACGGATGTAGTTTTGCCTAATTACAGCAAAACGGCTCGGCTGAGCATCCTGGTATTCCTTAAAGGCGAGACGGGAGGCCTCGAACGTGTCCTGGAAGGTCTTCAAGTCCTCTCGAAGAACAACCACCTCCGTCGAGCGACCCTTTTGCTCGGCATCCAACAGACTCATCAGCTCCATAACCTTTTGATCCAAAGCTCGGGCCTCCATGTTCTTCACCTCCAGGTCGGCGACGGCCCTGTTCTTCCTGGTGGTGGCCAGATCGATCTTCTGGTCATACGACTTGACCTGGGTCTCAAGCCGACCCACCATGGTCTGCAGGTCGGAGGAGTTCCTCCGCTCCTCCTCTAATAACTTCTGGGTCTTAGCCAGGTTCGCCTGCAACTTGGCATATGTAGGGCCCTGGGAGGGACCCACCCCAGAAATTTTAAGCCCCTTGAGCTCCTCCTCCAATAGTGCCAGGCGGTTGCATACCACCACGCTTTCCACCTAGTACTGGAGTCGATCGGCGGAAGGTTAATACCAAGTTGAAAATAAATCATAAAATAGACAACTTACCCCGGTTGCCATCTGCATATGGCTATTGCCGAGCAGCCCCGGCGACATGGTCGCAACCCGAGCTCGAGCCTCCTCCCAAACCTTAGCCAGCTGCCCCCGGATAACTATTTGATGTTCGGGGGAGGTTGGTTGATCGGCCACCAACAGAACTCCTAAGTCGGGAGATGCAAGGTCGCCTTTATCGACCGACGACCGCTCTGGGTGGACTGAGCAGATACCGCCGGGCTGAAGGAGGAGCCGATCGGAGTGGAATGGATTCCTAATCGAAGAATCCTCTTGCGAGTGGGGGGCAAGACGTTGAGCGGCTGAGCGGCGACCAGATCAGATGGGAGGTCGCACTGCAAAGGTGTCCTATCGGAGGAGATAGTTTCCACGATCTCCGTGGCCAAGGGGGGGCACTCGTCTCCTCGGACGCTCTCACCGCCGAGGAAGCCGAAGGGGTTGGCGTGCCCATTCGGCGTCGTTTGCGTCTGTTCAGTGGCTCTTCATCGCTAGCAGACTCGGTTTCTTCAGGTCGAGCAGTCGGCTGCACGCCGGAGGGGGCAGCCTCCCCAGCAACCTCAATATGTGACGTCCGGGCGACGGACCCACCACCAGTAGTTAGAGCTTCCTCGCTCTCACCCTCATGGGAGCCGGCTGGCGTCAGCCCGAGCCTCTCCATCTCCTTCGCAGCAGCTACCTCAGCCTCGACAGCTTTAAGTTTTAGCAGGTTGAGCGCCACAAACTTCATCATGGTGTTAGCTGCAAGAAAAAGAGAGGAAATCAGTTAGATCCAAAGAAAAAAGTCAAGGAAATTTCTCACCTAAGCCGCCCGGGAGATACGTTCGGATCGGACTCAGCCTGAACATGTATAGCATGCCCTCCGGTAACAACTTATTGATATCCAGCTTTAGGCCGGCTAGCATGTTGGCCGCATGGAGGTACGCTGGCTGGGTCTTGTATCTTTTCAGCTCGGGGGGAGGGGGGAGTCCAACCTGCCACTTGGTTCAGAAAGGAGGCAACTTAGGGAGCCTTATATAAAAGAAGTAGTCCTTCCAATGTTTATTGGAAGTGGGCATTTTATTTAAAAAGACTAAGCCGATCCGAGACTAGAAGAGATAAGTGCCCAGCTCGGACTGCTTAGGGTAATAGAAGTAGTGGAATATTTGAGGCTTAAGGGGAATGTTGTGGACTTTGAACAGTACCACAACCCCGCACAGGAGACGGAAGGAGTTAGGGACAAGCTGGGCAAGCGGAAGGCTAAAATTGTTACAGACTTCAATGATAAAGGGATGGATGGGGAATCGCAGACCGGCCACAAATTGGTCACGGTAAAAGAAAAGGGTGTCGTTCGGCGGGATATGCGGCCGGTCAGAAGGTGAGGCCAAAATTATTTCATGGTCAGAAGGGATTTCAAAGGCACCTACCAGGCTCACTGCGTCACTTGCATCGAACCGAGTCTCCATGGCGGTGTACCATGGGCCGGGAGTAAGGTCAGCGAGCTGCAAGGAACTAACCATCGTCGGAAAACAAGGGCGGAGGGTTCGATACAGAAGATTGCCGGAAAAAGCAAAAAGAAAGATCGACTGAAGGCGGGCTCACCAAGCCAAAAACAACGCAGTGGTGGAGGGAGGAGGAGCTTACGTAATAAGGGTCGCCGGAGCACTGAGACACAGAACTGCCGGAGCACAGCATGCGCACAGAACCGCTGGAGCTTGTGGAAGACGAAAGTGATGCAACGGTAGCCGCCCCACGACTTTATAAAGATGGGCGTGGCTGATCGGGGTCGTCCGATTAGGGCGCAGGAATCAGGGCGCACATTCGACCATTGAATTCGAACCGTCAAATGTCACATCAGTAGCTGTCACCTCGGACGTGCGGCAACTGCGCCAGCGGCATGTGGTGTCGTCCCACAGGTTAGCATTTAATGGGTGCGTGCTCGACCTTAATGGAAAGGATTTGCACGCATCATGGGGAGATTTGGACGGCGTCAGCATTAGTCGACCGGCCCGCACCCCTTCGAAACCGGCAAGGAAAAGTATCCAAAATAGTCAGGTGCATAGGCATGAATCGCCGACCGGGGGAGAAAGATCAGTCCAGTGGAGACCGAGCGGGATCCCACTCAGCTAATAACCGACCGGCCAACCACTCACCAGGTTATTTGTCCAGTCAGTTGGACTTTCAGCCTCCTTCGACTAGACTTGAAGGGAAGACATGTGATCCGGCGGTAAGAAGAGGGGGTCGGCCCAGCGGAAGGTCAAACTGGTCAACACCCGGCAGACGTTCGATCGGGCAGGCTATCTTCTTGATTAGCAGGAGGATTAGCCTACCCGGCATCTCGACAGCTCAACCTAACGCCAAGTTTCCGACGCTCATAAAGCAAAGTGGGAAGAAATGGAGGCCGAACGGCCATCTCGCTCGGCTAACAGTAGACGCGGCATTCGGACGAGCGAGCATCCGCCTGAAGGCCGTCTGCCGATGGGCCTCCGCTCGGCCTGGGAAACGTACTAGCCGAGTGGTTCCTTCGCTCGGCCCAGGAAAGGCACTGGCCGAGCGGTTCCTCCGCTCGGCCCAGTAAAGGACAAAGGGAGCGGGTGGAGAGATCTTCCTGGCAACCAGTGTCGTTGATAAGAGGCATGGCCAGCGGCCTGGTCGGACAGAGAATCGTACGGTGGAGGTATTCACACATCTCTACTGTAGTTACAGTTCTCGCTTCTGCTCTACTTCTTTCTTTCTTTCTGTCGGAGGTTTGCCTTGAGCGTCGGAGGGCCATCGTCAGTGAACCCCTCCCCGTCTCGACACTGTGTTTGCAGGTCCACAACGGCAAGGGATCTACATCTTTGGATTCTTCGACCAATCAACAAGAGTGTCACGTCCCCAGCGTCCATCGACTCAGCACTCGGACAAGATCAATCTCTAAAGGTAGGGACGCTCTTGCAGCATAGGATAGTTGAGGTACAAGGAATATCTTCAAAGGCATGCAGGGAGACTCTCGTAGCCTAGGATAGTTGAGGTCAGGGGAGATATTCAAAGGCAGAAAGGCTCTGGCAACTTGGGATAGTTGATGTTCAGGGGATATATCCAAAGGCAAGGAGGCTCTCGTATCCTAGGATAGCTGAGGTCTACGGGTGATCTCCACAGGCAGAGAGGTTCTTGTAGTCATAATTGAGGCTCAGACGAGATTTCCACAGGCAGGGAGGTTCTTACAGCTTGAGATAGTAGGAGTCTAGGGGAGACTTCCATGAGCAAAGAGGTTCTCATAGCCTAGGATAGTAGGAGTTCAGGGGAGACTTCCATAAACAGATAAATTTTCATAGCTTGGGATAATATTTGTTAAGAGAGACATTAGCTTCAGGAATGATGAAGTCAACTCAAAAGCGACATTAATTAGCACGGTTAACATTGAAAGATAAATAATGATATATTCTTTAATTTTCCCTTAGCTTCTTTTATTGATTTGGAATCCAAAAATAGTAAAGCAACAGAATTGCAACGTAGAGTAACAACAACGAATACATCATGCAGATGATTTATTGGCAATTAATTAATTAATTAATTAATTAATTAAGCAAGTGAGTGAGGGTTGGTTGAGAAAGTGAAAGTTGCTAATTGTTGTTGTCCGTCCATTGTTGAGCTTGGAGCCAGTCAACGAGGCGTTTGTCCACCTGAAAAGCCTTGGCGAGCACATCATCGGAAATGGGCGGCGTCGATCCGAACACAGCCTTGGCAATGGAAATGACGCCCGGGTTTTGACTGCTGAGACCGGCGAGCGCAACGGCATTGTATTTGCCCGTGTTGAGTTGGAAGTGGATGAGGCCTTGGGGGAACACAAAGACGTCACCCTTCTTCAAATTCTTAGTGAAGAGGCGGTTGGTTTGGCCGATGTTGGACGTCACAAAGCCGACGTAGAGCTCTCCTTCTAGCACGACGAGGATCTCAGTGGCGCGAGGGTGGGTGTGAGGAGGGTTGAGCCCATTAGGCGCGAAGTCTATGCGAGCCAAGGAGATGCCGAGGGTGTTCAGCCCGGGGATCTTATTCACGTTGACGGCGGTGACGTTGGAGCGGACATTGTTGACGGTGTTGCCGGGCTTGTCGAGGCCAGAAGTGTAGAAGTCGTCGGCTGTGACGTCGTTCATGTTCTTGCATACGGCGCCGTTGACGAACACTGCAAAAAGGTAATTAAGGTCCGATTGGTAAACATATGCATCCATGCGTACTGGAAAATGGAAATGAAAGCGCTTAGCTTAATTAATTGTAAAGCTATGCACCTTTGGAGCTATCATCTGCGACGCAGAAGTCCTGAAGGGGACTAGGATCTGAAGCCAATACAGCATGAGCGAAAGCCAAGGCGAGGAGTGCGACGAGGAGCAGTTTCATAGCCATGTCTTTGATTAATTGTATCACTGAGCTGAGCAATGGTATATTGGTATTGCTATGCATGCATTAATAGGTTTATATAGAGAAGAAGCTAAGTAGGCTTGAAAGTTGAAACATTCTTCCCTGCCCTGCTCTGCTCAGCTTTCATTTGGTAGCGTGGCGTGAGAAGAGAGATCATGAAATGGTAAACTAAAAGCGCATGACATGCTCAGTCTTCACCTGCTCCTTAATCATCAGAGTAATTAACTACTTGGTCTTATCTTATTACTTGACCAATTAAAAGTTTAATTTTCGCCTGAGAATTTGACCATATCATATGGTGCTAGCTACCAAATACAAGACATGCACAATTAATTAAAGCTAATTGACTTAGTGATCCTCTACGTCCTTTATATTAATTTACTTGGCCAACATAGAAGCAAATTAGAATGGGCAACACAATATAATTAATGCGTTTATCATCGTATTAATTAATTGATTATATTGGCTTGTACTTAACTAATCCACGTTCCCATTAATGTTTATATTTGAATTATACATTTATAATAAGTCAAAGTCAAAGTAAGGTAAGATTAGTTCAAACCTTCTAGTCTGATAGTCTATATATATACATCCCTTTCCTCTAACCTATTCGCATATCATTCATTCATTGCAGCGTTTCTACTCTTTTATATATTAATCTCCTAAACAAATTAATTAGCTAAGATGACGGCTAAAATTCTTCTGGTCATTGCTGCTCTCTTTGCTTTGCAATTGGCTACCTCTCGTGTAGTATGGGCATCTGATCCTAGTCCACTTCAAGACTTTTGCGTCGCCGATAACAGCTCCAAAGGTTTATAAACATAACTTCTTCTCCCTTAGCTTAGCTTAGCTTGGTTGATTTAATTTAGAGTGGCTTGTCTAATTATATCTTATATATTCATTGGTTCCCTGATTTACAGTGTTTGTCAATGGATTCGTTTGCAAGAGCATGGATGACGTGAAAGCCGAAGACTTCTTCACCTATGGCCTCGACAAGCCCGGCAACACCATAAACAAGCTAGGCTCCAACGTCCGTGCAGTCAATGTGAATACAATTCCTGGGCTCAACACGCTCGGCATCTCCATGGCTCGCATCGACTTCGCCCCTCGCGGACTCAACCCACCCCACACTCACCCTCGCGCCACTGAGATCCTCACCGTGCTAGAAGGAGAGCTCTATGTTGGCTTTGTGACATCCAACATCGGCCAAACCAACCGCCTTTTCACCAAGATTCTGAAGAAGGGTGATGTGTTTGTGTTCCCTCAAGGCCTTGTCCACTTCCAATTCAACCGTGGCCATACAAGAGCTACTGCAATCGCTGCTCTAAGTAGCCAAAACCCCGGTACCATAACCATTGCAAATGCAGTTTTTGGCTCAAAACCCTCCATATCCGATGAAGTTCTCACTAAGGCTTTCCAGGTGGATTGGAAGATTGTTGACCGACTCCAAGCTCAATTCTGGATGGATAACAACAATTAGATATATATGAGACGTTTGAATATCATATATATTATCAATATTATCGTTACTATGCATGGGTTATTATAACCAGTATAATTGACTTACTTAATAAAGTAATTTGTCATGTAGCCATTTAATTTATTTCAATAATAAAGATGATGATGATGATGATGATGATGATGATGATGATGATGATGAGATATTTTATTTGAATAATGATATAATACGAATTCCATTTTGTTTGAAACCTAGGTTTAATCATGCTAACAAAGACAAAAGCGTCAATTTTATAAATTATGGTGTTTAATTGTACCTTTTAAATTACAAATTAAGCTGCAATTATATATATATGATTGAACTAGACTTAATTAATCAATGAAAAAGTTTATGCATGGTACATCCGCCCAACCTTTTTTCTCAACATACCTAGCTTTGTCGACATGCTCACTTCAACTAAGATTTTCATAACACATCTAGCTTGTTTGATTTATTATATGTACTATCGATGTGATTTGTCCATCCCTCTAATTATATGTCTAACTCATTTGGCTTTCTTGAATCGTCTTGGACATAATTAGTCGATCGAATTTGCCATGACGAATCTTTTTGAGCCACCTAGCACGACGATGCGATAATTTCATTTAGCTTGTTCGGCATACTTAGCTTGATTGAAACCATTGCCTACTACTAGCCTGATTGACATGCTTAATTAGCTTAGCTAACCCACTTGGTCCTCTCATAAAATGAAATCTGCCCCGCTCACCAAATACAATTGACCAACCTACTTCTCCCAACATAATAGACTTACCCAATTAATTATAATCCATTTGGGATATTTTGAATACAAGTTATTCATGACCTTAGATGCATTAAATATAAAGAAGAGATTGTCTGTGCATACCTTTGAGGTATGTGCAATGGGGAGAAGGGAAAAGTCTAAAGTTAGAAATTTTATTTTCCTATGGTGGAAATTGGAAATTTCCTAGCTAGCTCCATGGGTAGCTTAGGTGTAGGGAGAGATTGTTTTATGTCCCATTTCATTTTTTGATTTCTTTAGCTTATATAATGAATTGGCAAACATAAAAAAAAAAAAGAGAATACCCGGTCCTACGAAAATTTCCCACCGACTGTCAGAGTAAATCGGGAAGTGCTTGCAGTTGGCGGCCTAGAAGCCTAGCATCCCTTGGTGGCGAGTCCCATTTTTAGAAAAAAAAAATCCTGCAAATGCCCCGTAGCTGAGAATCAAACCGTGGGTGTCTATGTGATAACTGAGTACCCTTCCACTTCACCCTAGCTTCGAGGGCTACTTACGATGTACAAAGTATGATGTTAAGGAGGTATTTGTGTTAAGATTATACATGTTCAAAGGTAGATTTAGCTCCTTCTTCCCAAGCAATGGCTTTCATGAGCATCTTCAAAACAATCATAAACAATTGTTCATTCTCAATTTTTAACACTACAAAAAAAATCGAGATTACCAACAGAATATTCCATCGTAATTCCATCGGTGAAGTGGTTTAGGGACAAAATTATGACAGAAAATTATTTGCCGAAAGGTTATTCATCGGAAATGATTTTACAGATGGAATTTAGGTCCGTTGGTAAAATTTACTGTGAAAATTTATTTTCTGTAGCAAATTTTCCTGACGAAAACAATCTTTCCATCAGTAATATCAAAATGGAGTTTCTGTCGGAAAGTTCATTTTGATATTATCGATGGAAATGTTGTTTTCGTTGAAAAACAATCGATATTTACCGATAGAATATTGATTCCGTTAGTAATTAAAAAAAATCAGGAATCATTTATATTCAAGATCTACCTTGTTTACAATTTCCATATATACAACACTACAACAAATGTATATTCAGGATCTAGCCAATGGAATACTCTACCCCTTTGTTAGGATATAATATCTATCAAGTGTAGGTAGGTATAGTTTCGTTAACATATATACACTTGAGTAGGTATACAGGGGTGTACTTATAGGTACAAGGCTAATTATATAATTGAAATGTGATGTAAATGCATGAGTATCAATCGGTAACTATACTATGGTCTAGTAATGCCATTCAAGGAATATTCGATGCTAGAAGCTATCGGGTGATGGAAAGCGTATAGTCTTCCTCGTCTTCCTCTGAGAAATCGTCCATTATACATGATGAATAGTCTTTTATAACCTCTGTAATAATGATAGAAGCTGAGTAGCATATCTCATAATAAGTTTCTATAGCTTGTATATGTCAGATATTAGAATATTCCATGATGAATAGTTGTTATTCTATGATCTCCTATCAATGTTGTCTCTTGAAGGTGATCCGACCAGACCCTTATCTGATCGGCTTTATGTAATAAGAGACTTACTGTTAGTATCCCCAGGTAGTTTTGATGTATCAACTAAGTTTAGTTAGGTCCTATTGTGTTTGATCTGTTGGATCGAGAAGCGCTAGAGGGGGGAGGGGGTGAATAGCGCTCATGGCTTTCACATGTTTTGGATTCGAAAATCGACAAGAGTAAAGCAGCGGAATAATAAATAAAAACAAGACACAAAGATACCAAGATTTACTTGGTTCGGAGCCTTGGGCGACTGCTACTCCAAGGCTCACGCTCCTTGAGCATTTACTTTGGGCAACAAATAATATAGCGCAAAAGGTACAATTGAATATTACAATAAGTGTAATAAATGCTATACCGACAACAAAATGGAAATTTAGAAGTTCCGGGTCGTCGGGGACTTGTCGTAGCTTAGCCAGGTCATTTCTTGAGCAGCACACAAAGGATGAATAGCTTTGAAATTGATGATCTGAGTTGCTGGTCGAATACCCTATATAAAGGTTGTTGGAGGCGCCTCAAAGCCCCTTGAGGGCGCCTCCAATGAGCCGAGTCAGCCGCGCGGATAAACGCTGAAGAAGTCCTCGCTGATCCTTTTGAAGGTGCCTCCATAAGCCTTGAAGGCGCCTCAAAGCTCCATGAGGACGCCTCGGGTACTGTTCATCTGAGGCCGAATATGCTCTTTTATCCCTGCAAGATAGGTTAGTCCACAACACAACCACGTATCCTGCAAAACAAAGTTAGCACACAAAATAAACATAATAATATGAAAGTTTTGACAGTCACAGACTGTCCGGTTCTGACTTCGGATTTCCGACCGGAACCCCTAGGTCGAACCGACGCCTACTGTTCCCTCTTCTGGGGAACGCGACCTCACCTACTCCACTCAGGAGAGCATACCTGATGTCAGTCTGGTCCTCCAGACCGACTGGACTTTATGCCTAGGGTTACCAACCCCTAGGACCTAGGGTTACCACCCCCTAGGTTTTTTCGCCACCTAGGGTTACCTCCCCCTAGGACCTAAGGTTACCCCCCCCCCCCCCTTAGGATTTCCTCCACCTAGGGTTACCACCCCCTAAGGTTTTCCTTCACCTAGGGTTACCGCCCTCTAGGACCTAGGGTTACCACCCCCTAGGGTTTTCGACCTGTCTAACCGTAATTAGGTCTTTCCTGAAAAAACTCATTCGCACATGTTAGATAACAAAACAATTTAACTTTTGAATTCCTTTTCCATTATCAAAACTTGGGTTCGATCGTCAGATGCTTCCCGTACCAACAATCTCCACCTTTTTTATTATGGCAACTAAAATTCAAAGTTAAGCAAAAAGACACAATAAAGAAGTGTTGTAAAGATAACAGTGCAAGCATAACTGAAAAAATAGCGCAAGCATAAATTTAATACAAAGCCCCCCCTAATCAAAACTCCCCCTTAATCAAAGCTCCTTTTAAAATTTTATTTTGAATTTTCTCATACTCTCCCCCTTTGTCATACATCAAAATAAGCAAGACAACAAAGAAAAATTAGGAAAGTGATCAATGGCCTTAGCTAAGAATAATTTCTTTTTGAGAGATCATTTTAGAACGTCTAAAATAGAGAATTAGAAATACTTTCATAACAACTTAGCTTTTTAGAATAAATTTTCTTGTAATACTTTTAGTTAAGTGAACTTCAAGGATTTTTTTTTAAAAAAAAACTTTAAATTTTGAAAAGCCTTGAAAAGTGCTTAAATAAATTTGAAAGGGTTTTGCAAAATATTTAGTTAAAATTGAAAAGGCTTTTGAAAAATACTTAGCCAAATTTGAAGTACTTAGCCACATATGAGTACTTAGCCAATTTTGAAAAACTTTTTGAAAGGTACTTAGTCAATTTTGAAAACTTTTTGAAAAGTATTTAGTCAAATTTAAAGTACTTAGCCAATTTTGAAGTACTTAGCCACATTTGAGTACTTAGCCAATTTTGAAAAACTTTTTGAAAGGTATTTAGTCCATTTTGAAAAACTTTTTGAAAAGTACTTAGTCAAATTTAAAGTACTTAGCCAGTTTTTAAAGAAGGGAGTTTGATAGGAACTACCACACTTAGCATTAAATAGGAAATTTTCTTGCAGGAAAAATTAATTTTTGAAATAAATTTAGCTAAGGGAAAGTTTTGATTTGAAAAGTAACTTAGCTAAACAGTTTGTAAAAAGATGATAAAAGTTTAAATAAATAAAAAAAAACTTCTAGAAAAGAGCTCTTTTAGGGTTAAAAGGTTGATTTAATTTTTAGCTTGATTTAAATAATTTTAGTTAAGGTCACCCTTACAAAAAAAAAAAAATCAAAAAATCCTATAGTTCAAGCATGAGTAAACTTAATACTTAATTTTCTTGGTCGCATGTCTAACCATTAACTACTAGCTATTTACTTATAGGGCAATAATTTTCACTTGGTTAGTCAAGTTAAGTTAGTGATCCAGTTATATTTGACTAAGTCTGGATAACTTAACTTGATTAATGTTATTTGGTATTTAACGTCCAGACTTATGTCGATGCATAGACATAAACATACTGAAGTCTAGGCAATACTCTATGTATCTCACACCATTCTAAGTGTTTCAAACACAAGCAAGTTAATCCTAGTGTACTTGTGAGATGCTCTGGCTGGAACTAGGTGTACATGATTTATAGGAGGTAAAATCCTAGGCTAAACCAGATTTTTGAAAAACTAACAAGAGTTGGAATTTTGAAAAATATTTTTCCTAGGATTTTAAAACCAATTTTAAAAACAAGTTGAGCAAATATAATAAGCAGAAAATAAGTTCTATTCTACTAAGCACATCCCTATTTGTCTTCTAAGTGAATTGAACTCAAGTTCAGGTAAGGGCTTTATGAATATGTCAGCTAGGTTTAATTTTGACTCAACATAGTTAAATACAATATCACCCTTAGCTACGTGATCCCTTACAAAGTGATGCTTTACTTCTATATGTTTAGTCCTTGAGTGGTGAATTGGGTTTTTGGTTAGATTAATTAAACGTATATTATCAATTGAAATTTTAGTTTTCTGATATTCTAGTTGATAGTCTTTTAGGGTATGCATCATCCATAATAATTGAGATGCACATTCACCTAGGGCTATATATTCAGCTTCAGTGGTAGATAAAGCAACACAGTGTTGCTTTCTGCTTGACCAACTTACTAGGCACTGACCTATAAATTGACAGCTACCACTTGTGCTTTTCCTATCTAGCTTGCACCCGATATAGTCTGAGTCAGAATAGTTAGTCAGGTCAAGGGTGCAAGACCTAGGGTACTATAATCCTACATTTAGGGTTCCCTTAATATACCTAAATATTCTTTTGATAAAGGTTAAGTGAGACTCTTTTGCACAAGATTACTATCTTGCACACTACCTACTGTAAAAAAAATATCTGGACGGCTTGCAGTTAGGTACAGTAGACTCCCTATCGCACTTCGATAGTATTTCAAGTCTACTGGTTTACCTTCTATGTCTGAGTCAATTTTAATATTAGTAGCCATTGGTGTATTAATATTTTTTGAGTTTTCCATTCCGAATTTTCTAACTAATTCCTTAGCATATTTAGTTTGATAGATGTAAATTCTATCTTTGGTTTGTTTAATTTGTAAACCTAAGAAAAGTTAAGTTCACCTACTAGACTCATTTTAAATTCATTTTCCATTAATTTGGTAAATTATTTTAAAAATTTAGAATTCATTGAACCAAAAATTATATCATCTACATATATTTGAGCTATAAAAATTTTTTTTTCTAGGGTTTTTACAAATAGGGTTGGATCTATTTGACCTTGGTTGAATCCTTTAGATATTAGATAATTGGATAAACGTTCAAACCAAGCCCTAGGTGCTTGTTTTAGTCCATATAGGGTCTTTTTTAGCCTATAGACATGATTTGGATATCCTAAGTCCTCAAATCTGGGGGGTTGACCTACATATACTTTTTCTTTGATAAATCCATTTAGGAAGGTGAATTTTACATCCATTTGATAAAGCTTGAATCCTTTATGTGCTGCATAGGCTAGCAGTATCCTAATGGATTCAAATCTGGCTACAGGGACATAAGTCTCATCATAGTCCAACCCTTCTACTTGGTTGAACCCTTTAGCTACTAACCTTACTTTGTTTCTAACTATTTCACCCTGATCATTTAACTTGTTCCCAAAACCCCATTTAGTATCAATTATGGACTTGTTAGTGGGTTTAGGTACTAATTCTCAAACCTGGTTTCTTTCAAATTGGGCTAATTCTTCTTGCATTGCTAATGTCCAGTCTGGGTCTGGTAGGGCTTCATCTATAGTTTTAGGTTCAATTTTTGAAATGAGGACTATTTGACTTAGGTTTCTATAAGATGACCTAGTTATGACTCCTAGAGTTGGATCACCCAGGATTTGGTCAGAGGGGTGATAACCATGATTTTATTGTATTATTTTGATTCATATATGCATGGTTTGATGTTGATTTCATAGGTTTAAATCATGGTTACATCACATTTCATGCATTTCATTTATTTTGGACATAATTGTAAATTAGTTAATTATCATGGTATTTGATGCTAATATTTTATTCTTATTTTGTAGGCATCAAAGGATCTTGGATTTAGATCTATTCGAACCGAATTTGTGCTCGAATCGGAGTTTAAACGAGAAGATCAAGCTACGAAGCATTATGGGTCGTTCATCAAATATTTGATAGATCTGAGCCATCCAGTGAAGATCTAGTCCATCCGATCTAAGGGAGAGTAGATCCATACCCTAGATCAAGATCAGTACCTTCGGATCAGATTTTAAGTGACTTTCCATCGTTGATCAAGCTCCAAATCGATTTCAGCTGTCCGTTCAGATCTGGATCAGATTTAAAACAGAGAAGCTACAGTGTTTTCTCTTCGTCAATTCCCTGCGCTTCGTGTCGCGGCACAACTCGGAGATTCCGACCCCTCTCCACTTCTAGATCTATTCTCCGGCCAACTTCATCGGCGACGACGTTCTCAGATACTTGCGACCATCTTCCGGTGATCTGACCTCGCTCCAAGGCGTTCCTACGACGAGAATTCTGTTCGCAAACCTCTGTTCTGCTATCGCCCGATTTGGAGGCGTTCTTTCAATCGGTGGTTCCGATCTCCATCAGAGAGTATTGGCGGTGTTCCTCCACTGCTTCTAGACCATTCCCGATGGCATTCCATCCATCATCTTCTCCACATCAGATCCGAGGTTGCAGCTCACAGATTGTCAGATTTCCTGAGTTGGGTGGCTTCGATCTTCATCAGCTTCGCTTGGAGAGGTGTCCGGTGAATTTGGTAAAGGTTGAGCTGAGTTTAGCTACTGAGAATGTTTTCAACGATTGCCGAAGTGAGGTTTCACCGAGCTTCCTTGTGTGACGGCAAGGAGAAGTTACCGTTAGAAGTGATTTGGTGTTGAGATGGTTTAGGGTTTTATTTCATTTTGCTACTATTTTATAGCTTAGAACAGATTCCTTTTATGTTTGTTATATTTTTATGCAAGTAATTTAGCATTTCTTTGCTTTATTGAAGTTTAATTCATATTTAGTAGTTGTAATTTCGTTGATACAATTTAGTTTAATTCTTGTTTGATGCTTAATTAATTGTTAAGTGTTTAATTTCTAAGTTAGGGTTTTAATTATGCTTTAGATCAGATTTATCTTGTGTTTTGTATTTCATTTTTAGATTGAGTGTGTTAATGATTTAATCACAACGTAGAGTGACAATGTGTTATGGTTTAATTGTTGGCACCTAGGTAGATTTCATTTATGCATTAGATCAGTTTCTTATTTACTTGCTTGTCAATTGTTAGATTTATATTCAAAGCTTAAACTCTCCCGTTTACATATTAAAAACCCTAAAAATAGAAATAAAATATGATCATAAGATTACATCCTACCGTTAGTTCCTCGAGAGATCGATCTTGGGCTCGTTATTACAACATTATTGTGTAGTTAAGGGGTTCAGTGAATATACATTGTTAATTTATTTTACGAGTGTGACAGATTTGTTATCAAATTTTGGCGTCATTGCCGGGGAAATTGTAGCGGTGTTTGGTGATTTTAGGATTGTTCTTCATTTTGAAAACTTAAAAAATTTTGGTTTTTCAATTGCTTTCATGATTATATATCCATGTGTTTGATTTTATTTATCCATGAGTCTTCTGATTTTATTTGCTAGTTTTTAGTGTAAGAATAGGAAATTCTTTTTATTATGGATTTATATTATCAGCATTTTGGATATTGGAGTCAGAGTTATTATTATCAGCCTCAGACTAGGATTTATGCGCTTGAATATCAGTATGAGGTTGTACAAGAACAATTTGCAGAGTCAATATGGAAATTCAATGAAGTTATGCAACAAATGAGAGAACATCAAGAGCAACAATTTGCAAGTATTCAAAACATACTATTACAATTGGATCAAATTACATCATCCATCAATCATTTGCAAACACAGAACTCCAATGGGGAGATGGATAGTAGAGATTCTGTCAGGCCTAACCCTACTCTCATTTCTTCACAAGAATTTTCTAGAATTATTTGTTGTGATGATGTAATTGTTCAAATTTCTGATTTTGCTAATGTTGTTACTTTAGATGTTGAGAATAATGCAGGTATTGTTATTGAAGATGATTTAAGTGTAAGGGAATGCTTATTGGAAGCATTACCTCAAGAATCACCTGGATTTGATGATCATGAGGATGTAAGTGTAGGGACTTGTGCTATGGAGCCAAGAACCCAAGAATCACTACATGAAGCTGAACATTCACTAGAACTGGAGTTTGAGCTATTAGTTGATGATGAGGAGGTAATAAACACCAGTCTAGAACCTTTAGGTACCTTTCAACATGATAAGTATTTCTTGTGATTTACCAGAAAATTTTATAAAGGTACCATTCATTGATTTTATTAGATGTGATTCATTTCTTGATATATTTTTTACCCACACTAATGCTCTCCTATTTTCTTTTTATCCCACATGCGTGTGGGAGGTGTTTTCTTTTATTGATGTTATAGGAGAAATTAAGCTTCCGGAGTGGGTACTTAAACTGAACCGCCTTAGACCTCCAGAAAGAATGGTGAAAGGAAAAATGATTAATAAGAAGAATTCGAGTGGAACCATGATTACTCCACTTCCGGGGTGGATACTTCTTCTAAACCTTCTTCAACCACCGGGAATGAAAGGGGAATTGGTTCTAATTTAGCTTTCTTTTACATTTTAATTCATGTCTTGTTAATAAATTCTTTATACGTTTCTTTAGTTTCATACTTTGCATTTTGCATTTTACTTACATACTTTGCATTTAGTTTGGTATACATAGCATGTCATTTGAATAAAATTCTCCATGAATTGTTTAGTAATATTTTTAAGATGGTAAAAGTTTCTTAAATTTGATCATCAAATTTTAGGTCATTTGACATGATTGGATACTCTACTTACATAATATTGGTTAAAATGGTGGTGAATTTCATTTTGATTAATTGAGCTTGATTGCATAAAAAATTACCTAGAGAGGACCACTTTAAGCCTAAACACTATTATTTCTTTTGTGTGGCATGCACTCATAACAAATTAAACTCTAGAACTTGCTTAGTTTCTTTTCAAGGTCACAATAGCATTTGTGTGCATGGTGATAAAGGATTTTGTCAATTTTGTTCCCTCATGATTTTTAAATTCTTTCCCACAAATTTTCTTTAACATTCTTATTCAACATTTTAACCCTTGATCACTTTGCCTTGTCTTCATTCCATTATGAGTATTGGTTGAATTCTTGATGATTTGGATCGACTAGATGACAAATGATTAAGTGTGGGGGAGGTGTATAGTGAGTTTGAATGTTAGGATTCATTTGTGAATGAGATTCAAGTTCAAGCCAATGATGGAGATTTGGAAGATGCAATGGCGTTAAATGCTAAAGGTTTTAAAGATGGAGTTGCTAGTGTGCTAGAAAAGAAAATGCTGAAAAAAATTGTCAAGAATGAAGTGCTCTTAAGATTGTATGCTAAATGAATCCATTTGTTGAGTTTTATCATGTTAAGATCAAGTTACAATTGCTTTGAATTTTGAGACTTGATACTTTGTTGATACATTCCAAACTCTAGGAGAAATATGAAGAAAGAAGATGATGAATCTGATTTCTGAATTTGAAGTTGCTGGAAGAGAAACAGAATTGATAGGAATTCAGAAAATTCTACAAGTAACATCTAAAAGGTGTTTAGTTTGATTGAGTTCTTTTGTTGAGTTCTTTTGTTTTGGTGGAGAATGTTTTGATGGAGAAAGTGAGTTTTGAAATATAGAATGCAGGAATCTACAGAAATGGAAAAATCAGAACTGAGAATCTATAAAAATTTGATTCCTGGACTTCAGTTTCAACAAATTTCCAAAGAGTAGAACTGAGAAGTGTTGTGACTATGTATCAAGATGTATAAAAAAATCAGGAACAATATTTAAACGATATTAGAGAGAAGGAAGGCTTAAATTCTGAAAATCTCAAGTTAACTTCTTATCTTCTCATTTACATTGATTTTCCAAAATTCAGATTCAGCTTTAGATCTGTTTCAGTTTTGAATTTTGTGTTGTTAAAACAAGAGCAGAAAAAGAAAAAAAAGTGGCTAGATTAGTACAATAATGTAAAATGTGAAAGGAATGGTCTGAAATTGATGTAGCAATTGTATGCCAAATTTTATTACAGTTTATCAAATCCATAATTAAGACTTAAGCTGGAATTGAAGTCTGAAATTAAAATCTGGGAATTTAGAATTCAGAAGTTGTACTGATCATCATGATAAATTGTCTCCGGATTTCAGAAATCTGACTTTTTGATCTGAAATCTTCATTACACAATAGTTTATTGGAACTTATTGGAGATGTTGAGAGGTCTTTACATTGACTGAAACTGAATTACAAGATTCCTGCTAGTTGAAGGTGTTGAAGTTTGCTTCTCCTTGCTGTTGTGTGGGTATTGATAGAGCATCAGTCTCAATTGGATAAGTGGTGGCTATCACAACAGTTTAATTTTTGTTGGTGTAATTGATGCATAGAGTTAGTAAAAGGTTGCTGTAACTCAGAATTTGAAATCTATGACAGTTTCCAGAGTTGATACTTGGTATTTTGTGCCAACTTCTCTTGTTGTTTTTGTCCAGAATACAAATTGAATTCCACCTCCTATCAATTCACTGCTTAATGGGATCTCATTCCTGTTAGAACCCTAAGGTGTTTTGATATAATTAAACAAGTTAAGTTAGGTCCTGTTTTGTCTAACCCTTGTGTCTAAGTATACAGGAGCTTAGGAACACAGGAAGTCGAGCGGAAGACGCGGCTAGCGAGAAGGACGACACGGGAGAGAGCCGACAGGCTCGGTGCATCCGAGGGACGAGGTGACCGCGGAAGAGTACACCGGTGGACGAGAAGAATGTACGCGACGTTCGAGGGATGAGAAATCGGGAAGGAAGGCTGCTCGAGGAGAAGGCCGGAACTTGGGTTCGGGTGAGCCCTATTCCGGATGGCTGAGATCACCCAAGCTAGCGGAGCCGGAACAGAAGACTCGGACCGAGACGAGCTGAACCGGAGCAGTGGAACCGGACCACAAAAAGTCAACTAGGTCGACATAAGTGGTCCGGGCGCCCGGAACCATTCCGGGCGCCTGGAAGTGGATTTTGATCATATCGAGTTTTGACTCGATCTGAACGTTGGGGGATAAAATTTTATCCCCTCCAGGGCGCCCAAATCCTTCAAGGCGCCCCGACCAGTGCTATAAATATAGCACTGATTAGCACAGATTTTTTAACTCACTTGTAATCAGTTTCTTAGTGCTTTACTTTTCTGTCTGTGCTCTCAACGCTGTAAGAGGCTACTCCGCCCAGAGGAGATCATCAGATACTGCGCCTTCTTTTCCTTGGATTAGCAATTCCCTGATTGCAAACCAAGTAAACCCTCTGTGTCTAATCTCTTTTAATTAGTCTCGTCTCTTTTTTATTACAAATATTTGTTAATTAGTCGATATATCCGAGAAAGGTTAGATTCATTTTTGTAGGGCAATTCACCCCTCCCCTCTTGCCAGCCTCCGAAGGGACCAACAAGTGGTATCAGAGCAAGGCGCTTCAGGAGGACTAACCGTCAATCGAAGCAACGAGATGGCCGGACCAAGCATCATTCCACCAAAATTCGAGGGGGACTTCGCACACTAGAAGCGTCGTATGGAGGTATTCCTAAGAACTGATTTCGAAATTCGGTTAATTATAAAGTATGGCTTTGTAGCTCCGACGAATCAAAATGGAGAAGAAAAAAAAGAGAGCTAGTGGACAAAGAAGGAGTAGAGTGATTCTGTAGCAAACAACCGTGCAGAATATCACCTGCTGAGCGTGTTGCCGCCTCAAGAAGTCAACCGCATCGGAAGCTACTCGTCGGCCAAAGAACTCTGGGAGAAGTTCCTGGAACTCCACGAAGGGACATCCGAAGCAAAACTAGCTAGAAGAGACATCCTTCGGAATAAACTGACGAACATTCGTCTGGAAAAAGGTGAGAAGGTAGCCAATCTACACGCGAAGGTAAAGGAATTGATCACTGGTCTCGAGAACCTCGGTGAAACGGTAACAAATCGGGACACCATACGCTACGCACTCAATG
The DNA here is from genome assembly GCF_018446385.1 of Zingiber officinale. Taxonomy (NCBI): domain Eukaryota; kingdom Viridiplantae; phylum Streptophyta; class Magnoliopsida; order Zingiberales; family Zingiberaceae; genus Zingiber; species Zingiber officinale. The sequence goes on from NC_056003.1 coordinate 43,026,113, forward strand.
CATTTCCTAGAACTCCAGAATAGACGTCAATCATCGACGCCTATTACATTTCAAAGGACCTAGAGGTAAGTACCTTAGAAGAATTATTCTCTACACTTGAACTACATGAAACTAGGTGTGTCGGGACAACAAAGGAATCAAGCCAGATGATCGCACTAAACGCAACCACGAAGGATGAACCCGAGTCAGATTCAGAAGAGGATCAGGAAGCATATATGGTAAGAAACTTTAAAAAGTTTTTTAGATCTAATAAATTTAAAGAAATGAAGAATAAAAAGAATCCAAGAAATAGAAGAAGGATGCGTTGCTACCAGTGTCAAAAGGAAGAACACTTAAAAGAAGACTGCCCAGAACTAAAGAAGGACAAAGGCAAAGTACCCAAAAAGCACAAGAACCTAAAAGCTACTTGGGACGACACTTCATCATCTGAGTCTGAGATTCAAGAATATGTCGGGCTAGCGCTGATGGCAAGCTACGAAGGGCAAAGTACATCAAAACCCAGCATCGATGAAGGGGGAGCGACCTCAGATGAAAGAAGCGAAGCAGGGGGAGATTCAGGCTTCAAGTCTGATATGGTAAGTGAGTGTTGGACCCCGTGGATGTTTTGATGTGATCAACCAAGTTGGTTAGGTCCTGCTTTGTATTTGATCCCTGTGTCTGAGTGTGCAGGAGCTTAGGAGCGCAGGAAGTCGAGCGGAAGACGCAGCTAGCGAGAAGGACGACACGGGAAGGGAGCCGATGGGCTCGGTGCGTCCGAAGGACGAGAGAGCTGCGGAAGAGTACACAGGTGGGTGAGAAGAACGTGCGCGGCGTTTGAGGGACGTTAAGCCGTGGAGGAAGGCTACTCGAGGAGAAGACCGGAAATCGAGTTCGGGTGAGCCTTATTTCGGTTGGCCGAATCACCCAAACTATCGGAGCATCGGAAGCCAACGCAATGGAGCTGGAAAAGAAGCACAAGCTGGAAAACCAGCTTGAAGGTGCCTTTATGAAGCTTGAAGGCGCCTTTATGAAGCATGAAGACGCCCTCAACATGAAGGCGCTTTAAAGCTTGATGAAGGCGCCTTCAACAGGTCAGTTTTGACCGTTTGCGCTGCGGATAAAACTTTATCCGCTGATCGAGCTGGAGGCGCCTTGAACCTTGTTGGAGGCGCCTTGGACCCTCGGGATAGACTTTCCAGGAGCTATATAAAGGCCCCTGGAACTAGGAATTATTCATTCAACTCTATATTAGATTTCCTAGCAACTGTTGAGCTTTCTAAGTGTGTAAAAGGCTTCTCCACCTTCAGAGAAGGAGTTTTCTTACTGCGCTTTTCATCGCCTTGGATTAACAACCGTCTTGGTTGTAACCAAGTTAATTCTGGGTCTTCTCTATTTCTTTTTCCTTAATTGTTTTATTTTAGTGTTGCTATTTTTGAGTTGAAAGTTTGAGGAGGGTATAATTTTTATTTGCAGGCAATTCACCCCCCTCTTGCCGGCCTCCGCTGCACCTATAATTGGTATCAGAGTCAGACCACCTCAGAAGGACTAACCGTCGACTGAAGCACAACGATCAAGACGATGACCGGAGCAAATATTCATCCTCCAAAGTTTGACGGAGATTTTGCTACATGGAAGCGAAAAATGGAGGTATTTTTTAAAACTGAATTTGATATACTTTTAATAATGAAATATGGATATGCAGCGCCGAAAGATAAAGAAGAAAACACTTGGAGTAAGAAGGAGCAAGCCGATTTTGTCGCTAACGGAAAGGCTGAGTTCCACCTGCTCACCGTTCTGCCACCTCAGGAGGTAAATCGGATCAGAAGCTACGACTCCGCGAAAGATCTCTGGGAAAAATTCCTGGAGCTTCACGAAGGTACCTCCGAAGCGAAGCTAGCAAGGCGCGACATCCTCTGGACCCAGTTGACGAACCTCCAGATGAACCAAGGTGAGAAGGTAGCGCAACTCCATGCGAGGATTAAAGAGTTGATAACGCAATTAAGCAACCTTGGAGAAGAAGTAAAGAACCGGGACTCGATCCGGTACGCCCTCAACGCCTTTCCCAGAACTTCAGAGTGGGCCTCCTTAGTAGATGCGTACTACATCTCTAAGGACTTCGAGGTAAGTACTCTAGAACAATTGTTTTCTACTTTTGAACTTCACGAATCTCGAGTTACAGAGACCAATGGAGTAGAGAAAACTAGTCAGAACATTGCCTTAAAGGCAAGAATAAACGGTTCTGACTCCGAAGCCTCGGTCGACGAATCCGAAGCGGCACTACTGGTAAGACGCTTCAATAAATTTTTTAAATCTAATAAATTTAGATCGCAGACAAAGAGGCATCAGCAAAGAAAAAGGACAGTTCGTTGCTACAACTGCAACGAAGAAGGGCACATCAAAGATGACTGCCCGGACTTGAAGAAAAAGGGGAAGGAGAAGGAAAAGATAAAGTACAAGAAACCAGAATCATCCAAGCACAAGAACCTGAAGGTCACTTGGTCAGATTCGTCTTCTTCCGAATCAGATGTCGAAGCTTTCTCATGGTTAGCGATGATGTCTAACCATCTTCTCGAAGATGACTCAAGCTCTGAGATGAGCATAGATGAAGGGGGAGGAACATCAGAAGAAGAAAGCTGCAGTGAAGGGGGAGCATCACCTAGTCAGGTAAGTAAGGTGCGTAATCTAACCCCTACTCAGTCATTTCTATTTATCAAGTCTCTTTTTAAAGAGTTAGATCAATTAGAAAAAGAAAATGAACATTTGAAATTAGAGAATGCAAAATTGAAAAATGTAATTGAAAAATTGAAATCTGCTGCATGTTCAAATGTTTTTCAAAAATCTAAATTAAAAATTTTTGGTAAATTAAACTGGTATATTAGAAAGCATCAAGGTCAACTTAGAAAAATTCCTAAAATTTATATACCCCCTAGATTCTTAATTAACCCAGTAGGAAGGAATCTATACTGGATTCCAAAGTCTTTGATAAATTAGAATTATTGAAGTTAGAGCTTACAGCGAGTAAATTAAATAATAAATTTCTTTATGAAGCTTTGTCTAAGGAAGTGGTTGTTGCTCCAATAACCAAGAAGGCCTAGTGCCTCGCCACGACCTGGAAGCCGAAATATCGAAATAAAATGTTTAATCCACTTTCTAGTAAAAGCATTAAAAGTTAAAAATTAAATAATGCTTTGAAAGTTTTTCAAACTTTTTCTTGAAAATTCTTAAGAATTAATTTTTTTTAATTATTCTAAAAATTCAGGTTACTTAGAATTTTTTTTTATTTCTAAAAATTCATTTTTAACTTAGAAAATTTTTTCTGAAAAATTCAGTTTACTTGAAATCTTCAAAAAATTCAGTTTACCTCGTTTTTTACTGTGATCAAAGGGGGAGAAATACGTAAAAGTTTAGGGGGAGTTAGGAATATTTAATAATTTCAAAATTCTTTTAGTATTGCAAATTTTTATTGCAATTTTTATGCTTAAACTGTTAGTTAGTAATTTCTTTAAATTACTATTTATTTTTATACCCTAACTTGAACTTGGGTTGATGCACATCAAAAAGGGGGAGATTATTGGACCCCGTGGATGTTTTGATGTGATCAACCAAGTTGGTTAGGTGCTGCTTTGTGTTTGATCCTTGTGTCTGAGTGTGTAGGAGCTTAGGAGCGCAGGAAGTCGAGCGGAAGACGCAGCTAGCGAGAAGGACGACACGGGAAGGGAGCCGACGGGCTCGGTCCGTCCGAAGGACGAGAGAGCTGCGGAAGAGTACACCGGTGGGCGAGAAGAACGTGCGCGGCGTTCGAGGGACGTTAAGCCAGGGAGGAAGGCTACTCGAGGAGAAGGCCGGAAATCGGGTTCGGGTGAGCCTTATTTGGGTTGGCCGAATCACCCAAACTATCGGAGCATCGGAAGTCAACGTAATGGAGCTGGAAAAGAAGCACAAGCTGGAAAACTAGCTTGAAGGTGCCTTCATGAAGCATGAAGGCGCCCTCAACATGAAGGCGCTTTAAAGCTTGATGAAGGCGCTTTAAAGCTTGATGAAGGCGCCTTCAACAGGTCAGTTTTGACCGTTTGCGCTGCGGATAAAACTTTATCCGCTGACCGAGCTGGAGGCGCCTTGAACCTTGTTGGAGGCACCTTGGACCCTCGGGATAGACTTTCCATGAGTTATATAAAGGCCCCTGGAGCTAGGAATTATTCATTCAACTATGTATTAGATTTCCTAGCAACTGTTGAGCTTTCTAAGTGTGTAAAATGCTTCTCCGCCTTCAGAGAAGGAGTTTTCTTACTGCGCTTTTCATCGCCTTGGATTAACAACCGTCTTGGTTGTAACCAAGTTAATTCCGGGTCTTCTCTATTTCTTTTTCCTTAATTATTTTATTTTAGTGTTGCTATTTTTGAGTTGAAAGTTTGAGGAGGGTATAATTTTTATTTGCAGGCAATTCACCCCCCTCTTGTCGGCCTCCGCTGCACCTACAGTGAGGTATGCCTTTTACCCCCTGATCAACTTTACTTTGGATTTAAATCTTGGCAAAATCCATGTATAAATTAGAAAATGAAAATACTAAATTAAAAAATGAAATTTTAGAAACAAAAAGAATTTTGGCAAAATCATGTCTAATAGAGGATTTTGATAAATTGAAACTAGAAAATAATAAATTAAAAGAAGAAATAAAAAATTTGAAAAAGTCTACCTGTTCAAATATTTATGCTTTTAAAAATTATAGAGGATTAAACTGGTACTATAGGTTTCACCAAAGTCAAATTAGAAAAATATCAAAAGCCTATATACCTAGGAAATACTTGATTAACCCTGTAAGTAGGAACCTCTATTGGGTTCCGAAAACATGTTTAACTTGAATTTAAAATTAGACTTAGTGTTTTCATCAAGGAAATTAAACATCTAATTTCTTTATGTGGCTTTGTCTAGAAAGTGGTTGTTGCTCCAATAACCAAGAAGGCCTAGTGCCTCGCCACTGCCTGGAAGCCAAGTATTTAAATGAAAAGTTTAATTGACTAACTGAAAAAGCATTAATTTAAATTACTTAATGCTTTAAAAGGGTTATTCAATTTATTTTAGAGAAAATTTTCAAAAATATTCATGTTCTCAAAAACTTAGAATTTTTTTTAAATTATTCCGTTGCACATTTTGTTTTAACTTAGGAAATATTTTTTTGGTTTTGCAACACTTAACAATTTCTAATATTTTGTAAATTAAAAAAAAAGTTAGAAATTTTCTTGCTTAGAAATTTTCTTCAGCTACTTAAATTTTTTTTCTTCTGAAAATTTTCTAACTTAGTTTTTTGTTTTACTTATAAAAATTCAATTATGTTAGAAATTTACTTAGGAAATTTTTTTCACTTATGAAAATTTTCTTTTAAACTTAGAAATTTTCTAACTTAAATTTTTTTTTAACACTTAAAATTTTTTTTTTTAAGTTAGAATTTACCTTAGACTTGTTTAGGAACCCCAATTTTTTATGTGATCAAAGGGGGAGAAGTATGTTAAGTCTAGGGAGAGGTATATAATTTTTTGAATTGAATAATCTTTGGACTCATTTGTAAAATTATTTGTTTTTATTGCATTTGTTTACCCTAGCTTAACTTGGGTTGCTCGCATCAAAAAGGGGGAGATTGTTGGAACCCCAAGGTGTTTTGATGTGATCAAACAAGTTAAGTTAGGTCCTGTTTTGTCTAACCCTTGTGTCTAAGTGTACATGAGCTTAGGAACACAGGAAGTCGAGCGGAAGATGCGGCTAGTGAGAAGGACGGCACGGGAGAGAGCCGGGGGGCTCGGTGTATCCGAGGGACGAGGTGATCGCGGAAGAGTACACCGGTGGACGAGAAGAACGTACGCGACGTTCGAGGGACGAGAAACCGGGAAAGAAGGCTGCTCGAGGAGAAGGCTGGAACTTGGGTTCAGGTGAGCCCTATTCCGGATGGTCGAGATCACCCAAGCTAGAGGAGCCAGAACAGAAGACCCGGACCGAGACGATCTGAACCGGAGAAGTGGAACCAGACCATAAAAAGTCAACTGGGTTGACTTAAGTGGTCCAGGCGCCCGGATCCATTTCGGGCGCTCAGACCGTCCGGGCGCCCGGAAGTGGATTTTGACCAGATCGAGTTTTGACTCGATCTGAATGTTGGGGATAAAATTTTATCCCCCTAGGGCGCCCGGATCCTTCAGGGCACCCCGACCAGTGCTATAAATATAGCACTGATTAGCACAGATTTTTTAACTCACTTGTAATCAGTTTCTTAGTACTTTACTTTTCTGTCTGTGCTCTCAACGCTGTAAGAGGCTACTCTGCCCAGAGGAGAGCATCAGATACTGCACCTTCTTTTCCTTGGATTAGCAATCCCTTGATTGCAAACCAAGTAAACCCTCTGTGTCTAATCTCTTTTAATTAGTCTCGTCTCTTTTTTATTACAAGTGTTTGTTAATTAGTCGATATATCCGAGAAAGGTTAGATTTATTTTTGTAGGGAAATTCACCCCTCCCCTCTTGCCGGCCTCTAAAGGGGCCAACAATTCCAAGCTAACTCCTTCATGATTCAGGCTAAAATTTCCTTAAATTATGAATGCTGAAACTTGAAGTTGATTTTTGCAACCAGATTTTGTTACTGATTTTGTTGATCAAAAGTTTTGAAATGTTAGTGTGAATGCCTAACATTAGTAATGACCTTCCTTTCAATAAAGTATATGAGAAAAACAATGGAATCACTCCTAATAATGTAAGTTGAAGTTTTTGAAGTTTGTATCAAGTAAGTACAAAAATCTTATCAGCAACCCTCTAATCAATAAGAAACTAAGTGAAGGTTGTGTATTTTTCAAAAACGAATGGTGTTCTTCTCCCTCCATGACCTCTCCAAACTCTATATCAGAATTTCAGCACTAAGAATTACTAAAACAATGCAAGAAAATTCAATAATAGGACTGAAATAGTGAGGTCTTGTAGCTACTGGAATCTGACATTGGGAAGAAGAATTCGAAATTCAATTGGTAGGTATCATTCTATTCATGTAGCACTTCAAGATGTTATCATGAATTCTGTAAAAGAAGAATGGGAAGAGGACTTGATGCTTAAAACAGTGAGGTGAAAAGCTGAAAAACATAAATGTATCTGCTGGAAACTGCAGTGGAGAATTTAAGAAGTTGGTATGAGTTTCAATTTACCTCAACACTCATGCATTGTGCCAATTCTGAAATTGACAGGAAAACAATTTCATGTTGTTATTGGTCAAAATTAGAATTAAAAGCATATTTCTGAGATGCTGAACTGAAAAATGTTAATGTATGAAACTGGAATCTGGAAACTGGATTGTCTGATACTGCTGTTGATTGGAATTTCTGATTTCTTGAATTCTTAATCCATGCACCAACTAAAATGTAAGATGCAACTTTAAATTAAGACCTTATCAGCTTAATATCCAATTCTACAATTTGTCAAGTTGGTGTCAATATTTGTGGACAACCATCACATCAAACTAAGCTATGGAATTCTGTTTTTATCTTTGCAAAGTTGCTGTGAAGAAGTTTGGAGATGAAAATTGAATCTCTAGAAACTGACCAAGAACTGAATTATGGAAGCTGTTGAAGATTGCAGCAGTGGACTTTTACAGCAACAAGGAGCTTGGAATTATGAATCACTGCCAGTTTGTGCTGAGCTTCCTATCAAGAATTGAATCAACACCAAATTGCACATCTGTGGCCGAGTGGAATTGAGTGTTAGTTGTAAAAGCAAGAGAAGAAAAGGGTTTTGATTTCTGGAACTCATATTGCTTTAATTCTGAAACTGAAAATTGAGTTTCAAATTTCAGAATTCAGCAGTGGATTCTGACTTTGACTGTGAAGCTATCGATCTTTGATTGTTATTTAATGCTCTACCTTTTTCAAGTCTCTCATGTGCAAAATTTTGAGGCTACAAGAAATTAAAATTCTGATATTAAACCTGGGAAACATCCTGCTGAAATCAGATTTTTGGAGTTTGCGCATTATCTATAATTTTGTGAGACAATAACCTATGAATCTTGATTTCAGAGATGGACGAAGCTGAAGAATTTGAAGTGAGTAGGATGCTAGGAAGTGCACAGCAGAAGCTGCAACAGAATTCAGAATTGAATCATGTTATGCTATTAAGTTTTTGAAACCTTTTTGTACTTGAGTGAAATTATGTGTTGCAATTTCAGAATTGGTTTCTGAAGCTCTATTAAAATTAAACAGAAATTTACTTCTATGTAAAGTGAAAACACCTTTTAAGAGGTTGCGGGAACAAGTGCTAGTACAAGTGCAGATTAGTCCAATGGATCCAGAATCTGAATTTTGAAGTGCAGGCATTCTCTTAATGAACCTGAAGTTGGATAACCATGCTGGAATTTCCTTGGATGATCAATTCTGATATTCTAGATTTGAAAGCTAAATTTCTGAGGGCAGAATCTACAGTGAAGAGCTCTAGTCAAGTGTTACTTAGATTGTTGTTTTTATCCGAAACACAAATTGAATTCCATTCTAATCAATTTAATGCAAAGCTAAGTGTGCTATATTAGCTTCATTTGAACAAACAGCAGCTAACACATCATAAAGGTTCAGTTCTTGAACTTGAAAAGAGTATAAATTGTGGTTCATTGTGTGCCAATTTGATCTACAGACTTATGCAGAATTCGATATTACAGAATTATCATCTTGAGTTAGAATTCAAGAGCTCCAACCAAATGTTTGCAATCTTCTATTACTACACTCCTGTACCATGATGTAGAGCATGCATTTCCAAAGATGCAGGGCCTGGAATTATATAGCTGCATTTCAGTTTTTTTTAAGACATAAACAGAGAAGAAGATGAAAATCTGCAGCTTGAAGTGGCTAGAGGAGTGGCAATTAATTGGAAATCATGATTGAGTTTCATTGACCGAGATGAACATTGATTTAAGGGTGGGGGAGGGAACTCTTCTCCATAGAGTGATTCAAGATGGTTTTAGTTTCTAGTGTTGGAATTCGAAGATGATGAATGAAAAAATCTACAGAAATCATAAAACAAAATTTTGATTATAGCTTGAAAAGCTTAAAGTTGTTGGAGCTATGTTGATTATAGCTGAATTCTCCAGAAACCAGTCCAGTCCAGTAAAACCAAAAATCTGTAGAATGGAATTGCAAGTGATGTATCCATTTCATTAAGTCTGAACCATAATTTTTGATATGTGAGAAGACCAAAAATCATAGGAGATTGGAGGGTTGTTGATGGTGTTCAGAGAGTCTTGATTTCGTGAGCTATTGATGCTGGAATTGAGGGTAAAAACAATGAAAGGAAAGAAAAAAAAGTGGCAAATCAAAAGTATCAAGTGTGGAGATAGAGTATCACGAATCTTGGATTGTTATCAAATTGAAGGAGAGGTTAGCTTGATACTTCGAAGTGGTAATGACAAATGATATTCATCTCTTTTAACATCAAAATGGTCAACTCATTAAGTATATTCCTCCAATACTCTCATCTTCTCATTTTCTTCATTGAATTCTTTTCTTTTGCTATTTCATTCACTTTCATTGTTCTTCTTGATTCCATTTCAATTCTTGTTGATAAATCCTTGTGATTCATGTATGCTATGTTTTATAGTGGTGGAGAATTAGAAAATAGGCAAGCTTATGGTAGTGAAATGTTGTAAATTGCATTGAGTTGATCTCCACCTTTATACATGATTGAGTGTGAAAGTTAGAATAGGTAAATCCCTTGTGAGATTGCAACTTGCTTAATTTTTCAATTGGTTTGAAACTACCATACCTATTGATTATTGTTTGGATTGTATTCATGATTGGTTGTGATCTTTAGATGGTCTTAGTTAAATCCCTTTTACTATCTTCTAGGTATTGCTAGGGAATTTTTTGTGGAGATGATTTTTGATTTTCTTTACTTGCACGGGACGTTCAAGACTAAGTGTGGGAGATTTGATAACCATGATTTTATTGTATTATTTTGATTCATATATGCATGGTTTGATGTTGATTTCATAGGTTTAAATCATGGTTACATCACATTTCATGCATTCCATTTCTTTTTTAACTTAATTGCAAATTAGTTAATTATCATCGTATTTGATGTTAATATTTTATTCTTATTTTGTAGGCATCAAAGGATCTTGAATTTGGATCTATTCGAACCGAATTTGTGCTCGAATCGGAGTTTAAACGAGAAGATCAAGCTACGGAGCATTATGGGTTGTTCATCAAAGATTTGATAGATCGGAGCCATCCAGTGAAGATCTGGTCCATCCGACCTAAGAGAGAGTAGATCTAGACCCTAGATCAAGATTAGTACCTTCGGATCAGATTTTAAGTGACTTTCCACCATTGATCAAGCTCCAAATTGATTTCAGCCGCCCGTTCAGATCTGGATCAGATTTAAAACAGAGAAGCTACAATGTTTTCTCTTCGTCGATTCCCTGCGCTTCGCATCGCGGCACAGCTCAGAGATTCCGACCCCTCTCCACTTCCAGATCTATTCTCCGGCCGACTTCATCGGCCATGACGTTCTCAGATGCTTGCGACCATCTTCCAGTGATCTGATCTCGCTCCAAGGTGTTCCTATGGCGAGAATTCTGTCCACAAACCTCTATTCTGCTACCGCCCGATTTGGAGGCATTCTTCCAATCGGTGGTTCCGATCTCCATTAGAGAGCATTGGCGGCGTTCCTCCACTACTTCTGGACCATTCCCGATGACATTCCATCCATCATCTTCTCCACATCAGATCTGAGGTTGCAGCTCACAGATTGTCAGATTTCCTGAGTTAGGCGGCTCCGATCTTCATCAGCTTCGCTTGGAGAGGTGTCCGGTGAATTTGGTAAAGGTTGAGCTGAGTTTAGCTACTGAGAATGTTTTCAACGATTGTTGAAGTGAGGTTTCACCGAGCTTCCTTGTGTGATGACAAGGAGAAGTTGCCATTAGAAGTGATTTGGTGTTGAGATGGTTGAGGGTTTTATTTCATTTTGCTACTATTTTATAGCTTAGAACAGATTCCTTTTATGTTTGTTATGTTTTTATGCAAGTAATTTAGCATTTCTTTGTTTTGTTGAAGTTTAATTCATGTTTAGTAGTTGTAATTTCATTGATACAATTTAGTTTAATTCTTGTTTGATCCTTAGTTAATTATTAAGTGTTTAATTTCTAAGTTAGGGTTTTAATTATGCTTTAGATCATATTTATCTTGTGTTTTGTATTTCATTTTTAGATTGAGTGTGTTAATGATTTAATCACAATGTAGAGTGACAATGCGTTATGGTTTAATTGCTGGCACCTAGGTAGATTTCATTTATGCATTAGATCAGTTTCTTATTTACTTGCTTGTCAATTGTTAGATTTAGATTCAAAGCTTAAACTCCCCCGTTTACATATTAAAAACCCCAAAAATAGAAATAAAATATGATCCGAAGATTACATCCTACCGTTAGTTCCTCGAGAGATCGATCATGGGCTCGTTATTACAACATTATTGTGTAGTTTGTTAATTTATTTTACGAGTGTGACAGACTTGTTATCAAGGGGTGATTGGTACTTGTTCTATTTGGCCTTATAATTGGGTCAGTGACTGGTTCTAGTAATTCACTAGATTCAAGTTGATTTTCTTCATCATCTTCTAAATTTCTTGAGTTAGCATTTTCTGTATTATTATTTTCATTAATAATATTAGGTAAGTTATTTTCTTCATCAAAAATTACATTTGTAGTTTCTTCAACTTTTAGGGTATGTTTGTTGTAAACCCTATATGCCCTACTAGTTATTGAGTATTCTAAAAATATTCCTGGGATTGTTTTTGATGTAAACTTTCCTAAATAGTCTTTGATGTTTAAAATAAATACTTTACAGCCAAATACTTTTAAATAGTTTAAGTTAGAAATTCTATTATAATATATTTCATAAGGTGTTTTATTTTGATATTTATTAAGTAAAATTCTATTTTGTATATAACAGGCTGTATTAATTGCTTCAGCCCAGAATTGGTTAGATAGCTTGTATTCATTCAACATGGTCCTAGCAGCTTCTTGTAGGGTTCTATTTTTTCGTTCTACTAGACCATTTTTTGGGGGGGTCCTTGGCATGAATATTCGTGTTTATAACCATTAATTTCACAAAATTCAATAAATTTATGGTTTTCAAATTTCCCCCATGGTCACTTCTAATTCTTTTTATTTGAGTGTCTTTTTCATTTTCTATTAATTTGCAAAAGATTTTAAAAACTTCAAAGGTTTCATCTTTAGTTTTTATGAATTTTACCCAAGTAAATCTTGAGTAGTCATCGATTATTACTAAGCAATATTAGTTTTTGCTTAGTGACTTGGCTCTGTGTGAATCAAATAAGTCCAGGTGAAGGAGCTCAAGTATAGCAGTTGTTCTGTTTAGGTTGGTTAACTTATGGTTTGACTTGGTTTGTTTACCTTGTTGACAAGCATCACAAGTTGAATTTTCAATAAAATTTAATTTAGGCAATCCTCTAACTAAACCATTTTGACTCATTTTTTAAATGAGTCTAGTATGAGTGTGACCAGTCTCCTGTGCCACAACTCGATTTCTTCTTGTTGTGTCAATAGACACTCTAGTGAAGAGGTAGGTAGGTCTATTGTATAAATATTCTTTTTCCTAAATCTCTTAGGTGTGATTTCAGGATTATTAATATTCTTAATTATACATTCAGTTTTTAAAAAAGTGACTAAGTATCCTGAGTCACATAACTGGCTAATACTAAGTAAATTGAAGCTAAATTGTTCAACCACTAAGACTTTTCGAATATAAAAATCAGAATTTAATTGGATATTACCTATTTCGATTACCTTAAGGGTTTTGTCATTGCCGAACGCAACAGCCCCTAGGTTCTTGAGTTTCAGTTTAGTGAATTTCAGTTTGTCTCCAGTCATGTGCCTGGAGCATCCACTATCTAGCATCCATTGATCCAATTATTTATGTTCCTACATAAAGTATTTGATTCGGGTCAATTTGATGGATTTAGAAGATAGTTTGACTGAAATTAACTTAATGTTCCATCTCACCCATTCTAGATGAACAAACATGGTATTCCTATAGATGTTTGTGAGATGATTTATTAAGTTAATTGGTTTAAGTTAATTAGATTAAATTATTAAGTTAATTAATTAGATTAAATTATCAAGTTAATTAATTAGATTAAATTATTAAATTGATTAATTAGATTAAATTATTAAATTGATTACTTAGATTAAATTATTAAGTCAATTACTTAGATTAAATTATTAAATTGATTAATTAGATTAAATTATTAAGTTAATTAATTAGATTAAGTTATTAAGTTAATTAGATTACACTAAGTTCAACCTAGATCCATCTCACCCGATTCTATGTTATCAATCAGGGAACCTTAAGTAGTTTTATGAGATGATTATCTTTGATTAAGAATTATTTCTAAGGATTAATTTACATTTGAGTTAAACTTAGGTTTTCCAATTGGTTAATTAAATATACATTTCGAAGATTGGCTCCCAGGTTGTGGCGAGGCACTAGGCCTTCTTGGGTATTAGATCATCCACCACTTCTAGACAGAGCCTTTCAAAGAAAATATATTTAATTTCCCTTTTGAAACCTCTAGGTTTAACTAAACAAGTGTAAATTACGCCTAAGTCCTTAGTCTATCCTAGTCTAAACATTCTTATTACTAAAAAAAATAAACAAGCATTAAGGAATTTTATCTATTTATTAAGATAGTTTTTCTATTGGCTCCCCCTGGATCATAGCCTTGATATGGTCTATCAAGGTAATGTACTTGATCATTAGATACCCAATATTGACCAAATCCAACTTGATTGGTCAAGTTAGACTTAGGTATCCATGCTTGGACTATTTTTCTATCTGGTCTGTTAACAAGCGATAAATAAGACCGATATTTCTTTTTCATTTTAAATCCTAGTCCGGATCGATTGTACATAGCTTTCTGATTTCCAAGAATCAAGTCAAGATTCTTGGAACCCAGTGTAAACCGTTCCAATGCAACCTTCAAATCTTTGACTTGATTTTTCAGGCTAGAATTCTCTTCCTCAAGCTTTTGGACTTGAGTTGAGGTTCCAGTCTGAACTGGGTCAGTCAAAGATTCAGAGTTAGTCACTTCTTTAAGGGATGTTACTTCCTTTAGAAGCGACTTGATCCGAACATTAGACTTAGCTAGTTTACGCATTCAATAATTTATTAAATTATACAAACAAATGTACTTACAGAGGGGTTCGACCCTTCGAAAATGGATACGGATCCGTGGCTTTTCTCGGACTCAGCTTCTGATTCGTCCTCGCTTCCGGATTCGTTGATTTGGTCCCGGGCGGTCAATACGAGGAAACTCGTCTGTTCGAGTTCTTCATCGTCGAACTCTTTCGAAAAAGACTCGTCCCAAGTCGCTTTCAGGGCCTTCTTCCTTCTAGGTTTCTTCGCGTCTTTCTGGTTCGGACAGTTGGCCTTGATGTGCCCCTTTTGGTTACATTCGTAGCATGTCACCTCGAACTTCACCTTTGGTTGGTCCTCCTTGGATTGAATCACCTTTCTAACATCCTTCTTGTTGAAGCCCTTCTTCTTTCTGTAGAGCTTCCACACCAGGTTGACAAGTTCGGTCGTGAGCTCATCGTCGTCGTAGTCCAAATCCGGTTCTTCTTCCGATTATGGTTTGGTTCTACGCCTTCTGCTTGTACCTGCAACCAAAGCTACACCCTTCTCGGCTGGGCATGCATTAGTCTGCTCATGTAATTCAAACTTAGAAAAAAGTTCATCTAACTTTCTTGACAAGAGATCCTTGGATACCTTGTAAGCATCTACCATGGATGCCCACAGGGTATTCCTAGGAAAGGCGTTGAGTGCATACCTTATAATGTCCCTGTTCTCCACTCTTTGACCAATTATGTGGAGTCCGTTCAATAGGTCTTGTATGCGGGCGTGCAGTTGACTTGCCGTTTCATTTTCATGCAATTTAATGGTATACATTTTATTTAAAATAAGGTCTCTCTTGCTTACCTTTGTGTCGGTTGTACCCTCGTGTAATTCAATCAGCTTTTGCCACAACTCCTTTGCACTTGAGAAAGGTCCTACTCTGTTGAGTTCCTCCTTTGTCAGGCCACACTAGAGGGTGTAGGTTGCTTTGGCATTAGCTTCTACCTTCTTGATTAGGGATGCATCCCAGTTCTCACAAGGTAATGGCTTGCCGGCGCCGTCAGTTGGTATAAAAAGTATCCCTGCAACACGAAATTAGTATAGTAGTATAATGTTACATAAATAAGAAAATGCAGTAAGACCTATCTTGATCTCAACTTGGAAACCTCCCGATTTCTTCAGTTAGACCAACGACCTAGGGTTTGTCCCTTCTAAGGACACACCTCCCCATCGCTCCACTCCAGTTGTTTACCTTAACCTACCTACCAAATATCAGGTCCTCTGGACTTTCGCTCAACATCGAATCAACTCACTAGGCCTTCCCTTCGATATCAGGTCCTCCAAACCTATTGAGTCTAACTGTCAGGTGTCAGGTGTTAGGATCAATTTATGCTAGGAGGGGGAGGGGGGTTGAATAACTCATCGCATGCTCGTCGTTGCTTGCTTCGTGATGATGTGTAGCAGAAAAGAACTCGAAGCAAACACTCGCAACGCTAACACACGGGATTTACTTAGTATCCACCTCAATAAGAGGTGACTAATCCAAGGATCAATATACGACGCTCACTCTACTAATAAAAACACTTCTTCTCGGTAACTATCGGTGGTGGAGAAACCTCGTACAATACTCACACAATAAATACAACATACGCAAGAAGAAAAATATAAGAATACAAAGAAAAACCTTCTTCTTGCTCACTTGTTGCTTGTTGATGCTTCTTGAACCTTGGAAGTGTACCTGCACTTATCTCCAAGAGCTTCCAAGAACTGGCGATGAATGTCGTGGAAGAGTGTGTGAAGATCGGGAAGAAGAGTTGCAGTGTTTGAACGCTTCGTCGCCTTTATATATGCACTTCTAGGGCTTCCAATCGATTGAGGCTCCTCCCAATCGATTGCCATGTCAGATCCCAACAATCTCGGTCGTCCAAAATCTGTATCCTGCATAATGGTCGTATCCCAATCGATCGACTGATCGATTGGAGAGACTTGAATCGATCGGTCTATCGATTTAGAGCGCCTCTATGCTCTCTGGACGAAGGCTTGAATCAATCAACTGATCGATTCAAGCTTCCTCGCGATCATGCACAAAAACCAGTTGCCAATCGATCGGTTGATTGATTGGCGGTGCCCAATCGATCGGCTGATCGACTAGGAATGCTTCTGTGCGCACGATATAAGCTCCCAATCGATCGGTCGATCGATTGGGCTGTTGTTTATCGTAGCACTCTCCCAAATGATTGGTTGATCAATTGGGCTTCAGTTAAATCCATCAACCGATCGATTGATACCCCCTTGATTTGCCTAACTCAAGTCCAAGGTCCCCAAACCCAACATTCGGTCAATCGTGACCTGTTGGGACTCCTCGTACCTAGCATCCGGTCTAACTTAACCCGCTGGGACTTCTTCACCAAGTGTTCAGTCAACCCTTTGACTCACTTGGACTTTTCTCCTCGTGCCAAGTGTCCGATCAACCTTGACCCACTTGGACTTACCGTCTCATGCCAAGTGTTCGGTCCTCTATGCCCCACTTGGACTTCCACCAGATGTCCGGTGCCCCTTGACCCATCTAGATTTCCTCGTGCCAAGTATTCGGTCAATCTTTTGACCTACTTGAACTTCCCAACACCAGATGTCTGTTCAACCTTGACTCACCTAGGTTTTTCACGTGTCTGGCTTCACTCACTAGGTCTTTCCTTTTACCTAGATTCACTCACCAGGACTTTCACCTAGCTTCACTCACTAGGGTTTTCACCTGGCTTCACTCACCAGGATTTTCCTTCTTCCTAGCTTCACTCACTAGGGCTTTCCTCCTACTTGGCTTCACTCACCAGGACTTTCACTTAGCTTTACTCATTAGGGTTTTCACCTGGCTTCACTCACCAGGATTTTTTCACTGCCCGACTTCACTCACCGAGACTTTCACCTAGCTTCACTCACTAGGATTTTCACCACTACCCAACTTCACTCACCGGGACTTTTACCTACCTAGCTTCACTCACTAGGTCTTTCACCTGACTTCACTCACCAGGATTTTCCAACTGTTCAGCTTCACTCACCGGGACTTTCACCTGCCTAGCTTCACTCACTAGGTCTTTCACATGGCTTCATTCACCAGGATTTTCCCTTGCCTAACCACCAGTTAGGACTTTCCCAGTCAAGTATCTACTCAACCTTGACCTACTTGACTCTTCTTCACATCTAATTGGTCAGTTCTTGACCAGAGAGAAATTATACCAATAATCTTCCCAACCGGATGATTGCACCTGCAATCTCCATGTATTGTCAAACATCGAAACCCAAACATCAAAACTCAAGCTTGAGCCAACTCAACTTAGTCAAACCAGGTCAACCTTAACCTAGGGATATTGCACTAACATCAGATTCTCAACCCACCTATACTTCCTGTTTGACTTTCATAATTTGCTAAGGTTTCCCTACCTAGTCTCGACTAGGGCTTTCTCGGTTGAATTAATATCCTGCACACTTAGTTAGTTCATCATATCACAACAAAACTTAACTTGAACCTTTGACAACATCAAAACATAGGTTTTATTATGGTGCTCCCTGTACCAACACTAAAAACCCTTTGTAAAAGGGTTCTGAAATTTTTAACGCCTCCTAGATCATGATTTAGATGAATCCAACAAGAAGTCAAGCTAATGACCTTAAACAAGCATTTCTTGGGATGCAACACAAGTTCTTCTTTATTGCTTTCCTTTAAAGTTGTTAGCTTCTTTCTAGTTTTGTTCTTTTTCATTACCCTAATCCCTCTTCTTAATTTTTCTTATCTTATTTTTGTAGGATTCAGAGATTAGGAGTGTGATGACCTGATGGAGAAGTTAATAACTTTGGCGTTTGGCATATATAATTTGGTACCTTCTCTTACTTCATATCTCCTCCATATTTTTTTTAGTTTTCATTGGGACAATAAAAAGTTTTAATCTGAGGTGTATTGAGTTTATTTTTTTTTGTCATATTTCCTTTTTGCATAATAAAATTTTTTAGTTACATTATTCATCACATCATAATTGTTTGTTCCTTATTGTAAAAATTCTAGCATGTTTATTCTTCACTTATGTGTTCAACCCTTAGTGCTAGTATGCTTAGTGAATAAGTTTTCTCTATTTCTAATAGCATGAAGTGAGGATTACTTTTATTGAAAACATTTGAGTGTTGGCCTAGTTTTAGGATCTCTCTTCACTTTACCAAGTTTGAATAATAGATAACTTTGTAAATAGTCATGATTCATAGAACTTGTTAGTACTTGTATCCTAAGGTGATCTCCTAAACTAAATTTTGGTTACTAGATGCGACTCAGATCAATTAAACTCATTTGAAAAAATCATATCCCAACATTTTCATGTATATACACTGTATTTGTGTTAGTACTACACTATTAAAGCATTAAAAAAATAGAAATAATAAAAAAACATTTGAATTGAATAAGGGATTTAAAATAATTGTCATGAATGGAATCTAGCAATTTATCCCTTTAAGACCGAGTTAGGTTACTGAGAAAATAAATACTAAGATTCTATTAATTCCGCGCACACCTTTGAGACATTAGCTAGTTTGAAAGGGATGAACCAAGCATATGGTAGGTAAGTGTCTATCATCAGGATTACAAGAAAATTAGTTAGACGATGACTTGACTAGGCACGAAAATTAAAACTTAAAAAAATTAGGTCAGTCATCGCACCGAGCACAGAGAACTTCTTCTTAAGCCACACTGAAATTACTTTATTATCATGTTCACCAATGATACTAGTTGATAGAGTTAGATTAAGTCACTATGGATGATACTACACTGCATTGACACATAGATTTAGATGCAATTTTTACTTAAGGACAAGCAAAGGTTTGAATGTAGAGGTGTGATGTCCGTAGGTTATACATGCATTTAGACCTTTATTGACACACATTTATATGTATTTCTTGTTTATGATTTGCGCTATCACACTTCTTTCCATTATTTTATTAGCATTACTACTTGTATGTCTAAAGATCTTCTCTTTCTATATTTTTATTAATAGGGTGTGAAAAGGAGTGAAATCAAACGAAGAATGTAAGGGAAAAGCTCTTCCGAAAGCCAGCATTGGGCAGGTCATGCCTTGAGGTACAATCATGCCTCTCATTTTAGAGACTCACACATCTCGGCTGTGCTAGGAGGCATGATCGTGCCTCCTCAACAGCGGCCACACAGGCCGGTCATGCCAAATGGCACGACCGTGCAGGACTTCTACAAGAGCACACGGGCAGGCCATGTTAAATGGCACGGTCGTGCCTCTCCATTCCAAAGGTACACATGGCTCGGTCATGCCCACCAGGCACGACTCGGTCGTGCCCACTACGCATGGTCGTGTAGGCTCTTACGCAGTGTGCATGGCTCGGATGTGCCAAATGGCGTGGCCATGTGGGTTTGATGGCTAGGGCACACGCCCCCAACCCTATATAAGGGGATTTTCTCCCCTCTTGACACATCTTTAGTTTGGGGCTCTATCCCCTTCCTTGGGAAAGAGTTTTTCTCTCTAGGGAAAACCCTAGAACCTCCGTCTTTATCGATCCACACCATCCGTCCACCTCCAGAGTAAGGAAGCTGTTGGATCGAAAGCGCTAGAGGGGAGGGGGGTTGAATAGCGCTCGTGACTTTCACTCGTTTCGGTTTCATAAAGAATGCAAGTAACGCAGCGGAAATAAAACAATCAACACGCGAACACAAGTGATTTACTTAGTTCGGAGCCTGTGGCGACTCCTACTCCAAGGCTCGCGATCGTTGATCGCTTTCGGTGGGCAACAACTATAATATCATAAATGAGAGTACAACTTTGAAATACAATAATAAAATTGGAATACAAATTATACCGACGATGAAAATCACTATCTTGAAGCTTCGAGTTGTCGGGGTCTTGCCGTAACTCAGCCGAATCATCTTTTTAGCAACACACAGGAGAAAGAGCTCTAGAGGATTGATTGTTAAAGGAGCTGCTCGAACTCCTCTTTTATACAGTGCTGGAGGCTCCTCCAACACCATCCAAGGCGTCTCCAGGCCTCCGAGTCAGCTGCGTGGATCACTGCTGAACTCGTCGCACCTTATCAGCTTGAAGGCGCCTCCATGGTCGTCCAAGGGGCCTCCAATCCATGGTCCAAGGCGCCTCCAGCTACATCCGAGGCGCCTCCAGCACTCGATCGCAGCCGGGTCCTGCTTTGCACCCGAGGCGCCTCCAAGCTCCATGGAGGCGCCTCGGACACTGTTCATCCGAGGTTATGGTTGGTTTTTTGTACCTGCAAGATGCGTTAGTCCCAAAACAACAGCATACCCTACAAGACAATGTTAGCACACATAAAATATAGTAAGAACAGTAATTGACAGTCTCTAGACTGTCCGAATCTGACTTCATATTTCCGACCGGAAACCCTAGGTCGACCCGACGCCTACTGTTCCCTCTACGAGGAACGCGTTCTCACCTACTCCCCTCAGGAGAGATTACCTGGTGCTAGTCAGGTCCTCCAGATCGACTGGACTTTCTGCCTAGGGTTACCACCCCCTAGGACCTAGGGTTACCGCCCCCTAAGGTTTTTCTCCACCTAGGGTTACCGCGCCCTAGGGGTTTCCTTCACCTAGTGTTACCACCCCTAGGACCTAGGGTTACCGCGCCCTAAGGTTTTCCTCCACCTAGGGTTACCACCTCCTAGGACCTAAGGTTACCCCCCCTTAGGATTTTCCTCCACCTAGGGTTGCCGCCCCCTAGGACCTAAGGTTACCGCCCCTTAGGATTTTCCACCTGCCTAACCGCAGTTAGGACTTTCCTGAAACCTCATTCAAGCATGTTAGAAAACAAGTAATCTTAACTTTGAATCCTTTTGCCATTATCAAAACTTGGGTTCGATCGTCGGATGCTTCCCGCACCAACAATCTCCCCCTTTTTGATTATGGCAACCGAAATTCAAAGTTAAGTAAAAAGAAAAGACAGTGATAGCACAAGTATGAATTTAGCAAAATCATAAATTCAGCACACACATAAATAAGCACATATAAAGCTCCCCCTAAATAGAAGCTTACAAAAGCTCCCACTTAATAAAAGCTTTCCCTTTTTCTTAAAATTTTTTTATTTGAATTTCCTTATACTCTCCCCCTTTATCATATATCAAAATAAGAGGAGAGTAAATAAGAAAGTGAGAGATAAATGACCTTAGCTAAAAAAAACTTTTTAATATTTAGCTTAAATTTTGAAAAGACTTTTGAAAAAACTTAGTTAGATTCGAAAAGCTTTATTAAAAAATATTTCGTTAAATTCTTAAAGTCTTTTAAAATATATTAATTTCGAAAAGCTTTTTGAATAATATTAAGTTAAATTTTGAAAAGCTTCTAAAAAGTTAGGTAAATTTGAGAAACTTTTGTAAAATGCTTAAATGGAACTTTTTAGAAAACTGAGTTTGAAGGAATTTTCTAAGCAATACTTAATTAAATTTGAAAAGTCTTTTGAGACAAATATTTAACTTAGTTAATTTTGAAAAAGGCTATAGAAGTCACTTAGCTAAATTTGAAAAGAAGCTTTAGAGAATACTTAGCTAAATTTTAACAAGCCTTTTGAAAAACACTTGGCTCAATTTGAAATGGTTTTGAAAATACTTAGCTCAATTTCAACAAAAATTAGCTAAACTTAATCTTTTGAAACTAATTGTTGTTTGAAAAATGAGCTATTAAAAAGATTTAAACACTTAAAGGTATAAATACTTAACCTTTTTTTTTTAAATTATTGATAAAAACTTTGCTTAAGTACTTAACTTTAAAAGGATTTTCATAAAAGCTTAACTTAAGTACTTAGCTTTGAGAGACAGTTTCTTGCAAAAAAAACTTAGTAAAAGATTTGGATAATTTTAGTGCTTAGAAAAAATGATTAACTAAAAATCTAAGCTTTTTAAAAATAATGATAATTCAATACTAAGCTTAATATCATATCTATTTTAAAACTGAGTCAAAAATAATTTTTTATTTTAAGTCAAGTCAAAAAATAATTTTTAAAACCAAGTCAAAGATAATTTTTATTTTAAAGAAAAACTAACTTGAGGGAAAAAAAATCACTCCCCCTTGATTAGTGCCTTAATAAATTCTTAGGGTCCTTTAGTCCAAGCATGTATTTAAGAATTATTTTCCTAATTTTTCATCTCACTCATTCTAGGTTATCAAACATGTTCAGCTTATGAGTGAATGTGAAATGGAGTTGCCTTTATTTTAATTGATATTTAAAATAAGTTTAAGTTTAAATTTCAAATGAGTGAACATTTAGAATTTTTAAGAATATGTTAAAAATTAATACTTTGAAATTAATTAACCTTTAAAAATTAATTATGATTTGAACCTTAATAATTAAAGAGTTAAATAAGATTTTTGAAATGATATAGAATTAAATAAGATTTATGATTTTAGAATTAATTTTAGAATTAAAATGTTTTTTACATAATTTTAAAATGATTTTCAAATTATTTTCAAAGGATTTTTAAAATGTTTTTCAAAGGGATTTTTAAAATAGTTTTTAAATGATTTTCAAAGGATTTTTAAAATAATTTTTAAATGATTTTAAATTTGTTTTTTTTAAAACATTTTTAAATAAGTTTTAAAAAAAAAATTAAATAAGTTTTTAAAAGATTTTAAATAAGTTTTTTAAAAAAACATTTTAAATAAGTTTTTAAAAGATTTTTAAATAAGTTTTTTTAAACATTTTAAATAAGTTTTTAAAAGATTTTAAATAAGTTTTTAAAATATTTTTAAATAAGTTTTTAAAACGTATTAAATAAGTTTTTTTTAAAACATTTTTAAATAAGTTTTTTTTAAAACATTTTTAAATAAGTTTTTTAAAACATTTTAATTTTAATTTTAATTTTAATTTAGTTTTAATTTTAATTTTAGTTTTAATTTTAGTTTTACTTTTAATTTTAATTTAAATTTTAACTTTAATTTTGTCCTTAGTCATCTCACCCAATATAAATTTTTCAATCCGGGGATCCTATAATTTTTGTGAGATGAATTGGGTTCAGTTATAGGGTTAGGTTTAACTTTGTGTTACATTCAGGTTTAGCTTTGGACTCAGCAAATAGGTATTCTTTGGATAAACCTCTCGGCTATGGTGAGTCACTTGGACATCATTAAAGTAACCATGCCTTTGACGTTTTTCAAACAGTCCTATCCATTGAACTTAGTACAAAACCTTGGTCTAACTAGTTAGGATCCATAAAGGATAGCTTCGGTCAGTTTCACTTAGCCAAATGCACCAGTCGAAGTCATATATTCCTAGACATGAATAGACTAAGCTTCCCTAACGTACTATCATCCAAAATTTCACCAATACCATAGGTCAAGTTAAACTTGTTTCCTTTCTAATTAGTTCTAATTACCCTGCTGGGTAGCTTTGTTTGGGTTACCCTGCCAGGTAAGTTAGTTTTGGAGGTGCCAGCTATTCTGGAGCCTCCCCCTACATTATTGATAATTTTATTTAAATGTATAAATTAGATTTGAGTTATATTTAAATTAAGTTAGTAAATAAAAGGTACTTGATTATAGCTTGGTTTGTAGTGTTTAAGTTTTACTTTAGACTTATAACCCAAGTCTAGATTTTGTTGATTAGTTAAATTATTAATAATTTTTTCTAACTTATCTATTTTATCTTTTAAGATATTACTTTGTTTCTCTAATTTTCTCAATGTTAATTTCTTATGTTTATTAAATAATTTTAAGTTATTCTTATTTAGATTTGAATTAACTCTATTTATTGTATTGTTAGCAAGCATATCCAATTTTGAAGAAAAATCTATACTAGAGCAAGCAGGATTATTTAGAGTACCGACATGTGTTGAAAAGATTGGATTTTCATATAATGTAAATTTATTTACCTTGATTTTTCTCCCTGAATTATTGGATCTTCTTTCTGGGCATTATCTTTTGTAGTGACCCATTCGTTTGCATTTAGAGCATTCAATGTGCTTCTTCCCTTTCCTGATCGTTTTCTCCTTCTCCTCCAATTGAGCCGGCCAAATCTTATGAGTAGGGCACTCGTTTCTATAGTGCCCTCTCTCCCTACACTTAAAACAAGTTATGTGAAATTTAAAATTTGAATTTATAATTTTACCTTTAGGATCCATGATAGGATTCTCCCCCTTGACTGTTGTCATTTCAAATTCTGACTCAGATTCAGATATCTCGTCTTTGGCCATCAGTGCTATGAAATCGGTTTGCTCTGATTCTTCTGAGTCTGGTTCGGAGGTTGACTCTGGGGATTCAATTTCAGATTCGGACTCAAGTTCTATTCGATCTTCTGGCTCTGAAGGGATCTCATAAAGCTTGAGCACTTTCTTCCAAAGCTCCTTAGCATTGTTGAACTTTCCAACTCGATCAAGATCTGAATTTGTTAGTCCGCATAGGAGAATCCATGTTACTTTTGCATTTGCCTCGAATGTTCTTATTGTTTGTGCATCCCACTTGTCACAGGTGATGGGTACACCTTCTTCGGTGGGGAAAATATATCCAATATGGACTATGGTCCATATTTCTGCTTCGATCTTCAATTGGTGCTCCATCTGGTCTTCCAGTATCTAAAATTTTCACCGGACAGAAGTGGTAGGCATGTGGAGCTGTACCCATCTTCGTAGGCCATTAAGAAGGAATCTCGCAAAATAAACACAATAAAACTTGTTCCAATACTTAGTCTTGGATCAGTAGTGCGGAAAATGAAAGAAATAGAAATTCATGAATTTCGAAACAAAATAATAAAATAATAATAATAAATTTTTATTAAAAATATATATAAAAATATTATTTTAAATTTTATCAAATTCGATATTTTATCAATACTAATAAATTGTGAAGAGATGAAAATGAATTTTTCGAAAATAATTTTGGAGGGAAAAAATGAAAGGCGTAAGGTTTTATTTTTACCCTATACGAACGAGAAAATGATAAAAAAAAATGCTCGAACGATAGTTGTACCAATTCAGAGTAACCCCGCTCTGATACTAATTGTTGGATCGAAAGCGCTAGAGGGGGGTGAATAGTGCTCGTGGCTTTCACTCGTTTCGGTTTCGTAAAGAATGCAAGTAACGCACCGGAAATAAAACAATCAACACGCGAACACAAGTGATTTACTTAGTTCAGAGCCTGTGGCGACTCCTACTCCAAGGCCCGCGATCGTTGATCGCTTTCGGTGGGCAACAACTATAATATCGTAAATGAGAGTATAACTTTGAAATACAATATTAAAATTGGAATACAAATTATACCGACGATGAAAATCACTATCTTGAAGCTTCGAGTTGTCGGGGTCTTACCGTAGCTCAGCCGGATCGTCTTGTTAATAGCACACAAGAGAAAGAGCTCTAGAGGATTGATTGTTGAAGGAGCTGCTCGAACTCCTCTTTTATACAGTGCTGGAGGCACCTCCAACACCATCCAAGGTGCCTCCAGGCCTCCGAGTCAGCCGCGTGGATCACTGTTGAACTCGTCGCACCTTATCAGCTTGAAGGCGCCTCCATGGCCGTCCAAGGCGCCTCCAGCTACGTCCTAGGCACCTCCAGCCCTCGATCGCAGCCGGCTCCTGCTTTGCACCCGAGGCGCCTCCAAGCTCCATGGAGGCGTCTCGAACACTGTTCATCCGAGGCTTATGGTTGATTTTTTGTACCTGCAAGATGCGTTAGTCCCAAAACAACAGCATACCCTACAAGACAATGTTAGCACACATAAAATATAGTAAGAACAGTAATTGACAGTCTCTGGACTATCCGGGTCTGACTTCAAATTTCCGACCGGAAACCCTAGGTCGACCCGACGCCTACTGTTCCCTCTACGGGGAACGTGTCCTCACCTACTCCCCTCAGGAGAGATTACCTGGTGCCAGTCAGGTCCTCCAGACCGGCTGGACTTTCTGCCTAGGGTTACCACCCCCTAGGACCTAGGGTTACCTCCCCCTAGGGTTTTTTTCCACCTAGGATTACCACCCCCTAGGACTTAGGATTACCGCACCCTAAGATTTTCCTCCACCTAGGGTTACCACCCCCTAGGACCTAGGGTTACCGCGCCCTAGGGTTTTCCTCCACCTAGGGTTACCACCCCCTAGGACCTAAGGTTACCCCCCCTTAGGATTTTCCTCCACCTAGGGTTGTCGTCCCCTAGGACCTAAAGTTACCACCCTTTAGGATTTTTCACCTGCCTAACCGCAATTAGAACTTTCCTGAAACCTCATTCAAGTATGTTAGAAAACAAGTAATCTTAACTTTGAATCCCTTTGCCATTATCAAAACTTGGGTTCGATCATCGGATGATTCCCGCACCAACAGAAGCATCCCGAAGACACTGGCAAAACTCTGTGATAAGCATTTCTTCTCCTCTATCTTCTATTTGGAGTTATAAGAATGTTCTATTTTATGTCCTTGGTTTGTTATTCTTTTGCAATAGAGTAGATCTTCCTTGTTCTAGGACTATGGGAGTAGTTATGATGTGAACTAATGTAAAACTCTATGGATATACCCTTTTTCTTATTTTATGACATGTTTGTGATTGGTTCTTATTAGATTGGATGCATGTGTTAATCCCTATTGCTAATGTGTATGTTTAATTGATTGGATGTATGGATTAGTCATCACGTAACGAAAATACTTGAGATTGTATGACTAGGGGTCCCTAGTGATAGAGGGTAACCACTAAACCCGACATCTCAGGCATTCCCTCGAAATAGAGATCAAATCCATACAAGGGAGACTCTAATTTGTACTTAAAGGTTTTTCCCTAATTTCATTCTAGAAGGTGATTGGTGTGATTTAAATTGTATGACCGGGGGTCCCTAAGTGACAAAGGGTAACCATTAAACCAGACTATCTATGTTACCCATCTTGCTTAATAGCATTGGATAGATAATGGGGAAAACACTCTGATGAGACCGTCATGGGGTAGCATTAGTATTAACTTGGTTCCCTATGAAGCATAAATTTAGAAGATAAGGAATTGACAATCTATATTACATTCAGGGGCGTAGCCAAGATTTAAAATCACCTGGGGTTGATCGTCGGCGTTGGTGTTCCAGTGATGATGGTTGCAGTAGAGTCGTGACGATAGGGCGAAGTCGACATCGCTTGTGGCAGGGAGAGTAGCGATGACAAAACTATCAATAAGGATAGCAATAAATGTGATGTTGTAATGGTGAGGGAGGAAGGTAGCGTTGGCAGGGTCACAGCTACGGTTGAGGCAATGTCCCACAGATATAGTGCGTTAATAAGAAGAAGGTTTGTCGTGGTTGTGCTAGTCAAGTCGTGGCTAGACGCATGTGAGGAGGTACATGGAAGGTGGCAGTACCGACTGCTCGTGTGGCAGATAGAGTAGTACACGTAGGGAGGTGAAGCAGCAAATAAGGGAAAATTTAGGTTTAATTAAGATTTTTGGTAATTCAATAGGGAGAAATAAGGACTGAAATGAAATTACTATAGACCATGTGAGCTAAAATAAAATGAGGATGTGGCCAGTGGCGGATCTAGGGAGAGCGGGGGTGTGCTTGAGCACCCCCATGCTTCCGAAAAATTCCACCAGTATGCTACAGTCCGAGAGGCAGCGAGAAGGAAGACAAGCTCTAGCTCCCTTCTTTGAGCACTCTCTTCCTTTTTTGTCTGGATCCGCCACTGGATGTGACTGAAATAAAATTTTACTTATAAGTTTTTAAAAATGAGTGGGGTTGGAGCCCACCCTAGTGTTGGTTGCTACACGGAAAACCTAGAGGTTCCACTGTACAAAAATTTTGTACAAAGGTCTGAACCTTTTCCTAACTACCATGTGTTCTTTTAAATTAAATTTCGGATCGCTTGCGGAACTTAACACGTTTGATCCAAAACTTAATTTATTTGTTCTTTTAGGTTTAGACTTGGATCTCCTGCGGAACTTAACACGTTCGATCCAAATCACCTAAGTTATTAATTCCATTAAATATTAATTTCCATAATTGGTTCCCAGTACTGACGTGGCGAGGCACATGGCCTTCTTGGATATGGGAGCAACCACCACCGACTAGACAAAACCTTTTAAGGAAAGCTAATATTTAATTTCCTAAAATAACTTTAGGTTAACCGAAAGGAACAATCAAATCACAAGGAAAAGTAAAAACAAAAGAACACAACATCGAAAAACATATTCGAAATACTAGAATCGTAAGCCTCTTGTATTTGGTATTTATTTCCAAAAATAACTAATATGATGCGGAAAGAAAAAATTACTAGTTATACCTTTTAGAAAGACCTCTTGATCTTTTACCGTATTCCTCTTCTAACCTTGGACGTTGTGTGGGCAACGATATTCCGAGATGAGAAATCACCAACACACCTTCTTCTCCTCCTTGCTAGATTCGGCCAAAACAAGAGCTTCACCAAGGATGAAGAAAACCACCAACCAAGCTCCAAGGGATGCAAGCTTTCTCTCCTTCTTCTTCTTCTTCTCCAAGTAGTATCCGGCCACCACAAGAGCTCCAAGGGAGATGAAAAATTCGGCCACCACAAAGAGGAAGAGAGAAAGAGAGGATGGCCGGCCACAACACCAAGGAAAAGAGGGAGAGAACAATAGAAATTGTCACCCATGAAGGCACCCCTACCCCTTCTTTTATATTCCTTGGCTTTGGCAAATAAGGAAATTTATTTATAATAAAATTTCCTTAACTTTCCTTGACAACAATTAATTAAGAAAAATTAAATAAAATTTCTTAATCAATTAATCATGGCCGGCCACCTCAAATAGACAAATTAGGAGAGTATCAATCAACAATAAAAACTTCCTTATTTGTCTTTGGAAATTTTAAAAAAAAAAATTTCCTTTTAAAATCCCTTCATGGTTGATAAAAAGAAATTTCTATAATTTTAATTTTCAACATGTGAATAATTTTCAAAGAGAAAAAATAAAATATCTTTCCAATCTACAAATAAGGAAAGAGATCTAATCTCTTTCTTTTAATCTTTTGTAGATCCTTTAAAGAGAGATATTTTAATTTTAATTCTCTGTAATAAATTATATCTTCCACATAATTAAAATTAAAATTAAAATTCTTTTTAATTTAATGGGGGCCGGCCACCTAAGCTTGGGTTCAAGCTAGGGCCGGCCACCCATGAACCAAGGCTTGGCCGGCCCTAGCTTGAACCACAAGCTAGCTTGGCCGGACCCCTTATCATGGGTATGAAGGTGGGTATAGGTGGGTATAGTACTCTATAAATAAGAGGCTACGATAGGGACCGAGAGGAGGAATTGGTTTTGGTCTCCTGATAAAATTAAGCATCCTGTGTTCGCCCCGAACACACAACTTAATTTTATCAATAATAATTCATTCCACTAGAGAACTATTATTGAACTACCGCACCAATCCCAAATTACATTTTTGGGCTTCTTCTTATTATGAGTGTGTTAGTCTCCCTGTGTTTAAGATGTCGAATGTCCACTAATTAAGTGAGTTACTGACAACTCATTTAATTAATATCTTAATCCAAGAATAGTACCACTCAACCTTATCGTCATGTCGGACTAAGTCCACCTGCAGGGTTTAACATGACAATCTTTATGAGCTCATCTTGGGGACATTATCAACCTAAATTATTAGGACACAGTTTTCTTCTATAATCAACAACACACACTATAAGTGATATCATTTCTTAACTTATCAGGCTTATTGATTCATCGAACTAAATCTCACCCTTTGATAAATTAAAGAAATAAATATTAAATATATGTGCTTGTTATTATATTAGGATTAAGAGCACATACAGTGGTGCAAATCCTACATGTAAGCTTAACTTGCAAACCCTTGCGGAACTTAACACGTTTGATCCAAAACTTAATTTATTTGTTCTTTTAGGTTTAGACTTGGATCTCCTGCGGAACTTAACACGTTCGATCCAAATCACCTAAGTTATTAATTCCATTAAATATTAATTTCCATAATTGGTTCCCAGTACTGACGTGGCGAGGCACATGGCCTTCTTGGATATGGGAGCAACCACCACCGACTAGACAAAACCTTTTAAGGAAAGCTAATATTTAATTTCCTAAAATAACTTTAGGTTAACCGAAAGGAACAATCAAATCACAAGGAAAAGTAAAAACAAAAGAACACAACATCGAAAAATATATTCGAAATACTAGAATCGTAAGCCTCTTGTATTTGGTATTTATTTCCAAAAATAACTAGTATGATGCGGAAAGGAAAAATTACTAGTTACACCTTTTAGAAAGACCTCTTGATCTTCTACCGTATGCCTCTTCTAACCTCGGACGTTGTGTGGGCAACGATATTCCGAGATGAGAAATCACCAACACACCTTCTTCTCCTCCTTGCTAGATTCGGCCAAAACAAGAGCTTCACCAAGGATGAAGAAAACCACCAACCAAGCTCCAAGGGATGCAAGCTTTCTCTCCTTCTTCTTCTTCTTCTCCAAGTAGTATCCGGCCACCACAAGAGCTCCAAGGGAGATGAAGAATTCGGCCACCACAAAGAGGAAGAGAGAAAGAGAGGATGGCCGGCCACAACACCAAGGAAAAGAGGGAGAGAACAATAGAAATTGTCACCCATGAAGGCACCCCTACCCCTTCTTTTATATTCCTTGGCTTTGGCAAATAAGGAAATTTATTTATAATAAAATTTCCTTAACTTTCCTTGACAACAATTAATTAAGAAAAATTAAATAAAATTTCTTAATCAATTAATCATGGCCGGCCACCTCAAATAGACAAATTAGGAGAGTTTCAATCAACAATAAAAACTTCCTTATTTGTCTTTGGAAATTTTAAAAAATAAAATTTCCTTTTAAAATCCCTTCATGGTTGATAAAAAGAAATTTCTATAATTTTAATTTTCAACATGTGAATAATTTTCAAAGAGAAAAAATAAAATATCTTTCCAATCTACAAATAAGGAAAGAGATCTAATCTCTTTCTTTTAATCTTTTGTAGATCCTTTAAAGAGAGATATTTTAATTTTAATTCTCTGTAATAAATTATATCTTCCACATAATAAAAATTAAAATTAAAATTCTTTTTAATTTAATGGGGGCCGGCCACCCTAAGCTAGGGCCGGCCACCCATGAACCAAGGCTTGGCCGGCCCTAGCTTGAACCACAAGCTAGCTTGGCCAGACCCCTTATCATGGGTATGAAGGTGGGTATAGGTGGGTATAGTACTCTATAAATAAGAGGCTACGATAGAGACCGAGAGGAGGAATTGGTTTTGGTCTCCTGATAAAATTAAGCATCCTGTGTTCGCCCCGAACACACAACTTAATTTTATCAATAATAATTCATTCCACTAGAGAACTATTATTGAACTACCGCACCAATCCCAAATTACATTTTTGGGCTCCTTCTTATTATGAGTGTGTTAGTCTCCCTGTGTTTAAGATGTCAAATGTCCACTAATTAAGTGAGTTATTGACAACTCATTTAATTAATATCTTAATCCAAGAATAGTACCACTCAACCTTATCGTCATGTCGGACTAAGTCCACCTGCAGGGTTTAACATGACAATCTTTATGAGCTCATCTTGGGGACATTATCAACCTAAATTACTAGGACACAGTTTTCTTCTATAATCAACAACACACACTATAAGTGATATCATTTCTTAACTTATCAGGCTTATTGATTCATCGAACTAAATCTCACCCTTTGATAAATTAAAGAAATAAATATTAAATATATGTGCTTGTTATTATATTAGGATTAAGAGCACATACAGTGGTGCAAATCCTACATGTAAGCTTAACTTGCAAACCCTTGCGGAACTTAACACGTTTGATCCAAAACTTAATTTATTTGTTCTTTTAGGTTTAGACTTGGATCTCCTGCGGAACTTAACACGTTCGATCCAAATCACCTAAGTTATTAATTCCATTAAATATTAATTTCCATAATTGGTTCCCAGTACTGACGTGGCGAGGCACATGGCCTTCTTGGATATGGGAGCAACCACCACCGACTAGACAAAACCTTTTAAGGAAAGCTAATATTTAATTTCCTAAAATAACTTTAGGTTAACCGAAAGGAACAATCAAATCACAAGGAAAAGTAAAAACAAAAGAACACAACATCGAAAAATATATTCGAAATACTAGAATCGTAAGCCTCTTGTATTTGGTATTTATTTCCAAAAATAACTAGTATGATGCGGAAAGGAAAAATTACTAGTTACACCTTTTAGAAAGACCTCTTGATCTTCTACCGTATGCCTCTTCTAACCTCGGACGTTGTGTGGGCAACGATATTCCGAGATGAGAAATCACCAACACACCTTCTTCTCCTCCTTGCTAGATTCGGCCAAAACAAGAGCTTCACCAAGGATGAAGAAAACCACCAACCAAGCTCCAAGGGATGCAAGCTTTCTCTCCTTCTTCTTCTTCTTCTCCAAGTAGTATCCGGCCACCACAAGAGCTCCAAGGGAGATGAAGAATTCGGCCACCACAAAGAGGAAGAGAGAAAGAGAGGATGGCCGGCCACAACACCAAGGAAAAGAGGGAGAGAACAATAGAAATTGTCACCCATGAAGGCACCCCTACCCCTTCTTTTATATTCCTTGGCTTTGGCAAATAAGGAAATTTATTTATAATAAAATTTTCTTAACTTTCCTTGACAACAATTAATTAAGAAAAATTAAATAAAATTTCTTAATCAATTAATCATGGTCGGCCACCTCAAATAGACAAATTAGGAGAGTTTCAATCAACAATAAAAACTTCCTTATTTGTCTTTGGAAATTTTAAAAAATAAAATTTCCTTTTAAAATCCCTTCATGGTTGATAAAAAGAAATTTCTATAATTTTAATTTTCAACATGTGAATAATTTTCAAAGAGAAAAAATAAAATATCTTTCCAATCTACAAATAAGGAAAGAGATCTAATCTCTTTCTTTTAATCTTTTGTAGATCTTTTAAAGAGAGATATTTTAATTTTAATTCTCTGTAATAAATTATATCTTCCACATAATAAAAATTAAAATTAAAATTCTTTTTAATTTAATGGGGGCCGGCCACCTAAGCTTGGGTTCAAGCTAGGGCCGGCCACCCATGAACCAAGGCTTGGCCAGACCCCTTATCATGGGTATGAAGGTGGGTATAGGTGGGTATAGTACTCTATAAATAAGAGGCTACGATAGAGACCGAGAGGAGGAATTGGTTTTGGTCTCCTGATAAAATTAAGCATCCTGTGTTCGCCCCGAACACGCAACTTAATTTTATCAATAATAATTCATTCCACTAGAGAACTATTATTGAACTACCACACCAATCCCAAATTACATTTTTGGGCTCCTTCTTATTATGAGTGTGTTAGTCTCCCTGTGTTTAAGATGTCAAATGTCCACTAATTAAGTGAGTTACTGACAACTCATTTAATTAATATCTTAATCCAAGAATAGTACCACTCAACCTTATCGTCATGTCGGACTAAGTTCACCTGCAGGGTTTAACATGACAATCTTTATGAGCTCATCTTGGGGACATTATCAACCTAAATTACTAGGACACAATTTTCTTCTATAATCAACAACACACACTATAAGTGATATCATTTCCCAACTTATCAAGCTTATTGATTCATCGAACTAAATCTCACCCTTTGATAAATTAAAGAAATAAATATTAAATATATGTGCTTGTTATTATATTAGGATTATGAGCACATACAGTGGTGCAAATCCTACATGTAAGCTTAACTTGCAAACCCTTGCGGAACTTAACACGTTTGATCCAAAACTTAATTTATTTGTTCTTTTAGGTTTAGACTTGGATCTCCTGCGGAACTTAACACGTTCGATCCAAATCACCTAAGTTATTAATTCCATTAAATATTAATTTCCATAATTGGTTCCCAGTACTGACGTGGCGAGGCACATGGCCTTCTTGGATATGGGAGCAACCACCACCGACTAGACAAAACCTTTTAAGGAAAGCTAATATTTAATTTCCTAAAATAACTTTAGGTTAACCGAAAGGAACAATCAAATCACAAGGAAAAGTAAAAACAAAAGAACACAATATCGAAAAACATATTCGAAATACTAGAATCGTAAGCCTCTTGTATTTGGTATTTATTTCCAAAAATAACTAGTATGATGCGGAAAGGAAAAATTACTAGTTATACCTTTTAGAAAGACCTCTTGATCTTCTACCGTATGCCTCTTCTAACCTCGGACGTTGTGTGGGCAACGATATTCCGAGATGAGAAATCACCAACACACCTTCTTCTCCTCCTTGCTAGATTCGGCCAAAACAAGAGCTTCACCAAGGATGAAGAAAACCACCAACCAAGCTCCAAGGGATGCAAGCTTTCTCTCCTTCTTCTTCTTCTTCTCCAAGTAGTATCCGGCCACCACAAGAGCTCCAAGGGAGATGAAGAATTCGGCCACCACAAAGAGGAAGAGAGAAAGAGAGGATGGCCGGCCACAACACCAAGGAAAAGAGGGAGAGAACAATAGAAATTGTCACCCATGAAGGCACCCCTACCCCTTCTTTTATATTCCTTGGCTTTGGCAAATAAGGAAATTTATTTATAATAAAATTTCCTTAACTTTCCTTGACAACAATTAATTAAGAAAAATTAAATAAAATTTCTTAATCAATTAATCATGGTCGGCCACCTCAAATAGACAAATTAGGAGAGTTTCAATCAACAATAAAAACTTCCTTATTTGTCTTTGGAAATTTTAAAAAATAAAATTTCCTTTTAAAATCCCTTCATGGTTGATAAAAAGAAATTTCTATAATTTTAATTTTCAACATGTGAATAATTTTCAAAGAGAAAAAATAAAATATCTTTCCAATCTACAAATAAGGAAAGAGATCTAATCTCTTTCTTTTAATCTTTTGTAGATCCTTTAAAGAGAGATATTTTAATTTTAATTCTCTGTAATAAATTATATCTTCCACATAATAAAAATTAAAATTAAAATTCTTTTTAACTTAATGGGGGCCGGCCACCTAAGCTTGGGTTCAAGCTAGGGCCGGCCACCCATGAACCAAGGCTTGGCCGGCCCTAGCTTGAACCACAAGCTAGCTTGGCCAGACCCCTTATCATGGATATGAAGGTGGGTATAGGTGGGTATAGTACTCTATAAATAAGAGGCTACGATAGGGACCGAGAGGAGGAATTGGTTTTGGTCTCCTGATAAAATTAAGCATCCTGTGTTCGCCCCGAACATACAACTTAATTTTATCAATAATAATTCATTCCACTAGAGAACTATTATTGAACTACCGCACCAATCCCAAATTACATTTTTGGGCTCCTTCTTATTATGAGTGTGTTAGTCTCCCTGTGTTTAAGATGTCAAATGTCCACTAATTAAGTGAGTTACTGACAACTCATTTAATTAATATCTTAATCCAAGAATAGTACCACTCAACCTTATCGTCATGTCGGACTAAGTCCACCTGCAGGGTTTAACATGACAATCTTTATGAGCTCATCTTGGGGACATTATCAACCTAAATTACTAGGACACAGTTTTCTTCTATAATCAACAACACACACTATAAGTGATATCATTTCCCAACTTATCAGGCTTATTGATTCATCGAACTAAATCTCACCCTTTGATAAATTAAAGAAATAAATATTAAATATATGTGCTTGTTATTATATTAGGATTAAGAGCACACACTTCCATAATAACTGAGGTCTTTGTTCCTTTATAAAGTCAGTATAATAGAAAACGACCTCCGATGGTCCTACTCAATACACTCTAAGTGTACTAGTGTAATTATATAGTTAAGATAAACTAATACCTAATTACACTACAACCTTCCAATGGCTTGTTCCTTTCCATTTTGGTCGTGAGCTACTGTTTATAATTTATAAGGTACTGATAACATCATCTTCTGTATGTGACACCACATACTATGTTATCTACAATATAAACTAATTGAACAACTACAAACAAATATAGATAATTTGACCAAATGTGATTCTTTATTCAAAATAAATGTTTACAAAAGCTTAGGCTTTCAGTATACACTCTAACACCTAGTCCAAGGGTGGCTCCGCCCCTGATTACATTAAGGTGCATCACAATGAAACCTATATCCTAGAATTTCCCTTCCAAATCAACTCTTTTCTCTCTCAAACCTTTCTTTAAAGACTATCTCTCTTCTCTTGAATCTCTTGATCTCTAGCTTTCTAACCTTCAACCAACCTCGATTTGTCTATTTAAATCATCGTACGAAACTAATTAGTGTTTAATCAATAGTTTGTAAGGATGGATAATCTTTTTATTAATTATGATACATATTCACAACATACATGTTTATAAAATTTATCACTATAGGTTCATGTAATAGTACTGCTT
The DNA here is from genome assembly GCF_018446385.1 of Zingiber officinale. Taxonomy (NCBI): domain Eukaryota; kingdom Viridiplantae; phylum Streptophyta; class Magnoliopsida; order Zingiberales; family Zingiberaceae; genus Zingiber; species Zingiber officinale. The sequence goes on from NC_056003.1 coordinate 43,062,572, forward strand.
CATTCACTTGAAACAAAAAGGAAAATCATACTGTCCCCTCGGATGGGTCTAGTGGCTAGCGTATGAGGTGTTGTCACAATGAGGTCTGAGGTTCGAATCTCGGCAAAGCCGAGGTAAATACCTCTCTTATGTGCTAGTCACTATTCCAAAGGCTAGTAGCCGTTCGTGATTTACCTCCTCCATATCCATCCTGATATGGATTGATGGGATGTTGGGAGCGAGCGTATTCACCTATTTTTTGTTTTTTAAAAAAAAAAATCATACCCACAATCATGAGAGATGCTTATTTCGGGATTTATATATATATATATATATATATATATATATATATAAATTTAAGTTCATTTAATAGTTTTGTCTCTAGCAACAATGACTCCATGAATTTCAAAGACCTCAAACTAAATAAAGCAATAGACAAAAATAAATTCTCGACATTCTCATACCAAAATGAAATTCTAAATTTATAAACCACCAAAATCTTTTAAGTATTGTGCATTAATATTGAATTGATTACTATGTTAAATTATCTCCTTTACCAATTGAGCATCCTTAACTCATTGAAAATCTAAGAGAATCTTATTGAGCAAGAGTTGGAATGATAAGGATTAGAGAAATATAACAAGGTTACAAATTCAGTGTGGCGATGTGTGAGTGATTTTTGGGAACAAATATTATGGCAGAGAATTATGCTAAGATGTCTATCATCGTCTATCATCGGTCACTCCATAAATATTACTATAAAAAAATATTAAACAAGTCAGGTAACGTTAAATCTACGACAATCAATATAAAAATTTTTGATTGATCTTAAGAATAAATTAAAAAAATATAATAAAAATTCATCTAATAATTAATATTGTTAGATTCACTGTCTATTAAAAATAATTTTTTTTATTAATACACCAGTCTTAAATTTTAAATTCTTAACTTATATCATTAGGATCTAGAATGACATCCTATCCGGAACCGAATAAGTATTACTATAGAATATACAAATAGATGTACTTTTAATGATAAACAAAAACAAACGATCCTTTTTATGTACCTAAAGAACCGATAAACTCTTGGTGACGCCAGAGGAACATAATCAACCATCAATCACCGATCAGACGGTTGAAAAAGGATTGCGTTGCCCTGGATGGCTGGAGCCTCTAGACGTCTGGTCTACGCGATCGCTCCCAGTACGCCCAGTTCGGATCACCGATCCTCTCCGTCCCCACATTAATTACGGTATCACGATTGGACCGCTATGCTTCCAAACGATCGGTAAGCTTACATAGGAGAAGAACCGGAACAACACCCACAATAAAAAAATTTCAGATCTTTGAAAGAAGCTCGCTACTCTCCCTCCACGAGCTCTTCCTTTCTCGCTTCCGCGATCCGAACTAGCCCTCTCAGGAGCTCTACGAGCGTCGGGAAGATGAGAGAGATCCTCCACATACAGGGCGGGCAGTGCGGGAACCAGATCGGGGCCAAGTTCTGGGAGGTGATCTGCGACGAGCACGGTATTGATGGCACCGGCAAGTACACCGGTGACACCGACCTCCAGCTCGAGAGGATCAATGTGTACTATAACGAGGCCAGCGGCGGGCGCTATGTTCCCCGTGCCGTGCTCATGGATCTCGAGCCTGGAACCATGGATTCTGTCAGATCCGGGCCATTTGGCCAGGTCTTCCGCCCCGACAACTTCGTGTTCGGACAGTCTGGGGCGGGGAACAATTGGGCCAAAGGTCACTACACTGAGGGCGCCGAGCTCATCGATTCTGTCCTCGACGTTGTGAGAAAGGAAGCGGAGAACTGCGACTGCCTGCAAGGTATGATTTTTCCACTTCTCTTTCCGAATCTGCGTGGGAAATTTCAGATCTGCGTGTTCGTATCGACGTTTTGACCGAGACAGCTTGCTTATCATTGTTTTAGGTGCTTTACCAGGATAGGGTGAGTTTTTACTCCTTTAAGCTTGTTAATGACTTGCTTTTGTTGTTTTCCCTAGATCTAGAAGTTTTCGGACTTTAATTTAACAAATATGAAAGAGGGTGGAGTTTCTATAAATTTTTTGTTTTACCTGCCTAATAGCTGTCATGACTACATTTTCCTGAATTTCCATATTTGTCTTCATTCACTTAACTTTTTCGATTTTAAGATTGTATTTGAAAGCATTCAATTGTACCAAGATACAACCATTATACATAAATTAACAATATGATAAAATAGATGTCCAAGGTTACTAGGAAAAAAATTAAAAATTCTACTAACATAAAAAAATTAGGCAGAGCACAAATAGATGATGGAATAAAGGGGAAAGATTTAGATTGTATGCACATCTTCAAAGAATATTAATAAATTCTATGGTCAAATAATTTGAAATAGGTAGATGTGAAGATTTGAGAGGTTCCGGGACACCAACAAAAAAAGTTGACAGTGATTTTAGAGATGAATATTATAGTGGTATAGTCTTTCACAAAGTTACCATGGTGCAAATTATTTGCAAATGAATTGTTTTGGTTGATGACATTGAAAATAAAGTAAATACTAAGCTTGAATCGTAGCAAGAAACACTGACAATAAAAGATTTTAAGCTTAGTACAGTAAATATAATATCAGTAGATGCAACAAGGCAAAAGACTGAAGGGGTTGATAGAGATATTTTACATAGGATATAAGAAGGATGGTTGAAATGAAGGAGGATATCATGTGTTCTTTGTGATCACAAAGTACCTCTAAAACTTTAAAAAAAAAAAAAAGATGTACAAAATGACAATTAGACTTGTTATGTCATATGGAGCTGAATATTGAACTATAAAGCGACTACATGAGTAGAAAATGAGAGTCGCAAAGATGAGGATGTTAAAGTCGTTGTGTGGACATACAAGGATGAATATAATAAAAAAAATAAGAATATTCGAGAGAAAGTTGGGGTTATTCCTATTGAGGAAAAACTTTAAGAGACATGTTTAAGATGATATGAGCATATAGTTAGGTCACTAATCTCAATTAGGTGATATGAGAGCAAGGCAAACACACATTAATCGAGGAAGAGGGAGATAAAAGATAACTTGGTTAGCAACAATAAAAGACTAAAAAACCTCTAAATATAAATGAGGATATAATAGGAGATCGAGCCTAATGGTGTAGGAGGATTCACATAGCTAACCCTACTTAGTAGGATAAAAACTTAGTTGTTATTGTTGTCGTCATGTTTCATAGAATTTAATGGTTGAATGAGATCTATGAGTCAACTCCAATTAGTAAGGACAAACACATTTTTTTAATGATGTTTTGTACATTGTGCCTTTTTTTCACATTTCTAGATGTGATTACGTTTACTATACTTGTTACTTGCTATTTAATGTCTTGTGTGTAACAATCTCTTTATGTCACTAGGTAGACCTGTTAGATTGGTAAGTTTGATGCATGTAAATAAAAGATTTGACTGCTCTTAAATTGAGTAAATGAATTCAAATTAATTACTGAATCAGATATCAATGGAGCTCACCCTGCTTGTTCTCTTTCTTTTTTTGTTGGACATCATTGTATTGACTTTAACTTGTCTTTAGGAACTTAAACTTGGGCTTGGGCTTCTCGAAGTTTGATCAGAATCCAGTAACAATTAGTAGTAAATGCAATCCTTTTGTGACCGGAAACTATTATCATTAGAAGTTTGTCTTCAGTTTGCCTCAACACTAGTGGGAAGCAACTTTCTCCAATTGATGCAAATGAAAATGTCTTCTGCTAATTCTGATGTACATTATGCATAATTCATACTTGATGCTGACCTGTTTTAATTTCTTATCTCCATACCAAGACATGTGATTGAGAGATTTTGGACTCCTCTTATTAGATCTCACTGATATCAGCTACTGGAAAAATTAAATCCCAGTGATCCTATTCTGACCATTGCATCTCTGCCATTTCACAATGTCAAATCCTAAATGTGATGCCCTTGTCCATGGTATTCTATGACTTATAATGTTTGCAAAACAGTAATTTTTTAATTAATATCATTTCGTTGTTCTGCAGGCTTCCAAGTTTGCCACTCCTTGGGAGGAGGAACTGGGTCTGGCATGGGCACTCTTCTGATCTCTAAGATCAGGGAGGAATATCCTGATAGAATGATGTTAACCTTCTCTGTTTTCCCATCACCGAAGGTGTCTGATACAGTTGTAGAACCATACAATGCCACTCTTTCAGTTCATCAACTTGTTGAGAATGCTGATGAGTGCATGGTCCTTGACAATGAAGCACTGTATGATATCTGTTTTCGCACTTTAAAGCTTGCAAATCCTACATGTAAGTATTCGATCCTTCTCCGATCAATTTTCACTCTTTGAGTCTAAAATATTTTTGAGGATGCATTTCTGTAACATTTCTAATTCTAGTGTTTTTCTTTGTTTTCATGATATTTCAGTTGGTGACTTGAATCACCTTATCTCTGCTACAATGAGTGGTGTCACGTGCTGCCTTCGTTTCCCTGGGCAGCTCAATTCTGACCTCAGGAAACTCGCAGTAAACCTCATCCCTTTCCCACGCCTCCATTTCTTCATGGTAGGGTTTGCACCCTTGACCTCAAGGGGATCACAGCAATATAGGGCTCTGACAGTTCCTGAATTGACCCAACAAATGTGGGACGCTAAGAACATGATGTGTGCTGCTGATCCGCGACATGGCCGCTACTTGACTGCCTCAGCAATGTTCCGTGGGAAGATGAGCACCAAGGAAGTTGATGAGCAAATGCTCAATGTTCAGAATAAGAACTCATCCTACTTTGTGGAGTGGATTCCAAACAATGTCAAATCTAGCGTCTGTGACATTCCACCTAAGGGGCTGAAGATGGCTTCTACTTTTATTGGCAACTCAACGTCCATCCAAGAGATGTTTAGGAGGGTTAGTGAGCAATTCACTGCAATGTTCAGGAGAAAGGCTTTCTTACACTGGTACACTGGTGAGGGTATGGATGAGATGGAATTTACCGAGGCTGAGAGCAACATGAATGATCTGGTGGCCGAGTACCAGCAGTATCAAGATGCAACAGCAGAAGAGGAGTATGAAGAAGAGGAAGAGGAAGAGGAAGCTGCTGAATAAGTCACATCCACCTCAGAAATTTCCTGCCTTTTTCTAATGATCCTCGTGCTTGTATTAGAGATTTCCTTTGGTTCAAAAAACTAGTTCCATATTTTATTCATGGTTTTACTAGTATTGATCTATGTTGTGACGTTAAGGCTTCAAGTCTGTACTACTTACGACATGGTTTCCTCATCTATATTTGTGATTACTCTTGTCCTTCCTGATTTGTCTCGTATGAATTGCTCATAGATTGTGTTTATCAATGTAACATTGATCCGGTTGTATTGCTTGCTGCTTTTTGTCAGAGTTCTTTGCATGATTTTTACCTTATGATGAAGTGGTTATGCAGTTTATGCCACTTCTGAAATGAAATGGATTTATCTGGTGAGTTGATTCTGGTCTTGTATTTGTTCTCATTTTACATTCAGAACATTTTCTAAAATTGATGATTCGAGTTCTAGAATTATCAAGAACTGTCCCAGTTTCAAAGATTTGTGAGAAAAATTTAAACATATTTAATCATGTTCCTTGCAAAAATCTGTCCATAATCCTTTTTTTCACTTTACCTAATTGTATCCCATCTGATCAACAGCCAGAGTCCTGCCTCCATCCTTTTTCCTCCCTTCAACAGTTCACCATTTGTCCAAAACAGCTTGCTTTCATTGACCAACAATGCTGGGCCAATCAAATGGTTATTACTTGGTCGACCAAATCATGGATAGATGCACCCAAGTTTGCCAACAGGTCGAATTTTGGCCCTAGTGATGGACTGATTGACCTAATGGATCCACTTCACTAATGCTTCAATAGTGCATTTTGATATTATTGATTGGTATGATTCAACAAGTCACCATTCAAAACGATCAACAATTAAAGCTTAAAACAATCGTAAGGTTTCATCGTACGTTGTTGCTAAAGGAGACTTTTTCATAAATAAAGATGAGAAGCCTCAATTTGAATGAAGAGATTCAATGACTTCGACTTCAAGCTATGGCAAAAAAAAAAGGATCTACATTTTCTTGCAAGATTGAAAGTGGCGTCTAGACTATGTGAAATGCTCAATGTTGGCCAACTAGTTCAACATCTACCAACACCATGTGACGGAAAAGAAATTTGAGATGCATCAAAATAAAAATCAAGTAAGAAGTCACTTATGCATAAATTTAATAATTTTTTGCATAATTGATAATGTAGGTAGGTATCTTCAAGCATCTTGAGGAGCTACAAAATATCAAGCAAATAATCAACCTTGAGTTTGCTGGCTCACCTATTCCAGACAATTCAATCCAAAGGTTTCGTAACATTACAATTTCACTTGTACATTTCAAAACAAAACTATAATCTAAACTTGGTTTCAACTTCCTTAAAACACTTTATATAGTTTGATACTCCTATTATAATCACTAAAAAGCACACCACCTCTCAAAACCAAGCAGCACAAGAAAATGCAAGACAAAATACAATGTCAACAATCCATTTTTTGTGCTTACCAAGAAAGTAAGCATATTACACTTTATGTTTTCCCCTACACTTGTTTTCTAACATGTGCAAGATTTTGTAGCTCCTCAAAAGCATCCATAGTTTCTGGATCAAACCCTCCGGCAAACTGCAGAGCAGGAAGCAACAACTTATTGGACAACATTTCAAAAAGAAAAATAGAGTCACTCTGATCTATGTTGTTGCTCTTACATTTTTATCAGGATATTTGAGGAAGTTCTAATGCCTATCAAAAATTTAACTAGAATAACTTTATTTGAAATCTCTTGAAACACAATAATCAACAAACAAATTAGCTCAAGCCAAGGTCATCAGTTTTGTGATGAACTAGTTTATAGAAAGAGGAATAATTCCAATTAAATTGATACCCTAATATTTATTTGTTCCTATTAGAAGCAATGACATTGATTTTGTGCTATATTGTTAATGGTATGATAATAACTTTGTACAAATAGGAACAAAATCAAAGTTCCAAATTAGAGGATAAGAAATCGTTTTATAAGCTATATATGTATCAACAGTTTGTCTAGCTCCCAAATACTAAAGAAGCTATCAAACTTTCTTATTACATTATAATATTTCACTCAAACATGCATAGATAGCAATATTTACCAGAACCAATATTCTCAATTTAATCACCATAATTTTTTAGAAATTTATTATTTGAGTTAATATTCTAGGAAAGTTGAAAGATATGGCAATCCAATCAAATGTGAACCTATAAATGTTTGATAATCATAGACTGGTTCCATGTGACATTACAATACCTGATGAATTCTGAAAGAAAATCTGACACCCTGAAGAAGCATATACTCTAGTGCAGGGTCTTTGTTCATGACTCCCATCACTTGAAGCTCAGTAGCTACTCTTTTTATATACATCTTGGCTAATTTCACCGATCCAAATTTTATCTGCAAATCCCCAACTAATATGAATGGGAGGCAAGTTGGGAAAAAACTACTATGTAAAACTATGGTTGTTTTAGGCATTTTTGTCCATGGTTAAACAAACTGTTTCTAGTAGAAGGGTTTAGAAAGTTTATAAACATCTATTTCAACAGTATCTCTTCACATAAATGTAGAACAAAAATAATGAGTATTATCATTCAAAATCATCATTTTGTAAAGCCACTCCCTTAATTGTTTGATATCGCTTGAGTATAGGGTGATTCCAACACCTCACAAAAAGTGGAGATTGCAAATCAACAAAATTAGTCCCTGATATTGTGTAGCTAAAATTCTATATTTTTTATAAATCATTTGGCATACTTCAAGATATTACAATTTTCAGTCGCCATTGTTTGTGATCTTGACTACAAAATCAGAAAAATCAATATTCTCAAAGGCTTCTTGAGTATTGAGAATTATACCTTGTTAATAATACCACTATCCATAATCCAATCTGTTGGGATATGAAATTCTTTGCAATTGCGTACCAACACATCTCTTGAACGAAGAAGATCATAAATGTTCCTCTCCATCCTAGTTTTATACATACGAAAACAAATCAGTTGTTCATGTATATATATATATATATATATATATATATATCACAGAGAGAAATTGGTTGAAGGAAACAAAAAATACAAAAGTACTTACTTTTCAGATAATCTGACCATTTTTTTTAGCGCAATATCACAAGGAAGACAAGCATCATCTTTAAAGTTTGAAATTTCATGCTCTAATTTTTTCAGATCCTGATATCCAAAAGCTGCTTCTCGAAGTGTATCAGCTTTCTTCTCCGGCCAATCAAAATGCTTCAGAACTGCCCGCTCATCAACCTTCAGAAATATATAAAAGAATGAACTTAGAAACTGTTTTGGACTCCAACTAGAGCGTTATTGCTCAAGCTTACTCACAAGAAAGCATAGTTCATCATCAAGCCACTTCACAAAAGCAAAAACATCTTCAATATCATGATACACAGCATCATTAACTTCCTTGATTAGAGATCTCACAAATTCACCTTGAGTTTCAACATCAGCTTTTATCTAGATATGCAAAGGTAAGGAATATTATGATTCAAGTTAACCAAATGGAGCTTGCCTAAATTTGAAATAGCAGGAATTAGTTAATATTTCTTACAGCTAGCAAATGGGAAGACCGGTTCTCTATTTCACCAATCATGCTACTGCGAACGTTTGCAACACTAAGCACATCACAAATTCCTCCACCAGATGAATCCTTCTTGGAGTCCCTTCTCATGAGTGAATGATATAGCTCTGCCACCTGTGGGACTCTCTGCACTATCCCAGTCTTTCTTGTAGAGGGCTTGCAAAACGCTGGTGGTGGTGGAGGGGGAGGTGGTGGCGGCGGCGGCAATGGGATGGATCCATCAACCTTCACTACAGTACAAACAGATGAGGAAGGTCTTGGAGGAGGATTTGGTATTCTGAGAGCACGCTTTTCGACATCCAGGGATGCACTCTTGCAAGTATCAGGTTTGTTTGTAGAGAATCTTGGACTTTGAACAGTACAAAGATTATACTTTTGTGTTGCATCGAAATCTCCAGGAATGCATGTCCGATCATGCAGTTTATTAGAAAAAACAAAGCTGTCAGATTGCCTTCTCTTATTAATAGTTATGCCTTCAACTATTCCCTTTGGTCCACTTATTGAATGTCTGCGATCAGTGCATCTCCCTTCTTTTGTCTCTATCCAATCTTTGTCAAGTAGATTGACACAATCTACATTTTGTTGCTCTTCATAATTTTCAGACCATTTCACAAGCCTCTTTACAAGGCCAACTTGGTTAGCATTACACACTTCAACAGCTACACGTTTGCTTGGGGAACATGGCAAATTTTGAAGATCAGCACCTTTTGCAATGACTCTGTCATCACTGGGACAGGTGAAACCACAATCTAAATTATAGTTCTGAGTGGATGCTTTATCTGAGTTGCTAAGTTCATGGCGTAAGCATGAGTTGACCCAACGAAGGTAAGCAAGTTCCTCGACCTCATTGAGCCTACTCATCTGCAGACCCTCAACTTGTTTGCACAGACTCTCATTTGTGTGTTTCAGCACCAGGGCCTCAGCTTGAACCTTTGCCAGTACGTCACTCTGCAAACATTAAATGAGGAGATCAATTCGATGACATGAAAATTTTAGAAGTTACATTACTACCTCAGTAACCTTTGCAAGGGCAGCAAGCTGGGATTCAGCTGAGGAGAGCCTGAACGCTAGATTTCTCTTTTGAAACTGAAGCTCCTTAGTCAGCCTTCGTAATTCAACAACTTCAATTTCTAAATTCTTATATGATTGTGTATTTATCGGTGAACTTGAGTCAGTAGTTTGGTTGTCATATCCTTCTAACTTGAAGCTTCCATCAGAACTTTGTGAGATTGAGGAAAAAGAGGACAACTGTTCTAAGAGGCTTATATTTTCTGTTTCTAAAGAGTTTATTTTGCTTGTGAGCTTTTCAACCTCTATTCTCTTTGCATCAACTTCTTTCTCGAGCTCCAAAACTCTAGGATTTTCTTTGTACTGTTTCAGCTCAGACTGCAATGTGGATTCTCTTTCTTTAGACTCTCGAAGGAGTTCTCTCAAGTGATCTAACTCTAGAAATAGATCGTGAGAAGCAGTGGAGTTTGTCCGATTGCTATCAAACACATGCGGATGAACCTGAGCAACATTAGCCGAGCAAGGGAAGTCACCAACAAGTGATCGTTTGACCCGAGAATGGTACGATACATGATGGCTCTTCTGACTTGAAATTTCCACGTTAACAGCAGATTGTTTCTTGTTGAGAATTGATGTTTGCTGCTTTGTTTTCTTCTCCGTAGTGAAGCCTTTAACAAAATGCGATCCCCATGAGGAAGTCGATTTTGTTTTTACAAAGTTCACACTCGACCTTACATTGGTGACCATATTTTGATTGTGCTCAGAGAACTTGCCAAGCTTCGTTGCAGCATTGGATAAAATCTCTTCTCTCATTTTGACACAGCACCAGCTGAACAGCGACATGATTAATCAAAAACAATAACATGTTGATAAACTCTAAAACCAACAACCAAAATATGGAAACAAAAATCTCGATAACACAGAGCTATAGAATTGCTAAATACCTAAAAGTTACAGAGAATCATGGGCAGCAGAGAGGATTTAGCCAAATCCCTAATTAGCATTGTGAAAAGATGCTACCAACGATGAACTAAAAGATGAATCTTTCTCAGAACCCCAAAACCAAAAAACGCAGATCTAGATATGCCCGATTGAGTAAAAAATTTAAATTTTGAACCATCCCCTGAAGAACAGCTTACCCAACTAAACAAAGCTTATCTGTCGATCAAGGAAGGAGAGCTTGGGAACCGCGACTTGTTTTTCTTCTCAGGAATCTACTCTACTCCTGAAGCTCCTGCGGCAAAGGAACAGGTTTAAGCGTCCTCCGGCGAAAGCTTTGGGTTCTGATCCCTTTCCGCATTGATTGCTTGCTTTCTCTGGAGCGGATTTTACGACACGACGCACCGAGAACGAGGATTCTTGCTTCCTCTTTCGGAAAATGGAGAGAGAGAGAGAGAGAGAGGCGAAAGCTGCGCACTGGGAGAAGTACACTTGTTCTTGGGAATGTTTCAAAGTTTGAAATTTGAAAAGATTGGGATAGCCGTAAGGGTTAACAGGTCGGATTCTGTATGAAACTCGACACCCGATCCGCTCAGTAAGCGGATCCGATTCTCGTTTGTGGCATACATAGGCAAAATAGGATTAGTACGTAAAAGGATTCTTAGGGCTGACTTCATTTTTTCTACTAAATGTTTATAATTTAGAATAGTAAAATAAATATTTTGACAGAAGTTGTTACCATTATCATGGTAGAAATAATAAATAAAATTTACAAAATAATATTTTTAGTGAAAATAAAAAAGGGTCGAGTGATTTAGTTAACTCAAATCAGTTTGTCTGATCAACTCAAATCTGATCTAGCCAAGTTATATTTAGTCGATTGACTGAAGACCTCTTTGGTAAAATCTGAAGCCATATCTTACTTAAGACTTAACACAGGATATTTAATTAGTTAGAAGGTACAGTTTTACTATAATAGAGAAAAGGTCTTTTTTTTTTTTTTAAATAAGTGCATATCTTTAGAAAAATACTCCTCTCATCTTCTAATCATTTTACCATCTATTATAAATTAGTTAAAAATTAATCATATAATTTATCTCCCTTCATATAACTTAGAAACAAACTCTAATATATTCTAGAAATAAACAAAATTCCCTTTTACTAATTAGACTCAACACTTGAGTCATCAAAAATATCCTAAATATCCTATGGTTAATTAAATATACTCCAGGATCTCGACCATTTCAGCTACGGACCTAAACACCTATTACCTAGTTTTATAAACCTCTAGGTAGAATACCAAAAAAACAAACCTAGAAATACAATCTCTTATAATTTCTAAACGGGCATATCCTTACCGTTGAATCCATCTTACTTTTTTGTCTTAAGTCATCAAACCAAAATACTACTTGATCATCTAAATCCTGCTAAACTATAATGTTGATCTCTTGGATTTCTTATTAGATCCGACCACGATTTAAAACTAACAATTCGATGATTTCTAGAGTCGACTTTTAACTTTAGCTGTCCAAAATGATTACAGTTCATGGTTAAGAATCATCGTTTCAAGGTTTGTGCATGGTTCACCATGGTTCACGGTATACGTACAGTGCATCACGATTCACTATAGTTCAAGATTATTATATTCAATATATATAAATTATAAATTCATTAAAAAATATTTGCATTTATTTAACTTGCCCAGTATTCTATTAAGATATAGAGAAATCAAAGTTCACATAGTTCTTTTACTTCTTTTTTTTTAACTCTTTTACTTTATGAAGTGGTGTTATTCCTCACTTTCATTTTCTGTTCTTGTAGTATTTATTCCTTCGGTATCAAATTCTTTGACTTTGTCATCTAAAAGTTACATTTTTTGAATTTTTTTTCGGCTCTGGTTCAATCGTTGAGTAATACTTGGGCTTCCAACGAGTTGAGAGATAAGTTGATCGCCGTTCATTTAATATGTTACTATCGACACTAAACTTTTGTTCCACAACAATTGTTGAAATTAGACAAACTAAAATTCCTTTGGCGATCATGGAGAGGACGGGAAAACTTTGTACCTTATGTGACCACCACTTTAGGACATCGAAATCTACTTCGCTATCTACTTCATTAAAATAAAAAGAAGTTGTAAAATAATTCTTAAGCTCTTATGTGGAACTTGAGAATCCTTGGGGACATTTCGTTCATTCATTTAATAAAATTTATACTTTTTAAATTTTAAATTACTACTACTAATATTTTATATTTCAAAAATATTAGATTAGATTTCATATTTATACTATATTCTTAATAAATATTATATAAATAATTTCTAATATTATATTTTATAATAAAAAGAAAAAGAATCTTTAAATGGAATTAAAGTATGATAATATAAACCTAATGTTTCTTGTAAAATTTTAAATTTATATTTAGGGTTTAAAACAAATACAACTAAATTAATTTTAGGAATATAAAAAAATTCTCATTTTATTTTCATTGCTAATACTAAAAAGGAACTATTTTAATTTAAAACTAATGCTACACTACAAAATTCCTAAAACTAAATGATAAGAAGGATAATAAATAAATTAAAAAGTTGTTCAGTTGTATCAAAAAATATTTTTAAAATTTTATAAATACTATTACAAATTTTTTATTATTATAAAAATAAATATATATCAATTTTATTAATATTTTGTGTAAAAATTGAACATAATAATTCTCTATATTGAAATGAATTTTGTAATAATTAATATATTGAATTATAACTATTGGTCACTATGTGAAAATTAGGAATAGACTTCGAATATTATTCGAAGTAATAGGTAGATAATTACCGAAGTAGATACAAGTGAAGTAAAAGGGTCAATTTATTACTTCGCCACACAATTACCAAAGTCTATCACTGGTTCAAAATCGAACTGTTTTCGAAATAAAAAGACTATATTACTTCATCGAGATTAATAAAAGTACCGAAGTGGTTGATGATATATTACTTCATAGGTTACATTGTTTGACAAAGTAAAATATGTATACGACTTCACAATTTTTGTATTCTAATGTAGTAAATGTTTAATTTTACTTTTGCATAATTTAGCTTGATCGAAGTATTTTTTTTTATTGTATTACTTTATCATAGTATAGAAATAATAAGTATATTTTACTATAAGAAAAAATTTAATTTAGAGAAGTAATACATACAAATGACTTCAATAATTTTAATCAGTGTCAAAGTAAATAGTTTCTTTAACTACACTACTATTTAAATTTATTGAAATCTTATGTGTTATATTACTCCATCATTTTTATTTATAGTATCGAAGTAGTTGACCATATTCTACTACAATATAGATTTAATCGACAAAAGTGTATATCATAATATTTTACTATAACATAATATTTTCACAACCAAAATTGAATAAATATATCACAAATATCTATCAAATACTACCCAAAAGCATAAAAGACATGTTTAACCATAATCCAAAAACTTTTGTATCCATAAATCTCTAAATACAATCTAAAATTTATTTCATAGCCTACACTTAGGCACCCACATAGAAGTAGACGAATTGACTCCATTCACTTCTGACTTCATCATACTGAGATTGATTTTAATAATATTTTTTTTATGCTGCAAAATGAAGCATTAACAAAAGTTTGAGGATCAATGAAAAATGACTGAATATTTTATAACAAAAATATTTCATAAAGAAGAAATTCACCTTCCTCTCTAATTGTGGATTTTCATCCAAGACTATCTTTTTCATGTACTGCATCACATAATATCCGCATTCAACATCACCATTTTATTTAAGATTACCCTAATGAAATTGAAAATGTCATGCAAGAAGTCATAATACATATTGTCAATTATTTAAAATCTCGTCCTTTTGAAATACTCCTTGATACATTGTATATCTTGATCCCACTACATTATAAAAAATAGAAAATTATTTTTCAACCTATAATGAATTGAATGCATTCAAAATAAGCATAATCTACTACTTACTTGGTCACAATAGTTTGCCAAGCATGGTCTCGGTTCCTATTACTCAGAGTCCAATAAATATATCATATTCTTATCTTCATTAATTATAGTCAGAATCCAATAGTACATGCACAAATAAAAATATAATATTGACTAGCACGTAGTAGGAATTGATAAATAATTAAAATCTTACCCAGTGTTATATGGGATGAAGCAAATGCTATCTCTATTTGATGCTCCCAACTGAGTAGCAATATGTTGTGATAATTTATTACCTTCTTCACCCTCACCACATATAGGTATGTGATCAGGATCCACAAATGACACATACTGAGCTCTATTTTCTTTCTTCAAGTTTTTATAAAGGTGACTGCAAGGTAATTGTAAGGTAATGACAAAGTAATGACAAATCTAAATATACCCCATGTAAACCAAAGCAAAAGCATATGAACAAAGTAATGGTGCCCGTAAGGTGGATGATCCCTTAATCCGTCAGTGGATTAATCCCCGGAAACTCTAGCTAGCACAATCCTCCTTGTCGTGAAGAAACCTTACCACAACTCGACCAAGAGCACTTAGATTGCTAGGGTACTAGTTAACTACTAATTAGGGTTAACCACCACTAATTTCGTCAACCTTAGCCAAGCTTCCAAGCCTTGGTTATATACGTCACGGGTTGGAAAACCCCGACTATCAGTCGACTGGTGAAAGTGTACTGTCAGTCGACTGCCCTCTGTGGAGATTCAACTGTTACAACCCAATGACTCGATACCTGTTGATTGATAAAAGTACCAGTCGACTGCTCCACCTGGTCGAGCGAACAGAAACATTCTGTTCGCTCCTAATCGACTGCCCAATCAACTGCTCTCCATTGAGTTAGGAATTTCATGCAAAGACATTTAAGATTTTTCCAACTAAACCTTACTTCTCTCCCTTTGCCTAATATCAAAAAGCTTCAACAATATCCCAATTGTCAGGAACTTGATCACCAAAACTAACCCTAAACTCGTGTATTTATCCCCTTAGGATCTCATACACCTATACGAGCCAACCCGGTCAAAATTCAGTGCTTAAAATAATTTTAGATTGGTATTAGTCGACTGCCACAAGCATCAGCCGACTGCTCCTATCGAATTCAACACACAGAACTATTCTGTAATCAAAATACACTGTTGCCAATCGACTGGTGCACCAGTCGATGTAATTGTTGTTCGTACAAGTAGTCAAAGAAGGTAATTTGAGGATATATTAGATAGCATGTCAAATATTCTTCAATACTATATTATATATATACTTGAACTATTACCTTATGTATGGTTTGACATCTTCACAGTTCAAGAGTGCATATGTCCTAACAGCATAATATTCTTGTTCATTTAACCATCTAGAAATAGTTACACCCATTGTCTTATCATGAAGCCTGAAAATAGAAAGCATCTCTAGGTTTGTTGGTTGAGTGTCATCAAAATTTCAAGGATATTTATGATTTTTAGTTTTCACATTATTAGTAAAATAATAAGAACGGAAGGAAGTTGCTTCTTCAACCAATTAAGCATTACATATTGATCCCTCAACTCTTACTTTGTTACGAACATTATTCTTTAATTTTCTCAAAGATCTTTCAAATGGGTACATCTATTTGTATTGCACAAGACCAACTAGTTGTGTCTTATAAGGTAAATGAATAGGTAGATGTTCCATGGAATCAAAAATACTAGTGGGAATATTCATTCAAGTTTACAGAGTATCATTGGAATATTTGTCTGAAGCCAAAGCTTATCTAGTGTCATAATAACCTTTGAAATCAAATATTAGAAAAAGAGACTCAATTCTGTAAGTGCTTGCCAAACATTGTTAGGAAGTAAGTCATGTAATGCTACTGGAATTAGTATTTACATGAACATGTGACAATCGTGACTCTTCATTCCAAACATTTTTAATCTGCTTGTATCATCACAATGAAACATATTTGAGGCATATCCATTAGAAAATTTGATTGGTTTCAACGAATTACATAATACTTGCTTACCTTCTTTGTCTAATGTATAATATGCTTTCGGATATTTACCAGTTATTTCATTCTATGCAACTCAGCTATATTTACTAATTATCTTAATTCTCACATAATTTTGTTATATCTTTAGTTTTTCTATGAACATCTATCATAGTATTGAAGATGTTATCAAAGAAATTTTTTTCAATACATATCACATCTAAATTATACCAAATGAGTAGATACTTCCAATATGACAACTCCCAAAATATGTTAGATCGGATAAGTGTGATAGAGGGGGGGGGGGGGGGGGTGAATATCGCGCTCTTTTAAAAGTACTTTTCTTTTTCTTTGGAAATCAGAATCATGCAGTGGAAATTAAAATGAAAGATAAGTTCGTTTACTTCGTTCGGAGTCTAGGTCGACTCCTACTCGAAGGCTCGCGGTCCTTGACCGCACCGATGGACAATCCACTATAACCGTTCTTTCCGAAATTCTCGGAAAGAAGCAGATCCTACAAATGAGCAAGATAGTAACAATCCTACTATCTTACTAATGAAATAATACAATGCAAGCTAAAAATTAATATACCGACAAAATGTAGAATTTGAAGCTCGATCGGTACTTCTGGATAGAGTAGTTTGAAGAGTTGCAGTGAGCTTGCAGTACGAACAGCTTGCGCAGAGGTGAGCCTTTTTGTAATCAGAAAGTTGTTCTTGTTAGGATCGATGATCTCGGCTAGAGAGGGGGGGTGTGAATATCCGCCCCAAATCGTTCGTTTCTTTCTACAAATCAGGTTAGCACAGCGGAAAATAAAACAATAGAAACGAAAATAAGGAAGAGCAAACCTCAACGCGATGATGTAACGAGGTTCGGAGATGAAACTCCTACTCCTTGGCGTGTCCGTAAGGTGGACGAAGCCTACCAATCCATCGGTGGATGAGACCCCGGAAACCCGGCTAATAATCACTCCTTTTGGGTGGAGAAACCTCGCCACAATGTCTTGCAACAGCAAGATAAGCAGGAGTACAAGAATACAGCAAGAAACTAAGTACAATACAAAAATATAATAACCCTAGCTTGCCTTCTTGTCGACTGAATAAAGCAGCAACTTCACGGGAATCCAACCACAGCACCAACTGTCCAGTTGAAGTCCCAGCCGAGGGAAGCTCACGCGAAGCTTTAGCGAAGAAGAGCTCAACAAAGCTCAAGCAGAAATACTTCAGCAGTCAGTAGGAAGAAGAGAAAAGAAGTAGTTCTGTAGTGCCTCTCGATCCTTTTATAACCTCTGATATCCTGATCCAACCTGCGAACCTGCAAGGCAAAAAAGGCCAGAACACAGAAGTCCGAAATAGTCTAGCCGTTGAGTCACAACGGCTAGGCCTGGACCGATCAGGCTCCACCCTGATCGGTCCAGGGTGCTGCTGATCGGTCATGGGGACCGATCAGGCCCTAGGCTGATCGGTCCCCAGATCGATCAGCTGTTCCTTTCTCAGCTCTATTGCCTTCTTCTGATCGACCTCCTGATCGGTCTTCAGTCCGATCAGATAACACACAGAAGCTCACTGTGTGGTTACTGATCGGTCACCAGACCGATCCAGATACCCAGTGTATCACTGGATCGATCCACTGATCGATCCAGAACTTTGTTTTTGCCCAAACCAAGTCCCAAGCCTTCCAAACCAACATCCGGTCAACCTTGACCTGTTGGTACATCATGCTTAGCATCCGGTCACTCCCTTGACTTGCTAAGACTCCCCACCAAGTGTCCGGTCAATCCCTTTGACCCACTTGGACTTTTCTCTTCGTGTCAAGTATCCGGTCACTCCCTTGACCTACTTGACCTTCTCAACACCAGATGTCCGATCACCCTTGATCCATCTGGATTTTCCCTTGCCCGGCTTCACTCACCAGGACTTTCACCTAGCTTCACTCACTAGGGTTTTCACCTGGCTTCACTCACCAGGATTTCCAATCTGCTCGGCTTCACTCACCAGGACTTTCCAACTGCCTGGCTTCACTCACCAGGACTTTCCCACTGCCTGGCTTCACTCACCGGGACTTTCACTTTCACCTAGCTTCACTCACTAGGATTTTCACCTGGCTTCACTCACTAGGATTTCCCGACTGCCTGGCTTCACTCACCAGGACTTTCCGAACTGCCTGGCTTCACTCACCAGGACTTTCCGAACTACCTGACATCCCAGTTAGGACTTCCCAGTCAAGTATCCGGTCAACCTTGACCTACTTGACTCTTCTTCATCCAACCTGATCAGACCCTGATCAATATCTCTCCGCATGGACAACTGCACCTGCATTGTCCATCTACATGTCTTTCTGTATTGTCAAACATCGAAACCATGACCAAGGTTTACGCTTGGTCAACTAGGTCAACCTTGACCTACTGGAAATTGCACCAACAATCTCCCCCTTTTTGATGTTTGACAATACCTTTAAGTTAGGCTAATCCAATAGCCTCAACTTTCTTCATGCCACTAGGTAATGAAACATAAGTTACAACCTTACATTCTCCTTCTAAGAAGGCAACCTCCTTCTTAGATAATGAAGGCCTAACTTAAACCCTTCATTCTCCCCCTATTGGCACACATCAACAAACTCTCCCCCTGAAGAGTAAGTTATCGTTGTTCACAACTTCACTCGTTGTGATCAACAAACTCTCCCACTAACTCCAATGTTTTCCTTGAACATTCTCTAGACATTCTCCATTCTCCCCTTTTTGATACACATCAAAAAGAGTGAATCAAGGTCAAGAGTTTCTTCCTAATGAAAGTCTCATACCTTTCATTGAAACCCTTAATTTTCCCCTTGATACTAATGTCAATAGTCAATTTAGTGATAATCCCATATCACTCATGACAACTCCCCTAAAGGTCAACTCCCCTTGACCAATAGGTAAAACTCCTCCTAAAAGTCAACTCCACCTTGACCATTGCACCAACAATATCTTGGAGACAAACCTTTAGAACTCTAAAACACCACTTCCATAGCTGCAATTTCAGACAAACAGTCGAAATTCAGCAGGTTGGCACGCCCTGATCGGTCACCAGACCGATCAGGCTCCCTCTGGATCGGTCACAGTGACCGATCCAGGCTCCCCTGGACCGATCAGAAACCCTTCTGATCGGTCCACAAACCTGATAAGGGTCTGATAAGTTTTGATTTCTCTCCACGAAATTCAGAAACCTCTAGAAAATTACAGAAAATTCCAAAAATTATGAAATCTTGAGGATACATTCCTCATAACATATACTATCATGGAAAAATAGTTTTCTATGAAAATAGCTTCCATTTTTCAATCTTGATACAAAGTTCACAAGTCTTTGAAATAGCTCAAAGTTAACTCATCTTTGTATCACCTTGTTCAATGATGAATGCTATCACTAGAAAAGCTTCATCAAGGTTTTTCAAATCAATTTTGAAATGATTTTAAACCCTTTAATTTAGGACCACAATCTTAGGGCTAAATGTACATGACTTGTATACAAGCTTTCCCTATGATCCCCAATTTCGAATTAGGCTCATCTAGGTACAAGAACTATGCACCTTGATCCTAACTCATCATCCTAATATCTCACACACATCTAAGGTGTATCAAACACATCCAAGTCAATTTTGATGTGAGATATGGGTTTAGGTTATCTTAGGCTAAGGTCTCATGCATTTTCTAAAAATCAATTTGATCTCCATATCAAATTATGTTTTTAACCTTAAATCAATTTCATTGATTATAAATGCAAGAGATGATGACATGACATAAAATAATATCATAAGTAATAACATGTGCCAATGTCATGATGTCATGGCATAAAGTATGAAACTTAAATAAAGCATGACATTTAACTAACCTAAGCATTATCATGACATTTCAAATGATAGTAAATTAAATATGATGTCATGACATGGCATATGACAAGCAATATATGGCAAATAACACGTAAAGGTATAGAAGATACCTAATTCTAGCCTTAATTGCCATTTTTGATAGTTTTGATCATTTTGCCATAGGTTCTATATTCCTAAGTGTAATAGACCTAGCATCTTATACCAAAGATTTTTAGGTCACTATGTGCCAATTAGATTGACTCTAGACAACTCCTCAAATATGATTGGCACATTCTAATCACCTTTGGAATAATTCTTAATTTCATTTTCAAGGCTTGATTATACCTTGAAAAATCCTAAAGTGCCACCTTTTGCCATGATTAGGTTAACTACCTATTCAAGTAAGGTTGGCACACCCTAACTCATCTAGCGTGATGAAATCACGCTCCTAGGAACCCAATACCTATTGGAGCTCATTGGGTTCACTAAGTATTCACTAGGGATGACTTCCCTAGCAACCCTCCTAATGACCCTCCTAGACTTTAAAGCCTTGGTCATTTGGGACTCATCAAGATCCACTCTAGGGGTGACTCCCCTTGTGACCTTGGTGATGGTCTTTCTAGCCCTAGGTCTTGTTCCATAATCGAATGGAACATTGTGATAAGTGGGTTTGACCACTTGGGACTTAGGTTTGTGACCCAAACCTTTCTTGTCCTTGGACTTGGGTTTTTGACCCCTAGACCCTAGAGTCAAATCCTCAAGAGCCTTTTCTAGAGAGTCAAGTCTTGACCTCAAAACTTGATTTTCTTTCTCTAATACCTCAAGCTTTAATTTATCATTTTTCTTTGAGGTATTCCTAGGCATATGTCTAGATGATTTGGGATTTCTACCTAGATTTTCCTTAGCCTTAGATGGGTTAATTCTAGGGTTGGCTTTCCTAGTGTTATCCTTATCTAGGCTCACATGTTTGACACCTAAGCATGTGTATCGATTTCTATAATTATCATGCTTATCATTATTGTCAATTGCAATCAAACTACTAGCATGCATCTTACTAGTATTGCAATAATGTGCCTTAGAGATTACCTTAGGGTTTGCCTTAGCTCCCCCTATCGATGTGCTCGGTCTCTTGTCCTTGTGAGATTGTCTCCCCCTCGGACATTGGCTCTGATAATGTCCCCTTCGTTTGCATTGGAAGCACACCACGTGCTCCTTGCCCTTGCGGGTTGGGACTCCGGCTTCATTGACCTTTGGCGCCGGTGGAGTCTTTCTAACCCTCTTTGGACATTTACTCTTGTAATGTCCAAATTCCCTACACTCAAAGCACATTATGTGTAATTTGCTAGAAACTAAATGGCTTGAGTTACCTAGAGTTGAGGATGGATGAACGCTCTCTCCTTCATCCCTTCCGGAGGTAGAAGCTTCTTCTTCTTGCTCCGAACTTGAAGAAGAACTCTCCTCCTCTTCTTCTTTAGATGTTGAGTGGCCCTCAACTTCTAAATCCATTCCTCCATGAAGTGAACTCCTTGGCTCACTTGACTCCTCTTCATGGCTTGAAGTGGAATTCCCCTCATGGAACTTAGCCAAGTTGTTCCACAACTCCTTGGCATTGTTATATCCACCTATCCTACACAAAACATCATTAGGTAAAGAAAATTCAAAAATTTTCAATACCTCATCGTTGACTAGGGATTGGTGGACTTGTTCCTTGGTCCACTCCTTCTTCTCTAGGGTTTCTCCTTTCTTGTCCATCGGAGGCTTGAAACCTAATTGAACACAACTCCAATTTTCAAGGTTAGTCATAAGAAAGTACTTCATTCTTACCTTCCAAAACGCGAAGTCGTCGCGATCGTAGAAGGGTGGAATCGTGACATCTTCTCCAAATAAATCCATTCTCTAGCTCGTGCTCCCCCGGGTGTTGATCCAACGAAGAGCGACCTCGCTCTGATACCACTTGTTAGGATCGATGATCTCGGCTAGAGAGGGGGGGTGTGAATAGCCGCCTCAAATCGTTCGTTTCTTTCTACAAATCAGGTTAGCACAGCGGAAAATAAAACAATAGAAACAAAAATAAGGAAGAGCAAACCTCAACGCGATGATGTAACGAGGTTCGGAGATGAAACTCCTACTCCTCGGCGTGTCCGTAAGGTGGACGAAGCCTACCAATCCGTCGGTGGATGAGACCCCGGAAACCCGGCTAATAATCACTCCTTCTGGGTGGAGAAACCTCGCCACAATGTCTTGCAACAGCAAGATAAGCAGGAGTACAAGAATACAGCAAGAAACTAAGTACAATACAAAAATGTAATAACCCTAGCTTGCCTTCTTGTCGACTGAATGAAGCAGCAACTTCACGGGAATCCAACCACAACACCAACTGTCCAGTTGAAGTCTCAGCCGAGGGAAGCTCACGCGAAGCTTTAGCGAAGAAGAGCTCAACAAAGCTCAAGCAGAAATACTTCAGCAGTCAGTAGGAAGAAGAGAAAAGAAGTAGTTCTGTAGTGCCTCTCGATCCTTTTATAACCTCTGATATCCTGATCCAACCTGCGAACTTGCAAGGTAAAAAAGGCCAGAACACAGAAGCCCGAAATAGCCTAGCCGTTGAGTCACAACGGCTAGGCCTGGACCGATCAGGCTCCACCCTGATCGGTCCAGGGTGCTGCTGATCAGTCATGGGGACCGATCAGGCCCTAGGCTGATCGGTCCCCAGACCGATCAGCTGTTCCTTTCTCAGCTCTGTTGCCTTCTTCTGATCGGCCTCCTGATCGGTCTTCAGTCCGATCAGAAAACACACAGAAGCTCACTGTGTGGTTACTGATCGGTCACCAGACCGATCCAGATACCCAGTGTATCACTGGATCGATCCACTGATCGATCCAGAGCTTGGTTTTTGCCCAAACCAAGTCCCAACTCTTCCAAACCAACATCCGGTCAACCTTGACCTGTTGGTACATCATGCTTAGCATCCGATCACTCCCTTGACTTGCTAAGACTCCCCACCAAGTGTCCGGTCAATCCCTTTGACCCACTTGGACTTTTCTCTTCGTGTCAAGTATCCGGTCACTCCCTTGACCTACTTGACCTTCTCAACACCAGATGTCCGATCACCCTTGATCCATCTGGATTTTCCCTTGCCCGGCTTCACTCACCAGGACTTTCACCTAGCTTCACTCACTAGGGTTTTCGCCTGGCTTCACTCACCAGGATTTCCAATCTGCCCGGCTTCACTCACCAGGACTTTCCAACTGCCTGGCTTCACTCACCAGGACTTTCCCACTGCCTGGCTTCACTCACCGGGACTTTCACTTTCACCTAGCTTCACTCACTAGGATTTTCACGAACTGCCTGGCTTCACTCACCAGGACTTTCCGAACTGCCTAACATCACAGTTAGGACTTCCCAGTCAAGTATCCGGTCAACCTTGACCTACTTGACTCTTCTTCATCCAACCTGATCAGACCCTGATCAATATCTCTCCGCATGGACAACTGCACCTGCATTGTCCATCTACATGTCTTTCTGTATTGTCAAACATCAAAACCATGACCAAGGTTTACGCTTGGTCAACTAGGTCAACCTTGACCTACTGGAAATTGCACCAACAGTTCTTGCCTCAGACCTCGAGCCCCTTTTTATAAGTGTCTTTGAGGTTCGGTCGACCGATCCCTCTGTTCGGTCGACAGAACCAGCTCCCTTCCTTCCTGACTGGAGTCTGATGCTGGCTCGATCTTTTTACATTAAGTGCTCATTAAGGGTTCGATCGACTAATCCCTCTTTTCAGTTGACCGAACAGGCTCCTTCCCTGTTCGTCGAGATTTTCCAAGATTCTCAATTATTGCTGCTTTAATGTTGATTGGTTCGGTCGACCAATCAACTCTTTTTTCCTTTTGCTTCTGATCGATGGTGATGAACTGGCATGTGCTGAGTCATCATGGTTCGGTTGACCGATCCGGCCGAACCTGCAACACAGAGTTAGACAAAGTATCCCTTCAACACAAAGGTTAGCACAATAATATTAAAATACATGAGTAATATAAAAGACAATAGAACTGTCTTGATCTCAACTTGGAAACCTTCTTGGTTTCTTCAGTTAGATCAGTGACCTAAGGTTGTTCCCCTAGGGAACCCGATCTCACTATCGCTCCTCCAGTTATTTACCTCAACCTATCTGCCAAACTTATATCCTCCAGATTTAGTTTGGACTTTTCACTTAGCTTTGATCGGCTCGCTAAGACTTTTCTCTTGATATTCGGTCCTCCATACCTCTCGATCATACCACCAAGCGGTAGGTCCCCTCGACCCACTTGGACTTTCACCTGGGTTCCACGATTAGCTAAGATTTCTCCTGTCTAGCCTCCAACTAGGTCTTTTCCGGTTGAGTAAACAGCCTGCACACTCAGTTAACTTGTTAGATCACAACAAGACTTAACATGAACCATTGACAACATCAAAACTTAGGTTTGATTCTGGTACCACTTGCACCAACAATCTCCCCATTTTTTATGTTTGGCAACCAAGTTTCAAAGTTAAGTTAAAATATGCAAAAATTAAATAAACAAGCAATTTAACTTTTAACTCTCCCCCTGAGTTAAACAACTTCCCCTGAATTCACTATCTCTCCCCCTTTGACATACATCAAAAATAGGAGAAGACATCAAAATCAAGGAAAAATAATAAAGTTCTTAGAAAACCTTTGAGTGCAAAAAGTTAAAGTTAATAACTTAGTAGTGTAATTTATGAAAATATTAGACAGATCTTTCGAAAGTTGAAAATTAGTGAAAAAGTGTAAGATTGTAGAAACATAGTAAAAAAATCAAGCATAAGTAATATGTAAAGTTATTATTATCATTAACAACTTTGAAAAAAAATTATTTATTATTTTCGAAATAAGAGCAAAATAAAAATTTTGAAAACATGAAGAATCTTTTAAAAAGTTAAGGAAGTTTAAAATTATAGAAAAATTAGAAAAATTTCACCAAGTTAAAAAAAAGTAACATTTAATTTAAGAAAATGTTAGGAAGAGTAAAATAAAGGAAAAATAATTTCGAAAATTTATAAGTTTGAAAATTTTGAAAAATGTAAAATTATGAAAATTACCACTAAGTTGAAAAATAAATATCAAAAATGATTTTGAAAATAAAAAGGAAAATTTTTGAAAATTTGTAAGATAGACTTTTTTAAAAATATAGTCAAAGCTCCCCCTAAAATTGACAACAACCTAAAAGTCCAAGCATGGTTAGAAAAACTAAGGGAAAATATCCTTATGATGAAATGTCCAACCTTTGTTCAATGATAACTACCATAAGATAGTAGCTATTGACTCAGGTTGGTCAATTTGAGTATGCAGGACTAACTAGGTTGTTACTAGCTAGTTAACTCAAATTGATCCATGTATGTTGTTTAAAGCCCAGATTTATAGCGATGCACTGACATAAGCATCTGAAATCTTATGCTAGTTCCTAAGCATCTCACTCATTCTAAGTTATCAAGCACTCTGAAATCTTATGCTTGTGAGATGCTGGCTCCTAGAACTATAGGATCATGCAAATCTACGGTAGGACCTAGGCTACTCAGAAAATGAAAATATTTTGAAAGAGTTTTGAAAACCAAAATTTTAAATGACAAATTTTTACAAAAATAATTTGAAAAACTACTAAGTAATATTTTGAAAGCATTTTAAGAAACCTATTCTATAAAATATACCAAAAGCAACTAAAGAAGTTCATAACTGAAAAGTACTTAAGATCGCAGTCATAATCCAAGGTAGTTAATAGATACAACAAGTCAGAAATAATAAACCCTAAAATCACTCCTCCTCATCCCCATCATCTCAAAAATAGTCAAACATCCTCCACTACTCCTTTTCTAAAGCATCAGTACGATCCATCATCTGTTGACAAAAGTCTACAATTTGACCCTGAAGAGAGCTATACTGATCATCCATCTTCGTCTCTAAGGAGGTAAATCGACTAAAAATATCATCACGAAGATGGGTAAAGAAGTCACTAGTCGGAGGAGGAGGTGCATATGAACTGCTCTAAGCAAAGTCAAAGTAAGGCGTCATGGCAAATCCTGGATCAATAAACACCAGAGGAGGCACAGTAACTGGGATAAGATCTTCTTCAGCAATAGGTTCGTCAACAGCCGGTGGAACGTAATGTGGATGAGTCCGTTTATACACAAGGCCCTCGGCGCTAGTCCTAATCCCAGACAAAGACAACTGTCTAATACCGACAAGATCAAAATCAGATAACTCAATTAGTTCACCACGGTGAACTCCAACCCCTAAAGAAGTAATGTATGTAGTGAGGACATGACACTGGATTATGTGGACTTTATTCGAGGTGATGTACCCTGAATAGTAGATAATAGAACGGTAAACCCAGTATCCTAAGTCAAAGTCAAGATGGTGTCGTAGTGCATACATTAAAAAGAGATGAACAGGACGCAGAACCCCCTGATCCCTAGATGATAAAGGATGAATATATGAAACAACCATTTTATAAAGGGCGTTATCAGTTGGACTTAATGGTACAGTAGACATCTTCTTAGGATGACCTCCCTTAAAAAAATCGGCATACATAAGATCAAGAGTAAGATGAGCAAAAGGAGCAGGTAATGGGTCTGGAAGAGAAGCACTGAAAAATATATGGTTCATCGAAGGTCAGATTCATAAAAATCGAAGAAACATATCTAGATCAAACAACATCTCTCTGGTGGCTACTCTAGTCCTATAGTGATGGTGGTCAAGTTCACATAGGTTGTAATAAAATTCAGAATAGAGAAAGAGATTGTAAGCATGTCGGCAAAAGACAATGCTATCTAGCTGAAAGTATTGGTTGATATCTATGGCTTCAGGACAATAAGTTTGATAGAATTGAAGATCAAAACAACGGGTACCTATTACCTTAAATTTTTTATTTGGAAAAGATTGGCGTAATTCCTCAGATGAAAACATAGGGTCCTGACTAGGATTAAGAGAGCTAGCCTCTAGTTGCGCAATTGCTCTACTTTTTTCACTATCATAAAAATAAAAAATTTAGCAATATGTAAATAAAGAGAAAAAGTATAACAGGAGAATACCGAAGTATTGTCACACACCAAAGGATGCTAGAACCGGCGAAATGGCTTTGAAGGTAAGGAGGAGAAGAGGATATAAGGAGTTGGTGCGAGGCTTGTGTGCTGCCCGAACACGTATATATAGAGGTTGATCAGTCGACCGATCCAGGGTTTGGTCGACCGATACCTTTAATGCGGTGACCAGGTTAGTCAATGATCGATCGACCAGACACTTATTCGGTCGACCGATAAATTTACGCCAGCAGACAAACAAGTTAGATGAACGGTCAAAAATTTATTACGATTTACTATATCTGTCGACCGATAAATGTGTTCGGTCGACCGATACATTAAAAATAATATTCTCGCTAGGTCGACCGAACCTGGTTTTCGGTCGACGGAACAACCGTTTTTTAAAAAATAATTTTAATTAAGTTTTTTTTTTAAAAAAATAATTTTAATTAAGTTTTAAAATAATTTTAATTAAATTTTAAAATAATTTTAATTAAGGTTTAATAATTTTAATTAAGTTCTAAAATACTTTTAATTAAGTTTTAAAAATAATTTTAATCAAGTTTTTAAAAATAATTTTAATTAAGTTTTTAAAATAATTTTAATTAAGTTTCAAAATAATTTTAATTAAATTTTTAATTATGTTTTTAAAATAATTTTAATTAAGTTTCAAAATAATTTTAATTAAGTTTTTAAAATAATTTTAATTAAGTTTCAAAATAATTTAAATTAAGTTTTTTAAAATAATTTTAATTAAGTTTTTTAAAATAATTTTAATTAAGTTTCAGAATAATTTTAATTAAATTTTTAAAATAATTTTAATTAAGTTTAAAAATAATTTTAATTAAGTTTTTAAAATAATTTTAATTAAGTTTCAAAATAATTTTAATTAAGTTTCAAAATAATTTTAATTAAGTTTTTAAAATAATTTTAATTAAGTTTCAAAATAATTTTAATTAAGTTTCAAAATAATTTTAATTAAGTGTTTAAAATAATTTTAATTAAGTTTTTAAAATAATTTTAATTAAGTTTCAAAATATTTTTAATTAATATTTTTAATTAAGTTTTTAAAATAATTTTAATTAATTTTAAAATAATTTTAATTAAGTTTTAAAATAATTTTAATTAAGCTTTAAAATAATTTTAATTAAGTTTTAAAATAATTAAATAAGTTTTTAAAATAATTTTAATTACGTTTTAATAATAATTTTAATTAAGTTTTAAAATAATTAAATAAGTTTTAAAATAATTTTAATTAAGTTTTAATAATTTACATTTTTAAAATAATTTAAATTAAGTTTTTATATTAATTTAATTAAGTTTTTTTTAAATAATTAAGTTTTTATATTAGGTTTAAGATTAATTCGAAAAAGATTATTAAACCTATGTTAGATTCAAACTTAGCTTTGGGCTAATCAAGCAGACTTCCTAAGGATAAGTTTTCAGTTCAGTGGCGAGGCATATGACCTTCTTGTGTATCAACGGTGGGTCACTTGCTGAAGACTTTCCAAACTATTCTCGCTCAAAAAAGCTTAATACTAAATTTTGGTCTAACTAGCCCGTATTTGACTGGGGTAGCTTCGGTCAGATCCACTAAGTCTAGTGCACCAGGTAGAATACACAAGATTCAGCCTAAACATGCCTTCGACAAAGCTTCCTTGACGTACTATCATCCTAATCCATTCCGATGCTATATTGTAGGGTTTGGTAAACCTTTTTTATCTAACCATTGTAAGCAAAAAGTAAACCTAATCCTAAGTGTATGAGTTTGATTAATCATGTTGGTTGGATTGTCTTTCTAGTTGCTCCCCCTGAGTCATAGCTTAGATAAGGTCTATCTAAGTAATGAATTTGACTCTTAGGGATTAAGTATAGGTTCAGTTTAATTGGTTTGATTAAATATTTTGTTTGAACCCATGCTTGGACTTGACTTCTAACATTTTGACTAATTAATGACAAGTATGATTTGTTTGTTTGTTTAGGATTGTAACCAAGTCCTGATTTGTTGTACATGACTCATTGTGATCCAAGTACCATGTTTAGACACTTGAACCCCAGTTCGAACTTTTCCAATGTTTTCTTGAGTCGCTCGACTTGACCTTTCAAGATGAAATTTTCTTCCTCAAGTTTTCAACTTGAGTTGAAGTTCCGACTTGAACTTGGTTAGTCAAGTCACTCAAGCTAACTTGCTATTTAAGGTGGTCTATTTCCTTAAGTAACAAGTTATTTTATTTTTCAGATTTTGGCAATCTTTTAAATAAGCATTTAACTACTTTAAGCAAATTAGACTTAGAATAAATCGTTACCATATTTGGATCTTCCGATCCGTGGCTTCTATTAGACTCGATGTCGACCTCGGACTCGTACTCTTCATCTGACTCGGAGTCGGAATCTTCATTTCTTGCCATAAATGCAAGATGGCTCGAATGCTTTGTTTGCTCCATGCCAGATTCGTTAGAAGAGGTCTCGTCCCATGTCATTTGGAGGGCTTTCTTTCGTCTTGTCGATTTAGGCCTTTCTTCCTTCCGATTTGGGCATTCGTTTTTGAAATGCCCCTTTTTGTTGCATCCGTAACAAATCACTTCTGATTTGTTTTGGGTCTGGTTGAGTGGTGTCTTCTTGGCATTTTTTCTGAATTTCTTCGTCAGCAATCTCCGGACCATGCTGACTAACTCTTCTTCATTTGTTGAGTCAGCATCTGACTCACTTTCAGGCTCGATCTTTGTTTTTGATTTTATTTCCTTGCTTGGACCTGCATACAAAGCAACTCCTTTCTTGACATGGATTACCTTAGATTGCTCGTGTAATTCTAATTCACAGAATAACTCACCTAACTTAAGAATGGAAAGATCCTTAGAAACTTTGTACGCATCTACAATTGATGCCCAGAAAGCATTCCTCGGAAAAGCGTTTAATGCGTACCTTATTGTGTTGTGGTTTTCCAGGTTGTGTCCGATCAGATGGAGGCCATTGAGGATGTCCGTCAGTCGAGCGTGTAGTTGCGAGGCCGTCTCTCCGGGAAACATTTTAATATTAAAAAAATTATTTAAAAGTAAGTCTCGTTTGTTTACCTTAGACTCGTTAGTTCCTTCATGTAGTTTTACTAGGGAGTCCCACAGTTCCTTAGCATTGTCGTAGGGGTCGGCTCGGTTCAACTCCTCCATTGTGAGCCTGCACTGGATGGTGTTGATCGCCTTATAGTTTAGTTGTACCTTCTTGATCATTGGAGGAGTCCAATCTTCAGGTTCTAGTGGCGTTCCATCTTTGGTCGAAGGTGTGTAGCCTTTCAGTATTGTGAACCAAAGCTCAATGTCTGATTTCAGATAGCACTCCATTCTATTCTTCTAGTAGCTAAAATTCTCCCCTTTGAAAAAAGGAGGCCGGATAGTACTGTAACCTTCTTAATAGGAGTTCGATATCCTTGAATACAAGAAAATAACAAACCAATTTCCAAGACTTTCGTCTTGGAATTAGTAGTGCTTAAAAAATGAAAATAATAAGAAAAATATTCTAAAAGACAATGAAAAAAAAGTTTTAAAAGATGCTTTGAAAAACGGTTAAGTAATTTCAAAGCTTACGAAGCTCTGATACCAATTGTTAGATCGGATAAGTGTGATAGAGAGGGGGGGTGAATATCGCGCTCTTTTAAAAATTTTCTTTTTCTTTGGAAATCAGAATCATGCAGCGGAAATTAAAATGAAAGACAAGTTCGTTTACTTCGTTTGGAGTCTAAGTCGACTCCTACTCGAAGGCTCGTGATCCTTGACCGCATCGATGGGCAATCCATTATAACCCTTCTTTCTGAAATCCTCGAAAAGAAGCAGATCGTACAAATGAGCAAGATAGTAACAATCCTACTATCTTACTAATGAAATAATACAATGCAAGCTAAAAATTAATATACCGACAAAATGTAGAATTTGAAGCTCGGTCGGTACTTCCGGATGGAGTAGTCTGAAGAGTTGTAGTGAGCTTGCAGTACGAACTGCTTGCGCAGAGGTGAGCCTTTTTGTAATCAGAAAGTTGTTCCTGCCTCAGACCTCGAGCCCCTTTTTATAAGTGTCTTTGAGGTTCGGTCGACCGATCCCTCTGTTCGGTCGACCGATCCCTCTGTTCGGTCGACCGAACCAGCTCCCTTCCTTCCTAGCTGGAGTCTAACGTTGGCTCGATCTTTTGCATTAACTGCTCATTAAGGGTTTGATCGATCGATCCCTCTTTTCGGTCGACCGAACAGGCTCCTTCCTTGTTCGTCGAGATTTGCCAAGATCCTCATTTAATGGTGTTTTAATGTTGATTGGTTCGGTCGACCGATCCATGGGTTCGGTCGACCGATCAGCTCTTTTTCCTTTTACTTCTGATTGATGCTGATGAACTGGCCTATGCTGAGTCATCATGGTTCGGTCGACCGATCGACCGATCCCTATGTTCGGTCGACTGATCCGGCCGAACCTGCAACACAGAGTTAGACAAAGTATCTCTGCAACACAAAGGTTAGCACAATAATATTAAAATGCATGAGTAATATAAAAGACAGTAGAACTGTCTTGATCTCAACTTGGAAACCTTCCCAGTTTCTTCAGTTGGATCAGCGACCTAAGGTTGTTCCCTTAGGGAACCCGACCTCACTGTCGCTCCTCCAATTGTTTACCTCAACCTACCTGCCAAACTTAGATCCTCCAGATCTAGTTTAGACTTTTCACTTAGCTTTGATCGGCTCGCTAGGACTTTTCTCTTGAGCTTCGGTCCTCCAGACCTCTCGATCACACCGCCAAGCGTCAGGTCCCCTCGACCCACTTGGACTTTCACCTGGGTTCCACGATCAGCTAAGATTTCTCCTTCCTAGCCTCCAACTAGGTCTTTCCCGGTTGAGTAAATAGGTTGCACACTCAGTCAACTTGTTAGATCACAACAAGACTTAGCTTGAACCTTTGACAACATCAAAACTTAGGTTTGATTATAGTGTCGCTTGCACCAACAAAATATACTTCTTTTCCTCCAACCACACTTGTTCACTCTAACAATATACTTATTTATATCATCAAAACCATCTTGATGTATTGGTAGAATTCTATAACTGTCAATTATATCAAGAACTTCTTCACTTGACTTTGATACTGGAGGAAGTTTCCTAACAATTTTATTCCTTTTGAAAATTTTCTTATTTTTTCTGAATAGATAATCAACTGGTAAAATTTTTTTATGATTATCAAACTAAGATATTTTTCCACTGTAAGGTAATAAAAATGCATCAGACTCACTCATACAATGTTAACATGCTAACCTATCAGCCGTGTTCCATCTTGACAACATTGAGTGTGCTGGAAAATCACTAATCATCCATAACAAAGCAGCATACATTGTAAAGTTTGATTTACTTGTAATGTCATAAGTCTCAGACCCTACATTTATAAATGGTTCAGCTCAGCAATCAAAGATTGTAAAAAAATATCTATTTGATCTTTTGGATTTTGAGGACCCGGAATATGCACAATAAGAAACATGAATTCATCTTTCATGCACAACCATAGAGGTAAGTTATATAGCGTTAATATAACTAGCCAAGATGAATATTATTATCCATAACTTCCAAATGGTTAAAATCTACCTACGGAAAGTTCATGTCCCACATTACGTGGTTCCATTGCAAGGGAGAAAAAAATTGTATCATGATGTTTCTATACAGGTGAGTCACAAGGATAACACATTGTATCTCCTTTGTGTACATGGTTTTGATGCCACCTCATGTGGCTCGCTATTACAGCAGATGCATACAAGCATTGTAGCTTAGGAATTAACGGAAAGTAATATATGACTTTCAAGGGAATATTTTTCTTCTTCTTCCTAGACATGCGAATACTCTACTTATAATGAGGGTAATTACACATTCTATATTCCATCAGTTCACTATCTTCATTCCAAAAGATTATATAATTATTGATATAATAATGAATCTTCTCTACTGGTAAATCTAAATCTCTAATCAATTTCTTTGTATTGTAGAAGCTATTAGTCATGCGGTTATCAGTGAAGAACAACTCTGAGATCAATTAACACATTTCATCATAACATTGTTCAGATAAATGATGTTCTGCCTTCATGTTCAGTAATCTTACAGTAGCTGATAGTTGAGAATGATCAAAAAGAATGTCTTCTCACAATTCTCTCTCACTAGCCTTCAACATGTCATAAATTTTTAAACTTTGAGCGTAGGTGTTTCCTCTATATTTGATTGATCATATGCATTCATTGCATCATAAACCATTGATTTCATTGCATTCACATGCCTTGATCATTCCTATAGAGCAGTCGAGCAAGATGACGAAGCAACGAAAGATCCAATTTATTCAAATATGCAAGGTTTTCCATGATAATACCAGTTGTAATAATTTGAAACAAATTCATACCTACATATATGGGTTTTCACTGTATCCTCATCACAAAAAGCTATATTTCTACATCTGCGCTGATTATATGGATACTTTAAATATACACCATTCAAATATTCTGGATGAGACTTAGCAAAATTCATAAACTCATCAACCCTAATTAAAAATTATTGACTGATAAATCTATTATCTAACCTATTGTACATTGAAGGCTTGCTCATATACATTGTATTTTAATAGGAATAAAATTTCTAACATAATTAATCATGTCAAACTAAGTATAATTATATTTTCAAACTATGTAAGTAATATCAATATGGACACATATTATTAATAGTATATATCTGATAAATTAACTAACAAGCAGTATCAAGCGCCCTCAATCAGTATCGACCACACCCGATCACTGTCGGTCACGCCCGAGCAGTGTCAGGAGTGTCCGATCAGTGTCGGCTGCAACCAATCAGTGTCGGTTGCAACCAATCAGTGTCGGCTGCACCCAATCAGTGTCAGCCACACCAGATCAGTGCTAGTCGAGGTCGAATAATGTCGGTCATGTTGGAGCAATCTGCGTACCCGAGGTTTTAATATTTGGGCAAAAGTTTAAGTTAGGTTTATTGTTGTATTTGATATCATTGTGAGTGTGCAGGATATAGGTGTTAGAGTGTATACTAAAAGCCTAGCTTTTGTAAACATCTATTTTTGAAATAAAAGAATCACATTGGTCAAATGTCTATATTTATTTGTTGAATATAGTTGTTCAATTAATTTATAAAGTAGATAACATGGTGTGTGGTGTCACACATAGAAGATCATGTTATCAGCTCTTTATAAATTATAAACAGTTGCTCACGATTAAGATGGAAAGAAACAAACTATTAGTATAAGTCGTAGTGTAATTAGGTATTAGTTTATCTTGACTAATAAATTACACTAGTACACTCTAAGTGTATTGAGTAGGACCATTTTAAGTAAGTTCTTTTTATACTGACATAATAAAAGAACTAGACCTTAGTTATTATGGAAGTGTGTACTCTTAATCCTAATATAATAACAAGCACATATATTTAGTATTTATTTCTTTAACTTATCAAAGGGTGAGATTTAGCTTGATAAATCAATAGGCCTGATAAGTTGGGAAATGATATTACTTATAGTGTGTGTTGTTGATTATAGAAAGAAACTGTGTCCTAGTTATCTAGGTTGAGAATGTCCCCAAGAGGAGCTCATAAGGATTGTCATGTTAAACCCTGCAGGTGGACTTAGTCTGACATGACAATGAAGTTGAGTGGTACTACTCTTGGAGCTAGATATTAATTAAGTGAGTTGTCAGTAACTTACTTAATTAGTGGACATTCGTTATCTTAAACACAGGGAGACTAACACACTCATGATAAGAAGGATCCCATAAATGTAATTTGGGATTGGTGCGGTAGTGCAACAATAACTCTCTAGTGGAATGAGTTATTGTTTATGAACTTGAGTTGTATATTCGGGGCAAACATGGGATACTCAAGCTCATCGGAAGGCCAAAACCAATTTCTCCTCTAGGTCTCTGTCGTAGCCTCATTAAAGCCTCAAGTCCATCCAAATATAAGCCCATCTTGGTGTCCAAGAAGGGGGCCGGTCCAATGCTTGGTGACCAAGCAAGGGCCGACCACATCCTCTTCTATGGGGGCCGACCCTATTGCTTGGTGACCAAGCAAGTAGGGGTCGGCCATGATTAGTTCAAATAGGAGGGGTGTTTTGAATTTTTAAAATCTTCTCTTTGTAGAAAACTATAAGTTTTAAAAGAGAGTTTTTAAAATATAAAATTTTCCTTATTTGAATTAGGTCACATGGTTTAATAGAGAGTTTTAAAAGTTTTAAAACTTTCCTTTTTTAACCATCCTTATGGTTTTAGAAAAAAGGAAGAGAAGTTTTAAAAATTAAAATTTTCTATTCATGTTAAAAAAGGAAATTTTTGAAGAGAAGTTTTAAATTTTAAAACATGGTTTTAATTTTTAAAACTTTCCTTTTTTAACATCCACTTTTAGAAAGAGAGCTTGTAAAATTTTATGAGGTTTTCTTCTTTTATAAAATTTTATAAAAAATATTTTCTTCCTCTTTAAGGGGGTCGACCACCCTTGCTTGGTGCCCAAGCAAGGTGACCGGCCAAATAAAAATACAAAATAAAATCATCATCCAATGATTTGGTGATTGATTCAATCAAGAGGAAAGAAAAGGAAAAATAAAAGGGAAAAGGAAAAACTAGAGGAATATTTTAATTTTTATAAAAATTCTTCCCTTATTTGCCTTGGGCAAGGAATATAAAAGAAGGGGTGAGGAGGCCTCATGAGATAACAACTCTTATTCTCTTGATTGGTAGTTCTCTTGGTGTGGCCGACCCTCTCTCTTCTCCCTTTCCCTTTGCTCTCTTTTCTTTTGTGGTGGTGGTGGCCGAAAATTAGAAGAAGGAGAAGAAGGCTTTGGGTGGTGTTCATCTTGGAGGAACGTCGCCCACACGACGTCCAAGGCGAGGCGAGGAATACGGTAGAAGATCTCGAGATCATTAGCTTGCAAAGAAAATTTATAATTAGCAATTGTTTTCCGCATCATGCTAGTTATTTTTCTTTGTATGAATTCCAAACACAAGAGGCATTAGATCTAGTTTTTCGAATTAGTTATTCGTGTTTGTGTTTTTCTTTGTTTTTCGAATTTGTGATTTGATTATTCTTTTGGTTAAACCTAGAGTTATATAAGGAAATTAAATATTAGTTTTCCTTAAAAGGCTTTGTCTAGGCGGTGGTGGATGCTCCCATACCCAAGAAGGCCATGTGCCTCGCCATGCAGTCCTGGAAGCCAATTTTGAAAATTAATATTTAATTGAATTTATAATGTAGGTGGATTTGGATCAATAGTGTTAAGTTCCGCTTGCGATCCAAGTCTAAACCATTAAGAACAGATAAGTTAAATTTGGAATCAATAATGTTAAGTTCCGTTTGCGATTTTTAATTTAACTTCTAAAGAACACAATAGATTATTTAAGGAAAGGTTTGACACTTGTACAAAATTTTTGTACAGTAGAACCAGTACGATTTTCCTAGGACTAACCAACAATAGGTACAATAAGGAAAGTCCAAGGGTGATCTTGGCAAAGGAAGAAAGTCCAAGGATGAGTCTTGGCGGTGTAAGTCCAAACATGTAGTCTTGGCAACGTAAGTCCAAGTGTGACTTGGCAATGGATGAAGTCTCAGAGGCACAACCTCTTAATAAAGGAAGATCCGACAATAATGATAGGGTCGATGGAAGCTCCATAAGGCAAGACGTAAAGGATGGGGAGGCATCCGAGGGACGTAAGGATGATGGAGGAGGCTAGAAGGCTAGAAGGCTAGGTCTAGGTTTGTCGGACAAGGATGAGTGCTGAGTGAATGTACTCGGTGGTTAAATCATAGGATTAGGATTTACTGTAGTGTTACTGTAGCAGTACTGTAGCAGTCGACTGGTGCGATCGACCGGACAGTCGACTGGGAGCGAACAGAATACTTTTGTTCGTTGGATTAGTGTGCAGCAGTCGACTGATGGAAGTATCAGTCAATTGGTATCGAGCTGTTGGGTTGTAACGGTCGAATCTCCACAGAGAGCAGTCAATTGATATGCGGGGGTTTCCAACTCGTGGTTTATATAACCAAACATTGGAAGCTTGGTTAAGGTTGACGAAATAGACTTGGTTAAAGCATATTAGAGTCTCCCAAGCCCTCGTGTGATCGGTGTGTTTGTGTTCAAGTGTTTGTGGTGAGGTGTCTTCACCGACAAGGAGCTTGAGCTAGCTGGAGGTTTTCCGGGGAGTCATCCACCGATGGATCGGGATCGTCCATCTTACGGATAGCCGTGGAGTAGGAGTAAGTATGCTCCGAATCACGTTATATAAATGTGTTAGAGGTTTGATTGTCTTGGTTATTACCTCTAGGTTTAGCATTCTATTTGTTAGATTTATTTTTGTATTTCCGCTGTGCACTAATATTATAGGAAGCGATTGATTTGGGTGAGACGCTATTCACCCCCCTCCCTCTAGTGTGCACAAAGGTCCTAACAGGTCATACCCGGTTAGTGCGACAATGACCGAGAAATGTCGGTCGTGCCCAATCCATGTCGGCCATGGCTGAACATTGCTAGCCGCGAGCACTGCTGGCCGCAGGTGAGCACTGCTAGCCACAAGAGAGCACTATCGTCCGCGATCGAGCACTACCAGTTGCAGCCTTGCTCTGCCGACTGCGGCCAAGTAGTGGTGACCGCGGCTCTGCTCCATCATCATCGTCCGACACTGCTCGGTAGAGCATGTCGCGACCAACACTAATCGGCAGAACAGGCCGTGGTCGGCATTGCTCAACCAATGTAATGCCAGAGGAGGAGGAGAGGAGTACCTGAATGCCAGTGGAGGAGAAGTTGATCACCGGAGTAGGGAAGCAATCACTTGAGCAAGGAGGACTGTTCATGTAGGGAAGAGATCGGGAGCACGAGCCCTAATATCCCAAATATAGCGATGAAATATAATTCATCACTAAATCTGATGCAAATCACTAGGGTTTAGAGTTTCTAGTAGATAACATGCAAGGACTAGCGACAAAAATCAATAATATGTCGTTATTAGCGATAGATAATTAAATAATCAGTCGCTATTAGTAACAGATAATTAAAAAAATTCGTCTCTATTAGTAATGGATTAATTAATATCCGTTGCTATGAGTTACATGTAAATATGCCTATTAAAAAATTATAGATGTCTGAGCTAAATAGAAAGGTTAGCGATGGATAATTATGTTGGTTGCTACTCGGAAAACCTAGAGGTTCCACTGTACAAAATTTTGTACAAAGGTCTGAACCTTTTCCTAGCTACCATGTGTTCTTTTAAATTAAATTTTGGATCGCCTGCGGAACTTAACACGTTTGATCCAAAACTTAATCTCTTTGTTCTTTTAGGTTTTGACTTGGATCTCCTGCGGAACTTAACACGTTTGATCCAAATCACCTAAGTTATTAATTCCATTAAATATTAATTTCCAAAATTGGTTCCCAATACTGGCGTGGCGAGGCATATGACCTTCTTGGATATGGGAGCAACCACCACCGACTAGACAAAACCTTTTAAGGAAAGCTAATATTTAATTTCCTAAAATAACTTTAGGTCAACCGAAAAGAACAATCAAATCACAAGGAAAAGAAAAACAAAAGAACACTATATCGAAAATAAATTCGAAACACTAGAATCGTATGCCTCTTGTATTTAGTATTATTTCCAAAAATAACTAGTATGATGCGGAAAGAAAAATTACTAGTTATACCTTTTAGAAATACCTCTTGATCTTCTACCGTATTCCTCTTCTAACCTCGGACGTTGTGTGGGCAACGATCTTCCGAGATGAGAAACCACCAACCACCTTCTTCTCCTCCTAGCTAGGTTCGGCCACAACAAGGAAGCTTTACCAAGGATGAAGAACAAATCACCAACCAAGCTCCAAGGGATGCAAGCTTTCTCTTCTTCTTCTTCTTCTTCTCCAAGTAGTATCCGGCCTCCACAAGATCTCCAAGCAATAGGGATGATTCGGCCACCACAAAGAGGAAGAGAAGAAAAGAGGTTGGTCGGCCACAACACCAAGGAAAAGAGGAAGAAAAATAATAGAAGTTGTCACCCATGAAGGCACCCCTACCCCTTCTTTTATATTCCTTGGCTTTGGCAAATAAGGAAATTTATTTATAATAAAATTTCCTTAACTTTCCTTGACAACAATTAATAAAGAAAAATTAAATAAAATTTCTTAATCAATTAATCATGGTCGGCCACCTCAAATAGACAAATTAGGAGAGTTTCAATCAACAATAAAAACTTCCTTATTTGTCTTTGGAAATTTTAAAAAATAAAATTTCCCTTTAAAATCCCTTCATCGTTGATAAAAAGAAATTTTTAATTTTCAACATGTGAATAATTTTCAAAGAGAAAAAAATAAAATATCTTTCCAATCTACAAATAAGGAAAGAGATCTAATCTCTTTCTTTAATCTTTTGTAGATCCTTTTAAGAGAGATATTTTAATTTTAATTCTCTGTAATAAATTATATCTTCCACATAATAAAAATTAAAATTAAAAATCCTTTTAATTTTATTATGGCCGGCCCCTCTAGCTTGGGTTCAAGCTAGGGCCGACCACCCATAAACCAAGCTTAGGCCGACCCTAGCTTGATTCCCAAGCTAGCTTGGCCGGCCCCCTTTAGGTGGGTATAGAAGGTGGGTATAGGTGGGTATAGTACTCTATAAATAAGATGCTACGATAGGG
Organism: Zingiber officinale; assembly: GCF_018446385.1. Classification (NCBI taxonomy): domain Eukaryota; kingdom Viridiplantae; phylum Streptophyta; class Magnoliopsida; order Zingiberales; family Zingiberaceae; genus Zingiber; species Zingiber officinale. Next base: position 43,102,776 of record NC_056003.1, read on the forward strand.
ACCGAGAAGAGGAATTGATTTTGGTCTCCCGATAAAATTAAGCATCCCATGCTCGCCCCGAACACACAACTTAATTTTATCAATAATAATTCATTCCACTAGAGAACTATTATTGAACTACCGCACCAATCCCAAATTATATTTTTGGGCTCCTTCTTATTATGAGTGTGTTAGTCTCCCTGTGTTTAAGATATCGAATGTCCACTAATTAAGTGAGTTACTGACAACTCATTTAATTAATATCTTAATCCAAGAGTAGTACCACTCAACCTTATAATCATGTCGGACTAAGTCCACCTGCAGGGTTTAACATGACAATCCTTATGAGCTCCTCTTGAGGACATTATCAACCTAGTATCTCTAGGACACAGTTTCCTTCTATAATCAACAACACACACTATAAGTGATATCATTTCCCAACTTATCGGGCTTATTGATTCATCGAACTAAATCTCACCCATTGATAAATTAAAGAAATAAATATCAAATATATGTGCTTGTTATTATATTAGGATTAAGAGCACACACTTCCATAATAACTGAGGTCTTTGTTCCTTTATAAAGTCAGTATAAAAGAAACGACCTCTAATGGTCCTACTCAATACACTCTTAGTGTATTAGTGTAATTATATAGTTAAGATAAACTAACACCTAATTACACTACGACCTTCCAATGGTTTGTTCCTTTCCATCATGGTCGTGAGCTACTGTTTATAATTTATAAGGTACTGATAACATGATCTTCTGTGTGTGACACCACACACCATGTTATCTACAATATAAATTAATTGAGCAACTACATTTATCGTAAATGTAGACATTTGACCAATGTGATTCTTATTTCTAGATAAATGTTTATACCAAAAGCTAGGCTTTTAGTATACATCCTAACAAATTAAACAACAATGGATTATTTAATTATCCATCTCTAATAGGGACATATAATTAAATAATCCATCGCTATCAGTGACAGATTAATATATATTTCATCATTGATAGCGACAGATTCTAAGATAATCTGTCGTTAATAGTGACAGTCATCCATCAGTCGCTCAATCGATGTCAAAAATTGGCGTTTAGCATCCCAACGACTAACTGTACATGAAGTAGCAACGAATCATTTTAGTTTGTTGCTAATTGTGATAGATATTTACATTTCCGTCCCTACTTAGCGACAAAATTTTAATGGATGTCGCCAATATTGTTGTCGCTATTAGCTGCTTTTTTGTAGCGACCAACATTGCAATTTGGGTAATTAAGCATGTGTTGAAGACACAATAGGATCTATTCTTCGGATGCCCCTCTATCACGGATCTATAAAGGAGAATTAGTCAACAAGAGATGTCTACTTACCGATAAATGTTGAGAGTTTTTGGAAGATACTATCATGGGAGTCGGTTGTTGACCTAAGCTAGACATCTTGTCTTCTCATTTTTAATACATTTTGTATCGAGGGTTAGAAATAGTAATGTTTTTGGTAAGGAATAGAGTTAGATAGCGAGAAGATTTTTAAAAGTATACAAATTCATATGTACCCGTACTTGGAAGTGTATTCTGATTCTATATCAGACATAAACCACTCCTAAAGTCAATCTATTGTATTCTTATTCGGTGCTATACATTTTTACTTGTAAAAAAAAACTTGACAATCAATTTCCAGAGGGGGGGGAAATATTGTATAGGTCTAATTAGACCGAATAACCAAATTGGGTCAATTGGTCTCGCATCAAATTTCCAATTGGGCATTTAGTTATGGCGGCGACCTTTTGGAGTGGTTTAGGAATCCAATCAGTAGGCATCTATATGGTGCTGCCAACCAACCTTAGTTTCTACTTGAGCTCTTTACAAGGGCAGTGACCATAAGCCCCCTTGGGTCTCCTCATGGGTCAAGCCCATTTGAGAAATTAGATAAAGAGCCCAGTTCCTTATGCTTTTGCACACGAAAAAAAAAAAGAAAAAAACATTGTTCATTAATGTGTATTTAAAGAGATTTTTCTTTGGTACATCCTCTAATTTTGAATTTAATTTTAATTTTCAGGATTGCCATGGTTGTTTGTTTGTGTTATGTGATCATGTCTCTCTATCCATATAAAATTCAATTTACATCATCCTTCTCTTTCTCTAAAGAATTTTAAAGCAATGAAAATTTATATATCATCTCAAAATCTAGAGTGCTTTTATTTTTAGACAAAGATAATTACATTATTGGAGATATTTTTCAGTAAAGCATGAGCACTTAGTAGAGCAATATCATCATTTTAAAGAGTGAGTCCAACTCTCGTCTCAATAGTACGATTAACCCAAAGAGGTGCATGTGCCGATTAATTAAAAGTCTAATGACAATTATCACACCTCTAGTATAGATTTGAAGATGACTTACGTAAAGGAATGCATCAAATACCCAAAGGAATATGTTTACTAACATTATCAACTAATTGATAAGCCATGATCGACATCACAATCTAGACGACCAACTCCTAAATGAGATAAATTAAAGTTGTGCCAACATAATATCTAGTCTTATCTCAATACTAGCATACAAAATTATCACTCCACTATGTGCTAGCTAACCTAAACAACTAATAAATGATAGGTTAACCTAGTTTATAAAGTTGACCAACTTTTCTCTACTCTCTATATTTATTAAGATCATGTGCATATCTAAATATTTTTTAAATATAAATATGGCATTTATAAATTGGTACATTAGTCAACAAATAATCCAACCATTAATTTGAAGCTTAATTAATCATAGTTTTGTTCACCCATATCTTGTAGAGACACCTGAATTATATTATCAAAGATTAAGATACAAAACCCCTTTAGTTTATCCCCTTTAGCTAGGTTTGTGAGCCTTTTAAATCATTCTTGTTGTTCATCAAACTTTCTTAACTACTGAAAAAATTAAATCAATGAGAAGACAAGCAATACAAGGGTACTAATTATTTAATAAGAAGAAAAGAGGAAGTAATGTCATATTTGGAACACCACTATCTCATTCTGACTGCTTTAATTTGGTGTGGTTGTCTGCAAAGAATCTCAAGTTAATCCAAGTGCTCCAGACAAAAACCCCAGTTCAGAAGTGGAAAAAAGAAGAAATATTAAAAGGGAAGAAAAAAAGTATTTCCATATTATTAATTGTACATAGAAAACATGCAGAGATATGCAGCAAGAGAGGTGAGTGAGTAAGGACAGCAAGCTTTACTTGTTTGTTCTCTCTGCAGGCCCTGCACCAAATTAAAGCAGCAGTGAATTATAATAGAATTATATTATTGTTTCTGCCCACACCACTCTCCCATTCCATTCAACTAGGGTTTGCAAAGGTGCATGGTATGGTTTGTTTCATATGTAAAGAATATATTTTTTTTTCTCTACCTTCCTCTTTAATATATTCAGTAAAGAAGTCCTTCCTTTCTCACCCTACTTGGAGTCTATAAATCTTCTGCACCTTAACCTTGTCTCCTCATTCCTTCTTCTCCCTTCCTCTCTTCTTCCTTGTTTTCCTTCTTCACATGCTCTTTTGCAAGGTTGATAGATAGATATTCAGTGTTTTAGGGTAGTAAAACCCTCTTTTGGATCCTTCTTCTGTTTACTTTTGTTTGTGAGGTGTATGGCGAGGAGAAGAGAGTGGTGCAAGGTGAAATGGCTTTGTGCCTGGCTCCCTGTATGCCACACAAGTAGACCAATCCATGGAGAGATTGGCCGATATGGGTGGCGTGCAAGGAGTCAAGCATGCCTTTCTTTCTCTATCGACTCTCTATTCTCTCTTTATCTATTTATATGCATACATCTCTCATGTGTGATCGTGTAGGGTTTCATTAATGCATCACAATGTATTCTTTGCAGGAGCTCAATGCCAGACCTCCAATCTCACTTCTGTAAGAGAAATTAAGGTGATGTTCTTCTCCTTTTTTGAGTACACACAAGTTACTAGAATGTTTTTTTTTTTCATGCCTTACACAAGGTTTTCAGGGTCTGTGAATAACTGTTGTGCCTTTTGAGCACATTTTCAGTAGCTTACATGTAGAGATGATTAGCATTTCATGCAGGTTTTTGAGATTCAAATCTGTGAATAACTCTTTTGTGAATTTGCTTCAATTATTTAGCAAGTGCCAGTCACTCATTCTCTGCAGAGATTCTCTAGGGTTCAGATGTGTGTCAGATCCTTGATAAGCTGACTATATATTATCAGGAGAATCAAACCTGAAGAAACATCCAATGCACAAGTTCTTTTTTACTATAATATTCATACAGTTTATAAGTTCATGTGTACATCTTACATTATATGACAAAAATGAGTTTATTGAATCAGTACTTTAATTTCCAAATGTATGCTCTTGATAAGGGTAAATTATAAGTTCATGTGTGATCTAGGTCGGACATGTTAATTATAAGGGTAAATGTGATGACTAAACACTACAAACAAAGAGCTAGTTGTGGATATGATTATATTCAAGGGTGTCGACAACCTCACTTATACTTCAAGAGAACCCACACTATAAGAGATGAGATTTTAACCTCAACTAATTTTTGACGGTTGCCACTAAAAGTATTTTTAATGATAAAATTATGAATAATAATTATAGATGTGACAAAAGTTTTTTATCATATAATTTTATCACTGTTATATAATTTAGTGATGATTTTGTAAAATACATTATTAATTAATGACGAAAATTTGTGATCACTAATGTTATATTTAGCCACAAATCAATTTAATATTATTATTACTACTTTTAACAATGACAATGAGAGGCCAATGTGATAATTTCTTTAATATCATAGCAAGCAATTAAGAAATATATACTTGCTCTCTTTGACAATAATCTTCTCTTTGTCCACTTGCAACAGTGTCTAACTTATGAATTCTAATATATCGCTAATTGTACTCATGAAACAACAAAATAATTGGCTCAAGTAGAAATATGAAAAATATTATGAGTGCGTTTATAATTTTTCGAGCAAAAGACTAAAGTAGCTAAGACTTGGAGACTTCCAACAAAATAAATATTCTATTTTGGTTTGATATTTTATAGCATTTGAAGTAGAAGACAATATTCGACTTTGGCAATAAAGAAAACATTAATTAAAATTCCTTTTTTCCCGAAAACAAACAAACAGGCAAATAAAGACTTACCTTTCAAAAGCTTTCAAATAAACTGTCGAAAATTTTATTTTACATATTTCAGTTATTACGACAACATTTTGTGAAGATTTGATAAATCCAAATAATTTTAATAAAATTTTATAAAATCTTAACTTTAATTTTGCAAAATCTTGATTTGATTGTCTAAAATTCAAATTTTTATTTCTAAAGATATTATAAGTAAAAAAAACTGTATAATAAATTTCCAAAACAAAAAAAAACCTCAATCTTATAAAATATTAACCCTTGAAATAGGATTTATAAATATTTTAAAGAAATTGATATACATTTTAAAATTATTTGTGATGCACTAACCCGCACTGCTCATTCTGTGCTCCCACATAATTGTCATGCAAAAAAATACGAGTTCATTTGTAGAAGAATCTTAATTTACATCTCTAGATCTGTCTAAACTTACCCCTGGTTTTTCTTCGTCCTCCTTCCATGTACCTTTAAAAGCCCCTTCTTCCAATGGGAAGTTTTCATGGACTGAGCCTATCACCCCAGAACCCAGACTAAAGTCTCTTCTATATTAAACTGTCTTAAAAAACTTAACTATATTTTTTTTTTATAATTCAGGTGTCTAGATTTCACCCTAATAAATAAATCTGAAGCATTTATGCACACTACAAAAATATCCCAAAATACTAACAGAATTACCGATGGAATAAATTTTCGTCGGTAATTATCAATGGAATATTATTTCCGTCGGAAATCACCTACGAAACATAGATTCTATCGATAAGGCAAGTCGCCGAGAAACCTAGGATTACCAACATAATCTATGTTCTATTGGTGATTACCGATGGAAATAATATTCGGTCGGTAATACCAAAAAATATTACTGACGGAATGATTGTTTCGTTAGTAAAATCGACGGAATCTATGTTCCGTCGATAATATCATATATGGATTATCGACGGATATCAAGTTCCGTCGGTATTCACAGACGTATTACCAACAGAATTGTAACCGCCTAAAATTCTAGGGCACCATGCCCGATTTTCCCTTATACATGCGTGTCTTTCCCAATCTACTCCGGCAATTTAGGTGAGTTCTCTCTGCCCCCTCTCTCCCTCTTCCCGACGCCGACATTGACTGGCGGCCATCACAGCACGTGACCAGCGTCTTTGTCGGATGCAACACATGACTAGCCTTGCTAGCGGGTGTGCCAGTCGCTAGAACGTGCTTGGCAATGTTGGCAGCTATGCGACGTGCTGACGGTTGTGCCAATCGCCAGAACTGCCCGTGCTAGCCGCCAGCACACACCTAGCCATGCTAGCGGTTGTGGCAGTCGCCAACATGCACTTGGCTGTGTTGATGACCAGCACACGGTTGGCGGTTGTGCAGGCTACCAACACGGGCAGGGATCCTCTGTTCCAGGATCCCTGGACCAATCCTAGATCCTTACATGTTCATTGGATGGGTGGACTGTACCTCACCTGTTAAATAAGTGGGGTCCAGCTCATCCCACCAATGAATATGCAGGACTTCCTCTGGTCCAGAAAATTCTGGACCAGAGGATCTGGCCTCCACCAACACACAGTTGGCCATGCTGATAGCTGTGTTGGCCGCCAACACGTGCTTGGCTATGCCGGCAGCCAGCGTGAGGCTGACAACTACGCCGGCCTTCAGCACATGACTATATCAACCGCTGTTAGTAGCTAGGCCGCAGTTGCCAGCTTAATGAATTTAGTTTTCTCTGATTCTCTAATTATATATTATTTCTCTAAATGTTTTGCCACTGCATTACACCGCACCCGTAGAAGCTTGCTTAGTTTAGTTTTACTTCTTGTCAGTGTAGATAACTCATGTTCCATCTTTGTCCTAATTACTTGCACAATGAAGTCAAGCTGGAATATTACAAACACATCGTAGGGGAGAGAGAGAGAGAGAGAGAGAGAGAGGTCCTGGAGGGTAGAATGGTGCAGAAGCCTGTCTAGGCATTTTGATCCCATTGGACGGGCTCACATATATAAATTGCATGCATGTTGTTATATATGATGCAGGTGCTGGAAGGGTCCTTCCCTGTCTGCCACAGGCCGGGCTCTCCCCAGATATGACATTGTGATGTTGTGTCACTGGTGTGTATATAATGGGGATCCTCCAATGCACTGCACCCACCCACATGATCAATTATAGGGTTCTATATATTGGTGATGCATGGCACCGTGACTTTAAGCTTTGCTTTTGTTGGTGTTAGTGCAAGCAAGAAGAGACCAAGTGTTTTTGCTGCTCAGAAGCGTGCCAGCTTTCTATCATTCCAAGGGCTGGTGATCAGCTTTGTGTGCCATCCAAAAGGATTGTTCAGTGCCTCAACAACAAGACAATTCAACACCAAATCCTCAAGGGAGACAGACAAAAATAATTTATATATATATCATGTTTTCTTTATCTATTTTAGTAGTTTATCATCGGCCAAGTGTTTAGTGCCTGTACGTGACTTCTAGGGTTATACTTTTAGCTAAGAACAATGTTCACTTTACTGGGGTTAACTTCTCTAAAATAGACTTTGCAAGATATTTATTATAATAATTTTATTCGCTATCAAGTGATGTGGTGAAGGGGGGAAGCACCCACCCCTTTGTCATGGTGAAGGTCAGTGCTATGGTAGAGGTCAGAGTCAAGATGGTCAAACACCCTATATCACTGGCCGATCGGGTAGCACGCTCGTCCGATCGGGATAAGAAAGACCTGATCCGACATTATAACAGCTCGGCGAGATTCTGAGCTTTCAACGTTCAGAAAGACTGCTAGGTATCTGCAAAGGCACGCCGAGCGACTTCCCCGCTCGGCCTTATATAGAGCTATAAGAACGGAGCGGATTTACGACCAAACTACACAAACAGAAGGGCGGTCGAGCGGCTTTCCTGCTCGGCCAGATAATATAGTCATCCGAGCAGAAAGTAATAACCCAAGCCGAGCGGTTATCCTTCGAGCGGTTATCCTGCTCAGCCTAGTAAAAGACACCACTAGCTGGACATTATCTTTTGGGAGCATGCGTCGCTGACATGCGGCATGGTCGGCGGCTGATTTAGACAGAAGATCGTACGACAGAAGCTTCCACTATTACTTCAGAGATATGCTCGGCTCGTTAAGGTATTGTGTCAGAGACACTTTACTGATACATCTTTTCAGGGAAAACTTCAAGAAGCACGCACGCATGCTACAGGAGCCCTATATAAAGGAGGGTCCAAGTTTCAGCGGAGGTATGCGATAATCTACTGTTGCTGCTACTATTCGCTACTTTGCTTTGCTTCTACACATCGCCGGTGATTGACTTGAGCATCGAAGGGCCATCGCCGGGGACCCCTTCCCTGGCTCGGCTCTAACGTAGTTGTGGTTGCAAGGTCGCGAGGAGTCAACACATGGTCAACCGGAGCGCCACATCCCTAGCTTCCGTCACCTCGACTATCGGACAGGATCATATTTGGCATCGTCTGTGGGAACACAACCTGCATCCGAGCCGAGAGGATGAAAGAAGCTAGACGACTTCACACAGTTACGCTCACCCAAGAAGAGCTCGACCTGCTCGTGCAAGCCCGAGCGCAGAAAATAGTCGAGTAGCAACAACAGAAAGCGCTAGCCGATCAGCAAGCACAGCAAGCAACGTCCGCAGCAGGAGGTCGAGTAGCACAGGAGGACCGCCCGAAGCAACTTTCTATCTGGGGGCAAAACCGAGTTCCAACCGGTACGCATGGAGAGGTGCCACCCGCGCCCATACTTTTTCATCGGGCATTGTTCCAAATACCCTCAGAAATAGCCCAAGCCAACCAAGAGCGGGGATCTTCTTCGGACGAAGCGCCGGTTCGGGACGCACGAAAGAGAAAGGTGCCTCGGGGCAACACATCTCCCGAACAGATCAACCGCCAGTTCTCCGAAGACATATTGCAGGATCCTCTCCCTAAGCACTACACCCCGCTGGCGATCAGATCCTACAACGGGTTGACCGATCTAGATGATCATCTGAATATGTTTGATAATGAAGCCACACTCCACCAGTACACGAATGGAGTGAAATGCCGAGTCTTCCTCACCACACTTTCCGGCTCGACGTAACGCTGGTTCAGAAGGCTATCGGACGGATCAATACGAAGCTTCAAAGACTTCCGAACGACCTTCTTACACCACTTCGCGAGCAGCAGACGCTACCAAAATACAAGTGTCAGCCTATTTTCCTTAAAGCAAGGGCTGAGAGAAGCTCTACGAGCCTATATTCAGCGCTTCAATCAGGTTGCCATGGATATCCCTTTGGTCTCATCCGAAACCATGATGAATGTATTCACTCAAGGACTCGTCGAGGGAGACTTCTTCCGATCGCTCATAAGGAAGCCGCCCAGGGATTATGATCAAAAAGGCCAATGAGTACATCAACGTGGAAGAAGCTCAAGCAGCCAGGAGGAAGGAGACACTAGTCGACCCCTTGGCGCTGACCGAACGCCGACCGATGAGCAACCACTAGCCGCCTAAGGGGCCAAGAGCCAAAGGAGGGCGACCACATGAGACAAGGGCGCATGTCGTGTAGCATGTCGCTTCTGGCCAGCCGAAAGCATTAAAGGGAAAGGTATGGACACCTATGTTTTGCTCTTTCCACCAGTCCACGTCGCATAACGCACGCGATTGTTGAGGATTGACGCCCGTCGTCAGTCGACCGACTCAGCAAAATTACCGTCGTCGATCCCTCTCTCCCGATCGGCGACATAGACATCAATCCACTGGGCAACGAGATGCGGGAAGATCACCCGAGTGACAGCACTAACGAAGAGAGCATGCTGAGCCCGCCCGAGGTTGGGACAACCGAAGCAGGCCCTCCGCTCAGGAGGAAGAAAATCGAAGCAATGCCGCCTGGGAAGAAATAAGCATCATCACCGATGGTCCGACCAGCGGTGACTCCAATCGAGCCTAGAAGTCGTAGGCGCGACGATTGGAGATCCATGCAGTAGGATGCAGCGAGGAGCAGGTGAACGGGCCCAAAATCAACTTCGAACCCCGGGACTTGGAGGGAATCAAGATCCCTCATGACGACGCCTTGATCATTCGAGCAGTGATCGCTAATTATACCATTCACCGTATCTTTGTCGATACAGGAAGCTCGGTGAACATAATTTTCAAGAAGGCGTTCGATCAACTGCAGATCGACCGGGGCGAGTTGCTACCAATGACGACCCCACTTTATGGGTTCACCAGCAATGAGGTTTTGCCAATCGGCCAAACCAAGTTGGCCATATCGCTCAGAGAGGAGCCGCTCAGGAGGACCCGAACCACGAACTTCATTGTGGTAGACGCCCCCTCAGCCTACAACGTCATCCTGGGCCGACCAGCCCTCAATGGGGCAGTAGTCTCTACCTACTGCCAAAATATTAAGTTCTCGGTAAACAACCGGGTAGGGGAGGTCAAGGGCGATCAACTAGCCGCTCGGCGCTGCTACGTCAGATGGTCAAAACCGAAGCTAGGTCCACCCGGAAGACTCCACGGCTAGAGGTAAATACTGTTACTGAAAAACCTCCTACCCTAGTCTATGAAGAAAAAGAGGAAGTCCAAATCCATCCTTGCCGAGTGGAGACAACCACTTTCATAGCTACAGATCTGGGAACCGAGCAGAAGGCGGAGTTGATCACCTGCCTCAAACAAAACCATGATGTGTTTTCATGGTCAACACATGAGTTGCCCGGCATCTCCCCGAGCATAGCCCAACATGAGCTACATGTCCGACCGGATGCTTGTCCTATAAAGCAACGCAAAAGGGATTTCAACACCGAGCAGAACTTGAGCATCCGGGCGGAGGTAGAAAAGTTGTTGCAGGTAGAACACGTGAGGGAAGTTCAGTTCCCAAGCTGGCTTGCCAACGTCGTCCTCGTCTCCAAACCAGGCAACAAATGGCGAGTCTGCATCGACTTTCGTAACCTGAACAAGGCATGCCCGAAGGACTTCTACCCGCTACCTCGGATCGACCAGATTGTGGACTCCACTGCAGGATGCCAACTGATCTACATGCTGGATGTCTACCAAGGTTATCATCAAGTGTCGCTCTCCCACGAAGATCAAGAAAAGGTCAACTTCATTACGGCCGACGGTACGTACTGCTACAACGTCATGCCATTCGGACTCAAGAATGCCGGAGCCACTTATCAAAGATTGATGAATAAAGTGTTCCGACGGTAGATCGACCGTAACATAGAGGTAACGTAGATGATATCTTGATAAAATCCCTCCGAGCAGCTGACCTATGTGCAGATATTGAGGAGACCTGCCGGACACTCAGGACTTATGGGATAAAGTTAAACCCAAGCAAGTGTCTGTTTGGCGCAAAGAGTGGGTGCTTCCTTGGCTACATCGTAACTGAGCGGGGCATCGAGACGAACCCAATTAAAGTAAAAGCATTGCAAGACATGCCCCCACCCCGTAACCTGAAGGAGGTTAGCGATTGACCGGTCGGATCACAGCGCTATCCAGATTCATCTCCAAGTCATCTAATCGGAGCTTGCCATTCTTCAAAATACTGTGTCGGGCTACAAAATTTCAATGAGATAAGGAATGCGACAAGACATTCGAGGAGCTCAAAGAATACATCAACTCCCTGCCTATCCTAGCCAAGCCATGTGTTGGCGAGCCGCTCTGGATCTACTTGTCTTCTACAGAGCATGCGATCGGTTCGACATTAGTTAGGCAGAGCGGCGAGGAACAACCAGTGTACTTTTAAGCCACATATTAAAAGATGTTGAGTCTCGCTACACTGGTCTTGAGAAGTTGGCTTATGCTTTAGTGCTCACCGCTCGGAGGCTTCGTCCGTACTTCCTCGCCCAATCTATAATCATGATGACCAACAGTCCCTTGGGAGAGTGCTTCTCAATCCCGAGGCGCCCGAACGGCTGATCAAATGAACGACGAAGCTTAGCAAGTTTAACATCCAGTATCAACCCCGAACTGCTATCAAAGCACAATCCTTGGCGAATTTTGTCACCGAGGTAAAGAGCCCAAAGCCAGAAGCCGTGTGGAGGGGTATACGTGGATGGTTCGTCCATCCGACACGGGAGCGGCATCGGTATACTACTCATCTCCCCATAAGAAAATCGAATGCAGTTGGCCATTCGGCTAGACTATAGAGCCACCAACAACGAAGCCAAGTACGAGGCACTAATAGTCGGCTTACAGGCCGCTAGGCACGTCGGAGCAATCAAAGTCTTGATCCACTCGGACTCTCAGTTGGCCGCACAACAGCTATCCGGAGCGTTCGAGATAAGCAATGTCTGACTCAAGCTCTACGTAGAGGCCTTTGAAAAACTGAAGTCCAACTTTCAAGAGGTTGTTGTACAGAAGATCCCCCGAGTAGAAAATCAGGCTGCAGATGAGTTGGCCAATTAGCTAGTTTGTTGTCGCCGATTGTCATAGGTCAGCCGATCGAGCAAGTATCATTGGTGGCCCACATCGACAGTATGGAAGGAATCACCTTTCTAAACGACTGGAGGATGTGCTTAACAGAATTCTTGCATTTGGGAAGTATGCCTACCAATCCGGAGGATGCTCATATGATAAAGAAGAGAGTCGGTCGGTTCACTCTGATCAGCGACCAGCTCTAAAATAAGGTCTTCACCCGACCCCTACTCAAATGCGTCAGACCAGAAAATATTGATTACATCTTGAAGGAGGTACATCAAGGCGCTTGCGGGGGACACCCGAGCGGCCACCCGTTGGCCCGGAAAATACTTCTAGCCGGATACTTCTGGCCGATCCTCCAGGAGGACGTCGCTCGGACGGTGGCCACCTACTTATCTTTCCAGAAATATTACAACATGCCACACCGACCAACTAAGGAAATGAAAGTGTCCATGGTAGCGTGTCTGTTCGATCAATGGGGCATGGATATCGTGGGATCTTTCCGTATGACAATCAATCAATGGAAGTTTCTGCTCATCGCAGTGGACTACTTCTCCAAATGGGTCGAAGTCGAGCCCTTAGCCAAGATAACCGAGCATATGGTCATGAAGTTCATATGGCAGAACATCATCTGCCGGTTCGGTATCCCTCATCGACTCGTCTCGGACAATGGAAGACAGTTCGCTGGTCAGAAGCTTAGGGAGTGGTGAGAAGGATATGGTATCCAAAAGGCCTTCACTTCCATGGCCTATCCGCAAAGCAACGGTCAAGCAGAAGTCACCAATCGGGAAATCCTCCAAATCTTGTGCGCTCAGCTCGACCATATGGGAGGCAGCTGGGTCGATGAGCTCTCGAGCATGTTGTGGGTCCTCCACATGACGCCGAAGGAAGGGACCGGTATGACCCCATTCCACTTGGTGTATGGCGGAGAAGCGGTCGTCCCCGTTGAGGTTGGATTAGAGTCTGATCGGGTGTGACATTTTGATGAAGGCAACACCGAGTGGAGGCTTTTGGAGCTGGACTTGGTGGATGAAGCGCGCACCAAAGCAGCCGTCCGACTGATGGTGTATCAGCAGCGGATGAAGTAAACCTACAATCGGAGGGTGATCCCGAGGTCCTTCCAGGTCGGCGACTTCGTTTGGAAGAAAGTCAAGCCAGTAGGAGACGTCACCAAGCTCAAAGCTCCATGGGCAGGGCCTTTCAAGATCATGGAAAGCTCCGCTAGAGTGCTTATTATCTAGAGAACGAGACGGGAAAGCGACTCGAACGACCATGGAGCGCAAACCATCTCCAACCTTATCGGGTCGGATGAGAAGTGCGCAAGTGTAGTGTATTTATACATTTTTTGTACGCCCTCTCTGAATGCAGGGTCAAAATAAAAGATTTCTAAGCTATATGTCGAATGACAGAATAAATCATCGAGCGACGACGTTAAACCCTAGTCTACACCAACAGTCAAGTGACGACGTTAAACCCTAGTCTTCACCAAATCGTCGAGCGGCGACGTTAAACCCTAGTCTATACCAACGGTCGAGCGGCGATGTTAAACCCTAGTCTTCACAAAATCGTCGAGCGGCGACGTTAAACCCTAGTCTACACCAACGATCGAGCGGCGACGTTAAACCCTGTTCTTCACCAAATCATCGAGCGCGACGTTAAACCCTAGTATACACCAACGGTCGAGCGGCGACCTTAAATCCTAGTCTACATCAAATCGTTGAGTGACAACGTTAAACCCTAGTCTACATCAACGGTCGAGCGGCGACCTTAAACCCGAGTCTTCACCAAATCGTCGAGCGGCGACGTTAAATCCTAGTCTACACCAACGGTCAAGCGACGACCTTAAACCCTAGTCTACATCAAATCGTCGAGCGACGACGTTAAACCTTAGTCTGCATCAATGGTTGAGTAGCGACCTTAAACCCGAGTCTTCACTAAATCGGCAGTCTGCATCAACGATCGAGCGATGCCCTTAAACCCAAGTCTTCACCAAATCGTCAGTCTCCATCAATGGTCGAGCGTTGACCTTATGTTGGAGCAATCCCGATGGTCCGTGCGACCATGTGTTTTGGTGTTTGGGGGAAGGGTTTAAGTTATGTTCACCCTTGTTATTTGATATGTGTATGTGAATTGTAAGTTTGTAGGATACACCTATAACTCAACTTGATGGCTTCGGGTCCAGTGAAGGATGGAGCATCCGAGGGACCGTGGACAAGACAACAAGGACAAGGGCCAAGGGAAGCGACTTCGAGGCATACGCGAAGGATGGCATTGGGGACGAGTCGTGGGCTTGGATGCATCCGAGGGACGAGAGCCAAAGGAAGTAGGTTTGAAGGCTAGAGGTCAAGGCTGCAATGAAGGGTCAAGTGAGTCGTGAGGGTACGAGTGCATGAGAAATTATACTTAGGGTAAAATCTTAGGTTTAGGGGTTTACTGTAGTAATTACTGTAGCAATCGACTGATAAAAACACCAGTTGACTGGTGTAGTCGACTGGGAGTGAACAGAATACTTATGTTCGCTCGACCAGTGTGGAGCAGTCTTTTACCAGTCGACTGGTATCGAGCCGTTGGAATGTAACGGTCGAATTTCCACAGAGGGCAGTCGACTGATGGTTTTAGCAGTCGACTGCTAGGCGAAGTTTTCCAACCCATGTCCTATATAACCAAGCCTTGGGAGCTTGGTTAAGGTTGACGAAATAGAGGTGGTTAACCCCTATTACTAGTATATATGTGCCCTAGAGTCAAAAGAGTTCTTGTGAGAGTTGTGGCAAAGTTTCTCCACCCACAAAGAGGTTTGAGCTAGCCGGAGTTTGCCCTAGAGTCATCCACCGACGGATCAGGATCGTCCACCTTACGGACAGCCGTGGAGTAGGAGCTTTATCTCTGAACCACGTAAATCAGTGTCTATTAGTTTGCATTTCTTGTCTTGTATTTAGATTAGCTTTATACTTGTTTGTTTGTATTTCCGCTGTATAACTAACAAGTGTAGGAAGAAGCGAGGATTTGACGGTGCCATCCATTCAACCCCCCTTCTAGCCGGTTACGGATCCCCTACAAGTGGTATCAGAGTGAGGCCGCTCTCCTTCGGACTAACCACCGAGGAAGCTTAGAAGATGACCGGCTTGATAGAACCACCAAAGTTTGAAGGAAGAAGTTTATGGGACATCACCCTTTGGATGGTGAAGATGAATAACTTCCTCGAGACGGATTGGGACACAATGATGGTGGTGAAAGAGCCATTCAAAGTCCCGAGAGACAAGAAAAGGAAGAAGCTCCAACCACGACATTGGACGGAAGAGCAAACCACATGGTCAAAGGCAAACGATAAGGTAATATCAATTTTGGTAGATATTTTACCTTCTAATGTGATGAGTCGTGTAGGTAAATATGAGAATGCTCACGAATTATAGAGCAAAGTGAAAAAAGTTCTAGGAGAAGAACTTTTGCCTACACATGAAGAGGTAGAGCCCAAGGAGATAGGTTCAATTGCTCAAGTAGAGGAGGAGCAACCGGAAGGTGACGAGTGCTCAACTTCTGAGGAGGAGAAGAAGGATGAGGAAGTATCATCAACATCCTCAAGGGTTGAAGAAGAGTCCAAGACAAGTGAAGAAGAGGTCTTGGAGGTCAACTTAGTGAGTGTCTCCACCGAAGTCAAGTCAAAGGACCACATTGTGTGCTTCGGGTGCAATGAGAAGGGACACTACAAGAGTAGATGTCCTATGAGTAAGAAAGAGGTATCTCCTAAACTCAATTCAATTTCTTTAGAATCTAATTTGAGTTGTAGGAAGAATAAGGAGAAGAAGCACATTAGGTGCTTCACGTGTGGAGAAATGGGACACTATCACACAAAATGGCCAAGGAAGGGAGAGCTTAAGAAGTTGGCACAATTGAAGAAATGGGAGAAAGAGAAGAAGAAGAGCTCAAGTCAAGGGGGAACTTCAAGGGTAAGGGAGGTATACCCTAACTTGAATCATAATTCAAATTCTTATGTTCCCATGCATGCTAGAAAAAATAATGATAATCATTATGTAGCAATGAAAAATCTCAGATTTAGATATCATGGTAGAAGTAGGGTTAATGTAAATCAAAACCCTAAGATATCCATTCATGATAACTCTAGAAACAATAGACCTAAGGAAAATCAAGACATTAATCCTAAGAATGGGAGACACATGCCTAGAATGGGTATGTCTAGTGTTAGAGTGTATACTAAAAGCCTAGCTTTTGGTATAAATATTTATCTAGAAATAAGAATCACATTGGTCAAAAGTCTACATTTATGATAAATGTAGTTGCTCAATTAATTTATATTGTAGATAACATGGTGTGTGGTGTCACACACAGAAGATCATGTTATTGGTTCCTTATAAATTATAAACAGTAGCTCACGACCAAGATGGAAAGGAACAAACCATTGGAAGGTCGTAGTGTAATTAGGTATTAGTATATCTTAACTATATAATTACACTAGTATACTTAGAGTGTATTGAGTAGGACTATTTGAGGTCGTTCCTTTTATACTGACTTTATAAAGGAACAAAGACCTCAGTTATTATGGAAGTGTGTGCTCTTAATCCTAATATAATAACAAGCACATATATTTGATATTTATTTCTTTAATTTATCAATGGGTGAGATTTAGTTCGATGAATCAATAAGCCCGATAAGTTGGGAAATGATATCACTTATAGTGTGTGTTGTTGATTATAGAAGGAAACTGTGTCCTAGTAATCTAGGTTGAGAATGTCCCCAAGAGGAGCTCATAAGGATTGTCATGTTAAACCCTGCAGGTGGACTTAGTCCGACATGACGATGAAGTTGAGTGGTACTACTCTTGGAGCTAGATATTAATTAAGTGAGTTGTCAGTAACTTACTTAATTAGTGGACATTTGTTATCTTAAACACAGGGAGACTAACACACTCATAATAAGAAGGAGCCCAAAATGTAATTTGGGATTGGTGCGATAGTTCAATAATAGTTCTCTAGTGGAATGAATTATTATTGATAAAATTAAGTTGTGTGTTCAAGGCGAACACGGGATGCTTAATTTTATCGGGAGACCAAAACCAATTCCTCCTCTCGGTCCCTATCGTAGCCTCTAGTATATAGAGATTTATACCCACCATACCACCTTCTTACCCATCCAATGGGGCGGCCAAGCTAGCTTGGAACCCAAGCTAGGGTCGGCCAAGACCAAGTGGATGAGTTAAGTGGTGGCGGCCAAAGCTTGGGTCCCAAGCTTGGGTGGCCGACCATATTAAAAAAGATTTTATTAAAATTATTTCTCATGTGGATATCATGTTTTTAAAGAGAGTTTAAAAATAAAAATTTCCTTTTATAGCTTTCTACAAAGATTAAGAGAAGAGATTAATCTCTTTCCTTATTTGTAGTTTAAAAGGATGGTTTTAATTTTGGTAAAAACTTTCCTTATTTGTAAATCATCTATATGTTTAAAGAGAGTTTAAAATTTGAAATCTTTCCTTATTTGTTGATTAAAGGAGGATTTTAAATTTTAAGAAAACTTTCCTTTTAAACATATTCATGATTAAAGAAAGTTTAAAATTAAATATTCTCTTTTATAAGTTTCTACAAGAGATTAAGAAAAGATTTGATATCTTTCCTTATTTGTAGATTAAAAGAGATTTTAATTTTTAGAGATAACTTTCTTTTTATTCACATGTTTAAAAGAAAGATTTTAATTTATTAAATTTCCTTTTTATAAACCAATCATGAAGGGATAAAAATTATTGAGAAATTTTTATAAAATTCCGGAAGCAAATAAGGAAGTTTTAATTGGTGTTTAAAATTTTATTTGCTTGGAGTTTTTTTCTTGTGGCCGGCCATTATAAAATTGAGAAAGGAAATTATTTTTAATTAAATAAATTTTCCTTTTCAATGGCAAAAGAATTAAGGAAGTTTTTATTAAAATTTCCTTATTTTCCAAGATCAAGGATTATAAAAGAGGGGGTAGAGGAGGCTTCATTGCTAACGAATTTATTCTATTTTTCTCTCCCTCTTTTCTTCTTCTTGTGGCCGGCCCTAGCCTTTCTCCTTTCTTCTCTTTTGGTGGCCGAACCATACATCTCTTGGAGCTCTTGTTGGTGGCCGGACCTAGGAAGGAGAAGAAGAAGAGGAGGAAGCCTCATCTTGAAGATCCCTTGGAGTATTGGTGGTGATCAAGTTCTTCTTCCTTGGAGGTGGTTCTTCTTGTGGCCGAACCTTGCTTGGAGAAGAAGAAGGTGCGTGGTGGTTCTCGTCTCGGAAGATCGTCGCCCACACGACGTCCGGGATAAGAAGAGGAATACGGTAGAAGATCAAGAGGTTTTTCTAAAAGGTATAACTAGTAATTTTTCTTTCCGCATCATACTAGTTATTTTTGGAAATAATACTAAATACAAGAGGCTTACGTTCTAGTGTTTCGAATATGGTTTTTCGAAGTTGTGTTCTTTTGTTTCTTTCTTTTCCTTGTGATTTGATTGTTCTCTTTGGTTAACCTAAAGTTATTTTAGGAAATTAAATATTAGCTTTCTATTAAAGGTTTTGTCTAGTCGGTGGTGGTTGCTCCCATATCCAAGAAGGCCATGTGCCTCGCCACGTCGAACCTTTTATGGAAATTAATATTTAATGGAATTAATAACTTAAGGAGACTTGGGTCAAACGTGTTAAGTTCCGCAGGAGATCCAAGTCAAAACCTAAAAGAACAAATAGATTAAGTTTTGGATCAAACGTGTAAAGTTCCGCAGGCGATCCAAAATTTAATTTAAAAGAACACATGGTAGCTAGGAAAAGGTTCAGACCTTTGTACAAAAATTTTGTACAGTGGAACCTATAGGTTTTCCGAGTAGCAACCAACAATTGGTATCAGAGCTAGGGTTTTGCCTCTATGTATTTGGTATTTAGTCTAATTATGCACATGTCATACATAATTTAGGCAGGATAATAGTAGGATGTGCTAACTTTGTGGATGCAGGATCCAACTATTATGGCTTATAGTTATTATGTGTGTGATTGGACCCTTGGACATGTCAAGGGCATTTTATTGTGTGTGCATGATTGTATTATAAAATACAGCAGGAGCTGTATTTAGTTTTATTAGGATTTTATTTTTGATCTAGATACATGTACATTCCTTTTATGGAATATAGGATCAAAAATGTAAAATTCTATTTATGTCGTGGATCGAATCTTGCAAAGCGTGGAACCTTCTATGGACCAGAGGCGCAGCGGAACTAGGAGCAAGATGGATGCGACAGCTAGACCCGGAGGCAGTGGCCAAATATGGCAGTAGCTTGGGATGACAACACACAGAGGACAACTAAAGATTAAAGCCATAATAGTTGAAAATTAGATTTTCTATTTATTGCTTTTTATACTGTGCTGTGTGTGCATGTTAGTTTACAAGTTTAGTAGGCTAGCATAGTTAAAATTCCTCATTTATAAATAACTAAGTGGGAGAGGGATTTTTAAGTAAATCCCGTGGTCTCCATTACTGGTTTGTAAGTGATGCAAACAAGCTTGCGCGTTGGCTCTGAGTGCCTTCCTCCATAACGGATGAGCTAGTTTGCAGATCACTAGAACAGACTTCCATTTTTGGATGACTATAGGAAGTTAATTAAGAGCGTGTGATCTTCCCCAACGGAAGGGGCATAATCTTATTAATGGACTTAGTGTCAAGTAATGGTATACACTTAGACATATCTAATAGTATCCTCCCCATCGGAGTCACTGCTATTATTTGTGTGACCAAATAAAACCAACTATTAATTTGTCATAAAACTAGGTTGACAAGATAATAAAATTAAAGGGTTAAAACCCCTCTTACAAATGATTGATTTTGTATACGTCCACACTAACGTGGCATACAAAATTAACGGTGTTTGAGATAATTTTATTTGTCATAAAGTTACGTTGACAAGATAGTTAATGGGTGAAAACCCTCCTCTTACAAATGTTGATTTTGTATACGTCCACACTAACGTGGCATGCAAAATGCACGGTGTTTTGAGGTGTTGGTAAATTTAAATAGTATTGTTAGAGGAATCAATATTATTTTAAATTTAGAGTCTTGACCAAATATTTGATTAAAGATAGACCAACTATTTTATTCGTCATAAAGTAAGGATGACGAGATAATAAAATTAAATGATAAAATTTCCTCTTTAAATTTGTATACGTCCACACTAACGTGGCATACAAAATTCATGGGGATTTTTAAGGTGTTGGTCTTAACCAAATATTTTTGTGATTCTTAGGATAATGGTCAATCCCTAGCTGATATACTTAGTGGTCCCAATTATAATTGATTGGAAATAGGATTTGGACATTAAGGTAGACTGTCCTTTTAGAACTAAGAACAATATAGGTGTATTTTATTCATTAGTTGAAACATGTTTAGTGGAGTTATCTACCGGTACCTGGTGTGTAGATATGAGCCATCGATTCATTGCAGGGTTCCAGGAAACCCGACAACTAAATGAAAATAAAAACACCGTCCAGATGGGCACTCTATAAAAGTAGCAGCTATTGCAGTGGGAGAGGTTTATTCTCTAATGAGAATAAAATTTGGATTATTAGTAATTGTCTTTATGTACTAAGTTTAGGAAGAACCCGATTTCAGTTTCAAACTATTATAGAATAGATATTGTGTCTATTTTGATAACAAAGTTGTTATCAAGAAAAATAGACAAGTTATCGATTCTGGTATGTTGGTTGATAATTTATAATCCAATAACTCCCACGATGCAATAAATGGAAATTATAACACATCTTCTAACTTTAAGAGGAAGCAACCTTCGGAAATGAACCAATTATATCTTTGGCATCTAAGGCTAGGTTATATTAACTTGAGTAGGATTCATTGGTAGCTGATGAACTTTTGGGTTCATTAGTAGTGGAAATCTTTCCAACCTGCGAGTCTTACTTGGAAGGAAAAATAACCAAGAAGCTTTTAAGTCTAAGGGGTATGGAGCCAAAGATATGTTGGAATTGGTTCATTCTGATTTATGTGATCCTATGACTATCCAGGCAAGAGGTAGTATCGAATATTTCATCTATTTTATAGATAACTATTCAAGATACAAATACATTTACTTAATGTGCCGCAAGACTAAGTACTTTGATTAGTTCAAAGTGTACAAGGCTGATGCGGAGAAACGTCAAAGTAAAAGTATTAAGACACTACGGTGAGATCGTAGTGGCAAGTACCTCTTGGGAGAATTTAGGAGTCACTTATCAAAAGTAGGGATTCAATCCCAACTAACTACACCTGGTACACCCCTACAGAATGGTGTAGAAAAAGGAAGGTATAAGGCTCTTATGGAATAATTAGATCGATGATGAGTTATTACCAAATTTGTTTTAAGGATATACACTAGAAACAGAAGTGAACATAATACCTTCTAAAGTCAGAACTCTCTACTCCCATAGAATTGCAGAATGGGCATAAGCCTAGTATATTCGGATTTGGGTGGTCTAGCATATGAGAGACACTGATAAGTTGGGCAGGAGTTCACTTGTTTGTGAGTTATCCTAGAGAAACAAAAGTAGGTTTATAGTCTTAAAAATCAGAAGGTCATTATCAATGACCGATTTTTAGAAAATGACTATGTGCCCATAAGAAAATTTGTTCTTAAGGAAATAATAGAAGACATGTCTAATCTAGTACCAACTGTACAAGATGAGATACCACAAGGAAACTGCAACACGTATCACAAATGATACACAATTGCAGAAAGTGCCTTGTCGTAGTGGGAGGGTTGATAAGCAACCTAAAAGGATTCATGTTTTTGGGAGAGTTTTTTGACTTGATCCCTGGAGGACATGAACCTGATCTCCGGACATATGACGAAGCACTCCAAGATAAAAATGCAATATCTTGGCAAAGAGTAATGAATAACAGAATTAGAATATATGTATTCTAATAAAATCTGAAGCTTGTAGAAACACCAAATGGTGTAAAAGCCTTTGGGTGTAAAAGGTCTATAATAGGAAAAGAGGATAGACAGGAAGGTAGAAACTTTCAAAGCAAGGCTTGATGAAAAGGAAACTTTTCACCGGTAGCCATGTTTAAGTCTATCCAGATTCTTTTATCTATTTGGCAAGTGGATGTCAAGACAGCATTCCTTAATGGAAGTCTTGAAGATAGCATCCACATAAAGCAAACCAGAAGGGTTCATTACAAAGGGCTAAGAGCATCTTGTGTGAAAGCTCAATCAGTCTATGGACTGAGGCAAAGCTTCAAGGTCTTGGAACATCCAGTTTATCAAAGTAATCCAGACCTTTGGATTTATTGAGTAAACGGATAAGTCTTGTGTATACAAATGGTGTGATGGAAACGTGGTGGTGATTCTTGTACTATACGTAGATAACAATTTTGGTAGTTGGAAACAATATCAAAATGTTGTCAGAAGTAAGGGTATGGTTGTCCAAATAATTCAATATAAAGGACTTGGGAGAATATATATATTTTTGTGATCAAAGTAATAAGGGATCGCAAGAAAAATATATATATAGATATATCCCAAGTTTAATACATCGAAAAAATCCTTGCTCGTTTTTAGCATGCAAGACTCCTAGAAAGGTTTCTTACCTTTTAAGCATGGAGTGTCTTTATCTAAAGGGATGTCTTCGATGACATCAAAGGAGATTGAGGACATGTAGACAGTTCTTTATGCTTCGGCAGTTAGACAACCTAATGTATGCTATGCACGAGATCAGAAATCTATTTTGCCAAGGGCATAGTTAGTAGATATCAAAGTAACCCTAGACAAGGACATTGGACTGCAATAAAGCATATAAGTACCTTAGAGGCACTAGAGATTATATGCTAGTTTACAAGGCAGTTATTTTGGTCCCTATGGGTTGCATGGATTTTGACTTCCAATCGGACAGGGACAATATTAAGTCAACCTCGGGGTTTTGTGTTTACTTTAGGAGGTAAAGTCATAACTATGGAAGAGTGATAGGCATAGGTGTTTATCTGGACTCCACCATAGAAGCTTAGTATATGGCAAGCCTCTAAGGTAGCCATAAAAGCTGAATGACTCAATAACCTCAAGATAGATTTAGATATGATTTCTGGTTTGTCCAAAGATTATTACAATTTGTTGTAATAATGTTGGTGCAGTAACAAACTCGAAGAAACCATAAGTCCATGAGGCAAGTAAACACAATAGAGCGCAAGTACCACCCAATACGAGAAATCGTATAAACGAGGAGAAGTTGTTGCCGCCTAGATTGCATCAGATGATAACCTAAGGTCCTTAAGGCAAGAGCTTTTGAGAGGCATGAGAATCAGATGTATGGCAGCAGATATGGCAGCTTAGTCTTTTAGTATAAGTGGGAGATTGTTAGAGTGTATACTAAAAGCCTAGCTTTTGGTATAAATATTTATCTAGAAATAAGAATCACATTGGTCAAAAGTCTACATTTATGATAAATGTAGTTGCTCAATTAATTTATATTGTAGATAACATGGTGTGTGGTGTCACACACAGAAGATCATGTTATTGGTTCCTTATAAATTATAAACAGTAGCTCACGACCAAGATGGAAAGGAACAAACCATTGGAAGGTCGTAGTGTAATTAGGTATTAGTATATCTTAACTATATAATTACACTAGTACACTTAGAGTGTATTGAGTAGGACCATTTGAGGTCGTTCCTTTTATACTGACTTTATAAAGGAACAAAGACCTCAGTTATTATGGAAGTGTGTGCTCTTAATCCTAATATAATAACAAGCACATATATTTGATATTTATTTCTTTAATTTATCAATGGGTGAGATTTAGTTCGATAAATCAATAAGCCCGATAAGTTGGGAAATGATATCACTTATAGTGTGTGTTGTTGATTATAGAAGGAAACTGTGTCCTAGTAATCTAGGTTGAGAATGTCCCCAAGAGGAGCTCATAAGGATTGTCATGTTAAACCCTGCAGGTGGACTTAGTCCGACATGACGATGAAGTTGAGTGGTACTACTCTTGGAGCTAGATATTAATTAAGTGAGTTGTCAGTAACTTACTTAATTAGTGGACATTTGTTATCTTAAACACAGGGAGACTAACACACTCATAATAAGAAGGAGCCCAAAATGTAATTTGGGATTGGTGCGGTAGTTCAATAATAGTTCTCTAGTGGAATGAATTATTATTGATAAAATTAAGTTGTGTGTTCGGGGCAAACACGGGATGCTTAATTTCATCGGGAGACCAAAACCAATTCCTCCTCTCGGTCCCTATCGTAGCCTCTAGTATATAGAGATTTATACCCACCGCATACCCACCTTCTTACCCATCCAATGGGGTCGGCCAAGCTAGCTTGGAACCCAAGCTAGGGTCGGCCAAGACCAAGTGGATGAGTTAAGTTGGTGGCCGGCCAAACTTGGGTCCCAAGCTTAGGTCGACCACTAGAATATTAAAAAGATTTTATTAAAATTATTTCTCATGTGGATATCATGTTTTAAAAAGAGTTTAAAATAAAAATTTCCTTTTATAGCTTTCTACAAAAGATTAAGAGAAGAGATTAATCTCTTTCCTTATTTGTAGTTTAAAAGGATGGTTTTAATTTTTGGTAAAAACTTTCCTTATTTGTAAATCATCTATATGTTTAAAAGAGAGTTTAAAATTTGAAATCTTTCCTTATTTGTTGATTAAAGGAGGATTTTTAAATTTTAAGAAAACTTTCCTTTTTAAACATATTCATGATTTAAAAGAAAGTTTAAAAATTAAATATTCTCTTTTATAAGTTTCTACAAGAGATTAAGAAAAGATTTGATATCTTTCCTTATTTGTAGATTAAAAGAGATTTTAATTTTTAGAGATAACTTTCTTTTTATTCACATGTTTAAAAGAAAGATTTTAATTTATTAAATTTCCTTTTATAAACCAATCATGAAGGGATAAAATTATTGAGAAATTTTTATAAAATTTCGGAAGCAAATAAGGAAGTTTTAATTGGTGTTTAAAATTTTATTTGCTTGGAGTTTTTTTCTTGTGGTCGACCATTATAAAATTGAGAAAGGAAATTATTTTTAATTAAATAAATTTTCCTTTTCAATGGCAAAAGAATTAAGGAAGTTTTATTAAAATTTCCTTATTTGCCAAGATCAAGGATTATAAAAGAGGGGGTAGAGGAGGCTTCATGGCTAATGAATCTATTCTATTTTTCTCTCCCTCTTTTCTTCTTCTTGTGGCCGGCCCTAGCCTTTCTCCTTTCTTCTCTTTTGGTGGCCGAACCATACATCTCTTGGAGCTCTTGTTGGTGGCCGGACCTAGGAAGGAGAAGAAGAAGAGGAGGAAGCCTCATCTTGAAGATCCCTTGGAGTATTGGTGGTGATCAAGTTCTTCTTCCTTGGAGGTGGTTCTTCTTGTGGCCGAACCTTGCTTGGAGAAGAAGAAGGTGCGTGGTGGTTCTCGTCTCGGAAGATCGTCGCCCACACGACGTCCGGGATAAGAAGAGGAATACGGTAGAAGATCAAGAGGTTTTTCTAAAAGGTATAACTAGTAATTTTTCTTTCCGCATCATACTAGTTATTTTTGGAAATAATACTAAATACAAGAGGCTTACGTTCTAGTGTTTCGAATATGGTTTTTCGAAGCTGTGTTCTTTTGTTTCTTTTCCTTGTGATTTGATTGTTCTCTTTCGTTAACCTAAAGTTATTTTAGGAAATTAAATATTAGCTTTCTATTAAAGGTTTTGTCTAGTCGGTGGTGGTTGCTCCCATATCCAAGAAGGCCATGTGCCTCGCCACGTCAGTACTGGGAACCTTTTATGGAAATTAATATTTAATGGAATTAATAACTTAAGGAGACTTGGGTCAAACGTGTTAAGTTCCGCAGGAGATCCAAGTCAAAACCTAAAAGAACAAATAGATTAAGTTTTGGATCAAACGTGTAAAGTTCCGCAGGCGATCCAAAATTTAATTTAAAAGAACACATGGTAGCTAGGAAAAGGTTCAGACCTTTGTACAAAAATTTTGTACAGTGGAACCTATAGGTTTTCCGAGTAGCAACCAACATCTAGGAATGTCCATGGTGGACATATTGACTCTAGGTTTGGAAACTTAGAAAGGGAAAATCAAACTTTGAAGACAAAGCTTAATAAGTTGGAGAAACCCCTAGAAAGATTCAATGTTGGATCTAAGGGTTTAGATATGGTGTTGGGTAGTCAAAGACCCAACAATGATAGATCGTGTCTAGGATACCGATCTAGTGTCTCCAATGCTAAGGGAAAGTCTTATGCTAGGGTTGCATATGATTATAGCAAGGAGAAGCCAATAAATGGAAAGGGAAAACCATTTAATGGTAGGAAGAAATTAATCAAGGACAAGATGTCCAAGGTTAAGAAGGTTAGGTTTGTAAGCCAAGTGTCACCGGAGGTGCACCGATGTGGCCTAGCAATTGTGGATGAGTCACCTAGGGAGGTGGCTAAGGCTAAGAGCTCTAGGAGGAGCTCTAAGAGTCAATTTGAGACCCATAGCCAATGGATCTCAAGTGGATTTTACTTTGGAGTCTAGAGGAGCCATGGAGTGTGCCAAATGATTTGGAGATGGACTTGAATCTCAAACCCAGGGAATTGACACACAAAAGATGTGTTTCATGCAAGGAAATATGACATTGGAGTCATATTGCATGATAATTGATTTTGGATGTATAGATGTCATATAAACCAATGCTAGGGATGCATTGTGGGTTAGTATGGACAAATACATCAAGAGGAAGCCAAAACTAGGACTTTAGGTCAAGGTTCAATTGAACCATTTAGCTAGTTTTGGATTTTGTGTCAATCTTAGGATTGGTGATAGATACATTTTTAGATGTATTTTTTTCCAAGTAGATATGGGTAAAACAAACCTTTCCATAAAATTTGAGGATTTTTAGAGGTTTGTGGAATTATTGGTGCATTTCTGAAGTTGGGTCAGAAATGTTGTTTGGGCTTAAATTAGGGTGCTAGTCGACTGATAACAGTGAATATCGAACACAGAATGATTCTGTGTGTTGTTTTGATAAGGGCAGTCGACTGGTGCAGTCGACTGATGCCAGTCTGAATTTATTTTCAGCATTTGTTTGGGACCGGGTCAGGTTGTATATGTGTATGAGATCCATAGGGAATAAATACACGAGTTTAGGGTAAATTTGATGATCAAGTTTTCAACAATTGGGATATTGTTGGAGCTTTTTGATATTAGGCAAAGGGGGAGAAGTAAGGTTTAGTTGGGAAAACCTTAAGTGCCTTTGCGTAGGAGGAGCCTTATGATAGGTTCTTAAATAGTCCTGTGATAAAATTCCTAACTCAATGGGGAGCTTAGGTGTAGGGGAGCCTTGTGATAGGTTCTAATGCACGTTTGCATGTTTGCATGTCCATTCGGCAGTGTAAGTTCAAGTGTGTAGTCTTGGCAACGTAAGTCCATTCGACAGTGTAAGTCCAAGTGTGTAGCCTTGGCAACGTAAGTCCATTTGGCCGTGTAAGTCCAAGTGTGTAACTTTGGCAACGTAAGTCCATTCGGCAGTGTAAGTCCAAGTGTGTAGCCTTGACAACGTAAGTCTATTCGGTGGTGTAAGTCCAAGTGTGTAGTATTGACAACGTAAGTCCATTCGACGATATAAGTCCAAGTGTGTAGCCTTGGCATCGTACGTCCATTGTTTTTAGCATGTTTATTTGCTATTTGTCTCCCCTAACTTAAACATATTGCCAAACATAAAAAAGGGGAAGATTGTTGGAGCAATCCCGATGGTCCGTGCGACCATAAGTTTTGGTGTTTGGGGGAAGGGTTTAAGTTAGATTCACCCTTGTTATTTGATATGTGTATGTGAGTGTGCAAGTTTGTAGGATACACCTATGACTCAGCTTGATGGCTTCGGGTCCGGTGAAGGATGGAGCATCCGAGAGACCGTGGACAAGGCAGCAAGGACAAGGGCCGAGGGAAGCGTCTTCGAGAAATACGTGAAGGATGACATTGGGGACGAGCCGCAGGCTTGGATGCATCCGAGGGACGAGAGCCAAAGGAAGTAGGCATGAAGGCTAGAGGTTAAAGATGCAATGAAGGGCCAAGTGAGTCGTGAGGGTATGAGTGCATGAGAGATTATACTTAGACAAACCTAGATTTAGGGTTTTACCGAAGCAGTTACTGTAGCAATTACTCTAGTAGTCGACTGGTAAAAACACCAGTCGACTGGTGTAGTCGACTGGGCAGTCGACTGGGCAGTCGATTGGGAGCGAACAGAATGCTTCTGTTCGCTCGACCAGTGTGGAGCAGTTGACTGGTACTTTTACCAATCGACTGGTATCAAGCCGTTGGAATGTAACGGTCGAATTTCCACAGAGGACAGTCGACTGATGGTTTTAGCAGTCGACTGGTAGGCGGGGTTTTCCCTTGGGAGCTTGGTTAAGGTTGACGAAATAGAGGTGGTTAACCCCTATTAGTAGTCTACCTGTGCCCTAGCGTTAAAAGAGTTCTTGTGAGAGTTGTGGCAAGGTTTCTCCACCGACAAGGAGGTTTGAGTTAGCTGGAGTTTGCCGAGGAGTCATCCACCGAAAGATCGGGATCGTCCACCTTACGAACAACCGTGGAGTAAGAGCTTTATCTCCGAACCATGTAAATCGGCGTGTATTGGTTTGCATTTGTTATCTTGTATTTAGATTAGCTTTCTACTTGTTTGTTTGTATTTTCGCTGCCTAACTAACAAGTGTAGGAGGAAGCGAGAATTTGGGGGTGCCGTCCATTCAACCCCCCTTCTAGCCGGTCACCGATCCCTTACACCTCAAACCCGAGTCTTCTATCTAATCGTCGAGCGGCGATGTTAAACGTGTGTCCTCACTAACGGTCGAGCAGCGACCTTAAATCCAAGCTTGCTTTTACAGTCAAGTAGTTAGCCGTAGATACAAGATCATGGCCATTTACAGTAAGAGACAAGAAACGCTAGGAAAGAAATGCTTCGCCAAATGGACACACATATATTAGAACCAAAATTTTCAAGATTTCATGTCAAGATTACAATGGCAAGGAAAAGATAAGAGCTTTGCCGAACGGGCGAGCTTACATTAAGACTTCAAAAAATACAGCACTCAACCTCACTCGAGGTAATCCAGATCCTCATCAGGTAGTGACTCAGTCATCTTATCCCGACTGATGATGTTGTTCTGCAAGGTCATAGGAAGGTGGTCGCTTGCCTTAAGCTGGATGGTTGTATCATCTATTGTAATATTGCAGAGCCGAAGATAACGAGCGACGACTTTATCATCAAACGCGCCCGAGCGGATGTAGTTCTGTTTCATCGTTGCAAATCGACTCGGCTCGGCGTCCTGATAAATCTTCAGCGCCGCTTGGGAGCCCTCCAGCTTAGCCTTCACCTTCCTTAGCTCATCCTGGGCCAGCTTCAGTGCTGCGTCCTTATCGAAGAGCTGGCCCTGGAGCTCAATTTCCCGCACCGACTGGCTCGCTCACTCGGTCACCATAAAATCTTCAGCCTCTTTGAGCTTGTTGGCGAGATCGCCTCCTTGTTCTTCAGCTCTAGGTCCTTGATGGTCCGATTCTTCCTAGCGTTGGCCGACTCGATCTTCTTGTCAAAGTACTGACCTGCTTCTTGAGTCGACCCAGCATCTCCTCTTGGCCGGAGGTTTTAGCCTGTCCGACATTGAGGAGCTTGGTCGCCTTCTCCAGGTCGGCCTTCATCTTGGCCATCTCCTTCGGATCGGCAGCAAGTTGGCTGCTGGAGACTTGGAGCTTCCAGAATTCATCCTCCAGATGAGCTAGCCTGTGGCATATGACCAGACTCTCCACCTAATACTATAAACAGGTAAAAGGATTAGAGCCGATCGAAAGAAAAGGTAATTACAAGGAGCTTACCCCATTTGTCATTTGGGTATGACGGTTGGCGAGTGTGCTCGGGGGCATCACCACCGCTCAAGCTCGGGCTTCTTCCCAAACTTGGGAGAGCGGACCCCGTATGATGACTTGATGCTCAGGAGCGAGAAACCGAGTGCTCGACTCACTGTACTCCTCCGTTGGAAGATGGAGAATCGCCATGATTGATCGTCAGCCGCCCGGGGTCGAGTGGGCTGAGGCTTCTAGAGCGGCCGACCGGGATGCAGATGCCGGGAAGATGGTCGATCGCCGAACCCTCGATGGCTGCGATGGCGGCATGGAAGCTAGGGGCTCCGCAACGATAGGCTCCTGCGACAGCTCGGCCACCGAAGGAGTCCGGTCGGAGGATATCTCGTGTGTGGTCTCAGGAATTGCGGAGGGATTTAAGGTGCCGACCTTGACCCTTTCGACAGATCCCACCGCCGAAGCAGCAGAGCGCGAAGACTCTGTTCGGCGCCTCTTGCGCCTTAACAACGGCTCGCCAAAGGAGCCTGAACTCTCCGATCGGACGGTAGGCACTTGCCCTGCTGGTTGCTTCGAGACGCTCGCAACCTCAACACCGGGGGCTCGGCTAGCTACCCCTCCACTAGCCAGGGCGGGAGTCACTGCGCTCTCACCTTGAGGGTCGATCGGCTGTAGGTCATGATTCACCAATTCCTCAATGGCAACTACCTCGATCTCAATGTTTTGAAGCTTCGCAAGGTCGTACATTCGAGCACGCAGCATGACTTTAGCTGCAAAAGAAGCAAAAAAATCAGTTAGAATCAAAGGAAAAATGTACATGAAACCTCTTACCTAAGTTGGTCGGGAGCCTAGTGCGGATCGAATTCAGGCCAAACATGTACAGCACACCCTCAAGTAGCAACTTGTGGATGTCGTACTTCTGGCCGGCCAGCATGGATGCGACATGAAGGTAGTCCGAGTGGCTCTTGTATTTCTTCAGGTCGGGTTGAGGTGGTAGGCCGACCTGCCAGCGGGTCCGGAAGCTCGACCGTTCGGGGAGGCGTACAAAAAAGAAATATTCCTTCTAATGTTTATTGGAAGTCGACATTTTGTCAAAAAATAGCAGCCCGATCTGAGATTGAAACAGAAAGGTACCCAGTTCAGACTATTTAGGGTAATAGAAGTAGTGGAGAGCTCGAGGAGTTAGAGGGATGTCGTGCAGCCGAAACAACACAATGACGCCGCACAGAAGGCGAAAGGAATTCGACACAAGTTACAGAAGGGGGACACGAAAATAATTACAGACTTCAACAATAAAGGGATGGATAGGGAAGCGGAGACCGACCCCAAATTGGTCCCTGAACAGACAGATGGTGCCGGTCGACGGTTCATTTGGCCGATCGGATGGGGAAGCTAAAATGATCTCGTGATCAGGGGGAATCTCAAAAACGTTCTTGAGACTCTCAGCTTTGCCCGAGTCGAACTTGGTCTCCATGGTGATGTACCAGAGTCCAGGAGGGGGTCCAACGGCCGAGAAGAGCTAGCCATGGCAAAAGAAGCAAAAACGACGGAAGAAACGTGATCGAAAGCAAAAAGATCACTGGACAGACGCCAGGGACAAGGAGAAGCCGGAGATCGAAAGTGAATAAGAGAAGGAAGCTGTAACACCCCACCCTCCTCGCTATTGGACTGTGAGGACGGGGCGCTACTGGACTACTAACTTTACTTAACTATCCTTGTTCACATGTTGATAGTAATTCTTAAAACTCTCGGAGAACTCAAAACATACAATTAACTAGCAGCGGAAGACTAAATGACTCATCTAATACATTCTTAATAAATGACAATCTTAATAAATTCTTATGCTAGGTCCCAAGGCTTCTATAGTGCAGGCATCACACATCCATCCGCACCTCCTTGTCGCCTTCCATTGCTATAACTTTTCCTTTCCTTTATTTGCAGTAAGAGGAAATGCAACAATAAGCAAAATTGCTTAGTAAGCGCTATCTAACTCACAAAACTCGAATATGCATGTAACTGGAAGAAATCTAAAACTGAATGTTCAGAAAGAAATACTACTCATGCTCATCTACAAGCAAAAGAAACATACTGAAATGCTAAACGTGTAAAGCAAATCTAAACAAACATGCTAGCATAAAAGAAAACTAAACTTGCAGGATTTTAAACTTATGTGAAGGTTGTTTTACTTGTTTTAAAAAAAACTTATACTTTAATACTTCAAAATAATAATCAACTTTCTTCTTGGGCTCGACAACTGTACTTGCTATGCGCGCATCCCTAACTGGACCCGAGATAGCTGGTCCCGAATCTAGTAGGGTTTACTATTGTAACGACCCGACCCATTTGGCTACCCTCGGGTCGTCGACCGTCAACCGTCGGCCGTGCCGTTACTAGTAGGTTATCTAAACCTAGGGATGACTATGGGAGCCCTACCCAAGGACAACTGAGAGTCCAGCACAGTGCCACTGATAAAAGTAAAATACTTGTTATCTTTTAATACTTCTAATATATAATGCCTCGACATTTTCTTTAAGCACCTTGTGTGCCAAAATCCCTAAAGTCTTGACTTTGGGATCTACTTAAGGCCTTGACCTTTTTCTTTCTTTTCTTTATCTTGCTTATACTTGTTAATACCTCTATTAAAAAGGTGTCTCATACAAAACTGCACTAAAATGCTTATTAACTCTGCACTGAAATGCTTAACAGAATTGCATGGAAATACTTAATAGAACTGTACTAAAATGCTTATTGAAACTGCACTAAAACTAAATCTGCATACAAGCATAATCAAATCTGCCTACAAACTTAATCAAAATTCTGCACTATAAGCTTAATTAAAATTCTGTACTATAAGCTTAATCAAATCTGCCTACAAACTTAATCAAAATTCTGCATTGTAAGCTTAATCAAATCTGCCTACAAACTTAATCAAAATTCTGCACTATAAGCTTAATCAAAATTCTGCATTATAAGCTTAATCAAAATTCTGCACTATAAGCTTAACCAAATCTGCCTACAAACTTAATCAAAATTCTACACTATAAGCTTAATCAAAATTCTGCACTATAATCTTACATAAAAATCTGCACTATAAGGTTAATTAAAATTTGCAAATCTAATTAAGCTACTAGAGATCTAATTGGATCTTCCAATGCTAAACCATCAAAAATCTGAAAGTAAATTTTCCATCCTTAATTTACGTCATCAACATTTGATCATCATCTTTTCTGAATCTAATATTCCCTTAAATTTATGCATTCTCTTCCCATAAATGAATCAATATGATATCTGTCTCATGCTCACTGCATAACAAAACAATTTACTCCTTTCCAAATTTAAATGAACTAAGTTTAGTTTCATGGCAGCAGCACCAATCAAACAATAAGGAATAAACTAAACCACATATTCTAATTAATTAAAACCTCTTCTAATCTTCTTTATGAAACTCACGGCAGGAAATCTTCAAAATCATTAATCTTTGCGGCATGTGTCGGAAATCAAGAACACATGAATCCGAAACTACTCTACTGCAAGTGAGGAAGCACTTACCTTGCTTCTTGGACTCACAACCGAACAAAAAGGCTTCTAGGACCTTGGCCGACCGCCGAAGACGATGCCCTAACTCCCTTTTATTTTCTGCCCGAGCTCCGCCATCGTACGCAGAAGAGAAGGAGAGAATGGTTTAAGTTACGGGAAAACAGAGCATCAACTTATCCCTTTTTATAACTTAATATTTCTGTTAACTCCTTAAATAAATATTTCTAACTTTTCTAAACAGATTTGTCCGTTTGCATTCTTGGTCCGCCGTATTTGCCCCCGGTCAGAGGTTGCGGGTTCGATTCCTCAGCCGAACCCTTTTTCTCCTATTTATTAATTACTACTTAAATAAATTTTGTTACTTCTTTTAATCAGCATCGCTCGCTGGAACACTTGGTCAGCCACGCTTTGCTAAAATCAGGGGTCACGGGTTCGATTCCTCAGCCAAACCCTTTTTATTCCAATTTATCTCTTATTCTTTAACTACTGTTTAAATAGATTTTTCTACGTCTTTAATTTGTAATGCCCGCTGGAACAGTTGGTCAGCCACGCGTTGCTTGGCTCGTGGGTTCAAATCTCGGCTGCAACCTTTCTTTCTATTATTTCCTGTTATCAAGTTCTACTATTTAAATACATTTCATGCTTCTTTTAATCAGCAACTACTGCTTGCACACTTGGTCAGCCGGACTCGCTTAAAGCTTGGTTCGGCCGGAGGTCTCGGCTTGGACATTTTTTTGTCGAAATTTCTTTCGTTTAGTAAAAATATCAAACGACCTCCGAAAATTGCATAAAAATACTCTAAAAATTTCTAAAAATCTCTAGAATATTTCTAAAATATTTCTAAATATTTTTAACCACTATTAGGACTCATAATGAGGAATTTTGGATCGTTATAGAAGCTTACGGGACGAGGATCGTTGGAGCAGAAAAGGAGAAGTGGTCTACAACGCGTAGAAGGTCACCGGAGAACACGCACAGAATCGCCGGAGAGCACAAGCGCAAGAGCACGAAGATGAAGAAGGCGGTGAGGCGGCGAGCTCATATACCCCGGGCTCGGCCGACCGGAGCCGTCCGATCTAGGTCGTGAAAACCTATACGAAGATCCGACCGTTGAATTTAAACCGCCAAACATCGTCATCAATGCCTGTCACGTCAGGCGTGCAACGACTGCGGGTTTGACATGTGGCGCACTATCACTGGGCGACAATTAAGAGCAGCATGGGAACCCGCTCTACCTTAATGAAAAAGGATTTGCATGCTTCTCGAGAAATCGAGGTGACATCAGTCCCATCTGCGTTCGCCCAGGATAAACGGAGGAAGAAGTCCTCTAAGTGTAAGCCTTTGCTTTCCCGACTGGGTCAAAGGAGCATGCTTGACCGAGCGACTACTTTCAGAAGGCCGATCGACGAGGATCAGGTACATTCGAACTGGAGTCTATATAATGATGGAGGCTGATCGGGAAGAAATCGGTACACACTGGTCCAGTCAGTCAGACTACAACCTCCTTCGACTAGACTTGAAGGGGAGACTTGTGATGCTGTGATAAGGGGGGGAAGGCCCCACCCCGCTGACATGGTGGAGGTTAATGCCATGGTGGAGGTCAGAGTCAAGGTGGTCAAACGCCCCTATACCACTGGCCGATCGGGTAGCACGCTCGCCTGATCGGGATAAGGAAGACTCGATCCGACATCATAACAGCTCGACGAGATTCTGAGCTTCCGATGCTCAGAAAGACTGGTAGGTATCTGCAAACGCACGCCGAGCGGCTTCCCGCCTCGGCCTTATATAGACCTATAAGAACGGAGCGGATTTACGACCAAGCTACACAAACAGAAGGGCGGCCGAGCGGCTTTCCCGCTCGGCCAGATAATACACTCATCCGAGCAGAAAGTAAAAACCCAAGCCGAGCGGTTATCCTTCAAGCGGCTATCCCGCTCGGCCCAGTAAAAGACACCGCTAGCTGGACATTATCTTTTTGGGAGAATGCGCCTCTGACAGGCGGCATGGTTGACGGCCAATTCAGACAAAAGATCGTACGGCAGAAGCTTCCACTGTCACTTCAGAGATATGCTCGGCTCGTTAAGATATTGTGTCAGGGACATTTTACTGATACATCTTTTCAATGAAAACTTCGAGAAATGTGCACACCTTGGGAAGCATGCACGCACGCTATAGGAGCCCTATATAAAGGGAGAGTCCAAAATTCAGCGGAGGTATGCGATAATCTACTATTGCTGCTACTGTTCGCTACTTTGCTTTACTTCCACATATCGCCGGTGACTGACTTGAGCGTCGAAGGGCCATCATCGGGGATCCCTTCCCTGGCTCGGCTCTAACACAGTTATGGTTACAGGGTCGTGAGGAGTCAATACACGGTGAACTGGAGCGTCACATCTCCAACTTCCGTCACCTCAACTATCGGACAAGATCATCAAGGAAATAGTACTAAAAGTAAGTATCACGTCGAACATCTATACCGTGAGAGTACTTAGATCAACTATCGGATTGTGATGTCTACTTAGAGACTTTACATTGTAAGATATCACTCTCAGTATAGGTAGAAATATTAATTATTTGTTATAAATTATTGTATAACATGAGTATCTTACTACTATGTTTCGAGAAACGCATTCACAATTAAGTTAGATTTTAAAATTAATCTCTTAAAATATTTGAATAATAGTTTAAGAGAAGAAAATATACAAGTTAGAGATGGTACACGGATATCTAATATAGTTTGGAACCTCCAAACTCCTACTCCATCACCTATGACTCATTAGTCAAGTCACTCCTCAAAAACTAGTATCTTTTATCCTTTTGAAAACCTTCCAAAGGTAAATAAACCTTACAAATTAAAGCACCGTTTGTAGCAAATATATTTTTTGAGAAAAATCCATAAAGTAAAAGAAATAAATCACAAAAACACCAAGTTCCATTAAGTCAATAGTTATGCAATGCCCAAATGTCAAATATCTGATGAGTCTAATCATTAGTAGGAGATGAGTTCTAGCTCATGTGCCAGGACCTCATCAAATCTAGCAGTTCGTCCTGTCGTTGTTGGAGTTGTGAAACTCCTGTCATAGCTCAGCTAGCTCAATGAATCCAATAGTAATTATCTGCTGCAAGTGTGTAAATCTCTCGGATAATGTGAAGTGTTAAGGTGGAGCTAGCATGGTTGTTTGCAGATGTGTGTGCTCCACCTTGTCATCATTTGAGTCCGATCCTTTTCAATCTGTTGTCTATTAGCATTGGTGCGAGATCGCTTCATTGATTGAACTTGCACAGCAGAAACTTGAAGCAAAAATATAACAAGCACACACACATGCTCTAATAAGTTGGTTTTATTTGGTTCGCCGCCTACGTCCAAGGCTAACATAGTGTTCTATTATCTCTATTGATTTCCTCTTCTTGGATCAACTCCAAAGGCGGAGAAACTTTCTATAACAATGTTATAATACAATACAAAAAGAGATGAAGCAAGAACAAGTTACAATGATTTTCTTGAGGAATTTTGCTTCTTCTTCTTCAAATGCTTGCACCAAGTATGGAAGTTGAGCTCAAGAACTTCTCAGTAAGGAGTTAGCACAAAACTTTGGCTTGAGATGAAGGCTCTGCCTTAAAACGGAACCCTTTTTCCTTTTATATAAAAACTTCACTCGAATTGAAATGCAAGCTTCATTTCAAATGATTGACATCAATCAACTAATGTCAACCATCAATTGATTGATATTGATTGGAACTAGAAATAGAAGAGTATCAGTTGATTGATAAATTCGTATTAGTCGATTGATTCTCTGTTGTCAGCCATCCTAACGGCTAAATTCGCGTAAGCTTCTCTATCCTTGTTCCTAAGTACCTAATGTTAGATGAACATCTTGTTTTTTGTACTTTCATACCTGGAGCTTCCTCGTCTCCAAATTTTTACCCACCTTTGCATCTGATCTGCGCGATCTGTCTGGGTTTCTTCTTTTTATCAAAAATCTAGTCATTAACTTTTTTGGATTTTTCATGCCTTGCATCCGGTCATTCGACTTGCACGAACTTCCTTTTATCAAGAATTCGATCCTCGACCTTCTTGAACTTTTCTTACCTTGCATCCGGTCTCCAACCTGAGAAGACTTTCCCTGCACACTCATCGCACAAGTGAGATCTCATTTCATTAGCCTTAACTTAATTGTTATCAAACGTCAAAATTATATTCCTTTGACATGATTACATCAACATTGTCTAGGTATCCAAACCATGATGTGATCTCCCTTGACCATGTTAGCCAATAGAAAATGTTGCTAACCAATCTGATCGTACTTTTTGACAGCATGTTGACGTTCCCTATGGTCACATTTATTCCTAGAGATGCTAGCTAGTAGTGCAGTGAAAATATTAACAAAAGGCATATGCACTTTACCTTGGATTGGTATGGAGAAATGGATAATGGACAGGAAAATTTACAATGCTATGTTCACCACTAGATAGTGGCATAATGCATACATCATGAAGAGGTGAGAAAGGCTTAACTTAGCTTGACCTTGGGTGATCACTATAGGTAAACAACAATCGACAACTACATTATACAACACATTGTCGCGGACAAGTTCACAACCTAAAACATAATCTACCTAGGGTGTCTATGATTGTGGTACAAATGAAGGTATGAATGGTATGGAGAAATGGATAATGGACATAAAATCAACAATGCTATGTAAATATCTAAATTGTGGCATAATGCATACATCAGGTGAGGAAGCATTAACTTGGCTTGACCTCAAGTGACAATAGGTAAAAGACAACTTGAAAACTACTTTTTATAGTACATTATTGAGGTAGATAAGTTCACAACCTAAAACATCATCTGACTAGGGTGTCTATGATCATGGTAGAAATGAGAGTCTAAGGTGATGGCTTCACCTGTTTATTCCCATGGTAGAAATTGAGAGTACATGGTCTTGACAACCATTTCCTCAATGAGGTCGGCTACCATCACACAATAGTGAGCACTTTCAAATTTACCTCATGGACGAACAAAGGGGGGATTAAGGTCCTCTACCTCTAGGATTAGTCAAGTTTGTAAGGGTCTTGACACCTGGATTATTAAAAAGAAAATCATCCATAGACCTAAGGTTGCTATAAAATTCAGAGCAAAAGTTTAGGTTAATTGGTTATCTACTATAGAACATCTTTTGCAGGCTTTAATACTTAATGATGTCTACTATGTCCTACACTAATTAGAGAAAAAATGGGCGTTTAGGTATCTAGCACTATAATCTGAACTATTCAACTATAGTATGACATTTGCATTTCCTCCATCGTAAATTTATAGGTCAATGCTAAGGGTAGGTGTTGTAGATGTTTAGATTCAACTATAGCCCTCCTCGGGGTCATCATTCCTATTGTGATGTTTAGATTCGAATGATGTATGTAGACCCAACATTAATGTAAATAAAGGAAGAACATGAGGACAACAACAATATATATCAATATTGATCATTCCAAAATGGGAAAATTTTAACTTAATGGGTTTAGAAAATCATTACCTAGGGAACATCTCTAAATCAGAGAGTTTTCTAAGGCAATATGATGGGGATATATTGCTTCTTCCACATTTGAGGATTGCTTTGGTGAAACCAGAGGTCCTAGGGTTTTTCCAAAGCGCAGTTTCACTTGATTTTATTCTTTAGTTCCTTATCTATTAAGGATTTTCTAGGTATGTTTTCATGATTTCGTTTTCACGATTTCATCAAATATTACATTTACAAATTCTAATTTTTTTTGTTTTATACTCTATAGGATCTGCTTAGTGGTTAAATATCCAATAAAGATTTCTTCATCAGCTTTGACTAAGAATTTTCTTAAGTTGTCTTTTGTATTTAAAATATATACTTTACAAGTAAAAACTCAAGTGTTTTATCATGGGTGTTTTTACATTAGGGAGAGAATCTACAATGCATACCAAGAAGAAATGCAAACATAGCTAGGCTTCTATACCATAGCTACCCTCAAGTGTGTGTATGCTAATCTTCTATACCATAGCTAGGCTTCTTAAATTAATTTAAATGAAAGAAATGCAAACAAGCATTTTAAAATTAATTTAAAGGAAAGATATGCAAACAAGCTTTTCTTGAAGGTTGAATCCATAAAGCATATCTAGAAGAAGTATCAACTTTTTCTTCCTTTAACTCATGTATTTATAGTTTGTTGAATCATCCTTGTAGAAAAAAAAATGAGCTATAAGAGGGTGACTTTAAATATTTTGCTATCTTAGACATCCTTGTAGGGCAAAAACCACATATCACCAAATGGTAGATCATTGAATATCAAATTTTATGCTTGCGCCACAAGGAAGTAACATTATTTCTCATATAAGTTGTCTAAACTTTTTTTCATCGTCAAATGAGTATTTTCTATTTCCCCAATAACTTTTCAAGAGTGGATCAGCCAGTGAGTCTCGTGGCAAAAGGTGATACACTCATTTCAGACAGACAGACGTCCATCCCACCCTAGGCATTTGAAAACTAGACAGTGAACAGTCGATGGTGGCATGTCTACCATCAGTTTTCATCAAATGTGCGGAGGACACAAAAAGTTCCCTTCATCAACACTTGCTCTTAACATTTCTGGGATACACATGTGTGGCTCTACCCAGGTACTGTTTTTTACTTGTTGGATTGTCTCAGCAAAGGGAATTAATGTGTATGGCTCTGATGGCTGCCTTTCTGCCCAGTAGAATGAAAACACTGTAACCCTTGCAAGTTGCCTTTCCATCTGCTCACAAATTGAAAAGCAAAGATGGCCACGTTCTCCCAGCTTTAGCTCTGAGGAGTGAGGACCACTCTGAATCTGATGGACCACAGTGCCAACCCCTGTAGAACAAACCCTAGTGAGCAAGCACAGGGCTGGGTGCCCTTGGCAAATGTAGGAGCTTGAAACCTTGACACAGGGCCAGAGGCAGAGCAGCAGCGAGGCATGCTGCTGGCCTGCGCATGCACATGCAGGGTGACGATGCCAAGCTCAGAAATTAAAAGAGAACCAACCTGAGCTGGGTCCTGCCAAAGCACAACGAGCCAACTCAAGTGTTTTTTTCTTGGACGGACGCAAACCCCAAGTGGCTCAACAGTCAGTGAGGGAGGAGGGACTTGTGATGCACATCCTGCCAATCTGCATTGTGAGGGAACCTTGCTGATTGGACAGTGTCTCAAGGTGCAAAAGAACAAGGGCAAAAGTTAAGGGGACCAAGGTTCCAATTTAAATTGAATGAATGAATATATTAGAGGTCGGCTTACCGATTGGTGAACTAGGAAACAAGGCCATCTATGTCCGGGATTAATCGAGCAAACTCCATGCGCATGATGGATTACCAAAAATAAGGAACCAAGGCAAAAATAAGACTTGGACCAAAAATTAAACTATCAATGATGATGAGGGTTTTTGAGGACCATCTAGTAGCGTTTCAAACTTCTCGAGATTGTGAAGGCGCTGGCTAGGTTAGTTTCAGCGTAATTTGGGCTCAAATAGTTTAAAGTGTTGAATTGTTTACATGTTTTTGTAGCATGGTTTTCTATTTAAGGCATATTACCCTTAAACTTTTTCAATAGCCGGTACTCTAATTTTTTTTCTGAACAAAATAGACCTTAAATTTTTTCAATCGCCTATTTTAGCCCTCCAATTTTTTTTCTAAACAAATCATCCCTTAAACTTATTCAATCGCTTACTTTTGGCCCTCCAACTTTTTTTTTTGAACAAATCGGCCATTCAACTTTTTTAACTGGTCACTTGTGGCCTCTCCGTCATGTTTTTCTTAAAAGATTGATGAAAACTACGAAACATGCCTCCTGCATACCTTTTAGAGGGATAAAAGGCATCCATCACCCGCACCAGTGGCCATCTTCACAGTTTCCAAGATGTTGTTTCCCAAGGAAATCTTCACCAGAGAGATCGTTGCTGGCCCGTCGTAGCTACATTCCGCCGCCACACCTCCGCTAGACCCGGTTGGGCTAACACCATAGCCAGCGGATGAGGTCGATTCACCACCAGCGAGGCTGTCATCACCGCCAACTGCTAAAGAGGAGGTAGCGGCAACAGGGACAGTGGCTTTCTGCAGAAGCGTGTTGCCAACACTGTGCTCTATAGCTTCACTTTATCTAATGCTGCTACTTGCATGAGATTTGCTGCATCTTCTATGGTTTACCCTTCTAAGAGGCACGCTTCGTAGTTTTCGTTAAGATTTTTAGAAAAATTTGACGGAGGGGCCACAAGTGACCAGTTAAAAAAGTTGAATGACTAATTTATTTAGAAAAAAAGTTGGAAGGCCAAAAATAGGCAGTTGAAAAAGTTTAAGGGCTAATTTGTTCAAATAAAAAATTAGAGGGTCAAAAATAGATGATTGAAAAAGTTTAAGGGCCACGGAGATAATTTATCCTTTTATTTAAATGATAAATAGATGCTCTCTGTAATATTAGTTCATCATGTTTAGTTACATTATTTATATTTTTTAGGATGGTGGTTAGTGGTTACAAATGACGATGATGCATGCCTATAGATCTCTATTAGGCGCGCTTACATACTAGATTCAACGTATTGTACTTACTTTGGCTAAATTGATGTTTGGATTTGGTGTATATATATTAGGGCATTGTTATGTAGCTTTTCTGGTTGAACTTTTCCTAAAGTTTTGTTTTTCTTTTTGTAGGAGATTTTACGAACACCTTTTACTTAGACTTGCGTCTAGATTTGCTTGATGTAGATGACAGGAGAGTTGTTTTAAGATGTTAGACGCATTACCACATTTGTTGCTTAAAGACATCGCTCCAATGGGAGTTAGAGCTTTGCATAACCTCATAGTTCCTTTTGATTTATTGTTTACTTATTTCCTCAAATTTCTTTAATATTTAATATATTTCCTTTGCCACACATGTTTAGTTGGATAGCATACAAATTCTTTCTATTATAATAATGTGTTCTTGATTTTTATTATACTTTCGTATAATATTGCTATTGTATTTTTGTGTTTGTCATGTTTAGATGTGCTCTGAATATTATTTCCAATTTCAATGGCAAAACCAATTGGCTAGCATGAGAGACATGACAATGGGATTGTCGCATCTTAAGAGTGTATTTTTCTAGACTGGGGAAGAGGACTGAAAGCGACATGATATATTCTTCATAGTCACTTACACCTTCTACTAGTAGAAGATTCAGCTCTTTTACCTAAAGAATCTATTGTTTTTTTAAAAAAAAATCTTCATATTATATTAATTTTTAAATTTCTCATTTATCATCTATTAAAACTACATTTGATTTGATTGCTCTCGAACATTATTTTTAATTTATTCTTTCTAATAATTTCATATCTTCATTTTTAGCATTCTTATCTTTGTTACATTAACTCTTTTTACAATCTATAAAGAATAATAGATGCACTACCATGGTATAAAACCTTTCTTTTAGCCCTAAAGTAGACACGACAATTGCACAAGATTTCTAAATTTTTTACCAAAGCAATATTACCCTAAAGGTCGACACCACTGAGAAAAAGCTACAACATGCACACTCAATTTTAAAAAACTATTGTAGGAATCGTCTTACGACGTCGGAGAAGATAATAATTATTGTATGGATTAACGAAAAAAACAGAATGAAAAGAAAGATAAAAAAATATTTTATTAAAATTAGAGGGTTAAATTTCATCATCTAAGTAGGATTCTTATATAGACTGTAATCTAAGATTTAAATAAGAAAGAAATTATAATTAAAAAATCTTAATTCCAATTTGATAAATAGAAGAAATAGATCTTTTAAACAGACAATCTTATTAAAAAAAAGAAATAGATTTTTATTCGAAAAAAATAATGAACTGATATCTTAACTCAAATTAAGATGCAGATCAAGACAAATTCTGTCTAATAAATACAAAAAATACGAAAATTACTCTAAATACCTAAAAAAAT
Source organism: Zingiber officinale (assembly GCF_018446385.1). NCBI lineage: Eukaryota > Viridiplantae > Streptophyta > Magnoliopsida > Zingiberales > Zingiberaceae > Zingiber > Zingiber officinale. The sequence continues at coordinate 43,146,607 of NC_056003.1, forward strand.
TATCAAAAATAGCAAAAGGCCTAAAAAGTAGTTTAAATGGTGAAATTTGGGGTTAAAATTTGATAGTTATGGTTTCATCGATAACAAACATAGGTTTTCAAACTCTGCACGTGTGGCGAGACAGAGCTTGATTCCGAGTCCTGAGTCAAAAGTATGACCGTTTGAATTTTGAAGGCTCAAATTGTGCTTTAACATGGGTTGATCCTGCAACACCTTACAAGAAAAAAAATAGGGAACAACTCATCTCTCTGGATTGACACAGTTGGTATATATATTGGTGTTGTTGTAATAGGTTATGAGATTGGTTCTCAATGTGTGTGAAATGCATCGCGGGTCACTTGACCCCCTCCTCTTAATGCAAAGGACTACTATGCTAGGCGAAGACCCCTATGATTTATCTCCCTTCTAGATCTCATGGGCTATTCTAGAGGGCCTCAAGGTAAGGGTTATCACCTTTGTTGCATAAGTAGGGAGCAACTTGTCCCACGAGCATAGCCGAGTTGGTACTAGGATGATAGATTATCACATTAGAGCAAGGATCAAATCTCTGAAGAATAATCTTTTGCGGAATAAAATCCCTCCCACGTAGAGGGATCACTCAATCATCATGATTTACCTTTTGCTACAAGAGTAGGGAGAAACTCACCCCTCATGGTGTAACAATAAGATGTTTAGCAAATTAAACAAACACTCACAGTTTGAATTTCCACTACAGTATATTTCAAGACATTTTCTAAGAGTATGAAACAACTCAATAGCCAATGATCTAAAATTTCAATCGACGTTGATGCGGCGATAAAAGGGGACCCACCCAGCACGGGTCAACTATCGAGGTGGAGGTCAAAGTCAGGTGGTCAACATCAAGGTGTCAAAAGGCTCGCCTATGGCAGCTGAGAGGAGAACCTTAGTAAGGCCGGTCGGGGCAATCAATGTCCGATCGGCAAGAGACTTATTCGAGATGACCACCCGTCCAGCTCAGGATAATACGGTAAGATAGCCAGACGCTTAGTGCAGAACGACAGGATGTTGAGGAGACCGAAGAGTTTGTTCAATAGGGAGGTACAAACTACTATGCCTAGTCACCACAAGGAAGAGTAGTTAAGGTTGACAGAGCGGAGGAATCCCGGCAGAGCGGCTACCCAGGTCGGCCAAGCAGCAGGACTATTGTTATATCTCTCGATATCTTTTTGGGATATAGTGGCATTGACACGAGGCATGGTCAATAGGAAGATCGTACGGCGGAAGCTTCTATTATCTTGTCAGGGATATGCATGCCTTGTTAAGGTATGATATCAGAGGTGCTTTCCTGACAGGTCCTTTCATAGGACACATTGGAGAATGTGTCCACACCTCGAGGAGCGTGCACGCCATCCACCAGGGCTCTATATAAAGAGGGATCCATGCACCAGCGGAGATACACGTATTCACTATTTGCTCTAGTGCTACTATTGCTCTACTTTTTTCTACAGTTCCGGTGACTGACTTGAGCGTCGGAGGGCTAACGCTGGGGACCCCTTCCCTGGCTCGACACTATTGTTGTTTGTTTTATAAAGAAAAGTGGGGTCTATAGCCCGCCAGCAGAGCAGCCACATCCCTAGCTAGCCACCTTCTCGTTTCCGGACAGGATCATTTTGGCGTCGTCTGTGGGAATGTAGCATGCATCAGAAACGAGAAGATGGAGGATGTTGGATAACTCACCATGGTGACTTTGACAAAGGAGGAGCTCAATATGCTTATACAAACCCGAGCAGTAAGGATAGTGGAGTAACAACAACAATAAGCGCTGGCCAAGCGCCAAGCACATGAGCCCGTGAAATCAGCGGTAGGGCATCAAGAAGGATATGGAGATCGAGTGGAGCATGCATCCACTCGGGGACAGAACAAGAAGCTGACGGGCACATATGGGGAGGCACCCAATGCGTCGATCCCCTTTCATCAAACATTGTTCTGAACTCCATCAGAGGAATGGGGCAGAGCGGACAAGGACCGGGGGTTTTCCTCTAATGACGCACCCATTTGGGACGTGCAAAAATGAAAGGCACCAAGGGACAATGATTCACCCGAGCGGATCAATCAATAATTCTAGCAGGGGATTCTAGATGACCCTCTGCCCAGGCACTACACCCCGCTGGCGATCGGAGAATATAGTGGAACTACCGATCAGGATGACCACTTGGCCAAGTTTGACAATACGACCACACTTCATCAGTTCACTGACGGGGTGAAGTGACATGTCTTCCTCACCACCCTCTTTGGATCTGCACAATGATGATTCAAGCAATTATCGAGCGGATCAATCCACAGTTTCAAAGACTTCCGAGCGGCATTCCTGCAACACTTCGCCAGTAGTCGTCGTCACCAAAAGACAAGTGTCAATTTGTTCTCATTGAAGCAAGGGCCCAAGGAAGCATTGAGGGTCTACATACAATGCTTCAACTAGGTGACCATGGATACTCTATCGGTCTCCTCAGAGGTATTGGTGAGCGCCTTCGCCCAGGGTCTCACCGAAGGGGAATTCTTCTAGTCACTCATCCTGAAGCTGCTGAGGGACTTCGACCATCTACAGGAGAGCCACGGAATACATAAACATGGAAAAACCCAAGCGCCCAGAAGAAATGAGGCGCCTACCGAGCCTACAACGTGCCCGAGCGATGACCATCGAGTAGCCATCAACCACCCAAGGGACCTTGATTGGGGGGCACAACCACACCATGAGCCCAGGACAAATGTCATGCAGTATGTGGCAGCTGGTCGCCCAAAGGCTGTAAAATGAAAGGCATAGACGCCACTATTTTGCTCCTTCCATCAGTCAGCTACGCACAATACGCGCGATTGCTATGATCTGACTCTGATTGCAAGCCGACCGGCTCCTCGAGGATATCATCGTCGATCACCATCACTCGATCGGCATCACAGACGTCGGTCAACTAGTCGGAGGGAGGAAGAGAGAGGGGCGTCTAAGCGCCGCCATCGTCAGCCCCAGCGGAGGAACGACATGAGTCTCGCCCGAGCTTCTACCGAGTAGAACAAAGCCTCGGCTCAAGAGGAGGAGAATAAGAGCAACGCCGATCGGGGAGAAAATGGAATGATTGTCGGTGAGCCTGTTAGAGTGTATACTAAAAGCCTAGCTTTTGGTATAAACATTTATCTAGAAATAAGAATCACATTGGTCAAATATCTACATTTATGATAAATGTAGTTGTTCAATTAATTTATATTGTAGATAACATGGTGTGTGGTGTCACACACAGAGGATTATGTTATCAGTACCTTATAAATTATAAACAGTAACTCACGACCATAATGGAAAGGAACAAACCATCGGAAGGTCGTAGTGTAATTAGATATTAGTTTATCTTAACTATATAATTACACTAGTACACTTAGAGTGTATTGAGTAGGACCATTTGAGGTCGTTTCTTTTATACTGGCTTTATAAAGAAACAAAGACCTCGGTTATTATGGAAGTGTGTACTCTTAATCCTAATATAATAACAAGCACATATATTTGATATTTATTTCTTTAATTTATCAATGGGTGAGATTTAGTTCGATAAATCAATAAGCCCGATAAGTTGGGAAATGATATCACTTATAGTGTGTGTTGTTGATTATAGAAGGAAACTGTGTCCTAGAGATACTAGGTTGATAATGTCCTCAAGAGGAGCTCATAAAGATTGTCATGTTAAACCCTGCAGGTGGACTTAGTCCGACATGATAATAAGGATGAGTGGTACTCTCTTGGACTTAGATATTAATTAAATGAGTTGTCAGTAACTCACTTAATTAGTGGACATTCGATATCTTAAACACAGGGAGACTAACACGCTCATAATAAGAAGGAGCCCAAAATGTAATTTGGGATTGGTGCGGTAGTTCAATAATAGTTCTCTAGTGGAATGAATTATTATTGATAAAATTAAGTTGTGTGTTCGGGGCGAACACGGGATGCTTAATTTTATCGGGAGACCAAAACCAATTCCTCCTCTCGGTCCCTATCGTAGCCTCTTATTTATAGAGTACTATACCCACCTATACCCACCTTCATACCCATGTTATAGGGGCCGGCCAAGCTAGCTTGAGGATCAAGCTAGGGCCGGCCAAACCATTGGTTCATGGGTGGCCGGCCCTATTTAATTTAAAAAGAATTTTAATTTTAAAATTTTCTTATGTGAAAGATATAATTTATTGAAGAGATTAAAAATTAAAATATCTCTTTTATAAGTCTCTACAAAAGATTAAAGAAAGAGATTAAATCTCTTTCCTTATTTGTAGATTAGAAAGGATATTTTATTTCTCTTCTTTATAAATTATTCACATGTTGAAAAATTAAAATTATAGAAATTTCTTTTTATAAACCAATCATAAAAGGGATAAAAATTATTGGAGAAATTTTTTTATAAAATTTCTGGAGATAAATTAGGAAGTTTTAATTAATTAAAACTCTCCTTGTTTTGTTTTTTAAAGTGGCCGACCATTGTGTTTAAAAGAAGAAAATTGTTTTAATTAAAATAATTTTTCTTTACATGGCAAAAGAATTAAGGAAATTTTGTAATTAAATTTCCTAATTTGCCTAGGCCAAGGAATATAAAAGAAGAGGTGAGGGTGCCTTCATGTAAACAACCTCTATTATTTTTCCTCCCTCTTTTCCTTGGTGTGGTGGCCGGCCATCCTCTACCTTTCTTCCTCTTTTGTGGTGGCCGAAACTTATCTCTTGCTTGGAGTTCTTGTGGTGGCCGGATACTACTTGGAGAAGAAGAAGAAGAAGAAGAGAAAGCTTGTATCCCTTGGAGTTTGGTTGGTGTTTTGTTCTTCGTCCTTGGTGAAGCTTCTTTGTGATTGGCCGAACCTAGCTAGGAGAAGAAGAAGGTGCTTGGTGGTTTCTCATCTCGGAAGATCGTTGCCCACACAACGTCCGAGGTTAGAAGAGGAATACGGTAGAAGATCAAGAGGTTTTTCTACAAGGTATAACTAGTAAATTTTATTTCCGCATCATGCTAGTTATTTATGGAAATAATACCAAATACAATAGGCTTACGTTCTAGAATTTCGAATATGTTTTTTCGAAGTTGTGTTCTTTTGTTTCTTTCTTTTCCTTGTGATTTGATTGTTCTCTTTGGTTAACCTAAAGTTATTTTAGGAAATTAAATATTAGCTTTCTATTAAAGGTTTTGTCTAGTCGGTGGTGGTTGCTCCCATATCCAAGAAGGCCATGTGCCTCGCCACGTCAGTACTGGGAACCTTTTATGGAAATTAATATTTAATGGAATTAATAACTTAAGGAGACTTGGGTCGAACGTGTTAAGTTCCGCAGGAGATCCAAGTCAAAACCTAAAAGAACAAATAGATTAAGTTTTGGATCAAACGTGTTAAGTTCCGCAGGCGATCCAAAATTTAATTTAAAAGAACACATGGTAGCTAGGAAAAGGTTCAGACCTTTGTACAAAATTTTTGTACAGTGGAACCTATAGGTTTTCCGAGTAGCAACCAACAATTGGTATCAGAGCTAGGGTTTTGCCTCTTTGTATTTGGTATTAGTTTAATTATGCACATGTCATACATAATTTAGGCAGGTTAATAGTAGGATGTGCTAACTTTGTGGATGCAGGATCCAACTATTATGGCTTATAGTTATCATGTGTGTGATTGGACCCTTGGACATGTCAAGGGCATTTTATTGTGTGTGCATGATTGTATTATAAAATACAGCAGGAGCTGTATTTAGTTTTATTAGGATTTTATTTTTGATCTAGATACATGTACATTCCTTTTATGGAATATAGGATCAAAAATGTAAAATTCTATTTATGTCGCGGATCTAATCTTGCAAAGCGTGGAACCTTCTGAGGACTAGAGGCGCAGCGGAACTAGGAGCAAGATGGATGCGACAGCTAGACCCGGTAGCGGTGGCCAAATATGGCAGCAGCTTGGGATGACAACACACGGAGGACAACTAGAGATAAAAGCCATAATAGTTGAAAATTAGATTTTCTATTTATTTCTTTTATATTGTGCTGTGTGTGCATGTTGGTTTACATATTTAGTAGGCTAGCATAGTTAAAATTCCTCATTTATAAATAACTAAGTGGGAGAGGGATTTTTAAATAAATCCCATGGTCTCCATTACTGGTTTGTAAGTGATGCAAACAAGCTTGCGCGTTGGCTCTGAGTGCCTTCCTCCATAACGGATGAGCTTGTTTGTGGATCACTAGAACAGACTTCCATTTTTGGATGACTATAGGAAGTTAATTAAGAGCGTGTGATCTTCCCCAACGGAAGGGGCATAATCTTATTAATGGACTTAGTGACAAGTAATGGTATACACTTAGACACATCTAATAGTATCCTCCCCATCGGAGTCACTGCTATTATTTGTGTGACCAAATGAAACCAACTATTAATTTGTCATAAAACTAGGTTGACAAGATAATAAAATTAAAGGGTTAAAACCCCTCTTACAAATGATTGATTTTGTATACGTCCACACTAACGTGGCATACAAAATTAACAGTGTTTGAGATAATTTTATTTGTCATAAAGATACGTTGACAAGATAGTTAATGGGTAAAACCCTCCTTTTACAAATGTTGAATTTGTATACGTCCACACTAACGTGGCATGCAAAATTCACGGTGTTTGAGGTGTTGGTAAATTTAAATAATATTGTTTGAGGAATCAATGTTATTTTAAATTCAAAGAGTTTTGACCAAATATTTGATCAAAGACAGATCAACTATTAATTTTATTCGTCATAAAGTAAAGTTGACGAGATAATAAAATTAATGAATAAAATCTCCTCTTCGATTTTGTATACACAAAATTCATGGAGATTTTAAGGAGTTGATCTTGACCAAATGTTTTTGTGATTCTTAGGATGTTTGTCAATCCCTAGTAGTCATACTATAGAAAAGACTTAGTAGTCCCAATTGTAATGATTGGAAATAGGACTTGGACATTAAGGTAGTCTTCTTAGAACTAAGAACAATTTAGGTGTATTTAATTCATTAGTTGAAACATGTCTAGTGGTGTTATCTACCGGAACCTGGAGTGTAGATACAAGATGCCATTAATCATGTCTGCAATTCATTGCAGGGTTCCAGAAACCCGACAACTAAATGAAAGGTAAATCACCATCCACATGGGCACCACTCTGTAAAAGTGGTAACTGTTGCGGTGGGAGATGTTTATCCTTTGATAAGAATAAAATATGGATTTTAAGTAATTGTCTTTACGCACCAAGTTTAGAAAGAACCCGATTTCGGTTTCTAAACTATTATAGATATTATGTCTATTTTGATAACAAAGTTGTTATCAAGAAAAATAGGAAAGTTATCTATTCCGGTATGATGGTTGACAATTTATAATCCAATAAACTTCCACGATGCAACAAATGGAAATTAGTAACACATCTTCTAATTTTAAGAGAAAGCAACCTTGAAATGAACCAATTATATCTTTGGCATCTAAAGCTAGGTTATACTTGAGTAGGATTCATTGGTAGTGATGAACTTTGGGTTCATTGGTAGTGGAAATCTTTCCAACCTCGAGTCTTACTTGGAAGGAAAATAACCAAGAAGCTTTTAAGTCCAAGGGTATGGAGTCAAAGATATGTTGAAACGGCTCATTCGATTTGTGTGATCCTATGACTATCCAGACAAGAGGTAGTATTGAATATTTTGTCTATTTAATAGACAACTATTCAAGATACAAATAAATTTACTTAATGTACCGCAAGACTAAGTACTTTGATTAGTTCAAAGAGTACAAGGTTGATGCGGAGAAATGTTAAAGTAAAAAGTCACTATGGAAGATCGTAGTGGCAAGTACTTCTTGAGAGATTTTAGGAGTCACTTATCAGAAGTTGGATTTCAATCCCAACTAACTGCATCTGGTACACCCTAACAGAATGGTGTAGTAGAAAGAAGGTAAATGACTCTTATGGAATAATTAGATAGATGATGAGTTATTCAGAAAATTACCAAATTTGTTTTAAGGATAAACTCTGAAAACGAAAGTGAACATAGTACCTTCCAAGTTAGAACTCTCTACTCATATAGAATTGCTGAATAGGTGAAAACCTATTTTGAAGCATATTTGGATTCGGGTAATCCAGCACATATGTTAAAGAGAGACAATGATAAGTTGGATAGGAGTTCACTTGTTTGTAAGTTATCCTAAATAAACAAAAGTAGGTTTATAGTCTTAAAAATCAGAAGGTCATTGTTAGCATCAATGACTGATTTTTAGAAAAGGACTATATAATGAACCACGTGCTCATAAGTAAATTTGTTCTTAAGGAAATAATAAAGGACATGTCTAACCTAGTACCAACTGTACAAGATGAGATACCACAAGAAAACTGCAACACGTATCACAAATGATACACAATTGCATAAAGTGTCTTGTCATAGTGGGAGGGTTGTTAGGCAACCTAAATAGGTTCATGTCTTGGGAGAGTTTTTGGACTCGATCCCTGAAGGACATAAACCTGATCTCCGGACATATGACGAAGCACTCCAAGATAAATATGCAGCATCTTGGCAAAGAGTAATGAATAATAGAATTAGAATATATGTATTCTAATAAAATCTGGAAGCTTATAGAACCACCAAGTGGTGTAAAAGCCTTTGGGTGTAAAAGGTCCATAATAGGAAAAGAGGGATAGACAGGAAGGTTGAAACCTTCAAAGCAAGGCTTGATGAAAAGGAAACTTTTTCACTGGTAGCCATGCTTAAGTCTATCCGGATTCTTTATCTATTTGGCAAGTGGATGTCAAGACAGCATTCCTTAATGGAAGTCTTGAAGAAAGCATCCATATAAAGCAACGAGAAGGGTTCATTGCAAAGGGCTAAGAGCATCTTGTGTAAGCTCAATCGGTCTATGGTGAGGCAAAGCTTCAAGGTCTTGGAACATCCGTTTATCAAAGTAATTCAGACCTATGGATTTATTTAGTAAGGATAAGTCTTGTGTATACAAAAGGTGTGATGGAAGCATGGTGGTATTTCTTGTACTATACGTAGATAACATTTTTGGTAGTTGGAAACAATATCAAAATGTTGTCAGAAGTAAGGGTATGGTTGTCCAAACAATTAGATATAAAGGACTTGGGAGAATGTATATATTCTTGAGATTAAAGTAATAAGGGATCGCAAGAAAAGAATATTTTACTTATCCCAAGCTTCATACATCGGAAAAATCCTTGCTCGTTTTAAAGCATGCAAAACTCCAAGAAAGTTTTCTTACCTTTTCAGGATGGAGTAACTTTATCTAAAGATATGTCTCTGTAGACATTAAAGGAGATAAAGGAGATAAAGGAAATAAAGGCAGTTCTTTATGCTTTGGCTGTCGGAAGCCTAATGAATGCTATGCACGAGATAAGAAATCTATTTTGCCAAGGGCATAGTTGGCAGATATCAAAGTAACTCTGGACAAGGACAGTGGACTGCAGTAAAGCATATATTGAAGTACCTTAGATGCACTAGAGATTATATGCTAGCTTACAAGGCAGTTAATTTGGTCCTTGTGGGTTGTATGGATTTTGACTTCCAATCGGATAGGGACAATAATAAGTCAACCTCGGGGTTTTGTGTTTACTTTAGGAGGTAAAGTCATAACTATGGAAGAGTGATAAGCATAGGTGTTTTTCTGGACTCCACCATAGAAGTTTAGTATATGGCAAGCCTCTGAGGTAGCCATAAAAGCTGAATGACTCAATAACCTCAAGATAGACTTAGATATGATTTCTGGTTTGTCCAAAGATTATTACAATTTATTGTAATAATATTGGTGCAGTAGCAAACTCGAAGAAACCATAAGTCTATAAAGGCAAGTAAACACAATAGAGCGCAAGTACCACCCAATACGAGAAATCGTATAAACGAGGAGAAGTTGTTGCTGCCTAGAATGCATCAGATGATGACCTATAGATCTTTTCACTAAGGTCCTTAAGGCGAGAGCTTTTGATGGACATGTTGAAGGGTTGGGAATCAGATGTATGGCAGCAGATATGGCAGCTTAGTCTTTTAGTATAAGTGGGAGATTGTTAGAGTGTATACTAAAAGCCTAGCTTTTGGTATAAACATTTATCTAGAAATAAGAATCACATTGGTCAAATATCTACATTTATGATAAATGTAGTTATTCAATTAATTTATATTGTAGATAACATGGTGTGTGGTGTCACACACAGAGGATCATGTTATCAGTACCTTATAAATTATAAACAGTAACTCACGACCATAATGGAAAGGAACAAACTATTGGAAGGTCGTAGTGTAATTAGATATTAGTTTATCTTAACTATATAATTACACTAGTACACTTAGAGTGTATTGAGTAGGACCATTTGAGGTCGTTTCTTTTATACTGGCTTTATAAAGAAACAAAGACCTCGGTTATTATGGAAGTGTGTACTCTTAATCCTAATATAATAACAAGCACATATATTTGATATTTATTTCTTTAATTTATCAATGGGTGAGATTTAGTTCGATAAATCAATAAGCCCGATAAGTTGGGAAATGATATCATTTATAGTGTGTGTTGTTGATTATAGAAGGAAACTGTGTCCTAGAGATACTAGGTTGATAATGTCCTCAAGAGGAGCTCATAAAGATTGTCATGTTAAACCCTGCAGGTGGACTTAGTCCGACATGATAATAAGGATGAGTGGTACTGCTCTTGGACTTAGATATTAATTAAATGAGTTGTCAGTAACTCACTTAATTAGTGGACATTCGATATCTTAAACACAGGGAGACTTACACGCTCATAATAAGAAGGAGCCCAAAAATGTAATTTGGGATTGGTGCGGTAGTTCAATAATAGTTCTCTAGTGGAATGAATTATTATTGATAAAATTAAGTTGTGTGTTCGGGGCGATGCTTAATTTTATCGGGAGACCAAACCAATTCCTCCTCTCGGTCCCTATCGTAGCCTCTTATTTATAGAGTACTATACCCACCTATACCCACCTTCATACCCATGTTATAGGGGTCGGCCAAGCTAGCTTGAGGATCAAGCCTTGGTTCATGGGTGGCCGACCCTAGCTTGAACCCAAGCTTAGGTGGCCGGCCCTATTTAATTAAAAAGAATTTTAATTTTAAAATTTTCTTATGTGAAAGATATAATTTATTGAAGAGATTAAAATTAAAATATCTCTTTTATAAGTCTCTACAAAAGATTAAAGAAAGAGATTAAATCTCTTTCCTTATTTGTAGATTAGAAAGGATATTTTATTTCTCTTCTTTATAAATTATTCACATGTTGAAAAATTAAAATTATAGAAATTTCTTTTTATAAACCAATCATAAAAGGGATAAAAATTATTGGAGAAATTTTTTATAAAATTTCTGGAGACAAATTAGGAAGTTTTAATTAATTAAAACTCTCCTTGTTTTGTTTTTTAAAGTGGCCGGCCATTGTGTTTAAAAAAAGAAAATTGTTTTAATTAAAATAATTTTTCTTTACATGGCAAAAGAATTAAGGAAATTTTGTAATTAAATTTCCTAATTTGCCTAGGCCAAGGAATATAAAAGAAGAGGTGAGGGTGCCTTCATGTAAACAACCTCTATTATTTTTCCTCCCTCTTTTCCTTGGTGTGGTGGCCGGCCATCCTCTACCTTTCTTCCTCTTTTGTGGTGGCCGAAACTTATCTATTGCTTGGAGTTCTTGTGGTGGCCGGATACTACTTGGAGAAGAAGAAGAAGAAGAAGGAGAGAAAGCTTGTATCCCTTGGAGTTTGGTTGGTGTTTTGTTCTTCGTCCTTGGTGAAGCTTCTTTGTGATTGGCCGAACCTAGCTAGGAGAAGAAGAAGGTGCTTGGTGGTTTCTCATCTCGGAAGATCGTTGCCCACACAACGTCCGAGGTTAGAAGAGGAATACGGTAGAAGATCAAGAGGTTTTTCTACAAGGTATAACTAGTAAATTTTATTTCCGCATCATGCTAGTTATTTATGGAAATAATACCAAATACAAGAGGCTTACGTTCTAGAATTTCGAATATGTTTTTTCGAAGTTGTGTTCTTTTGTTTCTTTCTTTTCCTTGTGATTTGATTGTTCTCTTTGGTTAACCTAAAGTTATTTTAGGAAATTAAATATTAGCTTTCTATTAAAGGTTTTGTCTAGTCGGTGGTGGTTGCTCCCATATCCAAGAAGGCCATGTGCCTCGCCACGTCAGTACTGGGAACCTTTTATGGAAATTAATATTTAATGGAATTAATAACTTAAGGAGACTTGGGTCGAACGTGTTAAGTTCCGCAGGAGATCCAAGTCAAAACCTAAAAGAACAAATAGATTAAGTTTTGGATCAAACGTGTTAAGTTCCGCAGGCGATCCAAAATTTAATTTAAAAGAACACATGGTAGCTAGGAAAAGGTTCAGACCTTTGTACAAAATTTTTGTACAGTGGAACCTATAGGTTTTCCGAGTAGCAACCAACAGAGCCGACCGACGGTGATTCCAACAGACAGAGGAAATCACATGCTCGGCGACTAGAGATTCACGCTGTTGGGTGCGGCAAGGAGAAGACCGAAGGACCTGAGATCAGCTTTGGCTCCCAAGATTTAGATGGAGTGGAGATCCCTCACGATGATGCCCTGATCATCCGAGCGGTAATCGCTAATTTTACTATTTATTAAACATTTATTGATATAGGAAGTTCAGTGAATATTATATTCAAGAAAGCATTTGACCAGCTGCAAATTGATCGGAGCAAGTTGTGGCCAATGATGACCCCACTCTATGAATTCACAGGCAACAAAGTGTTGCGGATTGGTTAGGCATGGCTGGCCATTTCGCTTAGAGAGGAGCTGCTAAAGAGGACAAGGACCACAAACTTCATTGTGGTGGACGCGCCGTCTACCTACAACATCATATTAGGTCGACTGACCCTCAATGAGTTTCGAGCAGTAGTATCCACCTTCTGCTAGAAGATTAAGTTCCTGGTGGACAACAAGGTGGGTGAAGTCAAAGGCGACTAGTAGACCGCTCGATGATGCTATGTCGAGATGGTTAAGTCTGAAGCAAGGGCTGCACAAAAGAACCCGCGCTTGGAGGTAAATGTCATCATGGAGGAGCCCCCTGCGTCGGTCTATAAGGAGAAGGAGGAGGTCCAGCTCCACCCCAGCTGGTCAGAGGCAACTATGTTTATCGTCGCCGACCTTGAAAGCAAGAAGAAGGCAGAGTTGGTCACTTGCCTCAGGAGAAACCATGATGTGTTTGCCTAGACGATGCACTATCTCCTGGGCATCTCACCGAGCATGGTTCAGCACAAGCTTCATGCCTGATCGGACGCTCGGCCTATAAAGTAGAAGAAGAGGAACTTCAGCGTAGAGCAAAACCAGATCATCCGGATGGAGATAGAAAAATTACTGGAGACCGGCCATAACCGTGAAGTCCAATTTCTGAGCTGGCTGGCCAATGCTGTGCTGGTCTCCAAGCTAGGTAATAAGTAGTGGGTCTGCATCGACTTCCGTGATCTGAATAAGGCATGTCTAAAGGATTTCTATCCGTTGCCCATAATAGATCAGATGGTGGATTCTATGGCATGCTGCGAGCTAATCTGCATGCTTGACATGTACCAAGGATACCACCAAGTGTCACTCGCTCGGAAGGATCAAGACAAGGTCAGCTTTATAACAGCCAACGGAACCTATTGCTACAATGTCATTCTGTTCGGATTTAAAAACGTCGGCGCCACCTACCAGAGGTTGATGAACAAGGTGTTCCGATAACAGATCGGCAGCAACATGGAGGTATATGTCGATGACATATTAATAAAATCTCTCCAAGCTGTTGACCTTTGTGTAGACATCGAGGAAACTTGCCGAAACTTGAAGGCCTATAGAATAAAACTCAACCTGATCAAGTGAAGGCGCTATAGGATATGCCCCCGTCCCGTAACTTGAAGAAGGCCCAACAACTGACAGGACAGATCACAGCACTATCAAGGTTCATCTCCAAGTCATCCGACCGAAGTCATCCGTTCTTCAATGTGTTGCGCCGAGGGATAAAATTCTAATGGGACGAATAATGCAACAAGGCACTGGAGGAGCTCAAGGAGTACCTTAACTCCCTGCTTGTACTGGCCAAGTCGAGCGCTGGTGAGCCACTCTAGATCTACTTATCATCCACTGAATATGCGGTTGGCTCAGCATTGGTAAGGCAGAACGGCCAGGAGCAACATCTTGTGTATTTTTTAAGTCATATATTAAAAGATGCAGAGTCCCGCTACACTTGTCTTGAAAATTAGCATACGCACTAATGCTCACCACTTGGGAAGAATCCTTCTTAACCTAGAGGCATCCGGACGGCTAATCAAGTGGACAACCAAGCTGAGCGAATTTGATATACAGTATCAGCCCCAAACGGCAATCAAGGCCTAGGCCTTAGCTGATTTTGTCACTGAGATCCAAAACACCGAGCCAAAGGTAACTTGGAAAATATATGTAGATGGTTCATCTACTAGACAAGGCAGTGGGATCAACATTTTATTGATTTCACTGTGGGAAGACAGGATGCAGCTGTCCGTTTGGCTAGACTATCGGCGACAAATAATAAAGCTGAATATAAAGCCTTGATACACAACTTATAGGTACCTCGGCATGTCGGAGCTACAAAAGTCCTCATCCACTTGGACTCTCAGTTGGCCACTCAGCAGCTATTAGGGGCGTTCAAAATATGAAACTCCCGACTCAAGCTATATGCAGAAGCTTTTGAAAAGTTGAAGGCCAACTTTCAAGAGGTCGTTATACATAAGATCCCCTGATCAGGCAACCAGGCCATGGATGAACTGGCTAGGTTAGCCAGTTCATTATCTCCGGTTGTGATAAGCTAGCCGATCAACTAGGTTTCGCTAGTGGCACGCATCGATAGAATGGACGGAGTAACTTTTTTGAGCAACTGGAGGACCCTGTTGATAGAGTTCCTCCGATCAGGTAGCGCTCCGGCTGATCAGGAAGAAACTCGTCTATTGAAAAAGAGGGTTGGACGGTTCACTCTGATCGGGGATCAGCTTTATAAGTGAGCTTTTTCAAGGCCGCTTCTCAAGTGTGTTGGATCGAGGGACATAGAATACATCCTCCAAGAAGTACATTAGGGCTCCTGCGAAAGCCATTTTGGCGGTCGATCGTTGGCCCGAAAGATCCTCCTTACTAGATATTTCTATCCCACGCTGCAAGATGATGTCGCACGGACAATAGCCACCTGCCTATCATGCCAAAAATATCATAATATCTTACACCAACCGACAGAGGAGATGAAGGTATCCATGGTGCCTTGCCCATTCGACTAATGGGGCATGGATATCGTTGGACTGTTTCCAATAGCGACCGGTCAGCGAAGATTCCTACTTGTCGCAGTGGATTACTTTTCAAAATGGGTGGAGGCCGAGCCGCTAGCAAAGATAGTGGAACATGTTAGATGTAGTAATTAAATAATATTTAAATAATGATGTTAATTAAGGAAATACCTTGTAAGAATTTTTTTAGAGATTTTTAGAAATTTTTTCGGATTTAATCCGAGTTCGGATGATACATTTTAAGGGGTAGATGCATTAGATTAAGAGAAAGCCTGTTTAGATATCCCAATTAAATTAGGGTTAATTAATTTCATTAATCTAAGTTGGAATTATTTAACCTAGGTTTAAGTGACAAAACCTAAGGGTGAATCGATTCTTTCCTCTCCCGATCCACCGTTGAGCTCCTCTTCTCTTGACTCGTATTGCTGCCCTTCCCTCTCGCGATGCCCCATTCGCACCATCCCCATCAAGCCATCGATCATCGATTCCGCTAGTCGTTGTGGGAGCAGCCGTCGGCCCTTCTTCTGTCATGAGCAGGAAACCAATGGTTTCCCCAAGCACCATCGCTCGTCCTTCGCGAGCGTCTAGGTCGGCAATGCTGACGCTGCTGACCATTGCGAGAGAGCCAGTGTCCATGGTGTATTTCCCCTTGATCCTTTTTCCATCGTCTATCATAGATCACCACAAACAGTCTCCACTGTGTTGGGACCTTAGATGGCTAGAGGGGGGTGAATAGCCTCTTTGAAAAACACTAAACACAAATTTCTTCAAGAACTTTGTTAGCACAGCGGAATTAGAAAACTAAAACAAGAAAGCACAGCACACTAACTCAGAGATTTACGAGGTTCGGGGATAACTTGCCCCTACTCCTCGGCGTGTCCGTAAGGTGGACGAATCCTCTTGATCTTTCGGTAGATCACACCCCGGAAGCTATCCGGCTAAAGGATTCTCCTTCTCGGTGGAGTAACCTCTCCACAAAGTCTTTAACAGCAGTAAGAAATTAAGCACAAGACTTACAGTAGTGGCTCAAGTGAAATGATCAAAGGAAGCTCACAGCCACAATCAGCGAAGAACAAGCACACTGCTTCAATCTTCCAGAGAGTTTTTCACCACAGTGTTTTTCACAGCAAGAGCACAAAAAGCATTATCACGAGAGCCTCTCCTCTCCACCTTCATATGCCTCTCTGCTCTGTAACGGATCTCTGCCAAACCTGCAGCAAATCCCTGCAAATCCCTGCAACCGTCCACGACGTCGCCAATCACGCTTCTTCCTTGTCTGATTATCTCAGCTCCCACCAATGGCATCCTCGTTTCCACTGGTACCTCTGAGCTTGAACCTATCAGCACAAGTCAAGCTGATTTCGACCAAACGGCTGCCAGCAGATCGCAAACGAGTCGTTGCTACCAAAACTGGTTTGTCCGCAGCGAGACACAGCAAAAGCTTTTTCGTCGCCTTCTACTAATGATCCTTAATTTGAATTCACCCAACATCAAGTAATCTGTAACCTGTAACTTCGAGAAAGCTTACAGCAGATGGTTAGAAACGAAATAGGTAAAAGCAACTGCGAATAAGAAACAATAAGAGAAAGCGCATGCAAAACAAGCCATACTGTGGATCGGTCTGCAGACCGATCCATGCTTTCTGGATCATCTCTGATCGGTCTGCGGACCGATCAGGAACTAATCTGATCGGTCCCCAGACCGATCAGATAGCGTTGTTTGAAAATACGCACAGCTCTTGATCGGTCTGCGGACCGATCAGGAACTAATCTGATCGGTCCCCAGACCGATCAGATAGCGTTCTTCCCAAACGTTTACAGCTTCCTGATCGGTCTCCTGACCGATCAGTAACATCACAGTAGGCTACTGATCGATTTCTGATCGGTCTGCAGACCGATCAGTAAATTCCTGATCAGTCGGCAGACCGATCAGGTATAAAGGTTTCACTGGATCGGTCCGCAGACCGATCAGGTGTCCAAGGTTTCACTGGATCGGTCTGCCGACCGATCCAGCTTCTTGACTCAGTCCGGGTCGAGCCCTCTCTGACCTAGTCCGGAGAAACGAGCTCCCTAGCTCTCTCCGACTTCATCTGGTCCTAGAGAACGAGCTACCGAGCCCTCTCTGACTTCGCATGCCAAGCTTCCTTCTTGGACTTTTCAACACCAGATGTCCGATCACCCTTGATCCATCTGGATTTTCCCTTGCCTGGCTTCACTCACCAGGACTTGCACCTAACTTCACTCACTAGGGTTTTCACCTGGCTTCACTCACCAGGACTTTCCAACTGCCTAACATCCCAGTTAGGACTTTCTCAATCAGGTCAACCTAGTCAACCTAGATTAGTAATTAATCTGAGTTAAATATCTGATACAAACTTAAATCAGTGTTAACATCCAGGTCAGACTGTATCAACAATCTCCCCCTTTTTGTTGTTTGACTACACGATTTAAGTTTAGATCAGAAATGCTCATTTACCCATAATTTTAGGGAAATCGGGATCCTCCCCCTAAGACGGATATACCACCAAGTCAATGACGGGAATCAAGATCCTTCCCGTTATCCTCTCCCCTAAAATCAAGCTTCCATACATTTCTAAACTTAGGTATCCTCTCCCCCTTTGTCAAACACCGAAAAGGTGCAAATGAGGTGACAAAAACTCAAAAGGCTCCCCCTTAATCCATACTGCCTTCTCTTAACCGACCTAGAGTTCCCTCTAAGGTCTCAATATGACAGTAAGAAAGACAAAAGATACAATCAAATCATGGCATAGGAACAGCATATTAAAAAAATAGAAAATGAAGCATAACAAGGAGCAAGCAAATATAAAACCGAGTAGCATAAATATATGAGTAGCATCAGAAGTGCAAACATCCAGATCAGACTAACAAATAACATCCAAAATACATACAGACAAGGTGACACACAGACTATATCAATCAACGTCCTCAACATGAGGAGCATCATCATCATCGGCAGGAAGGGTGAAATCCTGAGGCAGCACGCTGGAGGATGGATAGCCTGGGTAAGACTGCGGAGGCGGGTAGCGTGCCATCCATCCGAGTAGCAACTGCTGTGTCACCACCTGATGACTACGCATATCATCGAAGCGCTGGTCAATATGCCCGCGCAGGTCATCGTAGCGCTGGTCTATCCGAATACGTAGTCCATCGAACTCAGCAGCCACCATCTCCTCGTGTCGATCAAAGCGACTCTCCAGCTCGGCGATCCGCAGATCGAGATCCGCCCGCCAATGTCGCAGGAGGAGCACGGTGCAACTGTCGTGGAGGTCCCGTGGTAACTCACCTAAAGCTCTCCCATCCTTCCACCGAACATCCCCATTTCGCCCTATGATTCCGGACTTGGAAAATGCCCGTTTCCCAAGTCGGCAATCCTGCCCATTTTGATTATTCTACCCTTAGAGACATCAACCTGAAGAGTCTCAAGCCAATCAGTAATTATATGCCCATAAGGCATATAAATAGTGAAGCCGCTAGGCTGAGAATAGGATATGATTGAGGAGTAGATGCTCGACATGATATCAAAATCGAGACGCCGACGCAAACCATAGAGCATAAGACAATGATATGATCGGATCTCAGATAAGGGTTTAGATGTGATAGGTAGAAGGCAGTTCGTGACAATTTTAAAAAGAATGTAATCTTGAGGAGATAATCTCAAGGCTGCAAAAGTAGGGAAGTCAACATCTAGCTCATCTAGCCCTTGTCTAGGCTGTCTGAAGAAGTACTCATATATGTCGTCAGGTGAGATATCAAACGGTGGAAGTAATTGTTCTGGTAAGTCAGGAAATATCGAAAAAACCTCACCGGAACACCTCCGACAATCGAGATACTCAAAGAAAGATGAGATACTGAAATCAAGAGTCCGCTTAGCAACTCTTGTTTTAAAACCTTGATCACTAGTCTCATGAAGGTTATTATAGAACTCAGAGACCAGGTCATAGTTGATATCTCGTTCCAAGTAGACTAGTGAATCGAGTTTGTAGTATGCTATGATTTCGGACACTTGTGGGCAAAATTCGTCCATGAATTTTCTATCCACGGACCTACAAGGGAGTAATTTGAAAGTCCTTTGTTGAAAAGCTTGCTCAGACTGGCGGTTTGGGAATCTACTGGAACTAGCTGGTTGGGGTCGAGAGGGAGCAGGAGAAGTTTTGGATTTGGATTTCTTGGTTGATTCCTTAGAGGTTCCCTCACCATCAGTGGGTTTCTTCCTAAGGGGATACAATGTGGTAAAATGGGGCAATGAGTGAGCACCGGAGCCACCAACAAATAAGAACCGAGACAAACACAACAACAGAAGATGAGAAATGAAAACACAATGCCAAGTTCTATAGAGGTAGGAGTTACCTTGGAGCCATGGAACTCTCGGCTAGGGCTTCCGAGGGCTGGAGCTTCGGCGTGCAAGGAGAAGAGAAAGGGTGGGCTGGTGGGAAGAGTCGGCTAGGGTTCGCGTGAATGAGGGAAAGAAGCGATCGGGAGGTTTTAAGGGTTAAGATGGGTGTACAGTGAAGAAATGATCGGACGGTTGTCCGATCGGAAGGTATCCGACGCCCTGATCGGTCACGGACCGATCGATCAGGAACCTCTGACGATGCGTGGACCGATCGAAGGTGATCGAGCATTCGTGAAGCCCGATCGGTCACCGACCGATCAGGGAACTTCTGATCGGTCCGTAGACCGATCGGAGATCGACAAAGAAGAGTCTCCAGGAGTTTCGAATCGAACCCTGATCGGTCTATGGACCGATCGGGAGAGTTCCGTATCAGATATCCCGATCGGTCCACGGACCGATCAGGAGACAATAACTGGATCGGTCTGGATCGATCCAGTGAAAGATTGGAAGTTTGGATCGGTCCGTCGACCGATCCATTTATACCTTAGTGCCCGATCAGTGTCTGATACTGAAATTTTCAGTGATTTCAGTTTGATAGTTCGTAGAAGTTTCTCCAGTAAAACTTTCAAAATCAATATCTAGAACCCTGAGATTCTACAAGCATAACTATGTCCTAACGATGGGCTCTTATGGTGTGAATTTTTTTATAACTTGAGACTTTCAAATTCGACCACAAACACTGAGATTTCAGACAAGTTTCAAGTTTGTCAAAATAGACAACTCAAGGTTAAAGACTGAAGTCTTCAACCTTGCTATGTTCAGTCCCAGATTTGGCAAAATATGTCCAAATTTCTATCATTATTTCAATGACTTATCCTAGTTTCAATCAAAATCACGAAAAGTATCGATCAAAGGTATCAAACATTCCAACTATCAAGATTACATGATTTATAGAGAAAAGTCCAACCAAGTTTCCTTGGTTGGAATATATGAGTAAGATCTAGGAACCAAATACACATGAATTATGTAATGGTCTTCCCCATACTCAATTAATGTCTCTTCAACCTAATTATTCAAGGGATGCATGATACATTTTGAATAATTTGGTTGTTCCTAGCATCTCACCCCATTTCTAGCAAACAAAAATATGTTGTTAAACCTTATAGTTTGTGTGAGATGTTCCCAAGTTGCCCAAAATATTGTCCCAATTACTCTTGTCATTTTAATAGTCCTTATTGATCATGGTGAAGTTCTAATGACCTAAGGAGCCAAACACATCCCCAACTCCCTCCTTAAATGACTAAATTCATTTTCCGGAAGGGGTTTGGTGAAAATGTCGGCTAGGTTTGACTTTGACTCCACATATGTGAGCACAATGTCACCCCTAGCTACGTGATCTCTAATGAAGTGATGACGCACTTCAATGTGCTTGGTCCTTGAATGATGGACTGGATTTTTAGTTAAGTTGATCGTGCTAATGTTGTCACATAGCACTTGTACACCCTTATAAGAAAGTCCATAATCCTCTAGGGTGTGTATCATCCACAACAATTGTGATACACTCTCTCCCATGGCAATATATTCGGCCTCGGTTGTGGAGAGAGCAACACAATGTTGCTTCCGACTTGACCAACTAACTAAACATGAACCTAAAAATTGGCAACCCCCACTCGTACTTTTCCGATCCAATTTGTACCCAGCATAATCGGAGTCGGTATAACCTATCAAGTCAAATGATTCAGTACGAGGGTACCAAAGACCTACTCTAATTGTGCCTTTAAGGTATCTCAGAATTCTCTTAACTGCAATTAAGTGAGATTCCTTGGCACAGACTTGATACCTAGCGCACATGCCCACAGCAAAGAGTATGTCCGGTCAACTTGCTGTGAGATATAGAAGACTACCGATCATGCTTCTATATTGCGTTAGATCAACTGATTTTCCACTCTCATCATTGTCAAGACGAGTGCTCGTCGCCATAGGAGTGGATACTTCCTTAGAATCACTCATTTTGAATTTCTTAAGCATCTCTTGAGTGTATTTTGCTTGATGGACATAAATGCCATCTCTAGTTTGTTTGATTTCTAGTCCAAGGAAGAATGTCAATTCTCCCACAAGACTCATTTCAAACTCACTTTCCATGTGAGTGATAAATTCATTTAAATAGCCCTTGTTATTTGAGCCACAAATTATGTCATCGACATATACTTGGGCTACAAAAATATTTTCACCATCTCGACGAAGAAATAGTGTTGGGTCTATTTGCCCCCTTACAAAACCCTTTTCTAATAGATAAGTCGACAACCTTTCGTACCAAGCTCGAGGTGCTTGTTTTAGCCCATAAAGAGCTTTCTTGAGCTTGAACACGTGGTTTGGAGCTTCGGTATTCACAAACCCCGGTGGTTGTTCAACGTAGACTTCTTCTTTAATGAAACCATTTAAGAAGGCCGATTTAACGTCCATTTGGTAGAGCTTGAAACCTCTATGTGCAGCAAAAGCTAGCATTGAACGAATGGACTCCAATCGTGCCACAGGAGCATAGGTCTCATCATAATCGAGGCCTTCAACTTGACTATAGCCCTTGGCTACTAGTCTTGCCTTGTTTCTTACTACCTCTCCCTTTTGGTTTAACTTATTTTTGAAGACCCATTTAGTTCCAATAATGGTGGTCTTCTTAGGTCTAGGAACCAAGTTCCACACTTGGCTTCTTTCAAATTGACCTAACTCATCTTGCATAGCTATGACCCAATCAGGATCATGCAATGCCTCATCAACTAGTTTAGGTTCGATTTCTGAGATCAAAGCAACCTCATTCGACTCATTTCTGAAGAATGATCTAGTCCTAACCCCTTGTTGGATGTCTCCCACAATCTGGTCTTGTGGATGACTAGAGACTATCCTAGATTGCCTTGGAGTTGGCGGTGCCTCATGAGTGGTCTCACTCGGCACAGGCAAGAGATCAGATTGAGCCCTTTCTTGCCTTTGCTCATCATCTTCAGAGTCAACTTCGACTCTTCCAATGTTTTGATCATTCAAACTTAGATTTCTAAGTTCGAATTGAATTTCTCCTACATCCCTTGATTGATCATTTGATTTAGGGATTTCTTCAAATGCTACGTCTAAGGACTCTTCAATCAATTTAGTCCTCTCATTGTAGACTCGATAGGCTTTGCTGGTAAGAGAGTACCCGACCAGTATCCCTTGATCAGCCTTAGCCGTGAACTTCCCAAGATGGTCCTTGGTGTTTAAGATAAACACTTTACAACCAAACACCCTAAGATGTTTAATTGTAGGCGGTTTCCCAAACCAAAGTTCATGGGGAGTCTTTCCTAAAAACCTATGTATTAAAACTCGATTTTGCACATAGCAAGCTGTATTCACAACTTCAGCCCATAAGTAGCTCGGTAGTGAGTACTCATGAAGCATGCTTTGTGCAGCCTCTTGTAGGACTCGGTTCTTTCTCTCCACAACCCCATTTTGCTGTGGGGTCCTTGGAGTAGAGAACTCATGCCTATATCCCTTTTCTTGACAAAACTCTAAAAACCTATGATTTTGAAATTCTCCACCATGATCACTTCTAATGGTTTTAATTGTTGTCGATTTTTCATTTTCAGTTCTTCTACAAACAGAAATAAAAATATCTATAGTTTGGTCCTTATGTTTCAAGAAGAAAGTCCATGTGTATCTAGTAAAATAATCAACGATTACCAAGCAATATCTACTTCCATTCAATGATATTACACTATTGCAATCAAATAGGTCCATGTGCAATAAATCTAAAGCAGTAGATGTACTTACAGTGCTTTTACCTTTATGAACAACTTTTGTTTGCTTACCCTTTTGACATGCATCACATAGTTTGGTCTTGTGGTACTTGATGCTGGGTAAGTCTCGCACTAATCCTTGGTTGGCCAACTTCCGGATGTTCTTCATGTTTACATGTGCCAATCTTCTATGCCATAGCCAAGACTCGTCTTCTTTCGACATGAAACACTTAATCAAAGCATTAGTAGCACTTTTAAACGATACTTGATAAATATTATCAACCCTTGTGCCTACTAGTACCGTGTCAAGTGTGTCAATGTGTTTAACCAAACATTGACTTGAATGAAATTCAATTGTGTAACCCGTATCACACAATTGACTGACACTTAGGAGATTAAAAGTCATCCCCTTGACTAGAAGGACATTCTTGATATGAAGACATTCGGATATATGAATGTCTCCAATTCCTACAACCTTAAGGCTACCATTATTACCAAAAGACACATTACCTCTACTTTTGTTTTGAATGGTAGTAAACAGTGATTTGTTCCCAATCATGTGCTTGGAGCATCCACTATCAACAAACCAAGTTGATAGATGCTCCCCCACCAATGCCTACAATACACGAAAAATAGAGGTTTTAGGTACCCAAATCTTGGGACCTAATGCTTCTACAACGAAAGACCTAGGAACCCATGCCTTAGTCATACCTTTCCTAGTTCCATGAACTCTAGAAACATGTGATCTACTATTTTGAGTTCTAGACATTAGAGAAATGAAACTCGACTCCTTGGGTTGATACCCTAACCCGGCTTTGTTGTAAACTGCCCTTTGGGCATTTAGAATCATGTCTAGAGTCTTAGAGCTAGTTGAGAATTTCTCAAGCATTTTCTTGAGTTTCTCAACCTCACCCTTTAAGGCCTTGTTCTCATCCTCAAGGACTTCTAGATGTAGGTCATCGACCTCATCTTCCCTAAGGGTCCTTAAGGTTTTACTTCTTCTTTCAACAATTTATTTTCTGTTTTTGACTTTTTAAGCAATGTAGATAAGTGAGTGATAGTTTTATAACACTTTTCTATATGAGAAGAGGTTACCTCTTCATCATCCGAAGATGATGAAGCCGTGGTTGAAGCGCTTGAGTCATCACTCTCGGATTCGACTCTTCCCTTGCCATGAGTGCCAATTGCCGAGTGCTCTTTTCCATCTTCTCTTCTTCCTCCGATGAGCTTGATGAGGACTCATCCCAAGTGGCCTTGAGAGCCTTCTTCTTCTTGGCTCTTTCCTCCTTCCTTTTGGCTCGTTCCTCCTTCCTCTTTAGTTTCGGACACTCGCTCCGAATGTGTCCTTTCTTGCTACACTCATAACATGTAACATTAGATTTATCAAAATTTTGATCATTAGTTTTACCTTTTCCTTTGTATCTTCGGCCTCTTCTCATAATCCTCCTTACGAAGTTCGCCATCTCGCTTGATGATGATCCACTTTCATCATCGGATTCGGAAGAAGAGGTGGATGAGGAAATCTCCTTTTCTTTCTTCTTTTCCTTCTTCCTTCTTCCATCCTTGCTCTTTGGTCCTGCAAATAAAGCAATACCCTTCTCTTTTTGACCTTTGTTAGCAAGCTCATGAAGTTCCATCTCACAGAAAAATTCATCTAGTTTAACAATGGAAAGATCCTTGGATACCTTGTAGGCATCTACCATGGATGACCAC
Organism: Zingiber officinale; assembly: GCF_018446385.1. Taxonomy (NCBI): domain Eukaryota; kingdom Viridiplantae; phylum Streptophyta; class Magnoliopsida; order Zingiberales; family Zingiberaceae; genus Zingiber; species Zingiber officinale. Next base: position 43,171,734 of record NC_056003.1, read on the forward strand.
AAGGCATTCCTAGGAAAAGATTTAAGAGCGTACCTTACTAGGTCACGGTTTTCTACCCGTTCATCCACGGAGTGGAGACCATTGATGATCTCCTTGAATCTCCCATGAAGTTCACTCACCGTTTCATTGTCCTTCATGGTTAGATTTTGGAGCTGATTCAAGAATAGGTCCCTCTTGGCAATCCGAGAATCTCGAGTTCCCTCTTGGAGCTCGATGAGTTTGTTCCATAGGTCTCTTGCACTTGAGAACGGACCTACCTTGACGAGTTGGTCCTTGGCGATTCCACATTGCAAGGTGACCATAGCCTTGGCATCGGCTTGTGCTTTGCGAAGTTGTTCGGTAGACCACTTTGACGACTCGAGTTCCTTACCTTCTTCATCCTTTGGTGGTGTGAAGCCTTCCTTGACTGAGAACCACATGGCTATGTTGGTTTTGAGGTAGTACTCCATGCGGCCCTTCCAATATTGAAAATCTGCTCCTTCGAAGTAAGGTGGACGGTTGGTGCTAAATCCCTCCTTCATGGCCATTGTTTTGCTCTTCGGGTTGTTAAGCCGAAATGAAGAGTGCTCCGATACCACTTGTTGGGACCTTAGATGGCTAGAGGGGTGAATAGCCTCTTTGAAAACACTAAACACAAATTTCTTCAAGAACTTTGTTAGCACAATGAATTAGAAAACTAAAACAAGAAAGCACAGACACATAACTGATTTACGAGGTTCGGGATAACTTGCCCCTACTCCTGCGTGTCCGTAAGGTGGACGAATCCTCTTGATCTTTCGGTAGATCACACCCGAAGCTATCCGGCTAAAGGATTCTCCTTCTCGGTGGAGTAACCTCTCCACAAAGTCTTTAACAGCAGTAAGAAATTAAGCACAAGACTTACAGTAGTGGCTCAAGTGAAATGATCAAAGGAAGCTCACAGCCACAATCAGCGAAGAACAAGCACACTGCTTCAATCTTCCAGAGAGTTTTTCACCACAGTGTTTTTCACAGCAAGAGCACAAAAAGCATTATCACGAGAGCCTCTCCTCTCCACCTTCATATGCCTCTCTGCTCTGTAACGGATCTCTGCCAAACCTGCAGCAAATCCCTGCAACCGTCCACGACGTCGCCAATCACGCTTCTTCCTTGTCTGATTGTCTCAGCTCCCACCAATGGCATCCTCGTTTCCACTGGTACCTCTGAGCTTGAACCTATCAGCACAAGTCAAGCTGATTTCGACCAAACGGCTGCCAGCAGATCGCAAACGAGTCGTTGCTACCAAAACTGGTTTGTCCGCAGCGAGACACAGCAAAAGCTTTTTCGTCGCCTTCTACTAATGATCCTTAATTTGAATTCACCCAACATCAAGTAATCTGTAATCTGTAACCTGTAACTTCGAGAAAGCTTACAGCAGATGGTTAGAAACGAAATAGGTAAAAGCAACTGCGAATAAGAAACAATAAGAGAAAGCGCATGCAAAACAAGCCATACTGTGGATCGGTCTGCAGACCGATCCATGCTTTCTGGATCATCTCTGATCGGTCTGCGGACCGATCAGGAACTAATCTGATCGGTCCCCAGACCGATCAGATAGCGCTGTTTGAAAATACGCACAGCTCCTGATCGGTCCCCAGACCGATCAGATAGCGTTCTTCCCAAACGTTTACAGCTTCCTGATCGGTCTCCTGACCGATCAGTAACATCACAGTAGGCTACTGATCGATTTCTGATCGGTCTGCAGACCGATCAGTAAACGTTCAGTAGCTACTGATCAATTCCTGATCGGTCGGCAGACCGATCAGGTATAAAGGTTTCACTGGATCGGTCTGCCGACCGATCCAGGTGTCCAAGGTTTCACTGGATCGGTCTGCCGACCGATCCAGCTTCTTGACTCAGTCCGGGTCGAGCCCTCTCTGACCTAGTCCGGAGAAACGAGCTCCCTAGCTCTCTCCGACTTCATCTGGTCCTAGAGAACGAGCTACCGAGCCCTCTCTGACTTCGCATGCCAAGCTTCCTTCTTGGACTTTTCAACACCAGATGTCCGATCACCCTTGATCCATCTGGATTTTCCCTTGCCTGGCTTCACTCACCAGGACTTGCACCTAGCTTCACTCACTAGGGTTTTCACCTGGCTTCACTCACCAGGACTTTCCAACTGCCTAACATCCCAGTTAGGACTTTCTCAATCAGGTCAACCTAGTCAACCTAGATTAGTAATTAATCTGAGTTAAATATCTGATACAAACTTAAATCAGTGTTAACAGCAAAACAACATCCAGGTCAGACTGTATCAACACACTGTTCATCATTGTCGCCACCTTTTTTTCTTTCGATCCATTTGCTGGCCCTCCACCGTCATCGCCTAACCTAAATCTTCCATCGTCGTTCCTCTGCTCCAGCCACCATAGTAGGTTGTGGCCATTGTTGTCATTTACCTCTACCGGTAGCTCATCTCACCGATCGCCACCATCCTCATCAGCTGTGCCCAGCTAAGACAATCATGGTTGCCTCATCAGTGTCGTGATCTATATCAGTCGTTGTTGGATCTGCGACCAGCTATCGGAAGAGAAGTCAAAGGGATGATGATTTTGAGATGTGTATTTTGACACGGTATTTAGTTCAGCATGAGCTACATAAAGGAGGATACTTCTTGTTTCTTTATATCCTTCATCTTAGTGCATGATTGTTTATTGTCATATCTTGTTTGGATCACAGTTACTTGTTTACCTTAAATCCATTCTATATTGTTCTTGAGCTTGACCTTGTATTGCTTGAGCTTATATATTTGGATATATTTTGATATCTATATAGTCTTCCTTGTTTCCATGCATGTATTGGTTGATTATTACTGTAGTATAATTACAGATTTATGCTCGGACATTTACACCATATAGTGATACTCTTAAGATTGAAATCATATGTTAGTGATACTATAGTATAGTTGTATACTTATATGAGTACATATATGTTAGCCGAACTATACCTACTTATACGTGATAGATATCTTATGCTAGTAGAGTGATAGGAGTATTCCACTAGGTTATTTTGCTTCAAACTAACATCTAGGACTACTTGACTTGGATTGTTGTGTTATTATGTATATGATGATACTATGGAATTAGTGTAGACATTATGACTAGGATGACTAATATTCTCTTAATGAGATTGGTTTACCAGTATTTTGGGGGCATGATTTGTTTATGTTAGGTTCATGCCTATACATTAGTAAGATCATATTACACTTTAGGATGCAGTGTATCCTGCTAGACCTTAATTTGTTAGTTAGGCTCATGCCTATACGTTGGAGAGGTTAGACCGAGGTGCAACTATAGAGAAGTATTCTGGGTGTGAGTATTCACTTTATGCTTATCATTACATTGTTCTATTTTGACAACCGTTGTCTCCCATTCGTGGTTGAGAGAGTCGTCAGCAATCATGATGTATATGACTATCCACGTGACCATCTGTGGTAGCATGTTCATCGTAGTCCACGGTTAGATAGCCATGTACATACCCTGTCTTCCCACGGGACCATCTATGGTAGAGTGTTCTCCCGCAGACAGTGGCCAGTATACATCTTGTCTGCCCATGGGATCATCTGTGGTAAAGCGTTCTCCCACAAACAGTGACTATTACATCCCCTGACTGCCCACGAGACCATCTGTGGTAGAGTGTTCTCCCGCAGTCAGTAGTCGAGTTACTAGATAGCTAGCTCATCCTGTTCACCCACAGGACTATCCGTTGTAGAGCGTTCTCCCGCAGATAGCGACTCGTTATATTACTCTGACTGCCCCCGAGACTCATTTGTGGAAGCATATTGTTGTGCTAGTTAGGACTTGTTATATGCTAGTGATGTATTTGTTCATACAAGTTGGGATGTATTGTATGTACTCCCGATTTATTGGTCATACCTTACTGAGCAGGTTGGTGGAGGATTATTATTATTATGGGTTATGCTTTAGTTAGCAGATGATTATAGTAGCACACTTACCTTTGTAGTAAGTATTTTCCTGACATTGTATACCTTGTTTCTTCTTATGTTATTATCATGCACTATCATCTATTATCCGGGGAGGTTTGTCCACCCACAAGGAGCTACATGAGTTAGCCGGAGGTTTTCCGGGGAGTCATCCACCGACGGATCGGGGTCGTCAACTTTACGAATAGCCGTGGAGTAGAAGCTTTATCCACGTTAAATCAACGTGTTAGGTTTGCTTTCTCTTTTTAGTATTTGTTTTGTATTTTGCTATGCATACTAACCATTGTAGGAAGCAAACGTTGGGCGAGTCGCTATTCACCCCCCCCTCTAGTGGGCATCAAGGTCTCAACACATTCAACTATATATATCCTCCCGCGTCATTAGATTCGATCTCCTCTATATCCTTATCTATATTTAGATGAATTTTATTTTATTTTTCTTATTAGATCATGAGAGGGGGGATCACGAGTTTGTTAAACCAGAGTAATTTTTTAAAAACTTGAAATAAAATTACAGTGGAAAGAAAAACTGAAAAGAACACAAAAAGACAGTCATTTTTACATGGTTCGGAGCCTTCGGCGATTCCTACTCCAAGACCTAGGTCCGCGGACCTATCGATGGATAATCCACTAAATGCCTCTTCTGAAACTGCTGAAAGAGGTAATTGGATGCAGAAAGATAGAGATAGTGTAACAATCTATACTTTCCTTTTTAAAGCAGTAGTACAAAGACTTGCAACACTATTAAAAGTTTACTAACAATTGGGGCACGCTTATGTGTTGTTGTTGGTCTGCTGGAGATGATCAGATGACTCAGAAAAGTAGTTTGGTGGTAGACAAACTTCTATGAAGTAGCAGTAAGAAGCTAGAGTAGTCAGAACTTCAAATAAATGTGTAGAGGATCGTAGAAGTGATGTGTTAGAAACCTTGCTCGAAGTACTCTTTTAATAACCATGGAAGGTGCCTTCCATAACCTTGAAGGCACCTCCAATGTACAAAAACTTATCCTGAATAGCTCTCTCATTATCTGCGATGAAGTCTAATTTTATCCATTGGAAGGAGCCTTCCATAGCATCGATGACACTTTTATGAACAATATGAAGGTGTCGTACAATGCTTGAAGGCGTCTCGAGTACTGTTCATCCAAGGCCTTTTTTGCTCCTTTTGCCATACAAGTTAGGTTAGTCCAACATCACAATATATAACATGCAAAACAAGTTTTAATATAATCATAATAAGGAGTATTAATTAGTTCATATCCTTTCAGGATCAAGAACTAGTCAAGGTCTTAGTTTAGGGATCCAAAATAGACCTAAATTAGATCAACGCCTACTATCCCCTCAACTGGGACACGTCCTCAGTTAGTCACTCTTCTCCAGTGACTTACCTTCACTTACTAATTTGCAGTCTATTGACTTGTCTCTCGACCCACCAGGTCTTCATGCCAGTTGTCAGGTCCGTAGACCCAACTGGACTTCGGCCAGATATCAGGACCCGCGGACCCAGATGGACTTCCTACTAGATATCAGGTTGGCCCTTTGACCTATCTAAGTTTCATACCAACTATCGGGTCCTCAGACCTAGTTGGATTTTATCCTGGTGCCAGGTTCTCTAGACACACCAATCTCTGCATGCTCGGTAAATGCACTAGATCACAATAACACTCTAACTTTAATCCCCTTATCATTCATCAAAATCTGAGTTAGATTGTTAGTGCAAATTACATCAATAATTTTATCATTGTTAACTAATTCTTCTTTGGTCTCTCTCTCAATTAATATGTGTATTTGGATCTCACATTGTCTAACATACTCTATCATCTTAAATGTATCTTTTGAAAATTTTTCTCAATAGGTATAATCCTAACTTTCTCTTTAATATTTTTATTTTTTATTTATCTATCCTTGTATATCCTCACATTCTTAATAACTATGACTAGCAAGAATACAATCAATATGAGATTGCAAAAAAGAAAGGATTTAGGTCAATTTTGAGATGGAAAAAACCTACAAGTAATCTTGATACAACAAAACTTAATAGTGAAAAATCAAATATCAAATTTGTTAACATGATGATCATCATAAATGCTTGTGTTCTTACATGCATGATTTTTGACATGGATATGTTGGATTTAATCTTCATTTGATAGTCTAACAGGTAATTTATTAACATATGGATCCATGCCATTAAGAATCCAAATCCATTAAGTGGTCTAATTATTATTATGGAGGGTTTACGTTAATAGATGTGGATTTAGATGGATAGAACCCACTAGTTTACCTCGTTATTATTGATGGACTAATAGCGGATGCAAATCCATAATATATATCAGTTTTCCCCCCGTAGGATTAGAGCATCCTAACCATTTTCTTTGATTTCCATTGGTGAAGAGATTCTAGAGTCGTCACCCAAATTCCTCTAGAAGACCAGCCCTATTCTTCTTCTTCTTCTTCCATAGGATTTTGGGATCAAGAGTACTACATGAAGAGCAATGGCAATTCTGCTACATTTAGGTTCTTCATAAATTTTAGTTTCTATATTTATTTTCTGCTATGATTCTTAATGAAACTAGATCCTTGTTTTGTATTTCTTATATGTGAGTTCTTGTATGCTTTTAGAATTCATGTGACTTAGAATTTATCAGATTTAGCAAGTGGTATTAGAGCCAAGGTTATTTCATCAATCCTTGGGGAATAACCAGGCCATGGTGGAGGCTGACACAATTGTGTCACTAGACACAACCAGGCCATGTTGGTGCTTCCAACACCCAACATGATAGAACTATTGTTGAGCACGACCATATCGTATCTAGGGAACTCTCCTTGACCCTTCATCGCTTAGTTTTTCATTGGGAAGACACTGAAGAATCATAAGCAATAGAGGGTTGTCCCTATATAGTCAGATCCCCTATGATTTTTTTAGTCTATCCACACATGTGCTACTAAATTGACCTATTGTTTCAGCCCAAATGAAGGCATTTTACATAGGTTTAGTGCATTTATGTCATTAGATGTATATTTATGCCAAAAGTAATTGGCCCAAAAGAAAAATACTTTTAGGCCAGATGTATGTTAAAGGTAGTTTACAACTTAGGAACAAACTTTTATTTGTCCAGATCATGTGCTAAAATATGTCGGCCCAAAGGAAGACATATTAGGTTACTGATTAAGGTTATTATGAGCTATGGTTTCATATAACTCATATATACTATTAAATTATGCTTTTAATATGTTGGCCCAAAGGAAGGCATCTTATATGGCTAACTTAGATTTGAGTTATACTTAAAATTACTGCTAATAAATTACATTTTAGTCCAAAGATTAAAATATAATATTGTATTTGGTATCTTATTAGAGTCCATTACATTCATATTTTATATTGGTAAATCTATGTTAAATAATGTTCTGCTTAGTGAGCTTATAATGTTTTCTTTCTTCTATTTCAGTGTGATCAGTAACTGCCAACATTAACAACATCCCCACACTAATTGAATTAAATTTTACAGAAAGAGTAAGTAATTATAGTCTTGGACTGCATGTACTTAGAATACTTGAGATATAATTGCCCTGCGCCCTTGAATAGTGCTACTACTGTAGAGAAGAGGGTTGAATTTAAAATGTGGGAGTGATCAAACTGCATAAGTCTAAGTGTCATGAGGCTATCAATTTCAACACCAATAAAGGGCTTAATAACTGAAAGGGAGGATGCTAGGAGTTTCTTGAACCAACTGACAGACCAATTTGCCTTAAACACAAAGGTTGAGACTACCATACCATTGGTGTCCATGTGATATAATGGAAAAAAAAAAGAAATATAAGGGAGTACATTATAGAGATGTCTAATATCACAATAAGTCTAAAAGTACTAAAACTCCAAATGTTTGAGAGTATATTAGTGCATTCTATCTTGATATCTTTGCTTACATGGTTCACTCGTTTTAAGATCTTGTATAATACTCAAAAAGAAAAGTGGACATTGAATGAACTTATTGTTCAATGCATGCAAGAGAATGAGAGACTAAGGTATGAGACATTTAAAAGTGTTCACTTAGCATCTGGTTTTCATGGTTCGAGCAAGAAGCGAAAGAGGACTACTAATATGGGTAAAGATGAACAAACTGCAAATTTTGGAAGTTATGTCCATAAGGAGAATAAGAAATAGGATAATGAATCTACTTATTTCATCTATAAGAAGAAAGATCATATGAAAAAAACTACCCTAAATACACCAACTAGTATGTCAAGAAAGGTAAACTTCTAACTTTTGTTAGTCTGGAAGTCAGTTTAGCTATAATATCCACTGGCACTTGGTGGATAAATTTGGTACTACTACTCACATAAATATCACTATGCAAGATTGTTTGAGGAGACGATTTTCGCTTGATGGTGAAAAATACAACATCTATATTGAAAATGGAAAGAAGGCTAAAATAGAGTTCATAGGTATTTTTAGGCTTTGTTTAGGAACTAATATCTTTTTAAATTTAAAAAAATATATTCATTGTACCATCTTTTAGATAGAATTTAATTTTAATTTCTTATTTGGACAAATCAAGTTATTCTTGTTCATTTGGAAATAGAATTTTTAGTATTTTATTTAATTTATTGTTGATTAATAATGGTTCCTTGATTGATAAGCTGTATAAATTAAACATATTAACTCCTATAGTTGACAACATAATTATGTATAGTATAGGTGTGAAATGCAAATTCACTGTTAAGAATTCTTTTATGTTGTGGCATAGGTGTTTAGGATAAATATCCAAACAATGCCTAGAAAGATTAATCCCATATCAAATTCTTGATTCTCTTGACATGTCAGACTTTGATGTTTACATAGAGTGTGTAAAGGGGAAGACCACTAATAAAAAAAATAAGGGCAAGGTGATGTAATGATGTTTTGAAGCTAATATATAAGGACATTTATGGACCATTCCTTAAGCTATCTTGGAATGGACACACATTTTTATTAGCTTAATAGATGACTACTCTCGATTCAGTTATTTGTACATTATTCATGAGAAGTCACAATCTTTAGACGTATTCAAAATTTTCAAAGTTGAAATTGGAAATCAATTGCTGGGATTCAATCAAATCCCAAATTTGAAAGATTCAGAAAAAATCATGGGTTTAAAAGGATATAAGATATCTCCATTGGCATGAAGTCTTTTGGATAGAACCCAAGAGCAAAGCCTTGAGGACTTAGGCCCAAAGTGGATAATATCATACCATCGTAGAGATATGTGAACATTCTTTGGGCACAACAAATGGTATCAGAGTCATGGTCCAGACCAGATGCCATGTGGGGTGACCTTGAACGAAGTTACAGGGAGGCCTGTTGGAACCCCAAGGTTGTTTTGATGCGATTAAACAAGTTAAGTTAGGTCCTGTTTGGTTTAACCCTTGTGTCTAAGTGTACAGGAGCTTAGGAGCACAGGAAGTCGAGCGAAAGATGCGGCTAGCGAGAAGGACAGCACGGGGAGAGAGCCGACAGGCTCAGTGTGTCCGAGGGACGAGGTGCCGCGGAAGAGTACACCGGTGGATGAGAAGAACGTACGCAACGTTCGAGGGACGAGAAGCAGGGAAGGAAGGCTGCTCGAGGAGAAGGCTGGAACTTGGGTTTGGGTGAGCCCTATTCCGGATGGCTGAGATCACCCAAGCTAGTGGAGCCGGAGCAGAAGACCTGGATCGAGACGAGCATAATCGGAGTAGAGGAACCTGACCGTAAAAAGTCAATCCTATTGACTTTTGTGGTCCGGGCGCCCGGAACCCTTCCGGGTGCTCGGAACCCAAATCTTATCAGCAATGACGTGGATGTTGACTGACGCATCGGGGATAGAATTCTATCCCACTCCAGGCGCCCGGAACCCTTCCAGGCTCCCGGAATAGTGTTATAAATATAGCAATAATTTCAACAGTTTATTCAATAGCTTGTAATTCCATTTCTTCTATTCTACTTTTGTTTGTGAGTTGTGAACATTGTAAGAGGCTACTCCGTCCGAAGGAGATCTTCAGAAAAGTGCGCTTCATTCTCCTTGGATTAGCAATCTTCTGATTGCAAACCAAGTAATTCTTCTTATGTCTATTTCCTTTTTATTAGTGTCTTTATTTTTAATTACAAGTGTTCTTATTCAAGCTTTAAGTCTAGAAAGGGTTGATTTGTATTTGTAGGGCAATTCACCCCTCCCCTCTTGTCGGCCACCAAGGGACCAACAAGTGGTATCAGAGCAAGGATGCTTCAGAAAGACTAACCATCGACTGAAGCAAAGCAACCAATGGTCAAACCAAGCATTGTTCCACCAAAATTAGAGGGAGACTTCGCACACTGGAAATGTCGTATGGAGGTATTTCTGAAAATAGACTTTTAGATTCGTTTAATAATAAAATATGCTTTTGTAGCTCCTATGAATCAAAATGGAGAGGAAAAAGAAGAGAGTCTTTCGACGAAGAAAGAGCAAAATGATTCCGTAGTGAATAATCGAGCGGAGTATCACTTGCTGAGCGTAATACCGCCTCAAGAAGTCAACCGCATCGGGAGTTACTCGTCAGCCAAAGAACTCTGAAAAAAATTCTTGGAACTCCACGAAGGCACATCTGAAGCCAAGCTCGTAAGAAGAGATATACTTGTGAACAAATTGATGAGTATTCATCTAGAAAAAGGTGAGAAGGTAGTTGATCTACACACGAAGGTAAAATAACTAATCACCAGACTTGAAAACCTCGGTGAAACGATAACCAACCGGGACACGATACGCTACGCACTTAATGCCTTTTCTAGGACTCCAGAATGGACCTCAGTGATCGATGCCTACTACATCTCAAAGGACCTGGAGGTATGTACCCTAGAGGAACTTTTTTCCACTTTAGAATTACATGAAACTAGATGTGTAGGGACAACAAAAGAATCAAGCCAGATTATGATGCTAAATGCAACCAAGAAAGATGAACCCGAGTCAGACTCAGAAGAAGATCAAGAACCTTATATGGTAAGGAATTTTAAAAAATTCTTTAGATCTAATAAATTTAAAGAAATGCAGAATAAGAAAAATTAAAGAAATAGAAGAAGGGTTCGATGCTACCAGTGTCAAAAGGAAGGACACTTAAAAGAGGACTGTCCAGAACTCAAAAAGGATAAAGTAAAGATACTCAAGAAGTACAAGACTCTAAAAGCTACTTGGGATGACAGCTCATCATCTGAGTCCGAAATACATGAATATGTCGGTCTAGCACTGATGGCGAATCATGAAGAGCAAAGCACATCAGAAGCCAGCATCGATGAAGGGGGAGAGACTTCAGATGAATGCTGCGAAGCAGGGGAAGAGTAAGGCTTCAAGTCTGATATGGTAAGTGAGGTATGCCTCTTACCTCATAATCAACTTTATTATGGTATTAAGTTATGACAAAATCTATGTACAAATTAAAAAGTAAAAATAATAAATTTAAAAATGAAAATTTAGAAATAAAAAGAATTTTAGCAAAATTATGTTTGATAGAAGATTTTGATAAAGTAAGACTTGAAAATGATAAATTAAAAGAAGAAATAGAAAACTTGAAAAATTCTTCTTGTTCAAATATTTCTTCATTTAGAAACTATACAGGATTAAATTGGTACTATAAGTTTCACTAAAGTCAGATCAGAAAAATATCAAAGGCTTATATACCTAGAAAATACCTGATTAACCTTGTAGGAAGGAACCTGTATTGGGTTCCAAAAACTTATTTAAATTAAAAATGAAATTAGACATAGGGCTTTCAGGTAGAAAATTGATATTTGAATTCATTAAAAGGCTTTGTCTAGAAGTGGTTAATGATCCAATAACCAAGAAGGTCTAGTGCCTCGCCACAACCTAGAAGTCAATTTTTGAATTAAATATTTAATTGACAAACTGATAAGCATAAAAATTAATTGCTTTCAATCTTTGTCAATGGTTTAACATTTGTTAAAATTTCTTCTAAAAATAAAAAAAAAATATTCACTTAGAAATTTTTTTTCTTAACTTAGCAAATTTTTTTTATATAGCAGACTTCATTTAAATTATTTCTGTTGGATCGAGAAGCGCTAGAGGGGGGGAGTGAATAGCGCTCGTGGCTATTTCGTTCGATTATCAGAAAACTATCGGAGTTAAAACGTGCAGCGGAATAAGCGGAAATAAAATAAAGAGACAACACAAAGAGACAGGTTGATTTTACTTCGTTCGGAGCCTAAGTCGACTCCTACTCGAAGGCCCGCGATCCTTGATCGCTTCCGGTGGGCAACAACTATAAGCTCGTTAAAAGATTACAATTATGAGTACAAATAAAAGCTATCAAAAATTATACCGACAACAAGAAATGCTAATTCTGAAGCTTCGGGTTGTCGGGCACTTGTAGTAGCACTTCGGAGCGTCTTTTGGAGCAGCGTGTTGATGAAAGATCACTTAGAATTCGTTGTATATTGAAGCTGCACCTCAACCCTCCTTTTATATGCGGTTTCGGGCGCCTGGATCCCTTCCGGGCGCCTGGAGTGTGACGTGGCCAATCAACCAGGATGCTCCACGTGGCGAAGTCGCGCAGGGGATAGAATTTGGTCCCGGGCGCCCGGACAGCCTTTTTCCAGCAGGTTCCTCACCTGCAAACAAAGGTTAGTCCGAGCAAAATACCCTGCAAGACAGTGTTAGAATCTGATAAAACACACTAAGTAATAATTGACAGTCTTCGGACTGTCCGAGTCTGACTTTGGATTTCCATCCGGAAACCCTAGGTCGACCCGACGCCTACTGTTCCCTCGATGGAGAACGCGTCCTCACCTACTCCCCTCAGGAGAGATTACCTGATGCCAGTCCGGTCCTCCAGACCGACTGGACTTTCCGCCTAGGGTTACCACCCCCTAAGACCTAGGGTTACCGCCCCCTAGGGTTTTTCTCCACCTAGGGTTACCACCCCCTAGGACCTAAGGTTGCCGCCCCTTAGGGTTTTCCTCCACCTAGGGTTACCGCCCCTAGGACCTAAGGTTGCCGCCCCTTAGGGTTTTCTTCCACCTCGGGTTACCGCCCCCTAGGACCTAAGGTTACCCCCCCTTAGGATTTTTACTTCACCTAGGGTTACCACCGCCTAGGACCTAAGGTTACCCCCCCTTAGGATTTTCCTTCACCTAGGGTTACCACCCCCTAGGACCTAAGGTTACCCCCCCTTAGGATTTTCCCTTGCCTAACCGCAGTTAGGACTTTCCTGAAACCTTATTTAACCACGTTAGATAACAAGGAATCTTAACTTTGAATCTCTTTGCCATTATCAAAACTGAGGTTCGATCGTCGGATGCTTACTGCACCAACAATCTCCCCCTTTTTGATTATGGCAACCGAAATTCAAAGTTATGTAAAAATACAATAAAGATATGCATAAATAAGCACAAGCACATTGGCATAAATAAAGCATAGGCACATTCACAACAAAATTTTCGTTTTAATTTTATAATATTCTTTGAATTTCTTCCTACTCTCCCCCTTTGCCATATATCAAAATACCCAAGAGAGTGAAGAAAATCTGGGCCTTAGCTTAACTTTCAAAGATAATTTTCAAATTTACTTTTAAAAAAAAATTAAAAGAATATTTAGTAATTTTAAAAGGCTAATATTTAGTAGACTATTAAGAACGATTTTAGCCACTTTTGAAACTTAGTTGATTTTTGAAATATACTTGGCTAAATTTTGAAAATCTTAAAGAATAGTGAAGTCTCTTTTTACTTAGCAAAAATTATTTTGAAGGCAGTGAGTAAGAATTTTTCAAAATTATGATTTTTAATACTTTAAGGTAAAAAAAATAGCTTAATAAGAATTTATAAAAAGTTAGATTTGAAAGGTTGGCTAAGTTTGCAAAAGTTTGAAGGTTTTTATATGAACTACTTAGCTTAGTCTTTTGCAAACATTGAATTTTGAAAATATAGCTTAAGTTAAAAAGACACTTACCTTAACAATACTTATTGTTGAAAAATTAGGAGTAAGAACTTGTTAATTTTTAGGACGAAGAGGGGGAAACTAAATGTTTGATTTAGTTTATTTAATCAAATTCAGTTGGTCCTTAAGTCCAAGCATGAGTCAAGTTAACTAGATGTTAAGATATCTAAGTTGTTTTGATCAGGTATCAGAGCCCTAAAGTACAAGCATGCTCAATCTTAGACGTAAAAGTTGATGAAAAGTTTAAAGTTTTTAAAATAAATGGATTTGCTTTAACTTTTCAAATAGTTTAACTTTTAAAGATAATTAAAACCATAAAATTTATTTTAAAAGAAACTTAGCTTGACTCCACTTACTCCCCCTTAATTAATGTCACATTAAGTCCTGAGAGTCCAAACATGCAAATTAAAAAATAGTTATTTTATATTTTCCTAAATTACCATCTCACCCATTCTAAGTTTTCAGGCATGATTAGCTTATGAGTGAGTGTTAGATAAAGTTACTTTGTTTTAAAATATTGAGAATAAGTGACCATTTAATTATTTTGAAGATTTAAGAATTAATTGAGTTTAGAATTTCAAATAACTTCTGAAAAAGGTTTTGAAATTAATCTTTCAAGGGATTTTTCAAATGATTTTTCAAATGATTTTTCAAATGATTTTGAATGAGTTTTTCAAAGATTTTTCAAAATGATTTTTGAAAGACTTTTCAAATAATTTTGAAATTAAGTTTTTAAAATAATTTTGAAATTACGTTTTAAAGATAATTTTGAAATTGAAGATTTTTAAAATAAGTTTGAAAAGATTTTTAAAGGAATTTTGAAATTAAGTTTTAAAGATTTTTAAAATAAGTTTGAAAAGATTTTTCAAATAAATTTTAAAAGAATTTTGAAATTAAGTTTTAAAGATTTTGAAATGATTTTGAAAATATTTTTCAAATAAATTTTAAAAGAATTTTGAAATTAAGTTTTGAAATGATTTTGAAAATATTTTTCAAATAATTTTAAAAGAATTTAAAAGTAATTTTGAAAGATTTTGGAATTAAGTTTTGAAATGATTTTGAAAAGATTTTTCAAATAAATTTTAAAAGAATTTTGAAATTAAGTTTTAAAGATTTTGAAAAGATTTTTCAAAGTTGAATAATTTTGAAAAATAATTTTAAAGTTAATTAAATTTGAAAAATAATTTTGAAAGATAATTTTAAAGTTAAAAAAAATAATTTTAAAGTTAATTAATCTTTGAAAAATAATTTTAGACAATTTTGAATGATTTAGAAACTTTGTTTTAAAATAATTTAGATTTGAAAATAATTCAAGTTAAAATAATTTAATTGTTAATTAACTTGATTTAAGTTAAGTCAATTTTAAAAATTTAATTTCCTAGTCATCTCATCCGATCTAAATTGTCAATCAGGGAATCCTATAATTGTTGTGAGATGAATTATGGTTGAATTTAAGGGTCTGGTTTAACTTTGTGTTAGATTCAGGTTTAGCTTTGGGTTCAACAGGTAAGCATTCTTTGGATAAACTTCTGGGCTATGGTGAGTCACAAGGTACTCATTAAAGTAACCATGCCTTCGAGGTTTCCCAAATAGTCCTACCCATTGAACTTAATACTAAATTTTGGTCTAACTAGTTAGGATCCATTTAAGGGTAGCTTCGGTCAATTTCACTTAGCCAAATGCACCAGGTCAAAGCCATATCTTCCTAGACATGCGATGCTCAAGCTTCCCTAACGTACTATCATCCAAAAACTTCACCAGTACCGTTGGTTAAGTTAAACCTAATCCATTTTAATCTAACCTTAATTACCCTGCCGGGTATTCTACTCTTGTTTACCCTTATCGGGTGGATTAATTTCAGAGGTGCCAGCTATTCTGGAGCCTCCTCCTATGTTATTGATTTACGTTTTATTAAGTTAAGTAAATAAAAGGTACTTGATTATAACTTGGTTTGTACTGTTTAAGTTTTACTTTAGATTTATAACCCAAGTCTAGATTTCGTGATTTGACTAAATTATTAACAATCTTCTCTAATTTATCAATTTTATCTTTTAAAATATTATTTTGTATTTCTACTTTTCTAAGAGTTAATTTCTTATTTTTATTTGAATTAATTTTGTTCATTACATTATTAGCATGCATATCTAATTTTGAAGAGAAATCTTTACTAGAGCAAGCAGGATTAGTTAAGCTAGTGCGATCATGTGTTGCAAAAACTGGATTTTCATATAATGTAAATGTACTAACCTTGATTTCTCCCTCTGGATTCTTGGGTCTTCTTTCTGGGCATTGTCTTTTGCAGTGACCCATTAGTTTGCATTTGGAGCATTTGATGTATTTCTTCCCTCTCCTGATCATTTTCTCCTTCTCCTCCGATTGTGCCGGTTGAGTCTTACGAGTGGGGCAGTCGTTTCTATAGTGCCCTCTCTCTACACTTAAAATAGATTATGAGAGATTTACAATTTGAATTTACAGTTTTACCTTTTAGATCCGTGATAGGATCCTCCCCCTTGACTGTTTCCATTTCAAATTCTGACTCAGATTCAGATATCTCGTCCTTGGCCATCAGTGCTATGATATCGGTTTGCTCTGATTCTTCTGAGTCTGGTTCGAAGGTTGACTCTGAGGATTCAATTTCAAATTCGGACTCAGGTTCTATTCGATCTTCTAACTTTGAAGGGATCTCATAAAGCTTGTGCACTTTCTCCCAAAGCTCCTTAGCATTGTTGAACTTTCCAACTCGATCAAGATCTGAATTTGTTAGTCCGCATAGGAGAATGTAAGTTGCTTTTGCATTTGCCTCGAATGTCCTTATTGTTTGTGCATCCCACTTGTCACAGGTGATGAGTACACCTTCTTTGGTGGGGAGAGTGAATCCAATATGGACTATGGTCCATATTTCTGCTTCGGTCTTTAATTGATGCTCCACCTGGTCTTTCCAGTATCTGAAGTTCTCGTCAGACAGTAGTGGTAGGCATGTGGAGTTGTACCCATCTTCGTAGGCCATTAGAAGGAATCTCGCAAAATAAACACAATAAAACTTGTTCCAAGACTTGGTCTTGGATTAGTAGTGCAGGAGAGAAATAAAAATAGTAATTCAGGAATTTCGAGAGAAAATAATAAAATATTATTAAAATATTATAAAAAAATATTACTACAAATTTTTGGAAACACGATATTTCACTAATTCCAATCAATGGTGAAAAGATGAAAATGGATTTTTTGAAAATAGTTTTGGAGGAAAAAAAACGAAAGGCGTAAGGTTATATTTTCAACCTATACAAACGACAAAGCCACGAAAAATGCTTGAATGGTGGTTGCACCAATTCAAAGCGACCCCGCTCTGATACCAATTGTTGGATCGAGAAGCGCTAGAGGGGGGGTGAATAGCGCTCGTGGCTATTTCGTTCGATTATCGGAAAACTATCGGAGTTAAAACGTGCAGCGGAATAAGCGGAAATAAAATAAAGAGACAACACAAAGAGACAGGTCGATTTTACTTCGTTCGGAGCCTAAGTCGACTCCTACTCGAAGGCCCGCGATCCTTGATCACTTCCGGTGGGCAACAACTATAAGCTCGTTAAAAGATTACAATTATGAGTACAAATAAAATCTTTCAAAAATTATACCGACAACAAGAAATGCTAATTCTGAAGCTTCGGGTTGTCGGGCACTTGTAGTAGCACTTCGGAGCGTCTTTTGGAGCAGCGTGTTGATGAAAGATCACTTAGAATTCGTTGTATATTGAAGCTGCACCTCAACCCTCCTTTTATATGCGGTTCCGGGCGCCTGGATCCCTTCCAGGCGCCTGGAGTGTGACGTGGCCAACCAACCAGGATGCTCCACGTGGCGAAGTCGCGCAGGGGATAGAATTTGGTCCCGGGCGCCCGGACAGCCTTTTTCCAGCAGGTTCCTCACCTGCAAACAAAGGTTAGTCCGAGCAAAATACCCTGCAAGATAGTGTTAGAATCTGATAAAACACACTAAGTAATAATTGACAGTCTTCGGACTGTCCGAGTCTGACTTTGGATTTTCATCCGGAAACCCTAGGTCGACCCGACGCCTACTGTTCCCTCGATGGAGAACGCGTCCTCACCTACTCCCCTCAGGAGAGATTACCTGATGTCAGTCCGGTCCTCCAGACCGACTGGACTTTCCGCCTAGGGTTACCACCCCCTAGGACCTAGGGTTACCGCCCCCTAGGGTTTTTCTCCACCTAGGGTTACCACCCCCTAGTACCTAAGGTTGCCGCCCCTTAGGGTTTTCCTCCACCTAGGGTTACCGCCCCTAGGACCTAAGGTTGCCGCCCCTTAGGGTTTTCTTCCACCTAGGGTTACCGCCCCCTAGGACCTAAGGTTACCCCCCCTTAGGATTTTTCCTTCACCTAGGGTTACCACCCCCTAGGACCTAAGGTTCCCCCCCCCCCCCCCCTTAGGATTTTCCTTCACCTAGGGTTACCACCCCTTAGGACCTAAGGTTACCCCCCCTTAGGATTTTCCCTTGCCTAACCGCAGTTAGGACTTTCCTGAAACCTTATTTAACCACGTTAGATAACAAGGAATCTTAACTTTGAATCCCTTTGCCATTATCAAAACTGAGGTTCGATCGTCGGATGCTTACTGCACCAACAATTTCTATTAAATTTTTTTTTCCGTTGCACAAACTTTTATTTTTAACTTAGAAATTTTTCTGCTTGAAAATTTTCTCACTTAGAAATTTTGTTAACACTTAAAACTTTCTAATTTATTGCAATTTTTTTATTAATCTTAGACTTATTAAGGAACCCCATCTTTTTATGTGATCAAAAAGGGAGAAGAATATAAGTCTAGGGGGAGGTATATTCCAATTTTTAAATTGAAAAATCTTTTTGCACTTATTTGTAAAATTAATTGTCTTTACACTACATTTTTTTTCATTTGTTTTACTCTAGCTTAACTTGGGTTGCTCACATCAAAAAGGGGGAGATTATGGGAACCCCAAGGTTGTTTTGATGTGATCAAATAAGTTAAGTTAGGTCCTGTTTGGTTTAACCCTTGTGTCTAAGTGTATAGGAGCTTAGGAGCACAGGAAGTCGAGCGGAAGACGCGGCTAGCAAGAAGGACAGCACGGGGAGAGAGCCGACGAGCTCGGTGTGTCCGAGGGACGAGGTGCCACCGAAGAGTACACCGGTGGACGAGAAGAACGTACGCGACGTTAGAGGGATGAGAAACAAGGAAGGAAGGTTGCTCGAGGAGAAGGCAGGAACTTGGGTTCGGGTGAGCCCTATTCCATATGGCCGAGATCACCCAAGCTAGTGGAGTTGGAGCGGAAGACCCGAACCGAGACGAGCACAACCGGAGTAGAGGAATCGGACCGTAAAAAGTCAATCCTATTGACTTTTGTGGTCCGGGTGCCCGGAACCCAAATCTTATCAGTGATGATGTGGACATTGACTGACGCATCAGGGATAGAATTCTATCCCACTCTAGTCACCCGGAACCCTTCCAAGCGCCCAGAATAGTGCTATAAATATAGCGCTGATTTCAACAATTTATTCAATAACTTGTAATTCTATTTCTCCTGTTCTACTTTTGTTTGTGAGCTGTGAACATTGTAAAAGGCTACTCTACCCGAAGGAGATCTTCAGAAAAGTGCACTTCATTCTCCTTGGATTAGTAATTTTCTGATTGCAAATCAAGTAATTCTTCGTGTCTATTTCCTTTTTATTAGTGTCTTTATTTTTAATTACAAGTGTTCTTATTCAAGCTTTAAGTCGAGAAAGGGTTGATTTATTTTTGTAGGGCAATTCACCCCTCCCCTCTTGCTGGCCACAAAGGGACCAACAAGGCCCAGAGTAGGTCAGGGTGACCAGATGGTCTTAGGAAGACCCAAAACATGTCATGTAACGACCCAATTTTCCCTATTTCAAATTTTAAAAGTCCTTATAAAAATCTAGAAATGCTTTAGAAATATTCTAGAGATTTTTAGAAATTTTTAGAGTATTTTTACATAATTTTTGGAGGTCGTTTGGTATTTTTACTAAACGAAAGAAGTTTCGGCAAAAATATTGTTTAAGCCGAGATTCGAACCATGGACCTCGAGTTAAGCAGAGGTTCGTTTAACCAACAGACCAGCCGCGGATTTGTTAATAAAACCCGAACCAAATAGCATATAAGTTATAGTTGATAACAGAAATAGTTAGGTATTATAAAGGGAGATAAAGAGGGAATTTAGGGGATTATTTACCGAGACCTAATCTCCTCTCTCGCTCGCGAACGGCGTGCGGCGGCTACTCTCGGGCGGAAACGAAGAAGGGGGTTAGGGCAGCTTCTCCAGCGGCCGGCCAAGGGAGATCTCCGAGAGGTCTTCACAAATTCGTGACCGGTTCGTCGAGAGGAGCACGCGGATGCAAGGAATCGCCGGATTTGGAGCTCAACCGAACCCTAGAAGCAAATTTTCCGGCTGTGAGTCCAAGAAACCAAGGTGAGTTGCTACTCACCTGCAGTAGGAGTAGTTCCGCGATTTTGTCTTTCTTCTTTGCTTTGCTTTCGGATTCTTGTTTCCTTCTTTGTTTTCGGAGCACGCATGAAACCCTAGAAGTTTAGTTTCAGCAAGTTTTGGTTTTAGAACACCCCCAGAGATTCGGCTTAGATCTTTCTTTTGCTAATCATGGGACAAGATCAGCCCTAACATTAAGTACTTTAGGTTCTTTAGCTTCAGTTTGAGTCCCTTGCTAATTACCATAACTTGTCAACTTTCACCTTTGTTTTGTAGTTCATTACAGTAGGTCTTTAGTTGATGATTAATTGCCATGATTTGTCAGAGTTCACCTTTGATTCGTAGTTCATATCAGTAGGAATTAGTTGATGTTAATTGCCATGTATTGATTCTTATTTCTATTTCTTAGCTATTGAATATGCATGAGCAGACTTAATTCCTAGATTTATTTGCTATGAATTGGGCATGCACAATTCTCATTGCTATTAGTTAAGCACCAGTAGCTTTTATTTGCAGATTTTATTTGCTGTTCCTTAGGTCTTGTTTTGCTGGAAACAATTCGTAATGTTAGGTTCCATTAAGTGCAGATTTTATTTGCTGCAGAATTTATTTTTCTTCCATACTATCCAATGAGTATGAGCAGTTTTATTTATGAGCACGCACAATTTGGAACGCTAGTATGTTTGGATAGATCTTTTGTGCATATTCATGGGCAAGAACAGCCACCAATTCATAGTAGTTTAGATCCTTTTGTGTTGATTTAGTAAGCATGATATTCTGTTAATTCCATGCAGCAATGATTCCTTTATTTTCTAAGATTCCTTTGTTATTAGAATAACATAAGCAGATTTTCTAGATTCTATTGCATGCCTAGTAGTTGAATTTGTTTTACTTTCACAGCATGCTTAAGTTGTTCTAGTTTCCTATTTGCTATTGGAATAACATGAGCAGTTCCATTTTTATAGCATGCAGATTTTTATAAGTAAAGTATGAAGATTTTTAATAAGCAGATTTTCATAAGTATGACATGCAGATTTTAGATAAGCTTAGTATATAGATTTTGATAAACTTAATATGCAGATTTTTGTTCAGCTTTACATGCAGATTTATGTTAAGCTTTGTATACAGATTTTCAGTACGTAGAGTGTGTTCTAGTGCACCCCAAGTGCTTGATAAAATGCTTAGCTCAATATAATGCTACAGTAGGCATTTTAATAGCTCAGTAAATGCAGTAGAAGCATTTAAAATAACTTATTTAGTCTTGCTTCAGCTTATATGGGACTACGGTCCAATGGGTGGGCTCCCACAGTCGCCTCTAGGTTCAGATAACCTAGTTCTAGGTTCAGATAACCTAGTAAAAGCAAGATAAGTTAATTAGCTTATGATCCAGTATTTTACTTTCAGCAGTGGCACTGTACTTGATTAGATATCCATTGGGTTGGGCTCCCACAGTCGTCCCTAGGTTTAGATAACCTAGTAAACCCTACTAGACTTGGAACTTGCAATCCCGGGTTTAGTTAGGGATGCGCGCACAGCAAGTACAGTTGTCGGGCCCATCAGCAGCATGATTATTATTTTAATCTATTATGTAAATAGTTTTCAAAACTTCACAAATTAGTTATGTGAATACAAGTTAGACTCAGTTTAGCATTAATTAGTTCAGCTTATGTATCAGTTCAGTTTCCTATTGATACACATGATAGTTCTATGATTAGCTATACATGTTTAGTATTTCAGTTAGTATGATTCCTTTATTGGTTTATGAGCATGACTAGCTATACATGTTTAGTATTTCAGTTAGTATGATTCCTTTGCTATTTATGAGCATGATTAGCTATACATGTTTAGTATTTCAGTTAGTATGATTCCTTTGCTATTTATGAGCATGATTAGCTATACATGTTTAGTATTTCAGTTAGCATGATTCCTTTGCTATTTATGAGCATGAGTAGCTATACATGTTAGCTTTTCAGTTAGTTGATTTCTTTGCTATTTATGAGCATGAGTAGCTTTACATGTTAGCATTCAGTTTTAGCATGTTTTATTTATATACATGCATATCGAGTTTTTGTGAGTAGGATAGCGCTCACTAAGCTTTTAGCTTATAGATACTATTTTCCTCCTACTGCAGATAAAGGAAAAGCTAAAGTATAAGGAAGAAGGCGACAAGGAGATGCTGTGACGGTGTGTGATGTGTGGACTATGGAGATCCTTGAGACTTAGCTAAAGAACTCACTTAGTTTAAGAATTTGTTTAGCTTAATTTCTTATTAAGTTGATAAGAAAATTGTGTAGTAGGAAGTTATGTTTCCGCTTTTTATTACTTGCACGATTTGATTTATTAAACTGCGTGGTTGTGAAAATATATGTTCCAGCCGCCTGTGGCTGAGTATACTCTGTATGTATTTACGGATATGGTCACCGGTACAGGGGAGACTCTGCCGAAATTTTTCGGTAGAGATTCCTTGTGGTTTCGATCACACCAGTTAAGTAGAGTTAGTAGTTAAGTAACGGTCATCCTTAGAGTGTAGTAGTAGTAAGAAGGGTGGTCGCTTACAGTTGGTATCAGAGCAGTTCCCATTCTCCAGCATCACACACATCAGCATCAGCCTTGCCGTCTTCCAAGTAAGAATACCTCTACTCTATTTATGTTTCTTGCTTTCATGTTTAGGAATAATTATAGCATGCTTATGTGTGATAGCCTATAACATGTTTATAGTAGCTAGTTAAACGTGATTAGATTAGTTATGTGCATCCTCTATGTCTTTAGAAATGGCACGAGGACGCCCAGCTAGAAGGGCACTAGCTACTGAGCCCCAGCAAGAGGCAGGCAGTTCAGTGCCTCCTCCAGACCTTACAGCATTAGTGGCTCAGTTACAGCAGCAGCTAGCTGAACAGCAACAGGAAATAGCCACCTTAAAGGCTAATCAGCAGAGTACCCCCACAGTCACCCCGGAACCGAATCTGACGACTCCAGAAGTCTTAGAGGTTCCACCAGCCCAGCCTACAGCGCCAACGCCAGCACCAGCAGTCCCAGCAGCTGAGCCAAGAAAGGAAGCCTATCTGATCCAGTGGCAGCGAGTCAAGCCAGAGAACTTCTCAGGCACTAGTGAACCATGGGATGCACAAGCCTGGTTCAAAACACTGGAGAGCACGATGGAGCTTCTGGACTGGCCAGAACACGAGAAGGTAAAGTGTGCCTCCTTCTGCCTGACAGGAGACGCACGCATGTGGTGGGAAAGAAGCAGAACGAAGCGCCCAGTGAACCAGATGTCATGGGCTGACTTCGAGAAGGAGTTCTTCGAGGAGTTCTTTCACATATGGGTTACAAACCGCCATTACGACGAGTTCACTGAGTTTCGTCAGGGCAACCTTTCAGTTGAGGAAGCCGTGAAGAAATTCAACAGGTTGGCTCGTCTATGCCCAGAGCTAGTCAGCACAGAAAAGGAACGAGTCCGGTTGATGCTTAAAATGCTCAGGCCGGAAATAGCAATGAACGTGGCTGGCGGTGTTCATAGGCCGCAAACCACAGAAGAACTAGTGAGTAGTGCTCTGATCACCGAGCATTACCAAAACAACATCAAGCAGCAGAAGCAAACCTCCTCAGATTCCAAAGGCCAAGGAAGTTTAGATACTCAGAAATCTCAAGGCCACAGCTCTAACTGGAATGGGAACTCCAACAGCAAGCGCAAATCAGGGAGTGATCCAAAAGGAGGACCATCTAGCAAGCGACCCAGTTATCCAAAGTGTGCTACTTGTGGGAAATTCCACCCAGGGGTTTGTCGCAAGGGCACACGAGGATGCTTTGAATGTGGACAAGAAGAGCACATGGCCAAGCAGTGCCCGAACAAGACCGGTCTCCCTCAGCCACAGCAGATTCAGTATGCAGGCCAGCCAGCTCAGTTATATCAGATGCAGGCCGCTCTAGAAGGTCCACCTATCAGCCAGGGCAGATTAGAAGCCCCTTTAGCGATGGCGAATGCGAGGATCTACTCACTCACCAGAGAGGACGTAGTCAATGCCTTGACAGTTGTCACAGGTCAGATTAGCATTTTACAGTATAGTGCTACTGTTCTATTTGATACTGGGGTAACCCATTCATATATAGCCAGGATGTTCTCCGAAAAATTAGACATACCCTCAGAGGTACTCAGTGGTCAATTTTTGACGGCATTACCTTCGGGAGAAGTTATGGCATCCACGCACTGGTTCAGAACAGTGCCAGTCATGATAGCAGACAGAGAACTCTTTTGTGATCTGATAGTGCTAGACATGACTGACTACGATGTCATATTTGGAATGAACTTCCTGATCAGATACGGTGCCTCCATAGAGTGCCGTAAACAGAAAGTCGTATTCCAACCTGAAGCAGAAGCACAGTTTGAGTACATCGGAGAACCCAAGAGAAAAAGAGCAAGTTAAGTCCTCGAAACGTAGGACCCTACCCCGATCACAGAGAGAATTGGGAAGGTAGCTTACAAGCTAGACTTACCTCAAGATATGTCAGCAATACACAATGTATTTCATGTCTCCATGCTAAAGAAGTGTATTCATGACCTTAGCCAAGTGATTCAGCCTCAGACAGTGCAGATCCAAGAGGATCTTAGCTATGAGAGCAGACACAGATAGTGAACAGAGCAGACAAGAGACTAGGAAACAGAGAAATGTCATTAGTAAAAGTCATCTGGTAGAACCAGAAGCACGAGAAAGTTACTAGGGGAGCGTGGAGATAGCATGAGACAGAAATATATCCAGAATTATTCTAAGTTCGAGGACGAACTTTTTATAAGGGAGGGAGAATTGTAATGACCAAATTTTTCCTATTTCGAATTTTAAAAGTCCTTATAAAAATCTAGAAATGCTTTAGAAATATTCTAGAGATTTTTAGAAATTTTTAGAGTTTTTTTACGCAATTTTTGGAGGTCGTTTGGTATTTTTACTAAACGAAAGAAGTTTCGGCAAAAATATTGTTTAAGCCGAGATTCGAACCATGGACCTCGAGTTAAGCAGAGGTTCGTTTAACCAACAGACCAGCCGCGGATTTGTTAATAAAACCCGAACCAAATAGCATATAAGTTATAGTTGATAACAGAAATAGTTAGGTATTATAAAGGGAAATAAAGAGGGAATTTAGGGGATTATTTACCGAGACCTAATCTCCTCTCTCGCTCGCGAACGACATGCGGCGGCTTCTCTCCGGCGGAAACGAAGAAGGGGGTTAGGGTAGCTTCTCCAGCGGCCGGCCAAGGGAGATCTCCGAGAGGTCTTCACAAATTCGTGACCGGTTCGTCGAGAGGAGCACGCGGATGCAAGGAATCGCCGGATTTGGAGCTCAACCGAACCCTAGAAGCAAATTTTCCGGCTGTGAGTCCAAGAAACCAAGGTGAGTTGCTACTCACCTGCAGTAGGAGTAGTTCCGCGATTTTGTCTTTCTTCTTTGCTTTGCTTTCGGATTCTTGTTTCCTTCTTTGTTTCCGGAGCACGCATGAAACCCTAGAAGTTTAGTTTCAGCAAGTTTTGGTTTTAGAACACCCCCAGAGATTCGGCTTAGATCTTTCTTTTGCTAATCATGGGACAAGATCAGCCCTAACATTAAGTACTTTAGGTTCTTTAGCTTCAGTTTGAGTCCCTTGCTAATTACCATAACTTGTCAACTTTCACCTTTGTTTTGTAGTTCATTACAGTAGGTCTTTAGTTGATGATTAATTGCCATGATTTGTCAGAGTTCACCTTTGATTCGTAGTTCATATCAGTAGGAATTAGTTGATGTTAATTGCCATGTATTGATTCTTATTTCTATTTCTTAGCTATTGAATATGCATGAGCAGACTTAATTCCTAGATTTATTTGCTATGAATTGGGCATGCACAATTCTCATTGCTATTAGTTAAGCACCAGTAGCTTTTATTTGCAGATTTTATTTGCTGTTCCTTAGGTCTTGTTTTGATGGAAACAATTCGTAATGTTAGGTTCCATTAAGTGCAGATTTTATTTGCTGCAGAATTTATTTTTCTTCCATACTATCCAATGAGTATGAGCAGTTTTATTTATGAGCACGCACAATTTGGAACGCTAGTATGTTTGGATAGATCTTTTGTGCATATTCATGGGCAAGAACAGCCACCAATTCATAGTAGTTTAGATCCTTTTGTGTTGATTTAGTAAGCATGATATTCTGTTAATTCCATGCAGCAATGATTCCTTTATTTTCTAAGATTCCTTTGTTATTAGAATAACATGAGCAGATTTTCTAGATTCTATTGCATGCCTAGTAGTTGAATTTGTTTTACTTTCACAGCATGCTTAAGTTGTTCTAGTTTCCTATTTGCTATTGGAATAACATGAGCAGTTCCATTTTTATAGCATGCAGATTTTTATAAGTAAAGTATGAAGATTTTTAATAAGCAGATTTTCATAAGTATGGCATGCAGATTTTAGATAAGCTTAGTATGCAGATTTTGATAAACTTAATATGCAGATTTTTGTTCAGCTTTACATGCAGATTTATGTTAAGCTTTGTATACAGATTTTCAGTACGTAAAGTGTGTTCTAGTGCACCCCAAGTGCTTGATAAAATGCTTAGCTCAATATAATGCTACAGTAGGCATTTTAATAGCTCAGTAAATGCAGTAGAAGCATTTAAAATAACTTATTTAGTCTTGCTTCAGCTTATATGGGACTACGGTCCAATGGGTGGGCTCCCACAGTCGCCTCTAGGTTCAGATAACCTAGTTCTAGGTTCAAATAACCTAGTAAAAGCAAGATAAGTTAATTAGCTTATGATCCAGTATTTTACTTTCAGCAGTGGCACTATACTTGATTAGATATCCATTGGGTTGGGCTCCCACAGTCGTCCCTAGGTTTAGATAACCTAGTAAACCCTACTAGACTCGGAACTTGCAATCCCGGGTTTAGTTAGGGATGCGCGCACAGCAAGTACAGTTGCCGGGCCCATCAGCAGCATGATTATTATTTTAATCTATTATGTAAATAGTTTTCAAAACTTCACAAATTAGTTATGTGAATACAAGTTAGACTCAGTTTAGCATTAATTAGTTCAGCTTATGTATCAGTTC
Organism: Zingiber officinale; assembly: GCF_018446385.1. Classification (NCBI taxonomy): domain Eukaryota; kingdom Viridiplantae; phylum Streptophyta; class Magnoliopsida; order Zingiberales; family Zingiberaceae; genus Zingiber; species Zingiber officinale. The sequence goes on from NC_056003.1 coordinate 43,199,177, forward strand.
AGTTTTCTATTGATACACATGATAGTTCTATGATTAGCTATACATGTTTAGTATTTCAGTTAGTATGATTCCTTTATTGGTTTATGAGCATGACTAGCTATACATGTTTAGTATTTCAGTTAGTATGATTCCTTTGCTATTTATGAGCATGATTAGCTATACATGTTTAGTATTTCAGTTAGTATGATTCCTTTGCTATTTATGAGCATGATTAGCTATACATGTTTAGTATTTCAGTTAGCATGATTCCTTTGCTATTTATGAGCATGAGTAGCTATACATGTTAGCTTTTCAGTTAGTTGATTTCTTTGCTATTTATGAGCATGAGTAGCTTTACATGTTAGCATTCAGTTTTAGCATGTTTTTATTTATATACATGCATATCGAGTTTTTGTGAGTAGGATAGCGCTCACTAAGCTTTTAGCTTATAGATACTATTTTTCTCCTACTGTAGATAAAGGAAAAGCTAAAGTATAAGGAAGAAGGCGACAAGGAGATGCTGTGACGGTGTGTGATGTGTGGACTATGGAGATCCTTAAGACTTAGCTAAAGAACTCACTTAGTTTAAGAATTTGTTTAGCTTAATTTCTTATTAAGTTGATAAGAAAATTGTGTAGTAGGAAGTTATGTTTCCGCTTTTTATTACTTGCACGATTTGATTTATTAAACTGCGTGGTTGTGAAAATATATGTTCCAGCCGCCTGTGGCTGAGTATACTCTATATGTATTTACGGATATGGTCACCGGTACAGGGGAGACTCTGCCGAAATTTTTCGGTAGAGATTCCTTGTGGTTTCGATCACACTAGTTAAGTAGAGTTAATAGTTATGTAACGGTCATCCTTAGAGTGTAGTAGTAGTAAGAAGGGTGGTCGCTTACAGTTGGTATCAGAGCAGTTCCCATTCTCCAGCATCACACACATCAGCATCAGCCTTGCCGTCTTCCAAGTAAGAATACCTCTACTCTATTTATGTTTCTTGCTTTCATGTTTAGGAATAATTATAGCATGCTTATGTGTGATAGCCTATAACATGTTTATAGTAGCTAGTTAAACGTGATTAGATTAGTTATGTGCATCCTCTATGTCTTTAGAAATGGCACGAGGACGCCCAGCTAGAAGGGCACTAGCTACTGAGCCCCAGCAAGAGGCAGGCAGTTCAGTGCCTCCTCCAGACCTTACAGCATTAGTGGCTCAGTTACAGCAGCAGCTAGCTGAACAGCAACAGGAAATAGCCACCTTAAAGGCTAATCAGCAGAGTACCCCCACAGTCACCCCGGAACCAAACCTGACGACTCCAGAAGTCTTAGAGGTTCCACCAGCCCAGCCTACAGCACCAGCACCAGCAGCCCCAGCAGCTGAGCCAAGAAAGGAAGCCTATCTGATCCAGTGGCAGCGAGTCAAGCCAGAGAACTTCTCAGGCACTAGTGAACCATGGGATGCACAAGCCTGGTTCAAAACACTGGAGAGCACGATGGAGCTTCTGGACTGGCCAGAACACGAGAAGGTGAAGTGTGCCTCCTTCTGTCTGACAGGAGACGCACGCATGTGGTGGGAAAGAATCAGAACGAAGCGCCCAGTGAACCAGATGTCATGGGCTGACTTCGAGAAGGAGTTCTTCGAGGAGTTCTTTCACATATGGGTTACAAACCGCCATTACGACGAGTTCACTGAGTTTCGTCAGGGCAACCTTTCAGTTGAGGAAGCCGTGAAGAAATTCAACAGGTTGGCTCGTCTATGCCCAGAGCTAGTCAGCACAGAAAAGGAACGAGTCCGGTTGATGCTTAAAATGCTCAGGCCGGAAATAGCAATGAACGTGGCTGGCGGTGTTCATAGGCCGCAAACCACAGAAGAACTAGTGAGTAGTGCTCTGATCACCGAGCATTACCAGAACAACATCAAGCAGCAGAAGCAAACCTCCTCAGATTCCAAAGGCCAAGGAAGTTTAGATACTCAGAAATCTCAAGGCCACAGCTCTAACTGGAAAGGGAACTCCAACAGCAAGCGCAAATCAAGGAGTGATCCAAAAGGAGGACCATCTAGCAAGCGACCCAGTTATCCAAAGTGTGCTACTTGTGGGAAATTCCACCCAGGGGTTTACCGCAAGGGCACACGAGGATGCTTTGAATGTGGACAAGAAGAGCACATGGCCAAGAAGTGCCCGAACAAGACCGGTCTCCCTCAGCCACAGCAGATTCAGTATGCAGGCCAGCCAGCTCAGTTATATCAGATGCAGGCCGCTCTAGAAGGTCCACCTATCAGCCAGGGCAGATTAGAAGCCCCTTTAGCGATGGCGAATGCGAGGATCTACTCACTCACCAGAGAGGACGTAGTCAATGCCTCGACAGTTGTCACAGGTCAGATTAGCATTTTACAGTATAGTGCTACTGTTCTATTTGATACTGGGGCAACCCATTCATATATAGCCAGGATGTTCTCCGAAAAATTAGACATACCCTCAGAGGTACTCAGTGGTCAATTTTTGACGGCATTACCTTCGAGAGAAGTTATGGCATCCATGCACTGGTTCAGAACAGTGCCAGTCATGATAGCAGACAGAGAACTCTTTTGTGATCTGATAGTGCTAGACATGACTGACTACGATGTCATATTTGGAATGAACTTCCTGATCAGATACGGTGCCTCCATAGAGTGCCGTAAACAGAAAGTCGTATTCCAACCTGAAGCAGAAGCACAGTTTGAGTACATCGGAGAACCCAAGAGAAAAAGAGCAAGTTAAGTCCTCGATACGTAGGACCCTACCCCGATCACAGAGAGAATTGGGAAGGTAGCTTACAAGCTAGACTTACCTCAAGATATGTCAGCAATACACAATGTATTTCATGTCTCCATGCTAAAGAAGTGTATTCACGACCTTAGCCAAGTGATTCAGCCTCAGACAGTGCAGATCCAAGAGGATCTTAGCTATGAGAGCAGACACAGATAGTGAACAGAGCAGACAAGAGACTAGGAAACAGAGAAATGTCATTAGTAAAAGTCATCTGGTAGAACCAGAAGCACGAGAAAGTTACTAGGGGAGCGTGGAGACAGCATGAGACAGAAATATATCCAGAATTATTCTAAGTTCGAGGACGAACTTTTTATAAGGGAGGGAGAATTGTAACGACCCAATTTTTCCTATTTCGAATTTTAAAAGTCCTTATAAAAATCTAGAAATGCTTTAGAAATATTCTAGAGATTTTTAGAAATTTTTAGAGTATTTTTACGCAATTTTTGGAGGTCGTTTGGTATTTTTACTAAACGAAAGAAGTTTCGGCAAAAATATTGTTTAAGCCGAGATTCGAACCATGGACCTCGAGTTAAGTAGAGGTTCGTTTAACCAACAGACCAGCCGCGGATTTGTTAATAAAACCCGAACCAAATAGCATATAAGTTATAGTTGATAACAGAAATAGTTAGGTATTATAAAGGGAGATAAAGAGGGAATTTAGGGGATTATTTACCGAGACCTAATCTCCTCTCTCGCTCATGAACGACATGCGTCGGCTACTCTCGGGCGGAAACGAAGAAGGGGGTTAGGGCAGCTTCTCCAGCGGCCGGCCAAGGGAGATCTCCGAGAGGTCTTCACAAATTCGTGACCGGTTCGTCGAGAGGAGCACGCGGATGCAAGGAATCGCCGGATTTGGAGCTCAACCGAACCCTAGAAGCAAATTTTCCGGCTGTGAGTCCAAGAAACCAAGGTGAGTTGCTACTCACCTGCAGTAGGAGTAGTTCCACGATTTTGTCTTTCTTCTTTGCTTTGCTTTCGGATTCTTGTTTCCTTCTTTGTTTCCGGAGCACGCATGAAACCCTAGAAGTTTAGTTTCAGCAAGTTTTGGTTTTAGAACACCCCCAGAGATTCGGCTTAGATCTTTCTTTTGCTAATCATGGGACAAGATCAGCCCTAACATTAAGTACTTTAGGTTCTTTAGCTTCAGTTTGAGTCCCTTGCTAATTACCATAACTTGTCAACTTTCACCTTTGTTTTGTAGTTCATTACAGTAGGTCTTTAGTTGATGATTAATTGCCATGATTTGTCAGAGTTCACCTTTGATTCGTAGTTCATATCAGTAGGAATTAGTTGATGTTAATTGCCATGTATTGATTCTTATTTCTATTTCTTAGCTATTGAATATGCATGAGCAGACTTAATTCCTAGATTTATTTGCTATGAATTGGGCATGCACAATTCTCATTGCTATTAGTTAAGCACCAGTAGCTTTTATTTGCAGATTTTATTTGCTGTTCCTTAGGTCTTGTTTTGCTGGAAACAATTCGTAATGTTAGGTTCCATTAAGTGCAGATTTTATTTGCTGCAGAATTTATTTTTCTTCCATACTATCCAATGAGTATGAGCAGTTTTATTTATGAGCACGCACAATTTGGAACGCTAGTATGTTTGGATAGATCTTTTGTGCATATTCATGGGCAAGAACAGCCACCAATTCATAGTAGTTTAGATCCTTTTGTGTTGATTTAGTAAGCATGATATTCTGTTAATTCCATGCAGCAATGATTCCTTTATTTTCTAAGATTCCTTTGTTATTAGAATAACATGAGCAGATTTTCTAGATTCTATTGCATGCCTAGTAGTTGAATTTGTTTTACTTTCACAACATGCTTAAGTTGTTCTAGTTTCCTATTTGCTATTGGAATAACATGAGCAGTTCCATTTTTATAGCATGCAGATTTTTATAAGTAAAGTATGAAGATTTTTAATAAGCAGATTTTCATAAGTATGGCATGCAGATTTTAGATAAGCTTAGTATGCAGATTTTGATAAACTTAATATGCAGATTTTTGTTCAGCTTTACATGCAGATTTATGTTAAGCTTTGTATACAGATTTTCAGTACGTAGAGTGTGTTCTAGTGCACCCCAAGTGCTTGATAAAATGCTTAGCTCAATATAATGCTACAGTAGGCATTTTAATAGCTCAGTAAATGCAGTAGAAGCATTTAAAATAACTTATTTAGTCTTGCTTCAGCTTATATGGGACTACGGTCCAATGGGTGGGCTCCCACAGTCGCCTCTAGGTTCAGATAACCTAGTTCTAGGTTCAGATAACCTAGTAAAAGCAAGATAAGTTAATTAGCTTATGATCCAGTATTTTACTTTCAGCAGTGGCACTGTACTTGATTAGATATCCATTGGGTTGGGCTCCCACAGTCGTCCCTAGATTTAGATAACCTAGTAAACCCTACTAGACTCGGAACTTGCAATCCCGGGTTTAGTTAGGGATGCGCGCACACAGTTGCCGGGCCCATCAGCAGCATGATTATTATTTTAATCTATTATGTAAATAGTTTTCAAAACTTCACAAATTAGTTATGTGAATACAAGTTAGACTCAGTTTAGCATTAATTAGTTCAGCTTATGTATCAGTTCAGTTTTCTATTGATACACATGATAGTTCTATGATTAGCTATACATGTTTAGTATTTCAGTTAGTATGATTCCTTTATTGGTTTATGAGCATGACTAGCTATACATGTTTAGTATTTCAGTTAGTATGATTCCTTTATTGGTTTATGAGCATGATTAGCTATACATGTTTAGTATTTCAGTTAGTATGATTCCTTTTCTATTATGAGCATGATTAGCTATACATGTTTAGTATTTCAGTTAGTATGATTCCTTTGCTATATATGAGCATGAGTAGCTATACATGTTAGCTTTTCAGTTAGTTGATTTCTTTGCTATTTATGAGCATGAGTAGCTTTACATGTTAGCATTCAGTTTTAGCATGTTTTTATTTATATACATGCATATCGAGTTTTTGTGAGTAGGATAGCGCTCACTAAGCTTTTAGCTTATAGATACTATTTTTCTCCTACTGCAGATAAAGGAAAAGCTAAAGTATAAGGAAGAAGGCGACAAGGAGATGCTGTGACGGTGTGTGATGTGTGGACTATGGAGATCCTTGAGACTTAGCTAAAGAACTCACTTAGTTTAAGAATTTGTTTAGCTTAATTTCTTATTAAGTTGATAAGAAAATTGTGTAGTAGGAAGTTATGTTTCCGCTTTTTATTACTTGCACGATTTGATTTATTAAACTGCGTGGTTGTGAAAATATATGTTCCAGCCGCCTGTGGCTGAGTATACTCTGTATGTATTTACGGATATGGTCACCGGTACAGGGGAGACTCTGCCGAAATTTTTCGGTAGAGATTCCTTGTGGTTTCGATCACACCAGTTAAGTAGAGTTAATAGTTAAGTAACGGTCATCCTTAGAGTGTAGTAGTAGTAAGAAGGGTGGTCGCTTACAGTTGGTATCAGAGCAGTTCCCATTCTCCAGCATCACACACATCAGCATCAGCCTTGTCGTCTTCCAAGTAAGAATACCTCTACTCTATTTATGTTTCTTGCTTTCATGTTTAGGAATAATTATAGCATGCTTATGTGTGATAGCCTATAACATGTTTATAGTAGCTAGTTAAACGTGATTAGATTAGTTATGTGCATCCTCTATGTCTTTAGAAATGGCACGAGGACGCCCAGCTAGAAGGGCACTAGCTACTGAGCCCCAGCAAGAGGCAGGCAGTTCAGTGCCTCCTCCAGACCTTACAGCATTAGTGGCTCAGTTACAGCAGCAGCTAGCTGAACAGCAACATGACGACTCCAGAAGTCTTAGAGGTTCCACCAGCCCAGCCTACAGCGCCAACGCCAGCACCAGTACCAGCACCAGCAGTCCTAGTAGCTGAGTCAAGAAAGGAAGCCTATCTGATCCAGTGGCAGCGAGTCAAGCCAGAGAACTTCTCAGGCACTAGTGAACCATGGGATGCACAAGCCTGGTTCAAAACACTGGAGAGCACGATGGAGCTTCTGGACTGGCCAGAACACGAGAAGGTGAAGTGTGCCTCCTTCTGCCAGACAGGAGACGCACGCATGTGGTGGGAAAGAATCAGAACGAAGCGCCCAGTGAACCAGATGTCATGGGCTGACTTCGAGAAGGAGTTTTTCGAGGAGTTCTTTCACATACGGGTTACAAACCGCCATTACGATGAGTTCACTGAGTTTCGTCAGGGCAACCTTTCAGTTGAGGAAGCTGTGAAGAAATTCAACAGGTTGGCTCGTCTATGCCCAGAGCTAGTCAGCACAGAAAAGGAACGAGTCCGGTTGATGCTTAAAATGCTCAGGCCGGAAATAGCAATGAACGTGGCTGGCGGTGTTCATAGGCCGCAAACCACAGAAGAACTAGTGAGTAGTGCTCTGATCACCGAGCACTACTAGAACAACATCAAGCAGCAGAAGCAAACCTCCTCAGATTCCAAACGCAAAGGAAGTTTAGATACTCAGAAATCTCAAGGCCACAGCTCTAACTGGAAAGGGAACTCCAACAGCAAGCGCAAATCAGGGAGTGATCCAAAAGGAGGACCATCTAGCAAGCGACCCAGTTATCCAAAGTGTGCTACTTGTGGGAAATTCCACCCAGGGGTTTGTCGCAAGGGCACACGAGGATGCTTTGAATGTGGACAAGAAGAGCACATGGCCAAGCAGTGCCCGAACAAGACCGGTCTCCCTCAGCCACAGCAGATTCAGTATGCAGGCCAGCCAGCTTAGTTATATCAGATGTAGGCCGCTCTAGAAGGTCCACCTATCCGCCAGGGCAGATTAGAAACCCCTCCAGCGATGGCGAATGCGAGGATCTACTCACTCACCAGAGAGGACGTAGTCAATGCCTCGACAGTTGTCACAGGTCAGATTAGCATTTTACAGTATAGTGCTACTGTTCTATTTGATACTGGGGCAACCCATTCATATATAGCCAGGATGTTCTCCGAAAAATTAGACATACCCTCAGAGGTACTCAGTGGTCAATTTTTGACGGCATTACCTTCGGGAGAAGTTATGGCATCCACGCACTGGTTCAGAACAGTGCCAGTCATGATAGCAGACAGAGAACTCTTCTGTGATCTGATAGTGCTAGACATGACTGACTACGATGTCATATTTGGAATGAACTTCCTGATCAGATACGGTGCCTCCATAGAGTGCCGTAAACAGAAAGTCGTATTCCAACCTGAAGCAGAAGCACAGTTTGAGTACATCGGAGAACCCAAGAGAAAAAGAGCAAGTTAAGTCCTCGATACGTAGGACCCTACCCCGATCACAGAGAGAATTGGGAAGGTAGCTTACAAGCTAGACTTACCTCAAGATATGTCAGCAATACACAATGTATTTCATTTCTCCATGCTAAAGAAGTGTATTCACGACCTTAGCCAAGTGATTCAGCTTCAGACAGTGCAGATCCAAGAGGATCTTAGCTATGAGAGCAGACACAGATAGTGAACAGAGCAGACAAGAGACTAGGAAACAGAGAAATGTCATTAGTAAAAGTCATCTGGTAGAACCAGAAGCATGAGAAAGTTACTAGGGGAGCGTGGAGACAGCATGAGACAGAAATATATCCAGAATTATTCTAAGTTCGAGGACGAACTTTTTATAAGGGAGGGAGAATTGTAACGACCTAATTTTTCCTATTTCGAATTTTAAAAGTCCTTATAAAAATCTAGAAATGCTTTAGAAATATTCTAGAGATTTTTAGAAATTTTTAGAGTATTTTTACGCAATTTTTGGAGGTCGTTTGATATTTTTACTAAACGAAAGAAGTTTCGGCAAAAATATTGTTTAAGCCGAGATTCGAACCATGGACCTCGAGTTAAGCAGAGGTTCGTTTAACCAACAGACCAGCCGCGGATTTGTTAATAAAACCCGAACCAAATAGCATATAAGTTATAGTTGATAACAGAAATAGTTAGGTATTATAAAGGGAGATAAAGAGGGAATTTAGGGGATTATTTACCGAGACCTAATCTCCTCTCTCGCTCGCGAACGGCGTGCGGCGGCTACTCTCGGGCGGAAACGAAGAAGGGGGTTAGGGCAGCTTCTCCAGCGGCCGGCCAAGGGAGATCTCCGAGAGGTCTTCACAAATTCGTGACCGGTTCGTCGAGAGGAGCACGCGGATGCAAGGAATCGCCGGATTTGGAGCTCAACCGAACCCTAGAAGCAAATTTTCCGGCTGTGAGTCCAAGAAACCAAGGTGAGTTGCTACTCACCTGCAGTAGGAGTAGTTCCGCGATTTTGTCTTTCTTCTTTGCTTTGCTTTCGGATTCTTGTTTCCTTCTTTGTTTCCGGAGCACGCATGAAACCCTAGAAGTTTAGTTTCAGCAAGTTTTGGTTTTAGAACACCCCCAGAGATTCGGCTTAGATCTTTCTTTTGCTAATCATGGGACAAGATCAGCCCTAACATTAAGTACTTTAGGTTCTTTAGCTTCAGTTTGAGTCCCTTGCTAATTACCATAACTTGTCAACTTTCACCTTTGTTTTGTAGTTCATTACAGTAGGTCTTTAGTTGATGATTAATTGCCATGATTTGTCAGAGTTCACCTTTGATTCGTAGTTCATATCAGTAGGAATTAGTTGATGTTAATTGCCATGTATTGATTCTTATTTCTATTTCTTAGCTATTGAATATGCATGAGCAGACTTAATTCCTAGATTTATTTGCTATGAATTGGGCATGCACAATTCTCATTGCTATTAGTTAAGCACCAGTAGCTTTTATTTGCAGATTTTATTTGCTGTTCCTTAGGTCTTGTTTTGCTGGAAACAATTCGTAATGTTAGGTTCCATTAAGTGCAGATTTTATTTGCTGCAGAATTTATTTTTCTTTCATACTATCCAATGAGTATGAGCAGTTTTATTTATGAGCACGCACAATTTGGAACGCTAGTATGTTTGGATAGATCTTTTGTACATATTCATTGGCAAGAACAGCCACCAATTCATAGTAGTTTAGATCCTTTTGTGTTGATTTAGTAAGCATGATATTCTGTTAATTCCATGCAGCAATGATTCCTTTATTTTCTAAGATTCCTTTGTTATTAGAATAACATGAGCAGATTTTCTAGATTCTATTGCATGCCTAGTAGTTGAATTTGTTTTACTTTCACAGCATACTTAAGTTGTTCTAGTTTCCTATTTGCTATTGGAATAACATGAGCAGTTCCATTTTTATAGCATGCAGATTTTTATAAGTAAAGTATGCAGATTTTTAATAAGCAGATTTTCATAAGTATGGCATGCAGATTTTAGATAAGCTTAGTATGCAGATTTTGATAAACTTAATATGCAGACTTTTGTTCAGCTTTACATGCAGATTTATGTTAAGCTTTGTATACATATTTTCAGTACGTAGAGTGTGTTCTAGTGCACCCCAAGTGCTTGATAAAATGCTTAGCTCAATATAATGCTACAGTAGGCATTTTAATAGCTCAGTAAATGCAGTAGAAGCATTTAAAATAACTTATTTAGTCTTGCTTCAGCTTATATGGGACTACGGTCCAATGGGTGGGCTCCCACAGTCGCCTCTAGGTTCAGATAACCTAGTTCTAGGTTCAGATAACCTAGTAAAAGCAAGATAAGTTAATTAGCTTATGATCCAGTATTTTACTTTCAGCAGTGGCACTGTACTGGATTAGATATCCATTGGGTTGGGCTCCCACAGTTGTCCCTAGGTTTAGATAACCTAGTAAACCCTACTAGACTCGGAACTTGCAATCCCGGTTTTAGTTAGGGATGCGCGCACAGCAAGTACAGTTGCCGGGCCCATCAGCAGCATGATTATTATTTTAATCTATTATGTAAATAGTTTTCAAAACTTCACAAATTAGTTATGTGAATACAAGTTAGACTCAGTTTAGCATTAATTAGTTCAGCTTATGTATCAGTTCAGTTTCCTATTGATACACATGATAGTTCTATGATTAGCTATACATGTTTAGTATTTCAATTAGTATGATTCCTTTATTGGTTTATGAGCATGACTAGCTATACATGTTTAGTATTTCAGTTAGTATGATTCCTTTGCTATTTATGAGCATGATTAGCTATACATGTTTAGTATTTCAGTTAGTATGATTCCTTTGCTATTTATGAGCATGATTAGCTATACATGTTTAGTATTTCAGTTAGCATGATTCCTTTGCTATTTATGAGCATGAGTAGCTATACATGTTAGCTTTTCAGTTAGTTGATTTCTTTGCTATTTATGAGCATGAGTAGCTTTACATGTTAGCATTCAGTTTTAGCATGTTTTTATTTATATACATGCATATCGAGTTTTTGTGAGTAGGATAGCACTCACTAAGCTTTTAGCTTATAGATACTATTTTCCTTCTACTGCATATCGTATAAGGAAGAAGGCGACAAGGAGATGCTGTGACGGTGTGTGATGTGTGGACTATGGAGATCCTTGAGACTTAGCTAAAGAACTCACTTAGTTTACGAATTTGTTTAGCTTAATTTCTTATTAAGTTGATAAGAAAATTATGTAGTAGGAAGTTATGTTTCCGCTTTTTATTACTTGCACGATTTGATTTATTAAACTGCGTGGTTGTGAAAATATATGTTCCAGCCGTCTGTGGCTGAGTATACTCTGTATGTATTTACGGATATGGTCACCGGTACAGGGGAGACTCTGCCGAAATTTTTCGGTAGAGATTCCTTGTGGTTTCGATCACACCAGTTAAGTAGAGTTAGTAGTTAAGTAACGGTCATCCTTAGAGTGTAGTAGTAGTAAGAAGGGTGGTCGCTTACATGTCAGGGTGATCGGATACTCACGGGGAGATCCGGTCAAGTCAAGAGTGATTGGATGCTTGCAAAGAGGTCTGGAGCAGGTCAATGTAATTGGATGCTTGCGGGGAAGGCTCAGAGTAGGTCAAGGTGACTGGATACTCACAGGGAGGTCCAGATCATGAGAGTAATGGTGGTCCTTCATTTGAGGGGAGGATTATTGGGATTCAATCAAAATCCGACATTAGAAACATTTGAAAAATATCATGGATTTAAAAAGATGTAAGATATCTTCATTAGCATGAGACCTTTTGGATAGAGTCCAAGAGCAAAGTCATGAGAGCTTAGGCCCAAAGTGGATAATATCATACCATTATGAAGATATGTGAGCATCTTTTGGGTACAACATCAACTAGGTAAGAAAATTAAGGTCGTCAGATCTTATCATGAAGGTGAATATTACGGTCGATATGATGGATCATGTAAACAAGCTCTAGGACATTTTATGACTTACCTTACTAAGTGTGGGATTATGTCTCAGTATACTATGTCTGGTACACTCAGTCAGAATGGTGTAGCTAAGTGATGTAATCGTACCCTAAAAGATCTGGTATGAAGTATAATGGTTTTTACTTCTTTACTAAAGTCTTTGTGGGGTGAAACACTAAAGAGTATAGTTTATTTACTTAACAAAGTACAATAAGACAGTAACTAAATATGCCATAGGAGATATGGATGGGTATGATGCCTAGTATTAGAGATTTATATGTCTAGGGTTGTCTAGCTGAAGCTAGGCTTTATAGGCCTTATAAAAAAAAATAGACTCAAGAACAATTAACTGTAATTTTGTAGGTCACTCTGAGAAGTCTAAGACCTATAAATTTTATGATCCCTCTAATAGATCCTTTTTCAAATGGGAAACATCAAATTCATTGAGGACGGTGAGAGCACTAAGGTTAGAAAAGTATATTTTGAGGAAAGCGTTAGCGATCCTTCTATGCTCACTACTAGGCAATAAGTAGCGGTATGAAGATGTATATATGGTCTCTATACCTTACATTATGAATATTGCATATCTAGTGGGAGTAGTGAACTAATATGTTTCTGTGTCATCTCTAATGCAATTGAAAGATCCTTCCACTAAAGTAAGATATTGCCTCATATTGATGAGCAAGTACCTCAAGCACAGTGTCATTAAGGCGATTCACTAGGGATAGAAGATCCATGATTTTTCGTGATTATGTTTATATCCAAGAGTATGAGTTTGACATAGGTTGGAAAGTGATCCTATATCTTTCTAAGAAGTCCAATAATGCTCTAACCCTGAAAAGTGAATTAACATCATGAAAGAAGAGTTGCAGTCTATGGCAGAAAATGACATTTGAGAACTTGTCGAATTACCTAAAGGTACAAAATCCATTGGTTGTAAATAAATATTTAAAACCAAACAGGATTCAAAGAGCAATATTGAGAAATATAAGGATTGCTTTATTGCCAAAGGATTCACTCAGAAGGAGAACATTGATTACAATGAGACCTTCTCGCTTGTCTCGACAAAAGACTCCCTTAGGGTAATCATGGCACTTGTTGCTCATTTTAATTTAGATCTACACCAGATGGACATAGAGACTGTATTTATCAATGGTGACATTGAGGAGTCTATATATATGGTGCAACATGAGAACTTGTGTCTAAGGATTTGAAGCACCTAGTATATAAATTAAAAAAGTTTGTTTATGGTTTGAACCAAGCACCTTGTTAATACTATTAGAAATTTGATCAAGTAATTACTTCATTTAGATTTAAAGAGAACTCTGTTTATCAATGCATATATATCAAGTTTAATGGGTGCAAGTTTGTTATACTTGTCCTATACGTGGATAACATATTGCTTGCAAGCAATAATAAAAATCTGTTGTATGAAACTAAGCCATTTTTATCTGATAATTTTGAAATAAAAAATCTCGGTGGAGCATCCCTTGTTTTAAGCAACAGATATGTTGTGACCATTCAAGATGTATTCTTAGACTTTCACAGAAAGCCTATATTAAAAAGGTGTTCGTACAGTATGACATGAAAAACTATGCATCTAGTGAACACATGTGTTTAGAGGTAACAGATTCAGTTTGCAGCAATGTCTACGGCTAAACTTGAAATAAAGGAGATGGATCAATTCCCTTATATGTCAGATGTGGAAAGTCTCATGTATGCACAAATTTATACGTGCCTAGATATAACATTTATAGTGAGGATATTATGTAGATACTTAAGTAATTCATGATCAACTTACTGAAAAGTTGTGAAGAGATTGATACAGTATTTGCAAAAGACCAAAGATCACATGCTCACATACCAGAGGTCAGATCACTTGGAGGTGATCAAATATTCAGACTTCGATTATGCTAGATGCTTGGAAAGTAGGAGGTCCACTTTAAGATACATCTTCATGCTTGCTGGAGGGGTTATATCATGGAAAAGCATCAAACAAATGCTTATAGCCACTTCTAATATGGTGGCAGAGTTGGTAGCTTGCTATGAAGCATCTAATCATAGGATTTGGCTATACAATTTCTTAATAGTTGATCTTGTCTAAAGGCTAGGAAGATGGCGTGTTGGCTCAGGTGGATGATTTGTTGACCAACGGAAGACTTCTTTGACTGGCGATGGAGCTCTTCAATGATCCTGCGCATAATCTAACAATCCCTTAACATATTAAGTGGTGTTGTTATTGCTTTTCGCTTACTTAATGTTCCCTTATCTTCTTGTCTATTCCATTATTATTTCTACCCTCGCCAGGTAGCGAATGGTCTATTCAAGTTCTAGGCTCACCCTAAGGCAATCTTGTTTAACAGAGTTCCAACCTAGGAGGAATGGAGAAATAAATAATTCTTCATAAGTCTCCCAACTCCTCCACCTTACCTTGTGACCTAGCAACAAGATCTTCCCCCTCTGCCTAACTTAAGTAACATCTCTGTGTTGGTTGCTACTCGGAAAACCTAGAGGTTCCACTGTACAAAAATTTGTACAAAGGTCTGAACCTTTTCCTAGCTACCATGTGTTCTTTTAAATAAAATTTTGGATCGCCTGTAGAACTTAACACGTTTGATCCAAAACTTAATCTATTTGTTCTTTTAGGTTTTGACTTGGATCTCCTGCGGAACTTAACACGTTCGACCCAAATCACCTTAAGTTATTAATTCCATTAAATATTAATTTCCATAATTGGTTCCCAGTACTGACGTGGCAAGGCACATGGCCTTCTTGGATATGGGAGCAACCACCACCGACTAGACAAAACCTTTTATGGAAAGCTAATATTTAATTTCCTAAAATAACTTTAGGTTAACCGAAAAGAACAATCAAATCACAAGGAAAAGAAAAACAAAAGAACACTATATCGAAAACAAATTCGAAACTCTAGAATCGTATGCCTCTTGTATTTAGTATTATTTCCAAAAATAACTAGTATGATGCAGAAAGAAAAAATACTAGTTATACCTTTTAGAAAAACCTCTTGATATTCTACCGTATTCCTCTTCTAACCTCGGACGTTGTGTGGGCAACGATCTTCCGAGATGAGAAACCACCAAAGCACCTTCTCCTTTCTTCAAATTTCGGCCAAGCACAAAGCTTCCAAAAGATGAAGATCTTTTCCATCAACCAAGCTCCAAGGGATGTAGGCTTTCTCTCCTTCTTCCTCAAGCTAGATCCGACCACCAATTAAAACTCCATAAGAATGAAGAGGTTCGGCCACAAAGAGAAGAAGAAGAGAAGAAGGAAGGGCCGACCACACCACCAAGGAAAAGAGGAAGAAAAATAGAATAGAGTCGTTAACCTTGAAGCCTCCTCTACCCCCTCTTTTATAATCCTTGGTCTTGGCAAATAAGGAAAATTTAATAAAAATTTCCTTAATTCTTTTTCCATTGAAAAGAAAAATTATTTAATTAAAAATAATTTTCTTTTTCAAATACAATGGCCGGCCACCTCAAGCCCCAAATCAAGGAAAGTTTTAATTAAAACAAAAATTAAAACTTCCTAATTTGTTTCCGGAAATTTATAAAAATTTCTCCAATAATTTAATCCCTTCATGATTGGTTTATAAAAAGGAAATTTAATAAATTAAAATATTTCTTTTAAACATGTGGATAAAAAGAAAGTTATCTCTAAAAATTAAAATCTCTTATAATCTACAAATAAGGAAAGATATCAAGTCTTTTCTTAATCTTTTGTAGAAACTAATAAAAGAGAATTATTAATTTTTAAACTTTCTTTTAAATCATGAACATGGTTAAAAAGGAAAGTTTTCTTAAAATTTAAAATCCTCCTTTAATCAACAAATAAGGAAAGATTTTAAATTTTAAACTCTCTTGTAGATGATTTACAAATAAGGAAAGTTTTTACCAAAAATTAAAACCATCCTTTTAAACTACAAATAAGGAAAGAGATTAATCTCTTCTCTTAATCTTTTGTAGAAAGCTATAAAAGGAAATTTTTAATTTTTAAACTCTCTTTTAAAATCATGATATCCACATAAGAAATAATTTTAATAAAAATCCTTTTTAATATTCTAGTGGTCGGCCACCTAAGCTTGGGACCCAAGCTTTGGCCGGCCACCTACATGGCTCATCCACTTGGTCTTGGCTAGCCCTAGCTTGGCCGGCCCCATTGGATGGGTAAGAAGGTGGGTATGCGGTGGGTATAAATCTCTATATTCTAGAGGCTACGATAGGGACCAAGAGGAGGAATTGGTTTTGGTCTCCCGATGAAATTAAGCATCCCGTGTTCGCCCCGAACACACAACTTAATTTCATCAATAATAATTTATTCCACTAAAGAACTATTATTGAACTACCGCACCAATCCCAAATTACATTTTGGGCTCCTTCTTATTATGAGTGTGTTAGTCTCCCTGTGTTTAAGATAACAAATGTCCACTAATTAAGTAAGTTACTGACAACTCACTTAATTAATATCTAGCTCCAAGAGTAGTACCACTCAACTTCATCATCATGTCGGACTAAGTCCACCTGCAGGGTTTAACATGACAATCCTTATGAGCTCCTCTTGGGGACATTCTCAACCTAGATCACTAGGACACAGTTTCCTTCTATAATCAACAACACACACTATAAGTGATATCATTTCCCAACTTATCGGGCTTATTGATTCATCGAACTAAATCTCACCCATTGATAAATTAAAGAAATAAATATCAAATATATGTGCTTGTTATTATATTAGGATTAAGAGCACACACTTCCATAATAACTGAGGTCTTTGTTCCTTCATAAAGTCAGTATAAAAGGAACGACCTCAAATGGTCCTACTCATACACTCTAAGTGTACTAGTGTAATTATATAGTTAAGATAAACTAATATCTAATTATACTACGACCTTCCAATGGTTTGTTCCTTTCCATCTTGGTCGTGAGCTACTGTTTATAATTTATAAGGAACCAATAACATGATCTTCTGTGTGTGACACCACACACCATGTTATCTACAATATAAATTAATTGAGCAACTACATTTATCATAAATGTAGACATTTGACCAATGTGATTCTTATTTCTAGATAAATATTTATACCAAAAGCTAGGCTTTTAGTATACACTCTAACACTCTGCAGATCCAACCCTTCGTGAGGCTCTGGGAAGGTTAAAGGGTGCAAAGTTTAACTTACCCGCATTAACCATAGAAGACCTCTTATTTGTTTTTGGACTCACTCCAGTTAACTTAGAATTAAGTATTACCTTTGGTGAGTAAAAATCCCTATCCTCCTCATAATTAAGTATTTATTATTCCTTGACCATTTGTTATATAAGATTTTAACATTTACTTATTTTTATAGTTGAGACCATTCTCCTAGCTTTTTTTTTATATAAAAACACTCAGTTAACAAGAGTAGTCTTAAACAAGATGGGGGAGGATTTATTGAAGGACCGTCAACTCGAGTAAGTTTTCGCATCTACTGGTCCACTCACCCCGACTGAACCTACTCGTAAGTCCTCTTTCAACTCCTCAAAATCAAATACTCCTCTCATCATCAGACGTAAAAAGCCCCGAACAGAGGTTTTGGGTCCGGATTTACCTGAGCTACCCATCACTGAGCAGTCTCCACTTACTTTGGCCGAGATCTCTTTTGATCGAGGTAAAGAGCCTGGGTCTCAAAAACATAGTCTTTCTCATTTTAAAATTGCTATGATGAGGTCAGGCCTTCTTATACCTATGTCTCATGCAATTTCCCCAATTCTCTGGCCCCTCGAGACAATGTCAACCCCACTAATTACTCAGCTAATTCCCCTACTAGCCTTAAGCATTTCTTCAACTACTCCCCACTCTAAGAGAACTCCCTATAGGTGATAGGCCGATCGAGGCTCTTAAGCATTAATACCCAAGCAAAGTCTCGAACCAGCTGGATAAACATCAGCATCTTTACCCATCCAACCAGCTCTTGTTCATTCACAATCACCCGAGATCCCTCTTGCTCTCCCTTCAAGGCCTACATCTTCCACTGTTTCCCCATATCTTTTCAAACAGTCCCTTGGGTTACCATCCCAATAAGGAGTGGACACCACTTCACCCTTACATTATGGGATACTTAAGTTGAAAGGTTCATTAGCTGAGTCATGGGTGCAAGCACATAAACAAGCGCAAGGGACTACAATTTCAAAGTTTATGAAGAACACAACCAAAATGCTACTGTAGTAAGTTTGTGACTAAGTTTTCATAAATTACTTTTATGAACTATAATTCTATAGTTATTTTATCTAGTTCTATGCTTCTGGATTAAACTTGGGCCAATTGGTTGTGGATTTGGAGAGGGCCAATAAAGTTTTGAAAGATCGTGTGGAAGAACTATAGGCTACTCCTACTATTTTCAGTAATGAAATGACCCACTTGTAGGAAAAAAATAGAGGAGTAGGTCGAGCTCATTTTTGGTATGGAAAAGACTTTGCAAGACTACCATCAACTATTGAAATCTCAACAGATGAACAAGCAAAACTTATAACTCCAGTTGCAAGGTAGTGAGTCCAAGCTCTAGGTGGAGAGAGCAATGAAAGATAAAGCCCTTTCAAACCTAGCTCACAAGACTACTTTGCTAGAAGAGCTAAGGCTTGCACATGCATTCAGTTCTCCTGAACTAACTCAAGAACTATCTACTAAGAATTTCTTACTATTAAAGTAGCAAACGGAATTGAATGTACGAGAAGTCCAGATAGAATCCCTACAGGCTTGTTTGGACGTTGCAAAAGCTAAAATAGACGTTGTTCAGGCCGAGTTATCTGCTTATCAGGCTAGGAAGAATGAACACCTTGAGGCCGGGAGGGGAGCCTATTTAAATTCTATTGAGTATAAAGGAAAGTTGGCTAAGAGGTTTTTAGGAATGTTCAACCATGCAGCCATGGGAGAAATTCAACAGTTACAAAAGGGAGGATATCTACCAATGGAACCTCCTCTACATTTTATAAATCAACAACAACTTCTCGATGAGCTCTCAGAAGATCTTCTAAACAATTTTGAATGATATATTTATATTTCCTAATATGTAAATATATGCATTTATGAAAGAAAAACCATAATTAAATATTGAGTTGTGTATTAAGTAGTATTAGGTAGCACCTGTTCTCCTTGCGCATCTTTAGAACCACCAATATTACTTATAAGATTAGACCCCATGTGTGTTCGTTATGAAATATACCTTAGTCTACATAAAATGCCAGGCAAGGAAGTAACACCGAGTAGAATAACCTAGCTAAGCAGATGAACGGTATTATAAGGGATCCTTGGACTGAATACACTACTAAATGAATTATTTATGCCAAGCTGACTAGTCAAGTCAAGTAATAGTACCTTCTATATATTGCCAAGTATTTTTCATAATGAATTCTCGGACAGAATAATGGGCCAGTCGAGCACATATTGCAGAGCAAAATAACCAGACCTAACCTTTATAAGCAATTTTCATAATGAATTCCTGGATGGAATAATGGGTTGGTCGAGCACATAATTCTGAGCCAAATAAACAGACCAAACTTTTATAAGAAATTTTTATAATGAATTATCGGATGAAATAATGGGTCGATTGAGCACATAATACCGAGCAAAATAAACAAATTGGACCTTTATAAGCAATTTTCATAATGAATTCCTGGATGGAATAATGAGCCGGTTGAGCACATAATGCCGAGCGAAATAAATAGACTGGACTTTTATAAGTAATTTTCATAATTAATTTTCAGATGGAATAATGAACCAGCCAAGCACATAATGTCGAGTGAAATAAACAGACCAGGTTTTTATAAGCAATTTTCATAATGAATTCTCAAACGGAATAATGAGTCGGATGAGCGTATAATGTCGAGCAAAATAAATAGACCAGATACTTATAAATAACTTTCATAAAGAATTTCTGGACTGAATAATGAGCTTGACAAACACATAATGTTGAACAAAATAAACAGGCTAGATATTCATAAACCCTTGATGTTGGAATCTATTTAGAATGAATGCTTGCTTGAAACTCGGTCGAGAGCTCGGGGGCTTACAACAGACTCGATTGCTCAGAGATTAAGAACTTATAGGCATGCAAACACACTTACTTGTATTTGGGTTTACAGTCGTTGTTCGACTATATAGAGTTTAAAGTCACAGTTTGACTGTATAGAGTTTAAAGTCATCATTCGACTGTATATAATTTAAAGTCACAGTTCGACTGTGTAGAATTTAAAGTTATCATTTAACTATATATGGTTTAAAGTCACAGTTTGACTGTGTAGAGTTTAAAGTCGTCATTCGACTGCATATGATTTAAAGTCACAGTTTGACTGTATAGAGTTTAAAGTCATTATTCGACTGTATAGAGTTTAAAGTCACCGCTCAACTGTATAAAGTTTAAAGTCATCATTCGACTATATAGAGTTTAAAGTGGCCACTCAACTGTATAGAATTTAAAGTCGTCGCTCGACTATATAGAGTTTAAAGTCCTCATTAGACTGTATAGAGTTTAAAGTCATCATTTAACTATATAGAGTTTAAAGTCATCATTCGATTGTATAGAGTTTAAAGTTGTCATTCGATTGTATAGAACATACCCAATTGCTCAGGATGCTAAATAAATTTCTAAAATGAATTTGCCTACATTTTCATTAATTATATAAAAAATTGAACAAAATACAGGAGTAAGTTACAGACGTACTTGTCAAGCTCTATAAGGCTAGAGATGGTTGGCACTCCAAGGTCATTCTAGGTTTCTTCCCTCTACATCTTAGAGATAATAAGAGCCTGAGGAGAGCTTCTGTATCACCTTGTATAGTCCTCCCCACTGTGACTCCAACTTATTAACATCTCCGATTGGCTTGATGCGTTTCCAGACCAAATTACCCACCTAAAAAATCTAGGGATAACCATTCTATTATAATTTTGTCTCATTCTTTGGCGATATGATATAAGTTGAGCTGCCGCTTTGTCTCACACTTCTTCTATTAAGTCAAGCTCCATAAGATGTCGATCAACATTATCCTCATCATATAAGCTTCTCCGATCATATTCTATGCCAATTTCAACTGGGACCACTACTTCATCGTCATAAACCAGGTGGAAAGGAGTTATTCCTATCGATTATGGGGGAGTTATACGATATGCCCATAATACACTAGGTAATTCGTCCACCTAATGACCTCCAACATAATCTAATTTAGTCTTAAACCCTCTGATAATTTCTCTGTTGTTAATTCAACCTGACCATTGCTTTACGAATAAGCCATAGATGTAAAGGCATGCTTGATACCATATCCCAAACGCCATTCTTGAATCCTTCTACCCTAGAATTGCCTTCCATTGCTAGAAACCAGCTTATATGGAATACCAAATCTGTAGATAATATGTTGCTATAAGAATTTTATAACCATTTGCTCAGTTATTTTGACTAAGGGCTCAGCTTCCGCCTATTTTAAAAAATAATCCACAGCTACCAATAAAAATATCTTTTGAGCAGGTGCCAACGGAAAATGCCCTACTATGTCCATACCCCATTGATCAAATGGGCAAGAAACCATAGAGGTTTTAATCAACTCTATAGGTTGATGTGGGATATTTTGATGATTTTGAGAAGATAAATAGTCCTTACTAGTTGAGATGCATCAGTTTATAAAGTAGGTCAAAAATACCCTGCCAATAATATTTTACGAGCAAGAGACCGACCTCCTACATGATTACCACAAGAACCCTGATGCGCTTCCTGTAAAATGTACTGCATATCATCCAACTCAATGCACTTGAGTAAAGGATAGGAGAAGGCTCTCTTATAAAGCTGATCTCCAATCATAATGAACTAGCCAGCCCTTTTCTTGAGCAAACGTGCTTGTTCCTCATCAATTGGTAGAGTACCTTGTTGTAAGAATAAGATGATTGATATTCTCTAGTTGCTTTGTATCTCCAGATCGGCCTACCGCTCAATGCAAAATACAATAATGTTTGCTCAACAGGCTTATCCAAATTCTAAGAAATTACAACAGAGGCTAATTTAGCTAACTCATCTGCTGTCTGATTATCTGAACAAGGAATTTTCTGTATAATTACTTCCTGAAATTTAGCCTTCAACATATCAAATGCCTCTGTGTATAATTTAAGTTGTTCATTATTGATCTCGAAATTGCTAGACAGTTGTTGAGATGCCAGCTGAGAATCTAAATAGATTAAGACTCAAGCGGCTCCTACATGCCGTGCAGCTTGCAATCCAACTATTAATGTCTCATACTCTGCCTCATTATTGGTTGCCCGATAATTTAACCGAACGGACAATTGCATTTGATCTTCCCTGGATGATATAACAAGAATGTCTATCCCACTACCCTGCCGGGTAGAGGATTCATCCACATATATTTTCTAAATTTTCTCAGTTTCAGGATCTTGCACTTTTGTCATGAAATCATCTAAGGAATGGGCTTTGATGGTTTTTCGAGGTTGGTATTGTATGTCATACTCACTAAGTTCAGTTGTCTACTTGATCAATCTTTTAGGCACCTCAGGGTTTACAAGCACTCAACCCAAAGTGTTATTAGTTAATACAATGATTGAATGAGATAAAAAATAAGGATGCAACCTTCGAGTAGCTAAGACTAATCCATATGCTAATTTTTTGAGTGTGGTATAACAGCACTCTGTTTCTTTTAATAAATGGCTCAAAAAGTATACAGGCTGCTACTCTTTCCCCTCTTGCCTCACCAACACCGATCCAATAGCATGCTCATTAGCTGATAAATAAACCCACAAAGTTTCACCCACTATTGGTTTAGCTAATATGGGTAAAGCGACTAAATAATTTTTTAGCTCCTCGAACGTCTTGTCACAATCAGCATCCCATTAAAACTTAGTCGCTCGGCAAAGCATCTTGAAGAAGGGCAGACTTCAATCAGCCGATCGGGAAATGAAATGAGACACAATGGTGATTCGGTCGATCAGTGTTTGTACATCCTTTAGATTGCGTGGGGGAGCCATATTCTGAAGAGCTTGTACTTTGCTGGGATTGGCCTCGATCCCTCAATCAGTGACTATGTAGCCCAGAAATCTTCCACTTCTAAATCCGAACAAGCATTTTGTAACACCCCACTCCTCACTACTGGACTATGAGGGCGGAGCGTTACTGGACTACTAATTTTACTTAACTATCCTTATTCACATGTTAATAGAAATTCCTAAAACTCTCGGAGAACTCAAAACATACAATTAACTAGCAGCGGAAGACTAAATGACTCATCTAATACATTCTTAATAAATGGCAATCTTAATAAATTCTTATGCTAGGTCCCAAGGCTTCTATAGTCCAGACATCACACATCCATTCGCACCTCCTTGTCGCCTTCCTTTGCTATAACTTTTCCTTTCCTTTATCTGCAGTAAGAGGAAATGCAACTATAAGCAAAATTGCTTAGTAAGCGCTATCTAACTCACAAAACTCGAATATGCATGTAACTGGAAGAAATCTAAAACTGAATGCTCAGAAATAAATACTACTCATGCTCATCTACAAGCAAAAGAACAGTAAGCTAATCTAAATAACATGTTAGCATAAAAGAAAACTCAACTTGCTGCTTTTAAAACAAAATGAAACTTATTTCATTTGTTCTAAACTTATTCTTTTATTTCACTTGTTTAAAAACTTCTTCTTTAATACTTTTATACTTGTGTAAAACTTATTTTACTTATTCAAAAACTTATACTTATAATACTTCAAAATAGTAATCAACTTCTCTTGGGCCCGGCAACTGTACTTGCTATACGCGCATCCCTAACTAGACCCGAGATAGCTGGTCCCGAATCTAGTAGGGTTTACTAGGTTATCTAAACCTAGGGACGACTATGGGAGCCCAGCCCAAGGACAACTGAGAGTCCTGCATACTAGGTTATCTAAACCTAGGGACGACTATGGGAGCCCGACCCAAGGACAACTGAGAGTCCAGTACAGTGCCACTGATAAAAGTAAAATACTTGTTATCTTTTAATACTTCTAATATATAATGCCTTGGCATTTTAACGAGCACCTTGTGTGCCAAAATCCCTAAAGTCTTGACTTTGGGATCTACTTAAGGCCTTGACCTTTTTCTTTCTTTTCTTTATCTTTCTTATACTTGTTAATACCTCTAATAAAAGAATGCTTCTTTAAAAATTGAAATGTTTAAACAAATTCTAACTTTGAAATGCATAAACAAAAATCTGCATACTACGCTAATCAAAATTCTGCATACTATTCTAATTAAGATTCTGCATTCTATGCTACACTATTTCTGCATACTATGCAAACATAGAAATCTGCACTATAAGCGCTTAATTAAAATCTGCAATATAAGCTCTACATAAAAATCTGCAATATAAGCTTAATTAAAATCTGCACTATAGGCTTAATTAAAAATCTGCACTACAAGCTTAATTAAAATCTGCACTATAAGCCTACATAAAAATCTGCACTATAAGCTTAATTAAAATCTGCACTATAGGCTTAATTAAAAATCTGCACTATAAGCGCTTCTCATGCTTCGAATTCAAGAAGAACAATGGTCAGAAACTACTCTTACTGCAGGTGAGAAGCACTTACCTTGATTCTTGAACTCACAACCGAACAAAAAGGGCTTCTAGGACCTTGGCCGACCGCTGGAGATGATGCCCTAACTCCCTTTCATTTTCTGCCCAAGCTCCTCCATCGTACGCAGAAGAGAAGGAGAGAATGGTTTAAGTCACGGGAAAACAGAGCATCAACTTATCCCTTTTTATAACTTAATATTTCTGTTAACTCCTTAAATAAATTCTCTACCTTTTCTAAACAGACAAATCCAACATCAACTTATCCCTTTTATAATATTCTGTTAACTATCTTAAATAAATTCGCTACCTTTTCTAAAAAGACAAATCCAAGATCAACTTATCCCTTTTATAATCCAATATTCTGTTAACTATCTTAAATAAATTCGCTACCTTTTCTAAACAGAAAAATTCGTTTGCCCACCTGGTCAGCCGGGTTTTGACCGAGTCAAAGGCCGTGGGTTCAATTCTCGACTTGAACAGTTTTTTGTCGAAACTTCCTTCGTTTAGTAAAAATATCAAACGACCTCCAAAAATTACATAAAAATACTCTAAAAATTTCTAAAAATCTCTAGAATATTTCTAAATATTTTTAAGAACTTTTAGAACTCCTAATGAGGAAAATTGGGTCGTTACATTTGTAAGGATTAAGCTTGAGCCCATACTACCTCAAGGTTTTGCAGGTTTCTTATATGTCAATGCACAAGTCTACAGCTCGGAGAGATTTGATGAGGATATCATCCATGTTCTACCTAATTTACTTTTGAAAGACCTTATTCATAAGCCTTTAATAGGTAGCTTCTGTATTCTTTAGTCCGAATGACATAACATTATAACAGTAAGTGCCCTCGATAGTTATGAAGCTGACCTTTTCCTAGTCCTCCTTAGCGAGTAAAACTTGGATATATCCTTGATAAGCATCTAGCATACAGATGAATTCACAGCTGAAGGTAGAATCAACCACTTGATTGATGTGGGGGTAGAAGATAATAGTCTTTCGGACATGCCTTGTTAAGATCTCTAAAGTCAATGCAGACTCATCACTTGTTTCCGGGTTTAGATACTAGGACAGCATTGGCCAACCAACTCGGGAACTGTACCTCTCGAATGTAGCCCACCTCCAACAATTTGTCCACCTCTTCCTGATGATTTTATTCTGGTCAACCCCAAAATCTCACTTCATTTGCTTGATAGGATGGGCATTAGGATAAACATGGAGCACATGCTCAATGACGGTTAGAGACACACCTGTTACTTCTTTGGGAGTCCAGGCAAATACATCACTGTTGCGTGTTAGACATTCCACCAGCTTGGCCTTAAGCTCAGGAGCTAGGTCGGCTGCTATCTAAGTGATGGCTTCTGGATGACCAAGTTGAATCTAGACTTCTTCTTTTTCCTCATATACCAGGATGAGGGCTTTTCTTGAATAGTATTAACCTCCATCCTTTGTATTTTTTGAGCGGCACTAGCCTCCGTCTTCACTATCTTAACATAGTACTTGCATGCTACAAGTTGATCTCCCTTGACCTCTCCCACTTGGTCATCCATTGAAACTACTATCTGGAATTCATTTAAGGTCAGTCGACCCAAAATGACATTGTAAGCGGAGGGCGCATCCACTACCATAAAATTGATCAACGCGTTTTCATCAGAGGCTCCTCCCCTAAAGATATAGTCAACTTTATCTAGCTAAGTGATTAAAGCTCATTTCTTGTGAACCCGTATAAAGGAGTCACCATGGGTTGAAGCTCACTTAAGTCTATTTATGGCTTCTCAAATGCTTGTTTGAAGATAATATTAACTGAACTGCATGTATCAATAAAAGTACAAAAAATATTATAATTAGCTATAATAGTTTTGATTATTAATGTATCACATGGGGTATCTCCACCCCCTCTAGATCTCTAGGCCTGAAGCTGATTTCGGGCCGAGCTGCCCACTCTACACTACATCCGATCGGATGAATTGCTAGACACCGAGCGTGCGACTTCCTCACTCGATTGGAATCACCATCGGTTGGCCCTCCAACTATCATGTTGATATTACTGAAGGGCACTGGAATTCCGTTCTGTTTAAATTTCTCGTATAAAAAAATTGTACATGTACAGAACTATTTCTAGCAACCCGCACGTTCGATCAGACATGTGTTTGATCAATCAAGCAAGTTCTTGAATGATCAAAGCACACCTTTATTGAAGTACAAGATCGTTGGCCTCTTATGTTGGTATTCAAAATCAATATCCAAAATTGACACGAAGAAAACAAAAATAATTACGCAGCGGAATTAAAGAACTAGTTGTACCTTTCTTCGTAGCTAAAGACCTCTTGATCTTCTGCCGTATTCCTCTCCTCTTCTTGGACGTCGTGTGGGAGACGATCTACCAAGACAACACCACCCTTCTTTTATTCTCTTCTAAAATGTCGGCCACAAAAGGAGTCTCTAGGATGGGGTACCTTCTAATCTTCTTCCTTCTCTTCTTCTTCCTCTTCTTTCTCTTCTTCCTCTTCTTCCTCTTCTTGCTTTTCTTCCTCTTCTTCCCTTTCTTCAAGCCGCCGGCCACTAAGATGAAGAAGTGGCGCTGGCCACCAAGGAGGAGGAGGGGATAAGGGCGCCGACCCTAAGTAAGGAGGAGGATGGGGAAAGGGGTGCCGACCCTAAGCTAGGAGAGGGAAAGGGCGCCGGCCACAAGGAGGAGGAGAGGGGGTTGTGCCGCTGGCCCTAGGAGGAGGAGAGGGGCCGGGGCGGCAACAACAAGGAGAGAAGGGAGTTATAGAATAATAGAAAGTTAGGTTTTAGGGGTCACATCCTACTCCTTTTTATAGATTTACCGTCGGTTACAAGGAAAGAAAAATTAACAAAATTTTATTTAGAAAAAATTTAAATAAACTATGTTACAAACCAAGTTAAGTTAAACCAAACCAAGTTAAGTTAGACTAAACCAAGTTAAGTTAGACTAAACTAAGTTAAGTTAAACCAAACAAAGTTAAGTTAAATCAAACCAAGTTAAGTTAAACCAAACCCGGTTATGGAAAGGTGGATGCGAGGCTTTATATATTGAGGCTATAATAGGGACCTAGAGAAGGAATTGGTTTAGGCCTCCCGATGGGTTTGGGTTTCCCGTGTTCGCCCCGAACACTCAACTCAAGTCAATCAATAATAACCCATACCACTAAAGGGTTATTATTGAACTACCGCACCAATCTCATATTACAATATGGGCTCCTTCTTATTATGAGTGCGTTAATCTCCCCGTGTTTAAGATATCGTATGTCTGTTAATTAAATGAGTTACTGACAACTCAGTTAATTAACATCTGAGTCCAAGAGTAGTACCACTCAACTTTATTATCATGCCGGACTAAGTCCACCTGCAGGGTTTACATGATAATCCTTATGAACTCCTCAAGGGGACATCATCAGCCTAAATAATTAGAACACAGATTTCTTCTATAATCAATAACACACCGTATAAATAATACTATCTCCCAACTCATCGGGCCTATTGATTTAACGGATAAATCTCATCCATTGATAAGTCAAAGAAATAAATACTAAGTATACGTGCTTGTTATTATATAGGGATTAAGAGGATGCACAACCATAATAATAGAGATTCTGTTCTTTTATGTAGTCAGTATAGATCGAACAACCTCAAATGGTCCTGCTCAATACATACATAGTGTACTAGTGTAATTTTATAGTCAAGATAGACTAATACCAAATTACACTACAACCATTCCAATGGTTTGTCCCAATCCATCTTGGTTGTGAGCTACTATTTATAATTTATAAGGAACTGATAACATGATCTTCTGTGTAACACCACACACTATGTTATCTATAATATAAATTAAATGGACAACTGCATTGACATATATAAAATGTAGACATTTGACCAAAGTGATTCTCATTTCAAAATATTTCAAAATAGATGTTCATACAAAAGTTAGGCTTATAGTATACATCCCAACAATTACCCCAGGTGGCATTACTATGATTTTCCTCTTACCTTGTTGAGGGTTGTTCCTACTGAACTTGGGTGGGTGCTTGATCTCACTCGGCCTGGGTCTGAAGTGCTCCCTGCTATGCTCAGTCACTCGGTACTCAATCTTGTGTAGGCTATTTTATCGCCGATATGATTAGCGGTTTGGGGCTGGAGAATGTCAGCGATATCTAGGATTATTGTTTCATTAATTTAGCAGAGTGTAACAGTCCTCAATATTGTGAGTGGATGTTTGATGGTATGTGCACCACCTTCATGGAGCTTCTCTAGGAGCTTCCACATATTGCACGGCCTAAGGCCATGGTTCTTGATGATGAATTTGAGGACCCGCTCAAGGTCCTCTTGGTGGGTGAGTAGGTTGTGTTGGTCGATCAACTGCTAGGGCAGGTGCAGGTGTGGCAACTTCCTTTTTCTGGGTAGTCTGTGCTTCTTCGATGTTGATGAATTTAGTTGCCCAATTGATCAACAGGTCAAAGGTAGTTGGAGGTCTCCTAACCAGATCACGGAAAAATCATTATCAGTGAGTCCCTGAGAAAAGACACTCACTAAAATCTCTATGATGGTCGTGGGGACATCCATAATCACCTGATTGAACCTCTTGATGTATGCCCAGAGTATCTCTTTGGGCCCTTGTTTGAGCGAAAAGAGGCTCTCAGAGGTTTTGTGGTAGCGTCAGTTACTAGAGAAGTGGTAGAGAACTACTTTACAGAAGTCCTTGAAGCGGTGAATGGAGTTTGTCTAGTAGCTGTTTAAACCATCGCTCAGCTGCCCCGCCGAACGTGGTGAGGAACACTGTTTGTAAATTGTTGGAGAAGGGCAGCATTCTCAAATTTGAGGAGATGATCCTCTAGGTTGGTTGTTCCTGAATACTCTCCTATGTTTAGACTTTGATAGTGCTTTGGCAATGGATCCTCAAGCACCCATTGGGAGAACGGGGTGGTGATTCACTCAGGAAAACTATCACTGGCAACAACTTTTCCTTTACGTCTGTCTCGGACAGATGCCTCTCCAAAAGATTCTTGGAGTACTCCTCCTTTGTAACGCCCGCCCCTCCCATGCTAGTACTACTCTAAGAAGGGACGGGTGTTAC
Organism: Zingiber officinale; assembly: GCF_018446385.1. Taxonomy (NCBI): domain Eukaryota; kingdom Viridiplantae; phylum Streptophyta; class Magnoliopsida; order Zingiberales; family Zingiberaceae; genus Zingiber; species Zingiber officinale. The sequence goes on from NC_056003.1 coordinate 43,228,921, forward strand.
TTGGACTACGTGACATACATATGCATATGAATTCATGGCAGCGGAAGGTGTATTTAAAATTTTCTAATTTATCATATGCATTGTACTAAACATGGCATGTGAGTAATATAACCATATAACATGATGGATATGCTACATACTAGTATTCATGCATAATACTTGAACATGATTCATAATTCCATAACTTAAGCATAGGCATACCAACATGAAATCAAAACATGGTTCACATGCAAGTTTAGACATACATAGGTTCTAAAACATAAATGGATGTATTCCACCATGCCACTTCCACACACATCATCATTGTCTTTCCTGCTGCTCCCCTTAGTTTAGCCATTCTTTACCCTTTTATGCAGTACAAGGAAATATAAACTATAAGCACATAGGCTTAGTAAGTTCCTTTCCTACTCACAAAATCCATAAATCATGAACATAGCATATGGCAAATCATAAATAGAACATGTGAGAACATAAGGTAAATCATAGCATATCATGTGAGAGCATAAGGTAAATCATATCATAATATGTGAGAGCATACAACATATCATAGCATAACATGTGAGAGCATAAGCATAAAATAGTAGCATGTACATCTATACATCATAATCATATCTCAAGGGCATCTTTCTAAGCATAAAGATCACATAACATGAAAGTATCTCTATAGAGCATTTTTCTAAAGCATAAGGAATCATATAGCATGAGATATGTGGATGCAAGATGCTCTTTTGAAAACATGTACATATAGAATGAGAATATGCAAGATGTTCTTTTGAAAACATATATCATATAGGTACTTAAACATAATCTCAATATGAGGGTCCGACTTTGTACCACATACATACATAAATGCGCGCATCCTAAGTAGATCCAAGGTAGCTAATCTTGAACCTACTAGGAACTAAGCTCGTTGCATAGACCATCGACCTAGGGGCAACTTAGGAGCCCATCCCTTTTACTAGGCCCGTTTCATTGACCATCGACCTAGGGGCACTTAGGAGCCCATCCCTGGTACAAGCCATACAAAGTAAAATAGTATGTCATATCATGTCATATCATAACATATCATGTTCTTGTCATATCATAACATTTCATGTTCTTGTCATATCATGAAGAGTGCTCTTGATCTCAACTTAAGGGAAGCATCTCTTAGGCTTTTCATCTTACATAAGTCTTGCATAAACATAGCATGATGGCACCAAGTGCACATAACATATAGCATATCATAAAAAACATAACATGATGGCATGAAGTGCACATTATATAGCATCTCATAAAAAATATAACATGATAACATGAAGTGCACATAACATATAGCATCTCATAGGAATTCATAACATGATGACATAAGTGCATATATCAATTAACATGGTGACATAAAATTCGTATCATATCATAAGAGTCAACATCATGCATGGTTAAGGTTTTGAAACTTCTTACAAGCCCTAAATCATGCTTGGCCGAAACATATAAACATACATCATAGATTTTCAAACAACATGGAGGCATGAAATCAACTACCTAAGTCCTCATAATTATTAATCATAACATGTAAGACCTTAGGAACCCTAGGTAGCTTCTTAACCTCATTCTTCTTATCTTGGCCGAAACATGAAGGCATGTTTTAAATTTTCTTTAATCAATTTAAAGCATGAAACTTTTGCAACCTACATAGCATAGCAAGTGAGTCCCTTGGTAACCATAAGTGAGGTTCTAACTCTAACATTCAACCTTGGCCGAAACCTCAAGGTAGGATTTCTAGGTTTTTCATGCAACATAAGACATGGAAATTTAACCTAACATTGTATAGGAAATCATACATCATGAGGAAGCATAAAACAAGTATAGTTTAGGTCTATAACTTTCTCTAGGCCCCTTTTCTTTCCTTGGCCGAAACCTAAAGGTAAGGTTTCTAGGTTTTTGAGGCAACATAAGACATGGAAATTTACTCTAACATGGTATAGAAAATCATACATCATGTGGAAGCATAAAACAAGCATAAATTAGGTTTAAAACTTTCTCTAGTTCCTTTTTCTTTCCTTGGCCGAAACCTAAAGATAAGCTTCTAGGTTTTTGAGGCAACATAAGACATGGAAATTTACCCTAACATGGTATAGAAAATCATACATCATGTGGAAGCATAAAACGAGCATAAATTAGGTTTAAAACTTTCTCTAGTTCCTTTTTCTTTCCTTGGCCGAAACCTAAGGATAAGCTTCAAGGTTTTTGAGGCAACATAAGACATGGAAATTTAACCTAACATGGTATAGAAAATCATACATCATGTGGAAGCATAAAACAAGCATAGTTAGGTTTCAAACTTTTCTCTAGACCTCTTGTCACATCTTGGCCGAAACCCTAAATGAGTAGGATTCCAAATTTTCCAACAACATGAAGCATAAAAACTTTTAACATCCATAGATAGTCCCTTAACCTCATCATGGCCGAAACTCATATGGCAAGATCTTAGTTTTCAAGTAACCTATAAGCATAGAAACGTTTTAAACTACTTGTACTGCAGGTGAGGGGATACTTACATCCTTTTGCTTGGTTTACAATGAAAAGAAACCTTGATTGTGAAGTTCTCCTAGGAAGAAGACCTCTTGTTTGATTTCGGAAATGAGGAAGAGGAGGCTTGGGATTTCGGTGGGAGAAGGAAGGAGGAAGAGAGGGAAAAAGGAAATTCCCTTTCTCTTTTTCCTATTTATGCTAAATGAAGGAAGAAGGCAAAACCATCTTCTCATGGAAGGTAGTAGAAGAAAACTCTAACTTTTCCTTCTAAGTGGAGGGAGCCTTTCCTTACCTTTAATTATCATGTCCCTCTCTTTCATAACAGCACTCCCCTGCTGGGGCTACTGGTTAACACATACATGCATCTACTAAGAGGTCCAAGGTTCAAACCTTGGTCATGCCTCTTTTTAGTTCTATTTTCTTTTATTTTTGGAAAAATCCACATAAGGCCTATTTTAATCATGCATAAAATTTATATGTCATTATTAGAGATCCTATGGGTGTTACATCCTTGGCCCAACTGCTCAAGCGATGTACGGAAGAGTGCTTGGGGACGTCAGATTGGTGAAAGAGGGGTAGGAAGCAAATGAGCAAGGCCTTCCTCTTGAACTCATCTTTCCTTTTGATGCACTATCGTCGATGTTACGGGATTTGGCGATGGTAGTGTACCTCTAGTAGCTACTTGTCATTGTTGCAATTCTTTTTGCACTCGAGCCTTAACAATCATCTTGAATTCCTTAGGCGTTAAAGCAATAGTTGTGAGCTTTCCAACCTCTTCCATCTCAAAGCTTCAAATTTAGGCGAAGATTCCTACAGACGACACTAAATTTGATCCTATCTGAAAGCTAGGAAGATGGCGTGTTGGCTCAGGTGGATGATTTGTTGACCAACGGAAGACCTCTTTAACTGGTGATGGAGATCCTCAACGATCCTACGGACAATATGATAATCCAACAAAGCATTAGTGACCAAAGACCAGGGAAGGGATCCTTGTCAAGGCCCTCTAATGCTCAAGTCAGTCCAATTTCCAATGAGTGAATGGAGAATACTAGAGGACATGCACGGTAGTAAGGTTTAGATGATGTGAATTGCGTACCTTACCAACGGAGAGGATCTCCCTTTATATACCACCTCTCACAACCTCGTGAGGTGGCCCCTTGTGTTAGAGTTTGTTAGGTGATGAAAAGAGTACAATCTGGGTCCTATTTAAGATTTTTAGGATCAGAAAGAGGAGGAAAAGAAGATTGCCAAGCAGTGGACCAAGTGATAGAATCAAACATTTCTATGAAGAAGAAATGAGATTTCTAGCTCTTGTTTGAGGGCATCATGTCCTCGAAGAAGACTTCTTTTGGGTGAGACTGAAAAAGAAAAGCCTCAGGTTCTGATTTTTTGGGGTAAGAAAATAAGTACAGATTGCGGGAGGTAGGAGGATTGCCGAATAGACAGAACAGTATAAATATCCCACACATATATCGAAAAGTATTCGGAATGAATTATTGTAGGAGGATACAAAAATACTAACTTATCTCTAATAGAAAGGGATGGATAGGGAAATGTAAATCGGCCACTAACTGATCAGAAAAGAAGGTGGCATGGTTATCGGGAGGAAGGTGAGGACGATCATCCGGGGAAGGAAGACAGATGTGATAATTATGAGAGATTTCATATCTAGAGTAGAGATAGGCTTGATCAAAGGCATCAAAACTTGAAGAGGTAAGGAGTATCGAGGGATGAAAGATTCTTGGGCCATGATTGAATAAAACTTAGACAGAGGACGAGTAACTTATTAGGGTATCTGGGTCTCGAGGAGGAAGGAATGTGGAAGAAGAAAGGTCGCCAAAGAGAAAGATCGAAAAAGATGTCAGGCAAAGTGCAGAGAGCACATAACGTTTAGGGTTTTATAAAGAGAAATTTAATCGTCATCATTAGATTGAAATGGCCCGCTTAAGGAGGATCATTAATTTGTAAAATTGAGTGTTCCAGTGCATTATACAAGGCTATCGACGACAATAAATGTTGCAGAGAATGAGTAGTGGGGTCACCTGGCATGCACCTATAAACGGGCATTTATAACAGATGTGACAAGAAAAATATTTTGTGGAAACAAATATCTTTTCACATGTCCTTGGCACTAGCCCTAGCAGAGGGCAGATCATTTATCAAAAAAAAACATCAAGTACCTAAGGCATGATCAAGAACATGAGTCTTGAAAATCACCAAGTATAGAAGGTGAGCAAACGAGACTAAAATTCAAGTCCAGTTAGTCACCTACATCTCCTTCGACTAGACTTGAAGGGGAGGCTATTGATACTGGTTATAGCGAGTGAATCCAGAAGATGACGTAGTTGACAAAATCAAGGTGACGTAGCGATCAAAGTCAGGATAGAGGAACATTCCACATTGGGTCCTGTTGATCACCCAGCCTCAAAATTCTCGAGTCCTGCCTACATGGCTCTGAAGCATGGAGTTCGGATAAGGCTGGCCAGGTACACATCCAGTCGAATATAAGGACTCTAGGGTTTGACTCTGAAACTAAAGAAATAATGTGCTCGGTCAATAAATAGCTACCCGGGTTCAAAGGAGTCCATCTAGATGAAAGGTCGTTCGGACTTTAGGCACTTGAGTCTTATGAATCTCTTAATATATGATCGGCCGGATAAAGGTCGGTCAAATATAAGGCTTTCTATGTATGCCCAACTGGGCAAAGTCCGGCCGAGCTTAAAGACACTTAGTCTTACAAAGAATTTAATATATGATCTGTCGGATAAGGGCCAGTAGAACATAAAGCTTTATGTGTATGCCCGATCGAGCAAAGTTTGACTGAGCTCAAAGACACTTAGCCTCACAAAGACCTTAATATACAATCAGCCGAATAAAGGCCAGTCGAACATAAGACCTTCTATGTATGCCCGTCTAGGCAAAGTTCGGTCGGGCTCAAAGACACTTAGCCTCACAAAGATCTTAATATACGATCGGCCGGATAAGGGTCGGTCAAACATAAGGCTTTATGTGTACGCTCAACCGAGCAAAGTCCGGCCAGGCCCAAAGACACAACCTCACAAAGACCTTAATATACAATTGGTTGAATAAAGGTCGGTCGAGCATAAGGTTTTATGTGTATGCCTGGTCGTGCAAAGTCCAGTCGGGCCCAAAGACACAGCCTCACAAAGACCTTAATATACAATCGACCAAATATACGTCGGTCGAACAGAAGTCTCTATGTGTACACCTGGCCGAGCAAGGACCGGGCGGACTTAAAGACACTTAGCCTCATAAACCTCTTTATACTAGATCGATCAGATAAATGTTGGTCGAACAGAAGGCTTTATGTGTATGCCCAGCCAGGTAAAGACTGAGCGGGCTTAAAGACACTTAGCCTCATAAATCTCTTTATACTAGATCGGCTGGATAAATGGTGGTCGAATAGAAGGCTCTATGTGTACGCTCGGCTGGGTAAAGACCGACAAGGTTTAAGGACACTTATTCTTAGGAAACTCTACATATACGGTCAACCAGGCAAAGGTTGACCGGGTTTAAGTTACTTGATATTATATTGTCTCTAAAATAAAGACTCTAACATACATAATTTATTATATGGTTCCTTGAATACATCTTTGGCATACTATGGGCATCATACTAGTCTCTGAATAGATCTTTACAGTATTTAGCACACGACAGAGCAGATTGATACCAATACAGGCTAAAGGTGCTTCATTTCATAGGGTTTACTATAAATTCCCGGCCAAATGAAAGATCAGCCCGAAATAGATTCAATGAAAGGCAATCCAGTTAAGCGGCTAGCTTAAGGACTAGCCGAGATATATTTAGCAGACAAGCAGTAGACAACATTCTAACAGGATGTCAAAGTTGTTAGGAAATATTCCTTGGGGATTTCTTCACTAATTGATCCATTATAACAATATATCTCAATAACCTCATCAAAGGCCTAAGGCATAAGATACAAAAGAGATACATCTGTGGATAGAAAAAAGATTCCTCAGACTATCATTGTCGATCACCTAGACTATACTCTTTCCATCACCTAATAAACTCTGACACAAGGGACCACCTCACGATCACCGAGGTTGTGAGAGGTGGTATATAAAGGGGGATCCTCTCCGTTAGCAAGATATACAATTCACATCATCTAAACCTTACTACCGCATGTGTCCTCTAGGATTCTCCATTCACTCGTCGGAAATTGGACTGGCTTGAGCATCGGAGGACCTTGCTAGGGATCCCTTCCTTGTTCTTTGGTCACTAACGCTTTGTTGGATCGCTGGATTGTGCACAGGATCATTGAGGAGATCCATCGCAAGTTAAAGATGCCTTTCGCTAGTCAACATATCATCCACCTGATCTAGTGCACCATCTTCCTAGCCTTCAGATAGGATCAACAGCGTTACAGATCGTTGATAGCATTGATAGGCCATTAAAGATCAACTATAACAATAAAGATGTAGAACTTTATGGCAAAAATAATTGCAGTTCATCAAAGTCCAAGCACATCGATATCAAGTTTTCAACGGTTAAAGAAAGAGTTCAGAGTCATCAGGTGATGATAGAGTGTGTTAGGATAAATTTCATATTAGCAGATCACTCACTAAGAGCTTGGCGCCTAAGGTGTTCCATATGCATGTTGTGGATATAGAGGTCCTTCTTATGGAAGAAGTACCCATCTTGTAAGAGTTTATATTTATTTTTTTGCTCTATGTTTGTTAATAAATTATTGTACGTACTTAAAGTCAAAATATTCATGGGTATTTTGTTTATTTTACACTCTAAAATAAAATTATCATGATTTACTATTATTATTTATCATATGATGTTTGTAAATATGATACAGATTTCATTTGAATTCATAAGGTTTTGATCATGATTTGTTATTGTAATTTAGCATAAAGTGTTTGCAAATATGGTTAGACCCTTTTTTGGGTCACCATTAGGATTAATTAAAAATTAACATGCACAGATCGTATTTTATATAATTTCCATACTACACATCCACATTTTGATCTATGTCATTAATGGCATTGGTATTATAATTACTATTAAGGCTTGTTACAATCATATTTAGTAACTTGAGTCATATAGCAATGAAGTTAATGGATCAAATTATTTATAGAGGCATTGTGTACCTATAAAGTCAGACATTATTGTTGATGTCGACTAAAGTTATATTCATGTGTTATAAACAAATAACTTGTAGCCTAAGTGAGAGATTATTGGATTTAATCTTCATTTGGTGGACTAACAAGTAATTTGTTAACATGGATTCATGCCATTAAGAATATAAATCCATTAAGTGATCTAATTATTATTATAGTTGGTTTGAATTAATGGATGTGGATTTAGATGTGTAGAACCCACTAGTCCGCTTCGTTATTATTGATGGATTGATAACGAATACAGGTCTATAGTATATATGAGTTTGGTCCTCGTAGGATTAGGGCATCCTAACCATTCTCTTTGCTCCCCATTGGTGAAAAGATTTTGGAGCTATCACTCTAATTCCTTTAGAAGACCAACCCCATTCTTCTTCTTCTTCTTCCGCAGGATTTCAGGATCAACAGCACTACATGAAGAACAATGGCAATTCTATTATATTCAGGTTCTTTGTAAATTTCAGTTTTGTATTTATTTTCTGCCATGATTCTTGATAAAACTAGATCCTTATTTTGTATTTCCTATATCTGAGTTCTTGTATGCTTTCAGAATTCATATGGCTTAGGATTTACTAGATCTAACAGGATATCCTCATTAGAGATGCACTTGCCCTAAAACCACCAATGTCTCTTCCAAACCAATAATCTCTTTAATAGGCATATTCTTGGTTTCAGGAAGGAAGACATAGACAAAGACGATCATGGCAAGCACCCAACCGATGAAGAAGTAGAGCAACCCAAATTTCAAGTAGCATAACACCAGCAGGAAGACTTGAGTTAATATGATGGTGAAGAACATGTTGACGAAGATGGCGATACTTTGTCATGTCGACGAATCTCAAATGGAAAGATCTTGCTTGGCACTAGCCACCCTAGAGGACCCTAAGACCATGTAAAGGCAGTAACATAAATGCATATAAACAACACTATGACACTTGCATAGCCCTTAGATAGCTTGACGACCTTGCTGCTCATCCCAAACTTAAGCACGACCAAAGTTCCCACCATTGATGTGGTGATGCAGGAACAAAAGAATAATTTGTCTTTTTATTATTTTATTGAGTTATGTTTTTTAGAGTATTTTAGTCTTTTGTATATTTAGAGTTTGAGTCTATTTAAACACATATTTAATTATTTTTTGAGATTGTTTTGGATAAATAAGACTTTAATGCCACACCGTTTCTTCCCAAACATCAATTTTGGTTGCCTATCTTCTTGCATTTTATGAAATCAATAAGGTTTAGGAGATCACTTTTGGTATTTGTAGGTGAATCAATGAAACTAATTATTATCAATTGTGTCAATTGGTATCAGAGTCGAGTTAATCACGCGGAATCATGTCACCGAGAAGACAACAATTCGTCAACTATGCTTTTGATTATGATAGGGAGCGGTGGTTTTCAGAGATGATCGACGAACAATGTAACTTGTTTGTGAATTAGGTAACAGAGAGGATGGCAGTGTTGTTAGGTGTTGTCCTTCCACAAGTCCACAAAATGTCATCAAGTAATAAAAATATCGATTCACATAGATTGTTGATTAAACATTAGTTGAATTTACAAAGCAAGTTATCTAGAGATCGAGGTTGTGTGTGGTCACAAGAATAAGAGAGAAAGAGAGAGAGTAAGAGAGAAAAGTTTGAGAGAAGGCCTAGAGCAGAGAAGTCAGGGGAAGACAAGTAGTCGAAGGGAGAAGTTGGATTGGAGGATGATTCTAGAATTTTAGTTTCACTACGATGCTCATTAATGTCCTATGTATTGTTCACCTCCTTATCTCCATGTTTACACACTTGTAGAGATTCTAACTAAATTACCAATATGAACACTTGAAGGTTGCACCAAAGTATTTACACCAATTTTAATACTATTAAGGGGTAACATAGAAAATTTGCTTAAAGGGATACACCTATCACATGATACCCCACGGTCATATAGTCTAGATTACCCAATCCACTTCCTAACATATAATTGGAAAAAATCCATTAACATCTAATTAGCTAATTCTCTTACAGAGAATTGGCACCCTCTCAAGGTAATAACTTTAGAAATTTTTCTTGAACTCATACCTCTTGTCACACAAGGTCCCATAGTCATATAAACTAGAGCATCACCTCTACATGGTAACTAATCCTCTACATCTAATCTAACATTCAACACACATAATTTATCAAACAAGAATAAGATACAAACATATCATAGAATAGGAAAATGATCAAATACATAATTCACACATTAACATCACATCATATTTACTTTCTACATCCAAGAATCAAGAGAATCTACTCTATGGAGAAGGCAAATACAACCAAAAGACAAAGAAATAATAATCTATAACTCAATACATGAAATAGAGAGAAGAGAATATTTATCCATGAATTCCAATGTCATTGGAGGTGTTTTTGAGCTCCGATGGTGGACGGATCGTTGAGATAGATGAAGATAATAGCTCTATTTCCCCTAGAAAGGAGAAAACCCTCTCTAAGGAAGGGAGGAATCCTCTTAGTTCAAGATTATTCTAGCAAGGGTTTATGATAACTGGCATTTGGACATTTTTTTTATTATTATAACTCAGTGTTTCTATCCTTTTATGCATCCAATTATATAATTTTAGTATATTTCATGAGTTTAGATCTTTATTAGTCTCTATTTTAATTCTTGTATATTTTATAGATATTTTGGATATTATTTGATTATATTATGTTTTGCAGGAATTGATGAAGAAAATAATTAAGGAGAAGAACATCGGGTTGGCCCAAGCAATTGTTGGGTTCATTTGCCAAAGGTTTGGAGGAGAAGGAGCTCAAATCTAAAGCCTCATCCAAACCCCAATTTCAATAGCCTAAATCCAAATCCCACATGAGGAAAAAAACCCTAATTCCTCATGGTTCAGCTCAATTGGACAGGTTCAAGTGAACCGGCCGGTTCAAGAGAGGAATAAAAGGGATTCTCTAGTTCAAGTTACATTCGGCTAGGGCTTAGGATTTCATTTCTCTGCACTGTACACATTTCTTCTTCTCCCAATGCCCAACTCCCCTAAATTTCTAGCTTCTCGATCTTCTCCAACCCTACAATGATAGCAACTTCGGTGACTAGTGTGAGCGGCAATGACCTTAGCAAAGGGTTCTCTAACAGTGTAGGGTTCTCCGATGATGAGTTCCCTTATCTATTGACTTCATGACAACGATCGCAATCTAGGGTTTCCCCTATGAAGTGGTTATGTTCTGTCAATACTAATAAATGGTGAAGAGATGAAAATAAATTTTTCAAAAACAGTTTTGGATGGAAAAAAAAGGAAAGGCATAATATTGGTGGTTTCACCAAATCAGAGCAGCTTCGCTCTGATACCAATTGTAAGATCGTAAAGTACTAGAGGGGGTGAATAACGCTCGTGGCTAATTCGTTCGTTTGGATTAAATACACAACGAAAAAAAAGATAAACAAAACACTAAGAATTTACTTGGTTCAGAGCCTGTGACGACTCCTACTCCAAGGTCGGCACATGAGAGTACTTTAGATGGGCAATCACTAATCAGTCAGAAAGAGTACAAATAGTTTTACAAGTAATTTGAAAATTAAAGAATACAGACAACTTTGTATAAGGAAATCTTTAATGGAATTGTCGTCAGAGCTTTGAGCATCGTAAAAGCATTTTCAAAGTAGCTCAAAGAAGCGAAGTTGTTCATGATCTTGTTGTGAAGCTCCTGGTCGAAGCCTGCTTTTATAGGCTATTTCGAGTGCTTGGAACCCCTCCGGGCGCTTGGAACACGTGGTTCGGCCAATCGACACGCATCACATTAGCTTGAAGATAATTTTTGAGTTCCAAGCACCTAGACTGACTCCGGGCGCTCGGACCAGCTCCGGGCGCCTAGACCAACTCCGGGCGCCCAGACCAACTCCGAGCGCCCGGACCAGCTTCGCGCGCCCGAACTAGCTTTTGTTAGCCCCTTATTTTCTACAAAATAAAGTTAGTCCAGGCATAAAATAATATATATAATATGAGATTTGACAGCCTCTGACTGTTCGGTTCTGACTTTAAGTTTCGTCGAAATTCTAGGTCAAACCGACGCCTACTGTTCCCATTTTGGGGAACGCGTCCTCACCTATTCCTTTAAGAAGAAGTTACTTGTTGCCAGACCGGTCCTCCAGACCAACTGGACTTTTTCTCAGGGCCCGAGGCTTCCGGTTTTCATGTTGGAAGTCCGCTCCATGACCCGTCCAGACTTCCACCCGATCTGTGACCACCAAGATTTCAACCTAGAGTCCCCGACTCTAGGATTTTCCCGAAGCGCTAGACCCGCCAAGACTTTCCACCTAGGGTTACCACCCCCTAGGACCTAGTGTTACTGCCCCCTAGGGGTTTCCACCTATCTAACCGCAGCTACAACTTTTCATCACCTAGGGTTACCACCCCTAGAACCTAGGATTACCACCCCTTAGGGTTTTCCACCTACCTAAAATCCACTAGGACTTTTGCCTAAGACAACTTAGGACTTTCCTATAAGCTCAATCAACCTTATTAGACAACAAGACATCTTAACTTTTAAATCCTTTTCCATTATCAAGACACAGGTTCGATCATCTGGTGCTTCCTGCACCAACACATTATTCGATTCCATCTGAAAATAAATGTCTTGTCATTAGTTCAGCGAGAGAGACGATCTAGCCTCTACTATACTACCTTAGTATAAGTTAATGGGTTCGGTTGAGTATAAATTATTAATTTGATCTGAGCGAGTGACAGACGCTCATTATTAAATTTTGGTATCATTGTCAGGGAACTAGTGGTGTTCGTTTGTTTTTAGACTGTACATAAGTTTTATCTTTATTTTTTTCTTGCTTTTCTACTTTTTTATTTTATTTGTATTTTGACGTAATTGTTAGTATCTCCTTTTTTACTCTTTAACTTTGCATGTTGAAGGAAAAGGGCGAGAGGAGAATACTTACAGCTACATTATGAATAAAGACCTATTTTGGTCACATTTCATCATTTAGACCACTATTTCAGTTTTTCAATATTTTACATTTCATTCTTTTTAATTTTATTCTCTCTTATTTTTATTTCTTTGGTGGTTGTAAAAATTCAAAAATGTTGTTAGGACTTAATTATTTCATATCTTATATGCATACATTCTATCTTGTATATTGTTCTGTGCCTTTTATTGTATTTGCACAAGTGTTTCAGGTAAGACCAGAAAATCTCTTGTATATCAATAGTAGTTTCAGAGTTTCAGTGTTATTAGAACCTCAAATTTGTTAAGCAAAATGGAGAACAACACTGAAAAGACTCTTGGAGAGCTTTGAGCCCAGATTTGTCAGATAATTCATTCTCTGCATTCTATATTCTGATTTGAAGGCAAACTTTGAGTTATAGAAAATCGTTCATTTATTACTGAAGTTTCATGAACTTTCTGATAAGGATCCTAATAGACATCTACAAGAAATGGATAAGGTATGCTCCACATTGAAACCACATGGACTATCAGAAGAAGATGTTAGCCTTAGAGCATTTCCATTCTCACTGGCGAATTCAGCAAAAGATTGGTTGTACTGTCTTCCACCCAATTCTATTATCAGTTAGATTATTTCTAGCGAGGTTTTTTCCTACTTCTAGGACCGCATCTATTGGGAGGAGTATTTATAGAGTTCAACAATTCATAGGAGAACCGTTATAAGAATATTGGGGGAGATTTAAAGGACTTATTACTAGTTGACATCAGCACTTGATTAGCGATCAACTACAGATTATATACTTCTATGAGAGGTTGTTTCTCATGGATAGGAGTATGATTGATGCGGCTAGTGGAGAGGCTCTAGTTAACAAGACACCTACTCAGGTCAGAGAACTTATTGATATTAATGCTGTAAATTATCAACAGTTTGGGACTAGACTAGTGATTGTCAAAGATGTTCATTCTTTTGTTAGTGTATTCTCGACTAGGATCCAATATCAGCAACATAATCCTCAGTATTACTAAACTCATTAATAGGACAGGTATAATTCATTTTCAGGATTCAAGTATGGGGAACACACAATAAGGGACTTCTTAATAGCCCTAGTATTACCAGCCTTATTTTCAATATCAACAGCCCTAGCAAAATTTTAGGGAGTAGTTGCAACAATTTTGGCAATAACAAGAAACATAGTTCCAGCCAAGGACACCTTCATCGACACAGTTACAGTTGCTATCAGATCAACTTACTACAATAATTCTCGAGGAGATGAATTGTGGTGTTTGTGATATTTCTGACCTTGTTTTAGCTACTCTACATGACTCTTCTAGTTTTTTGTAGCATGATGTTATAGTTTATCCTGATAATGTTATTGTTGATGATATTATTGTTCCAAATATTCTTAATGTTGCAGGTGTTGTTGATAGGGATGGAAGTGTAGGGACTTATGCTGTGGAAACAAAGTCCTAAGAATCGCTTCCTTTGATTACACTACCTCTTGAGCCAGTCGAGCATGATGTTGCACTTATTAATGATGGAAGTGTAAATACAACCCAAGAATCACTTCCTTCAATTGCGCGACTAACTGAACTAGAGCCAAAGTCTTTACCTGACCAAGATGATGCCACATTCACTATTCTAGAGCCTCCATGTACCTTTCGGTGTGATAAGGTTAATATTTCTTCTGAATTTTTAGAAAATTCCATGGAGGTAATTCATTTTGATTGTATTAAATGTGACACATCTTTTGATCCATGCTCTGTTAATTTTGATAATATTTTTAGCCCATCTTACGTAACATGCATCCATGAATTGCATCCTCTTTTTAGTGCATAGGATTTCTACTGACATTTCATTTACAGTCAATCACACAAGGATGTATTCTATCATTTGAAAAAGGCTTAACACTTTATACAATAATGAAGCTTCTAGAGTGGACACTCCAACTGTACCTTCTTTGACCATCGGAGAAAATTTTTAAGGAGATGATGGTGGAGGGAGATGTCCTCACTTCACCTACAATCATTCCACTTCCAGCATGGTTTAGGGAACTGAATCAACTTCGACCATCAAAATTTTAGGAGAGTATGTTCTATCTCACTTTTTTCTTTTTCTTTCTTCTTGTATATATTTCTTTGCTTGATTTGCTTTTGCTTGGTAGTTCATTTTTAGTTTATCTTGTCGGTTTTCATAATAAATTCCTTATGCATTCTTTTTATCATCTTAGAAATTGTGAAAGCTAGTTAAATTTGATTGTTGAGTTTGAAAATTTATTATCATGATTGGATTCTTAGATTATATGTGGTTACAACTTTGTGATGAATTCTATGTTGGTAGATTGAGATAATAATTTTGATATACCTAGTGAGGATTTTTAAGTCTATTATTTCTATTTTGTGTGATGCACTTATGGTTAATATTACTCTAGAACTTACTTAATTCTTTCAAAATCACATTATTATAGGATTACATGATTTTTATGAAAGCTTGTCACTTGTTTTTATTCATTCCTTTTGTCACCGTATATTGCTTGAACAAAATCTTTATCTTTGGGCATTTTATTATTTTCTCTCTTCCATTTATTTTCCTCTATTACACTTTTGGATGTGGATATTGTGGATATTGCATGATGAGTGTTTTGCCTAGGACGGACAAAAGTTTAAGTGTGGGGGAGATATTAGCTTGGAAGAATTTAGGAGAAACATAGGTGAGTCATATTTGATCACCATAGGTAAATCATGCTCTTTATCATTTTAGTGAAGCTATTATTGATGTGTAGGGAAGTGCATGACATGGAACCGCATGACATGTTAAAAAAAAATGAAAAACAGAAATGAAAGGAAAAAAAATGGAAAAAAACAAACATACAAAAACGTAAGAAAGAAAAGAAAAAAAAAGAAAAAAGAAATGCTTTTGACACAGAGTGCCATTTTATACTCATTTGGTCTAGAATTTTTAGAAGTAACAAACTTTATGTAGCAATATTTAGATTCTATTGTATATCATGAGTGGAAATTTATTGTGACAAGTTATAGTAGAGATTGTTCACATTTTTATTGAGTTATGAAAATTAGCTTGGAAGTTTGGATGTACTACTTTTTGGATATTGCTTTCTTATTCTCATCTTTGTAGCATTCCATTATATCTATGTCTTCCACCATTACCATGCTTTATCTTCCTTATTTCTTTTCTCACACTATCATTTAATTTTATTCATGTTTCCCATATATGTCAAATAATGCCTTCATTATTTTATTGTGTATTCTTATGTATGCGATAGTAGTGAAGATTAGAAGAAAAGGAAGCATATGGTGGTGCATGAACCATGAGTAGCTTGAGTGAGCTCCACTATTATATGTATCTGAGAGGAGAGCAATTATCACTTACCTTGTGAGGTTTATTTAGTTATCATTCTTAGTTTATCTAGTATAAATTGAAATTATCATGCTTGTTAATTAGTGTATGAATTGAATCCATAAATGCTTAGGTCATTAAGATTTGACAATCTTAGGTAACTTTCTTTCCCAGTTTTCTAAGCATGATTGAGAATTGTATGGAAAGGCATCTTAGTGATTTTCTTGTTTAATTTACTTACTTGAAACGAGTAAAAATAAGTGTGGGGAATTTGATAACCGATATTTGGACATTTTATTTTATTATTATAACTCGATATTTCTATCTTTTTATGTATTTATTATATAATTTTAATATATTTCATGAGTTTGGATCTTTGTTAGTCCTCATTTTAATTCCTCTATATTTATGGATATTTTGGATATTATTTAATTATATTGTGTTTTACAAGAATTGATGGAGAAAACAATTAAGGAGAAGAACATCGGGTTGGTCCAAGCGATTGTTGGGTTCATTTGCCGAAAGTTTGGAGGAGAAAAAAGAGCCCAAATCTAAAACCTCATCCCAAGTCCAATTTTAATAGCCCAAATCCAAAGCCCACAAGAGGGAAAAAATCCTAATTCCTCGTGGTTCGGCTGAATTGGACCAGTTCAAGTGCACCAGCCGGTTCAAGAGAGGAATAAAGGGATTCTCCGACTCAAGTTACATTTGGCTAGGGCTCGGGATTTCATTTATATGCACTGTACGCATTTCTTCTTCTTCTAATGCCTGACACCCCCAAATTCCCAACTTCCCGATCTTCTCCAACCTAGTGACGGTAGCAACTCCAGTGGCTCGTGTGAGCGGCGATGACCTCAGTAAAGGTTTCTCTGACGGCATAGTGTTCTCCGGTGGTGAGTTCCGTCTCTCGACTTCATGACTGCAGCCACAATCTAGGGTTTCCCTTGCGGAGTGGTTCTGTTCCGGCAAGGCGTTTACTCTCCGGCCCTACCACAGATGATCCCCTCGCAGTCATGGTTTGCAGAAGTAGGGAGTTTCCAGCGGTGAGGAAGTCGGATGTGTAGCCAGCTCCGGTCCTTCTACATAGGAGGCCCGGGGCGGAAAAAAAAAGATCCAAAATAAATTTGGGCCTCAACTATTCAAGGCCTCAATTACATACCTAAAAAGATAATATCAAAAGATTCTGAAATATGAATTTGGGTCCAACTATTCAAGGCCCCGATTACATACCTATAATACATAATGCTAAAAAAAAAAAAATTAGGCCCTCTCAAATTATGGGCCCAGGGCCATCGCCCAGTGCCGCCCTCCTCCAGGGTCGGCCCTGTGTGTAGCTTCTTCTCCAGCGAGTTTCTTCTTATTCCAGCACTGTGTGCTATGGAGCCCTTCTTCTGTGGATGGCGTTCCAAAAGCAGAAGACTCCTCCATCTTAGTGCGTGTACCAATTCTGATAGAAGAATTCCAGTTTCCTGCAGAACTCACTCAAGCAAATCCAGCACTGTGTGTTGTTGAGCCCTTCTTTTGTGGGCAGCGTTGCGGAAGCAGAAGACTCTTCCATTTCAGTGAGCAATTCGATTCCAATTCTAGTCAAAAACTTCACTATCCGTGATCAACGGTCAGTCGTTTGTGTTGTTGTCCACCAGCTTTGGGGTTCCAAACCCAAGCCTTTTGTGTGACAGTGAAGGATAGTTGATTGGAGTTGATTGTGGAAAAGGAAGTTTAGTTAATTTAGTTTTTCTTCTTGTTTGATTGTTTTATGTTTAGTTGTTATCCATATTAGATTTGTTAGTTGTGGAATTGTGTTA
This sequence comes from Zingiber officinale, assembly GCF_018446385.1. NCBI lineage: Eukaryota > Viridiplantae > Streptophyta > Magnoliopsida > Zingiberales > Zingiberaceae > Zingiber > Zingiber officinale. The sequence continues at coordinate 43,246,705 of NC_056003.1, forward strand.
GGTTTCACTATGTATGATTGTTAATTTTGTATCATAGTGTGACAATGTGATGTATGTTATCAATTATATATAGTTAGGTTTTGTTTAATCACTGTTAAGTTTATTTAGTTTAATTGCACTTATTTTACTATTATTTTTTCCTTTATACATGTTTGTGCTACTTGTTCTATTTTTTTATGTCATTCCTATTTATAGATTTACTTGTGTAGTAGGGTGACAATGCGGTGCACGTTTGTCTTCAATAGTTAGATAGGATTTTAGTTTCATTTCTCGCAAGTTAGTTCTGTTGATAATGTTATTTGTAGCATAGAGTGACATTGTACTAGGTTCTTCGTTGCTGGTTAGATAACATTTCATTTATTGCAATAGGTTTAGAGAAATCCTGAAAATAAATCCCCATTGTTCGATTCCATCTAAAAACAAACATCTCATTAGTTTCGCGAGAGAGACGATCTGATTCTCTACTATATTATATTAGTGTAGGTTAAGAGGTTTAATTGAGTAGAAATTATTAATTTGATCTGAGCGAGTAACAGATGCTCATTATCAGTTTGCTTGACCCTTTTATACCTCCCTTAACTTTCCAAATTTGTCTCATTGTTAGGCTCTGCAAAAACTAGTTTTTTGTCCCTTAAATCTGATTTTCTTGGGTTGGATCCTAAAATAAAATTATTGATCTTGAAATTATCTAACTTATGATAGGTAGCATGACCAGTAACTCCAATTAAACTAAAAGTTATGATTATTTTAAAATTGGTCCACATTGTAGTCCAGGACGTGACATGACTGTGCCTGAGAGGCATAGCCAGGCGATGATGCATTCAGGAAAAACTCTAGATTTGACAGGGACATACCTTTTAGCACTGACATGATGTGTGGGATGAGACGACCGTGCCTGGGAGCATAGTCGGGCCATGATGCATTCTAGAAAAGCTGCATATTTGACATGGTTGTGCTTTTTAGCATGGTTGGGTCGTGTGGGAGACTGTTGGTGGAGTTTTAGTACTATTTTATGCCAAATTTTGTCCGAGAAACACAAACGTGTCATGGGACATGTTAAGAGCATATTCCTTGATCAAAGCCTCTTTTGAAAGTCTTTTGAAGGCATTTTTCTTTATATATATGCTTCATGTGTTTGGATCGATGATGAGGCATGGCTAATCTATGTTAAGCATTTTTCCACTCTATTCTTTGTATTTCTTGGAAATAGGAGCATGCTCGTGTCTTGGGACATGGGCGTGCTCTTTGCTACAACCTCATGTTCCAATGGCTTTATACTCCATTTTAACATCGAATTCACGTCCTACCAACAAAAATAAGGAAAGAGCAGTTCTATGAGCCAAAAGAGTAAAAGTAACAAAATCACATAGAAATAGAATATGTGAATGTAAATTATGCTCATAATATGCAAGCTAAACAATGACAAATAATGCTTAGAAACATGCATAATCTATACAAATCACACCCTCAAACTTAAATGTTTATTTATCTTCAAGCAAAACCTGCAATCTAGATTTATGTGTGTAAATGACATATTATAATCCCTAGTGAATCAGTCTAATCTTATAATGTAGTTTCATTGATGAATATGATATAAAATTGTTCGAGTGTGACTTAAGTAGAAGTTCTTCATGCTTAGTGCAATGAGTAACTTAGCATTTTCAAGTGTCAATCTCCAAGCCTAGTGTCACGCCCCGGGAGAGTCCCTATCCGAATAAATTTCGGCAGCACCTCCCCTGTACGGGTGACAATCTGAAGCATTTCTACAGACATAATATACATCAGCCACAGGCGGCTGGAATATACACACAACCACGCAGTTTATAATACAACATACTTGGCTGATACAATAAAAACACAACCACGCAGTTATATGTAAAGCAGCCCACTCGGCTGTACCAAAACTAAAACGTAACGGAAAATGACAGAAACCAAATACAAACCAAACACAAAACTGCTAGCCGGCTAGACTTACACAACCAACAATAATACAAAATACCACATAACAACTTCAAAAACTCCAGAAACAAAACCGGAGCACCAACTAAACACACTGACACATAAAACAAACAAAACATAAATGAAACCGATAGATCTTCTGAGGTGACGTGGGGACCAGCAGACAAGATACTCCAAGCGACATCATAACCAACCTGGTACTTGAAAAATATAGTGTCCACGGGGGTGAGTTCAACAACTCAGCGAATACCAATAGACATGCCTAGTAAGATATATCTAACAGCAATAAACATGGAATATAGCTTCCTAACCATATATAGGAAAAATATGCAAAACTGAAAGGTAACTGAGGAAGTTGTACTCACCAGGAACTCCTATCCAGAACAAACGGGTCGTCAAACCAGATACACAATATGCCTCCTGTATGCATGTCAAACAAATACATCCAACCAAATGCAGCAAATAAATGCAGCAAGCACAAGCAATAAATGCATCAATGCGTATGATGTCAATGACATGGTCACCCCTGACGCCAGTCAGTCATCTCACACACAATGGTGAGACTGAGTGGGTAAGGCTGGGACAACCGTGCACTCTGACATCACTACCCCTGATGAGTGACCGAGTGGACGGGATGCTGTTGGAGTACACACATACTCCTACCCCAAATCATAAATGGGGGAGCTCAATGCTCTCATCTCCCGGTACACAGTGACAGGGAGGGATCCCTGACGTGCTACCACGCTGCGTCACACTACCCATGAGCAGACCAACGGAGCACCGAACAGAGCAAAACTGACGTGCTACCACGCTGCGTCACGCTACCCATGAGTGAACCAACGGAGCACCGAACAGTGATGAAACTGGCGATATGCTCTACAATAATGGAGCAGCCTATCACGCAGCATGCAATCATGCGAATGGTGCATGAAACTAAGCATGACAATATCCTGAACCAAATCCACATATATATATATAAAAATGTGTACCCTAGTACAAGTAAGTCAAATCCACAAATCTAGGGTATACAGGTCCTCTATGGTATAACAACCTAGGTTCTGAACATATCCACCTCCATAAAATATGTACCAACAATGTACATGGATCAAAGCAAAAGGTCTAGGTACACAGATCGGGTATGATATAAAAATATAGATACACATGTCAGATAATAAAAATCCAGAATCTAGTCCTAAACTCAATAAAGCATGGTATGTTACTTACTCTAGGAACTAAGGTACTCATGGCAATATTCACGAGGTATAAACATGGATACATAACAAGCAAGAACACAGAACATGCTATGGGTATCAAACCGTGACATACCAAAGACAAACATGATCATTGCTTGTAGCTATAAAATACTATGCATATCCAATTGACAATATCATAAAAGATAAGTCAAGAGGTACCCGCCTCCAAAAAGGAAGAATCGTATCCGGTCCAAATCCGACGTCAAGACGCTCGTCTCGAATCAGTCCTGAAATACATGGTATCCAGATTTAGCTAATTACATATAAATAAATTAGCTAAATCAAATCCTCGAGAAGCCAACATAAATCCAAATCCAATTATAAACTCTAATTGGATCATCCAACTCCTCAATCGACTTTAACTAATCCAAACGAATTAGAACTTGCCATAAGCATAATCCATCTAAAATAATCAAATCCAACAATGATCTACATCTAAGATCAAAACCTACATTTAACTATTCAATCACACTAATCATGTATTAACTAGTGATATACTAACCATCTAGTAATCCATATCATCTCCAATTCAACACATACCTAATTCATCAACAATACAAACCGATTTTCCTACTTCTTACCTTAATCCACAGCCCAACAAATCTATAGCAAAGACAACTTGCTGTCGGGACAGAGGTAGCTGTTGGAAATCAAGAAACGCCCTGCAATGCACTGTTTGGATCAAAATGAAGCTCAAAAAATCAACATCCAAACAACAACCAAATTTCCAGAACAATCTGAGCTCTTTACCTCTTCACTAAACTTCTTCTGTTGGTCCACAACAGGTAGTTGCTATCGGAAATTGGGGCAGCCGCTGAAAAACCAAATACACAACTGTCGCAATGAATCTACAATTAGAGACCAACATTCTTTGTTAGCATAACCTTCCTCCCGTCCCAAGTGTTGCTCACGGCAGGACAAATATCAGAGCACAAAATTGAAAACCAAACCCTCAGCCCTCACCTTCAATGCCACTGCCCGATTACTACTACCCTCTGTCACCTTCTCAAGCTCTTGACTTCTGGCGATCTAGGGCATAGTGTCACTAGGGGCGGCGGCGCACAGGGCAGAAGGAAGGCAGCCATCACTCCATATCAGTGGCACGAGGAGGAAGGAAGCTTCGACAAGGCGTCGGTGGTAGGGCGCCGGCGCTGCTCTGTGCGGCCTCAAGTGGTAGCGGCGCCTGGTGTGGCTCGGGAAGGAGGAGAAGGAGAGGCCGGCGCTAGGGCTCGGATGCCGGCGGATCGGGGGTCGGTGTCGCGTCGTCTAGAGGAAAGGAATTGGGGCAGAGGCTCTAGGGCAGAGATTGGAAGAAGGGAAAAACACAAGACTTCCCCACGACCACTGTCTTTGTACCGGAGAGGAGAGGAACAGCCGCGAGGGCGGCGTCGACACAGGCGTTGGGGAAGAAGAAACCGTCGGAGTGGAGAGGAACGATGTCGGGTAAAGGAAATGGGCACGGGAGAGGAAAAGAAGAAATAGAAAAAGAAAATAAAAGGAAAATTTCGACTTTTCCTCATTTAAATGGGTAGCCTAAATAGGCTTTCCCGGAACCCCTTTTTATCCCCGTAAACGAAGTCGTACGAGCTCCGAAAAATTCTAGAAAAATTTCCAAAAATTCTGAAAAATTTCCTTATCATTATTCGCCATTTTCGGTATTTTACATTCTCCCCCACTAATAAAAATTTGGTCCCCAGATTTCGTTATCTACCATCCGCAAGCACTAACAAAAAATAGAGAGTATAAATGCTTAATGGTAAATTAAATCACATATCTAAAGTGAAAAGATGGGAGTATCGAGCTCGGATAGCATCCTCGAGCTCCCAGGTAGCCTTCTCACCCGAATGATGCTGCCATCCGACTTTAATCAGCCGGATGGTCTTGTTCCGCAACTGACGCCCTTTCCAGTCTAGAATTCGTACCGGAACCTCCTCATAGGTGACGTCAGGTTGAACAGGAACTGAGATATCGGTCAACACATATGTCGAGTCGGATATATACCTCCTCAGCATAGACACATGGAATATGTCGTGAACGCCTGGGTGGATCACAAATCGAGAGCGATGAGCCTCCTAAAGTAGCTCCTGTAAGATCGAATGAGACTAAGGTACGCATAATCTACCTCGAAAGTATATAATACCATCCTCGTCTCGTGTGAACTCGGTCTACTGCCCGGAAGCTATCTGGCTACCTATAAATTGCAAATGCTAATCACCAGCCTGGCCTATCGGATCCTCGTCCTGATCGACGACTGGCAACCATGGTAACAAGAATACCCTGCTCTGTCCGTCCCTGCTCCTCAAGGCCCAATTCGGAGAATCCCTGAATCAAGTCTGTAACCACAACTCGGTGGCACGCTAAAGTCCCTCTGGACTTCCGGCTAAGTGCATCGGCAACCACATTAGCTTTTCCTCGGGTGATAGCTAATGGTACATTCGAAATCCTTCAGAAATTCCATCCATCTCCTCTGTCGGAGATTAAGTTTTCTTCTGGGTGAAAATATATTTGAGACTCTTATGATCAGTGAGAATTTCAACTGTAATACCATAAAGGTGATGTCGCCAAATCTTCAAGGCAAAAATAATAGTGGCCAGCTACAAATCATGTACTGGGTAGTTCTTCTCAAGTTCCTCCAACTGCCGAGAAGCATAGGAGACTACCCTCTCGTGCTACATCAAAACAGCGCCCAAACCCTGTAGAGATGCGTCGGTATAGAGCACGAATCCGTCCTCTTCAAAAGGTAAAACCAAAATCGGAGCGGACACTAGTCTCCGCTTCAGCTCCTGAAAGCGGGTCTCGAAATCCTCGGACCACGTGAACTTCACGCCTTTCCTGGTCAGGCGTGTCAGTCGCATAGCAACGCATGGAAAAACCCCCAACGAGCCTCCGGTAATTCCTAGCTCGACAAAGGGAGTTGCGAGTCTCATGTATAGACTATGGTAACTCCCAACTGGTAACAACCTCTATCTCCTGTGGATCCCCGGTATACCCCTACTGGTGACCATGTGTCTCAATCATCTCACAGAAGACAATCAAAATACGCACTACTGATCTTCACATATAAATGTTTCCTTCGAAACATCTCTAGAACTATGCGATGATGGTGTACGTGACTCACCTCGGATCTGAAATAGATCACAACATCGTCAAATAGACAATGGAAACCAATCCAAACATCCTAGGGATACTCAAATCATCGAACCCCTGAAAATATCTAAGGCTCTGCAAGCCCTAATGGTAAAACCAAAATACATAATGTTCGTATCACAGACATTCCTAACCATAAGATCTCCGATAATAAGTCGGAAATCTGATCACCAACAACATAAATCACCAAAGAATAAATCCTCCAGTGTGAGAGCAACGCTCCATCACAAGAAATACCACATATGTGGGAGCAACGCTCTACCACAAATAATCCGTAATATGTGGGAGCAACGCTCCACCACAACAATCCAAAATATGTAAGAGCAACGCTCTACCACAAACCAACAATAATATGTGGGAGCTCCGCTCCACCACAAATGATCCATAAGTGTCCAAGGCACCTAACTATCCAACTAGAGGCTGCACGAGATCACTCAACCACATATCATTGTGGGCAGCCAAAGGTATAACAATCCAGCAATCAAATCAAACTCACCGTTAAATCTATCAACATCATAGTGAGTCACCCCCTGATAAGAAAATGGGTTGACAGGGTAATCCAACAAATAACATAATGCAGACACTCCACATCCTGCATTCAACATAAATAGAATCATCATGCTGCTACCAACAATACACCTGGCACATGTGCTCATACAACATATGTATGATCGACATAATCCTCCAAATTGTACACACCACACATACTCACAACATAGGTATAATTCATCGTGATACCTCCAACAATGCATACCGAACCCGTGTGCATATATGAACATAGGTATAATCAACAATACACCTCATACAACACTCACATGGCATATATACACCTATGCCAAGAGTATAATCAACGTAATACTTCCAACAAATCATAATCGACACGAGTATACACTCAGAACAATCATATAATAAACCAGATACCTCAAATATTACACCGAACACATCTGCACATATCACAACTCAGATTAAGTCGATAAGATACCTCCAATAGAACACTCAAACACATGTGTACATTTCACAACATAGATTTAATCGACAAAATACCTCCAATAAACCAATCAGACCACTCGGGTATAATCTACTAGAAATCCATAATAATCATTATCTGGACAAATATACACTCACTACATGCAATTTTGACCGTCTATCATAGAACTCCTACAACACATAATAATCAAGTGTATAAACTACACAGGTATGTATAATCGGCATATTTAATCCAATCTACCACACAAACCTTATGCTACCTACTCTCATGGTTTAGGGGTATAACTAAATAAAATCTAACATAAAGATCATACAGGAAAACGCAATCATAGACAATCCAACTAGGTACATACAGTCTAAAATTAAAGTCCACATAAAATAGGATACATCGATCCTCAATAGACTGACCAAGCCGACAATGGTATAAGGTTAATTCAGTTTTTTCCACGTCAGTACAAGTCATGTACTCAAATGTACTCTAGATACCTAACTAAGCACAAATAATCAAAAGATTCGAACCTCTACAAATAGAGTATGACTGTCCTCTACTGATCAAACCAACAAAACTAAATCAGTCATCTACTAACTAATCAAGAATACCTTAATCCTCCACAAGCAACTAAGGTATATCAATATACGACTACCCAAATCAACCAGTGTAAATCATACTCCTACTGACCGATCTAACAAGAGTAAACTAATATTTACTGATGAAATTAACTAAGATAACATGGTATACTACTGGCTAGGTCAACATAAATAGGTAGATATTATCCACTACACAGCTAATAATAACAGAGGCTGGTATGTGCCTCAATCTCCTAGCCAACTAGTAGTAACGGAAGGTAAACTACTGGTAATATGATATGGAAAAATCACCAGAGATTATAACCCTTAACCTCTATTAAGGTCGATCATCATCAGTGGCTAACCCATCACAGGTAATATGGCTACAACATCAGACAGATACCAGATATAAAGTGCTATTACATGTCATAAACTGTAATAGTCAACGGTACATATACTAACAAAATAGTAGGATAACAGTATACCAACATACCTCCTATAGCTTGGAGATGCCCTGCTGCTGCCAGGTCCCAAATCTCGAAAAGTCACATCGAGAAGACCAAAACACGAAATCCGAAACATAGGGAAAATAAGACTCGTAAGTCGATCTCTGATACCAAATAAATTGGTATCAGATAAATCTCGAAAATCCAGAACACATAGCAAGTATCGTAAACCTGTTGTGATACCACTAAATTGTCATGCCCCGGGAGAGTCCCTGTCCGAAGAAATTTCGGCAGCACCTCCCATGTACGGGTGACAATCTGAAGCATTTCTACAGACATAATATACATCAGCCACAGGCGGCTGGAATATACACACAACCACGCAGTTTATAATACAACCTACTCAGTTGATACAATAAAAATACAACCACACAGTTATATGTAAAGCAGCCCACTCGACTGTACCAAAACTAAAACACAACGGAAAATGACAAAAACCAAATACAAACCAAACACAAAACTGCTAGCTGGCTAGGCTTACACAACCAACAATAATATAAAATACCACATAACAACTTCAAAACTCCAGAAAAAAAACCAGAGCACCAACTAAACACACTGACACATAAAACAAATAAAACATAAATGAAACCGATAGATCTTCTGAGGTGACGTGGGGACCAGCAGACAGGATACTCCAAGTGACATCATAACCAACCTGGTACCTAAAAAAGATAGTGTCCACGAGGGTGAGTTCAACAACTCAGCGAATACCAATAGACATGCCTAGTAAGATATATCTAACAGCAATAAACATGGAATATAGCTTCCTAACCATATATAGGAAAAATATGCAAAACTGAAAGGTAACTGAGGAAGCTGTACTCACCAGGAACTCCTATCCAGAACAAAAGGGTCGTCAAACCAGATACACAATATGCCTCCTGTATGCATGTCAAACAAATACATCCAACCAAATGCAGCAAATAAATGCAGCAAGCACAAGCAATAAATGCATCAATGCGTATGATGCCAATGACATGGTCACCCCTGACGCCAGTCAGTCATCTCACACACAATGGTGAGACTGAGTGGGTAGGGCTGTGACAACCGTGCACTCTGGCATCACTACCCCTGATGAGTGACCGAGTGGACGGGATGTTGTCGGAGTACACACATACTCCTACCCCAAATGTAGCGACCCACCTTTCTACACTACTACTACTCTCTAAAGGTGGACCACTACTTGACTACTATATTTTTTTTTCCTCTTAACTGTAAAGGTCGATATCGCTCTGATACCAACTATAACGACCACCCTTCTTACTACTACTTAACCGGTACGCTACTTAACTTTGAGAAATCCCTATCGAAAAATTTCGGCAGAGTCTCCCCTGTACCGGTGACCCCAAACTGGGATACAAACACTATATACACAGCCACAGGCGGCTGGAACATATTTTTCACAACCACGCAGAAATAATAACACGACAGTAAAAAGAAACTATTCTAGCAATAGAAAACTATATAGCTCCAACAATAGGAAATAACTCAACTAACAATGCGGAATAGACTCAATTAATCAACATAGACAAAGGAAACAACTAATACAATCTCTATCAACTTAATAACTGAAAGAAAACTCAAAAGGAGTCTTGACAGTTTCCTTAGCAAACTCATGATCTCTCCATAGTCCTGGCATCACACACCGTTACAGCATCTCCTCGTCGCCTTCCTTCTTATACTTTAGCTTTCCTTTTCCTTTATCTGCAGTAGGAGGAAAGTAGTATCTATAAGCAAAATGCTTAGTGAGAGCTATCTAACTCACAAAATCACGATATGCATGTATATAAATAAAAACATGCTAAAACTGAATGCTAACATGTAAAGATACTCATGCTCATAAATAGCAAAGGAATCAACTAACTGAAAAGCTAACATGTATAGCTAAACATGCTCATCAACTAGCAAATCAATAACATGTAAGAAAACTAAACATGTAAAAGCTGCTAGCATAAAAGGAAGCTAAACTTACTGATCTTTAAAACAAAGTGAAACTTGTTTTACTTGTTCTAAGCTGATTCTTTTATTTCACTTGCTTAAAACTCATTCTTTAGTACTTTTATTCTTATGTAAAACTTATTTTTACTTGTTCATAAACTTATACTTTTAATACTTGAAAATAATAATCAACTTCTTTTGGGCCCGGCATTGTACCACTTTGCGCGCATTCTTAGTAAGGATCGAGGTAGCTAATCCCGAAACTACTAAGATACTTCTAGGCCTTGTGCCTAGGGGCATCTTGGAGCCCATCCCTTGGACCTTGTGTCCGGTACATGCCATTTAAAAGTAAAATACTTGTTATATCTTAATTACTTCTTCTTTAAATGCCTTGGCATTTTAATAAGCACCTTGTGTGCCAAAAATCCCTAAAGTCTTGACTTTGGGATCTACTTAAGGCCTTGGCCTTTTCTTTCTTTTCTTTATCTTTCTTATACTTTTCTTAAACCCAAAAAATACTATTAGGGTATCTTTCATATGCATCTATGAATGAAACTAACTATGTAACACATAATCGTGCATAAAAGAAATCTGCACATACAATACTTATCAAAAATTTGCACTAATGCTTAACAGAAATCTGCATACTAGCTTAATAAAAATCTATATAATAGCTTAACAGAAATCTGCATACTAGCTTAATAAAAATCTGCATACAAGCTTAATCAAATCTGCTCACTACACTAACTAACTTCTGCACTTATAAGCTTAATAAAATTCTGCTCTTATAAACTTAATAAATTCTGCACTATAGGCTTAGTTAAAATCTGTAAGTCTAATTAAGCTACTAGAGATCTAATTGGATCTTCCAATGTTAAACCATCAAAACTGCAATGCTATATAATTCAAAATCTGTATGCTTATCTGAATGGTAGCAAGGAAGCATAGCTAAACCTCATGCTAGAATAAAGAAACTCAAATCTGTATACTTAAATGAAAGTAGCATAGCTAAACCTCAAATCTGTATACTTTACTTATAAAAATTCTGCACTTGTAATCTCAATAAAATCTGATAATGTTTTCAACCTATTCTGCACTTTTATCTGCAATGAAATCAAGCTTAATCCTGTACTAAAAATCTGTATATTATGTTCTGCCAGGATTTACAACTTTTACAAATATAAGCTATCCACTCTTTACTTATTCTCGTAGCATATTTCCTGTGCCCATTGAGGTAATAAGGGAAACCTAAATCTGTGCTACTAATGAAATCCAAAGCCTTCACAAGCAAATATGTACACCTCAAGCCAAATCAATATCTTGCTATCCTTACATAAGAAAATAGAACCAATTCATAGCCAACCAAAACTAAACATGCTAAAGCTTAAAATCTATGTAAACTTGTTGAAAACTCATACTTTCACAAAGCAACGGGAATCAAAACTTGTTGCAACTATCTGTGGTGCCACGGCAAGGAAGCAAAAGAAGCCCAACGTGCCACACATGGCTAATCAAAGCTAAACAATCTGTTAACTTCCGAATCTAACAATTCCACGTGCTTGAACTGAACTATAGTTCATCCAAGGTAAGGATCAATCTAACAATTCTTCATTAGGTTTCATGGCAGCAACCTAATTATAAACTTCCTCCAAAACATGCTTCGAAATCAAATTTTAAACTTGCTGGAATTTAGAACCTTAAATCTTGCTACTGTTCTTCATGCTTAAACTGAACTAATCCTTCTCTTCTTTCTTTAGGGTTCACAGTAGCAAGCAAAAACCAAGAATCGTCACAGCAAAATTTGAAAAAAAACAAGAAGAAAACGAAATCCGAAGCTATCCTACTGCAGGTGAGTAGCTACTCACCACTTGTTCTTGCACTTACGACCGAAGGAGAAGGCTTAATAGCTTCTAGGGTTTTTTTTTTCGGCGAGACTCAAAATCGCAGCACCTTCTTTGCGTCTACGTGCTCTCCACGTCGAGGAGATCACAAGGTTGTGAAGGACTCTCGGAGACCACCCGAGACCACCCTCAGCCGGCCGCCGGGGAAAGAAACTAGGGTTTCTTCGGTTTCGCCCGAGAAGAAGCGGCGCCGTCGCGTGCGTGAGGAGAAGAAACCGATGGGGAGAAAAAATAAAACCTATTCCTCACTTAACTTTCCTTTTACCAAAGTTTATTTTCGGTTTCTAAAATACCGCTTAACTATTATTGATTTCGGTTTCCTTCAAGAAATCAATCACTTGGTTATCTCCTCCGCTTAAGTCTCGGGTCGAGCCGAAGGTCGCCGGGTCGAGCCTCGGCTCGGCCAAATTTCTGCAACCTTTTATTTTCTGTTATCAAATATGGCTTAAGAATATTTCGCACCATATTCATTCACAAAACACTTACGGAACAGTTGGCTAGCCGAATTCGCTTAAGGCTTGACTTAACCAGAGGTCCACGGTTCGAACCTCGGCTTTGACATTTTTTTGTCGAAACTTCTTCCGTTCAGTAAAAATACCAAACGACCTCCAAAAATTGCATAAAAATACTCTAAAAATTTCTAAAAATCTCTAGAATATTTCTATAGAATTTCTAAATAATTTTAAGGACTTTTAGAACTTCAAATAGGGAAAATTTGGGTCGTTACAATCCCCCATACCTTATAAAAAGTTCGTCCTCGAACTTAGAATAGTTCTGGATATTTCTGTCTCATACCATCCTCACGCTCCCAAGTGACTTCCTCGTGCTTCTGGTTCTGCCAGATGACCTTCACTAGTGGTACATCTTTGTTTTCTTAATCTCTTGACTGCTCTGTCCACTATCTGTGTAGGTCTGCTCTCGTAGCTAAGATCCTCTTGGATCTGCACTGTCTGAGGCTGAATCACTTGGCTAGGGTCGTGAATGCACTTCTTTAGCATAGAGACATGAAATACATTGTGTATTGCTGACATGTCTTGTGGTAAGTCTAGCTTGTAAGCTACTTTCCCAATCCTCTCTGTAATCAGGTAAGGTCCTACATAGTGAGGACTTAATTTGCCCTTCTTGCCAAATCTCATTACTCCCTTCATAGGAGCGACTTTGAGAAAAACTGAATCCCCTACTTGGAATTCCAGTGGCCTTCGGCGTGTGTCAGCATAACTCTTCTGTCTACTCTGGGCAGTCTCAATTCTTTGTCTGATCTTCTGGATAGCCTGAGTAGTCTCATCTCTTAGCTCTGTCTGAATACCCAGTTCTACTTCCATTTCTTTTCTTTCACCTGCTTCTTGCCAGCAAATGGGTGATCTGCACTTTCTGCCATACAACGCTTCATATGGTGCCATCCTGATGGTGGCCTGATAGCTATTATTGTAGGCAAACTCAGCTAAGCACAGATACTTGCACCAACTACCTTTAAAATCTTGTGCACAAGCCCTGAGTATATCTTCTAAAATCTGATTCACTCGCTCTGTCTGTCCATCAATATGAGGATGGAAGGCTGTGCTGAACTTGAGTTTGGTGCCTAGTGCAGTCTGAACACACCCCCAAAAGTGAGAGGTGAAGCGTCCATCTCTATCAGAAACAATAGATTTAGGAACTCCATGAAGTCTGATCACTTCCTTGACGTACAGTTGTGCCAACTGCTCTATGGAGTGGAACACCTTGATGGCTAGAAAATGGGCAGACTTGATCAATCTGTCCACTATTACCCATTTTGCATCATATCCATTCGTAGTTCTTGGAAGACCTGTTATAAAGTCTCTGGAGACCGTAAGTGTATGACTCACACACAATGGCATGACTACAAATTCGTAGTGTCCGTATCTGGTCCTGAAAGTCGTTCTGGGTATATCAATTTCTTTCACTTTCAACTGAAGGTACCCAGAGCGCAGGTCTATCTTTAAGAACACTGTTGCCCCTCTTAACTGATCAAATAAGTCATCGATCCTGGGAAGGGGTACTTGTTCTTAACTGTCACTTTGTTCAGCGCTCTATAATCTATGCACCTTAGCATAGATTCATCCTTCTTCTTAACAAACAACACAGGAGCTCCCCATGATGAATGACTAGGGCGGATGAAGCCTTTGTCAAGCAGCTCCTGGTATTGTTCTTGTAACTCTTTCAGCTCTGCTGGAGACATGCGATACGGAGCTTTTGAAATTGGACCGGTACCAGAACCAATTCAATCTCAAACTCCACTTCTCTGTTGGGAGGTAGTCCAGGTAGCTCTTCTGGAAATACTTCTGGATACTCGCAGACTACCCAAACTTCCTCTTGCTTAAGTTCCTTCTGTTCTTCTGCATTTACTATGTATGCAAGAAAACTAGCACACCCTTTAGCTAACATCTGGTGAGCTGTTAGAGAAGAAAGAAATTTTTGGGTCTTCTTCCTTGGCACTCTTGTGAACTCGAAGGGTGGTTCACCCTCTGGACTGAAGATCACTTTCCTTCTGCGGCAGTTCACTGAAGCGCTATACTTGCTGAGGAAATCCATACCTAAAATGATATTGAAATCCTGCATCGCGAGAACTACTAGGCTAACATATAGTTCTCGGTCTGCAATTCTGAGTGGTATAGCTTGAAACCACTGATTGGACTCGATGACTTCCCAGAAGGTAGGGTCGTCAAGAACTTGGAATTCATATTCTCTGTACCTACTAACTCTGGACAATGACGAGCTAGTCTATTGAACTTGACAGCTTCTTCTACTGGTAGCTCACCTTATCTGAATTCTATAAGCTCTTCATAGTGCTTATTGGTGAACCGTTGGTGGAAGAATTCTTCGTAAAACTCTTCCTCGAAGTCAGCCCAGCTCATCTGGTTGACTGTTCTCTTACTCTTAACTCGCTCCCACTACATACAAGCATCTTCAGATAGGCAGAAAGAGGCACACTTAATGGTATCAACCTTCTCGACTTCTGGTCAGTCAAGAAGCTCCATTGTTCTCTCAAATGTCTTGAACCAAGCTTGGGCATCCCAGAGCTCAATCGTTCCTGAGAAGCTTTCTGGTTTCAGCTTCAGCCACTGGATGAGATATGCTTCTTGTCTTTTAGATGCTGTGGCGACTTCCAGGGCAGCTGATGGGACTTCAGTCACCACTGGGGTCTCCACATTAATGGTTGGGGGAGTGGGAGGAGCTAGCTTCTGATTGGCCATTAGATTGGCAATCACTTGCTGCTGCTCGCTACTTGTCTCTGAAGTTGAGTAACAACTTCAGAGAGAATAGGCCCAGGGGTTCTGGGCTCTTCGTTCTCCTGATCTTGGTTCTCAGTATAAACGGTACGGGAATGTCCTCTTCTTGACATCCAATTATGCAGAGGAAAAAGACTAAATAGCTTCTCTAACCCTTTCTAATCATATATATATATGAATAAAGAAAAGGGAAACAAAATCTTCTATCTTACTTAAGCATTCAAAAACAAATACTCTATACTGCAGTTACTAATAAGGAAAGCAGAATAAAGAAAGAATTTAAATACTTTCTTACTTGGAGACGGCAAGGATGATGCTGATGTGTGTGTGATGCTGGAGAATGGAACCTGCTCTGATACCAACTGTAGCGACCAACCTTTCTACACTACTACTACTCTCTAAAGGTGGACCACTACTTGACTACTATATTTTTTTTTCCTCTTAACTGTAAAGGTCGATATCGCTCTGATACCAACTATAACGACCACCCTTCTTACTACTACTTAACCGGTACGCTACTTAACTTTGAGAAATCTCTACCGAAAAATTTCGGCAGAGTCTCCCCTGTACCGGTGACCCCAAACTGGGATACAAACACTATATACACAGCCACAGGCGGCTGGAACATATTTTTCACAACCACGTAGAAATAATAACACGACACTAAAAAGAAACTATTCTAGCAATAGAAAACTATATAGCTCCAACAATAGGAAATAACTCAACTAACAATGCGGAATAGACTCAATTAATCAACATAGACAAAGGAAACAACTAATACAATCTCTATCAACTTAATAACTGAAAGAAAACTCAAAAGGAGTCTTGACAGTTTCCTTAGCAAACTCATGATCTCTCCATAGTCCTGGCATCACACACCGTCATCTCCTCGTCGCCTTCCTTCTTATACTTTTGCTTTCCTTTTCCTTTATCTGCAGTAGGAGGAAAGTAGTATCTATAAGCAAAATGCTTAGTGAGCGCTATCTAACTCACAAAATCACGATATGCATGTATATAAATAAAAACATGCTAAAACTGAATGCTAACATGTAAAGATACTCATGCTCATAAATAGCAAAGGAATCAACTAACTGAAAAGCTAACATGTATAGCTAAACATGCTCATCAACTAGCAAATCAATAACATGTAAGAAAACTAAACATGTAAAAGCTGCTAGCATAAAAGGAAGCTAAACTTACTGATCTTTAAAACAAAGCGAAACTTGTTTTACTTGTTCTAAGCTGATTCTTTTATTTCACTTGCTTAAAACTCATTCTTTAGTACTTTTATTCTTATGTAAAACTTATTTTTACTTGTTCATAAACTTATACTTTTAATACTTGAAAATAATAATCAACTTCTTTTGGGCCCGGCATTGTACCACTTTGCGCGCATTCTTAGTAAGGATCGAGGTAGCTAATCCCGAAACTACTAAGATACTTCTAGGCCTTGTGCCTAGGGGCATCTTGGAGCCCATCCCTTGGACCTTGTGTCCGGTACATGCCATTTAAAAGTAAAATACTTGTTATATCTTAATTACTTCTTCTTTAAATGCCTTGGCATTTTAATAAGCACCTTGTGTGCCAAAAATCCCTAAAGTCTTGACTTTGGGATCAACTTAAGGTCTTGGCCTTTTCTTTCTTTTCTTTATCTTTCTTATACTTTTCTTTATCTTTCTTATACTTTTCTTAAACCCAAAAAATACTATTAGGGTATCTTTCATATGCATCTATGAATGAAACTAACTATGTAACACATAATCGTGCATAAAAGAAATCTGCACATACAATACTTATCAAAAATTTGCACTAATGCTTAACAGAAATCTGCATACTAGCTTAATAAAAATCTGTATAATAGCTTAACAGAAATCTGCATACTAGCTTAATAAAAATCTGCATACAAGCTTAATCAAATCTGCTCACTACACTAACTAACTTCTGCACTTATAAGCTTAATAAAATTCTGCTCTTATAAACTTAATAAATTCTGCACTATAGGCTTAGTTAAAATCTGTAAGTCTAATTAAGCTACTAGAGATCTAATTGGATCTTCCAATGTTAAACCATCAAAACTGCAATGCTATATAATTCAAAATCTGTATGCTTATCTGAATGGTAGCAAGGAAGCATAGCTAAACCTCATGCTAGAATAAAGAAACTCAAATCTGTATACTTAAATGAAAGTAGCATAGCTAAACCTCAAATCTGTATACTTTACTTATAAAAATTCTGCACTTGTAATCTCAATAAAATCTGATAATGTTTTCAACCTATTCTGCACTTTTATCTGCAATGAAATCAAGCTTAATCCTGTACTAAAAATCTGTATACTATGTTCTGCCAGGATTTACAACTTTTACAAATATAAGCTATCCACTCTTTACTTATTCTCGTAGCATATTTCCTGTGCCCATTGAGGTAATAAGGGAAACCTAAATCTGTGCTACTAATGAATTCCAAAGCCTTCACAAGCAAACATGTACACCTCAAGCCAAATCAATATCTTGCTATCCTTACATAAGTAAATAGAACCAATTCATAGCCAACCAAAACTAAACATGCTAAAGCTTAAAATCTATGTAAACTTGTTGAAAACTCATACTTTCACAAAGCAACGGGAATCAAAACTTGTTGCAACTATCTGTGGTGCCACGGCAAGGAAGCAAAAGAAGCCCAACGTGCCACACATGGCTAATCAAAGCTAAACAATCTGTTAACTTCCGAATCTAACAATTCCACGTGCTTGAACTGAACTATAGTTCATCCAAGGTAAGGATCAATCTAACAATTCTTCATTAGGTTTCATGGCAGCAACCTAATTATAAACTTCCTCCAAAACATGCTTCGAAATCAAATTTTAAACTTAATGGAATTTAGAACCTTAAATCTTGCTACTGTTCTTCATGCTTAAACTGAACTAATCCTTCTCTTCTTTCTTTAGGGTTCACAGCAGCAAGCAAAAACCAAGAATCGTCACAGCAAAATTTGAAAAAAAAACAAGAAGAAAACGAAATCCGAAGCTATCCTACTGCAGGTGAGTAGCTACTCACCACTTGTTCTTGCACTTACGACCGAAGGAGAAGGCTTAATAGCTTCTAGGGTTTTTTTTTTTTCGGCGAGACTCAAAATCGCAGCACCTTCTTTGCGTCTACGTGCTCTCCACGTCGAGGAGATCACAAGGTTGTGAAGGACTCTCGGAGACCACCCGAGACCACCCTCAGCCGGCCGCCGGGGAAAGAAACTAGGGTTTCTTCGGTTTCGCCCGAGAAGAAGCGGCGCCGTCGCGTGCGTGAGGAGAAGAAACCAATGGGGAGAAAAAATAAAACCTATTCCTCACTTAACTTTCCTTTTACCAAAGTTTATTTTCGGTTTCTAAAATACCGCTTAACTATTATTGATTTCGGTTTCCTTCAAGAAATCAATCACTTGGTTATCTCCTCCGCTTAAGTCTCGGGTCGAGCCGAAGGTCGCCGGGTCGAGCCTCGGCTCGGCCAAATTTCTGCAACCTTTTATTTTCTGTTATCAAATATGGCTTAAGAATATTTCGCACCATATTCATTCACAAAACACTTACGGAACAGTTGGCTAGCCGAATTCGCTTAAGGCTTGACTTAACCCGAGGTCCACGGTTCGAACCTCGGCTTCGACATTTTTTTGTCGAAACTTCTTCCGTTCAGTAAAAATACCAAACGACCTCCAAAAATTGCATAAAAATACTCTAAAAATTTCTAAAAATCTCTAGAATATTTCTATAGCATTTCTAAATAATTTTAAGGACTTTTAGAACTTCAAATAGGGAAAATTTGGGTCGTTACACCAAATCATAAATGGGGGAGCTCAATGCTCTCATCTCCCGGTACACAGTGACGGGGGGGATCCCTGACGTGCTACCACGCTACATCACACTACCCATGAGCGGACCAACGGAGCACCGAACAGAGCTAAATTGACGTGCTACCACGCTGCGTCACGCTACCCATGAGCGGACCAACGGAGCACCGAACAGTAATGAAACTGGAGATATGCTCTACAATAATGGAGCAGCCTATCACGCAGCATGCAATCATGCGAATGGTGCATGAAACTAAGCATGACAATATCCTAAACCAAATCCACATATGTATATAAAAATGTGTACCCTAGTACAAGTAAGTCAAATCCACAGATCTAGGGTATACAGGTCCTCTATGGTATAACAACCTAGGTTCTGAACATATCCACCTTCATAAAATATGTACCAACAATGTACATGGATCAAAGCAAAAGGTCTAGGTACACAGATCAGGTATAATATAAAAATATAGATACACATGTCAGATAATAAAAATCCAGAATCTAGTCCTAAACTCAGTAAAGCATGGTATGTCACTTACTCTAGGAACTAAGGTACTCATGGCATTATTCACGAGGTATAAACATGGATACATAACAAGTGATAACACAGAACATGCTATGGGTATCAAACCGTGACATACCAAAGACAAACATGATCATTGCTTGTAGCTATAAAATACTATGCATATCCAATTGACAATATCATAAAAGATAAGTCAAGAGGTACCTGCCTCCAAAAAGGAAGAATCGTATCCGGTCCAAATCTGACGTCAAGACGCTCGTCTCGAATCAGTCCTGAAATACATGGTATCCAGATTTAGCTAATTACATATAAATAAATTAGCTAAATCAAATCCTCGAGAAGCCAACATAAATACAAATCCAATTATAAACTCTAATTGGATCAACCAACTCCTCAATCGACTTTAACTAATCCATACGAATTAGAACTTGCCTTAAGCATAATCCATCTAAAATAATCAAATCCAACAATAATCTACATCTAAGATCAAAACCTACATTTAACTATTCAATCACACTAATCATGTATCAACTAGTGATATACTAACCATCTAGTAATCCATATCATCTCCAATTCAACACATACCTAATTCATCAACAATACAAACCAATTTTCCTACTTCTTACCTTAATCCACAGCCCAACAAATCCATAGCAAAGACAACTTGCTGTCGGGACAGAGGTAGCTATTGGAAATCAAGAAACGCCCTGCAATGCACTGTCTTGATCAAAATGAAGCTCAAAAAATCAACATCCAAACAACAACCAAATTTCCAGAACAATCTGAGCACCTTACCTCTTCACTAAACTTCTTCTGTTGGTCCACAACAGGTAGTTGCTGTCGGAAATTGGGGCAGCCGCTGAAAAACCAAATACACAACCGTCGCAATGAATCTACAATTAGAGACCAACATTCTCTGTTAGCATAACCTTACTCCCATCCCAAGTGTTGCTCACGGCAGGAAAAAAATCAGAGCACAAAATTGAAAACCAAACCCTCAGCCCTCACCTTCAGTGCCACTGCCCGATTACTACTACCCTCTGTCGCCTTCTCAAGCTCTTGACTTCTGGCGATCTAGGGCATAGTGTCACCAGGGGCGGCGGCGCACAGGGCAGAAGGAAGGCAGCTATCACTCCATATCAGTGGCACGAGGAGGAAGGAAGCTTCGGCGAGGCGTCGGTGGTAGGGCGCCGGCGCTGCTCTGTGCGGCCTCAAGTGGTAGTGGCGCCTGGTGTGGCTCAGGAAGGAGGAGAAGGAGAGGCCGGTGCTAGGGCTCGGATGCCGGCGGATCGGGGGTCGGTGTCGCGTCGGCTAGAGGAAAGGAATCGGGGCAGAGGCTCTAGGGTAGAGATCGGAAGAAGGGAAAAACACAAGGCTTCCCCACGGCCACTGCCTTTGTACCGGAGAGGAGAGGAACAGTCGCGAGGGCGGCGTCGGCGCAGGCGTTGGGGAAGAAGAAACCGTCGGAGTGGAGAGGAACGACGTCGGGGAAAGGAAATGGGCACAGGAGAGGAAAAGAAGAAATAGAAAAAGAAAATAAAAGGAAAATTTCGACTTTTCCTCGTTTAAATGGGTAGCCTAAATAGGCTTCCCCGGAATCCCGTTTTTATCCCCGTAAATGAAGCCGTACGAGCTCCGAAAAATTTTAGAAAAATTTCCAAAAATTCTGAAAATTTCCCTTATCATTATTCGCCATTTTCGGTATTTTACACCTAGTCTTAAGTAGAAGAGATAACCTAGAAAATCCAGTTAAATGGTCACCCTTTGTCACTAAGGACCCCCAGTTATATAACCACTAGGTACGGCCGCCCATGGCAAGGTAGGGCCACGTTGGCTTGGTCTTCTCACTCCCCAGTTCACTCTAATCTTCGCTCCTGTCATCAAAATTACATGGAAGAAGTATCTAGGAGTAGAAAATCATAATAAAAAACATAAAAGTAAAATATCATGCAAAGTCAATCTAAAATAGCGTGAAAATATTATAAAACTCTGTATACTTCATGCTCATCACTTGGGAAGAGGAAATCGTAGGGAGTGAACTCTAGGTAATAAGAAGTTTTAGAGAAGTGAACTCTGAGCAAGAGGAAACCTTAGGGAGTGAGCCCTAAGTAATGAGAAGTCTTAAAGAAGTGAACTCTGAGCAAAGGAAAAACTGTAGAGGAATGAACCCTAGGTAGTAAGAAGTCTTGGAAGAGTGAACTCCAAGCAAAGGAAAAATCCTAGGGGATTGAACCCTAGGTAATGAGAAGCCTTGGAAGGGAGAACTCCAATCAAGTATGACCAATAGGTCAGGTTTTCGATTGATCGGTGGTCGACCGGACCAACGGATTTTGATAAATCTAAGTATATTGTTCCTAACACTATTTATATTACTATTATTACTATTGTCCTAATGTAGTATTGTAAGAAAAGTTTTAGTGGTTCAAGATAATCAGACTTTGAGCAGAAAAAGTCCAAATAGATTTGAAGGATCAGATATTTGGCAAGTAAGAGGAGGTAAGCTCCTGAAGTGAAGTGGTTCTTCTAAGAAGAAGAACAATGAAGTCGTGTCCTAGTCAGGATAGCTCTTAGGCATTGATCCGACTTAAGAAATCAACGAAGATTTCTAAATTAAAATCAAGACAATCCTATCTGTTTATCTTATTCTATCTATTTATCTTATTCATACATTAATATATGTTTTTAACTCTATTTTGCAAGATTATTACTTGTATTACTGTGCTAATTTTATTTTGTAGAAAAGCAAAGTTTGTGTCGACCGAGAGGTTCAGTCAACTGAATAGGAAAGTTCAGCCAATTGAACAGGGAGATTCAATCAACTGATCCAAGTAGATAAGCACAGGGAGATTGGAATTACTGTAAAGAAGGAAAGCTTGGTTTAGTCGATTGATCAGGGGACCCGTCACCTGATAGATGTTCTTTCAACTGATAAGGTTCGGTCAACTAAACACTTTCCAGTCAACTAATAGAAGTCTATAAAAGAAACCTCGAGGTCCAAGGCTCAAAAAATAATTCTCTCAATGCTCCATCTCGTTTCTTTTGCTACATTCATGCAAGATCTACTACTACAACGCCATGAGGCTCACCGACAACCTACACTTAATTTGTAATCTCTATGTTGTCGATATATATTTTTTCTTACTTGCACATAATTAAAAAGATAGTAACATTGTTTCTATTCTCCTCTTGCATTATACGAGTTTGCTTCTTTTATGAAAGTTTTCGAAGAGAAGAGTTATAGTGATTGTCCATCGTAAAATGATCAAGGTTGTCTTAAAGTAGTAGTCATTGGACTATGAATCAAATAAAAAAAGAATTTGTGTTTTTATTTGTATTTACTTATTGCGCTGCTCTTCGTTTTACGAAAAGAAAAGAATTTTGAACGAATGATGAGATTCACCCTCCTCCTCCTCTTTTCTCGTATCTTCTGATCCAACATTTAGTGCTAGTAGTCACACCACCATTATTGACAATGGATGACGGCACGGAAGAGAAATGCAATTGGTGAGGAGGAGAGAGTACAAGGCAAAGTGCAACCGAGAAGGAGAACTAACAGTGAGAGTAGATGTCGTAAAGGAGTTATGACACAAGATCGTGAGGGAGAGAGGACTTAGGTGTTTGATTGATGATGAGTAAACACACAAGATCTAATAGGAAGGGTGTTATACAGGAAAAGATAAATGAAACCTTAAGCCCACTAAATAGGGGTGGCAATTTTCCCCATGGATTCGGGGCCCCGTGGGGAAAACTCGAAACGAGGGCAGGTTTGGGGAGTTAATTCGGGTATGGGTTTGGGTTCGAGGATTTTTAAAATCCTTGAAATTAAACCGGGATGGGTATGGGTATGTTATCCCCATCCCCGAACCCGACCCTGTTTTAATAATAATAATAATATAAGTGAGATAAAAATGAAATCCCTAATTCCTAAACCCTATGTCATTCGCCCATTCGACGTCATCCCTTCGTCGCACCAATCTCTGCCGACACCGCTACCTTCGACATGGCAACGCCTCCGGCCTCTATAGTCTCCCGTCATCATTGATCACTCCCTACCTCCCGTCCAAGTTTAATCTTTGCTCTAGTCTCCCGTTGAAGTTGTCAGCGTACACATCCTCCGATCCTCGTATGTCATCAACACTTGCTCCCGTCGTCAGTGAGGTGAGCCATATTTCAAGTTTTAGTCATCAACACTTGCTACCCAAAGTCGTTAGAATCATTGTACTCACCTCGATGCACATTCTCTTTCAGATGGAAAGGAGAATCTAGTAAGATTTTCCTTCTTTCCATCTTGATCAAGGGTGAAACTAGGCCTCATTGCTGAATATTTCAACAAATTAAGCAGTTAATGGCTTTGCTCTGTTAGAGGAATCACTATTGCCAATCAAATCATTAATCCATGTTGCTTTGGCATAAAACATGATGTTGATGGTTATGCTAAACTTTATTTACTCAAAATTTTAGTAACTCAACCATTGTCATAGCTAGGAACGCAAACAAGCCTGGCAAAGGTAGTGATGTCTTTTTTTCTCTTTTACTTGTCTGATAAAGGAAGACAATTAATTAAGGATATATACTCTCTGATAGATTAAGATTGTGCTGCTTTTATAATGATTAAGGATATCAATCAATTAAGAAGACTTTTCTTTAAAAGTATGTTCCTAAAAAAACTCATCTATAACATTACCTTGTTTTGTTAATGTAGGGATTATATGGATGAGTAGAATATGATTTTTTTTAATATTATGATATATCCTTTCAGATGGAAATTAATGATAACGAGGTTGAGGGTGCTATGCAAACTACTCCAACTGTGGGAAGTGAAGTTCATGCGACGACTGAATCGCATTCGCAAAATGAGAGTGTTCCAATCGAGGCAAACGAAGCAACTCTAAATAACACTTTGGATGTTGAAATTTTGGGTACAAATGGTGAAAAGAAAATTTAGATCTATTGCATGGGATCATTTCGAGAAAAAATTAATTGAAGGAAAATGGAAAGCGGTCTGCAATGATTGTAAGAAGAGCTTAGGTGGTGATACTAAGAATGGTACCAAGCATTTACTTGACTACATGAAAACATGAAAACATAAGACCATACAAGCATCTCTAATGCAACCAACAAAATCCAATGATGGGACAACGCAACTTGGGGCATACCATTTCAACCAAGATCAAGCAAGGGCAGAGCTTGCAAATATGATTATATTGCATGAGTACCCGTTATCTATGGTTGATCATGTTAGCTTTAGAAGGTACTCTCATGCTTTGCAACCAATATTTAAAGTTGTTTCTCGGAACACAATCAAGATTAAAATCATGAAGATATTCAAGTATGAAAGAAATAAAACAATGAAATTATTAGACTCAAATGCTAGTCGAATTGTATTGACAACTGATATGTGGACGGAAAGTAATCAAAAAAGAGGATTCATGGCCATCACTTCACACTTCATCAATGTTTCATGGAAATTACAAAGTCGGCTTGTCAGGTAAATTTTTTTCTCTTTAAACTTTATACTTGCATTTACCATTAATAGTATTACTATTATCATTACAATGTATTATATGTCTTTTCTTACTAGGTTTATATATGTGTCATGTCCACATATTGTTGAGGTCCTCGCAAATGCACTTGTTGATTGCCTCTTGGATTGGAACTTGGATCATAAGTTATCTACTTTAACCGTTGATAATTGCACAACTAATGATGCTATGATTGAGCTTATTCTAGACAAGCTTCCTCCAAGTTCACTTATCTTAGAAGGAAAATTATTTCACATGCGGTGTTGTGCCCATATTTTGAATTTGGTTGTGAGGGATGCACTAGAATTAATCAGTGATAGCATTGAAACAATTCGTTATAGTGTCGCATTTTAGAAAGCAACACCAAAAAAAGATGTAAAATTTATTGAAACAGCTCGACAATTGAAGGTTCCAAGCACAAAGAAACTAGAACTTGATTGCAAAACACGATGGAACTCTACATATTTAATGCTTAACACTACATTGGACTATGAAGCTGTGTTTGCTCGTTTGAAACAACGTGAGACTTTATATAAAAGAGTTCCCACACAAGAAGATTGGTCAAAAGTGAGAGATATTTCTTCTAAATTGGAGATATTTTTTAATGCCACAGAGCTATTTTCGGGGACCAAGTATCCCACTATAAATCTTTTCTTCTCAACTATTTGCGATATTAAGTTGGCAATTTTGGTGATTGGCTTCTCTTGGATGATAATTTGGTGAAAACAATGGCAACAAATATGAAAGTAAAATTTGAAAAGTATTGGGACGTAATGAATTGTTTATTGGCAATTGGGAGTATTTTAGATCCAAGGTACAAGATGAAGACAGTTCAATTCTATTATCCTCTTGTTTATGGTGATATGTCTTTGTATGAGATTGAAAAACTAAAAAAAAAGTTGTGTGACATTGTTGTAGAGTATGAGAAGAAATCCAAACAATCACAGAAAGTAAAAAATTCACAATCTTCTTCTTTAAGGCCTCCACTTCCTAAGCGTGGTAGTTATGCTGATAAATTTGAGATGTTCATGGAATATAATACTAGTACTGAACATAAGTCAGACTTGGATTATTATTTAGAAGAGTCTTTTTTGCCAAGAACAAGTGAGTTTGATATCTTATATTGGTGGAAGACAAATGGGATCAAATATCCCATTTTGCATGATATTGCTAAGGATGTGTTGGTCATTCCCGTGACGATCGTTGCTTCCGAATCAACATTCATTACTAGTGGGAGAGTTTTAAATGCTCACCGTATTAAACTTTATTCTAAAACTATTGTGGCTTTGATGTGTGCTCGAGATTGGTTATGGAGTGAAATTCAAGGTATTAAATAGTTTTCAAATGAAATTGTTTCTATTTCTTTATTTTTTTCATTAAAATATTTGTTATTTATTTTGTCTTATTAGATTCTACAATTTCAAATGATCAAAAGTTTGACAATGATGCTGATATTGAGATAAGTTATTTTTATTATTGTATTAAAGTGTTTTAAATTTAATTAATCTTTTTTTCTATATGTCTTATTATTTTGTAGGAGCCGAAGTCATGCTCACGCACAGTCACATACAGCAACTCCATAGAATGTTAGAATTTAATGTGATGGCCACACTCTATATGTCTTTTTTTCCATTTGCTTCTGTGATAATTTTGTATGACTGCAATTATAGTTTTTGTTATTTGCTTCTGTTGGACAATGTGATAAATTTAATCCTCTGATTATACTTGTCCACAACAGATGCAAAAGGTTGTTAATTTTCTCACTGATTTGTATAGTAACTGTTCCATATGTGATCTTTTACGTAACAGATATCTGATATGTAGAATTGCTCCCCTTTTTATCGGTTTTAGGAATATATTCTGATAACAACTTAATCTCTTAGAGATTGTTCCCTATTACTTATATAATTCCTGCAAACCATGCATATCTGATCATTGAAGAAATAGATATCTCATGTTTGGTTATATAAGACACCTAAAGTTTCATTCTATCGGATTCATTCAGGAAATAATTCTAATATGTTAGAATTTAGAATTTCTTTCTAATTGTTTTTGAGATTATTGCCTAGTATTAATGGATCTAACTAACAAATGCAAATTTCTTATTTCTACTATCTTTAATTCTCTAATACTGATTAATTGTTCTATTCTTTATCAAATCTGCTATTAGTTTTAGGTCCATGGCTTCTCTATCATGGTCACAATTTTGAGTGATCAATATTTGCAATATTGTTTACAGGCCTTTAGAGAATGAGAAGGCGAAGAATGAGTTGGAGAGAGCAGTGCAAATGTATTGGCAATCTGGCTTGCCTTCGCCTAGGGTGAGACACTATTTCTATTTTTTTCTTGAATTTTCTTGGTGATCTTGTCACTCTTTTATTGATACCTGAATTGATTTTCATTCTGCATTTATAATTTCTTCAATTTGGGCAGTGTATAAAATTGTCACGCCCCGGGGGAGTCACTGTCCGAAGAAATTTTGACAGCATCTCCCCTGTACGGCGGACAATCTGAAACTTTCTACATCACCATATACCTCAGCCACATGCGGCTGGAATAATAACAATAATAAAATACATCACACAGTCATCCATGCAGTTAAATAGATAACAAACTAGAACAGGGATAATATGACTCAAAAACAACCCTACTCAACTACACTCATAAAGCTCAAAACTGATATCCTACTCCACTACACTCATAAAGCTCAAATCCGACGATAAAATCAACTTACCTCTTCTGTCGTCTAGGCAGGCGTGTAGTAAAACAAATCCAATAAAACTCATAGGCAATAAGAATCCATACAAGATCCAATTGTATCAACACAAACAAGTCCAAACATAGTCTAAAACAAGAAAGACTAAAAGTTCAACACGACGTCCTCGTAGACTGCAGGGGACTAGCGACTGGAACTCTCCTGACAGCATCAACCTGAAAATAGTAAATATCCACGGGGTGAGTCAACTCCTCAGCGGGTAACAACTGATATACATAGTAGAGAAATAACATCTAGCACTAATCATGCGTACAGTCTCCTAATATAAGAAGGATAAAATGCAACTGTAGTAAACAGGAGAAAACTGTACTAACCAGGACCTGGTACAAGGATAAACAGTCCGAGAGGTATAGAAATCCTGTATGCATGTCAGGCATGGCCATCCAACCAAAATGCAACAAAAAAATGCAACAAACACAATCACAAGAAATAAATGCATCAATGCGTATGATGCCAATGATGCATCCTGGTCACCCCTGACGCAAGTCAATCATCTCACACACAATGGTGAGACCGAGTGGGTAGAGCTGTGACAACCGTGCACTCTGTCGTCACTACTCATGATGAGTGACCGAGTGGACGGGATGTTGTCGGAGTACACCTATCCTCCTACCCCAAATCATAATGGGGGAGCGCAATGCTCTCATCTCCCGGTACACGATGACGGGGAGGAATCTCTGCCGGCTACCACGCTGCGTCACACTACCCATGAGCGGACCAACGAAGCCAAACAAAGTCCCTGCTGCAACACACTCTGCCTGAATCGACCACTAACCCATGAGTGGTGGTGTGTGCAAATCCATGTAACTGGCGATGTGCTCAACAATAATGGAACGGAACATCGCACAGCATGCAATCATGCGAATGGTGCATGGCACTAACCATGGAAATATCCTGAGCTAATCCATATATATATATATAAGGTGCACCTTAGGTCAATGAATCAAATCAAAGGTACACAGATAAGATAAGGTATAAAACCTAGGTCCTGAACATGGTGAAGCATGGTATATCACTACCCCCTATAAGCATGTATAAGCAAGTAAGGAATAACATGAGATGCAAAACAAGTTACAACCAAACATGTAACAAGTATCGGGTAGTGACTAACCGAAACAGACAAGAAACATAATTATTGTAATTTGTTAAATTCACTACTATGCATATCAAACGACATAAGGTCAGAAGTACCCGCCTCCAATAGAAAGGTCCAAATCCGACATCGAGATGCTCGTCTCGCGTCAAAATCCTGTGGTATCAAACATAATGTCTAGTTTAGCTAATTCTATCATACAACAATTAGCCAAACAAAATTCTAATCCAATTAATCAATTAGGGTTAATTTCATTAACCTTAACCCTTCCCTTATTCAATTGATCAGATCTATATATAACCAACCTTCTCAAATAAACTCAAATATATTTTATTCTTAACCTTTCCTAGTTCAAATCCTGAGCATGCTGCTACAAATAAATCTTCCCTTCCTTACCTCACTTCACAGCCGCTACGGAAACCAGGAGCTGCTGGAGGGAACTTCTACCGGAAATTCCCACAGAACAAAACCTTGCCTCACTGGAATCAACCGGATCCAGAGGACAAGATTAGAATCCAACACAACAACATATCACCAACACAAGTTTAATTTTGACCTCCTTACCACAGATGAGTGTTAACAATGCAAGGACCAACGATGGCACAGACCCGTTGTCGCGTGGAAGCAAGGGAGAAGGCACCGACTCAATCTGGTGGCACCGGAACAAACTAGGGTTTGTAGGTGGCACGACAGAACTTGGTGATCAGCCTTGTCCTCGGCGCACCCTCCCTATCCCCGGCGATCAAAGCACGGGTCGCTGCGAGGAGGGCTCGGCTCTGATGAGAGGAGATCGGGGAATTAGGGCATGGTGTGGAAGTGACCAGCGCTAGGCGGGAGGGCTCGGCTTCACAGAGAAGAGGAGAAGATGAAGAGGAAGAGTAGAAGAGGTGCGGCGCGATCAAAGTAAAGGGGGGGAGGAACCGCTGACGGTTAGGGCTCGAGAGGCTTCGGCGGGGAAAGGAAGAGAGACGCGCGGGGGAGGGGGTTTCGGCGAGGAAAGGGAAACGAAAAGAATAAAAGAAATAAAGAAAAAGAAATAGAAAAGAAAAAGAATTTAGAAAACAAACATTTCCTCGCTAAAATGGGGTAACCTAAACAGGATTTTTCGGGTCCCGTTTTTATCCCCGTAAACTCGTCCATATGAGCTCCGAAAAATTCCTGAAAAATTTTCAAAAATTTTGGAAAATTCCCTTATTAATATTCGCCTATTTTTGGTATTTTACATTCTCCCCCACTAATAAAAATTTGGTCCCCAAATTTTGTTATCTACCATCAGCAGGTACTAACAACAGATATAAAATATAAATGCTGATCGGTAAATTAAATCACATACCTCAAGTGAAAAGATGGGGATATCGAGCTCGGACTGTATCCTCGAGCTCCCAAGTAGCCTCCTCATCTGAATGGTGCTACCATCCAACTTTAACCAGTCGGATAGTCTTGTTCCGCAACTGACGCTCTTTTCGGTCCAGAATCCGTACCGGAACCTCCTCATAAGTGACGTCAGGCTGAACGGGAACTGACACATCTGTCAGCACATGTGTCGGGTCGGGAATGTATCTCCTCAGCATAGATACGTGGAATACATCGTGCACGCCTGCCAGGGACGGTGGTAGTAAAGTCGGTAAGCTACCGCTCCGATCCTCTCCAAGATCTCGAAAGGGCCAATGTACCGCGGAGCTAGCTTACCTCTGAGGCCAAATCTCTTCACCCCTTTCGTGGGTGAAACTCACAGAAATACATGGTCGCCAACAGAGAACTCTAGTGGTCTGCGTCTCCGATCAACATAACTCTTTTGGTGGTCCTGCACCTCTGACATCCTTCGTCTGATAGTACGGACCAACTCTGCATCCTGCTGAGCTCTATGAGGTCCCAACATCTGGGCCTCTCCAACCTCATCCCAGAGGACGGGTGCCCGACAAGGCCTACCTACAACGCTTCAAACAGTGCCATCTGGATAGCCGAATGAAAGCTGTTGTTGTAGGCGAACTCTACCAATGGCAAGTGGTCCTCCCAACTACCTCCGAAATCCATAACACATAACCTCAGCAGATCCTCTAAAGTATGAATGGTCCGCTCTGACTGTCCATCTGTCTGTGGATGGAAAGCTGTACTGAAACGGAGCTGTGTGCCCAAGGCCTGCTGCAGACTCTGCCAGAAACGAGACGTGAACCGTGGATCTCTATCCGAAATGATACTCAACGGAACACCATGTAGTCTGATGATCTCTCGGCAATATAGATCTGCTAATCGATTCAGGGAATCAGTCCTCCGGATCGCTAAGAAGTGCGCGGATTTGGTTAATCGATCAACGATTACCCAAATCGCGTCATGGCCATGTCGTGTCCTCGGCAATCCCACCACAAAGTCCATAGTAATATGTTCCCATTTCCACTCAGGAATAGGAATCCGCTGAAGTAATCCGGCAGGTCTCTGATGCTCAGCCTTCACCTGCTGACAGATAAGACATCTAGCTACAAATTCCGCGATGTCTTTCTTCATATCATTCCACCAGTAGGAACGCCTCAAATCTCGATACATGCGGGTCCCACCTGGATGGATCGCAAATTGAGAGCGATGAGCCTCCTGAAGTAGCTCCTGCAAGACCGGATGAGATTGAGGTACGCATAATCTACCTCGGAAGTATATAACACCCTCCTCGTCTCGTGTGAACTCGGTCTGCTGCCCGGAAGCTATCTGGCTACCTATAAATTGCAAATGCTAATCACCAGCCTGGCCTATCGGATCCTTGTCCTGATCGACGACTGAGCAACCATGGTAAAAAGAATACCCTGCTCTGTATGTCCCTGCTCCTCAAGGTTTAACTCGGAGAAACCCTGAACCAAGTCTATAACTGAAACTCGGTGGCAAGCCAAAGTCCCTTTGGACTTCCTGCTGAGTGTATCTGCAACCACATTAGCTTTCACCGGGTGATAGCTAATGGTACAATCGTAATCCTTCAGGAACTCCATCCATCTCCTCTGTCGGAGATTAAGCTCCTTCTGAGTAAAAATATATTTGAGACTCTTATGATCAATGAGAATCTCAAATGTAATACCGTATAAATGATGTCGCCAAAGCTTCAGAGCAAAAATGATGGCAGCTAACTCCAGATCATGAACTGGGTAGTTCTTCTCATGCTCCTTCAACTGTCGAGAAGCATAGGAGACTACCCTGCCGTGCTGCATCAGAACAGTGCCCAAACCCTGAAGAGACGCGTCGGTGTAGAGGACAAATCCGTCCTCTCCAAAAGGTAAAACCAAAATCGGAGTCGACACTAATCTCCGCTACAGCTCCTGAAAGCTGGTCTCGCAATCCTTGGACCACGTGAACTTCACGCCTTTCCTGGTAAGATGTGTCAGTGGCATAGCAATCCGAGAAAAGCCCTCGACAAAACGTCGGTAATAGCCAGCTAGTCCCAGAAAACTACGGATCTCCTGAACTGACTTCGGCTACTCCCAGCTGATGACAGCCTCGATCTTCTGAGGGTCTACTGAAATACCTCTGCTCGAGACCACATGTCCCAGAAAACTGACTGAAGATAGCCAGAATGCACACTTGCTGAACTTCGCGTACATCTGATGTCGTCGAAGAGTCTCCAAGACTATACGAAGATGTTGTGCATGCTCCTCCTCAGAATGCGAGTAGACCAATATGTCATCAATAAAAACGATAACAAACTGATCAAGATACTCCAGAAAGATGCGGTTCATCAAGTCCATAAACACCGCTGGAGCATTGGTAAGCCCAAATGGCATTACCAAAAACTCATAATGACCGTATCTGGTACGGAAAGTTGTCTACTGAATATCTGAGTCTCTAACTCTTAGCTGATGATATCCAAATCGTAGATCAATCTTAGAATACACTGATGTACCTCTGAGCTGATCAAACAAATCCTCGATCCGTGGTAAAGGATATTTATTTCTGACGGTCACTGCATTCAGCTGTCTGTAGTCAATACATAACCTCATAGTGTCATCCTTTTTCTTGACAAATAATACCGGAGAACCCCATGGAGAAACACTAGGACGAATAAATCCCCTATCCAGAAGCTTCTGGAGTTGAACCTTCAGCTTGTTCAACTCTTTGGGTCTCATACGATAAGGAGCTTTCGATGCCGGTGCGGTCCCCGGAATCAGCTCAATAGCGAACTCCACTTGCCTTCTGGGAGGCAAACCTGGTAGTTCCTCTGGAAATATATCTGGGTACTCTCGGACTACCAGAACGTCGGAGAGCTGCAAACTACTGTTGTCCTCAGTGCTAATCAAAGATAACAGAAAACCCAGACAACCATGTGACAGCAGCCTCTAAGCCTGAATCGCCGAAATGATCGATATGTCGTCATCTCTGATGCCAGTGAAATCCCACGAGGGTTGGTTCGGAGGCCGGAATGTGACCACACTCGTCTGGCAATCAAAAGTGGCATGATATGCTGACAAACAGTCCATGCCAAGTATAATATTAAAATCGACCATTTCCAATACTAAAAGATCCACCGTAAGTATTAGGTTGCCAAAATCTAACGGGCAACCTCTGACCTCTTAGGTGACGTCCAAGATATCACCGGACAGTAAAGAGACGGTTAGTCGCTGCGGTCTAGAAGTGGTTAATCTACCAATCTCCCGCATAAAAGTACGGGATATAAAAGAATGTGAGCTACCAGTATCTATGAGCATGTGACTATGGCTCTTTAATTTTTTTAACCAACTTTGGATAAAGATCAATCTTAGGCCTAGAGATGTAGATCTTTAGGATGTGAGTTCAGTCAGCGTGAGGATGATAAAAAAAAACAATAGTATATTAAGTGTCTGTTAATCAAGAATTGGCAGCAACTAAGCCCATATCGTATCACATATTTGTTCACCCTAAATGATCTACTTGCGATAAGGAGATGATGTGAAGAGCAGTAAATTAGCTGTTTAGTTATCTTCACTTGAAATATCTGGCATAATCATAGTTAACTACTATTCGAAACCTAAGATCAGATTAAGCGTGTGGTAAAGCCCACTAAAAAAAATATCTATTAAATTATATCTCAGACATTACTACAAGTATAACAATTACAAAATAACATCATACCTATTTGCTGTCTGGAGATGTTCCGTCGTTGTCTAGTCCCCAATTTGACCTCGGAATTCCGTACAAGAAAATCACCGAAAATTCATATAAATCTGAAACGGAAGTCCAAAACATATACATAATGAAAAAATCCGTGCAATCCAAAATAACTACCCAGTTTGCCTCGCAAACTTAGGCTAACCCAAAATATCCAGAATACCAAAAGTAGGTAACATAACCCGCGCTGATACCAATTCCAAATAATTGGTATCAGATAAATCTCAAGATCCGTACACGAAAATCAAAACAAGTATCATCAAACCTTGGCGCTCTGATACCAAATAAATTGGTATCAGGTTATCCCAAATATCCAAAATACGAAAACAAAGGATCATAAAACTTGTGCTCTGATACCAAATAAATTGTCACGCCCCGGGGGAGTCACTGTCCGAAGAAATTTCGACAGCATCTCCCCTGTACGGCGGACAATCTGAAACTTTCTACATCACCATATACCTCAGCCACATGCGGCTGGATAATAACAATAATAAAATACATCACACAGTCATCCACGTAGTTAAATAAATAACAAACTAGAACATGGATAATATGACGCAAAAACAACCCTACTCAACTACACTCATAAAGCTCAAAACCGATATCCTACTCCACTACACTCATAAAGCTCAAATCCGACGATAAAATCAACTTACCACTTCTGCCATCTAGGCAGGCGTGTAGTAAAACAAATCCAATAAAACTCATAGGCAATAAGAATCCATACAAGATCCAATTGTATCAACACAAACAAGTCCAAACATAATCTAAAACAAGAAAGACTAAAAGTTCAACACGACGTCCTCGTGGACTACAGGGGACTAGCGACTGGAACTCTCCTGACAGCATCAACCTGAAAATAGTAAATATCCACGGGGTGAGTCAACTCCTCAGCGGGTAACAACTGATATACATAGTAGAGAAATAACATCTAGCACTAATCATGCGTACAGTCTCCTGATATAAGAAGGATAAAATGCAACTGTAGTAAACAGGAGAAAACTGTACTAACCAGGACCTGGTACAAGGATAAACAGTTTGAGAGATATAGAAATCCTGTATGCATGTCAGGCATGACCATCCAACCAAAATGCAGCAAATAAATGCAGCAAACACAATCACAAGAAATAAATGCATCAATGCGTATGATGCCAATGATGCGTCCTGGTCACCCCTGACACCAGTCAACCATCTCACACACAATAGTGAGATCGAGTGGGTAGGGCTGTGACAACCGTGCACTCTGTCGTCACTGCTCCTGATGAGTGACCGAGTGGACGGGATGCTATCGGAGTACACCTATCCTCCTACCCCAAATCATAATGGGGGAGCGCAATGCTCTCATCTCCCGATACACGATGACAGGGAGGAATCTCTGCCGGCTACCACGCTGCGTCACACTACCCATGAGCGGACCAATGAAGCCAAACAAAGTCCCTGCTGCAACACACTCTGCCTGAATCGACCACTAACCCATGAGTGGTGGTGTGTGCAGATCCATGTAACTGGCGATGTGCTCAACAACAATGGAGCGGAACATCGCACAGCATGCAATCATGCGAATGGTGCATGGCACTAACCATGGAAATATCCTGAGCTAATCCATATATATATATATAAGGTGCACCTTAGGTCAATGAATCAAATCAAAGGTACACAGATAAGATAAGGTATAAAACCTAGGTCCTGAACATGGTGAAGCATGGTATATCACTACCCCCTATAAGCATGTATAAGCAAGTAAGGAATAACATGAGATGCAAAACAAGTAACAACCAAGCATGTAACAAGTATCGGGTAGTGACTAACCGAAACAGATAAGAAACATAATTATTGCAATTTGTTAAATTCACTACTATGTATATCAAACGACATAAAGTCAGAAGTACCCACCTCCAATAGAAAGGTCCAAATCCGACATCGAGATGCTCGTCTCGCGTCAAAATCCTGTGGTATCAAACATAATGTCTAGTTTAACTAATTCTATCATACAACAATTAGCCAAATAAAATTCTAATCCAATTAATCAATTAGGGTTAATTTCATTAACCTTAACCCTTCCCTTATTCAATTGATCAGATCTATATATAACCAACCTACTCAAATAAACTCAAATATATTTTATTCTTAACCTTTCCTAGTTCAAATCCTGAGCATGCTGCTACAAATAAATCTTCCATTCCTTACCTCACTTCACAGCCGCTGCGAAAACCAGGAGCTGCTGGAGGGAACTTCTGCCGGAAATTCCCACAGAACAAAACCTTGCCTCACTGGAATCAACCAGATCCAGAGGACAAGATTAGAATCCAACACAACAACATATCACCAACACAAGTTTAATTTTGACCTCCTTACCACAGATGAGTGTTAACAGTGCAAGGACCAACGATGGCACAGACCCGTTGTCGCGTGGAAGCAAGGGAGAAGGCACCGACTAAATCTGGTGGCGCCGGACCAAACTAGGGTTTGCAGGTTGCACGACAGAACTTGGTGATCAGCCTTGTCCTCGGCGCACCCTCCCTATCCCTGGCGATCAAAGCACGGGTCGTTGTGAGGAGGGCTCGGCTCTGATGAGAGGAGATCGTGGAATTAGGGCATGGTGTGGAAGTGACAGGCGCTAGGCGGGAGGGCTCGGCTTCACAGAGAAGAGAAGAAGATGAAGAGGAAGAGTAGAAGAGGTGCGGCGCGATCAAAGTAAAGGAGGGGAGGAACCGCTGATGGTTAGGGCTCGAGAGGCTTCGGTGGGGAAAGGAAGAGAGACGCGCGGGGTAGGGGGTTTCGGCGAGGAAACGGAAACGAAAAGAATAAAAGAAATAAAGAAAAAGAAATAGAAAAGAAAAAGAATTTAGAAAACAAACATTTCCTCGCTAAAACGGGGTAACCTAAACAGGCTTTTCTGAACCCCATTTTTATCTCCGTAAACTCGTCCATATGAGCTCCGAAAAATTCCCGAAAAATTTCCAAATATTTCAGAAAATTCCATTATTAATATTCGCCTATTTTCGGTATTTTACAAAAAGTGATTGACTTGCATCATTGTCTATGATTCTGCATCTATCATTCTGCATCTATAAAAAATGTGATTGACTTGCATCATTGTAATTTATGCATTAGTGACATGATAAAGCTAATGAAATAGAGTGTGGATTGGCCTTTTTTTATTATAAAAGGAGAATTTCAATACTATTTGATGTTAACGGGCTATTCATGTTGGCTTTGTGTTGTATAATGCATATGGATGATAGAGTTGGTTAAACCTATTTATGTAATGAAAAGATCCTGCCACTTTAAGTAATAGATTCTCTCTTGTGGGTTTGATAAACGATTTTACATGACTTAGATAGATTTATTTTTATTGATATTGTTGGCGTCACTTTATTAGTTCCTATTTTGTTCAATTGTTGTCTGCATTTATTGTTTGAAAAATTTTTCTTGGTTTGGATTCATGAATGGTTGGCTTGTTAACCTCAATGATAGCTTCTAGGATTCATAGTTTAGTATCCTTTTACATTCATAAGTTTTTTATTCTAGAGTCAAATGCTTGAGGCATATGCCCCTCCTTCAACCTTTTCTTTTGGTCTATTATTCTACTTGGCTTCACTTAGCTTGCCACTCATCATTTACAAAAATTCAACTCGAGGAGTCAACTACTTGAGAAGTAATTTTTATTTTCTTTTATGATCTCTCCATGTTATTTTTTTTTTATTTACTATGATCTGTGCATTCCCTATACAATTCCATTGCAATTGTGTGTGTTTGATATGAGCACTTTGCTGGAATAGACTTTGCATGTAGCATTTATTTTACAGGTCTAGTGGAAACTGATCCTAAAGAAGCACTTACTGGTTTTGCGGAAATAGTGTGTATGGAACCTGAGAAAGTTGAATGGTAATCACCTGCCACCTGGGTTTGTTGTATTGATCCCTGAGGCTTGGTAATGCTATTTATTTTGCACCTGATGAATATTCATTGTTTGGACCTTCATCACTTTGTTTATTGAAGGTGGATTTTGCACCTTAAATTCTGGAATATTAATCTTTTTTGTAAACATCAATATATTATTTCATTAGCTTTGTTTGACATATTAAAGAATTAAACTCATATTGATATGAAAAAGGATGGTATTATTATATTATTGTAATCGGTGTTTTGAGAATCTATTGTTTTGCTATATTATTTAAAATGAGTTGATATATAATTTTTTTTCTAAAATCGGGGATGGGGCCGGGTGCCGGGGCGGGGATGGGGATGGGATTCCGCGATAAAAAAATCAAGGACGGTGGTGGGGATGGGGATTTAATCCCCGCGGGGCCAGGGTCGGGGATTCCCCGATTAGGAAAAATCAGGTATGAGGGCGGGGATGGAGACGGGGATAAAATTCGGAGGCCTAGATGGGAATGACAAACCCGCCCCCGCCCCGCCCCATTGCCATTCCTACCACTAAACCTCCTCACTAGATGACAGTGGTCTATATAAGTGATATACTATGAAGAAATATAAGCTTGTATACAACTTGAAAGAGTTCATATGAGTTCAAGCTAGTGGTACAAAAAGTCAGTCCGAGCTTGTGCTTGGGTTAGCTCAAGCTTGAGCTTGGGTTAGCTTGAGCTTGAGCTTGAGAAAATTAAAGAGGCTCAACTCAAGTTCGAGTTAACGCAAGCTTAGCTCGACCATCAAATCATAGGCTCAAAAAATTGAATTAAAATGACAAAAGGTATTATGCAAGCTGCGGTTCAAACCTGGGACCACTAGCAAATCCAATGAAACCTTCCAATGACAAACACCTCCTCAATTTATTATTTATTTTCAAAGTAGTAATTATTTTAAATATTAGAATATTGAATTAGCCTAGCTCGATAAGACTCAACGAGCCCTCAAGATAGTATAAAATGGGCTCGAGATCAGCTCGAATATTAAACAAGCTGACTCAAGCTCGATCAACTCCGAGCTCGAGTCGAGCTTTAACCGAGTGGCTCACAAATAGCTTGACTCATTTACACCCCTAGTTCAAACAATCTACTTGAACATTATTTAGTAAAATTGGTTTTACACCCTAATTTGATAGGACAAAAGCTTATCAAAATGATATGCGGAGTGAAAAAAAACACGAAAGCCTCCGCGAATGACTCATCCATCCTACGTGGAAAAAAAATAAAATAGGGAGAATTCCCTTCCTCTTTCCCGTGTCACCACTTTCTTCTCGTGGAGATCTCTCTCCTCTTTCCCTTGTCACCGCCGCTCTTGTCACCTAGGGTTTACCCTACCTACCGCTGCGACGCACGAAATCTCACTCACAAACGGCACCAAACCCTCCTTCGCTTTCCTCGTGAAGGTCTCTTCCCTGTGTCGCCGCCCTGCTGCCGCTACAATGCGACCAAGCCACTCCACGACCATCCATTTCCGAGCAGGTTCGAGATTTCCAAGTGTTGATCTCCTCCTTGGAAGGACGTAAGTGATCCCAAAGATTCCCTGGGTCTTCTCTGTCTCATCCCTTTCACCTTCTTTGTCATCCAATTTGTTGGCCGCCTCTAGGAGTGACGAAGTAAAAAAAGGGACGAAGTCTTGTGCCGTTTTCTGCGGATTTATGGTGTGTTTTACAGATTTTTAGCGAATTTATGTTGTGTTTGTAGCTTATCATTTATCTTCTTTCTGCTCTGTATCAGTTGTTCATGTGACTAGCTTATCATGTCGCTACTTAATCTTTACTAAATTATTTCCATATCGACACTGATTGGCTGGCAATTCTTAGTCTTACATTTCTTGTATTTATTTGCCTTTGTTTTTTCCTTGCTATGATTTATCTTCTTTCTGCTTTGTATCAGTTGTACCCATGTCATTTCTTTGTGACTATGGTCAGATTTAATGACTAGATTACAGATTTAGTGACCATATCTTCTTATACGAGTGACCACATTTTTTGTCCTGCATCACAGAGCATATGTTAATAGAGAAATGATATGATATGTTGATATGGTCAGATTTGTTGATATTCATATGTTTTTAGAGAAATGATATGTTATGCATCACTTTACCAGCTGATTTATCGTTTACTAATAACTTTTTTGTTTGAATTTAAGTTGTAAAATTGTTATGGAGCAAGAACTATTAATTGAGGGTGATTTCCAAGTGTTGGGTGATTCGTCAAGATCAAACGGAGTTGATATTCCACAAATTGGGATGTGTTTTTCAGATGAAGAAGTTCGTGATTTTTACAAATCTTATGCCCAAGGTCTTAGTTTTGGTATTTCAAAGTTGGGTTCCAAAAAAGGAGATGATGGTCAGCTGAAGTATTTTTCGTTCGGATGCTCTAAAAATGGTAAGACTGCACCTAGAGTGAAAAATTCCTTTTATCCTAGACCTTGTAGCAAAACAGATTGCAAAGCAAGAATTAATATTACAATTCAGATGATGGATTATGTGTCATTACTAGTATTCAATTTGAACACAATCATGCATTAAGTCCAAAGAAGTCAAGACATTTTAGATGTAATAAAGTGTTAGATTCCCAAACTAAGAGAAAATTAGAGTTGAATGATCAAGCGGGAATAACTTTGAGTAAGAGTTTTCATTCTTTTGTTGTTGAAGCTGGTGGATATGAAAATTTGTCGTTTGATGAGAGAAAGTGTAGAAATTATGTGGCTGAAGCACGAAGATTAAGGCTTGGGAATGGTGATGCAGAAGCCGTGAATAATTACTTTTGTTGTATGCAAAGTAGAAATTCAAATTTCTTTTATGTGATTGACGTAGATCAAGATTCTTGCATAAGAAATATATTTTCGGCTGATGCAAGATCTAGGGCTGCATGTGATTCTTTTTCTGATGTTATTACATTTGATACTACATATCTTACAAATAGTTATGATATGTCATTTGCTCCGTTTGTTGGAGTAAATCATCATGGTGAATCCATATTACTTGGTTGTGGTTTGATATCTAAAGAAGATTCTGAAACTTTCATTTGGCTATTTAAATCATGGTTGACATGCATGAGAGGACGAGCTCCATGAGCTATTATTACGGATCAATGCAAAGCCATGGAAATTGCAATTCTTGAGGTATTTCCAGACTTGCATCATCGTTTATGTCTTTGGCATATTATGAAAAAACTTCCAGCCAAGTTTAGTAGTCATGCCAACTATAAGTTGATAAAGAGGAACTTGAAAAATATTGTTTACAATTTTATGACATCTGAAGAATGTGATAGCAACTGGAAAAAATTGATGGAAGACTTTAACTTGGAGAAAAATGATTGGCTGAATTCTTTATATGAAATTCGTCATAAGTGGATGTCTGTATATGTGAAAGATAAATTTTGGGTAGGGATGTCGACAAGCCAAAGAAGTGAAAGTATGAATGTATTTTTTGATGATTATGTTCATTCGAAAACAACTTTGAAGAAATTTATTGAACAATATGACAATGCTTTGAAAGCAAGATTGAAAAGGAAGATAATTCTGATTTTGCATCTTTCAATTCAATCATTCCAGTTATTAGTGGCAATCCAATTTAAAAGCGGTTTCAAAGTATTTACTAACAAAATATTCAAGTTGTTTCAAGATGAACTGCGAGGTTTGATGTTTTGTAACACTTCATTTGTGAAGCAAGAAGGGGCAACACTCTTTTTTGAGGTGATGGAAACTATATATGGGAAAGAGGGAGCAACTCCAAAAAATATTTCTTTTTGGGTACAATATAATGAGTTACAATGTCAGATAAAGTGTTTGTGTTGTCTCTTTGAGTTTCGTGGAATTATGTGTAGACATATAATATTTGTTCTGGAGAAAAGAAATGTCACTATAGGTCCATAAAATTATATATTGGAATGATGGCACAAAGACATTAAACGTGGATATCAAGGAATCACCAATATTTATAATGGTTCTTGTTATCATGCAGAGGAACGACAAAGATATAATAATCTTTAACCATTGTTATAGGAAGTGGGGCAGCTTGGGTCAAAAACTGATGAAAGGTGCATTGTTTTAATAGGGATATTGAAAGAAGCAAAAAAAATTATGGATATAAATGTTGGTGATTCATTGGATGGTTATCAAGATAGCAATAAAATACAAGAGGAATCAAGATATGAGAGCAAACAGTTTCACAGTCCTCTAAAAGTAAGTTCTCGTGGGCGTCCACCGACGAAACGAAAACAATCCAAAATTGAGCAAATTGTGAAAAAGGCGAAGACAATGTCTCAGAAAAAGGTTTGGTTGTATATTTGGTGAAATTTGCTTTTGGTGTTATGTTTTGGTGATAATTGATTTTACTTTTTTATTTATTAACATTGAACATAAGTGCATCTGTCTACAGAGTTCTACAGTTGATAAAAAGCAAGATGAATTATCAAATTTGAATCTCTATATATGATTGATGATCAGTCCAGTCAAAATGTAAGTTAGACTCATAAAATTTTTTGAATTTAGAATTTATCATTTTACATTTCATTTGTATATACGGGTACTATTTTTAGAATTTAGAATGTAAGCTAGAATTCTCTATATATGATCGATGATCAGTCCAATCCAGTTGATAATATTTGTTGTTCTTTTTGGTAATGTACATGTATCATTTTGGAAATAATATGATGTTAAAACCATGGAGTCCACGGGTACTATTTTTCCAGCTACCTTTTATCAGAAAGTTCTTAGTTCCAGCTACTTTTTTCCCAACTACCTTTTTCCAGCTACAATTGATACTACTTGTTGTTCTTTTTGGTGATGTAGATGTATCATTTTGGAAATAATATGATGTTAAAACCATGGAGTCCATGGGTACTATTTTTCCAGCTACCTTTTATCAGAAAGTTCTTAGTTCCAGCTATCTTTTTCCAGCTACAATTGATAATACTTGTTGTTCTTAGTTCTGGATTCCTATATAGACCTAAATAAAGTCCTACATTTTGTTTGATTGCTCTTTTCATAATCCTCAGCTATGTTAATTCAACTTGTGCAAGTATCTAAGATTTTGATTGGTTTATATGCAAACTTGTTTTAAGCTGAATTTATCAAATATTTCTTTTATACTGTCTGACTTTCCTGACCCATTCTGATTCCTTCATTACTGGAACAATTTCATAAGTTATAGGGCATCTGGAAGAACACCTCTCAGCTGGGAGACAAGGAAGATTGTAATGTTGGCCTTCTCAGGGGTTCTAAGGTTTATGTTGGTACTTGTACTAGGTTCTTTTTTAATTGAAGATTGTAATGCAATTGAAGATTGTAATTGAAACATCCCGTGTTCAACTCTCAATTTTTTTTTTTTGGTAACCCTCCTGACCTCTGCTATGTAGATAACTGTAGTGCATTTCCTTCATAATGATCTATCTTATCCAGTGTAAATGACATCATCCCACATAGGAGTTTAACAAAAAGGAACAATGAATTCTCAAATCTCTCCCTATACAAATGAAGAACCTCTCACAATAGAAAGAGTATGCTCTGCACTCCTAAACATCCGGACAGTGCCATGCGTCCATCTCGCCTCCTCGCCTACTCCGTCCACATGCCTTTCGTCATATCCTGGGTGATGCCCTCACCTGTAACGTAGGCATCATGAGTCTACGAACCCAGCAAGTACAATCCACTATGAATAATGTGGCATCCATAAAGTAACAGGTATAGTAACTAGTAGGCATATAAACTATCTCAAATACCGTAAACCGAAGAAAAGTACAATATGTAAAAGTTCCTACATAGCTAATAAGGGTGAATATGTCACATATCCGGTAATCACTATTAGAGCCAGTCAACAGTCCCATGATCCTAGAGGTACCTCCTAGAGAACATACAATCATATAGCCGAAGCTAATAATAAGTTACAGTATCAGTCATAAATTACGGTATCAGTCGTTTGGAAGGGCCCTCCCCGGAGCTCATCCCGGGTCACCCAACCCGTACTGTTACCACATATGCTCATACTCATCTAATTAGCTATATAAGAAAACATAATATATCCACGTTATACTGTAACAATCTATCAT
This sequence comes from Zingiber officinale, assembly GCF_018446385.1. Classification (NCBI taxonomy): domain Eukaryota; kingdom Viridiplantae; phylum Streptophyta; class Magnoliopsida; order Zingiberales; family Zingiberaceae; genus Zingiber; species Zingiber officinale. Next base: position 43,291,065 of record NC_056003.1, read on the forward strand.
GCATATCCATTTCATTCATTCAGTAATCATTTCCATTCATAGAGACCTTTCCATTTTCGAATCATACATAACATAAAATACACAATATAAATCATGCGTAGCAAAACCGAGAAACGATCACAATATAATCATACATATCCGTATAAAAACAGACCACAATGTAAGATATGCAATCAAAACAAAGATTAGATCTCAATATTAATACTAGCAAAGAAACATGATTCCTGTTACCCAAATCCTTATTATAACCCACAGCAGAACCATCGCAAAATCACAATAAAGCTTCAACAATCAACACCACATCTAGATCTTCACACACGGAAATTCAGTAAAACAGAATGTCATCGAAAGAAACCAAAATACTAATAAATCAATTTTCTAAGCAAAACACACTAAAACTTCAGCTAGCCCAAAGCAATAGGACACATCAAGTTAAATCCACAAGAAAAATCCGCAACAATTCAGTGTAACAGAACCCTATTGAAACACCTACCTTCTGAATCATTCCAACATTTCATAAGAATTAGGAAAATAGAAGCGACCACATCTAGGTTTGAAACAGAACTACAACGAATTAAATGATCCCTCTAAATTAATCCAGCAGTTTCATATGACATAGGGAAGCAAAACAAATGTGATCAAGGCATAATCACCCTCCCAATCTGACCACAAACTCGGAATCCATCAACACAGAAGAAAATTGCATCCACACTTGATTGTAGCCCAATCGAACACCCTAAAGACCACGAGAGACACTCCGATGAACCGAACTCTAACAGAGTTGAATTCACTGGCAAAACAATCCCGAAGCTCTGTGATTCAAGCAGAAAACTCAAAGTTAAAACCCCTCTGTTAAAGAACATTACAGAACCTCAAATCGAAACAAGAACATCACGGAACATAACTAAATCGTCATGAACCAATCATTTACCATGAAACCAGGTCATCCAATCAAGAAATCTAAACGCTAAAACCACACCACTGTGTCCACAAAATCCCTCAATACACCAAATAAAAATTCGATTGAAACCAGAACCAACTCATGAGCGCCTAGATCTAGAACGGAAACCAAAACAGCACGAGACAAAATGAGGCATTCCGGTAAAATTCACATCACCATTCATTTGACCATTGAGCATCTCGTTCAGGCATTAAGACAAACATGTAAATCGCAGGGACACAGAACACCAGCACCACGGATCAATGACCAAGAAGAACCCAAATCCATACACGCACAATCAAGCTTCTGATAAGATCCTTTAATGGATCTTTTCAAATAAATCCATTAACTTTATTTCCTTTTTAAAATAAGTTTTAGACTTTTTATTTTTTATTTTAGATAAGTTTTAATCTGACATTTTCTCATAAAAATGTATTTTTATTTTATTTTTTTTAGACCTTTTCTTTTTGAAAAGGTAGTTTAGGTCTCTATTTAAAGAGACGTTATGTAACTTTGGAAGATAAGTAATTTCCCTTTTAATTAATCAATTTCGTTTGATTATTGGAGGTCGATCCCCTCGAAGCGATCACCCTATCCCCTTTTCCCTTTCTCTTTCGATTTTTTCACGTGATAGGCCCTCGGGTTCCTATCAACTTGGTATCAGAGCGAGTTCATTTCATCTTCGTCCTATAGTATCTCGCAGCAACTTCAACAAGCGCATGGTCTTAACCCGACTTCAAGAAAAGAAAATTCACTCTGTCACGACGACCGGAGGATCTCATCCTGACGCCAAATGGGCTCTGGAATTTGAAGCTAAGCACGAGACAAGGATGGATAAACTCGAAAAAACTATGGCATCATTGGTCACAATAGTGCAAGAATTGAAGGATCATTTAGAAGCAGATTCCAGCTCAAGCATACTAATCAAAAAGGGAATAAATCAACAATCTCGACAACAACATTATGACCAAGGAGCAAACTCAAATGAAGATCGAGAGCACAACCATCTACGTATGAAGGTGGAATTTCCTCGCTGGGAGAACAACGATCCGATTGGATGGATTTCAAGGGCTGAAAAATATTTTCGCTTCCACGGCACGTCGGACAATGCAAAGGTAGAACTAGCATCTATAAATCTTGAAGGTGATGCCATCCAATGGTATGATTGGCTTGAAGCATGTCATGGGCCTCCAAAATGGGAGGAATTCAAGGAAGAACTCATTAATCAATTTGGTCCCTCCGGTTATGAGAATGTTGATGGAGAATTGGCCAAAATTCGACAGACTTCAACCGTACTAGAGTACCAAGGGCAATTCGAGCGACTCTCTAATCGAACTCGTGATTGGTCAGAAAAGCAACTACTGGGCACTTTTATTGAAGCACTTCGCCTTGATATACGACGAGAAGTAAAAATGAATCAGCCCCGCACCATGAAGGCTGCCTTATCCTTTGCACGACTACAAGAAGAGAAGATCAATGAGGAAGGAAGAAGAAATAACAAGGTAATTCGTGAAAACCCATCACATTATTCAACACCTCGTAGATTGACAAAAGAAGAGAAAAAGGAAAGGATGACAAAGGGATTATGTTGGCATTGCGATGAAAAGTGGCACTGTGGTCATCAATGCAAGCAAAAGAGGATACTGATGATTGAACCAATAGAGAACTCTGAGGAAGAAGATGATATCTATGAAGGTGAAACACAAGATAATATCAACGAAGTACAAGATGACTCTATGGCAATATCAGTACATGCCTTAGAAGGACTACAAACTCCGCAAATAATGAAGGTAAAAGGATTCATTAAAAAGCAACCAGTAATGATACTTATAGATTCAGGAAGCACCAACAATTTTCTAGACTCAACCTTAGTAAGAAGGCTTAAACAAAAATAGAGCGAGCATCTACATTTGATGTTAAGGTGGCGGATGAAAGATCACTTACAAGTCCAGGAAAATGCGAAGGTATTAAAATTATCTTACCAAATTATAAATTAATCACAGATCTTTTTCTTCTACCCCTGGATGGATGCGATGTTGTACTTGGAGCACAATGGTTGAGAACATTAGGAGACATAATATGGAATTTCTCTCAACTAATAATGCGCTTCCAAGATCAAGGAAAAGAAGTTTGCATCAGAGGCAAGAGACAAGATACTATCACATCAATCAGTAGTTATCAGGCAGAGCGGCTATTAAAGAAAGATTGCTCCATTTTTCTCATGCAACTCTCCATCAAAAAGGATCCTAAAGGTACCTCATATACCCCTCCAGAATTAGAGACACTTCTTTCTAAATTTTCTATGATATTTGCTGAGCCAAAGGGACTTCCTCCATCACGTTCACATGATCATCGTATACCTCTAATACCGGGGAGTGCACCAGCAAATGTTAGACCTTATCGCTATCCTTACATACAGAAGGAGGTAATTGAGAAGATTGTACAAGAGATGCTTCAAGCTGGTATTGTTCGCCCAAGTGTAAGCCCATATTCATCTCCAGTACTGCTTGTGCGAAAGAAAGACGAAAGTTGGCGAATGTGTGTAGATTATCGGGCACTCAATAAAATTACGGTGAAAGATAAGTATCTCATCCCCATCATTGATGAATTACTTGATGAATTAGGAGGTTCCTCATTCTTCTCAAAATTGGATCTTCGCTCAGGCTTCCATCAGATAAGGATCTATCAGCCGGACATTCCAAAAACAGCCTTTCGGACTCATGATGGTCATTATGAATTTTTAGTCATGCCTTTCGGTTTAACTAATGCACCTTCTACATTCCAAAGTTTGATGAACGATATTTTCAGGCCTTATCTCCGCAAGTTTGTTTTGATTTTCTTTGATGATATCCTTGTTTATAGTTCATCATTCGAAGATCATTTGCATCACCTTTATAAAGTACTCACTCTTTTACGTGAGCATTCTCTTTTTGTGAAAAGATCTAAGTGCAGCTTTGGGACAACTAAGGTGGAATACCATGGTCATATTGTAAGTAAAAAAGGAGTAGCTACTGATCCCTCAAAGGTGCTAGTTATGAAGGAGTGGCCCACCCCAAAGAATATCAAGGCATTACGTGGTTTTCTGGGTCTCACAGGTTATTATCGTAAATTTGTAAAAAATTATGGAAAGATTAGCGCTCCACTAACGGCTTTGTTAAAGAAAGATGCATTTAGATGGTGTCCTGAAGCAGAAAACGCATTTCAAAATTTAAAGGAGGCTATGACGACAACACCAGTTCTTGCACTACCTAATTTCAATAAGCAATTTGTCATTGAAGCCGATGCATCTGGAGTTGAAATCGGAGCAGTACTTATGCAAGAAGGACAACCATTTGCTTTTACTAGCAAGGCATTATCTCCTCTATATCAACAGATGTCAATTTATGACAAGGAAATGTTGGCTATCATACATGCCGTTACAAAATGGAGACCCTATCTTCTTAGCCGACGCTTTCAAATACGAACTGATCATAAGAGTCGTAAGTTCATCTTGGATCAACGTATCTCAAATATGGATCAACAAAAATGGATCAAGAGACTTTTAGGATATGATTATGAAATCGTTTACAAGAAGGGAACGGAAAATACAGTAACTGATGCTTTATCTCGCCTTCCTAACCAAATAGAGTTCACTGCTATATCCTTAGTAACTTGCAAAAACTTGGAGAACATAAAAAAAGAGCAAAAGGAAAATTCAGCGGCACAGGCTCTCATCCAAAACATATTACAAAATTCATCGCCAGAACCTCACTATTCTTGGGATGGAGAAATTTTACGATATAAAAATAGAATCTTCCTTCCAGCAAACTCAGCTGAAAAGGAAGTAATACTGGAGGAATTTCATTGTTCACCAATTGCAGGGCATTCTGGCTTCCTACGCACGTATAAACGGATTTCAAGAGCTTTCTATTGGAAGGGAATGAAGAAGGATAACAAAAACTTTGTTGCTGAATGTGATATATGTCAAAGAAACAAAGGAGGAAATGTAGCAAGACCAGGTCTTCTTCAACCCCTTCCTATACCTGAACAAATTTGGACAGACATTTCCATGGATTTCATAGATGGGTTACCCACTTCACAAGGATAAAGTATTATCATGGTGGTCGTTGATCGTCTGACAAAGTATGCCCATTTTTGTACATTATCGCATCCTTATACTGCTGCCCGTGTTGCTCAAGCATTTGTTGACCATATAATCAAACTACATGGTTTACCAAGATCTATTGTCACTGATAGAGATCCGATTTTCACAAGTAAATTTTGGAGAGAAATATTCCAGTTGCAAGGTACTAAACTTAATTTTAGCACATCCTACCACCCACAGTCTGATGGACAAACAGAGGTTGTTAATCGATGTTTAGAGAATTATTTACGTTGCTTAACTAGTGATAGACCCAAGGAGTGGGTTCATTGGCTTCCATGGGCAGAATGGTGGTACAATACGACCTACCACTCAGCTACTAAGATTACCCCATTTGAGGCCGTTTATGGATGTATACCACCCTCAGTTAGCTCATACACACGTGGATCAACAAATGTGCATCAAGTTGACCAAAATCTACGCACAAGGGACCAAATATTGCAACTTTTGAAAAACAACTTATGCGATGCACAAGCAAGAATGAAGCAATTGGCCGACATGCATCGTTCCGAAAGAGAATTTGCAATAGGAGATTGGGTTTTTCTAAAACTACAACCATACAAACAAGTTTCAATTCGTCGTTCAAACTCTATGAAGTTGTCACCGAAGTTTTATGGCCCTTATAAAGTGATGGAACGTATTGGACCTGTTGCTTATCGCTTGGAGCTTCCACAAGATTCTAAAATACACCCTATATTTCACGTGTCTTGTTTAAAGAAGAAACTAGGCGATAAATTTACTCCTCAACAACATCTTCCTAAATTGAATTCAGATGGTGAAGTTAAATTTCAACCTTATGCTATTTTAGAAAGGAGACTTGTGAAGAAGAACAATCAAGCAACGGTTGAGCTATTAATTCAATGGGACAATTTATCTATCGATGATGCAACATGGGAATTATATGATACCATTCAAGAAAAATTTCCAGAGTTTATTGATAAACAACCTTGAGGACAAGGTTGTTTTGAAGGGCGGTGGAATGATAAGATCCTTTAATGGATCTTTTCAAATAAATCCATTAACTTTATTTTCTTTTTAAAATAAGTTGTAGACTTTTTCTTTTTTATTTTAGATAAGTTTTAATCTGACATTTTCTCATAAAAATGTCTTTTTATTTTATTTTTATTTTACACCTTTTCTTTTGAAAAGGTAGTTTTATTTTATTTTTTTAGACCTTTTCTTTTTGAAAAGGTAGTTTAGGTCTCTATTTAAAGAGACGTTATGTAACTTTGGAAGATAAGTAATTTCCCTTTTAATTAATCAATTTCGTTTGATTATTGGAGGTCGATCCCCTCGAAGCGATCACCCTATCCCCTTTTCCCTTTCTCTTTCGATTTTTTCACGTGATAGGCCCTCGGGTTCCTATCAGCTTCGGAAACAAACGATCGACATCTACTAGTTCATAAACTTTACCTCACAGAAGTCATACCCACATAATAGAAGTACTTGCCTTTCCCTTGTCGTTCCCGTCCTCGTTCTACCGCCGTCAGCCCTTGTCCAACAGTTTCGGGTCGCTGGTGAAAGGATCGATGACCTCCGCATCCAATTGAGACGCCCCCCAAAGAACTCACCGGCATGGGGCGACGCCTGATCGGTCCCAAAGGCCGGTGGTGATTCTCATTCGGCGCAGCGGAGATCGAGAGGAGAGGGAAGAGGAGAGTCGACGATTTCGAGGAAAACCATCCGGGATCGGGCAACGGCGAGAGGTAGAGATATAAATACCTAGGGGTTTTTTATTATTATTATTATTCCTAACCTTAAGTTAATTTGGTTAATCATCTCCAAACCTAACTGAATGTCATATGCTTCCCTCGAATTTAATAGTTCTATCCCCTTGAAACATGTCATATAGGTTCAATTAAAATTCTGAAAAATTATTAAAATTTGTAGAATATTTTATAAATTAATCTTTTAATTAGCGCTTGTGTGACCTTAAACATTTTTGTAACTAAATTCCTTAATTCCGCTCTTGAGCTCTTACATTAATGCAAAAGCTAATTAGTACTAGGTTCTAAGGTTTTAATGTAATGCACTTCAGTAGAAGACATTATGTTGTTGATTTAGTTATTTTTGGACTCTTTATGCAAAAGCCAATTAGTGTAACTGGCATTTGGAATTTTTTATGGATTAATTTGTGTTTTTGAGATCAACCTAATTTATTTGAGTATCATATATAAATGTAAAAGATAAAGGTAAAAAAACATGCAATGTAATTTATGTATGTTCTACCTCATTTATTGTATGTTTTACCTCATTTATGTATGTTCTACCTCATTTACAGTTTGAAACTTCATAAAAGTGAGTCGCGATATGATCCTCAATTTGACAACATTGGGAGAAAAAGGTAGGACCAATAGAATACTAAAAAAAGAGAAACAAATGGAACAAGAAGTTGTGTATAGGAGCTCATTCACCAATCAATTACTTTGTTTACGTATTACTTGAACCACAAAAGTACACGTAACAAGGTAGCAGATGTGGCATACAGGGAAACAGATAACTAACAAGTGTTAGCAAAGAGTAAATTTTATGTGATTTCCTTTAAGCTTCCAATGAAATGCTAAGCATTGATAAGCGGTGCTTCAATAGACAACCAATTCAGCATAGTAGAAGCTCAAGCCAAGAGTAATGTGCCTCCACATAACTTCTCACGGCAAATTAGGACCATCATGCTGATCATCTGTATGATCACAATCTTTGGGTATCCATGGAAGCCCCACCCACTGGTGTCTCTTCCTTGACCTTTCTCTGTTTGAGCCTGTCACCCATGTGCATCAACGTTGGAACCAAATCATGTGCACAAGCCAACTGTCTCTCTTGAGGTTTGCAATTGCACATTTGCTTCAATGGTTGTGATTGCAACCATGCTTAAAATGCAAGTATTAAAAAAAATATGAACAAATTCCCTACTTCAACCAGTAGTCAAGTGAAGCCAAAATATAATGACCTTGGTTGAAACAAGCAAACGAAATCTCCATATCAAGCCATAACCAAGTCAAAATTTAAAAAGTTAATAGAAGTTTTGGTCCTTATAGCAAATTACATCAACTATCTCATAATCATCACAATCCAAGTAAACACAACTACAGCGATAGCAACTCTAAACTTCCTATTCAATGAACATATTTCATCACTTAATTTCATAGTAACAGAGTTGTTCACATTCTCCTGGAGACCATTGCAATCAACTGCACTTTCGATGTACATATTAGATTTCTTCAATTCACTAATCTCTATCTGAAATTTGTTGTTATCCCTCTTTAGATCATTAATAATTATCTTAGTTCTCTCTGTCAATTCTGGGTCATGTCATAAAAAGAAGTCACATCCCCATTCCTGAATATTGAATAATCTTAATTAGAACTCAATATTTTAAAAACATATAAATATAGTTAGTTTTGAAACAATTTTATATAAAGAAAACTTACTCTAAATTTTGAACACGAAAAAAATAGCCTTCCTGGATTGGTTTCCTTCCATGATGTCCAAAGATTAGCTCTTAACCCGCAATAACATAATATATAGGGAGTTTCACCTTGTGCATCACTCATGCATCTTTGAGTGAACAATGTTGATGATGAAGAGCCAGTAGACATAAATATTTGTTCCTGTTGGTGCAATATTCCCGAGGTCAAGGTTGACCTGGTTGACTGAGCTTTAATTTAGTCAAGCTCGAGTCTTGATGTTTGGATTTCGATGTTTGACAATACATATAGACAACACATGAAGATTGCAGGTGCAATTGTTCATGTGGAAAGATTATGAAGGAAAGTCAAGTAGGTCAAGGTTGACTGGATACTTGAATGGAAAATCCTGGTGAGTGAAGCCAGGTAAAAGATCTAGTGAGTGAAGCTAGGCAGAAGGAAATTCTGGTGAGTGAAGTCAGGTGAAAGACCTAGTGAGTGAAGCTAGGCAGAAGAAAATCCTGGTGAGTGAAGCCAGGTGAAAGACCTAGTGAGTGAAGGTAGGCAATTGGGAAGTCATGGTGAGTGAAGTCAGGCAATTGGGAAAGTCCTGGTGAGTGAAGCCAGGCACGAGGAAATCTAGATGGATCAAGGCTGATCGGACATCTGGTGTTGGAAAGTCCAAGTAGGTCAAAGAAATTGACCGGATACTTGGCACTAGTTAGAAAGACCAGGTATGTTAAAGGGATTGACTGGATACTTGGCATGAGGAGGAAAAGTTCAAGTGGGTCAAAGGGATTGACCGGACACTTGGTGAGTGAGTCCTAGCAGGTCAAGGGTGACCGGATGCTAGGCATAATGGACCAACAAGTCATGGTTGACCGTGTTGGTGCAATTTCCAATAGGTCAAGGTTGACCTAGTTGACCAAGCGTAAACCTTGGTCATGGTTTCGATGTTTGACAATACAGAAAGACATGTAGACATGGACAATGCAGGTGCAGTTGTCCATGCGGAGAGATACTGATCAGGATCTGATCAGGTTGGATGAAGAAGAGTCAAGTAGGTCAAGGTTGACCGGATACTTAACTGGGAAGTCCTAACTGGGATGTTAGGCAGTTCGGAAAGTCCTGGTGAGTGAAATCAGGCAGTTCGAAAAGTCCTGGTGAGTGAAGCCATGCAGTTCGGAAAGTCCTGGTGAGTGAAGCCAGGCAGTCAGGAAATCCTGGTGAGTGAAGCCAGGTGAAAATCCTAGTGAGTGAAGCTAGGTGAAAGTGAAAGTCCTGGTGAGTGAAGCCAGGCAGTTGGAGAAAGTCCTGGTGAGTGAAACCAGGCAGTTCGGAAAGTCCTGGTGAGTGAAACCAGGCAGTTCGAAAAGTCCTGGTGAGTGAAGCCAGGCAATTCGGAAAGTCCTGGTGAGTGAAGCCAGGCAGTCAGGAAATCCTGGTGAGTGAAGCCAGGTGAAAATCCTAGTGAGTGAAGCTAGGTGGAAGTGAAAGTCCTGGTGAGTGAAGCCAGGCAGTTGGAGAAAGACCTAGTGAGTGAAGCTAGGCAGTTTGGAAGTCCTGGTGAGTGAAGCCAGGCAAGGGAAATCCAGATGGGTCAAGGTTGACCAGATATCTGGTGAAAAGTCTAACCAGGGAGCTTGGCACGGGAGAAGTCCAAGTATGGAAGCTTGGCATGGGAAGTCAGAGAGGGCTCGGTAGCTCGGTAGCTCGTTAGCTCGGTAGCTCGGTAGCTCGGTAGCTCGGTAGCTCGGTAGCTCGGTAGCTCGTAGCTCGGCAGCTCGCTCTCCGGACTAGGTCAGAGAGGGCTCGGTAGCTCGTTCTCTGGACCGGATGGAGTCGGAGAGGGCTCGGTAGCTCGCTCTCCGGACGAAGTCGGAGAGAGCTCGGTAGCTCGGTAGCTCGGTAGCTCGGTAGCTCGGTAGCTCGTTAGCTCGGTAGCCCGGTAGCTCGGTAGCTTTGACTAGGTCAGAGAGGGCTCGGTAGCTCGTTCTCAGGACCAGGTAGGATTTTGGGCTAGGAGCTCTAAACCTGGATCAGTCTGGAGAACGATCAGACTGGGGCCTGATCGGTCCCCAGGACAGATCAGAGGTGCCCTGGACCGATCAGGCTTCAGCCTGATCGGCCCAGAACTATCCGTTGGCTCACAACGGCTAGTCTTCTGTCTTCTGTTCTTCGCAGGTGCAGTGCAGGTTGAGTGCAGGTTATAAAAGGAGCTCGGTAGCTCGGTAGCTCGGTAGCTCGGTAGCTCGGTAGCTCAGTAGCTCGGTAGCTCGGTAGCTCGGTAGCTCGGTAGCTCGGTAGCTCGTTAGCTCAGTATCTCGGTAGCCCTCGGTAGCTCGGTAGCTCGTTAGCTCAGTAGCTCGGTAGCTCGGTAGCTCAGTAGCTCGGTAGCTCGGTAGCTCGTAGCTCGGCAGCTCGCTCTCCGGACTAGGTCAGAGAGGGCTCGGTAGCTCGTTCTCTGGACCGGATGGAGTCGGAGAGGGCTCGGTAGCTCGCTCTCCGGACGAAGTCGGAGAGAGCTCGGTAGCTCGGTAGCTCGGTAGCCCGGTAGTTCGGTAGCTTTGACTAGGTCAGAGAGGGCTCGGTAGCTCGTTCTCAGGACCAGGTAGGATTTTGGGCTGGGAGCTCTAAACCTGGATCAGTCTGGAGACCGATCAGACTGGGGCCTGATCGGTCCCCAGGACCGATCAGAGGTGCCCTGGACCGATCAGGCTTCAGCCTGATCGGTCCAGAACTATCCGTTGGCTCACAACGGCTAGTCTTCTGTCTTCTGTTCTTCGCAGGTGCAGTGCAGGTTGAGTGCAGGTTATAAAAGGAGCTCAAGGGCTTGTCTCTAGTGACTTCTTCTTCTTCCTCTCTATTTCTTCTTGCTGCTGCAAGTTCTTCTGCGAGCTTTGATGAGCTCTTCGTTCCTGAAGCTTTTTGTGAGCTTCCACTCGGCTGGGACCAACTGATCAGTTGCTATTGCTGTTGTGGTTGGATCCGAGAAGCTGCTGCTTCATCCAGTCGAAGAGAAGGCAAGTAAGCGAAGGTGTTTCATACATTTGTATTGTATTTTACTTCTTGCTGCTTTCTACTCCTGTATTGCTTTTGCAAAATATTGTGGTGAGGTTTCTCCACCCATAAGGAGTTTATATTAACCGGTTTTCCGGGGACTCATCCACCGACGGATTGATAGGCTTCGTCCACCTTACGAACACGCTAAGGAGTAGGAGTATCATCTCCGAACCTCGTTACATCGACGAGTTTGAGGTTTGTCTTCTTCCTTTTCGTTTCTACGGTTTCATTTCCGCTGCGCTAACCCTAATCGTAGGAAGAAAAGCGAAGAATTTGGGGCGGCTATTCTCACCCCCCCCCCTCTCTAGCCGCGTCCATCGATCCTAACAGACCAGATGTTGATTTAGGGGACTTTGGACTTGTTTTTGGGCAAAAACAAGGAGCTGGATCGATCAGCCGATCGATTGGCACATGCCCAATCGATTGGGTGAGCCCTCGCGACAAACCTCCTCCTAATCGATCAGTGGATCGATTGGGGAGAAGCATCGCGCGAGTAGAACAGATCTGGATCGATCAACCGATCGATCCAGAGCCCCCAATCGATCGGGCGATCGATTGGGAGCTGTGACTTCGTGCGATAAGCCTTGGATCGATCGGTCGATCGATCCAGGCAATTCCCGAGAGCACAGAGGCGCTCTGGATCGATCGGTCGATCGATCCAAAGCCTCCCCAATCGATTGGGAGCAATCCAATCGATTGGGATCCGACCGTTGGCGTCGTATTTAGCTGCTGGCGAGCTGTTCTCTCGTCAGAACTTCCACAGCTTCGATTCTTCTCTTCAGCGATCTTCACAACAACTCCACAAAGTTCTCACCGCCAGATCTTGAGGGTTCTTGGAGGCATTTCCAAGTCAAGAGGCGGATCTACAGCAAGAAGAAGAAATCTAGGGTAGGGTTTTTCTTGTGCAAACTTGTAAGCTTTTGCTTGTCTTTTGTTCCCTTTCCCTTTCTTCTTGTAGTGCGAACTTGTAGGGCTTCTCCACCTTTGGTAGTTACCGTAAAGGAGTGTTTTATTAGTGGAGGGTGTGTGAGTGTGTGGATCCTTGAATTAGTCACCTCTTGTGAGGTGGATACCAAGTAAATCCTCTTGTTAGCATTGTGTATTTTGTTTCTTTGTATTTTCCGCTGCATATCTTTGAAGAAACAAGCAACAACAAGCACGAGGAGTGCGACGAGCTATGCACCCCCCCCCCCTCTAGCTACATATTTGGTCCCAACAAGTGGTATCAGAGCAAGGTTGCTCTTCACCGGAACCATTGCCGGAAAGGGAAAAGAGCTAGAGGGTGAAGAAGTTGGAGCAAAATTCTTCAAGTCAAAGATTTTATCAAGCTCAACTTCAATGGAATTCCAAGACGGACTTGGATTTGATACAAGGGTGCCTCCATCATTTATTTCAACAAGCTTCGATCTTTGAAAATCAAGGATCGAGAATTTCTTGATGATAGAGATAAAGCAATGGTTTGCTCTAATGGAAGGATTTGAAGCTCCAACAAATTCCAAGGGCAAAGTTCTCAAGAGGAGCAAGTGGAGCCAAGAACAAATCCAAAGATGTGAGGCCAATGACAAGGTGACCAAGCTTTTGGTCAATTTATTACCAAGCAACATCTTGGATCAAATTGGAGATTTTGAAGATGCAAAAGAATTGTGGAGCAAGTTGGTCAAACTTCATGAAGTCCCCTCCACTATACCAAACCAAGAAGAATCCAAAGAGGATGACTCATTGGATCAAGACCAAGAGGAAGAGGACTGTGAGTTTGAGAGATGCTCAACTTCCGAAGAAGAAGTCCAAGAAGTTTCATCTTCAAAGGAATTAAATAAAAAGGGCAAAGAGGGAGCATACTCTTTGTTTCACATGCAAGATGAAGATGAAGAAGCCTCCACCTCTAGGATTGAGGGGGAGCAACCCTTGGTAACATCGTATAAATAAGAAGGAGAAGCTTCTACATCCGAGTCAAGTGGAGAAGAAGATGATGCGTCCTCCAAAAATCAAGAGACATCAAATGGAGGAGCAAGTGTCATCCCTACATGTGAAGGTATAAATATTTCAATTAAAAATAAAAATCACATTGTATGTTTTGAGTGTAGGGAACATGGGCACTACAAGAGTAAGTGCCCTAAATTGGCCAAGAAGAAGGGCCAAGTGACACTAAAGGGCAAGGAGAAGCCCAAGGAGATCGCTCCCACAACAAAGAAGAGCAAGGAGCACATTATGTGCTTCTTGTGCAATCAAAAAGGGCATTACCGGAGCCAATGTCCTAAAGGGAAGAAAGTGGTCAAGGCTCAAGGAGGAGGCACAACTCAAGGGGGAGTCTCCAAGGTAAAACGAAAGGTATCATTTATTGAGCCTACTCCTTTGAAAAATGATAAAAAGCATGCTAGTTCAAATTTTTATCATTTTAATGCTATTTGCCATAAAAATAGGAAACATGATGCTATTCAAGAAAAACATATGGCTCTACATGCTAAAACTACCACACCTAGGATTAGGAAGGTAGATGAAAATTTAGGCAAGGAAACTAAGAATTTTAGTTATAGGTCTAGAAATAAAAATGCTCATGGATTCATTGAAAAACCAAAAACTAAGGATTTAATGATGGAAAATCAAGTCTTGAGGTCAAGACTTGATAAATTAGAAAAGTCCCTAAAAAGGATGGAAAGTATCCTAAAAGGACAAAATGAGCAAAACCTAGGTTTAGGACAACAAGGGTCATCCAAGAGTCATAGGGGTTTGGGATACAAACCAAAAATTAAAAAGGATGTGCCTTCTTACCATATGGTTCCATATAATTATGGAACCAACCTTAGGTCAAATGGTCAAGTCAAAAATACTAGGGAGGTTATTCCTAAGAGTATTTTTACAACAAACGTGACTAAGACTTCTAAGAAGTCCAAGAAAGTCACTAAGAAGATCACAAGGGAGGCAATCCCTAGAGTCGATCTAGGAAATGTGACTAAGGCTTCCAAGAAGTCAAACAAGGTCACTAGGAAGGTATCTAGGAAGGTTATTCCTAGTGAGTACCTAGAGAATCCAAGGAGCACCAATAGGTGTTGGGTTCCTAGGAGTATTTTCTCTATCCCTTAGATGGGTTAGAGAGTGTCAACTCTAATTGAAAGGGTAGTTAACCCAATCATGATGAAGTTGACACTCTAAGAGTATTTTCAAGGTTATTATTAACCTTTGAAAATGAAAAGGATTACCATTTACTTCCTAAATGGATTGAATTGTGCCATAATTTGAGTATTTGGATATAATTTTAATTGGCACAAGAAATCAAGTGTAAGAAATGCCAAGTTGGGATTTTGACATTTTATTAGAAAGTTAAAGGTAAATCTAAGCCTTATTTTAATTTGTTACTCTTTAAAAGAGTAATTTGTGCCAAAATTTGAGGAATATGCTTAATTTAAATTGGCACAATGTAGGAAAAGGCAAAGAAAATGTCAAAATTGGGTTTTGACATTTTCTTGATGAAATTGGGCAATCTAGGATTTAGCTAAGATTTTAGAATACTTAGATAGGTAATCTAGGTATATTTCATTAATGCTAAAACTTGTCATGCTTTGTTTGCCCATCATATGTCATGACATCATGTTTATTTTTGCATTCATATTTTATTATGAAAACCACAAAAATACCATGTCATGTCATACATACATCATGTAGTTATAGGATATTTTCTTTTAAAAATTATTTCTTTTTTATGTATGCCATAACATTATCATGCATTAATTTATTTTATGCAAACTAAGGACAAATGGCATCCATTAACATGTAACATCCTTGGTGGATGTTCATCACCTCAAAATGCTTAGATAAATATGCATGATCCCTAGAATAGGGCAAAACCAAAGTTTACATCTCACTAAGAACTATAAGGTGACTTGTATGTGGTTTAGGGGTACACATTAAATACAAGTGAGATGTTAGGATGATGAACAAAACTTAAGATGTTGATTTAGTGCATTCTTTTGAGTTTTAGGTTCATCAAAACACATAGTTATGTGTTTTCCAATCATTGGGAAAGATAATGTATAAGTCATGTGCATTGAGCGCAAAGAACATGGTTGGATATTGGTTTTGAAAATCATTTAAAAATACTATTAGAATACCTTGATGAAGACTATCTTTTGATAGTAATTATCATTGAAAAGTTAGACACAAACTAGAAGAAAACACTAAAGTTTTTACAAGTTTTCAAATTTGTGTCAATCTTGAAAAATATAAAGTATTTTCATAGAAAATTATTTTTCCTTGATAGTATATCCCTTAAGTAGTGTCTACATGAATTTTCACGATTTTTAGAATTTTGTAGAACTTTTGGGGAGTTTCTGAAATTCATTGAAATGAACTTTCAGTTTTTCAGAGCTCCAATCGATCACCCGATCGATTGGAGTGCCTCAATCGATCGGGCAATCGATTAAGAGGAACTTTCCCGCGAGCAGAAGCTCGCTGGATCGATCAGTCGATCGATCCAAGCAGTCTGAATCGATCAGTGGATCGATTCAACAGGGTTCAATCGATTGGAACCCAACTCCAATCGATTGAGAATGCTGATTTTGGCTGGGAAAGTCTGATTTCAGCATTTTGGGCCATGTTTTAGTCTATGTAACCATTCCTTACCCCTCAAAACATATTTTTATACATCTAGGGGGAGTTTTCATGATGAAAACTAGGATGGATTGGTTAAGGAAGACTAAGTAGAGGTTTAGGTTGAGGTTTGGTTTCATTATTAAATTTATGAACCTCAAAACATCTAAATTTGAGTTTCCTAAAGGTTTAGGGATTCCAAGTCATTGCTGGTGCAATGACAGAAGTCACGACCATGTCTTTAGAAGGAGTTACTCTTTAAGGACATGAAAATTATTTTTCATACACCTTGGAAGGTGGTTAACCTTCTTTCGTGAGAATGCTCAAGGTTGGGCATTTGACTACAATGGAGAGTGGATATCTTCATTGTTTCAGTAATATATGCTCAAGGATGAGCATTTGATGAAAATGAAGGGTATGGGACCTTCATTATTGTGTTGTGAGCAACGAGTGAAGTTGTAAACAACGAAGGGTAACTCTTCAGGAGGAGAGTTTGTTTTTGATGTGTGCCCAAAGATGGGAAATGTTTGTGATGTGTGCCAATAGGGGGAGAATGTAGAGTTTAAGTTACGCTTTCATTTCCTAAATAGGGGGAGAATGTGCATCGCCCTATGGGAAAAGGGAAGGATGAAGGGAATCCTCATTCATATATTGGCATGAAGGAAGTTTAGGCTATGGGATTAGCCTAACTTAAATAAAGTATTGTCAAACATCAAAAAGGGGGAGATTGTTGGTGCAATATTCCCTAGGTCAAGTTGACCTGGTTGACTGGGCTTGAATTGAGTCAAGCTCGAGTCTTGATGTTTGGATTTCGATGTTTGACAATACATATAGATAACACATGAAGATTGCAGGTGCAATTATTCATGTGGGAATATTGTGAAGGAAAGTCAAGTAGGTCAAGGTTGACTGGAAAATCCTGGTGAGTGAAGCCAGATGGAAGACCTAGTGAGTGAAGCTAGGCAGAAGGAAATCCTGGTGAGTGAAGCCAGGTGAAAGACCTAGTGAGTGAAGCTAGGCAGAAAGAAATCCTGGTGAGTGAAGCCTGAGTGAAGCCAGGTGAAAGTCCTAGTGAGTGAAGCTAGGCAGAAGAAAATCCTGGTGAGTGAAGCCAGGTGAAAGACCTAGTGAGTGAAGCTAGGCAGAAGAAAATCCTGGTGAGTGAAGCCAGGTGAAAGACCTAGTGAGTGAAGCTAGGCAATTGGGAAGTCCTGGTGAGTGAAGCCAGGCAATTGGGAAACTCCTGGTGAGTGAAGCCAGGCAGGAGGAAATCCAGATAGATCAAGGCTGATCGGACATCTGGTGTTGGAAAGTCCAAGTAGGTCAAAGGAATTGACCAGATACTTGGCACGAGTTGGAAAGACCAGGCAGGTCAAAGGGATTGACTGGATACTTGGCATGAGGAGGAAAAGTTCAAGTGGGTCAAAGGGATTGACCAGACACTTGGTGAGCGAGTCCTAGCAGGTCAAGGGTGACCGGATGCTAGGCATGATGGACCAACAGGTCATGGTTGACCGGATGTTGGTTTAGGGGACTTTGGACTTGTTTTTGGGCAAAAACAAGGAGTTGGATCGATCAACCAATCGATTGGCACATGCCCAATCGATCGGCCGATCGATTGGGTGAGTCCTCGTGACAAACCTCCTCCCAATCGATCAGTGGATCGATTGGGGAGAAGCATCGCGCGAACAGAACAGATCTGGATCGATCAACCGATCGATCCAGAGCCCCCAATCGATCGGGCGATCGATTGGGAGCTGTGACTTCGCGCGATAAGCCCTGGATAGATCGGTCGATCGATCCAGGCAATTCCCGAGAGCACAGAGGCGCTCTGGATCGATCGATCGATCGATCCAAAGCCTTCCCAATCGATTGGGAGCAATCCAATCGATTGGGATCCGACCGTTGGCGTCGTATTTAGCTGTTGGCGAGCTGTTCTCTCGTCAGAACTTCCACAGCTTCGATTCTTCTCTTTAGCGATCTTCACAGCAACTCCACATAGTTCTCACCGCCAGATCTTGAGGGTTCTTGGAAGCATTTCCAAGTCAAGAGGCGGATCTACAGCAAGAAGAAGAAATCTAGGGTTAGGGTTTTTCTTGTGCAAACTTGTAAGCTTTTGCTTGTCTTTTGTTCCCTTTCCCTTTCTTCTTGTAGTGTGAACTTGTAGGGCTTCTCCGCCTTCGGTAGTTACCGTAAAGGAGTGTTTTATTAGTGGAGGGTGTGTGAGTGTGTGGATCCTTGGATTAGTCACCTCTTGTGAGGTGGATACCAAGTAAATCCTCTTGTTAGCGTTGTGTATTTTGTTTCTTTGTATTTTCCGCTGCATATCTTTGAAGAAATAAGCAATGACAAGCACGAGGAGCGCGACGAGCTATTAACCCCCCCCCCCCTCTAGCTACATATTTGGTCCCAACAGTTCCTTTGTCCTGCAATTTTTTTCTTATCAGTTAATGTAAATTATATCAAAAAAGTAAAGATTTTAAGGCTAATTTAAACTAAATGAAAGCATAAATTTAAACTAAATGAAATAGTTTACTGTAGGTAAGTCATCTGAGAAAACATGCACAGGGAAGAATAAAAGCCTGTAAGCTATAGCAGAACTGATGTCATGCACAGAATTGAAGGAATCCTCACCGAACTATGGATATGGAAGTGCCACAACCAGTGTCGAAAGAACAAGAACAGTACTGATGAAGACTATAATAAAATGATAATAAAGCTAATTTATAGTTTCAAAAATGATCAGCAGACCTAATTGAAATATTAAAGATATTGATTACAGAGCGATCAAGAAAAATATGTTGCAAGATGTTGTCTTCGATCAAGAAAAATGTTATCGCTCTACCAGGGACAAAAATTATTCTCGTCATAGCAAGGAAAAAACAAAGGCAAATAAATACAAGAAATGCAAGACTAAGAATTGCCAGCCAATCAGTGTCGATATGGAAATAATTTGGTAAAGATTAAGTAGCGACATGATAAGCTAGTCACATGAACAACTGATACAGAGCAGAAAGAAGATAAATGATAAGCTACAAACACAGCATAAATTCGCTAAAAATCTGTAAAACACAGCATAAATCCATAGAAAATTACACAAGACTTCGTCCCTTTTTTTACTTCGTCACTCCCAGAGGCGGCCAACAAATTGGATGACAAAGAAGGGGAAAGGGACGAGACAGAGAAGACCCAGGGAGTCTTTGGGATCACTTACGTCCTTCCAAGGAGGAGATCAACACTTGGAAATCTCGAACCCTCTCGAAAATGGATGGTCGCAGAGTGGCTTGGTCGCATTGTAGCGGCAGCAGGGCGGCGACACAGGGAAGAGACCTTCACGGGGAAAGCGAAGGAGGGTTTTGTACCATTTGTGAGTGAGATTTCGTGCGTCGCAGCAGCAGGTAGGGTAAACCCTAGGTGACAAGAGCAGTGGCGACACGGGAAAGAGGAGAGAGATCTCCACGAGAAGAAAGTGGCAACACGGGAAAGAGGAAGAGAATTCTCGCTGTTTTATTTTTTCCCACGTAGGATGGATGAGTCATTCGCGGAGGCTTTCGTGTTTTTTTTCACTCCGCATATCATTTCTCTTATTCAATATTCCATCTCGATTTAGAAATGATGTCCTTCATATTGTATTTTCAGTCATGATACTATAGGAATCGCAAACCTAAAAGTGTATCTTTATCAACACTTCAAAATCAAGAACTTAGCTTAACTACATTCTTATCATTAAGTTTTCCATTAAGGGGAGAGAATGATACTTAATAAGAAAAAACGTGTTACCGTCATGTTAGTTGCGCTCTCATAACTACCCCACGTTATTAAGAGAGAGTTAAATAAAAAATTCAAATTGGCATGTACATGGATGGAGTCAGCAGAGATAATGAAATCTTATATTGAGTTTTAACCCCCGACCACTACGGTCATTATCCCTTGAACTTACCAACTAAACTCGTCCTGGGGACCTAAATATTAAACCAGGTAACACTGAACCTAGGGCAACCGACTTGGCTTCACGGAAGTTTTCCACCAGTCGCTAGGGTAAATCGGGAAGTGTACACTGCGAACGGCCCAAAAGTACGACATCCCGTGGTTGCATGCCCAATTTGAAGAAAAAAATCCCTACAATATACTATAGCTAGGAATTAAACCATAGGTATATGGATAACAACTTAATGCCCTTCCACTGCACCTAGGGTTGTAAATGAACCAAGCGTTCATGAACAAGCTTGGTGTTCGACTTGGTAAGAGCTTGTTTATGTTCGTTCAATATACGTAAGATTAATTAAATAAACAAACTTTAACAGCTTGTTAAGCTAAATAAACAAGCTTGAACACATATGTGTTCAGCTCGTTAACGTTCGTCAACAACGTTCGTTAACAATGTTCACGAACCATATTTATTAATAAAACTCTTTTCAATATGCTAAATAAACAATAAAATAAAATAAAATAAATAAATTTAAATTATCAATCTTAATAACCAATCAAATAATTAAAAATTTCAAACTATCAAACAAGCTTGAATTGAGATCTTGATAACATGTAAACGAACCAAGCTCAAACTAAGCTCAAGCCAAGCTCGAACCAAACTCAAGTCAAATTTGAATTGAGAGTTTGATAACATCTAAACAAACCAAGCTCAAGCCAAGCTTCAAACAACCTCAAGCTCATAAAAAATAAACCAAATCAAGCTTAAACACTCATTTCAAAAGCTTGGTTCATTTTGAACTCGGCTCGGCTCGGTTATCTTATCAAACAAGCTTGAACACCCTAAAGCTCGGCTCAGCTCGGATTGTTTACAGCCCTAACTGCACCGTAGCCCCAGGGTGGCCACAATGATATTTAATATACATTGATGTGTCTGAGGAAATTGGCAAACTAGATACTAGATTCAACTATCTATTAATTAAAGCTAGAACTAAGAAGCTATTTTCTAATCCCAAAAAAAAATGAAGTTTAGTTGGAAAATTGAATTTACCTTATTATTATCAAACTAAGCATCTCATTTGAGATAAGAGTAATAGTCAATCTCTTGGAGCCAATCCCAAGCATGATCATTGAGTGGCACCTCGAATACGCCAAAAAAAGTCTACTGTCGAGATTATGATTATCTTCAAATTGAAAGGTACACACGACAAAGATTGAACAAGTTCTTCCATAAACAAACTATTCACGTCGCTCTCTTATCGTGATTATAACTATATACCTCTAAGTTGAGTAATGCTAATTGTTGAGGTAACACATCAAACTAATTGTTGAGGTAACACACAGAGGTAAAATACAAGACTATAGCCCTCACTGATCATATATAAGCTTACATAACTCAAACAATCTATAGCCAAGTTGAGTAATGCTTCGATTGAGCCAATGAAGCTATAATAATAATTTTTCTAATTCTATTTGCAGGATGAATACCCTATCGCTTTAGCCCATTGATCTGGTATGAAGCCTGCATACATTTGAGAACATGGTAGATTGTAAGGAAGTGTTTCCCCTATCTTGGGTTGTCTTTTGTCATTAGAGGTATATCAACTATTTTAGAAAATTTATCTAGTGCTTGAAGACATACGGAGGCTTGCATTGGTGCAGCATCACACAGGCAGATTGGGGAGGGATGGGAAGCTATTGGGGATTGGCAATGCTAGAAACCTATGTCACAATCTTCAGTGTGAAAAAATACAATGCAATGGATAGATTAAGTGTACTGTCATATATGCAATAGCATTTAACCAACATCAAACAAGTACAAAACATCATCTGAGCTAAAATGTTCAAATACAGACTGAAGGTCGATCAAAACAGAATAATCCTCTCCACTCAACCATACTCTTGAGCAAATTTTCACTTAACCACTGCGCCACTGTGGAAAAACAGGACATTTATAGGCCAACGAGAACACTCTGCACTAATTCCGTGTCCTTGACCAGGAAGATGAAGATGACGCCCTTGGACCACCAAAGGATGGTCGGCGGTTCTCACTTGTCCACCTATCACCACTACCAGGTGGGGGAGGACGTTCATCCTTCCTTCCCCACCGATCAGGCTCAGAAGGGGCAGCTGCTGCCCTTTGACCCTCACTTCTGTCACGGATGAATCTTGGCACATACTTTCCAGCAGCTGGTGCTGCTGATGCAGGGGAAGCTGCTGCTGCAGTAATAGGTTCGGGAGGTGCTGAAGCAAGGCCAGTTGGTTGTGGCAGAGGTTCAGTGGGTTTTCTAAGTGCTTCTCTTCGCAGCTGTTCCTTCTCTTCCAACTCCCTCTCCCGTTGTCTTTGTCTCTCGGCTATTGCATCCAGCTTTGCTTTCCGTTCTGCATCCTCTATCTTTCGTCTCTCTTCCTCTGCAAAATTTTGACACAAAAAAATGTAACTCCCTGAAAGTATGGCCGTATCGGTATCATGTCCTTCCAATAGTTTTAAGTATAAATTTCCTAGAGGCTTCATAGTAGCATAATAAACTGACTCAACACATGTTAACCTATTTGTCATGTTACTGAAGCCAGTGCTAATATATTGAAATATAACTTGGAGAACAACAATTACCTTCACGCTTTCTAGCTTCCTCCTCTTCTTGTTGCCTGGTCAACCGCTCTTCCTCAGACTTCAGATAATAGAGAAGCTTCCTCTTGATCTCACGTTCACGCTTCCGCATTGTGACAATTTGGTTAATTTTATCTTCACGCTCTTTCTTCAGCTGGTTATACTCTGCTTCACGTCGGATAACTATTTTTTGCTGAAATATTTCCTGGGGAGTATTGAATAGATCATATCAGAACTATCAAAGATATAATTGTCTTGTATTTTAGATGAAACTGTGGTTCCTTTTCATATTCTTGTTGGTTCACTTAAGGTTAGGCAAAAGTCAGGTCGATGAAAGGAATCTAATTTGAGTATCTTGAAATGATTAACCTATGTTTTAAGTTCAGAGCACTGAGCACAACCTAAGAAAGAAGTAGTTTAATTAACATAAACAAGTACTTTTTGTTTCATGATCATCTTGACTCAAACCCAGAAAATAAGGTGCTAAACTCTTAAAATAAAAATGACATGAACACACTGAAACAAGTTTTCATTGAAGGAACCATCCTAATACTACAAAGACCATTCACAAAGTGAATGAATCACAAAGCCTGACAATTAAGCTATCATGTATTTATCATTCATGCCTTGGCATTACTAAAAATCAGCAAAAACACTTGGCTGTAAAACTATCTGCTTATATCGTGATCTGGAACATGTAAGTGGCACTTCAAGCAGAAAAAAAGGGAAATACTTTATTTCCTAAGTTTCACCAAAGCTTTTACAGGAAGACGATAAATAAATAAGTGTTAACCTTCTGCCCCAACATTCGTGCAAGTCTATTCTTCTCTTGGAGATCACCAGCATGGTGCTGCCTGCTTAGCTCTATCTCTTTCTGGAGGAAAAAAAAAACTTTTTGTCAACCTCACCAAAAAACAATATGATCATAACTTCACAAATCAGTGAGCATTTGAGCATATTGAACCAGTTGTTCGCGTTCGTGGAGAATTTTCTCTTCCACCAAGCGCTGCTGAAAGGCTTGTTCAATGAGTTGGGCCTCTTCCTCTCTCTTTGCCCGTTCCATATAATCCATTGTTTTGGCAAGTTTTTGCAGCTTCTTCTCCAACTCTTGCCTTTCTTTCAACTGTTCGTTTAAAGCCATCTCAATCAACGTCTGCTTAGTGACCTTCTCCTGACAAATAATGAACAATTGAATACACAGTACGGAAAACAACTCATTTTGCATTTTCATAAAGTAAACAAGACATAACAGTGCAGTGAAGTAAAAAAAAGGTTAACAAACAAAGATATCAAAGGAATGTAATCAAGACAGTAGAAAACACAAACTACAATCTTCTGAAGACAATAAAAATTCTATCACCAAACAAATTGAATAACTTAGACATGAGATATTGAGGCATGTCTATTATATTATCTCTTGCTAAGAAAATGATAACTTTGGCAATTATTTCACTTGTGACCACATTCAATAAAACAAAAGTGAAACACTATATCCTTTATAACTATGATAATTAACCTAATTAACTATAATATTTGTGGCAAATCTCTAACTTCAAGTAGAACCATATTAGCTTACCCCCTCAAGGAGAGGTTTCTTTCCCTTCTTTTTGGCACCCTTTTGTGTTTCAAGAAGCAATGCTTGGGCTTCCTGAAGTTCCCTCTCCTCTATTTCGCGGTGAATTCGCTGCTCCTCTCTTCGAATATATTCTTCAGCCAACCGCTTCTGTTCAGCCTCCTCAGTTACCTTCTGAAGTTTTAGTCTTTTAGATTCTTCTTCTCGCTCCTTCAAATGTCCAAAGAAAAAAGTTATTTTTGAAAGTTCAGCAAAATATCATCCTCAGCAAAAGGAAAGTGTTGGAAATACCATTTCCAGCATCTGACGTTCATGTTCTTCTTTGCGCTTCTCAATGATGAACTTCCTAGCAAGAAGCCTCTTATGTTCCTTGTCAACTATTTCTGCCAGATCATAACTCACACCCAGTTTGGACTCTTTCCTTAAAGGTGGAGAAATTAAGTTCCTCACTTTATTAAGAGAATCAGCGAGAATAGCAAGATGATCAGAGAGCTTTTCTGATTCAATGTCCTGTGATCAAAACCAAGTCATTTTGATATATAAAGTGTGTATCATAAGAATTGCATAACTTAGCATCAGGAACAGGAAGGATAAAAACATGCTCAAGCAGAAATGCAATCCAATAAATGCTCACATACAAAAAAGAAAATTAAAACTATTTCTCAGCAAAATTAAAAAAAAAATAGATTAAGGATGAGTCTTTAGTGTTTAGGGGAAACATAAGTTCAGGGTAAATAATAAAAGAATGTAAATCAATATAACATGCCTGTGAAAACAGACACATGAGTTTGAACACCATACCACATTACCAAATAGAACAGTGCCCTTCAGGTGATCAACTTTCATTGCTAGAAAGTTGTACTTGACTGCATCTACAGAAATCCTCTCCACAACTGAGAAGTCAAAAAATGGTATCATCTTCAACAAAGACTCAATCTTTATGGACTGATAGACCTGGGAAACCTGATAGAATAAAAGAAAAAAAAGGAAAAAAAACTTGAGATACGGAAAACAAATAAGAAAAGGAAATCTTGAACAAATAATACCCTTCGAGAAAAAAAAATGCTAAAATCACACCTGCTGAAGAACTCTTAAAGTGGTCAGCTTTTCAAGAGCAGGATTGTATTTCAAAAATTGCACTTCTGGAACTGATGAGGCTGATGATAGCTTACCACCAAGTTTTGAAATTTTAGCAAGCAAAGGCTGGACTCTCATTGCGAGGTCTAGAGGAAGGAACTCATTTTCTAGGAGATTGTAGATATCCTTCACTTCTTGAGAGACACAAGTCATTACACCTTTGTTGGTCTGTACAACATAAACTTTGATAAATTAACAACTGTTTGCTTTCATGAATTGACAGGAAATAAATCATCTGTTGATAAATAACATTTTGGGCACAACATATAGCAGTGAGGAATCTAGTGTTTGAACTTCTCGACCAGAAAAACATAAGTAACATAGGGTTACAATCCTTTAAAACTAACTAGAAAAGATAGCATTTTACACAGGAGAAAAGATTAACTTTATTGTTCCATCCTCTATTGTAAAAGCTAAAAAACAAACATATCAAGGATATCATCACTAATTACAAGGCAAAGTGCATAAAAGGGTGACAAGATTACCAAGGTCCTAAAAGCTCACATCAGTATAGAAGTTGCAATTTACATCCTTTTTATTATATTGGAGCTTAAAAGATAAAAGATTGCTACACTGTTAAAGTTTCAGAAATTCCTTGTGAGTGCTAAGTGAAGATATAACTAATTGTATTCCAAAAAGAAATCAAAAATTACTTGTATCAATTAAAAAATCAATTGGCTTTCATCTGAAGCATATGAAAATAAACTATATGGCATGCAGAAAGTACAAAATTAAAATGATATATAAAGAATTGAATTATTATTGAATGAAGAATAAATGGATGAAAGTGGCACTAAAGATGTATGGCATACCAATTCTGCAAGCAATGATGCACGTGAAAGCTGCAAAACAAGAGTGAAACATCAGAACTAGCAATTTCTTATAAGAAAAGACACTGGATGACATGTAAGCAAATGGCTTAAATACATACAACTCCTCTACTCTCCCCTTTAGGATCAAGAGAGAAATTGATAAGGCTAGTCATTCGTAGATTCCGTTCTTTTTCATTTTCAAGCTCCAAATGAGATGCACCATGCTTCTGGTCATAAGGGATCACTGAAAGAGCAGCTAATAAAACAGATGATGCTATCAACTGCAAGTCCTTTTGTGATAAATTCTTATTGTAGCTTTTCTGCAATGTGAAAAGCTTCAACCATGCATATGCATGGTATAAATGGCTATCTGAGACCCAAAATATATCTGTCAACTTAGCATAATATACCACCATTAGTGATGGCTTGGGACTCTTCTTCACCATACTCATCAAACCATGGATATCCTCAACTGAGCGGAACGCTTCCTGTACGAGGAAACAATACAGAAACATGTTAAGGAACGGAATTCAAAAAAAAAACAGAAAACCTAGGTTTAAAGCTCGGAAGGTATCTCTAGGTGACAATATTCTGAGACAACACCAGAACTAGAAATATCAGCATAGAAGTACATGTTTTACCCATGCTGCATGAAACTATTTAAATTCCAGGCATCTTGGGGGATGATATATAATTGGAAAGCTGGAAATATATGGGACTGACCTCACTTGAATGCTACAACCGCAACTTCCACATGATGGAAATCTGTGTTGCAGAGCTTCTACACTACTAATGATATATTATATAGTAAGGAACCCCTATCAAAAAGGTATACTATAAGTTACAATGTTTCTGATATTTGTCAAGTTGCATTTATGAAGTTTTAATTGAACTGATTATGAAAAGCCCAATAAATTGTTGCTCTGCAGGTAAACAAATAAAATGACAAGGGATTCAGTGAGGCTAGTTCATAACAAGATGGCATGGTTGATCAATGTGAACCCCAAATCACATATTGATATAGATTTACACCAAAGTAAATACCATTTAGGCCCGCATTAAAGTTTAGGAGATGCAATATAGGAAAGACCACAATGCTAGTTTACAAATACAGGAAATTGCTGCAAGGTTAAACCATAAATGGTATGGAAAGCAAAATAAAATATATGAAAGAAACTTAAGGCAATGATAAAATACAAACCTGCCACAGTTCAAGATCAGTTGCTATCTTGAGCTGCTCAATTCTGACATCCAAGTAAAGCTGCAAACTCTCTGGAACTGTCAGATCAGGCCTGTCTCTTTGGTCCCTATACTTGTTTAAATTAGCAAGATGATTTCTTATAATCTCACAGAGCCTGCGAAACTCTGTAGTCCTCTTATATTGTTTGCAAAATTGGAAGGCCCGATGTGCTGTCATCTAAACAATAAGACAGAAAGAACTACTTATATTCCATTGAAAATAGTATGTTCATCTTCAATATTTTGTTTAATTTCATTTGTATCAATAGTAGAACCTGAGACTCAATGCTATCAAAATCGCGAGTGAACTCGTAAAATCATACAAAATCACAATTTTACTTATGAAAATCGAGTGAAATTGTGATAAAATCGTGTATTAAAGTAAAATCGGAGCAAAATCGAAAAATCGCATTTAAACTTGTAAAAACATGATTTTTGAGATAATTTTATTGATTTTGTGTCGTAAATAAAAGGGAACTATTTTGGACAAAATGATATCATTTTGGGACGATTTTAGATTTGTATTTGTCTATGAATGATTTATATTAATTTGTTATCTTGTGTTTTATTTATCTTTAGATTTAAGTTTAGACTTGAATTTATGTTTATGTTATATTTTCATGGTAAGTATTTGGTTGTTTAAAAGTTTAAATATGAGTAGTTTATGATTATATGAATTAAAATGTTCTATATGTATATTTATGTTATAATTTGGATTAAAGTATTTAATGATCAATTAAAAAGAATATATCAGGTTTCTTTTAAAATTGATTTAAAGTATGATGTAAAATCTTACGATTTTACAATTCGATTTTACAATCCAATTTTATGACTGCTCTAATGATTTTGACAACACTGCTGAGACTTATTAGCTACAACTTAACAGCAAAGCAGTCTTGATTACAATCAGTTCATAAGCTAGATAAGGAAGTACTGAACTTCACCACAAATTACACAACGAAAGAGGACAAATGCATCCTTAGCTTCACCAAATCAAGGAGGCACAATGCCTAGGTGGCAACTAGAGCTAAGGTTAAGCTTACTGGGATCTATAACTATTAGGGGAAGAGAGGAGAGGGAAAGCAACAAAAAACCATATAACTGAATGACTATGCATGTGCAAAATTTGTGGATCAATCACTCTCCCTCCCCCTCTCCCTCCTATCTTTTCATCTAAGCCAATGAAGCATAAAAGAAGAGGAATCACAAACATATTCAGCAAACATACATGATTATTTGTTAATAAACACAATAGGTATATAATAATGCCAAGTGATTTAGTAGCAACAAAGTGACATTTGATATCTCAGATCACTTGCGAGGATCATATAAGAACTTCATACTATCTAACTTGAATTCCTAAAAGGATACAAAAATCATTTATATGCATGATTTTAAAAAGCCAATACTTAAGCCACAAAAGCACTAGGCAGATTTTGAATGAGAGCCTGGATATAAACTGCATATAATTAGCATATGACATATGTAGTCAACCTTATGTGGTTTATTTTAACCAATTTAAACTAATTGACTTAAAATTTGTAATTTATTAGTATTCAAAAAATATTTTGCAAATGAGAAATACTTTAGATATCAATATAAATATTTTTAAAAATTTAACATTGGTCACTGAAGCCTCCACATATGCGCTATGCAATGGATTGACTGCACAACCCCATATATACTTTTTGAATCCTTATTTATGAGTGATATTTGTACCGACTCATTTCCATTTTTAAACAAAATGCTAAGAGCATATATCAAAGAACCATTGAAAATAAAATATAACAAAAAAATGAGGAATCACAATATCAAAATAGAAATAGAAAGACATAGTAGTTAGGACAAAAAATTAGATCATGAAGCACCTACATGAAATGTGATCTAAGGATCATGATTTAAAATCTCGTGTCGTGCCAGCGGCATGGGCAAAACATCTCGTTCCACCGTCGACCGGCAAAGTGGCAACACCAGCACGCCCACGCGAGGCCTCGTGGCCGCTCGGAGTCCCCACGACCGCTTGGGCACCTCAAGCAAGGCCCCATGACAGCACAAACTCCTCACACGAGACCATGGCAACCATGGGAGGCTACATTATTTTTCAATTTAAAAAAAAAATCTTTAATTGCCAATTTTTTCAATCTTAATTTTTTAAATTGTTTTAATGGCTAATTCTTTCTCCTCTTAATTTCTTTCTCCTTCTTCCCCACATTTTAATTTGTTTTTTTATTCTTTCATCCTTAAATACATGAAAAAAATTCCTTTTTAATTTATTTTTCTTATTCTTTTTCTCCTTAAATACATATGAAAAACTTTCCTCCTTAAACTGATTAAAATAAATTCAATTTAATTTAAGCCTACTTGATCCTAATCTAGACTTTAGTTAATCTTAAATTAACTTTTACCCGATTCTAATTTTTAAAATATTTGTTTAACCTAATAGTAAGTATTTATAATAATTAAATATTATAATAATATTTTTTAATTAATATATTTTATATTTTAAAAAAATATCAAAACCGTATCATTCCAGTCATAAACCGAAACACTAATACGGTTCAAAATTTTAAATCATGCTAAGCATTGCAGAAAATGCTTTCTTGGAAGACCTTTTCCTTTGTTTTCCCATGTTTGACGAGATGTAAAACCTAGGTCAATGGAAAATAGACCCTTTGAGGGGAAAACAACTCCTTCTTGAGATCAACATAAAATAAGATCCACACCCAAGCAAGCCCCCCCCCCCCCAATTTACTTCTGCTTGCCAATACCATCACCACTGACCAGTCAATCAACCACCTCTCCCAAGCACCCGCTTGTTGATGTAGTCCCCCCATCTCCCAAAGACCTAATCACTTCTCCCTCCCCCAAGACCCAATAGGTATCTTCCCTATGCAACCCAATTGGTGTCATCCTGCAAACTTAAACACCCTCCTCTCCGCCACCAAGACCTAGTTGACATCACCCTACTGAAGCATTATCTCCACCAAACAGGCCACCCTTTTATACAAGCCTCCCCATCCTACTAAAACCCCTCTCCACTCATTGACCCATCACACACACACACACACACACACACCACACACACCAACAGCCAAGGCCCAGTCGGCATCATCTCAACCAATAACCCATTCAGCACAACCAAACTCTTTTTGAGTTCCACTTTAACTAAATGCCCGTCGTCACTCACTGATTCATAAATGGAAGCATACAAGCATGCAGGAAGGAACCCAACTTGAAGAACACGAAAGGAGGAATGGAAAAATATTTGCCTAGTATCACAACCAAACAAGGGAAAATGTAGATTTTCTGTAAAAGTATCTTCTGAAAATTTATAAAAAACTTGAAGATCTCTGCAACCATCATTTTTTTTATGAAATAAAATGTTATCAAATTTATTTCATGGTGCATATTGAGTTTGACCAAAATAAACTGTACAGGATTAAGTTAACTAACCAAATATATACTGGTTATTTCCTTAGGCAACCTTTGTCTCCTACTGTTTTGTTTTCATTTCTAAACACACAGGGATCTGTAGATTTTCAACCATAAAAAAATAGATAGCTCTTTGAAACTCAAGATACATTGCTATGTTAACATATTAAGTTTCTGGACCTAAATACATGAATCAATTTTGATATCAAAGAATTCCTAGAGGCTAAATAGATGTTTCGAGGATGCTTTACCGCTTTCTTATTTTAAGAATGACATATTGCTACAATGGCTTAACAGTAAAGTAAGCTGATGTCCATATATTTCCTTCAAACACTTAAGAATTTTAATGAAGTAGTCATAGAACTAAGCATATTTGAAACAGATCAAGCATATGCATGGATAGAGGAGCCTAACAAAAATCTTTTAAATTTTTAGAAGGAGAACAAGTGTTGTATCAAATAAACAAAAATTCTAGACATCTTACCGCATATAGTGATTCCAATTTTGAATTGTTCCGCAGAATCTCAAGCACTGTCCTGTAGGTCTCCCACAAGAAT
The DNA here is from genome assembly GCF_018446385.1 of Zingiber officinale. Lineage (NCBI taxonomy): Eukaryota > Viridiplantae > Streptophyta > Magnoliopsida > Zingiberales > Zingiberaceae > Zingiber > Zingiber officinale. The sequence goes on from NC_056003.1 coordinate 43,322,485, forward strand.
TTGAACCATGGAGTAACAAGTTCCCTGTCTGATCTATCTTTGCCCTTCTCCCCACTAACATAGCTTAGCATTAAATCCTCAGGTCTCTTATCAGCTTCAAGATCCTCCACGTCAAGCGCATCTTCCAAAGCTTGCACCTGAGTTCTAGCCTTCTCAGCTCTCTCAGTTGAAAGCTGCATGAAGTGTTTTATCACTTCCTCTAGAGAGCTTACATTTACTTGTTGACATATGATCCGATACTGAATCAAGCCATCCTTGGCAAATCGACCTTTCCTCATGTCTACACAGAGTTCTACATATTTGAACATGATTTTCTCTAGAGTCTTCTGCCATGCTCTGTACCTTTTTGAAGTGATTAGATCATGCAGGGCTTGCAGGGCAGCTTGCTTTTGTCCAACATTAACCAACTCTGAATAAAAGGATACAAGGGGAAAAGGTATGCATATTGTTAGTTAATAACTCAATTAGAAAGTGCATGTTGCATGAATGGACAAAGCAAATCAATTTGTGGATATATTTATTGGCAGTAATTGATTAATTGATCACGAGCTAACTATTAAGACAATAAGGCATGTTTTTGAAAGAATGATTTCTTAGTTTAACTAGCTCCTTTCTTCTCGATTAAACAATACACAACATTTGGTAACATCGGACCAACACAAACACTTTATTCATGAGATTCCAACATGTTTGTCTTATTGTCTACCCGAATTTAAGTGATGCAACAGAAACAGTATGAACTTATTATTTTGTGCAGAAGAAAAAAAATTTTTAGAAAAAACTACTACCTTCTGCACGTTTCAGAGCGTTCTCAGGCTTAGCAAAAGTCGCCATTTTCAGCAGAAATATATGCTTCACTGATGTCTGCTTCCTTCCACAGAGCAGGCTTAATGCTGCAAACAAAAGAGACAAATAGCAATGTCAAATACAAAGCTGAGACATGATAGAATAGAGCGCCACTCCTATTTTCAACATGCTCATAAGAAAGGCACTTCTTTTACACGAAAGATTAAAAGTTTGATATTTACATCCATAACAATTGCCATCATCAACAAATAATGTGGACTGAAATGGAATAAACAAAATCAAAGTGGCAAGGCTAACCAAAGCCATGAATTCATCACCAAATCACAGGAGACCTAACTGTGAAACAAGAATAAGCATAGCACACTACTATAACACCACGTGCAGTACACTATCTTCGTTCTTGCACTTGCAAAACCCAATTTCACAAACTCATTACTCCTCCTACTCTTCACTAGTGTTCTCCATCCATCTCATCATTCTAAATTCCTCAAATTCTCTTCACAGATTAATTTTTGTTATAGATTAAACACCTAGTGAATAATGCAAATACAGATTGGAAGGATGCAATCCTATTGTGACGAAATGCATAAGAGTGTAACGAAAAAAAAAGCAAAAATGCAGACGAGTCATTTATTGAAATCTGACTTGATTAAGATGTTTATAAATGATGATTCGGACCGGTGGAAATTCGATATACCTTGAAATGGCGGTGTGCGGCAGGCTAGGAGTCGTCGGCGTGCTGCTCACAGATCTTCTGCGCAGCGGCCGATAGTCAAAGAGGGCAGGAGATGATGTTCGCAACGGCCAAGAAGGAGAAAGGCTGGATCTTTAACATAACACGAATTCAACTCCGAAGCTCTAAGATCTTTAGAAGCAACAAAAAATAATTTCCAGAAAAATTTTAGCGACTGACCTTAGTAGAAGACAACCGGATCGGAGATCGGAGGAAGAAGAGCGACGACGGCGGATTTGGAGCAGGCAACTGCGGGCGATGGTGTGGGAAGAAATGCGTGGGGGGAGGGGGGAGGAATCCTTAGGTCGTAAGGGCATCCTTAAATGTCATATTTGCCCTTGTCTGTTGATAAATTATCAGAACGACCGAGCCGGACCAGTATAAAATGGTCCGGCTCAAGTTGAGTGAACCCAACCACAAAATGCTTGGGTTTGTTGAAAATGAGGTATTGGATTTTTATATCCATGTTAAACGGATCTTTCTCAGTTCCATTTCTAGCGTAAATAAATATTTACGACGTTACAATCATTCATTATGGCAAAAAGAGATAATATTTTCGCTCTTAACGTTTTCGTTAATTTGTCTCAGGATCAACACGAAAGAGATAAATCACGGACGGTTACTAGTCTTTGGAATAGTGACTAACACATAAGGGAGATATTTACCTCGACCTTATCGAAATTTGAACCTCAGACCTCATTATGACAACACCTCATACGCTAGCATCCGAGGAAATACGTTAGAATCACTCATACTCATAGTATTGGGGAAATGGGTTAAAAAGATGTAAAATTGATTAATATTTGAGAAAGTATTAAACTAGACAAATTTAATTTTAGGAAAGTAGGAGAATACAAAATTATATTTTAGACCAGGAATTAATTTATTTTAAATTATTTTTTTTAATTTGTTAAAGTAAAATAAAAATAATATCCACCAGGATTTTTTAGAACGACTTTAAATAATTTAAAAAGGAGATAAATCATAAGGACTTTACCTAATATAACAATCCTTTATATGGGTTAGATGATCAATGAGACATTATGCATATATTAAAATTGACCTCGTGACCTATTACAATAATATTATAAGTAGTACCAATTATATTAATCCATCAGTTAATTTTTTTTACTTGGTAGACCCCGAGTTGATCGAACAAATTATAGGGAGATAATATTATTTTGCATCTGCTACTCAATTTGTAAGGTTTTTATAAAAAGAACAAGGGAAATACAAGTAAAAAATAGATAAGAATCAAATTAGTCGTCTAATATATTACGAATCATTAGGTTGTTAAAAAGCATAAATCTCTTTCATAAATTATGTTTATTAAAAGTTATATTTAAAAAACTAATGTTAACCAATTAACCTACTTAGCACTTAAGAGGTCAAGACGAACTTGTTTTATAGTAATTAGTATTATCAATTAATTAAAATGTGATATTGTTTATCCCAAGTGTCTAGTATTGTCAACCCTACAGTAAGATAAATAAACATGGGACAAATTTTATCTTAGCATAGCGGTTCTTTACGTGGGAAAAATTAAATGTCCAATGAAACATTTTACATCTTGTAATTAGTACTATTAATAAAATAAAAAAATGATTAACTAGGTCTGATAACGTCGAATCTGAAGTGACCGGTCTGATCCTATAAAAATTTCTTACTAACTCGTTAGATAAAAATAATTAACAAGCCAGATAACATTGAATCTAGGATGACCAGTTCAGTCACATAGAAATTTTAAAAAATAATTAATGTTATTAATATTTTAAGGGTTGGATGTCTTTGATTTTTTGAAAACTTTTTTTTGCAAGATATAGAAGTTATGATGATACCACTTACCATAGTTCTTAATGAAATATTTGCAAAAGATAATGTGATCATGAAAACTTCCAAGTTTCTATAAATAGTTGACTTAATTAAATGCATAATTATCTTAATTTTGTTATAATATGTTAAATATTTTATAAAAAGATTAGCTTAAGAAAGAGTTAATGAGATTATAAGAATGAGTTTTTTGATATTGAATCTATAACTTTCAAGTTAGAAAAGCTTAAGTGTAAATCGAATGCTTAAAGACAAGTAATATGTTACTATATATCAAGAAGTTGTCAAACATATTCCCAAGAGTTATTCTTTAAACAGTACTATATGACTTTATTTAGCATTCAAGATGTTTAGAAGTATAAATGCATGAACAATCATTAGTACAATTAATATTCGTATCTAAATCTGGTCTTCCATGCTTTTAAATTTTAGCCATTGTTGTTAGGTTAACATTGCATTTGGTCTTGATATGGATGACACATTTTTCTACGCACTAGGACTGCGATCAATTTGTTTGACTACAAGAATTAGCAAGTGTTTTTCTATTGTTAGATTTCTACAAACTACCATTGTGTTGGCAAAAACAATAAAAAATAGTTGGGGTTAATATATAACACAGCGTGTCGTGAGTGGCTCTGAAGATAATATGGGGGCAATAGTAAAGATAATGTGATAGTTAAAGTCAAGGTAATATAGTGATCAAAGTCACGATGAGATAGTGGTAAAAGTCACGGTGTGCATATTCAGATGAACCACATCTTGAGAGTAAGGCCCCCAGTATAATCCCGGGCAGAATTAAATTCGGCCTGGGCTATAGAGAGCATCTCCTCATATCCTTTGAGTTATCTTATGGGCATAACTTCCAGTATAATCTCGGGTGGACCAAGAGTTGCCTGATCTACGAGGCGTAACTCCTCACTTCATGTGGGCAAAGCTCCAACATAAATCCAGGCGGACGTATACTGATAACTATGATTTTACTGCATTATTATGATTCATTTGGTTTCCTAGTTTAAATCATGGTTACATTATATTTTGTGCATCGTGTGTATTTTTGGACCTAATTACAAATTATCTTATTTTTGGTATTATTTGATGCTAATATTTGATTCTTATTTTGTAGGCATCAAAGGATCTTAGATTTGGATCTATTTGGACCGAAATTGGGCTCGAATCGGAATTCAAACAAGAAGATCAAGCTTTGGAGCATTATGGGCCGTTCATCAAGAATAGGACAGATCTGGACCATCCGTTGAAGATCTGGCCGATCCAACTTAATGGGGAGCAGATCTAAGCCATTGATGAAGATATAGAAGTTTTGATCCAGATCTGAGTTCATCCAGCCATTGATCCAGCTTAATTAATCTGGGCCGTTCATTGAAGATCGACAGATCTAGGCCATCCAGCGATGATCTGATCGATCCAACCTAAGGGAGGGTAGATCCAGACTCTAGATCAAGATCAGTACCTTCGGATCAGATTTTGGGCAAGCTTTCACCATTGATTTAGCTCCAAATTGCTCCTAGCCGTCCGTTCAAATCTGGATCAGATTTAAAACAGAAGCTACAGTTCCCTTTCTTCTTCGTCGATTCCTCCACGCACAGTAGCTTCGTCCCGGCGCGGTTTTCTCCGGATTTCGGCCCCTTTCTCTTCTCCGATCATTCTCCCGAGCTTCAACCTCGGTGAAGGACGTCCCAGCAGCTTCATCCCGATTCTCTGGAACCGATTTGGGTGTTCCCTCCGGCGCAATCTCCATTTCTTCGATACCTCTGTTCACCTCAGATTTGGAGGTGTTCTTCCAAATCTGAGCTCCGATTCCCATCAGAAACGCTAGGCGGTGGTCCTCCGGCGTTGTTGAGCTTCATCCGACCACAATTCGCAATCCGTAGCTCCCATTCCATATTCAGAGGTCAAGGATGGCAGATTTCTAGATTTTCGGCATTTTCTTGGGTTTAGGGTTATTTCAGCTCGTCGGGGGTGGTCCGTCGGTGTTGTTGAACCTTCCTTGAGCTGATATGCAGCTGAGACGATCCATTGAGGTCCAAAGTTGGGTGGTTTCGATTTTGGCACTCTTGTGTGACGGCTTGAGTGTGAAACTTGTGGAATTGATTGTGAGAATGGATTGGTTTACCATTTTATTTCATTTTAGTTCTTTTTCTTACTGTTTTATAGCTTAGAACATATTCCTTTATGTTTGTTATGGTTTAGAAAGTAATCTAGCATTTCATTTCATAGTTGAAGTTTAATTGTGTTTAATTTGTGCTTGATTAATTGTTTAGTTGAGTAGTTTTAAGTTAGGGTTTTAATTGGTGTTGTAGATCAGATTTATTTGCATCTTGTATTTCATTCCTTAGTTTAAGAGTGTGTCAATAATTTAATCTCAATGTAGGAGTGACAATGCGTTAAGGTTTGATTGTTGGCACATAGGTAGGTTTTAGTTATGCTTTAGATTAATTTTTTTACTGTTGTGTTTTCCTTTGTAGATTTATATTCAAAGCTTTAAAACCCCCAACTCCATTTTTATATCGAAAACCCCAAAAATAGGAATAAAAAGACAATCCTAGATTACATCCTACTGTTGGTTCCTCGGGATCGATCCTGGGCTCGTTACTACAGCATTATTGTTTGATTAAGGGGTTCAGTGGACATACAATTGTACAATTTGATTAGCGGATGTGACAGATTCGTTTTATCATATACCCAGCTAGAATTATAGGGTGCAACTCCCCACTTCTTATAAACAGAACTCTCAGCCTAAAGCTAATCGAATCTACGGAGCTTAATTCCTCATACTTTATGGGCGTGACTCCAAGCATATAACCGTCAAGCCTAGAGCCGATCGGATTTATGGGACTTAGCTCCTCGCCTCTTAGTATTTCTCAGAAGCAAGACTATCAACATAAACCCAGGTGGACAAAAGGCTAACCAGATCTATGTGCCTTAACTTCTCACACTTTATGGAAGTGGCTCCCAACATATAGGCATCTAACCTAAAGCCGGTTAGATCTATGAGACTTATCTCCCCAATATTTCTTACAAACAAGGCTCCCAACATATACCCGTCCGATCCTAAAGTCGGTCATATCTCTTAGGAGACAATATTGTCAAGGAATAGTGAACAACCTGTCAAAAAATAATAGTTATTCACTAGAGAATATTCCCTTATTTTGACACATGCGTGTAATGGGACCTTTCTCTGCATAGAGGAGAGTCACTGTATGTCCTCCATTACCGACATATTCTGATACTAAACATTCTCTGTCGTCTTATTATTACGGAGGTTACGAGAGGTGGTATAAAAGGAGGTCTCCCTCCGTTGGCCAGATATGCTTTCACTCACGCAAGCTCGTACACACGCATCTGTTCTACTATTCATCTTCTCTTCCACTTTTTGACCACTGTTCTGACTTGAGGGTTGGAGTGCTTACTTCAAGGATTCTCTCCCTGGTTCTCGCTCTAACGTTTCCCTTTGCTCTCTCTATGATGTGCGTAAACAGGGGTACCCGGTGTTATCTCTTCTCCAACTCAAAGTCTATTCATAGTCAATAGTAGCGTCATCTACCCAGCGCCATCTTCTCCGATTTTAGACAGGATCAAATTGGCGTCGTTTGTGAGAACTTCGTCTAAATCTGAAATGCGGAGATGGAAGAAACTGGACGATTTACCACAATAGGGCATGTTGGAACCCCAAGGTTGTTTTAGTGTGATCAACAAGTTAAGTTATGTCATGTGTGTTTTTAGCCTTGTGTCTAAGTGTGCAGGAGCTTAGGAGCACAGACTCGAGCAGAAGACGCAGCTAGCGAGAAGGACGGCACGCGACACGTTCGAGGGATGAGGCGCTGCGAAATAGTACACCGGCGGACGAGAAGGAAGCGTGCGGTGGTTCCGAGGGACGAGAAGTCGGAGCGGAAGACTGCTCGAGGAGCAAGAGATGCAGCTAACGAGAAGGTCGGCACGGGGTGCGACTGAGGGACGAAGACTACGGATGAGTACGTTGACGGACGAGAAGGAAGCACGCGACGATTCCGAGGGACGAGAAGCCGGAGCGGAAGCCCGCTCAAGAAGGCCGGAAGTTGAGTTCAGGTGAGCTCTTTTCCGGATGGCCGAGATCACCCAAGCTAGCGGAGCCGGAGTGAAAGATCCAGACCGAGACGAGCTGAACCGGAGCATAGGTTCCGGACCGAGAAAAGTCAACTCTATTGACTTTCCTGGTCCGAGCGCCCGGATTAGTCCGGGCCGCCCGGAATGCTTCCGGGCGCCCAGACCCGACTTTTTAAACGGATCGAGTTTTGACTCGATCTGAACTTTAGGGGATAAAGTTTATCCCCCCAGGGCGCCCAGAACCCTTCGGGACGTCCCGACCAAGGCTATAAATAAAGCCTTGGTCCAGAAGCTTATCATCGATCACAAGTAATTCATTTCCAACACTTGTAGGCTTTGATTTAGAGTTGAGCTTCTATTTTCTGTGCTTCATCGTTGTACGAGGCTTCTCCGCCTGAAGGAGTTTTTAGTGCGATCATTTCCCTTGGATTAACAACCTCCCCGGTTGTAACCAAGTAAATCTCGGTGTGCCTCGTCCTTTCTGGTTTTTTTGTTTAAGTTATAATTTATGCAAGTGTACTATTGAAAGATCGAGAAGGGTTGCGTTTTTATTTTTGCAAGCTATTCAACCCCCCTTCTAGCCGACCCAGGGGTCTAACAAGTGGTATCAGAGCCGAGGCATTTCAGGAGGACTAACCGTCAAATGAAACAACGAGATGGCCGGAGCTAATATCTACCCACCAACTTTCGAGGGGGGAGTTCGCTTTTTGGAAGCGATGAATGCAGGTTTATTTTAAAACTGATTTTAGTATTTTTATTAATTATGAAATATGGTTATGAAGCACCGAAGAACACGAACGGAGAAGAAATAAAAAACGCCTCTGGACTGATGAGCAGCACGACGAATTCATGGCAAACGGTAAGGTTGAGTCCAGTCTTTTGAGCGTGTTACCTGCCAAGGATCTCGACAGAGTCGGAACGTACAAAAGCGCAAAAGAACTTTGGGAAAAGTTCTTAAGGCTTTACGAAGAACCACTTGAAGTTGAATCTAACTCCTCGATGGACACCGAGCCGCCGACAGAAGAGTCCGAGATCAAGGAAATTGCCGAAACAGCAATCATAGCTAAAGACCCACCTAAAGATGAAGAAACCTCATCCGAGATGAGTATCGATAAAGAGGGAGAGTCTTCAGAAGAAAACAAATCAACAGGAGGAGAATCAACAGCCAAAAAGGTAAGTCAGGTATGACCTCCATCTCTTGACCAGTTGATTTGTCCAATCAAGACATTATCGAAAGATTTTTTTGAAATAGAAGTTATATTATCAAAAGATTTTTTCGAATTAGAAAATTTATTGTCAAAAGATTTTTGCAAATAAGAATTTATGTTATCAAAATATTCTTGTGAATTAGAAAAATTATTAACTAATAGTAAGTTAAAAGAAACGCAATCAATAGCTTGTCAATTAAAGAATCTTGACAAACTAATAATAGATAATAACATGATACAATTTTCTGCATGCTTAATATTGTTTGCTTCAAATATGAAAACTTGTGATTTGAAAAATTAATGATAGATTAAAATGGAAATTTAAATATTACAATATTAGAGAATTGGATCTAAATTAAAAAAAAACTTAATTTTAGTGCTTTCAGCGAGAAAATTAGACATCGAATTTCTTTATAAGAGTTTGTCTAAGGAAGTGGTTGTTGCTCTAATAACCAAGAAGACCTAGTGTCTCACCACTACCTGGAAGCCAAAGTATTGAAATAAAAATGTTTAATTAACTTTCTGATAAAAAGCATTAAGGTTGAAATTTATAATGCTTTAAAAAAAGTTTTTTAAACATGTTTTGGAAAGTTTTCAGAAAAATTCTCTTTCATAAATTGTTTTTTTTTTTGGAAAAATTCTCAGAAGATATTTTTGCCTAAGATAAATTTATTTTTCTGTTGCAAAATATCTAACTTAGAATTTTGTTTAACTTAGAAATTTTTCTTTTACTTAGAAATGTTTTCTAAAAGTTCTTTAAAATAATTTTCAAAAGTTTCTAAGTTATAACCCTTAGATTTTTTTCTTGGAACCCCATTTTTTTATGTGATCAAAGGGGGAGAAGGAAAAGTATAAGTTTAGGGGGAGGTAGACCAAAATTAAAAATTCTATCTATTTGCACTTAATTGCAAAATTAGTTAGTTTAATTTTTATGTCTATTTTTACCCTAACTTAACTTGGGTTGCTCACATCAAAAAGGGGGAGATTGTTGGAACTCCAAGGTTGTTTTGGTATGATCAACAAGTTAAGTTAGGTTCTGTGTGTTTTTAACCTTGTGTCTAAGTGTGCAGGAGCTTAGGAGCATAGGTACTCGAGCGGAATATGCATTTAGCGAGAAGGATGACATGCGGTGCGTCCGAGGGATGAGGCGCTATGGAAGAGTACACTGACGGACGAGAAGAAAGCGTGCGGTGGTTCTGAGGGACGAGAAGCCGGAGCGGAAGACTGCTCGAGGAGCAAGAGACGCAGCTAGCAAGAAGGTCGACATGGGGTGCGACTGAGGGACGAAGACTGCGGATGAGTACGCTGGCGGACGAGAAGGAAGCACGCGGTGATTCCGAGGGACGAGAAGCCGAGCGGAAGCCCACTCGAGAAGGCCGGAAGTTGGATTCGGGTGAGCCCTTTTTTGGATGGCCGAGATCACCCAAGCTAGCAGAGCCAGAGCGAAAGACTCAGACCGAGACGAGCTGAACTAGAGCAGAGGTCCCGGACCGAGAAAAGTCAACTCTGTTGACTTTCTTGGTCCGGGCGCCCGGACCCTACTTTTTGACCGGATCAAGTTTTGACTCGATCTGAACGTTAGGGGATAAAGTTTATCCCCGTAGGGTGCCCGGAATCCTTCGGGGCGCCCCGACCAAGGCTATAAATAAAGCCTTGGTCCAGAAGCTTATCATCGATCACAAGCAATTCATTTCCAACACTTGTAGGCTTTGATTTAGAGTTGAGCTTCTGTTTTCTGCACTTCATCATTGTACGAGGCTTCTCCGCCTGAAGGAGTTTTTAGTGCGATCATTTTCCTTGGATTAACAACCTCCCCGATTGTAACCAAGTAAATCACGATGTGCCTTGTCCTTTCTATTTTTCTGTTTAAGTTATAATTTATGCAAGTGTACTATTGAAAGATCGAGAAGGGTTGCGTTTTTATTTTTGTAGGCTATTCAACTCCCCTTCTAGCCGGCCCAGCGGTCCAACAGGGCATACTCATACCGAGTGGTGTGAAAGCTCGCTTCAGGTTCCTATTACCTCCCAAATGTAGATGAAAAGACTTTGGAGTGGCCTTAGAACACAAATCATCTGCAACCCTATAGAGCTTAAGAGTACGCCTGTAATGAATTAATGTATTATGTTAAATACTTACACTTATAGGTAAATTTATCTCAAGAGCCCTATGCCCCAAACTCTTGAGTTATTGGACCGAGTTATAAGCAAGCATGCTTTCGTGCCTATGCCCCAGACTCTTGAGTTGTTCGATCGAGTTATAAGCGAGCATATTCTCACGCCTATGTCCCAGACTCTCAAGCCGTTCAACTAAGTTATAAGCGAGCATGCTCTCATGTCGATGTCTCAGGCTCTCGAATCGTTCAGCTGAGTTATAAGCAAGCATGCTCTCGCACCTAAGTCTTGAGCCGTTCGATCGAGTTATAAGTGAGCATGTTCTCGTGACTATGTCCCAGACTCTCGAGTCATTAGATTGAGTTATAAACGAGCATGCTCTTGCGCCTATATCCCAGACTCTTGTATCATTCGGTTGAGTTATAAGCGAGTATGCTCTCACACCTAAGTCCTAGACTCTCGTGTCCCCAACCGAATTATTTTGCACAGCAGAGATATAAGCATGCTCGCTCATGCGCATAAGTTCTTGACCTTCGAGTCACTCGACATTCCTTACAAATCGTCGCTCGCTAGGCACACTGCATGGAGTGTTGCTCATGGAGAACTCATCTTATAAATATAATTGTTCCATCAGTAACAAAAAGTATGGGAAGAATAAAAAAACTGAGATAACACAATGATTGCAAATGTATGTTTATAGCTTCCTACCCCCCCCCCCCCCCAGCTCATGATACAAGTATTGTTACATTATCTAATCAATTGAGTTTGATGAAGAGGTTGGCCGAGAATTCATTTAAAATTCATTAGCGATCTAAGGATCATTTAGGTGGATCGACCGATAAGTATCCTGCCTCGTGGAGCTACGTGACTGCCCCATCAGCTTCATATGAAAGCATCTTTATAGTACGTTAGTTAAATTCTTGAAATTGAAGGTAGGTCGTTCGCCTACCTCAAACTGTTCATCATCTCCTACCTTGTAAACTGCTAATTCATACTAGGAAGCCATCAGTTCGGACCTGGCCAGCCCCAGCTCAGCTTGTAGAGAATCAAGTTTGATATCCTAGACATCCAAGTTCCTCTATTGGTCTAGTATCAATAGATTCTTGTTGGTGTAGTGGGACTGACAAGAGGGGGGTGAATTACTTACAAGAAAAATAAACCCCTTTCTTGATCCTTTGATTAGTAGCACAATAACAATAATAAAAGAAATAACAACTTAAAAAGAGTAGGTAAAAGGTCAGATTTTTACTTGATTACAACTTAGGTGGTTGTTAATCCAAGACATTGAAAAGCACTAGAAGATCTCCTTCGTTGAAGGTGGAGAAGCCTTTTACACACGTTGACAGCTCAAGAATGACTAGGGAAGATAATACAGAAGTTGTTATATATTTTCTAGGTCTTGGGGTCTTTTTATAGCTCCTGAAAATCTTATCCAAGGCTGAAAGACACCTCCAGGGAGGCAAGCGAAGATAAGGTTTTATCTTTGCTAACTGTTACATTTTGCCCACTCTAAGGCACCTTCCATGGGTGGTTGAAGGTGCCTTCAACAGGGTTCCAACCAAATTGAGAGCGCCTCCAACAACTCCACAGCTCCCCATTGGCTCTTTCGCTGCTCCGATGCCTTGGATAATTTCATCCATTCAGAATCGGGCTCATCCAAACTCATCTTCTGACATTCTCCTCGAGCAGGCTTCCTCCCCAACTTCTCGTCCCTCAAATGTCGTGCACATCCTTCTCATCCACTGGTGTACTCTTCTGCAACACCTCGTCCCTCGGATGCACCGAACCCATCAACTATTTTCCCGTATCATCCGAACCATCTTTTGGCCTTCTCCTCGAGTAGGCTTCCTCCCTGGCTTCTCGTCCCTCGAGCGTCGCATACGTCCTTCTCGTCCACCGGTGTGCTCTTCCACAACACCTCGTCCCTTGAATGCACCGAGTCATCGACTCTTTTCCCGTGTCATCCTTCTTGCTAACTATGTGTTCTGCTCGACTTCTTGTATTTCTAAGCTCCTATACACTTAGACATAAGGATCAAACACACACATGACCTAACTTAACTTGGTTAACCATATCAAAACTATAATGAGATACTTATAATCTCTCCTTTTTTAATGTACATCAACCCAAGTTCAAGTTAGGGTTAAAAATACAATAACATAACTTATGTAAAGAAGTTGCAATTAGAATCAAATATTGTAATGAATTAAGCAATAAAAATCGTAATGAATTAAGCAATAAGCAATAAACTTCTTACTCCCCTTTAACTTGTACTTACTTCTCCCCCTTTGATCATATCAAAATAAAATTTGGAGAAAATAAAATAAACTATTAGAAAATTTGAAATATTTTTCTAGGGGTACTTAACAAGAATTATTAGTAAGCTAACATGTTTTAGATATAATTTTCAAACATTTAATAACTTCATAGAAAATGACTTAACGATAATTTTTTAAAAAAATATTTTACTAATTGAGACAAATAAATAAATAAAAATAATAAAAATAAAATTTAATCTAACAAAGATTTTAGAACTCAATATAGGTTCATATCTACTGAATTTATTAAAAAATTTAGAGATACATAGTTTTTAGGGATTTTCCTAATTTGTCCTTGGTTATTTCCTATGTACCAATCAATTCTATCATTATTTTTTAATGCTGATCGATTTTCGAAAGATATTCGAACTCAAATATGCATAGTTATTTTCTAGTTTTTCTATCTGTGCTTTCAATTTTTCATTTTCTAACTTTAGATTATCAAACATGTCTAAGGGGCATGACTTTGCTAAGTTTAATTTTAACCTAGCATTATCTTTTTCGAATTATACTATGTTTTTTGAAAGCATTTTAATAAATTGGAAAGATTATTTGGGAGAAAATGCATGTACCTCACTTACCTCGTGTTCTGATGCTCTCCCTTCATCGTAGCTTTTTTTTGAAGATCCTCCCTCTTCATCAATACTCATCTCTGAGCTGCTTTCATCTTCTCCTTGGTGGTTTGCCATTAGAGCTAGTCTATCATAGACTTTGATCTTGGATTCAGAGGATGATGACTCATCCCATGTGACCTTCAGATTCTCGTGCTTTAATCTTGTTGGTATTTTGCCCTTGTCCTTCTCCTTCTCCTTCAGTTCGGGGCAGTCATCCTTAATGTGCTATTCTCCTTGACAGTTGTAGCATCGAACCTTCCTTTTGCTCCAAAAGTGATTTCTCGCCTGTGACTTATTAAATTTATTTGATTTAATAAATTTACTAAATGTTCTTACTATTAGGGTCACTTCGTCTTCATCAATTGACGCTTCGGAGTCTGGATCATCCGTTCTTATCTTCAGAGCGATGTTCTATCTGGGCTCCTTTGATTCTGCACATCTAGATTCATAAAGTTCCAAAGTAGAAAATAAACTTTCTAATGTGCTTACCTCTAGATTTTTAGAAATATAATAGGAGTCGACAATTGAGGACAATTCAAGTGTCCTTGGAAAATCATTTAATGCGTACCTTAGGGAATCTCAGTTTGTTACATTTTCTCCGAGATTTGTGAGTTCGGTGATCAACTCCTTCAATTTAGCATGTAGTTGCACTACTGATTCTCCTTCTTTCAGTTGGAGGTTGATCAGTTAGCTCCAGAGCAGATCCTGTTTCACGAGCTTGACTTTGGGCGTACCTTCATGTAGCTCTAGGAATTTCTCCTAAAGTTTCTTTGCTGATTTGTAGGTGTCGATTTTGCTGACTTCTTGCAGAGATAGCATGCTCAGCAGATAGAATTCGGCTCGTCCATTTGCTACGAAGTTCGTTTGCTCCTTCTTGGTCCACATATACTCTTATTTTTCTACTCCTTGTTGGTCTTTGGGAGCTACAAAGTCATATTTAATTATCAAAAGAATTTCAAAATTAGTTTTAAAAAATACCTCCATGCATTTCTTCCATAACTCGAATTCTCCCTCGAATTCGGCGGGTAGAGCAACAAGTAATTCATCTTTTCCCTTGCAAGATTAACATCCAACATCTTTTATAGGGACAAGTGGTAGGCATTGGTAGATAGTAGAGGCAACTCTAAATATGAGGGAATTAAATCAACAATGATTTGGTTTGATGTCACTTGTTCAATCCTCCCTGTTTTTCCAATATGTAATGGAACTTGTTCAATATCCTTATTAAATCTACAACTGTAACTGTCAAGTGTGGAAGATGATTGTCCCTTCAGGACGGTGCGGTAGTTGAGGCATGGATTGTTATCATATGAGGTCTTAGGATCGAAACTTGGCACGCCCGACCATGTCTTTCCTCATATCTTGGCCATCTGCACTAATGGCTAGTAGCCACCCATAATTTACCTCCTCCGTGTTAGTCTAGGGACGGGTTGGCAAAGGTGCTGGGAGCGAGCGAATCACCTTTTTTGCCACATAAGATGTTGTTTGCCGAGTCCCATCTGCACTTCCCGAATTTACCTTAGTGATTGATGAGAAATTTTTATAAGATCGGACTGGTCACTTTCAAGATTAATCATTTTAAGAGCCGGATACCTAGATTAAACTTCATAGAGCTCATCAAACATGCAAATCAATCTATTTGTAATACTAACTTTGCCCCAAAAGTATTACATATATTCCAATGTGCATTCAGTTGATCCAATGCTATGCCTAGAATCTATAAAGTTGTAAGTTGCATTAAACTTTGACACTGTACCTTGGTTTTCAATGTAGTAGTCGACAAACCATAATATTATTACTTTGAATTCACATGCCCCCTTAGGACTTAAATCATAGTTAAAAACATCATGCTAGTGACCATACATTTGAAGAATTTCTCATAGAGGGCCATCATAGAATGATGATGAAGTGTGAAAATCTAATGACGACAAGTGAATATGTGAGCGACCAAGGACAAAACTTTAGAGTTGGGTGGCAATGACCTAAACTGAACTATCACCCAATAATAAGTTCAACTCTCACTCTATTTATCAAGGCAATCAATTGGGCTATGTTAGTTGAAATGGCCTACCAAAGAGGGATATTTGGAACATCGAATAGGGCGGGCACCATTTCAACAACGACGATAATAAATGAACCTCTTTTGATTTTTAACAATAAAACTAAGCTTCTCTATTAATCTCTATATTTTAGTCTCACATTTTTTTTTTTTGCAAAGTTTCTTAAAGGCTATGTAATATAGTGTGATAATTTGCTTCTACAAATCAGTACTACACGAAAAAAGTGTAACTCAATACACCTAAAAGCCTAAGAGATTGAATTTCATTTTGTTATTTTCAAACAACTTTAGTATAATATTTGTCTTTCAATAACATTAGTGTATCTGTAGTAAAAGGTTATAACACTCATCTAAATAGTCTAGTATTATCAGTCCCTGAGTTAGATAACAGGTAGATAAATCATGAAAGCTTCGTCTAGTAACAGTAGTGTATGTAGGGGGTGAGGTAATCCACAGGACTTCAACACCCGCTGGGAAGCAATGACATTGGTTTATAATGTTAGGGAAACAATGTCTTCCATGTTGAATTAAACCATATTATTTTGATGGTTTAGCAATATATTTGATTTTGTTACATCTAGTGTAGGTTTGTTATGTTAGGATGACTTTAGCACTCAAGGGAAGGTGGCTCAGATTGAGTGGTAATTGGAGTTCTTGAGAATAAGGAGTCTAAATCAAGGAAGAGTTTGATGAACTTAAGGGCAGAGGTTGAAGATAAGGGAAAGCTCAAAGTACTCGAGGGTGAGGACCCTTAATTAAGGAAGAATTTATGAACTTGAGAGCAGGAGGCTTTGATCAAGAGGATGCTTGGAGTAATTACTCAGCAAGATTAAGAGCAGGAGGTCCTGATCAAGTGGATGCTCAGAATACTCAACGAAGAACCTAGATTGAAGAAGATCTTAAGAAGTTGAGGATAGGAGACCTAGATTGATGATGCATAGACTTGAAGGACTTGAGAGGTGTATTTCTATATTGATCCTGCCTGAAATCGAGGGAGATGACATACTGGGTAGATGACGCTGCTATTGACTATGAATAGACTCTGAGCTGGAGAAGAGATGACATCAAGTAGCCCTGTTTATGCACACCACAGAGAGAGCAAAGGGAAATATTAGAGCGAGAACCAAGAAGGGGGTCTCTGGTGCAAGCACTCCAACGCTCAAATCAGAACAATGGTCAAAAAGTGGAGGAGAAGATGAACAGTAGAGTAGATGCGTGTGTACGAGCTTGCATGAATAAAAGCGTACCTAGCCAACAGAAAGGACCCCTTTTTATATCGCCTCTCATAACCTCCGTAATAATGAGACGATACAGAATGTTTGGTATCAAAACACGTCAGGTAATGGAGGATGCACAACGGTCCTCCTCTATGTAGAGAAATGTTCCATTACATGCATGTGTTAGAATAACGGAATATTCTCTAGTGAATAGTTGTTATTCTCTAACAGGTTGGTGTGATTCCCTTATAATATTGTCTCCTAAGAGATTCAGCCAGCTCTAGGGCTAGACAGGTATATGCTGAGAGCCTTATTTGTAAGAAATATTGGGAAGTGGGGAGATAAGTCTCATAGATCCGACCGACTCTGGGACTGGACGACTACATGCTAGGAGCCACGTTACAAAGTATGGAGAGTTAAGCCCCGTAGATCTGGTCGGCCCTATATCCGCCCAGGATTATGCTGATATTCTTACTTTTGAGAAATAATGAGAGTTGGGAAGCTAAGTCTCATAAATTTGATCGGCTCAAGGGTCGAGTGGCTATATGCTAATAGTTACGCTCATAAAGTGTGGGGAATTAAGCTCGGTAGATCTAGCTGGCTCTAGGCTGGGAGTTCTATTTATAAGAAGTGGGGAGCTATGCCCCATAATTCTGGTCGGGTATATGCCCACTTGAATTTATGTTGGGGCTTTGCCCACATGAAGTGAGGGGTTACACCCCATAAATCCGGCCGGCTCTTTGTCCGCCCGAAATTATGCTACGAGTTATGCCTATAAGATAGCCCATAGGATATGAGGAGATACACTCCATAACCACTATAAGAAATTTTAGATTTAACCACACCTAATAGACAACAGTTTTTCGAGAAACTGTTGTCTTTTTGCCATTTAACAACGGTTTTATTAAAAATCGTTGTTGTTCACCATAATTTTTTTTAAATGACAACAGTTTTTAAAAAACTGTTATCTAATGTATGTCAAAGACAACAATTTTTAAAAAACTGTTGTCTAATGTATGTCAAAGACAACGGTTTTAAAAAACTGTTGTCTTTTAGTGTTGCTTATGTGATAATATACAACAGTTTTATTAAACTATTGTCTATTGAATATTGTTGAATTATAAAAACACAACAGTTTTTTTAACTTCGTTAAAAAAACCTAAAACCCACTCTGACTCCTCCTTCGCGACTCCTCCGTGAATTTTTAAAACCAAGGTTTCTTATTTTTCCCTTACTTTCCCTTCTCCACCGAATTCCTTAATCCCGAGCCCTCACTCCCGCGACACCGCCGAACCCCTTTCTTCATCGCTGACTTCTTCCCCTAAGCCTCACCTCGCGACGCCGCCCTCTCCATCCTCCCTTCCCTCTCGCGAGTTCCTGGGCGTTGCCGGCCTCTCCTCACGCCAACATCAGAGATGAGCCCCAGCCGCCGGTCTCCTCTCTTCCTTGTGTGCGAGCAGGCGATCTTCTTCTTTCCCTCACGCGGACAACACAGCAGCGATCCTTCTCCCTCGCTCGAGCACTGCGGACCACAACCGTCGATCCTCTTCTCTCCGAGCCGTGCCTTAACTGGTCAGGCAAGTATACTTCCATGTGATGGTATGAGATCTGTGAGGTGATGATTAGGTTGTTAGGAGGAGTCTAATTTCTTGTTGGTGATGCCCAATTTGTGGATTGAGTCGCGATTGGATCTTCTGCCGTGATGCTCTAGCCTTCCTATGCGATGTTCGGGTTTTTTTTTATCGGATTTGGGGGCTTTAGGGTATTGGTGGAGAATGCTTTTGTTCTTTTCCTTCTTGCTTTTGAATCTGTGGAAGTAGATCGTTGGATTTTGATTTGGTGAGTTGATGACTGGGCTTTTGTCAAGATAGAAACCCATAAAGATTAGGTTTGATCTAAGCAACAATGATTCCTCTTCGATACTTTGACTTTTCATTTATTCCCTTTGTATTGATCTTGAATACATGCACTCGAGCATTGACACTCTGAATGGATGCTTGATATCCTTTGATCGTGAGTAAAATTTTTTTAGAAGTAGCCATGATAGGCACTTGGATCCACACTCGTGTCAGATAATCACACCTGGTCCGAATATCATTTCCTTCCTTAATAAATACTGATTATACCACAAATTCCTTCAAAGGGGTTTCACGATGTTGTGGTGATTATTGTTATCTTTCATCATGTGCAAATTCCATGGCATACGTGCAACATATGAAGACTAATTATGCTTGGTGTAGCATGGAATGATAATTGCAATTGTACAGTTCTGTGCACTACATTGTCTGATGTTACAAGGCTGCAGCTAGATATTGTTCATGCTATGGCTAGGTGATCCGGCGGTAAGAATGGGGGACCCACTTCCTGAAGGGTCTCAGCTTGAGGACCGATGAAGGGCTGACTAAGCGGTTAATGGCCGCGCCGAGCAGCTGAGTAGGTCCGAGCGGAGCTAGAGATAACCCATCCATGGGCTTGGGTTTCCGACGCCAAGGCAGGATGATCGAAGGGCCGAGCGGGAGTCCGCTCGGTCGGGGCCAAAGGGCCGAGCGGGTTGTCCGTTCGGCCCAGATAAGGGCGAGGGTACAAAGGTAGCCGAGTGGCCTATGCGCTCGGCTCGGGATATGAGATATCAGCCGAAGCATGTCTGATGATTAAGCCGTACACAAGATCGCACGATGGAGGATCTTGCCGTCACATCATGGAAAGGTTGATACAGTAGCAGTATGGCCTCATGAACGTCTTCCTGACAGATCCATATCTGGGCATGGCCCTTCTGACAGATCCATACCTGGGCATGGTCAAAGGCAGGTGGTTGCTTTGATTGGCGCGCCCAGGCTTCTTCGAGAGGTCTATATATGGCCTCCATTTCTTCACCAGAGGTATGAAAGAGTCTTCATCTTGAGGCCACCTTTTTGTTATTCCTCGCCTGACTTGAGCGTCGGAGGGCCGTCGCCGGGACACCCCTCCCGGCTCGGTTTTGCTGCAGGTTCACCGGAGCACTCAAGGATCCAGCAGGGAGCGCCACGTGCCCAGTGTCCGTTGACTCCTGGTTCGGACAGGATCAAATTGGCGCCGTCTGTGGGAACGCTCCTGCATTCGAACGGGAACGATGGACGAGGCTGGACGACAACACACGGTGGCGCTTTCAACAGAAGAACTCGATGCTCTGGTCGAGATGAGGGCCGCCAAACTGGTGGAGCAAAAACAGAAAGCAGCGGCCGGAGCAACAAGCAACATCTGCGTCGGGTGGCCGAGCGGAAGCACCTCAAACCACCGTTGCATTCCCTCGGGCCTTATTTCGCACCCCTGAAGCCGCACCAACTCGAAGAGATAGAGGCTCTTCTTCAGACGAAATGCCAAGGCGGGATGACAGAAAAGGGAAAGCTCCCCGGGCGGACTCATCTCCCGAGCGGATCAATCACCAATTCTCGGAGGTTATTCTACGAGACCCTCTACCCAAGCACTACGTGCCTCCGACGATCGGCGAGTACAACGGAACAACGGACCCGGATGATCATCTGGGTAAGTTTGATAACACAGCTACACTCCATCAATATACAGATGGAGTAAAGTGCCGCGTCTTCCTTACGACTCTCTCGGGATCGACTCAACGGTGGTTTCGGAGGCTGCCGGACGGATCCATCACTAGCTTCAAGGACTTCCGAACGACCTTCCTCCACCACTTCGCTAGCAGTCGGCGTTATCAGAAGACAAGTGTCAGCTTGTTTGCCATCAAGCAAGAGTCGAGAGAATCGCTTCGAGCTTACATCCAGCGATTCAACCAAGTGGCGATGGATATCCCAACGGCCACATCGGAGACGATGATGAATGCCTTCACGCAGGGCCTTGTGGATGGGGACTTCTTCCGGTCGCTCATCCGAAAGCCGCCCCGAGATTATGATCATATGCTACATCGGGCCAACGAATACATAAATGTGGAAGAAGCACAAGCCGCCCGGAAAAAGGAAACTCCTACCGAGCGGACACCTATTCATGCCGAGCGGAAACAACACGCCGCTCAGCAGCCACCTAGAGGACTAAGGGCCGAAGCAATCCGATCCCCCCACGCCAGGTCGCACGTACAAGAAGTGGCTGCCGCTCGGCCCAAGCCAAAGAAGAGGTGGACCCCTATGTTCTGCTCCTTCCACCAGACGGATACGCATAACACGAGGGATTGTCGAAGTCTTCCTTTCGTGGCCAATCCCATTCCCAGGAATGCCGAACGACGGTCTCCTCCCATCGGCAGGAGACCAAGGACCCATGAAGCTGACCGGACCCGCACCGAAAGGCGACATCAACAGACACCCGATCGGCATCGATCCCTAAGGCAGGAGAATCGCCGAGCGTCAAGAGAACGATCCCGGCCGTCCGCGCGGGAAGAGGAAAATAGAAGCAATACCTCCCGAGGCGAGATCAACGTTATTGCTGGTGGGCCGACCGGAGGAGACTCCAACCGAGCCAGAAAGGCGGGCGTCCGGCAGCTCCAGATCCACGCGGTCGGTTGTAGCCAAGAGCGGGCAAGTGGACCGGAAATCACTTTCGGCCCCGGAGACTTAGAAGGAGTAGAAGTGCCCCACGATGACGCTCTGCTCATTAAGGCGGTAATAGCAAATTATACTATTCACCGCATATTTGTTGACACAGGGAGCTCGGTCAACATCATATTTAAGAAGGCGTTCGATCAGCTGTAAATTGATCGAGCTGAGCTGCTGCCCATGACAACAAGTCCAGCCGGTCGGACAGATCCGGCTGGCTACCTCGCTGGGAGAGGAGCCGCTCAGGAGGACCAGGACAATAAATTTCGTGGTGGTTGACTCTCCCTCGTCCTACAACGTCATTTTGGGACGACCAGCGCTCGGCGAATTCCGAGCGGTCGTCTCAACCTTCCACCAGAAGATGAAGTTCCCCGTCGAAGACAAAGTGGGAGAAGTACGGGGAGATCAATTAGCAGCTCGGCGATGCTATATCGAGATGGTCCGAGCAGAATCCAACTCTGCTCGGAAGACACCTCGAATCGAGGTAAATGTCATCACCGAGAAACCTCCTGCTTTAATTTATGATGAAAAGGAGGAGGTTCAGATCCATCCGACTCGATCGGAGGCCACGACTTTTATCGCCTCTGATCTGGAGGAGGAGCAGAAGGAGGAACTGATCCAATGCCTCCAACGAAATCATGATGTCTTCGTCTGGTCGACACATGAGTTCCCCGGAATTTCGTCGAGCCTGGCTCAGCATGAACTGCATGTCCGACCGGACGCTCGGCCAGTGAAGCAGAGGAAAAGGGATTTCAGTGCCGAGCAGAAAGCCATCATCCGGGCGGAAGTACATACGCGAGAAGTGCAGTTCCCGAGCTGGCTGGCTAACGTAGTATTAGTCTCCAAGCCGAGCGGCAAGTGGAGAGTCTGCATCGACTTTCGGGACTTAAACAAAGCGTGCCCCAAGGACTTCTATCCTCTGCCCCGGATAGATCAGCTGATGGACTCTACGGCCGGCTGCGAATTAATTTGCATGCTTGACGCCTATCAAGGATATCATCAAGTGCCGCTCGCCCGGGAAGATCAAGAAAAAGTAAGCTTCGTAACGACCGACGGCACATATTGCTATAATGTGATGCCGTTCGGATTGAAGAATGCCGGGGCCACCTATCAACGCTTGATGAACAAAGTGTTCAAGGAGCAGATCGGGCGTAATCTGGAAGTCTACGTGGACGACATTCTTATCAAATCCGTCCGAGCGGCCGATCTTTTCCAGGATATGGAAGAAACCTTCCGAACGCTGCGCAAATATGGAGTCAAGCTAAATCCCCAGAAGTGCCTGTTCGGAGCAAAAGGAGGGCGTTTCTTAGGGTACATAGTGACCGAGCGGGGAATCGAAGCAAATCCCAGCAAGGTGAAAGCTCTGTAAGACATGCCGCCCCCAAGAAATACAAGAGAAGTGCAGAGGTTGACCGGTCGGATAACTGCTTTGTCCAGATTCATCTCCAAAACCGCCGACCGGAGCCTTCCATTCTTCAAGATCCTGCGCAAGGCTACTAAGTTTCAGTGGGATGAAGAATGTGACAGAGCGTTCGAAGAATTGAAGACATATCTCAATTCTCTGCCAGTGTTAGCCAAGCCGATCGGGGGTGAGTCACTTTATATTTATTTGTCATCGACTGAGCATGCTGTAGGCTCAGCACTTGTGAGGGCAAGCGGTGAAGAGCAGCCGATGTATTTTCTAAGCCACATTTTAAAAGATGCTGAATCTCGTTACACCGGACTCGAGAAGTTGGCTTTTGCTTTGGTTCTAGCCGCTCGGCGCCTTCGACCGTATTTCTTGGCTCACACCATCATTGTCCGGACGAACAGTCCACTCGGAAGAGTACTGTTGAATCCAGAAGCGTCCGGACGGCTCATCAAGTGGACGACAGAATTAAGTGAATTTGACATCCAATATCAGCCCCGCTCGACGATCAAAGCCCAATCCTTGGCTGATTTTGTGACCGAAGTGCAAAGGCCAGAGCCGGAAGCTATGTGGAGAATATATGTGGACGGGTCCTCCACTCGGCTCGGAAGTGGGATTGGAATATTGCTGCTCTCGCCTCAAGAAGAGAAGATGCACCTATCCGTCCGGCTGGATTACAAAGCTACCAACAACGAAGCAGAGTATGAGGTCCTCATAGCCGGATTGCAGGCAGCCCAGCATGTGGGTGCCGGTCGGGTGACTCTCTATTCGGATTCACAATTGGCCGCTCAACAACTTTCTGGCACCTTTGAAATCAATAGTGTTCGGCTTAAACTCTACGTTGAGGCCTTTGAAAAACTCAAAGCTATTTTCCGAGAGGTCCTTATACAGAAGATCCCCCGAACGGAGAACCAGACAGCAGACGAGTTAGCCAAACTCGCGAGTTCAATAACACCAGTTGCCATTCAGCCACCAATTGAAAAAGTACTGCTGGTGGCGCACGTCGATCGGATGCAAGGCCTCACGTTTCCAAGCGACTGGAGGACACCTATTATAGAATTTCTCCGTTCGGGCACCGCACCCTCCGATGAATATGCAGCCCGGCTCCTCAGAAGAAGAGCCGGTCGGTTTACACTCATCGGAGATCAGCTTTACAAGAAAGCTTTCTTGCGTAAGCTTGGAGGACTCAGCTTACATCCTCCAAGAAGTACATCAAGGGTCATGCGGGGGTCATCCGGGCGGGCGCTCATTGGCCAAGAAGATCCTCTTGGCCGGATACTTTTGGCCAACTTTACAAATAGATGCCGCTCGGACAATATCTACCTGCCTTTCATGCCAGAAGTATCACAACTTCTCCCACCGACCGGCCGAAGAAATGAAGGCAGGTCCGTTCGACCAATGGGGAATGGATATTGTCGGTCCATTTCCGATGGCGGCCGGGCAGAGGAAATTCTTACTAGTGGCGATAGACTATTTCTCCAAGTGGGTGGAGGCCGAGCCGCTAGCAAAGATCACTGAACAAATGGTTAAAAAATTTATCTGGCAACACATCATTTGTCGGTTCGGCATCCCTCGCCGACTAGTGTCCGACAACGGGCGGCAGTTCACAGGGAAGATGTTAGAGGATTGGTGCAAGAGCTACGGCATTGAGCAACATTTCACATCCGTGGCCTATCCTCGGAGCAACGGGGGAAATTCTCCGTATTCTGCGCGCTCGGCTCGACCATTTGGGAGGAAGTTGGCCGGATGAAGTGCCGAGCGTCTTGTGGGCCATCCGAACGACGCCAAAAGAAGGGACAGGAGTCACACTGTTCCATTTGGTATATGGTGGCGAGGCCGTCATTCCGGTTGAAGTCGGCGTGGAGTCCGCCCGGATCCAGAGCTACGATGAGGACAACGCCGAACGGAGAAACATGGAGCTGGATTTGGTAGAAGAGGAGAGGGCAAGGGCGTCCGTTCGGCTGATGGCGTACCGTCAACGAATGAAGCAAAACTATAACCGGCGCGTCATTCCCCGATCATTCCAGGTCGGCGACCTTGTCTGGAAGAAAGTCAAGCCGGTCGGCGACGTCGGCAAGCTTGAAGCTCCATGGGCAGGTCCCTTCAAAATCATCGAAAAGCTCCGCTCGGGTGCATATTATCTGGAGGATGAGGAAGGTCGGCAGCTAGATAGGCCGTGGAACGCGAACCACCTCCAGCCTTACCGGGCAGGGTGAAAGGTGTGCCTATGTAAATCATCTTGTGTACTTTTTTCGACTGAATACTTGAAATGCAGAAATGAAAAATCAAGAGAACAAATAAGACATCGCCAACAAAAGAACGAAGGCCCCGAGCCGCTCGGCCGGAGGTAAATGGGTCGAGCCAAGCGCTCGAAAATTGAAGGCCCCGTACCATTCGGACGGAGGTATATTATCCTAGCCAAAATGCTCGACGAAGCAGACCCTGAGTCGGTCGGCCAGGAGTACGTTCTCCAAGCTATGGAGCAAAAAGATGAAAACACATGGAGCATTCTCCGCTGAACGGCGTATGCATTTAGATTCGTAAGCAAATGACCCGTGCCGGTCGGATGGGCATAAAATTTGTTCGAGCACAGGAGAAGAATATGAAGGCCAAGGTCGCTTGACCTGGTAAGGAGTTAGCCTTGAAGGTCATCTAGCCCAGACGTTAAACCGTAGAGCCGCGCCGACCGGCTATAAAAACCGAGCGGAAAACCGACGAGCACCGTCGTTAAAGATCGAGAGCCGCGCCGATCGGCTATAAATATCCGCGCCGACGAGCTCCGTCGTTAAAGATCGAGAGCCGCGCCGATCGGCTATAAACATCCGCGCCGACGAGCACCGTCGTTAAAGATCGAGAGCCTCGCCGATCGGCTATAAACATCCGCGCCGACGAGCTCCGTCGTTAAAGATCGAGAGCCGCGCCGATCGGCTATAAATATCCGCGCCGACGAGCTCCGTCGTTAAAGATCGAGAGCCGCGCCGATCGGCTATAAACATCCGCGCCGACGAGCTCCGTCGTTAAAGATCGAGAGCCGCGCCGACCGGCTATAAATATCCGCGCCGACGAGCACCGTCGTTAAAGATCGAGAGCCGCGCCGATCGGCTATAAATATCCGCGCCGACGAGCACCGTCGTTAAAGATCGAGAGCCGCGCCGATCGGCTATAAACATCCGCGCCGACGAGCTCCGTCGTTAAAGATCGAGAGCCTCGCCGATCGGCTATAAACATCCGCGCCGACGAGCTCCGTCGTTAAAGATCGAGAGCCGCGCCGATCGGCTATAAATATCCGCGCCGACGAGCTTCGTCGTTAAAGATCGAGAGTCGCGCCGATCGGCTATAAACATCCACGCCGACGAGCTCCGTCGTTAAAGATCGAGAGCCGCGCCGATCGGCTATAAATATCCGCGCCGACGAGCTCCGTCGTTAAAGATCGAGAGCCGCGCCGATCGGCTATAAACATCCGCGCCGACGAGCTCCGTCGTTAAAGATCGAGAGCCGCGCCGATCGGCTATAAATATCCGCGCCGACGAGCTCCGTCGTTAAAGATCGAGAGCCGCGCCGATCGGCTATAAACATCCGCGCCGACTAGCTCCGTCGTTAAAGATCGAGAGCCGCACCGATCGGCTATAAATATTCGCGCCGACGAGCTCCGTCGTTAAAGATCGAGAGCCGCGCCAATCGGCTATAAACATCCGCGCCGACGAGCTCCGTCGTTAAAGATTGAGAGCCGCGCCGATCGGCTATAAATATCCGCGCCGACGAGCTCCGTCGTTAAAGATCAAGAGTCGCGCCGATCGGCTATAAATATCCGCGCCGACGAGCTCCGTCGTTAAAGATCGAGAGCCGCGCCGATCGGCTATAAATATCCGCGCCGACGAGCTCCGTCGTTAAAGATCGGGAGCCGCGCCGATCGGCTATAAATATCCGCGCCGACGAGCTCCGTCGTTAAAGATCGAGAGCCGCGCCGATCGGCTATAAACATCCGCGCGGAGAGCCGTCTAGCCCAGACGTTAAACCGTAGAACCGCGCCGACCGGCTATAAATATCCGCGCCGTCGAGCTCCGACGTTAAAAATCAAGTCGGTCCGGCGACTATAAATACCCCGAGCGGACGAACGAATATCAGAGTAAGAAACCGCGGAAACTACAAATATTAAAACATTCAGGCCCGATTGGGGGTTAGTCCTTCGATACTCGGCGTTTGTTGACTTCACGCAGGCAAGATACGTGCAGAGCGAGTAGGCCTCCCCGCTCGGACTTTATGCAATGGGCCAAGCCGATCGGACGCGTGAGGGAGAACGCTTAAGAGCATGACTGACTCTAAGCATCAACGTTAAGCAAACAGAAGAATATTATGGATAATGAGTAGGAAGACAAGCAAAGGGGCATCGTTTCATTAGAAGAAAAATTATGCCGAACGACACGTACAAAAATTTTACATCCGCCGAGCGGATGAAATACAGAAAGTACTTGAAATAACCCGCGTCACTCCGGATCCTCAAAATTAAAAAAGGCGTCCGGGATGTCGTCAATCATGGCCGCCAGTTCAGGAGGGGGAATGCTCAGGTCAGCAGGAAGGTGCCCCCCTTCTTAAAGTATGCCGTGGTGACCTTGACCGCCTCGATGAAGGTTGAGGAGACGTTGCCACCGAACTTTTCGCCAAAGCGCTCCGAGCGGAGGTATTCCTGGCGCGCTGCTGCTAGGCGACTCGGCTCTCCCTCCTTATATTTTTTGAGTGCCGCTCGGGAAGCAGTTAAGGTATCTTGGACAGCCTTCAAGTCCACCTCGGCCTTTGTGCGTTCTGCTGAACGGATCTCCCGCTCAGCATTCAGCTCGGCCTCTAACTTCTTAGACTGCTGATCTAGGGCCCGGACTTCGACTTTCATTTTGTCCAGATCAGCAATCGCCCGCCTATTCCGGCCACTGGCGCGCTTCACGTCCCCGTCCCGCTTCTTCACCAAGTCTTCGAGTCGGGCCACCTCTGCAGCCAGATCGGCAGCCTTCTTCTGTTCAGCCTCTAGAGCTTGTTTCTCCCGCTCGGCCGTGGGACCTCTCGACACTTGGAGTTTTTCCAGGAGATCCTCCAACTCGGCTAGCCGATGGCTAGTGGCGATTTGCTCAGCCCAGCGCTGTAAAGGAAATAATGAAGTCAGGAACCAAACCGTAACATGACACAGGAAGAAAAATGAATTTACCTGAGTGGCCTGCTGCATGTTGTTGTCGCCGAGCTGCTTGGGCGTCATGAGGGCCACTTGGATCTGCGCGTCCTCAAAAAGCTTGGCGAGCGGACCCGTCAAGGTTATTTCGTGAACGGGGCTCGAGGGCCGATCGGCGGACAGTAAATATTCCTCCGATGGGAATCGGAGGGTAGTCTTGATGGTCGGATGACCGGACGGCGCTTCTTCAGTCGCGGCCGCCTGATGCGAGGACTCCCCTATGGTAGAAGTTTCGCCCAACCGACGTAAGCGGCGACGAGTCCGGGGAGGAGAGCCGGAGGGCTGTGCGGTAGGCGAAGCCACAGGGGTCCCGATCTGTGATGGCGTGCGAACAGGCGAAGTTACGCCGATCGGCGCCTGTGGTTCCCCCTCTTGGGTCGGCGGAAGGCTGGAGTCTCTTCGACGTTTTCGCCGAACCTCCAATGGTGGATCCCCGACCTGGGGGACGCCCAGCTCGGCGGGGGCTGAGGAAACAGGATCCGCCTCAACCTCCGTTGAAGCGGATGGGGCAGCTTCTGTTTCAGGGGCGGACTGTGCCCCCCTCTCCTGCATCTGCCGGGCGGCTGGGGATGAGACCCCGCTCGGCGAGCTCTTTCTTGGTGGCCGCCTCAATCTCCACGGCCTTCAACTTCAGATGATCAGTAGCCTTGGAGCGCCACATGACTTCAGCTGCAGTAAAAGAAATTAAAATCAATTAGACAAAAAAGACTAAGAGAGTAAAGAATCCTTACTCATGCGGAAGGGGAGATTTGCTCGAACGGGAGACAATCCGAAAATATACAACACCCCCTTGAGCAGCAACTGGTCGATCTTGTATTGCTGACCGGACAACCAGTTCGCCGCATGAAGATAGGCTGGATTGCTTCTGAACTTGCCGAGCTCCGGCTGAGTGGCACAGCGGTCTGCCATTTGGTTCGGAATGCTGGCCGCTCGGGAAGTCGGATATAGAAGAAAAACTCCTTCCAGTGTTTGTTGGAGGTCGGCATATTATCAAAAAATTTAAAGCCTATTCTACTTTAGAAAATAAAAGTGCCCGGCTCGGATTGTTTGGGATAGAAGAAGAAGTGGAATATTTTAGGGTCAAGAGGGATACTGTGCAGCTTGAAGAGGACGACCACCCCGCTCAGCAGCCTAAAGGAATTCGGCACAAGTTGGCCGAGCGGGATGCGAAAATAGTTACAAACCTCTAAAATAAAGGGATGGGTAGGAAATCTAAGGCCGCCCTGGAATTGATCTAGAAAAAAACAAATGGTGCCGATCGGGGGGTCATGGGGCCGGTCAGTCGGGTCGGCTATAACTATTTCATGGTTATCAGGAATCCCATACGTCCGAACAAGGCGCCGAGCGCCCTCTTCATCAAACCAACTCTCCATGGTCGCATACCATGGGCCGTGAACGTTGGTGGCAGGTTCGGAGGAGCTTGCCATCTTGGAGAGGCGAAAGGATAGCAAGAAATCGAAGGAAGGGGAACGAAAGGGGCGAAATGAGCAGAGGAGACCTAGTAAGTAAAGGAAGAAGACTCACTGGGAAGGAAACGGGCGGAAAGAATCACCGATGAGATGATCGCCGCCGAAAAACAAGAACTGGATCGTCGGAGGTCACGGCAGAGAAAGAGGCAGAAGGCAACGCGCAAGCGAATAGGCGGCGAAGGGAGGAGACGGAGGCTTTATACGGCTGAGGTCGGTCGGCCTCCGCCGTCCGATCTAGGTCACGAGAAACGAGGACGCCATCAGGCCGTCCATTTCAAACGGGGGCGTCCCATCGTAAGTGACGTCGCCGCCACACAATGGTCGACACGTGGCGCCCTGTCACCGAGCGCAATTAATGCGCCCATACCGCGCATGCTTTGGCTTAATGAAGAGGATTTGCGTGATTTTCGAGAAGATTTAGACAAGCAAACATCCAGGTTGAGCGACAAGACAACCAAAACGAAGAGCCGAGCGGCTGAATTTGGCAGAAGGGCCGAACGGCCCCAGAGATATTATAAGCTACGGAAAGGCGGCGACCGCCCGCTCGGACACATATAGTCCAGTCAGTCGGACTCACTTCCTCCTGATCCGGCGGTAAGAATGGGGGACCCACTTCCTGAAGGGTCTCAGCTTGAGAACCGATGAAGGGCTGACTAAGCGGTTAATGGCCGCGCCGAGCAGCTGAGTAGGTCCGAGCGGAGCTAGAGATAACTCATCCATGGGCTTGGGTTTCCGATGCCAAGGCAGGATGATCGAAGGGCCGAGCGGGAGTCCGCTCGGCCGGGGCCAAAGGGCCGAGCGGGTTGTCCGTTCGGCCCAGATAAGGGCGAGGGTACAAAGGTAGCCGAGCGGCCTATGCGCTCGGCTCGGGATATGAGATATCAGCCGAAGCATGTCTGATGATTAGGCCGTACACAAGATCGCAGGATGGAGGATCTTGCCGTCACATCATGGAAAGGTTGATACAGTAGCAGTATGGCCTCATGAACGTCTTCCTGACAGATCCATATCTGGGCATGGCCCTTCTGACAGATCCATACCTGGGCATGGTTAAAGGCAGGTGGTTGCTTTGATTGGCGCGCCCAGGCTTCTTCGAGAGGTCTATATAAGGCCTCCATTTCTTCACCGGAGGTATGAAAGAGTCTTCATCTTGAGGCCACCTTTTTGTTATTCCTCGCCTGACTTGAGCGTCGGAGGGCCGTCGCCGAGACACCCCTCCCGGCTCGGTTTTGCTGCAGGTTCGCCGGAGCACTCAAGGATCCAGCAGGGAGCG
The DNA here is from genome assembly GCF_018446385.1 of Zingiber officinale. Lineage (NCBI taxonomy): Eukaryota > Viridiplantae > Streptophyta > Magnoliopsida > Zingiberales > Zingiberaceae > Zingiber > Zingiber officinale. Next base: position 43,353,384 of record NC_056003.1, read on the forward strand.
CCACGTGCCCAGTGTCCGTTGACTCCTGGTTCGGACAGGATCACTAGGTAAACCCCTTTCAGTTGGCTATGTTATAGTTTGCTGTGAGTCTGTACCCATGATTACAGTTTGTTGCACACTGGATCGCTGAACAATCTACTGTTGTTGAACCTTGTATTCGATGATAGATTTCAACATGCAAGACTCACCTCACTATGGCTAAACTAGGCTTGAATTCTCATCAACGACACATGAGAATCACATGTATATGGAATATGGATTGCGCACAAATATGGACCATAAGATTCCACGTTCTTTTTAGTATAACATTGCTTTTCCTATCAGCCATAATGCTATCTTTGTGTGATGGCTAACAAAACAAATTGCAATCTCACACCATGGTATTAAAAAGCTCATGCTTGGGCAACATTGAGCCGCCTAGATGGTTTTTGAAGAGGACTAAATAGTGACATATGAGATATGTGATCTGTATGTGCAGTTAAAACCTTTTTCAGTTCATATAAACTAAATACTTATTTTTTTGTTTGTCGATTTGTCAAAGTTGGTATGGTGTAGTCAATATTAACTTGAGCGTGGCATGGATTTCAACAAGCCTAGGATTTTTTTAGTGTGTATGATCCTTATGTGGCCATAAGGTTTATGCAGTTGCATAAGCAGCTTAGGCAATGGCTTTCTAAATCTGTGGTTACCTGTTAACTTATATTAATTGGATTGAATATTAGTTTAGAAAATGAAAGAACCTTGTTTGAAGTTCTGGTGATTCATTTTTTAAATTCTAATTTTTTTTATACTAATATCTGAGCGTGTCATATGTCGGATTGGATGGTTATGCAGATAATTGGCATCCTATGGTATATTGTTGGAAAGCTGAAGCTAAAGCAAATTTTTCAGCCTCCCATTATTGCCTCAGTGAGTATTTGATTTGAAAATTATCTTTTTGAAGTTCTAATTTTCAATTCCTTGTCCTTGTCACTTGTTATTAAATACTTTATACTTAAAACACTCTCTGGGGCTTCTTATCTCATGGACATTGGGATCTTAATTTATTTATGCTTTTAGAGTGAAGAGCAATGATGTTGGCATGCCTAGTATAATGAACATTTTTTGTGTTGAGATAAAAATGTGAACTTCATATTTGTTTGATTTTCTGTAATGAATGTATTAGTTTAACCGGTCAAGATCAAGTATCATCTCATTGACTCTTCCTAATTTCCTTCCTCTGTTTTTTTTATGAATTCTTTGATTATGAAGAAATACAAACTTGCCCATTTCTCATATTGAAATTTTAATTTTTTCCAGATTTTACTCTCTTGTGAAATGAATCAGAGTTTCATTTTGTCAATACCGGATGACTACTTTTTCATTGGCAACATCCCTCTAAACCAAAATTTTAGTTTAGCAAAGCAAACTCCCAACCTTTACAAACTCTAATAAGTTAAAACCCCTGCCTTCACTAGAGTTTTATAATGAAACTTTGAGTACATTTGGCAAAAGGGCAAACTTTTGGGGGGTAACATGAAATTCTCTGAATTTTTTGTGGTGGTTATTTGAATTATTGTATTGTTACCTTCTGTTAATGATTGTCTTTAACATGTTATGCAAAAGCAATATTTTGCATGATTACTTTAATGATGTTTTATATGGGATTAGGTATTACTAATGTTTTATATGGAATTAGGCTTTGGCTATCATCATTGGCACTATACCATTTTTGAAGAACTTCATCTTGACTGATGATGCCCCGCTATTCTTCTTCACTGACAGCTGCCTTATTCTTGGGTATTGATCTGTTTCCTTCTTTGTCTTTGCCAATTTTCTCATGCTACTGAAATTTAGAACCTTTTCATTTAGTAACACGCAAATAGAGTCTTAAAACAGAAAATAGTTACCTTGTTAAGGTTGAAAAAGTATGAAGATTTCTATGAATGATGCTAAGTATGAACTGTTTAAGAAATGTCAAGTTGCAATCACATTCTTCTATGGTAAATTTAGATTAGAGAATTAAGATAACTTATTGGCCATCCATTTTTGTAACTATTCTAATTGCACTATAGTGAGCTAATAAGATGAGCCTGATATCTGATGTTTGGTTAGTGGTTAATGACAGTTATTGCATAATTTTTTTGACATTTAAGGACCTCTGCTTTGGAGTTTTGTCTGGTTAATGACTTGGTTATTTGCATAACCTTTTAACACTCAAGGACCTTTATTTTTTGTATTTACATTCAAAGCAAAAAATATTTTAAGACCTGAAGGATTGTCTATATTTTGATTTCCAGGGAAGCGATGATCCCATGTATTTTGCTTGCTCTGGGTGGAAATCTTGTGGATGGTATGCAATCTTCCATTTCTTATGTAACATTTCTTCAAACACATATTGATATCCTATGTCTGACAGCCTAAAGTTCTTTTGCTGGTAGAAGTTGAACAAGTACATTTAGTGATGCTTGATGAAATAGTTGACATAAAAACTATCCATTGGGTTTCCATCTTGAATCTAGAATATCCAGAATGTTACATGCTATATGGCACTTTGTTGTGTTCCAGGCTCTGGCCCAGGCAGCAAAAGACTTGGTTTACGAACAACTGCTATCATATTTGGAAGATTGGTTTTGGTTCCTCCTACAGGACTTGGAATAATCACCATTGCTGACAAGCTTGGACTTTTTCCCAGGGGCGACAAAATGTTCAAATTTGTCCTGCTGCTGCAGCACACTATGCCAGAAAGATATGTACAACATCTTTGTCATCATCATCTTTATGCCATTTATTCTGGGGAAATGACTTAACTTACAATCATATGCTATTTACCTCAGGAAAAAGATAATGACCATACCCAGAAAGGAGAAGAAAAGAGAAGCTAGGAGGGAGGAGAAAGCACAGGGTGTTTAGAAAGCATATATAAACTCTGCATAATACCTCAGGGAAAAGGCTGCAGTTTTCGATATGGTGTTTAGAAGATGCACAGGGTATTTAGAAGATGCATAGGTAGAGAAGATTTGATCCAAAAAAACAAGATATTTTGGACTTCATATATATGTGTGATATATTGTTATGGGTACTATTTAGTTTTGTAAACTTTTGTGATGTTTGGATGTTGATGTTTGGTACTTTAATGATGTTTGGATGATGATGTTTGGTACTTTAATGAAATTTGCACTGGATGATGATATTTTGTAGATATATTATTTAAATAAAATGATGGTTATTAAATGATGGAAAAAATTCAGTTGTTTATTTATTGTCAAAATATTGTATATTGTACCCACAGACATTAGTTTAAATATGTGAAACTGTTGTCAATGGCATTAAAAGACAACAGTGAAAAATCATTGTCAAACTGATGTTAAATAACATTGTTGGCTAAAAAGACAACGGTTTTTAACCGTTGTCATTGGCTAAAAAGACAACGGTTTTTAGTCGTTGTCGTAGACAGTTCAAAACTGTTGTTGAAGAGCCTATTATTAAAGGCATACGTTCAAAGACAACGGTGAACAACTGTTGTCAATGAGAAGATAACGGGTCTTTACCGTTGTAAAACTATTGTCTATTTTCAAAGACAACGGTTAAAAACTGTTGTCTTTGTCTTCAAAGATAACGGATAAAAACTGTTTTCTTTGAGCACCCCCTTTAACAACACAGCCTTTAACAACAGTCCGAAAGGGGCTACGACAACGGTGAAAAACCGTTGTTGTAAGTCTTTTTTCTTGTAGTGAACCCAGGTCGGATTTAGGTCCGCCCAGGATTTTACTGGGAGGTCTTGCTCCTAAGAGGTGGTTTATCCAGATACGCACACCCAGACTTTGACCACCACATCGCCTTGACTTTGATTATCACATTATCTTCAAGACCACTTGCAACATGTCATATCACAAGCTTTCTCTTCAAGTATAGTCGAAGGAGGCTCATGACCAACTGACTAGACCTGAGTCTATCTACCATTTGATCATCAACCCGGCTGGTCTCCCAAAGTTGCTACCAATCTTTATCTTCCTTGAAAAAAAGGTCTACTAGGCATTTAAAAGGCAAGGTATGATATCAACGCTACGCGTGAGAATGTATTGACAAAATGATTTGGTTGTCTCGACCATCATAAATGGCATTTCCTGAGCAAGCATAACATGCCCCACCAACTCCTTTTTTTATGATATGATAGTTGACGCATGTCTTTTTGTACAAGGCGACGACAATTCACCTCCTCTGATCTAACGGTTGTAATTAATCAGACCAGTTCGATCAGATGGTCAGGCTTCAAAGGTATCTCCATATTCTTGTTTAAAAACCCTAAGGGTGTGTTTGGTTGGGGGTTATCCTTGATAACCTTAGTTATCCATTCAAGGTTATCAACGAAAATCATGTTTGGTTTAGGTACTCGATAATTCCTGAGTAATGTTCTATGCCCGACACGTCAACAAAAAGGGCATGCAACCCGAAATCGGAAAACTGAGGTTTTTTTTAATTTCGGGGTTAACAAAAATTTTTTACCCAAAATACCCTTGAATAAAAGAAAAATGTAATTAAAAAAAAGTAAAGAAAAAAAAAATAAAAAAATAAAATAAAAAACTTTAAAAAATTAAAAAATGTAAAAACACATAAAAATTTTTTTAAAAAAAATTAAAAATAGAAAAAACTTTAAAAAAATTAAAAATAATAAAAAATGGGGAAAGATAAAAAAAACATAAAAAATAGGGAAAAAACGTTAAAAACTTTAAAAAACATAAAAAATTTAAAAAATATATATATAATTTAAAAAATAGAAAAAAATTAAAAAAATGTAAAAAAATAAAAAACGTAAAAAGATTTAAAAAAATAAAAAATGAAAAAAAAATTTAAAGCGAAAAAAAATTAAAAAATGAAAGGAAATAAAAAAATAATAAATAAATAAAAAACACATAAAAATAAAGAAAAAATGTGAAAAAGAAAAAAATAAAAAAACGTAGAGTTTAAAAGATATATATAGTTGGTTTTGTAACTAAGGGTAATATAGTAAAATATTAAATTAGGTTATTCATTAAAACCTTCAAACAAACAAATTTTTGTTGCATTACATAGGTTGAACCAAATAACATTTGGTTATGTTTTATTCCTCATAATCTTGGTTATGTGATTACTTGGTAATCACATAACCAAGGTTATACATGATAACTTGAATCAAATGCACCTTAAGTGTCTTAGAGGTAAACCGCTTGTACTGTATCTTCTTCAATCTTCCCCTCTGGCGATTTTTACCAACTACTCTCGTGCATTCTCCAATCTTCCTTTGTTTTTCCTTCGTCCATACATGGCCGAAGAAACCTTTGCCCCTTGGTATACGTTCACTCACTCAGATTTTGACAACTGTGATCTTGAGACAATTCGTCTATCTATAGAAATCCCTAAGAGCTTCTATATTTGTATTTCGAGTCCTCAAGACCATCCCCATCATCCTTTGCCTGGCTATGTGGCTTTCTTCATGGATCAGCTATATGCAGGTCTATGCTTTTCTCATTCCCACTTTCTTCTTAGAAGTGAGTTGATACTTTCATATCCTTGTTCAATGATTGGTCCCGAATTTCATTTGCCTTCTCTATGGGGTCGCGATTTTATTTTGTTTGTGTGAAGTCCCTTTAACTCCACAAATATTTCATTATTTCTACTACCTAAAGCAAATAACCGACTGGATCTTTCACTTCCAGTCCCAACGAAGACCACTTTTTTTGATAAGCTGCCTTCTCAGACTAAGGACTAGAGGGAAAAATACTTTTTCATTCAACTTCCTGACCCCACATCTTGGCCTACCGTGTGGCAGGTGAATATTCCCACTACATCTGAGATGGTCAATTTTCATATGGAGCCGACATTTATTAATGCTTCAGAGAGAGTAGCTAATATGAAGTTTAATGTTTCCAGATTACTCGCGGAAGGGTTTCTTTATATTTTTGGACTCAGTCCAATTTGAGCAAAGTTGTCATATTCCTTTGGTAATTAGTTTTGACTCGATCCCTATCTTATTCTCGACTAACACATTTTCTTCCCCTTCTATAGCAAAGACTCTATCAAAGGCTTTGATATCAAGGACCCTGCAACTGGATAAGGTTGAGCTGACTCGGAGAGGAAAGATCATCTTGGCCGAGCGAGAAGGCTCACTCCTTGGCCATTCTCCAATGCCAATAGAAGTGATCCTTGAGTCCCCCAATTTAGATGAGTCGCTCAGGATTCGTCGCAAAAGAAGCCAATCGGTCGCCTCAGCTTCAGTTGAACCAATCAGGGCTGAGCGGATGGTCGTGCCCCTACTTCTTCCACTCAGAGAGCTTGAGACTGATCACCCTACTTCAGTAGGGGTCATTTTCTTAACGGTCGTCCGAGACTACTCATGTACCGACGCTGTCTATGCATTCGCCCCACCGAGCTAATCTAGCTCTGGGTGCCTTTTCCTCAAGGCATGGCACATCTCGAAGGTCATACCGGTACTTTTCTTTTTCCTTTACTGTACCCTCCAGATAGGGGGCGGTCTTCGAACCCTCACAACCCTTCGGGGTGGTAAAGCTAAAAGGGTCATTCGCGGAAGCATGGATGAATGCCACGGAATGACCGAAAAGTTGCTCGGTACTTGAGTATGTAGATAGATACGCTCAGGATGCTATTATAGTAAGTCCTTTGTCTATTCTCTTTAAGTAGGTATAATTTCTAACACTGTTTCTCTTAGTTCTTTGTTGCCAGGCTGAACTTGGGTCAAATAGCGATAGACCTAAACTGGGTGAACAAAATTTTGAAGGACCGTGTGGTTGAGCTAAAATCCTCTAAAGCTCATACCATGATTCCAGAAGTGAACAAATTGTGACAAGAGGTGCAAACTCAGGCAAATCTGCTGCTAGAGATGGAAAACGCTTTAGAGGGAGCTCATCAAGGGATGGATAATCAACTGGTAGAAAGAATGAAACTCAAAAGTCTGCTACAGATTAGTGAAGCTAAGCTCCGAGATGAGACTATAATCAAAGCCAAAGCAGCATCCGACCTAGCGTAATAGACCACCCGACTAGATGAACTGAAGATTTTCCATACTTCAGAATCTGCTAAGAAAGATAAGGAGCTATTGGCCAAGAATTGTAAGTACCTCATGGTAGTTTTGATGTGGTCAACCAAGTTAACTTAGGTCCTTTGTGGGTTTGATCATTGTGTCAAAAGTGTGTAGGAGCTTAAGAACACAAGAAGTTGAGTGGAACACGCAGCTAGCAAGAATAATGGCATGGGAAAAGAGTCGATAGACTCGGTACATTCAAGGGACGAGATGCTGCGGAAGAGTACACTAGTGGATGAGAAGGACGTGCACGATGTTTGAGAGACGAGAAGCCGGGGAGAAAGCCTGCTCGAGGAGAAGGCTGGAAGATGGGTTCGAGTGAGCCTATACTACAAGAATTTGGACTTTTAACGATGCATTTTAGCGTCGCCATATGTACATAAAATGCGCCGCAGAACATTTTACGACGCAAACACGCGTTGCCGGCATGCGTCACAACTGGTTCGTATGCAAATGTCAATATGATCTTTGCCGTTTGTTGCCAAACCAAGACGCACATTTCTAAGATCCATGCCAAATACTAGAAATTTATCATCAAACATCTTCCAAGCAGAACCATCTGCTGGGTGTCTTAAAACACCATTCTCTTTTGGTCGCTCAACATCATGTCATCTCATATCTTTTGCGGTATGCCTAGAACTATACAAACACTTTAATCTAGGAGTTAGGGGAAAGTATCGCATCACCTTTTTTGGTACCTATTTCCCTTTTGTATTTTTGTCAACCCATCTACTTGAGCCACATATATGACAATTCTCAAACCCAATATTTTCTTTCCAGAAAAAAGCACAATCATGTTCACAGACCTGGATTGACTCGTACCCTAGTCCCAATTCACGGAGCTTTCTCTTTGCCTCATAGTGTGAGTCGGGTAATATTGCTTGAGGAAATGCTTGCTTCATTAACTTAAGTAACATATTAAAAGACTTGTTACTCCACTTGTTGAGTACTTTCACATGCATTAATTTTACCAAGAAATTAAGTGTCGAGAAATTTACACATCCCAGATATAGTTTTTTCTCAATTTCCTCCAACATATCATCGAAATTCTCAGTTTGGAAACCTTGTTGAATAGGCTCACTAGATTCTCCAATCTCTACTGGTCCCGTCAAATCAGCTAGAACATTTGTCATTTCATCTGGGACATTAGTATCAGATAAAACTTCATGCTCTATTGGTGGATGTTCATATTGCTCACCATGATAATCCCACACTTTGTATGACTGTTGTATGCCATATCGTATTAGGTGTATCTCTACTAAGCCCAGTGGATGTAGCCCATGATTCAAACAATTATTACACGGACATCTTATTTTCCCCTCTTCATTGGTGTACTCGACAGCACGTGCTACAAACATCCGAACATCATTTTTATATTCACGAGAGATTCGATTTGTCAAACTCATCCAACTTTTGTCAATCGTCATTTTGTGAAACTGGAACCAATTCAAAATATATAAAACAATTGAAAAATGTTAAGATGCAAGTAACATCTAATCTGTACACAAGTGGAAGAGCATTCAACAGAAATTTTAGTAGAAAAATCAATATGCGAGACTAAGCAAGGCGGGTAATTGTAGAGAACGCCATAAATATCATCCAACTTAAAACACAAATTGCCAAGAGAAAAGAGAGAGTGACACAATTTCAGTATGATGGCATGACAGAGATTTAGTTAACTAATTTTAAACTACTTTCTTAGTTGTTTCATAAATGCCTACTTAAGTATATCACTAATTTGTCAAACATGGATCAAATGATAAAGGATGACTTATGTTACACGACACAAAATGCATTCATATTTCTATTTTTGTAAATTAATTTAGTAGAAAAACCAATATGTGAGATTAAGTAAGGTTGGTAATTGCAGAAACTACCATATATTTCAGCGAGGCTGGAAAACTAACAATGACAGCGGCTGTGGCCAAGGAGGTGGTAGCAAGTCGCTGCGATTTGGTCGCACACCGCCAAAGAGGCCACAGGTTGCTTGCCGCTAAAGAGGCTAGCTAATGGTTGCGCACATCTACTGCCAAGGAGGTGGCAGCAGGTCGTTGTGATTTGGTTGTGCGCCACCAAAGATGCCATTGGTCGCACGCATCTGCTGCCGACAATAAGGGCGTGCAATAATACAGTATAAGGATAAACCAAGGATTACCTATTGAGAGAGAGCAGGAGATCCTCGGCGAGCAAGATGCACAGGAGAGAAGAAATCGGCAATGGCGAGAATGCACGAAATTGACAATGGCGAGAAGGCTTGTTGGCGAAATCGGGAATGCATGAACGAACAAGTGAATAGGGTTTTAATGTATTAAAATATAATAAAATAAGAATTATTTAATAAATTTATTTTTATTTGTTTTTAAATGATATTTATTTTGATTTATAATTTGGTTAAAAGAGAATACGAGCAGTTAATTTATTAAAATAAGTTAAAAGATTAATTATTTAATAAATTTCTTTCTAATGTGTTTTCAAATGATATTTATTTTAATTTATAATTTATAAAAAATTTTGAAAATTTTTAATATCGAATTTTATTTTAGCGACGCTTAATGTATCTACGTCGCCAAATGACACAATTTGAGGTGGAAAAAATTTCCACTACTATTAGTGACGTTGAGTACAAAATGCGTCGCCATAGTGTCACATTTGGCGACGTGTTTTCTATGTTGTGTCGCAAAATGATCCAGGAAAAATTTGCGCTACCTTTTAGTGACGTGGAGTGATATGTGTGTCGCTAAAGGCCTTCATTTGACGACGCGTATTGTTTAACGCGTCGCTAAATAATGATACAAAATAAATATGAGAAAATTTTCTCCTAATGTTCTATCTTTTAGCAACGCGAAACATTCCAAGCATCGCCAAAAGGTCATATTTTGCGATGTTGACCGTGCTATGCGTCGCTAAAAGTCAGAATTCTTGTAGTGGGATGACATGCTTAAACCCATGTACAAAAGGAATGAGGATAAAAATCTTGTGTGTTGCAAAGGGTTTAATGGTATAGTCTATTGTGATATATAATCATCTTTTTTCCATTGGAGAAATTTTGGTCAAAACTAATACAAGGCCCCAAGAGCATAAAAATGGACTGGAGTTAATGCCAATGATACACTAAGTATCATGGAATCAAATGATGTACTTTTTTGTGAAAAAGAACTAGTATAGCAATTGTAATATGGTTCTTGGGTTAAAAAAATAGTTATAATAGTTTTATCTAAAATTGAACATATAAACATGCCTTATGGATCTCTACTTACGATCATATTGATAACCCAATATCTAAATTTATATTAACAATTTATGTTTATATTCACTTGAATCCTAAGTTTTTAGGAAGTACATATACCTTTGTTTGTATTCAGTCCTTACGAAGCATACACTTTTGACTAAATCTTAAATCCTAGGACTATTTATTGGTTTGATTAGGTATCCCTTTTTACACTTACTAGAGTTAGAAATGCATACATTCGATTCATATTTTGATAATTACTTTTAGTTGTCTTTTACTTGCAAGTGATCTTATATGTAGATTTAGGGAAGGCAAAAGCATCTCATACTCTCAATTCAAATTGCATGCACATAAAAAAGTAAAGCTCCTTAGTGATCTAATAGATCCGCAGCATACCTTTATATTCTACTTCTCAATATATGCTTTGTTTATTTATGATTACAATCTTTAAAAAAAGTAAAGCTGCATAGTGATCTAATAGATTTGCAACATACCTTTATATTCTAGTTCTTAATATGTGTCTCTGATTTATGATCGATATCACAAGACACTTAGTGTATTTTTTTTCCTCCAGATTTGGAAGTTTATAAGGTATACTACAAAGTAAAATAAGAGAGTTGCAAACATTAGTGGCGAGTTTACTTTAACCCTCTGTTTGGGAGAAGGTGAGTAAAGGGGAGGGAAAGGTAAACATGGGTAAAAAAAATTTTTACACTTGTTTGGGAGAGAGTGAGCCATGAAGGGGAAGGGGAGAGAAGGGTAAAGCTTCCCCTTGCATGCTCGGGAATCAGCGAAATTTCTTACACCCCAAATTGGGGTGTAAGGAAGGGTAAGGAAAAATTATTCCAATTTTATCCTTATTTATATTTTCACATGCAGATCTATTAAAAAAATAAGAGGATATTTTTATAAATTTGTATATTTAACCTTCATTTCCATCCCTTTGAACTTTCCCTCCCTTCCAAACAAGGGCAAGATAAATATATTACTTTCCCTCCCTTCCCCTCCCTTCCCCTTCCATCCCCTTTCATTAATGAACCTTACCTCACCCCATCCAAACAGAGGGTAAAGAAGTTGGTTATAATTTTGCTAGAAGTATTAGCTCAAAAGAGATCAACATGACAACTAAATGTATATTCAGAGAGTAACTTTTTGACTCAAACAAACAAAAAATGATTAATCAGATTGGGTAATGTTGAGTTTGGAGTGATCGGTCCGGTTCTACGGAAGTTTTTCATCGGTCACTAAGGTAAATCGGGAAACGCTCGTAGCGAGCAGCCTAGGAGCCCAACATCTTTTAGTTGCGTGCCCCATTTGAAGGAAAAATTTCTGCAAATTCGCTATTGCTGGGGCTCGAACCGTGGGTGCCTCGATGACAACCTGAATGTCCTACCGCTGCACCATAACCCCGGGGACGTAACTTTTTGACTCAGGGACATTAATTAGATAGTGATGTACCGTATTAGGATGAAGGATACTAAGTATTTTGATTTATCTATCTATATATTACCGTGGAGTCGATAATACTAGATCGTCTAAAATTAACTTATCATCTTTTTGCCACACTAGAGAGCAACTTCTAGACTACATCTCAATCTCATCTAAATTAGGTTTGCAAAATTTAAGAGAATCTTTTATGTATTAAAGGAAAACACCTCTCAGTATGGTATTATAAAATTTCTCAATATCTTTAATTTTGTGACTCAATTTCTTTACAATTAAATAAACATATTCTTCTCCTTGAATGCTTTAGTATCACTAATAATAATGAGAAGAAATTGTTTGGATTCGTGTTAAGAGTTAAGTCACTTTTCAATTAAGAGATTCAAAAGACTAATGATATTTTTTAGGTCACTTTTTCAATTAAGTGATTGAAAAGACTAATGATATTTTTTTTTTGTTTTACGCTTAGATGACAAAATTTAATTTTAAGATTTTTCAAACCAAGAAATATTCTACCCTTCAATGCAACGCGGACGATGCAAAGTCTGTTCTTGTTGTCGTCGTCGAAAGTTTTAACCCTTACTCAGTTGAACTTGCAAGTTGATTCAAGCAATTTTTCAGAGAAGTCACATCGCGATCCTAAAAGGATTAAATTCAACTCCTCACTTTTGCCTGATCTTTCGAGAACCATGGTGGATTTCTTTTGCATCGATAGATATATTTATCGATGTTAAGTTTGAATGATCAAAAAAACTACTTCACACTATCTAAGTTTCTTCACTGTTACTGTTAAAGATGTATTTGACTATAGGAATTGATATTAGAGAGAACTTTTATACTGCACACCTAGGTGTGCCCACTAGAGATACATCTGAGGGGATCTATCCACGTAGCAAGTGGCAGTCAATCCTATCAATTTCTAATCCCAACAAGATGTTTATTCATCAAATAGTTGTTTGTTTCTCCATCTACAAGAAGAGGTTGGGAATAACACTTTCACAATCTTGTAATAATGCCATATCCAAGAGAAACTTAGACAAGAGGAAACCTATGAAAATTTTCTATGTTCAACTTTAATCTTTCATCAGTCCCAACTTAATGCCGATATCAACAAGATCACAAGGTCATAATGCTTCACTATTTTGAGTGCCTCTTCTTAGAGAGAGTCTTCACCATGCCCTTGAAGATTTTCCAAAACCACACTACATTCATCACTGCAATAATAGGTGGTGCTGTCAGAAGGCTGTAGAGCCCCAGGGGAAACATTGTTCTTACCTGTAAACCAAATATTGAGAATTTTAGACTGGAGCCGAAGAGAAAATGTTCACCTAACTTGTAGAGAAAATATTTTTAATTCTTCCAACCTTCAAATTCTGTATGATATCTGTGAAATCATCAATTGGGAAAAAACTTTTAGAACTAAATGATAAAGTATGTGTAGATAATGTATTTGAATGGGCGATCTCTTTCTCAAAGGAATTATCCAATGTTACCGAGAGTTTGTGAAGTATTTTTTTCTTATTGCACAAAACAGTTATAAGTCTTCTGTAGAAGAGAAACAAAACCATAATTTTGTGCATTTTCAAGTGCCACTTTGATAAAAATTTCCAGGAAAATAATGAACTAATGATGCCCACTATTCCAAAGGCTAATAGCCGTCCGTGATTTATCTCCTCCGTGTTGGCCCTGGGACGGATTGACAGGGGCGCTAGGGGCGAGCGTATTCGCCTTTTTTTAGCCATCATCATGGATAATAACACTATTTTCTTAATACCGAGAGCAATTTTTTTCTGAAAACTAATAAACCTGTACTAGCATCAAGTTTGACCAGATTTAGAGATTATTTTAATGTAACTGCTAGTTGCTGCCTTGACATGCATCAGCAATGTTTTTATTCAAGTTTTTAAGTCGTACCAATTGGCCAAAAAATGGTATAAAAATACTGGCATGATTTGGAAAAAAAAAAGAAGAAGCCTAACATACTATATTATACTCCCTGTCCCTGCAGCATACCTGATCAAAATTAAGAAAGATATGTGTGAAGAAGTAGATGAACAATAGGATCCGGGCAACCTACAAGAAGAGAAACTTAACAGGTCAAAAAGAATATAAGCTAACATGATTTGCCAAAGTCATGCAACAGACAAAACATAATTACGATAGCTCATTTGACATTATGCATCAACCTATTGATAGATTAACTTACTCCACATACGTTTGGAAAATTTGATTCTAACAAAAGAATATCCACACACTTTTCAAATAAGAATGTGATAGTCCAATATGATGAAAGAGAACATGTGATTAATATCAAGATTATTATTTGCTTCATCATTGCACATTAGATATAAAGCAATCACGATGAGAAGTCATACCATACCATGAAACTTTAGAAAAAAAAGTTATCGAGAAGAAAATAAACGATGATATATATTTCTGAAAATCAATATCTTTTCATGTCAGGAAAATGTATCATATATACTATTTATTTAATTAGACACCTAAAAAAAATTTAAAAGAAGGATTTACACTTTTTTTATTAACTTAGAAATTGCCAAAAAAGTACAATGTAGAATTTCAGAAAGGAAAATAATTTCCAATAATTATTAATGTGATAAAAAATAAATGTATGATAATGCAGCTGTTGATGTTAGAGTTGGTGATAATGTGACAAATAATTTTTTTCTATAGATGTAGGGTTTGCAACAAAAATCTCTATCTCCTTTGTTAGTATTAGATGAATTAATTGATCATATTCAAGATAAATCTTCTATATTTTAGTAAACAATACTGGGTTAATTGATGGAAGAATAACTAAACCAAATTCAATGATGAAATTGTAGAGAAAATCTTTAAAAACTAGAGATTTTAATACAAACAAAAAAATTGAAAATATGAAATTTAATTTTATTTATAATTTTTTTTGATGGACTGGATAAATAGATGGACATGAAAATCATGTAACTAAGAGTTGGGTTTATTATTCAACAAGGAGCTATTAACATACATATATCTCATTAATAAGATGAAAAATGCATGGTAGAAATATAGAAGAGCTTCCTGAATCTTATGTAATTGTGAAGTGCTCCTTAAAGTTACTTCCATAATCTTATGTAACTGTGGAGTGCCCCTTAAATTTATTTCATATCATTCTTTTGTCAAAATTATGAATGGTATAGTCATATGATATCACTTAATTCTAAAAAGGTTCCAGCCTTCTACAAGGATCTTCACAAATGAAAATATACATATAGACACTACAAAAGTACATAATAAAAAATTATCTAACTCTTTTTGTCGTAGCTTTAGTATTTTCTTACAACAATCAAAATAACATATAGGAGGTATTGAATTACCAGCCACCCGAAGAAGAGAACCACACCGTTGTAAACATAGATATTTGAATTCTTCTGTCCAGCAATCTCCAAGTACCTGCAGAAAAAAATTCTTGTCAAAAATGTCAAATACAACAGATGCCAAAATGCAAACATCTCAAGCATACCATCTAAGGTTCACAAATGGCGTGGTAGCCTCAGTGAACAAAACCATGAGTATATAAATGTGTGCTTGACCACTAATCAGTGCAAGGGAGATTGCATACAGGGAGAGCCCATGATGCAAAACCTGAAATGATGTCATAAAATAGCAATCTCATATAGACAAGATACTTAAGTACCAGAGGTTTGAATTATTCAGATAAGACATACATATTCTTTGCCGCCTAATGATGGAAAAAGCCATAGGATCATTGCCAAATCTGAAAGGAAATAACCAACTGATATCTGTATGAAACACAATCACTGAGAATAGAAGTGACTGTATAGATAGAGGATTAAACAATCTAGTCACTAAATAAGATAGTCTATTCAATAAGCAACTTGCTAACAAAAAATCATTCTCCTTTTCAAGTTTAGATGCAAGTTGCAGATATGTCTAATTGAACTCAAGATATTGAAAGCTCAACTAAGACTTAAGATGACAGATTAAAGTCGAGATAAAATGAGCAAAATAAAAGTATTTCCAATTAGGCATATTACAGATCTTCCTTTGATTGTCTATTTAGAAAAACAAAAAAGAAAACATTGTCTAAAGTGGAACCATCATGAGGAACATTCCTGGTGTTGATGCAATCATGCCCCAAGTGGTTTGAGTCTGACCGTATGAATTTTGATGTGTTTGGGAAAGATTTATAATTAGATTTACTTTGTGTAACTTATATTGTGTGTCAAATGTGCAAATGTAGCATACTTGATATTTACATTGTAGAAGCAATGGTGGAAGGCAAAGTGAGTCAAAATTGACTGAACATTTAGTAGAAAAGGAAAAACGAACAAGTGTTGACAAATGGAAAAAGTCTAATGCGTCAAGGTCGACTAAACATTTGGCAGTACAAGTTCAACTAGAGTTGGAAGACAAGAAAAATAATAGGTCGAGGTCGATTGGATACTTGGCGGATGATGAAGACTTTTGGCAAACAAGGAATTTGGTTGGTAAATCGACTGGATACTTGCCGCAAGAAGTCCTAAAGATAAGTTGGCATTGAATTGTGAAAAACTATGAGCGACATATATTTTGGGCGTGAGTAGTTTTGTTACTTAGGATCAAAATCAAAGAGTCACTTGACTATGAGTTACATGATATGGCTACTCAATTAGAGAGTTGACTAAATGCTGAAAACTCACAATATAAAGCGTCGAGTCAAGTGAATGACACTTTAACTTGATTGAAATTGAGTCAGGCGATTGAAGCCGAGCTGGTTGACTGATGATTTTAAATTCAAATTATTGTAACTATTAAAAGGGATATTGTCCAAAAAAGTTGGCAGCTATGACAGCGTTGACAGATGATCTATTTGTCAAAAAAATATGAAACAGTCATAAGAAGATTCAATCACGGATAGATTTAGATAATTTATCGATACCACGGTCACCAAAAGAAATGACCGCAATCGAAGAGAACCAATCTTGAGTTGATCTAGATTAGTCAACTAACGATATAGTCAGTAGTAAAACTCTCAAGAGCCAAATGAACCAATTGTGATCTAGATGATATAATCAAAATCGTTATAAAGGTTGATTAAGAATAGTCAACTGAAATACAATTGAGTCAATTGAAGGTACAAACATTTGTATGATGGCAAGGATTGAGTCGACCGATAGAGTTCCAAGGACAATGGATCAGTCGACTAATAAAGATGAATAAGCTGACTTATGGTAATCAACTTAACTTTATAACTAGTGAGCAAAGGCACTTCAAATTAGACAACATTTGTATCATGTACTACATCTATATACCGAGCTAAATGTTGAGCTATTACTCAAGTACATGAGAAGAAGATGAGAGATGTTAAGATGGATGCGTTGATATACGAGGATGGACAAGGAAAAAAAATAAAAATAGAAAGTTAGGGTTGTGCCTATTAAGAGAAAACTATAAACATATACTTGAATGACAAATAAGTGCTCTAATTAAGAGATATAAAACTATGATAAATACACACAGGAAGAGAAAGACTAAAGAAGACTTAGTTAGCAATGATAAATCAAGATAAAATTTATTTAAATATAGATGATGATGTAGTAGGGGGTAAAGTCCAATGATGTAGAAGAAACTATATAGCCGACCACACCTAGCGGGATAGGGCTTGGTTGTTGCACTAAGATCTACATAGTGTGATTCTCAACTCTTTATAGCGATTCTTTTATTATTGTCTAGTTTTCATAGTTTTTACTTTAGTATTTCTATTATTTTTCACTTCGATTTCTTGAGCTTAGGTATTTACCTTCAAGCTCTATATTTCTAGAATCTTTATTATTGCACTTATTTCATTATTTTCTATAATAGTTTTTGTAAAAGGTTTCTCTACCGATTTCTAAGAAGTAAAAATTAGAATTTTGTGGGTTGACTCATCTTACGAGCCCACATGATGTAGAGTAAAAATTGAGATTCCAAACCATGTAAATTCTCAAGTTTAATTGCTTCATTATTTTTTTCTAATCTCGCTCATTATTCTAACTTATTATTTTCACTGTACTAATTATATTCTTTAGCGCTAATAACTAAAATACATCTAATATTGCTGCTATGATTAAATTTCACCTATACTCATGTCACTTGAAAGCGATTTTCTTTTCCACTATGCATTTTCACTTTGAAAAAAATTCTAAATTGTTTTTATTGCATTATTCAATCCCCACTAGTGGCATACATGATCTTACACCTAATACATATATAAAAGAGAGTTTGTCAAGAGATGTCAATAAATAAATCAATTATTGGAATCAATAATGTCAGTTAAAGTGAAAATCAAAGTGTTTAATAGGAAACATTTGCCATACAAAAATCTAATAACAAAGTAGGAAAGAGTGCACATTTTGCAACTCTTTACAAATAGGAAATAACATGGAGGATTGAATTATATGGGCTTTAAATCTCTATTTAACTGATAGTTGTTGCAAGCAATTCATAGACAACGAGACACACAAACTACATAGGGTCATATACCATGATGAATACTTATTCAAACAATTACCCTCAAACAACACCTTTTATAACTTAGGAAGATTGATATATGCTAAAGGAGTGAAATTTTGGAGCTCCACTTTTTACAATTATAGCGATGTGATAGGCCTTATACAAAAATATCAAGAAAAGAAAATATAGATAAAAAATGATGAGTTTGAAAGAAAACAAAGGCTCGATGAGGTAAAAATCTTTCCCATCTATTTTAATGATTCCATTGATCACAGTACAATATACCAATAGATATGTGAGCTCAAAATCTCCAATTAGTCTATCATTAATGCTTTGAAACTAGAACGACATTGTATCAAGAAGACTACTAGGTCATTGGTTTAACTGGTTGAACATGTTACCTAGATATTTACCCTTTCATTTCTGTAAAATGTTTATATGATTTAATAAATATATTAAATAATAATAAATTGATTGGGTCAAACACCTTTGTAATATATAAAATATTTTAATTAATGATAAATTATTAAAATTTATATAATGATCTATTTTATCAATATATGACCAGTTGAAATAAAATTTCAAAAAAAAATGAAATAAAAAATATATTTATATTAGAGAAGATTTGAACCCCTTCAAAGAGTAACCACCAAAGTAGCAAGCTCAGATTTGAAATCACACCCCATTTTGGATGCTCATATAAGAGTCCAAGTAACATAGATTAACATGTTTAAATAAACTTCTTATCCATTATATTTCTAGTAATTTAATCAAAAAGACAAGCCATCAACCTACCCCAAACATAGCATCAGAAAGAAGTGATTTTCTATAAACCAGAAAGTCTTCTTCAGAACCACCCTTAAAAAGGTCTGATAACACCAGCAAATAGAATGAGAATGCAGCAGCTACCACTGCATGGAAAGTTGAGAATCCCCTGCATATGGAAGTTGATAGGAGATGGTGAACTACAAATATAGGCACAGTTTTAGCCTAGGAACTACCAAGCGTCAATTGCAGCATTAATTCACCTTACCGATTATTCCATTCAATCTTCTGTAATTTGGTGAGATTGTTATATCCTTTGAAAGAGACCGTACTGACTTTACGTGTCATTTCATATACCTACATGATTAGAATAATTTATATCTGAACAGAATAGCATAACATATGCAAATTTCAAAGGCTTTCTGTTATTACACGTGTGTTGCACAAAAAATCCATTTCTTAAATTCATTGTTTGCAAAATCAATTGGCACCAATCAGCTTAAGTTTTTTAAAGCAATTTCAATGAACCAAGATTCCACTGATAAGTAATTGAATTTGAACTATAAATTGATACTATTCCCTAAAAAAATGGGATAGACATCACATCAAGATGAACTTTAAAGATACACAGATGGATGCCATGCAACCAAGGCAATAAACTAAGAAGCAGCTAACAAATCATATACAGGCCATCTGCTAAAACTATTTGACCTCAACTGACCATAAACAACTTATTTCTCAACCACAAAAAAAAAAAGATTGATCAAGTTGATTTTCAGTAGACGGAAGTCTTTCTCCATCTACAATGACAGGATTGTAACAACCTAATAACGTCACCTATTTGGAGCTGCCAAACGACCACTACACAGAAGCAGCTACTCGTCCCTGCCATTGAAGCGCTCACGATCTATCAAAATCACTCCATAGGTAATGTGCATATCCAACAAGAAATCTAATTCATTTCTTCCATCAAAGAAGGATATAAGAAAACTAATATCTGAAAGAAAAAAAAATAATTTGTAACAACATGTTGATTACTTATCAGTCCATACCAACTTTACACGAAACAGTAACGACGAGAACTCAACATAACTTAAGAGAAAAGACGGGAAATCAATAAGAAGGTTTAGGGAGGGAGTCTACTTACAACTTTACACATGATAATGCCCAAGAAAACCGAGAGGGGCCAAAGAATTTGCTCCTTTGGACCAAAACTCCCCTCCATCCTTGACAGCCTTCACTTCCTATCAAAATACCCTCGAACTTCAATTTCAACCTAGGATCCAGCTCTATCAGACCACAAAGACGGCATCAACAAATCGAACTCCAAGTATAACTAGCCTAAGATGATTCCACGTTAAGAACTAATCCTTAGGCCTTGATGGCCAGTAGAAACAAAGCGATTCTGGAAACAACTAAAATCCGATTAGACGAGGAAGAAATTAGCAGAATCTCGCAGGGGCGGAAAGGGCGGCGACGGAGGTTTGTGGAAGGCGAAGAACTCGGACAAAGATTTCGGAATTCGCCGATATGTTTCTTCAGCGACAAGTCCTCCCTATTCAAAATAAATAAATATAATAAAAAGTTGTCGGTGAATGAGATGGAGAGAACGAATCTTGAGGAGAGGTAGCGAAACAACGCCGTCGGATGTGATCGTATCTTAGGATGCCGTGTTCAAGACGTCTTTCTCTTCTCTTCTCTACTTATAAAAAAAAAATAATTATTCGTTTTTTATCACCTTAAAAAAATAATTATCAAATACAGTTAAACTAATAAAATTAATAATTAATTATTCGAAACTTGGTTTTAAAAGCATTTTTTTCACAGTTAAAACGGATAAATGATTAATTTATAATTAAGGTCAATTGAAAATGTCTCCGGAAACATCTTTCAACTGTTACAACATAATTAATTTATTTTACAATTTTCGCCAACAAACTATCTTAAATTCTTTATGAAGGAGCATATCAGAAGATGTCAAAAACCTTTTAAGGAAATAAAATGGACAAGGCATTTCCATAATACATATTTATAGATGCTCTAATTTTTTAATCATAATACAAGAATAAATTTGCCACTTAAGATTAGATACAAAAGTATTTAATTGATTTTAGCATTGAGACAGAAGTTATTAAATTTAGAATCATGACATCTATATGTGATATAAAAGGTGATAATGATCCTTATAAGCATCTTTTATATCTCTAAGTCTTATGAAAGGGAATTAAATTATGATACTTATTAGCCTCATAAGTGGGAAAAAAACTTATTTCCTAATAGAATGAATGTCAAGGATTTTAAATTTTACTTATGTGATATAAATCTATCACTTAAATACCAACTCAACTACTCCCGTAAAAATATTCGTTGTTACAAAGTAATCATAAGTAGATGTACTTATGTGATATAAATCTATCACTTAAATACCAACTCAACTATTCCCGTAAAAATATTCGTTGTTACAAAGTTATCATAAGTACTCATCTGCAATAGTCAACCTGTCATAACATTTAAAGTTTATTTAATAAAATAATTTATCAATGCAAATTAAAAAGGTAGCCCGGTATACGAAACTTTTATCATGTGGAATCTCGAGGAAAGATCAATTACACACAGTCTTACATTATTTTTTGTAAAAAACTATTTCTAAGATTGAAATCCATCAACTTTTAGTTACAAATTAGCAACTTTATTATTGCACAACAACTACCTTCCTAATATAATAATCATTACAAATTATTATTTTTAAATAAAATAAAATTTTCTTTATAAATTTATATATATAAACAAATGGCTATATAGCTTTCTAATATAAATTAATAATAATACATTTGCATTACAAACAACATAATCACAATAGGATTAAATGAGATATCGAGTAGAGAAAAAACGGAAAAGAGAAGAAGGCGGAAAGAAACATCATCACAAGGAATCTTCAAATAAAGGGGAAAAAATTCTTAATTTAAAATCTACACTTTCTATCTCATGAAGGAAGGAAAGAAAGCAGGTTCATGATCCTAAAAATTTTTAAAGGGATTTAAAATATAGAAAAATAGAAATTATCAAACATATTTAAAATACAAAAAATATCTTAAATATCCAAAATATGAAAACTATAAAAAATAATAATAAAACCTACAAATCGAGAATCGGCAAACTCTACTAGCAGCTTTATGATGCGTTAAGAGCTTACAATTGTTCTTAAATACAATCCAAAATGCCTCCATCACCATGAATATGGGCTTCCATATCCAGCACAACATCTATTTTCACTTTCCAACCAAATCATCCTTAAAACGACCATACACTTCTAGAGAATCTACTCTTGGCATGGTTGAACCATCAAAAGCTCGGCCCACAAAGATAGTGATGAAGAGATAGTGATCTCTTCATGGGCTAGAAGGAATTAAGCAACTGTGAAAGGAATGCCACACCATGATCGCATGCCCTCATCCAGCTTTACTACTTGCTGGAAAATGGTAATTAACTTTAGATGGAATGCTACTTGCTGATGTATTTGGATTAAAATCAGAAGTCTCTTCCCATCCTTTGGCAATGAAGTATGTCGTAGTCCACAGCATACCAGTTGCTGTCAACTTTTATTTATATCCCTGTTCTGAGCACTATATATGCGCCAGTGATTTCTACGTAATCATCAAGGCAGTGTGAAGGAATAGATGTAAGTCTCCTTAGACTTGGATCACTGATACAAGGTGTAAAAAACCATCCTTGTTCGCATGTATAATCAATATAAGTTAGTTTATTTGTTAATGGTCCTTATGTAGGATAATATGTCTGAAACCGAGAAAAATGATACACTATATAGATGACTCTGATATTGATTGGACGAAAACTCCTAGCTAAAAAAAATGACTCCAAGTGATCATGCGTGTCAAAAGGAACACCAGTAACCTAGAGATGGGTCCCCGATGCAAGCACTTCGACACTCAAATCAATGATTCAATTGAAAGCGATGAACAATGATTATGGATACGAAAAGTTACGTAGCATTGGATACCTACGTCTGTAAATGGAGACCTCCTTTTATAGTGTTATTGTTTGTTTGTGCACGAATCTCAAAGCATTTTAAAAAAAGACATACCATAAAGATACTCTGACACCTTTTCTAAAATGAACCCGCAATCTCTACATAAAAGCTTCTCACGTACAACTGGCATAGGAAATATTCCCTTAATTCTCTAACAGTTGTTACACAAGACGACAAGAAGGAATATGAGACCGTTGGATTGAGGGACCCTTAGTATGCTTAGTTGGTAAATCGACCGAGTTCTCTTTGAGAGTTCGATCAGTTGTTGTATGTGAGAGCAGTCAGATCAGAGGAAAGTCATCAGGGACTTGGTCTTTGCTCGATCTCTCAATTTGGTCAATGAATCCGGTAAGATCAAGTGTCCAGCATGTTCGATCGGACATATGATCTGATCAGTGTTATGAACCGCAAATGCACGGTTACGTCATAGTAATATAAAAGATTGTCGAACCCACAGGGACTGTTGATTAAACACTAGAGATGTCACAAAGTAAGTTATTTAAAGGTTCGAAAGTTGACTTTGGCGCTTACGAACTAACGAGAGTGATTGAAGAGAGAGAGAGAAGGTTGAGAGAAAGAGAGAGAAGAAAGAAGAAGGTGAAGCTGGATTTGAAGATGGATAGATGCTAGGATTTTGATTTCGTTACGATGTCAGTTAATGTCCCTATGCATTGTTCATCTACCTAACTCCATGCTTACACTCGTGCAAGTATTGTAACTAAAGTTCGACATAACCCCTCTGTCACAGGAAAGTCGCACCAGAAAGTTTACCCGAGTCCTAATGCCATTAAGTAAAGAAGCAACTCTAGCAAGTCTGGTTAAAGGGTTACCCTCTGTTACAGGGCCCCTCGGTCATACATTCCTAAAGTTATCTAATGTACTTTCTAACGGTAGCACTGGAGTATTCACTTCAATTAGAATGCCCTAACAAGAATTAGTATTTATGTTAAGATCTTTTGATTCTAGAAAGTGGGTAAGCATTGATGTCCTCTGTCATTAAGGGCATAATATGTTCGGTTGAATGAGTATCCTCTATCACTAAGGATCCCCCGGTTATCCAGTATAGTAGCAACTTTAACATAGAGACAACTCTCTCTCATCTACATGTTTACACCATTCACACATCTCGTCAAACACATAAAAGGTATAACACATAGAACAAGTAGTAAACACATCATTGCATAGAAAAATATCCAAATACAAATTCATATATCAATATCACAATATAATTACTTCCTACATCCTAAATCTAGAGAATCTACTCCATAGAAAGAGAGAAACAACCAAACGACAATGAAAATAGCAATCTACAACCCAATACATAGAGATAGAGGGAGGAGAGTACTTATCCTTGAAGTGTGACGTCCTTAGAGGTGTTCCCTTACACTAGAGGTGGACGGATCAGTGAAGATTGGCGAGGATGAAGCCTAGGGCTCCCCAAGGGGAGAACCCTTCCCCAAGATTAAAGATGAGTGAAAAAGCAGAGAAAAACCTCTTTTATAGTTCTAGACACACCCCTTGCTTAGGTCGTGACACGGCCGTGTCAATCCATACATCCATGTGCTACCTTGGCTCTACTTTGGTGGCACGGTCGTGTGGATTCCACACGGCAAAAGTCTTCTTCTTCTATGAAAATTCCACATGGTCGTGTGGATTGACACGGCCGTGTGTTAAGGTCGTGTGGCATTTGTAGACCATTGTAGTACATCTTAATGTGGTATTCTCAAGTTGAAATCTTCATCAAAGTTGTAGATCTTGAAGTTAGCTACAATTTAGTATAAAGAAAAGCCTAAAACTCTAACTGAGCGAAAAGTTATGGTCATTTTACTTTTAATCTGCAATGTTGAAAATGACATGGCTGATAGATCGAGTAGTGCGATAGAGGGGGGGGTGAATATCGCGCTTTTAAAAAACTCTTCTTTTGGTATTTTAAAACACAAGGTTAAGCAGCGGAAATTAGAAAGAGACACAATTCGTTTACTTCGTTCAGAGCCTAGCTCGACTCTTACTCGAAGGTCCGCGGTCCTTGACCGCACCGATGGGCAAAGCACTATAATCCTTCTTTCCGAAATCCTCGGAAAGAAGTGAATCGTATAATGGAGCAAGATAGTAACACCCTACTATCTTGCTTAAATAAAATTACAATGCAAGCTTAAATTAAATTATACCGACAAGTGAATTGCAGATGAGGCTTAGGTCGGCACTCCGGATGATGTTGCTTGCTGAGCTGACGAAGATGAGTAGCGTGAGCAGCTTGCAGAGGAGCACAAGAATTAATCAGAAAGTTCTATCCAGCCTCTAACTTCGAGCCTCAATTTATAGGCCTTGGGCGTTCGGTCGACCAATCCCACTGTTCGGTCGACCGAACCCGCTCCCTCCTTCCTTCCTGGCCGGAGTATGAAGCTGGGTCAGAATTCTGCATTAACTGATCTTTAATGGTTTGGTCGACCGATCATGCCTTTCGATCGACCAAACAAGCCTTTTCCTTATTTGCTGAAATCTGTCGAGATCTTTATTTATTGCCCCATGAATGTTGATTGGATCGGTCGACCGGTCCTCTAATTTGGTCGACTGATCAACCATTTTTCCTTTCCTGCTAATCTCTGCTGTTGATCTGTCTTTTGTTGAGTCACCCTTGTTCGGTCGACCGATCATGCTTTGATCAGACTCTGGTCTGATATGTTCTGAACTGAATTACTGCTTTGAGTTTGCTTTGTTCGGTCCACCGAACCACTGGTTTAGTCGACCGATCCAGTCGAACCTGCAGCACAGTGTTACGAAAAAACTTTCCTGTAAAATAGATATTAGAGCAATAATATAAAGCATGAATAAAATGTAAGACAGTAGAACTGTCTTGATCTCAACTTTGAAACCTTCCCGGTTTCTTCAGTTGGATCAACGACCTAAGGTTGTTCCCTTCGGGAACCCGACCTCACTGTTGCTCCTCCAGTTGTTTACCTCAACCTACCTGTCAAATTTAGATCCTCCAGATCTAGTTTGGACTTTTCACTCAGCCTTGATTGGCTCCCCAGGACTTTTCCTTTTGATCTTCGGTCCTCCAAACCTCTCGATCACACCACCAAGCGTCGAGTCCCCTTGACCTGCTTGGACTTACACCTGGGTTCCATGATCTGCTAAGATTTCTCCGCCTAGCCTCCAGCTAGGACTTTTCTGGTTGAGTAAATATCCTGCACACTCAGTCAACTTGTTAGATCATAACAAGACTTAACTTGAATCTTTGACAACATCAAAACTCAGGTTTGATTCTGGTGCAACTTGCACCAACAATCTCCCCCTTTTTGATATTTGGCAACCAAGGTTCAAATTTAAGTTAAAAATATGCAATAAATAAATAAACAAGCAATTTGATTTTTAAATTCTCCTGCTGAGTTAGACAACTCTCCCTAAATTCACTATCCCTCCCCCTTTTCCTCTGGATATCTATGGGGCCGGACCGAGGGGACCGCTAAGGTGGCGGTTCCACCTTTTGCAACTATCTCTCCCCCTTTGACACACATCAAAAACAGGGGAAGACCAACAAACCAAAAAGGGTTGAAATGTATAACAATTTTAACTAAGTGCTAAAAAATACATGAAAATGAAAAGGTAATTTTGATATTAAAAAATAATATAAAATAATTTTGAAAATTTTACTAATATAAAATAATTTTGAAAAAATAATTATCTTAAGTTAAATAAATACTTTGAAAAAGAGACATTTTTACTAAGGTAAAAATAATATTAAAGAAACCAAATTTTGAAAAGTATTCCTAAGTAAAATATTTTGAAGAGAGTAAAGGTTTACCAGTAAAATAATTTTACTAAGTTAAAATTTCTAAAACCAACTTTCAATGTAAAATGTTTATAAAAAGAATTAGAAAAAGATTTTCAAACATAATTTTGAACACTTTTAAAAGTTGAAAAATATGAAAGAATAAATAATTTGAAAAATAAAAATTAGGATTTTCAAAAAAAAAATTGAACATTTTTACAAGTCTTTAAACATTTGAACAATGTTAAAGGCCTTAAAAAGTTTGCTAAGTGTAAATAATATTGAACACGTTTAAAATTTTAGTAAGTGAAAAACCGAACACTTTTAAAAGTTTTAACAAGTTTGCTAAGTGTAAAATTAATTTTGAACATTTAAAATATATGAAAAAAACTTATATTTTGAAAGATTTTTTTTTAAAAAGCCCTTTTGAATTTTTATGAAGTAAAAATTTTAAAACAAAATTTCAAAACTAATTTTTAAAAGTCTAAATAATTTTGAATATTTTCGAAAGAAAAATAAAAAATTTCAAAAAGAATTCAAGAAAGATGAAACAGTTTTTTGAAAATAGCTCCCCCTAAAATTGATATTTATCCTAAAAGTCCAAGCATGGTTAGGTAAACTAAGGAAAAGAGGTCCTTATGATGAAATGTCCAACCTTTGTTCAAGGCTAACTATCACAAGATAGTAGCTATTGACTTAGGTTGGTCAATTTGAGTTTTTAGTACTAACTAGGTTTTTACTAGCTAGTTAACTCAAATCGATTCATGTATGTTGTTTAAAGCCCAGATTTATAGCGATGCACTGACATAAACATCTGAAATCTTGGACAAGGTTCTAAGCATCTCACCCATTCTAAGTTATCAAACAAGGGATCCTACTGTGCTTGTGAGATGCTGACTTCTAAAACTATAGGAACATGCAAATCTATGGTAAGACCTAGGCTACTCCAGAAAATAAAATATTTTGAAAGAATTTTGTAAACAAAAATTTTGAAAGGGGATTTTTACAAAAATAATTTTGAAAAATAAACTAATTAATAATTTCCAAAATAAAAACTATTCTATTAAACACATCCAACAAGTATGCAAAAATAAGTAACCAGAACTACAAATTTTAGGACAAGGTTCAAATACAAAAGTCTGATCAGTCACACTAGTCCAAAAAGACATATAAAGAGTCAGATGTCAGGAGGTGGAGGATCATGGGTAGAACAAAAATAGCTAAACATCATAGTCTGCTGTGCCTCCAACGTCTCTACTCATCGAGTAATATTCTGACGAAAATCTGTCAACTAATCCTGAAACATCGTCTGAAGAGAGTCGAAACGACCAAAATATCGTCTCAGAGCTGACTGAATGGATCACTAAAGTGAGGAGGAGGGGCTATAGATGAAGTCGCTTGAGCAGCATCAAAGACTGGAGTTTGAGAGTACTCAATAGCTAACGGTGGTATATAGGGTTCCTCTACAGCAATGGGGATGTCCTCAGCATCAACCGCTTCCTCGATAGGTGGAACATAGTACGTATGAGTACGCTTGTAAACCAGACCCTGAGAACTAGCCTTAATCCCAGCCAAAGACATTTGTCGAATACCTATGAGATCAAAATCGGACAACTCAATCAACTCACCACGCCCAACTCCTATACCTAAGGAGGCTATAAAAGCAGTAAGAATATGACAATGAACCATGTGTACCTTAAATGAGGTACTATAGCCAGAGTAGTAGATTATGGATTTAAAAACCCAATAAGCAAGATCTATATCCAGTTTATGCTTAAGGACATACATCAGAAAAAGGTGAACAGGACGTAGAACTGCCTGGTCTATGGATGACAAAGGATGTATGCATGAGACAATCATTTTGTATAGTGCATTGTCGTTTGGTTAGTGGGACGGATGACATCTTCCTTGGTCGACGACCTCGGAAGAAATCAGCATACATAAGATCGAGAGTGAGATGAGAAAATGGCTCGGGCAAGACTTTAGGGTATGATGGATAAGGAAAGATCCGAGTATGTGATGGACGCATGCGGAGGAAGTGAGAGAATACATCAAAATCAAATAACATATCTCTTGATGCAACTCCAGTCTTAAAATGATACGCATCAATCTCACATAAATTATGGTAAAATTTAGTACAGAGTGTGGGATTATAAGCATGTCTACAAAGAACCAGACTGTCCAATGGGTAATGTTGAATAATATCGACAATTTCAGGACAATAGGTTTGATAAAATGGTAGATCAAGACATTTAGTATCCACAACTAAAAAGGTCTTGTTTGAAAAAGATTGATGTAAGTCTTCTGTGGAGAACTTAAGGTCCTGGCTGGGATTGGAGGAACTAGCCTCATTTTGGGCAAGTTTACGTAGTTTTTCACTAAAAGAAAAGAGAAAACAATAAGTAAATGTGCGATAAGAAAAGACTAAACCTTAAATCATACCGAGGCATGGTTTGTGAACGCAGAATTTCGACAGATCGCCGGATATGTGAAGAATAGGGAGAGAAGAATGGATGAAGAACTCTTGGTTCTGTGGGTGTTTTATAGAGCTTTATCGGTCGACCGATCCAATAAATTTGAAGGTATCTCGCGCAACGTGGTAGATGTTCGGTCGACCGAAAATCCGTATCGTTCGACCGATAAAGTAAAGATCAACGACTTTTCGATTTCCAACACAGAGAAGTAGGCATATCATAAATTGTTCAGTCGACCGAAACATTTAATCGTTTGACCGGTTAAACGCTTTAATTAGGGTTTAAAATTTTGAATTAATACCTTTAATTAAATGAATTTTAATCAAGTTGAAAACGTTCTTAATGAAGATTTAAAATAATTAAGTTTAAAAGGTTTTTAACTAAGTTTAAAAAAGTTTTTAATTAAGTTTTAAAATAATTTTTTAAATTAAGTTTAAAAATAAAGTTTAAAAGTAATTTTTTAAATTAAGTTTAATAGTTTTAAAATAATTTTTAAATTAAGTTTAAGGTTTGAAAACATTTTTTTAAGTTTTTTTAAATAAATTTTTATAAATAATATTTTTTTTAAAAAATATTAATAATTTTTTTTAAAAAAAAATTAATTAAGTTTTAAAATAATTTTTAAAAGTTTTTAATTAAGTTTTAAAATAATTTTTAAAAAGTTAATAATTTTTAAAAAGTTTTAATTAAGTTTTAAATTTTTTTTAAAATTTTTTTTAATTAAGTTTTAAAATAATTTTTAAAAACTTTTTAATTAAGTTTTAAAATATTTTTTTAAAAAAGTTTTTAATTACGTTTTAAAATAATTTTTAAAAGATTTTAATTAAGTTTTAAAATATTTTTTAAAAAAGTTTTTAATTAAGTTTTAGAATAATTTTTTAAAAAAATTTTAGTTAAGTTTTAAAAAAGTTTTTAATTAATTAAGTTTTAAAAAGTTTTTAATTAAGTTTTAAAATAATTTTTAAAAAGTTTTTAATTAAGTTTTAAAATAATTTTTAAAAAGTTTTTAATTAAGTTTTAAAATATTTTAAAATATTTTTTAAAAAGTTTTAAATTAAGTTTTAAAATAATTTTTAAAATGTTTTTAATTAAGTTTTAAAATAAATTTTTGTAAACAGTTTTTAATTAAGTTTTAAAATAATGTTTAAAAGGTTTTTAATTAAGTTTTTAAATTTTTTAATAAAGTTTAAAAAAGTTTTATTTAAGTTTTAAAATAATTTTTAATAAAGTTTAAAAAAGTTTTAATTAAGTTTTAAAATAAGTTTTAATAAAGTTAAAAAAGTTTTAATTAAGTTTTAAAATAATTTTTAATAAAGTTTTAAAAAATTTTAATTAAGTTTTAAAATAAGTTTTTAAAAAATTTTAATTAAGTTTTAAAATAAGTTTTAATAAAGTTTAAAAAAGTTTTAATTAAGTTTTAAAATAAGTTTTTAAAAAAGTTTTAAAATAAAGTTTAAAAAAGTTTTAATTAAGTTTTAAAATAATTAGGTTTGAATTTAATTAGGTTTGAATGTAATTAGGTTTGATAATTAAGTTTGAATTTAATTAGGTTTGATAATTAATTAGGTTTGAAAAAGGTTATTGAACCCATGTTAGATTCAAACTTAGCTTTGGGTAATCGAGCAGGTTTATAAGGATAAGCTTTCAGTTCAGTGGCGATGCATATGACCTTCTTGTGTATCAACGGTGGACCACTTGGTGAAGACTTTCCAAACTGTTTCCGCCCAAAAAACTTAATGCTAAATTTTGGTCTAACTAGCCTATGTTTGACTGGGGTAGCTTCGATCAGATCCACTAGGTCTAGTGCACCAGGTAGAATTCCATATTCAGCCTAGACATGTCTTCGACAAAGTTTCCTTGACGTACTATCATCCCAATCCATTCCGATGCTATGTTGTAGGATTTGGTAAACCTTTTTCATCTAGCCGTTCTAAGCAGAAAATAAACCTAATCCTAAGTATTCAGTTTGGTTAATCAAGTTGGTTGCATTGTTTTTCTACTTGCTCCCCCTGAGTCATAGCTTAGATAAGGTCTATCTAATTAATGGATTTGACTCTTAGGGACCAAGTATAGATTTGGTTCAATTTGTTTGGTTAAAAGTTTTGTTTGAACCCGTGCTTAGACTTGCCTTCTAGTATTTTGACTGATTAAGGATAAGTATGATTTGTTTGTTTGTTTAGGTTTGTAACCGAGTCCTGATTTGTTGTACACGGTTCGTTGCGATCCAAGTACCATATTTAGACACTTGGATCCCAATTCAAACATTTTTAACGTTTTCTTGAGTCACTCGACTTGACCTTTCAAATCGGAATTTTCTTCCTCAAGCTTTTCAACTTGAGTTGAAGTTCCGACTTGAACTTGGTTAGTCGAGTCACTCAACTTAACTTGTTGCTTAAGGTGGTCTATTTCCTTAAGTAACAAGTTATTTTGTTTTTCAGATTTCAATAATTTTTTAAACAAACATTTAACTACTTTAAGTAAATTAGACTTGGAATAAATTGTTACCATATTTGGATCTTCTGATCCGTTGTTTTTGTCGGACTTGATGTCGATCTCGGATTCGTACTCTTCATCGGACTCGGAGTCGGAATCTTCGTTTCTTGCCATAAATGCAAGATGGCTCGAGTGCTTCGTTTGTTCCGCGTCGGATTCGTCGGAAGAAGTTTCGTCCCATGTCGCTTGAAGAGCCTTCTTTCGTCTTGTTGATTTGGGTCTTTCTTCTTTCCGATTTGGGCATTCGTTTTCGAAATGTCCCTTCTTGTTGCATCCATAACAGATCATTTCTGATTTGTTTTGGATCTGGTTCGGTGGAGTCTTCTTGGTGTTTCTTCTAAACTTTGTTCTTAGTCAACAATCTTCGGACCATGTTGACTAATTATTCTTCGTTCGTTGAGTCAGAGTCTGACTCGCTTTCAGACTCGATCTTGGTTCTTGTTTTAGTCTCCTTGCTTGGACTTGCATACAATGCTACACCTTTCTCAACATGGCTTATGTTAGACTGTTCGTGTAATTCTAATTCGCAAAATAACTCGTCTAACTTAAGAATTGAAAAATCTTTGGAAACTTTGTACGCATCTATAATTGATGCCCACAAAGCGTTCCTCGGAAAGGCGTTCAGAGCGTACCTTATTGTGTTGCGGTTTTCAAGACTATGCCCGATCAGGTGGAGGCCATTTAGGATGTCCTTCAATCGAGCGTGTAGTTGCGAAGCCGTTTCTCCAGGAAATATTTTGATATTTAGTAAATTGTTTAAAAGTAAATCTCGTTTGTTTACCTTTGAGTCGTCGGTTCCTTCGTGTAGCTTGACTAGCGAGTCCCACAATTCTTTTGCGTTGTCGTAGGGACCAACTCGGTTCAACTCCTCCATTGTGAGCCCGCACTGAATGATGTTGATTGCCTTGTAGTTCAGTTGTGCCTTCTTGATCATTTGGGGAGTCCATTCGTCTGGTTCTAGTATTGTTCCGTCCTTTGTTGGGGGAGTATAGCCTTTCAAAACTGTGAACCAGAGCCCGATGTCGAATTTCAAGTAACACTCCATCCTATTCTTCCAATAACTGAAATTTTCCCCTTTGAATAGTGGAGGTCGGACAGTACTGTACCCTTCTTGATATGAGTTCATCATTCTTGCAAGAAAAAATTAAGAGAAAAATATTTCCAAGACTTTCGTCTTGGGATTAGTAGTGCTTGAGAAGAAAATAAAAAAAAATATTTCTAAAAGAAAAGAAACAAGTTTTAAAAATTACTTTGAAAATCGGTTAAGAAATTTCAGAGTTAACCTGCTCTGATACCAATTGATAGATCGAGTAGTGCGATAGAGGGGGGGGTGAATATCGCGCTTTTAAAAAACTCTTCTTTTCATATTTTAAAACACAAGGTTAAGCAGCGGAAATTAGAAAGAGACACAATTCGTTTACTTCGTTCGGAGCCTAACTCGACTCCTACTCGAAGGCTCGCGGTCCTTGACCGCACCGATGGGCAAAGCACTATAATCTTTCTTTCCGAAATCCTTGGAAAGAAGTAAATCATACAATGGAGAAAGATAGTAACACCCTACTATCTTGCTTAAATAAAATTACAATGCAAGCTTAAATTAAATTATACTGACAAGTGAATTGCAGATAAGGCTTAGGTTGGCACTCCGGATGATGTTGCTTGCTGAGATGACGAAGATGAGTAGCGTGAGCAGCATGCAGAGGAGCACAAGAATTGATCAAAAAGTTCTATCCAGCCTCTGACTTCGAGCCTCAATTTATAGGCCTTGGGCTTTCGGTCGACCGATCCCACTGTTTGGTCGACCGAACCTGCTCCCTCCTTCCTTCCTGGCCGGAGTCTGAAGCTGGCTCAAAAATCTGCATTAACTGATCTTTAATGGTTTGGTCGACCGATCATGCCTTTCGGTCGATCGAACAAGCCTTTTCCTTGTTTGCTGAAATCTGCCGAGATCTTTATTTATTGCCCCATTAATGTTGATTGGCTCGGTCGACCGGTCCTCTGATTCGGTCGACCGATCAACCTTTTTTCCTTTCCTGCCGATCTCTGCTGTTGATCTGTCTTTTGTTGAGTCACCCTTGTTCGGTCGACCGATCTTACTGTTCGTTCGACCGATCATGCTTTGACCGGACTCTGGTCTGATCTGTTCTGAACTGAATTACTGCTTTGAGTTTGCTTTGTTCGGTCGACCGAACCACTAGTTCAGTCGACTGATCCATTCGAACCTGCAGCACAGTGTTACGAAAAAACTTTCCTGCAAAACAGATGTTAGAGCAATAATATAAAGCAGGAATAAAATGTAAGACAGTAGAACTAAAGTTGTTCCCGCTTTCTTCATTTGGATCAGCGACCTAAAGTTGTTCCTATTGGGAACTCGACCTCACTGTCGCTCCTCCAATTATTTACCTCAACCTACCTGCCAAACTTAGATTCTCCAGACCTAGTTTGGACTTTTCACTCAGCCTTGATCGGCTCCCCAGGACTTTTCCTTTTGATCTTCGGTCCTCCAGACCTCTCGATCACACCGCCAAGCGTCGGGTCCCCTTGACCTGCTTAGACTTGCACATGGGTTCCACGATCTGCTAAGATTTCTCCGCCTAGCCTCTAGCTAGGACTTTTCTGGTTGAGTAAACATCCTGCACACTCAGTCCACTTGTTAGATCATAACAAAACTTAACTTGAACCTTTAACAACATCAAAACTCAAGTTTGATTCTGGTGCAACTTACACCAACAATGGCCATGTGAAATTGACATGACCGTGTGTCAAGGTCATGTGAATCTTATTTTGTGCCATATTTTCATATGTCCATGCCTCATAAGCACGACCCAGGCATTTTGAAAGATCTATACTCCATTTAAGCTTCGTTTTTGTTCTAAATCACGTCCTACTAATCCAAACAAGCAAAGAGTAGATCTCCGAACAAAAGGAATGGAAATATGACATTATAAAGAAATAGTGTGCAATAAATATAGATTATACTCATGAAATACAAGTATATATGCATCAAAACATACATAAAAGTATATATAATTTACGTATATCATACCCCCAAACTTAAATCTTTGGTTGTCCTCAAGAAAAATCCGCAATCTAGATTTATGTTCGTAGATAGCATGTAATAATCACAAGTGAATCAATATAAATCTATCATATCGTTTCATTGATGAGCATGATACAAAAATTATTTAAGTGTGACCTAAGTAGAAGTTCTCCATGCTCAGTGTAATGAGTGGCTTAACTTTCTCAATTGTCAATCTCTAAGCTTAGTCAATTTTTCATTTAACCATATTCCTCATACTTCTGGAGATAGACACTTACTTGCCACATGCAAGGTTCATTCCCCATAAAAAATGCTATGCACCGTCTACATAAGATCTCAAAAGAATACTCAATATCAAGAGAAATATAGCATTTATTTCCCTAGTAACCTAACTCAGTCTCAAAGGGGTGAATTATTAGTTTCCACTTATGATAACTATTTTTTTATCCTGTATTATTTTTTTTCTAAATGTTTACAAAGTATCAAACTTGAACAAACCTTCATATTTTTTTTAGAGATTTATTTTTTCAAATAAGCTTGCATGATTTGAGTTTATCCAGTAACCAAAACATAGTTGAGAGGTCACTATAGAAGTAAGAGTACTAGTCTAGTCCTATAAATTATGACTAATGTCAAAAATGTCTACCATCAAAGTGAAGCATAATGTGAAGAGATCTTAAAACTAGGCCAACATTCAAATTCTTCTAGTAATAACAATGCTCACTTCATGCTACTATGAATAGAAAAACATAGATCAATAGACATACTAGTATACCAAATCACACAACATAAATATCTAGATGAAACGTGCTAGCATTTTACTATGAGGAACAAACAACAATGACATGATGAGTGATACAACTAGAAAAAAAATGAATATAACAACAACTAAACTAAACCCAATGCATCTAATGCATCCCCCAGACTTAAACTTTTTATTGTCCCAATAAAAACTAGAAATAAAATATGGAGGAGATTTATGAAGTTAGCGAAGTTACCAAGTGATGAGCTCCAAATGGTTGACATTCATATGCTTGAAGATACTCCTCTCTTTGATGCTCACATTCCTCCAAAACTTTAAATTCTACAAAAAGAAATAGACAAGAAAAATTAAGTATATGGACTAGAGTTATTATGAATGAAGTAAAGAAACGAGAAAGAAACTAAAACTAAAATAAAAGAAAGATTGAACTTGAGTTACCTTCCAAGAAGCGCTTGTTTAAGGTTATTAGCTTGACCCCTTATTAGGCTCATCAAAATCATGATCTTGCTGGAGTGAGAAACTTTCGAACTTTTCTTCCAATGACCCATATTATTATGAAGAGAGCTATCATCATAAGAGCAATGTAGTGTATCATCGCTCTCTTCATCGTCATCTCCTTAAGAGTATTTTTCAGCGGTTGGAGACGGTTCAGTGTGAGTTTCCAATTTTTGGCCTCTTGAAAACCTGCACACCCATAGAAAAAACATACCTCCCACATACATGTTAAATAAGTAATAACTAGAATCATATCAAGATAAGCTGAATAAGTAATAAAAACTGAATCACATCCAACAAAGTCAATGATAGGTACCTCTAAAAAGTTTTTCAAAAGATCACAAGAAATACTAATCTTGCTTTGCTGAGAGATACTTGAAAGTTCATTTAGGCATCCTTTTCACTATTCCATTTTGTTGAGAAGGTTCTAGGGCATGAAAATATATGGTGGTACCCATTTGTTTGGTAAAATTTAGTAAACATATGATTTTTAAATTCACCCCTAGTCACTTCTTATTCTTTTAATTTTAATATTTTTTATTTTTTATTAATTTACATAAATTGTTGAAATTTTTAAAAGTTTCATCTTTGGTTTTAAAAATGACACAATGATCAAAACACAATAAGACTTAACTTGACTTGGCTGATCACATCAAAACTATCACAGGGTACTTACACATTAGACTAATCGTCATTAAAAGTAATGAGCTAAAGGAAGAAGAAGAAGTTGAAAGTTTGAGCCCTAATTTCAACAAGCCAAGGATCAATCGTCAAGGGAGCTCAAGTTCAAAAATAGATTTTTGAAATGGATTCGGATATGACATTTGAGCACCTCCACCCTCGGATTGGGACGATTCGATCAATAGAAGGCTATAGTTGAGGATTTCTTCATGATGAACATTGACGAATGGTTCATCTTAATGGAGGGTTTTGAAACCCCAATTGATGGTCAAGGAAAGAGAAATGGACCAAGTAGAAACTAAAAGAAATGTAAGACAAATGACAAGATAATCAATATTTTGATTAATTTATTATCTAACAATATCTTGTGTAAGATAGGTATACAAGGATGCAAGTGAGTTATGGAGTAAATTGGTCAAAGATCCATCCTCAATGTAAAGTAACAAAAAAGTCAAAGAGAGAAACTCTTTGTTTTATGTACATGAGGATTTGGAGGTTGAAAGATTCTCAACATCTGAGGAGGATATCGAAGAGACATCCACCTTAAGGGATGAGGAGAGCTCATTGACACCGAAACGTGAAGAAGCCTCAACTTCTGGAGCCAATGAAGACGAGGAGTGCTCCACCTCTACAAGTTAAAAGACCACAAATCATGAAGGTATAACAATATTAATTGTTAAAAATAAAGATCATATATTGTGCTTTGAGTCTAGGGAGAATGGACACCATAAGAGTAAGTATCCAAATTTAATGAAGAAGAAAGCTCAAATGACACCTAAGGTGAAGGAAAAAAAAAAAAAATCAAAGGATGACAAACGATTGATACGAAAGGGCAAAGAGCATATAGTGCGCTTCTTGTGCAATCAAAAGGGATATTATCAAAATCAATATCTAAGGGGAGACATCAAAGAAGAAATAATAGAGGAAGCTCAAATCAAAGGGAGCTTCCAAGAGCACATCTAAGGTACCATTAGTTAATGGTATTCCTTTATACCATAAAAACAAGCATGCTAGAAGCAAATTTTATAATTTTAACGATTGTTCTCATGAAAATAGAAGGCATGACAACTCTAAGGAAAATTACAAGTCATATCATGCTAGAACTACCTTACTTAAAGATAAGAAAATAGAAAATAATTTAGACAAGAATTCTACGGAAATTATATATGTGCCTAGAAAAATCGATGCCCAAAAGAAAAATGAAAAATCAAAATTTGAGGACTTAAGGTTTGAAAATCAAATCTTGAGGTCAAAACTTGAAAGATTAGAGAAGACCCTACTAGAGAAATGACAAATAATGTCAAGGGATCCATGAAACAAAACTTGGTTTAGGAAGGCAAGAGTTATTCAAGGGCAAAAAAGGTTTGACATACAAACCTAAAACCAAGGAGGATGTGTAATCATATCATAGAGTTTCATATATCTATGGAATTAACCCTAGGTCTAGAAATCAAGGCAAAGTTATAAGGGAGACTATCCCTAGAGTTGACTTTGATGAGACTAATATGACTAAGGCTTCTAAGAACCCTAGGAAAGTCATTAAGAAGGTTTCTAGGGAAGTTATCCCTAGTGAAACTTAAAACATCTAATGAGCACCAATATATTTTGGATTCCCAAGAGTGTGTTATATATACACTAGATGGATTTAGAGTGTGTCAACTTTAATTGGAAGAGTAGCTAACTCAACCATAATAAAATTAACACATTAGGGAATTTTCAAGATATTGTGAAATGTTAAAAATGAGAAGTTGATTTTTACGCTTGAAGAGTTTAAAATGTGCCAAATGAAATTCAAAATTTTGTGCTTAATCAAATTGACATAAATAGAATAGAATACAAAGGAATGCCAAGTTGATATTTGGCATTTTTTTTTGAAAATGGTGGCAACTTATGACTATTTTGGGTTAGCGAGTAGTCAATAATACTTTGATAAAAAATCTAAGTAGTTTTCTTATAAGCCATAAACATCATGTTTTGTGTGCCCTATCATATATCATAACATCATACATTACATTCATATTCTTATAAAAATGCTACATGCCATGTCATACATGCATCATTAAACTAACTATGATAATTTTTTTTAATATGCATTTAATGTATATCATAATCATTATCATGCATAGTTTTAATTCCTTATAATTAAGGGCAATGATATAAATTGACATTGTAGATAGGATTATCAATGATATTGATCAAATTATATTTGAGTCAAATTCATTTTAAATAAATTAAATCAATGATATTAATAACAATAATAGGTTAAAAAATATATAATAAATAAATATAATTTATTTATATTTTTAAAATTTAAAATAAATTTGGATTTATTTTAATCGATTATACCTATTTAAACTCTGTTAAATTAAAAATTTTGAATTAATTAAATAAAGTTTTAATAAAAAACCAAAAGTTAAAATCAATGTACTAGGTGTATCCTCTCACTATGCCGCTCTCATCTCCCTTCACCGTGTGATTCCCTCAAGACCCCACTCGTGCAAAGCCTCACCACTGCTCCCCTCTTCCTTATCGAGTAATCAGAAAATAGTCATCGGTGGCATCCCCTCACGCTTCCCCCTCCCCCCCCCCCCCACAAGTCGATAGCACCACCTCCTTGTGCATGCTTGCACAGTTGTGCGTTCTCTCTATTACTGTCGCTCGCTAAGATGTCGATGAGGATGGTTGGTTCCGATGCCGCATTCAGATCATGTTTATAATGTTAGATCGTTCGATGTCACATGACACTGTACGATTCAAGAGATCCATTTCTGATTCTATTATAAAATTCGATCACAATTGATCTTGGATCGATTTAGGGCTTTCAAATCGTAGAATTATATAATTCTATAATTCAAATCATGATTTTACAAACTATGGAACTAATAACATATAATTGCTTAGGTTTTGCAGAGAATATGATAAAGAATTTATTTTCTATATTTATAGTAGTCTAAGTTCATGTAGAGTTTATCTAAAACTACTATATGGATCTAATAGTACTCAAATACCCGAACTAATAACATATAATAATAGGGGTTACAAGGAGTAATAAATGACTATTTTTAAAATTTTAACAGTTTAGGTCTATATATCAATTTTAGCTAAAAGTGTCACATGGACCTAAACTGTCCACAATTTAAAAAAATAAAGACTCTTAATTTTTTTTTTCCTCCTAAAAAGATAGAAATTAATTGCAAAACTTATTATTATTATTATTATTATTATTATTATAAAAAAAAGGAAAAAGAAAAATAAAAATTGCAATTTATAATGGATCTTCCATATTTATTTTTACATTTTTTTTAAGATTTAAACATAAGGCAAGGAAGAGACGGGCTTGTCGCCGCGCCATCTGCGGACGGAGAGCACGCATCGCCTCCGGTCCACCGACTCCTTCAAAGGTGAAGCCACCGATCTCCAACGCCTAAAATTTCCTCTCCTCTCCTCGCCTCAGCTTTCGCCGCCGCATCGGGAAGCAACGACAGCGGTCTCATTCCAGAAGGCAGGAGCGAGGATAGAGAAGGGAGACAACGAGAGGTCGGAAGGAAAAAAGGGCGAGTGGAATAAGGGAAGTACGGAAGGGGAGGGAGCATGTGCGATTTGGTGGCCCGCACCGGTCGACATCAACAGCGATACGAGGCCGGTTGTCGCCTTGTTGCCGGGTCCCTCTTCTCCCTTCTTTTGTTTTTGTTCAAGATTGAATTTTTATTCTTTGTTTTCCTTCCCTTTTTCTGGGGTGGTCGCTATTTCTATCTCCTAGTTGCAATTTTTATGTGTTGATTGATCTCCCTTTCGTTTCCATTTCCTATCATGTGCCTGATGATCTCGGACAAGTGAATTACCAGAACGAGTATTTCCTTAGTGTGGATGATAATGGAGATTTAGGCAATTTCCTCCATCTGAAATATTTCCTTGGTGTCTTTGTTCCATTTGGTTTGACAGTTGAATACTTGCTTTCTTATACAAGTTGTTTTGGAATGGCGGTTGCATACTTTCTCATCAAGTTGAGTCGGTACACAGCTTGTTTGATAGGAACTATGCAACTAGCTCAAAATCTAGAATATCATAACACTACCAAGGTAGTTGATTTCCTAGGAAATTTTCAGTAAACGAAATATTTATATTTATGTCTTAACAGAGTTTTGTTTCCAATTAGTTCAATTTATTTCTATATCAAGCTCATCGGTCATGTCAAACAGCCTTGAAACCCATGAATTTCTGGCATGGATACAAAGATCTACAGATTCAGATTTATGGCAACTTCATAAGTATGCATTGTTTCTACATTTTTGACCAAATCTATCCTAAACACATTGTTGGGAGATAGTTATAAATATTGCCAGATAATATGCTAAAATTTCATATATTGTGAAAGTATAATATTAAGTTCCCTTGTGCTAGAGAAAGTCATGTGAAATAAGATTTGGTGAACAAGATATTGCTAGTTGATGAGTGTAAATAAATTAAATTCAAAGGTTGAAAACTAAATGTTTATAGTTAAGTAGATGCAAAATTGAATATACAAGATGTGGAAGAGTTGAGGGATTAGTTAATGGGTGACTCTGATTTCAATAGGTCAGAGTTTTAGTAATGCACTCCAACAATGAACTTGTCCTTAATGAAGTTTTCTGAGGAGAAGATAATGATAAATATGACATTGGTAATGATAAACAATTTCTTAATTTTCTATATGGTGGATTATGGGATGATATAAAGCTATTTAACTATTGCTTGTATGTGATTTGAGTATCAACCATCTAACATGCCACATACTTGCAGGTGCATCCCATTTAGGTATAAGAACTATGATACTTCTGATGGGAAACATGATATGGAACTTGAAGTTCTCATGATAAACTCACCTAGTAGGCCAGGTCTCCTATTTCCAAAGGTATGACACTTTCAATACAAAAAGTGTATAAAATTATGTTTTTACGAGGCATATACCAAGCATAACAAATAGTGCTTCAGTTTTTATGACAAGATTTTATTAGGTCAGCATTAAGCACATTCTATTTCCTTGTATTTTAGTTCTACAATCTTTTAACTCACAAAATGGTGAACATTTATCAAGGAATCCATATTTTGATGCCAAAGGTGTTTCTGTTTTGCTTATTTGAATGGATTTGATCTTTTTTCTTCCACCTATCACTTTAAGAGCACTTTTGTAGGTAAATTTAAAGCTTCACTAATTTTAATTAGCAATTACCTTCACTAGAATAGGTTGGACTACTTGTAGTTGTGTCATCATGTGCCAACATTTTTTGGAAATGCCGCAATATACTCTATGGACATGCTATGCTTTCCACGTATCATATTTCTAGTCCAAGTTGCATTGGTGGTGGCTAACATATTGGTTATGTGAAGATCAATGAGGTAGAAATCTAGAATCACTTTATTCTAACTAGGTCACCATCCTCAATGTACAATTGTATTTGCTTTGTTTTTGAGGTATGCAAAATGTAAATGGAGAAAAATTATTTGGTCTCTATCTCTTATTGACTTTTTACATATGCCCATATCATTTGTGTATTTAGAGAGACACCCTTAATTGTTTATACAATTGGATCCTATTAATTTATTATATTGATGAGCATTGTGATCTGCATCCTTTTTTGCCCCTTTACAGGGAGGATGGGAAAATGATGAAACAGTCGAAGAGGCAGCTGTACGAGAAGCCATTGAAGAAGCAGGAGTAAGAGGAGATATAGTGGTAATTTAATAAATTCTATCTCCTCT
The DNA here is from genome assembly GCF_018446385.1 of Zingiber officinale. Lineage (NCBI taxonomy): Eukaryota > Viridiplantae > Streptophyta > Magnoliopsida > Zingiberales > Zingiberaceae > Zingiber > Zingiber officinale. The sequence continues at coordinate 43,395,857 of NC_056003.1, forward strand.
CTTGATAACAAAAATTTTGGTGATCCAAAATTTGTTTATGCTATTATCGCTAATTACCATGTCATACAAATTTATCATATGCACCCTAGTACAATCTTACATAGTTTTCCTTTTTTACTTTTTTCTCCTTTGGATGCATTATTCATCGTTTCCATTTATTTAGTCAGTGATCCAGCTTATGTTTCAATGTCAGACATTCTTGGGGGACTATCTCTTTAAAAGCAAAACCCTGCAAAATGAATTCAGCCCAGAAGGTTTGTGCAAAGCGGCCATTTTCGCTCTGCAAGTGAGAGAGGAGCTACAATCATGGCCAGAGCAGAGCACCCGCTCTAGGTCGTGGGTTACCTTACCCGAAGCTGTGGAGCAATGTAGACATCCTTGGATGCGGGATGCTCTCATCGAGGGATTCTCAAAATGGCATGCGGGTATAAGAACAAGGGCTGAAGGTGAAGCCACTCAAGAAGAAAATGACCGACCTGGACAGGAGAGAAGCCTAGAAGATGAAAGATAATTCTTTTTTGGAAGTTCAAAATAGACCTCCATTTATTTGAAGTCGATAGTCGTCGAGTCTCTCCAACAATCATTTTTGTTGTTTTGCTAGCTTCTTTTCTTGGGTCATGCATGCTATTATATGCATTTCTTAGATTACTTCATAGTCCTTCAAAGCATTTTCGTGATGTTAGTGTGTGCTCTGATAAGCATGCTCAAAAATTGAAGAAATGGACACGAGCACACGATAATCAAAAGAACAAAAATACCTTGGCATCTTTGTTTCTTTATGTAATGGTTTGAGTTGTGCTGTGCACTTATCTATTGATTAGTGAATTTAAAGAGATGAATTAATTTCATTTTTGTAGCTCATGACACTGATATTGATTTGAACTTTCTTTTTGGAACTCACCACTCGATAGACAATCCTAAAGGTCTATGCTTGTTTTCGGAATCTCATGATATGTGGTATAACTATCATTGTTGGACATGGTGATCCTGAGACTAGAACTTCAAGAGGCACCTTTTATGACTTCAAACACGATCCTCGGAGGTAAGCTTTGTTTCCTTTGAAGGATGACTTTTGTGTGAAGAAGAAGCGGGAAAGGAACTCGCCTACTAGGTTTGGGAGCAACTTGATATATTGAAATGAAAACTGAATTGACTAAGAAGTTTTGGATTTTGGGTTTGAGGATGTGAAACGTTTGGTTCGAGTAATTTTATGTAAAAATGTGAAAGAAGTTGATTTTGATTGGTTGGTTATCAAATCATTTCGTGAAACATAAGAGAATATTATTTTGTATAGCTATTATTGATAAAGATAAAAGAAGTTAAAAATTTAATGAATAAATTATAAAGTTATTAATTTTTAAAATAATTTTACAAGCATAAATTGTTGAGCAAAAATAAAATTAAAAACGTCCCTTATTTATTATTGCCAAAACGGTTCTTATCCTATTTTACACTTCTAAACCACCATTATCCTAATGTTGTTATAGTAGGAAATATTATAATTGTTATAACATGTAACAGTTATAATTATTATAATGTGTAGCAACTACTTTAGCCAAATTGCTTCATGCTGTAGCAATAGAATTAAGCAACTTCTACTAAGTTGGAATGACTTTAATAAAGTTTGAATATTTGATATAATAGCGCTTTATGTGTAGTAATTTTGATTAAATTGAAGTACGTCTAATGTTTGTGTATCTGTATTTACCTCTCTCTATATTCGTAGGATCGATATTAGGAGGTTGTTAAGGTAGTGATTTTTTTTTATTAAATTGAAGTAATTTTTTTTTTTTTGTATGTTATACTTGGTTTGGCTAAAGCCTACAACAATACTAGAGTAAGAGTATTTTGGGGATGAAGAATAGAACACCCCTTGGATCAAAACGTGATGTATTTTTATATGATAACAAAAATAAAGGTGTTTTATTTTATAGTTGCTCTAAATTATTTTAGTAATTTAGAGAATTAGGTTCGTGTCCAAATTTGAAGAATTTTTTATGGATTCAAATAAAGATTTATCTCAACTTAGAATCTTTTTGAACACATTATCATTCGCACCTTGATTATCAACAATACTTCAAAAGATGAAGAAAAAAAGGTCGAAATCGTTAAAGGGATTTTATTTTTTATTTATTTGATTTTGTCAACTAAACCTATAGATGTAACTTTTCTTAAATCCTAGGATAAACTACAAACGTTGTTTCTTCTCAATGTAAATATAGTTTCTTTTTCTCTTTATTATTATGGATTTCTTTCATTTTTCCTTCAATCGACACTATCATTTTTTGGCTCGATATTGTGTTTTTGTTTCTTCTCTATTTTTATTTATTTGTGTTTGTTATTTGTCATCCGCATAAAAACAATTTTCGACCCACTTAAGCCAATAGAAGTCCAAAAATGCATAGTAATTTTAGACTTCAGAATACAATAAAAGAGTTTTTTTGGTATAATTTGGGGAAATTATATACATTTAGTAGCTTTGGGTAAATCTCTACGGATCTAAATTCGTCAAAATTGAAAAATAAAGATAAGATAAATTACTTTAGAGGCTCATAGGAATATGAAGAGTTTGTATGTGAATTTATGTGAAATTTGAATAGTTTGGATTCATATGATAATTTTAGTTAAACTGACCTATGGATTTAAGTTGATCAAAATTTTTTTCAAAAAAATAAAATAACTCAAGGGATTTTAAAGTGATAAACACATATAGTCTTGGATGATTGATCCAGTCTCATAGAATTTTTCTATTGGATATTAGGATAAATCGAGAAACACTCGCGACCAGAAGCTCAGCATTTTTTGGTTGAGCGTCCCATTTAGAGAAAAAATTTCTACAAATATATCATAGTTGGAGATCAAATCGTGAATACTTGGATAACAACTTAAGTATCCTATCACTGTACTATAATTCCGGAGAGACTTTAAAGAACAACAAATTGAGGAGTCATATTTAAAATTTGACCATTTTAGTTATATATCGTAATATATGTTCTTGTGGAACTTAAATAATAGAAGTAATAGCACAGAATGACTCGAGTGGTAGTTTGGATTTATGTAATAGTTTTGGTCAAAATTATTTTAGACATCTAAATTACTATAATTTATTTATTTTTTAAAAAAAATTATAACGAACACAACGAAGGGATCTTTTTATAAAATTTGGATAGCTTTGGTCCGTGTAAATTTTTTTATCAAAACTATTAAATGAACTAAAACTTGTTAAAACAAATTTAAAATGAAGGCATAAAAACAACTTAAAAGAATTTTAAGAACATGCGAGTGTTTATCTGTGAAATTTGACCGGCATAGGCTCATGTCAGTTTCAGCCAAAACTACTAAATTAACCTGAAAAAATGGAAAACTTTGATGAGTATCAAGAGAATCCAAAAATTGCTACTCAATTTTGGATTTCTATAAGTTTAGATGGGTCTAAACCCACATTTGCATAAACTACATACAATAAAATACAAATACATAAAAGTAGAGAAGAAATAAAGGCATAAAGTACATAGAGAAGAATTATAAACAAAAAAAAAAAAAAAAAAAAAAAAAAAGGAAGGGATCGATCCATTTATAACTAAAAGGGAAGCAACATTTGTATTTGGTGTTTAATAGAACGAAATAATGTACAAAACATTAAATCTCATACCTTGCTCTGGAGAAAAATTCAGAGAGAAGGGTTTGTCATCTACGAGAACATCACAACGAACCTTCGCACGACCAAATCCTCTTCACCAGTTGAATGTTCTTCCTCTATTTGTGAAAACCTATCTCACAGATCTGAAACGTTGGTGATACCCTAAGCATCTGTTGGTTGCTACTTGGAAAATTTAATGGTTTCACTGTACAAAAATTTTGTACAAAGGTCTGAACTTTTCCTAGTTACCATGTGTTCTTTTAAATTTAATGGTTTCACCATGAAGGCACCTCTACCCCCTCTTTTATAATCCTTGGTCTTAGCAAATAAGGAAATTTAAATAAAAACTTCCTTAATTCTTTTGCCATGAAAAAGAAAATTTATTTAATTAAAAATAATTTTCTCTTCTCCAATTTATTTGGCCGGCCACTCTTCTCCCCAAAATAAGGAGAGTTTTAATTAATTAAAACTTTCTAATTTGTCTCCAAAAATTTATAAAAATTTCTCCAATAATTTTAATCCCTTTATGATTGGTTATTAAAAAAGAAATTTTATAAATTAAAATCTTTCTTTTAAACATGTGGATAAAAAGAAAGTTATCTCTAAAAATTAAAATATCTTTTAATCTACAAATAAGGAAAGATATCAAATCTTTTCTTAATCTCTTGTAGAAACTTATAAAAGAGAATATTTAATTTTTAAACTCTCTTTTAAATCATGAACATAGTTAAAAAGGAAAGTTTTTGACAAAAATTAAAACCATCCTTTTAATCTACAAATAAGGAAAGAGATTAATCTCTTCTTTTAATCTTTTGTAGAAAGCTATAAAAGGAAATTTTTAATTTTTAAACTCTCTTTTAAAACAATGATATCCACATAAGAAATAATTTTAATAAAAATCCTTTTAAATATTTTAGTGGCCGGCCACCTAAGCTTGGGACCCAAGTTTTGGCCGGCCACCAACTTGGCTCATCCATTTGGTCTTGGCCGGCCCTAGCTTGGGTTCCAAGCTAGCTTGGCCGGCCCCATTGGATGGGTAAGAAGGTGGGTATGTGGTGGGTATAAATCTCTATATACAAGAGGCTACGATAGGGACCGAGAGGAGGAATTTGTTTTGGTCTCCCGATGAAATTAAGCTTCCCGTGTTCGCCCCGAACACACAACTTAATTTCATCAATAATAATTCATTCCACTAAAGAACTATTATTGAACTATCGCACCAATCCCAAATTACATTTTAGGCTCCTTCTTATTATGAGTGTGTTAGTCTCCCTGTGTTTAAGATGTCGAATGTCCACTAATTAAATGGGTTACTGACAACTCACTTAATTAATATCTTAGTCCAAGAGTAGTACCACTCAACCTTATCATCATGTCGGACTAAGTCCACCTGCAGGGTTTAACATGATAATCCTTATGAGCTCCTCTTGGGGACATTCTCAACCTAGATCACTAGGACACAGTTTCCTTCTATAATCAACAACACACACTATAAGTGATATCATTTCCCAACTTATCGGGCTTATTGATTTATCGAACTAAATCTCACCCATTGTTAAATTAAAGAAATAAATATCAAATATATGTACTTGTTATTATATTAGGATTAAGAGTACACACTTCCATAATAACTGAAGTCTTTGTTCCTTTATAAAATCAGTATAAAAGAAACGACATCTAATGGTCCTACTCAATACACTCTAAGTGTACTAGTGTAATTATATAGTTAAGATAAACTAATACCTAATTACACTACGACCTTCCAATGGTTTGTTCCTTTCCATCTTGGTCGTGAACTACTGTTTATAATTTATAAGGTACTGATAACATGATCCTCTGTGTGTGACACCACACACCATGTTATCTACAATATAAATTAATTGAACAACTACATTTATGTAGACATTTGACCAATGTGATTCTTTATTTCTAGATAAATGTTTATACCAAAAGCTAGGCTTTTAGTATACATCCTAACAATCTTCCACTTATACTAAAAGACTAAGCTGTCATATTTGCTGCCATGCATCTGAATCCCAACCCTTCAACATGCACATCAAAAGCTCTTGCCTTAAGGGCCTTAGTGAAAAGATCTATAGGTCATCATTTGATGCAATCTAGGCAACAACAACTTCTCTTCGTTTATACGATTACTCGTATTGGGTGGTACTTGCGCTCTATTATGTTTACTTGCCTTATAGACTCATGGTTTCTTCAAGTTTGCTACTGCACCACTATTATTACAATAAATTATAATAATCTTTGGACAAACCAGAAATCATATCTAAGTCTATCTTGAGGTTATTGAGTCATTCAGCTTTTATGACTACTTCAGAGGCTTGCCATATACTAAGCTTCTATGGTGGAGTCCAGAAAAACACCTATGCTTATCACTCTTCCATAGTTATTACTTTACCTCCTAAAGTAAACACAAAACTCCGAGGTTGACTTACTATTGTCCCTATCCGATTGGAAGTCAAAATCCGTGCAACCCACATGGACCAAATTAACTGCCTTGTAAGCTAGCATATAATCTCTAGTGCCTCTAAGGTGCTTCAATATATGCTTTACTGCAGTCCAATATTCTTGTCCAGGGTTACTTTGATATCTGCTAACTATGCCTTTGGCAAAACAGATTTCTGATCTCGTGCATAGCATACATTAGGCTTCCGATAGCCGAAGCATAAAGATCTGCCTTCATTTCCTCTATCTTCTTTGATGTCTTCGGAGACATCTCTTTAGATAAAGCTACTCCAAGCCCAAAAGGTAAGAAACCTTTCTTGGAGTTCTGCATGCTTAAAACGAGCAAGGATTTTTTCGATATATGAAGCTTGGGATAAGTAAAATATTCTTTTCTTGTGATCCCTTATTACTTTGATCCCAAGAATATATACATTCTCTCAAGTCCTTCATATCGAATTGTTTGGACAACCATACCCTTACTTCTGACAACACTTTGATATTGTTTCCAACTACCAAAAATGTTATCTACGTATAGTACAAGAAATACCACCACGTTTCCATCACACTTTTTGTATACACAAGACTTATTCGGTTACTAAATAAATCCATAGGTCTGGATTACTTTGATAAACCGGATGTTCCAAGACCTTGAAGCTTTGCCTCAGTCCATAGACTGATTGAGCTCACACAAGATGCTCTTTGCCCTTTGCAATGATCCCTTCTAGTTGCTTTATATGGATGCTTTCTTCAAGACTTCCATTAAGGAATGCTGTCTTGACATCTACTTGCCAAATAGATAAAAGAATCCAGATAGACTTAAGCATGACTACCAGTGAAAAAGTTTCCTTTTTCATCAAGCCTTGCTTTGAAAGTTTCCACCTTCCTGTCTATCCATCTTTTCCTATTGTAGACCTATTTTCACCCAATGACTTTTACACCATCTGGTGGTTCTACAAGCTTCCAGATTTTATTAGAATACATATATTCTAATTCTGTATTCATTGCTCTTTGCCAAGATGCTGCATCTTTATCTTGGAGTGCTTCATCATATGTCCGGGATCAGTCTCATGTTCATTTGGGATCAAGTCCAAAGATTTTTCCAAAACATGAATCTTTTAGGTTGTTTGACAACCCTTCCACTACGATGATGCACTGTCTATAATTATGTATCAATTGTGATATGTGTTGCAGTTTCTTGTGATATTTCATCTTGTACAGTTGGTACTAGATTAGACGTGTCTTTTATTAAGAACAAATTTACTTATGGGCTTGTAGTTCATTATATAGTCTTCTTCTAAAAATCAGTCATTGATGCTAACAATGACCTTCTGATTTTTAAGACTATAAACCTACTTTCGTTTCTCTAGGATAACCCACAAACAAGTGAATTCCTATCCAACTTATCATTGTCTCTCTTCAGCATATGTGCTGGACTACCCGAATCCGAATATGCTTCAAAATAGGCTTACGCCTATTCAGCAATTCTATATGAGTAGAGAGTTCTGACTTTGGAAGGTACTATGTTCACTTTCTTTTTCAGAGTATATCCTTAAAACGAACTTGGTAATTTTCTGAATGACTCATCATCAATCTAATTATTTCCATAAGAGTCATATACCTTCTTTCTACTACACCATTCTGTTGGGGTGTACCAGGTACAGTTAGTTGTGATTGGATCCCTACTTTTGATAAGCAACTCCTAAATTGTCCCAAGAGGTACTTGCCACTACGATCTTACCATAGTGACTTGATACTTTTACTTTAACATTTCTCCGCATCAGCCTTGTACTCTTTGAACTAATCAAAGCACTTAGTTTTGCGGCACATTAAGTAAATGTATTTGTATCTTGAATAATTGTCTATAAAATAGACGAAATATTCGATACTAGCTCTTGTTTGGATAATCATAGGGTCACACAAATCAGAATGAACCAATTCCAACATATCTTTGGCTCCATACCCCTTAGACTTAAAAGCTTCTTGGTTATTTTTCCTTCCAAGTAAGACTCGCAGGTTGGAAAGATTTCCACTACTAATGAACCCAAAAGTTCATCAGCTACCAATGAATCCTACTCAAGTTAATATAACCTAGCCTTAGATGCCAAAGATATAATTGGTTCATTTCCGAATGTTACTTTCTCTTAAAGTTAGAAGATGTGTTACTAATTTCCATTTGTTACATCGTGGGAGTTATTGGATTATAAATTGCCAACTAACATACCAGAATAGATAACTTTCCTATTTTTCTTTATAACAACTTTGTTATCAAAATAGACACAATATCTATTCTATAATAGTTTAGAAACTGAAATCAGGTTCTTTCTAAACTTAGTATGTAAAGACAATTTCTAATAATCCATATTTTATTCCTATTAGAGAATAAACCTCTCCCACTGCAACAGCTGCTACTTTTGCAGTAGTGCCCATGTGGACGGTGTTTTTATTTTCATTTAGTTGTCGAGTTTCCTGGAACCCTGCAATGAGTTGCAGACATGATTAATGGCATTTGTATCTACACTCCAGGTTATGGTAGATAACACCACTAGACATGTTTCAACTAATGAATTAAATACACCTAAATTATTCTTAGTTCTAAGAAGACAGTCTACCTTAATGTCCAAGTCCTATCTTCAATCATTACAATTGGGACTACTAAGTCTTTTCTATAGTATAACAACTAGGGGATTGACAAACATTTTAAATCCTAAGAGTCACAAAAATATTTGGTCAAGATCAACTCCTTAAAATTGTCATGAATTTTGTATGGCACGATAGTGTGGACGTATACAAAATCAAAGAGGAGATTTTATCCATTAATTTTATTATCTCGTCAACTTTACTTTATGACGAATAAAATTAATAGTTGATCTGTCTTTGATCAAATATTTGGTCAAAACTTTTGAATTTAAAATAACATTGATTCCTCAAACAATATTATTTAAATTCACCAACACCTCAAACACCGTGAATTTTGCATGCCACGATAGTGTGGACGTATACAAAATTTAAACATTTGTAAGAGGAGGGTTTTACCCATTAATTATCTTGTCAATAAATTTTTATGATAAAATAAAATTACCTCAAACACCGTTGAATTTTGTATGCCACGATAGTGTGGACGTATACAAAATCAAACATTTGTAAGAGGAATTTTTAATTTTATTATCTTGTCAACCTATTTATTTGACAAATTAATAGTTGGTTTTTTTTTCGATCACACAAATAATAGCAGTGACTCCGATGGAGAGGATATTATTAGACGTGCCTAAGTGTATACCATTACTTGACACTAAGTCCATTAATAAGATTGTGCCCCTTTCGATGGGGAAGATCACACGCTCTTAATTAACTTCCTATAGTCATCCAAAATGGAAGTTTAAGCTAGTGATCCGCAAACAAGCTCATCCGATATGGAGGAAGGCACTCAGAGCCAACGCGCAAGCTTGTTGCATCACTTATAAACTAGTAATGGAGACCGTGGAATTTATTAAAAATAAATCCCTCTCCCACTTAGTTATTTAAAATGAGGAATTTTGACTATGCTAGCCTACTTAACATGCATACTAACAAGCACACACAACACAGCATAAAAAGCAATAAATAGAAAAACTAATTTTCAACTATTATGACTTTTATCTATTGCTGTCCTCCGTGTGTCGCCAACCCTAGCTGCTGCCATCTTTGGCCATCGCCACCGGGTCTAGTTGTCGCATCCATCTTGCTCCTTGTTCCGCTGCGCCTCTGGTCCTCAAAAGGTTCCACGCCTTGCAAGATTCGATCCGCGACATAAATAGAATTTTACATTTTTCGATCCTATATTCCTCGAAGGAATGTACATGTAAACTAGATCGAACATAAAATAAAATTTACATCCATCGATCCTATATTCCATAAAAGGAATGTACATGTAACTAGATTAAAAAATAAAATCCTAATAAAACTAAATACAGCTCCTGCTGTATTTTATAATACAATCATGCACACATAATAAAATGCCCTTGACATGTCCAAGGGTCCAATCACACACATAATAACTATAAGCCATAATAGTTGGATCCTGCATCCACAAAGTTAACACATCCTACTCTTATCCTGCCTAAATTATGTATGACATGTGCATAATTAAACTAATACCAAATACACAGAGGCAAAACCCTAGCTCTGATACCAATTGTTGGTTGCTACTCGGAAAACCTAATGGTTCCACTGTACAAATATTTTGTACAAAGGTCTGAACCTTTCCTAGCTACCATGTGTTCTTTTAAATTAAACTTGGATCTCCTGCGGAACTTAACACGTTTGATCCAAAGTTTAATTTATTTGTTCTTTTAGGTTTATACTTGGATCTCCTGCGGAACTTAACACGTTCGATCCAAATCACTTAGGTTATTAATTCCATTAAATATTAATTTCTAAAATTGGCTTCCAGGACTGCATGGCGAGGCACATGACCTTCTTGGATATGGGAACAACCACCACCGCCTAGACAAAGCCTTTTAAGGAAAGCTAATATTTAATTTCCTTAAATAACTTTAGGTCAACTGAAAAGAACAATCAAATCACAAGGAAAATAAAAACAAAAGAACACTACATCGAAAACTAATTCGAAATACTAGAATCGAATGCCTCTTGTATTTGGTATTTTTACAAAGAAATAAAACTAGTATGATGCAAAAAATTAAATACTAGTATACCTTTTCTTTTGCAAACAAAAACCTCTAGGTCTTCTATCGTATTCCTCTTCTAATCTCGGACGTTGTGTGGGCAACGATCTTCCGAGATGAGAAACCACCAAAGCACCTTCTTCTCCTCCTTGCAAGGTTCGGCCACAACATGAGCACCTCCAAGGATGAAGAGATTCAACCACCACCAATGCTCCAAGGGATGCTAGAAAAGAGGCTTCTTTTCTCTCATTCTTCTCCTTCTTAGATCCGGCCACCAAAGCTATCTCCACCAAGAGAAGGTTTCGGCCACACAAAGGAGAGGAGAGGAAAAAGAAGGGCCGACCACACCCAAGGAGAAAAGAGAGGAAAAATAGAATAGAGTCGTTCACCATGAAGGCATCTCTACCCCCTCTTTTATAATCCTTGGTCTTGGCAAATAAGGAAATTTAAATAAAAACTTCCTTAATTCTTTTGCCATGAAAAGGAAAATTTATTTAATTAAAAATAATTTTCTCTTCTCCAATTTATTTGGTCGGCCACTCTTCTCCCCAAAACAAGGAGAGTTTTAATTAATTAAAACTTCCTAATTTGTCTCCAAAAATTTATAAAAATTTCTCCAATAATTTTAATCCCTTTATGATTGGTTAATAAAAAGGAAATTTTATAAATTAAAATCTTTCTTTTAAACATGTGGATAAAAAGAAAGTTATCTCTAAAAATTAAAATATCTTTTAATCTACAAATAAGGAAAGATATCAAATCTTTTCTTAATCTCTTGTAGAAACTTTTAAAAGAGAATATTTAATTTTTAAACTCTCTTTTAAATCATGAACATAGTTAAAAAGGAAAGTTTTTGACAAAAATTAAAACCATCCTTTTAATCTACAAATAAGGAAAGAGATTAATCTCTTCTCTTAATATTTTGTAGAAAGCTATAAAAGAAAATTTTTAATTTTTAAACTCTCTTTTAAAACAATGATATCCACATAAGAAATAATTTTAATAAAAATCCTTTTAAATATTTTAGTGGTCGGCCACCTAAGCTTGGTACCCAAGCTTTGGTCGGCCACCAACTTGGCTCATCCATTTGGTCTTGGCCGGCCCTAGCTTGGGTTCCAAGCTAGCTTGGCCAGCCCCATTGGATGGGTAAGAAGGTGGGTATGTGGTGGGTATAAATCTCTATATACAAGAGGCTACGATAGGGACCGAGAGGAGGAATTGGTTTTGGTCTCCCGATGAAATTAAGCTTCCCATGTTCGCCCCGAACACATAACTTAATTTCATCAATAATAATTCATTCCACTAAAGAACTATTATTGAACTATCGCACCAATCCCAAATTACATTTTAGGCTCCTTCTTATTATGAGTGTGTTAGTCTCCCTGTGTTTAAGATGTCGAATGTCCACTAATTAAATGGGTTACTGACAACTCACTTAATTAATATCTTAGTCCAAGAGTAGTACCACTCAACCTTATCATCATGTCGGACTAAGTCCACCTGCAGGGTTTAACATGATAATCCTTATGAGCTCCTCTTGGGGACATTCTCAACCTAGATCACTAGGACACAGTTTCCTTCTATAATCAACAACACACACTATAAGTGATATCATTTCCCAACTTATCGGGCTTATTGATTTATCGAACTAAATCTCACCCATTGTTAAATTAAAGAAATAAATATCAAATATATGTACTTGTTATTATATTAGGATTAAGAGTACACACTTCCATAATAACTGAAGTCTTTGTTCCTTTATAAAATCAGTATAAAAGAAACGACATCTAATGGTCCTACTCAATACACTCTAAGTGTACTAGTGTAATTATATAGTTAAGATAAACTAATACCTAATTACACTACGACCTTCCAATGGTTTGTTCCTTTCCATCTTGGTCGTGAACTACTGTTTATAATTTATAAGGTACTGATAACATGATCCTCTGTGTGTGACACCACACACCATGTTATCTACAATATAAATTAATTGAACAACTACATTTATGTAGACATTTGACCAATGTGATTCTTTATTTCTAGATAAATGTTTATACCAAAAGCTAGGCTTTTAGTATACATCCTAACAATCTTCCACTTATACTAAAAGACTAAGCTGTCATATTTGCTGCCATGCATCTGAATCCCAACCCTTCAACATGCACATCAAAAGCTCTTGCCTTAAGGGCCTTAGTGAAAAGATCTATAGGTCATCATTTGATGCAATCTAGGCAACAACAACTTCTCTTCGTTTATACGATTACTCGTATTGGGTGGTACTTGCGCTCTATTATGTTTACTTGCCTTATAGACTCATGGTTTCTTCAAGTTTGCTACTGCACCACTATTATTACAATAAATTATAATAATCTTTGGACAAACCAGAAATCATATCTAAGTCTATCTTGAGGTTATTGAGTCATTCAGCTTTTATGACTACTTCAGAGGCTTGCCATATACTAAGCTTCTATGGTGGAGTCCAGAAAAACACCTATGCTTATCACTCTTCCATAGTTATTACTTTACCTCCTAAAGTAAACACAAAACTCCGAGGTTGACTTACTATTGTCCCTATCCGATTGGAAGTCAAAATCCGTGCAACCCACATGGACCAAATTAACTGCCTTGTAAGCTAGCATATAATCTCTAGTGCCTCTAAGGTGCTTCAATATATGCTTTACTGCAGTCCAATATTCTTGTCCAGGGTTACTTTGATATCTGCTAACTATGCCTTTGGCAAAACAGATTTCTGATCTCGTGCATAGCATACATTAGGCTTCCGATAGCCGAAGCATAAAGATCTGCCTTCATTTCCTCTATCTTCTTTGATGTCTTCGGAGACATCTCTTTAGATAAAGCTACTCCAAGCCCAAAAGGTAAGAAACCTTTCTTGGAGTTCTGCATGCTTAAAACGAGCAAGGATTTTTTCGATATATGAAGCTTGGGATAAGTAAAATATTCTTTTCTTGTGATCCCTTATTACTTTGATCCCAAGAATATATACATTCTCTCAAGTCCTTCATATCGAATTGTTTGGACAACCATACCCTTACTTCTGACAACACTTTGATATTGTTTCCAACTACCAAAAATGTTATCTACGTATAGTACAAGAAATACCACCACGTTTCCATCACACTTTTTGTATACACAAGACTTATTCGGTTACTAAATAAATCCATAGGTCTGGATTACTTTGATAAACCGGATGTTCCAAGACCTTGAAGCTTTGCCTCAGTCCATAGACTGATTGAGCTCACACAAGATGCTCTTTGCCCTTTGCAATGATCCCTTCTAGTTGCTTTATATGGATGCTTTCTTCAAGACTTCCATTAAGGAATGCTGTCTTGACATCTACTTGCCAAATAGATAAAAGAATCCAGATAGACTTAAGCATGACTACCAGTGAAAAAGTTTCCTTTTTCATCAAGCCTTGCTTTGAAAGTTTCCACCTTCCTGTCTATCCATCTTTTCCTATTGTAGACCTATTTTCACCCAATGACTTTTACACCATCTGGTGGTTCTACAAGCTTCCAGATTTTATTAGAATACATATATTCTAATTCTGTATTCATTGCTCTTTGCCAAGATGCTGCATCTTTATCTTGGAGTGCTTCATCATATGTCCGGGATCAGTCTCATGTTCATTTGGGATCAAGTCCAAAGATTTTTCCAAAACATGAATCTTTTAGGTTGTTTGACAACCCTTCCACTACGATGATGCACTGTCTATAATTATGTATCAATTGTGATATGTGTTGCAGTTTCTTGTGATATTTCATCTTGTACAGTTGGTACTAGATTAGACGTGTCTTTTATTAAGAACAAATTTACTTATGGGCTTGTAGTTCATTATATAGTCTTCTTCTAAAAATCAGTCATTGATGCTAACAATGACCTTCTGATTTTTAAGACTATAAACCTACTTTCGTTTCTCTAGGATAACCCACAAACAAGTGAATTCCTATCCAACTTATCATTGTCTCTCCTCAGCATATGTGCTGGACTACCCGAATCCGAATATGCTTCAAAATAGGCTTACGCCTATTCATCAATTCTATATGAGTAGAGAGTTCTGACTTTGGAAGGTACTATGTTCACTTTCTTTTTCAGAGTATATCCTTAAAACGAACTTGGTAATTTTCTGAATGACTCATCATCAATCTAATTATTTCCATAAGAGTCATATACCTTCTTTCTACTACACCATTCTGTTGGGGTGTACCAGGTACAGTTAGTTGTGATTGGATCCCTACTTTTGATAAGCAACTCCTAAATTGTCCCAAGAGGTACTTGCCACTACGATCTTACCATAGTGACTTGATACTTTTACTTTAACATTTCTCCGCATCAGCCTTGTACTCTTTGAACTAATCAAAGCACTTAGTTTTGCGGCACATTAAGTAAATGTATTTGTATCTTGAATAATTGTCTATAAAATAGACGAAATATTCGATACTAGCTCTTGTTTGGATAATCATAGGGTCACACAAATCAGAATGAACCAATTCCAACATATCTTTGGCTCCATACCCCTTAGACTTAAAAGCTTCTTGGTTATTTTTCCTTCCAAGTAAGACTCGCAGGTTGGAAAGATTTCCACTACTAATGAACCCAAAAGTTCATCAGCTACCAATGAATCCTACTCAAGTTAATATAACCTAGCCTTAGATGCCAAAGATATAATTGGTTCATTTCCGAAGGTTACTTTCTCTTAAAGTTAGAAGATGTGTTACTAATTTCCATTTGTTACATCGTGGGAGTTATTGGATTATAAATTGCCAACTAACATACCAGAATAGATAACTTTCCTATTTTTCTTTATAACAACTTTGTTATCAAAATAGACACAATATCTATTCTATAATAGTTTAGAAACTGAAATCAGGTTCTTTCTAAACTTAGTATGTAAAGACAATTTCTAATAATCCATATTTTATTCCTATTAGAGAATAAACCTCTCCCACTGCAACAGCTGCTACTTTTGCAGTAGTGCCCATGTGGACGGTGTTTTTATTTTCATTTAGTTGTCGAGTTTCCTGGAACCCTGCAATGAGTTGCAGACATGATTAATGGCATTTGTATCTACACTCCAGGTTATGGTAGATAACACCACTAGACATGTTTCAACTAATGAATTAAATACACCTAAATTATTCTTAGTTCTAAGAAGACAGTCTACCTTAATGTCCAAGTCCTATTTTCAATCATTACAATTGGGACTACTAAGTCTTTTCTATAGTATAACAACTAGGGGATTGACAAACATTTTAAATCCTAAGAGTCACAAAAATATTTGGTCAAGATCAACTCCTTAAAATTGTCATGAATTTTGTATGGCACGATAGTGTGGACGTATACAAAATCAAAGAGGAGATTTTATCCATTAATTTTATTATCTCGTCAACTTTACTTTATGACGAATAAAATTAATAGTTGATCTGTCTTTGATCAAATATTTGGTCAAAACTTTTGAATTTAAAATAACATTGATTCCTCAAACAATATTATTTAAATTCACCAACACCTCAAACACCGTGAATTTTGCATGCCACGATAGTGTGGACGTATACAAAATTTAAACATTTGTAAGAGGAGGGTTTTACCCATTAATTATCTTGTCAATAAATTTTTATGATAAAATAAAATTACCTCAAACACCGTTGAATTTTGTATGCCACGATAGTGTGGACGTATACAAAATCAAACATTTGTAAGAGGAATTTTTAATTTTATTATCTTGTCAACCTATTTATTTGACAAATTAATAGTTGGTTTTTTTTTCGATCACACAAATAATAGCAGTGACTCCGATGGAGAGGATACTATTAGACGTGCCTAAGTGTATACCATTACTTGACACTAAGTCCATTAATAAGATTGTGCCCCTTTCGATGGGGAAGATCACACGCTCTTAATTAACTTCCTATAGTCATCCAAAATGGAAGTTTAAGCTAGTGATCCGCAAACAAGCTCATCCGATATGGAGGAAGGCACTCAGAGCCAACGCGCAAGCTTGTTGCATCACTTATAAACTAGTAATGGAGACCGTGGAATTTATTAAAAATAAATCCCTCTCCCACTTAGTTATTTAAAATGAGGAATTTTGACTATGCTAGCCTACTTAACATGCATACTAACAAGCACACACAACACAGCATAAAAAGCAATAAATAGAAAAACTAATTTTCAACTATTATGACTTTTATCTATTGCTGTCCTCCGTGTGTCGCCAACCCTAGCTGCTGCCATCTTTGGCCATCGCCACCGGGTCTAGTTGTCGCATCCATCTTGCTCCTTGTTCCGCTGCGCCTCTGGTCCTCAAAAGGTTCCACGCCTTGCAAGATTCGATCCGCGACATAAATAGAATTTTACATTTTTCGATCCTATATTCCTCGAAGGAATGTACATGTAAACTAGATCGAACATAAAATAAAATTTACATCCATCGATCCTATATTCCATAAAAGGAATGTACATGTAACTAGATTAAAAAATAAAATCCTAATAAAACTAAATACAGCTCCTGCTGTATTTTATAATACAATCATGCACACATAATAAAATGCCCTTGACATGTCCAAGGGTCCAATCACACACATAATAACTATAAGCCATAATAGTTGGATCCTGCATCCACAAAGTTAACACATCCTACTCTTATCCTGCCTAAATTATGTATGACATGTGCATAATTAAACTAATACCAAATACACAGAGGCAAAACCCTAGCTCTGATACCAATTGTTGGTTGCTACTCGGAAAACCTAATGGTTCCACTGTACAAAAATTTTGTACAAAGGTCTGAACCTTTCCTAGCTACCATGTGTTCTTTTAAATTAAACTTGGATCTCCTGCGGAACTTAACACGTTTGATCCAAAGTTTAATTTATTTGTTCTTTTAGGTTTATACTTGGATCTCCTGCGGAACTTAACACGTTCGATCCAAATCACTTAGGTTATTAATTCCATTAAATATTAATTTCTAAAATTGGCTTCTAGGACTGCATGGCGAGGCACATGACCTTCTTGGATATGGGAACAACCACCACCGCCTAGACAAAGCCTTTTAAGGAAAGCTAATATTTAATTTCCTTAAATAACTTTAGGTCAACTGAAAAGAACAATCAAATCACAAGGAAAATAAAAACAAAAGAACACTACATCGAAAACTAATTCGAAATACTAGAATCGAATGCCTCTTGTATTTGGTATTTTTACAAAGAAATAAAACTAGTATGATGCAAAAAATTAAATACTAGTATACCTTTTCTTTTGCAAACAAAAACCTCTAGGTCTTCTATCGTATTCCTCTTCTAACCTCGGACGTTGTGTGGGCAACGATCTTCCGAGATGAGAAACCACCAAAGCACCTTCTTCTCCTCCTTGCAAGGTTCGGCCACAACATGAGCACCTCCAAGGATGAAGAGATTCAACCACCACCAATGCTCCAAGGGATGCTAGAAAAGAGGCTTCTTTTCTCTCATTCTTCTCCTTCTTAGATCCGGCCACCAAAGCTATCTCCACCAAGAGAAGGTTTCGGCCACACAAAGGAGAGGAGAGGAAAAAGAAGGGCCGACCACACCCAAGGAGAAAAGAGAGGAAAAATAGAATAGAGTCGTTCACCATGAAGGCATCTCTACCCCCTCTTTTATAATCCTTGGTCTTGGCAAATAAGGAAATTTAAATAAAAACTTCCTTAATTCTTTTGCCATGAAAAGGAAAATTTATTTAATTAAAAATAATTTTCTCTTCTCCAATTTATTTGGTCGGCCACTCTTCTCCCCAAAACAAGGAGAGTTTTAATTAATTAAAACTTCCTAATTTGTCTTCAAAAATTTATAAAAATTTCTCCAATAATTTTAATCCCTTTATGATTGGTTAATAAAAAGGAAATTTTATAAATTAAAATCTTTCTTTTAAACATGTGGATAAAAAGAAAGTTATCTCTAAAAATTAAAATATCTTTTAATCTACAAATAAGGAAAGATATCAAATCTTTTCTTAATCTCTTGTAGAAACTTTTAAAAGAGAATATTTAATTTTTAAACTCTCTTTTAAATCATGAACATAGTTAAAAAGGAAAGTTTTTGACAAAAATTAAAACCATCCTTTTAATCTACAAATAAGGAAAGAGATTAATCTCTTCTCTTAATATTTTGTAGAAAGCTATAAAAGGAAATTTTTAATTTTTAAACTCTCTTTTAAAATAATGATATCCACATAAGAAATAATTTTAATAAAAATCCTTTTAAATATTTTAGTGGTCGGCCACCTAAGCTTGGTACCCAAGCTTTGGTCGGCCACCAACTTGGCTCATCCATTTGGTCTTGGCCGGCCCTAGCTTGGGTTCCAAGCTAGCTTGGCCAGCCCCATTGGATGGGTAAGAAGGTGGGTATGTGGTGGGTATAAATCTCTATATACAAGAGGCTACGATAGGGACCGAGAGGAGGAATTGGTTTTGGTCTCCCGATGAAATTAAGCTTCCCATGTTCGCCCCGAACACATAACTTAATTTCATCAATAATAATTCATTCCACTAAAGAACTATTATTGAACTATCGCACCAATCCCAAATTACATTTTAGGCTCCTTCTTATTATGAGTGTGTTAGTCTCCCTGTGTTTAAGATGTCGAATGTCCACTAATTAAATGGGTTCTTGACAACTCACTTAATTAATATCTTAGTCCAAGAGTAGTACCACTCAACCTTATCATCATGTCGGACTAAGTCCACCTGCAGGGTTTAACATGATAATCCTTATGAGCTCCTCTTGGGGACATTCTCAACCTAGATCACTAGGACACAGTTTCCTTCTATAATCAACAACACACACTATAAGTGATATCATTTCCCAACTTATCGGGCTTATTGATTTATCGAACTAAATCTCACCCATTGTTAAATTAAAGAAATAAATATCAAATATATGTACTTGTTATTATATTAGGATTAAGAGTACACACTTCCATAATAACTGAAGTCTTTGTTCCTTTATAAAATCAGTATAAAAGAAACGACATCTAATGGTCCTACTCAATACACTCTAAGTGTACTAGTGTAATTATATAGTTAAGATAAACTAATACCTAATTACACTACGACCTTCCAATGGTTTGTTCCTTTCCATCTTGGTCGTGAACTACTGTTTATAATTTATAAGGTACTGATAACATGATCCTCTGTGTGTGACACCACACACCATGTTATCTACAATATAAATTAATTGAACAACTACATTTATGTAGACATTTGACCAATGTGATTCTTTATTTCTAGATAAATGTTTATACCAAAAGCTAGGCTTTTAGTATACATTCTAACCGCATCAACCTCATCCAAATTAAGACAAAAAGACCATATAAAAATCATCTCACAGAGACCATTTAAGAGTCAAGTCACAAAAATCATATAAGTGTTGGAATAATCCTAATGGTCCGTGCAATCATGTGTTTTGGTGTTTGGACAAAGGGTTTAAGTTAGGTTTACCCTTGTATTTGATATGTGTATATGAGTGTACAGGTTTGTAGGATAGACATATGACTCAGCTTGATGGCTCTGAGGGACCGTGGGCAAGACAGCAAGGACAAGGTCCGAGGGAGGCGACTTCGAGGCATACGTGAAAGATGACATTGGGGATGAGCCACAGGCTTGAATGCATCCGATGGATGAGAACCAAAGGAAGTAGGCTTGAACGCAAGAGGTCAAAGCTGCGAAGAAGAGTCAAGTGAGTCATGAGGATCCGAGTGCGAGAGAAATGTACTCTCGAAGGAAAACCCTAGGTTTAGGGTTGTGCCAATCGACTGGTACTGGGACCAATCGACTAGGGGTGAGCATAGAGAGGTTCTGTGCTCGAACGACAGGGATCAGTCGATTGGTGTTGACACCAGTCGATTGGTAAAGAGCAGTTGGCCAGACACCAGTACACTGGTAACGGTAAAACAACAAGGCTGTTTCTTCTCAAGCTCTATAAAATAGAGCTTGAGATGGCTGGCCAAAGTTGACAAAATTAGTGGTGGTTAACCCTAATTAGTAGTCACCAAAGTTCTCAGGTGTTTGTGTAATTCAAGAGGTCTTGGTGAGTGTTGTGGTGAAGTTTCTCCACACAAGGAGTTGCTTGAGTAGCTGGAGTTTGCCGGGGGCTAATCCACCGACGGATAGGGATCGTCCACCTTACAGACAACCATGAAGTAGGAGCCCTAATCTCCGAACCACGTTAAAAGAAACGTGTTAGCGGTTTACATTTCTTTGCTTTAGTCTTTAGCTTTCGTATTTGTATTTAGTATTAGATTTTCACTACGCAACTAACAAATACGTAGGAAGCGATCGATTGGGGGGCAATGACTATTCAACCTCCCTTCTAGCCAGCCATAAGATCCTCAACAATTGGTATCAGAGCTGAGGTCGCACTTCACCAGACCAAGAGCTGAGAAGAGAAACTACAAGCAGATGGTTGACTTGATTGAACCTCCGAAGTTTGAAGGGGGAGGCTTATGGGGCATCACCTTTTGGATGGTGAAAATTAAGAACTTCTTCAAGACGGATTGAGACACCATGATGGTCGTCGAGGAACCGTTTAAGTCCCAAAAGACAATAAAGGGAAGAAACCCCAACCATGCTATTGAACGGAAGAGCAAACCTCACGATCAAAGGAAAATGATAAGGTAATATCAATTTTGGTAGATATTTTGCTTTCTAACGTGATAAGTCATGTAGGTGAATATACTAACACCCATGAGTTGTGGAGCAAGGTAAAGATGGTTTTAGGTGAAGAACTTATGCCTACACAAGAAATATGAGTCACAAACGACAAAAGAAGTACATCTGGGGTACAAAAAAGATTTCTTAAAAAGATTATTGCACGAAGTTTAGGAGATGAAGTCATCTCCTAACAAACCCTAACTAATTGGGGACTACTTCACAACTACGGAGGTCACATGAGGTAGTATAAAAAGGGGGGATCATCTCCGTTGGCAAGGTACGCAAGTTCTAGCATCTAAACTCTATTTTAAAGTACTTCAATTACTATTCTTCTTCTTCTTCCACCCTAGAGAGAGAAACTAACTTGAGCGTCGGAGGGCCTAACCAGGGATCCCCACCCTGGTCTTAGGCCACTAACGCTTTGTTGGTTTGTCTCGCTGTGCACAGGATCGTGGAGAGGTTCTTTTAGGTCTCCTGGAGGCTATCTTCATCAAGGATCGTCGTTCACCGGAGCTAGCACATCACTTCACAGATTTTAGATAAGATCAAATTTTAATGAAGTTATTTTATCTTATGGTTTTGAAATGATCAATAGGAATCATTGTGTTTATCTAAGAAAGAAAAAATAAGAAAGTTTGTCATTTTATTATTATATGTTGATGATATGTTAATAGCTAAAAGTGACATAAGTTTGTGATAAAAGTTAGATGATGACTTTCATCACAATTTGACATAATAGATATCAGAAAAGCTGAGTACATCTTAGGAGTAAAGATCATTAGAGATCGATCAAAAATACTTTTAGGTTTATCTCAAAAGGCTTATATCACTAAGATGCTATAACACTTCAACACGTCAGATTGCAATATTGAATAAATACTTACAATGAGAAGTACTATTCTGAGCAAAAGTATGTATTCCAAGTCTCCTGAAAAAATAGGCAAAATGAAGAAAAAATCATATGTCAGTGTCATTGGTAGTTTAATGTACACTATATTGTGTACTCATCCTAACATAAGTTATGCTATTGACTTAGTTAGCTATTTCCAATCAAATCCAAGATTGAGACATTAAAAAACGGTGAAGAGGATATTTAGATATCTCAAAGGACTAGCAGATTATTATCTCTATCTTCAAGGATCAAATATGAGATTGAAGGGCTACACAGATGCAGATTAGGTGGGAGACTTTGATGATAACAAAATCCACATCTAGCTATATCTTCTTATTGAATGGTAACGTCATCTCATAGAACAGCAAGAAATAGGCTTATGTAGCATTGTCAACAATGGAAACTAAGTATGTGGCTTGCGTAGTGGTTGTTCAAGAAGTTATTTGGTTGAGAAGGTTTTTGAAGCATATAAAGATTGTTTGATCGAAAGCGCTAGAGGGGGGTGAATAGTGCTCGTGATTTTCACTTTCGTTTCGAAAAACTAAGAGTAAAATGTAGCGAAAAATTAAATAACAATTGAAAGCATAGACACCAAGATTTACTTGGTTCGGAGCCTGGGACGACTCCTACTCCAAGGCCCACGCTGGTTGAGCGTTTACTTTGGGTAATCACTATAAGCTCGGAAAGTTACAATTCAGATTTACAATATTAAACAGTAATGAAATTATACCGACAACGAAAACAGTAATCTTTAAAGCTTCTGGTTGTCGGAGACTTATTATAGCTTCACTGGATCGTTCTTTGAGCAGCATACAGAAGAAGGGTTGTCAAATTATGTTTTTTCTATGCTACTGGTCGAATCCAACTTAAATAACCTGTGCAGGGCGCCCTCATCCTTATTGAGGGTGCCTCCAACATACCGAGTCAACCACGCGTAGATAAGCTCTGACCTTCCATGCTTATCCGCTCGAGGACGCCTCCAACCGCATGGAGGGCACCCTCACACCAGTGTCTAGGGTGCCCTCAAGCTCCATGAGGGTGCCCTCATGCCAGTGTCCAGGGCGCCCTCAAGCTCCATGAGGGCGCCCTCTGACCTTGCTGCGAGGTTGCTTCTCCAAGTCACCCGAGACAAACATGTCCAATTCACTTCCTGCAAAATACGTTAGTCCAAGAAACCAACCATACCCTGCAAAACAAAATTAGACATGATAAATAACATATTTGACAGTGTTCGTCCGATTCTGACTTCGGATTTGTGATCGGAAATCCTAGGTCAAACCGACACCTACTGTTCCCTCACCAGGGAATGCGTCCTCACCTACTCCACTCAAGAGAGTATACCTATTGCCAGACCGGTCCTCCAGACCGACTGGACTTTTGCTCAGCGCCCGAGGCTCTAGGACTTTCTGTTGGACGTCCGCTCCATGACCCGCCCAATCTTTCCACCTGGTTTTCGACACCAAGACTTTCCACCTAGAGTCCTCTAGGACTTCTGCCCAAAGCCCTCGATCCACCAAGGCTTTCCACCTAGGGTTACCACCCCTTAAGACCTAGGGTTACCACCTCCTAGGGTTTTCCCTTTATCTAATCGCAACTAGGACTTTTCCTCACCTACGGTTACTACCCCCTAGGACCTAGGGTTACCACCCCCTAGGGTTTTCCACCTGTCTAACCGTAGCTAGGACTTTTGCCTAAGTACACTTAGGACTTTTCTGCAAACTCATTCAAACACATTAGATAACAAAACAACTTAACTTTGGACCCTTTAACATAATCAAAACACAGGTTCGATCGTCGGATGCTTCCTGCACCAACAAAGATTATTGAGAACAGTGGGAGTCCTGTTACAGTGTTCTATGATAATCAAGAGCTATAGTTGTTTCTAAGGATCCTAAATATCACAGCAAAGACAAGCATATAGAAATTAAGTATAATTTTGTAAAGAATATTATTGATAATAAAAAGATAATTCTTGAGTATATCTCTGCACGTGCTATACTTGCAAATCCTTTTACTAAGTCATTGACTAAAAAGTCATTTCAAGGATTTGTAAAGTCTTTGGGACTTCATAAAATATAACACATTGTAAAATATCTTGATCTATTCAGTATATATATTATTGTTACATTTTGGATAAAAGTCTCGGTGAGCATGTTGGCAGATTGAAATTGGTCTATTCACATGAACATTTACCTCTATTTGTTAAGTATAAATAGAGGTAAGATTATTACTTATGGGATAGCTTGTGTTGTAAATAGAGATATACTCATAAATTAGGGTCACCTTGATAATTATGTTAAGATAAGATCATTTATATATTAATAATGATTGGAGTAAATGAATCCACCATTTACTGAATTTACTAAATGTCATATTAGAATTCATTAGTCGAATTCAGAATTAGACATTAGGTATGTCTATATCAAAATTTATAGGATATTAAATTTTTGAGAAAAACATGTACTATTTATTGGTAAAGTAAAAAATATCATAACATGTGATTCATACTAGATGTGTTATGACAATAATAAGTGTAGTAGAAGAATGAATTCCTACTTCTCTGCTATGTGAAACCATTGAGATTATAATTTAATTTCAATTTTATCCTAAATGACTATTTAGCTTTCTACTTGAAATTCTAGTCACTATCTGTGACTTTAGCATGTATCCTATTGGCTATGGATGATTCAATTTATGGAGAATACTAGGAAAGTGACTGAATATAATGAATATATTCTAGCTAAAAAGGAAGATTATGAATGATTTACATCTTTGATAATTGTTCACTGGTTGACTAATTACATATTTTATTGACTACTTAAAATGTGATTGTGAATAATTATATTGATTAAAGATGTTGAATATGCTCTCGACATAATAGTTATTATAAGGAATTAGAGATATTCATATTGATGTAAATAATTAATCTAGGATAAAGATAAGTTATTGATGTCTCTGATTCGTTTGATAGAGCAGCCAAATTAAGTGTAATAACTTTCTTAGCAGTAATTGCTTAGTGTGTTTACTATCACACGAACCATTTTCCCTAAAATATGAATTGAATGTTCTTATATGTTATTTGTGACTAGATAACTTTTATGGATTGACTTAGATGAGTGGAAGATATTAGATAGAGTGGGCGTTACTTGCCCACTCATCTTCCTCCATTAAGAAGGTAAGGGAATAAGCCTTCTTCTCATCTTCCTCCATTAAGAAGGTAAGGGAATAAGCCTTCTTCTCATCTTCCTCCATTAAGAAGGTAGGAGAAGAGGCCATCTTCTCCTCCTATTAATTCACCCAAGAAATCATAATAAAGAGAAGTAGGAGAGAACATCAAATAGCTAAAAAGGGATTTGATTTGTGAACTATGAAGAGTTATTCGTAATTTATAATCACTCTTCCGATGACAAGTACAAAGAACACAAGATCGTTTGCAAGTTCCATTGTCGATACACTATAAGTATTTATAGTTTATAATTTTGTGAATCATTCTTTTGAACAACAATAGACACACGTGGCTATGCATTGGTTGTGGGCACACATTACCTAGTAGTGGATACACGTTGCCAAGTAGTGGCTATGTATTTAGGTGATGAGCAGGGTCATAGCTAACATCATTAGCCAAGTGGAGCAAACTTAAGAATCCCTAAATCTCATAACACTCACTATGATTGAACACGTTACATAAGAAATTACATAAGAAAGAAACATATCCATCAAAATTCAAAGAAAATAAACCAACCACACATACAAGTGAAGCTTGTTAGATAAGGACTGAAACTTAAAACTATTATTATATATACCTATTTGATTATGTAGAAAGGAGCAAGGTGACTATCAAAACTTCCAATCCACAACCTAAAAAAAACAAGAAATGAGCAAGAAATGAACAAGAAATGAGCAAAACTTCCATAACTATTGTTCCACTATTGAAGTTCATACCGACAGTACCTTTGGCAGCAGCGGCGACTGGCAGAGGAGCGGCGATGGCGAGAGGAGCAATAGCAGGGATGGATGGCGATAGCAGGTTAGGGACGAGAAAAAGGAGAGGAATGTTGGAAATGTGAATGGAATAAAGAGGTGGATGTTGGACCCCGTGGTAGTTTTGATGTGATCAACCAAGTTGGTTAGGTCCTGCGTTTTGTCTGAACCCTGTGTCTGAGTGTGCAGGAACTTAGGAGCATAGGAAGTTGAGCGGAAGACGCAGCTAGCGAGAAGGACGGCACGGGAAGGGAGCCGACGGGCTCGGTGCGTCTGAAGGACGAGAGAGCTACGGAAGAGTACTCTGGTGGAGCGAGAAGAACGTGCGCGGTGTTCGAGGGACGAGAAGTCAGACGAAAGCCTGCTCGAGGAGAAGGCCGGGAACTGGGTTCGGGTGAGCCCTATTCCGGATGGCCGTAATCACCCAAGGAGCCGAACCGAAGCAAGTCAACTAGGAGTTGACTTGTCAACGGTTCGGTCGACCGAACCTATTGATCGGTCGACCGAACCCTTCTTTAACCGAAGCCAACCACAACAGACACGTCGACTGCCACGTCAGAAGCTGACCGTTGGTGAAGCTGATCGGTCGACCGAACTTCCTAATCGGGCGACCGAACCGAAGATTATCCAGAGACCAAGTCGAGCAGTTTGATCGGGCCAACTCAGTTGGAGACCATTGGCCGATCGGTCGACCGAACAAAAGGATCGGTCGACCGAACCTGAGCTCGATCCAAAGAGACTGTACCTGGATGGAAGAATAGGTAGATACAGCAGGTTCGGTCGACCGAACTTGGGGATCGGTCGACCGATCCCTCTCGAGTCAAACCTGATCCCGAAGGATTAGGTGATCTGATAAGCTCGAGAACCCCTATATAAAGAGGGTCTCGGGCAGCTTTACAGAATAACGAATTCATACGAAACCCAACTCTTGTAATCTCTGTTTAAGCAACCTCTGTGCTCTCAAAGTGTAAAAGGCTTCTCCGCCTTCAAAGAAGGAGTTTCTTACTGCGCTTTCCATCGCCCTGGATTAACAACCCTCTTGGTTGTAACCAGGTTAAAAATTCTGTCTTCACTTATCTTTCTTTTATTTAGTGTTGCATTATTTTAGAGTTGAAACGCTTTGAGGAGTGTAACTTTTATTTGTAGGCAATTCACCCCCCCTCTTGTCGGT
Organism: Zingiber officinale; assembly: GCF_018446385.1. Taxonomy (NCBI): domain Eukaryota; kingdom Viridiplantae; phylum Streptophyta; class Magnoliopsida; order Zingiberales; family Zingiberaceae; genus Zingiber; species Zingiber officinale. The sequence goes on from NC_056003.1 coordinate 43,423,370, forward strand.
CCCCGCTGCACCAACAGTGGAGACGAAAAGACTCTATTGTGCATGGGTTTAGTCCCACATTAGAAGTCTCTTGGCTTTATTGTTGGTTTAAATTATGACACATGCATTATAAACATATGCATGGGGAGAGACTCTCTCACGCGTGAGTGTACAGGGGTGAGTGCAAATCCAGGGACCGAATTGTACTGAACCAAGGTTGACTCGTGCGCGATCACGACTTGCGCATGTCGAATGCCGGACCGGTTGAGGTAAAATTTACCCAAAAGAATGAACCAACATATTGCCACTTGAATCTTGCTCAAGGGTGTAATGGAATCATTAATGTGAAATTAATGATGATTCCGTAACGCCTCGACATTAATGGCGGCATTAAACTCATTAATGGTGATTTCGTAACGTCTCAGTATTAATGACGACATTAATCTCATTAATAATGATTCTGTAACGTCTCGATATTAATGAATACATTAAATCCATTAATGACAAAATTAAACTCAGCATTAAATGATCATGATTTGATCATTTATTGCAGGCAAGATGAGAGCTCCTATATAAGGAGGCTGGATCTTGAGCAAAGCAAAGAAAAAGCGAAAGCAAAGCGAAAGCGAAGCAAAAGCAAAAGCAAAAGAATTTCTCCACCTTCGTTCCCCGATTCTTTTCTCTCAGTTGTGCATCCGCTCGGCTAAACTACTTGTGATAGCACTCAGGTGCATTCTCAGTTCACCACGAATAACCAGTGCTTGGTTGCGTTCGTGGTTTTGCCATTTTATTCTGGGAAACAGACGATCCAAGAAAACCTCGAAGCACAGTCAGAGGTGGGACGAATCTGTTTCAAGGAAACTGCGTCGATCGCAGGCCTCAATCCGCTGCTCTGTTTGTCTGCTTGGTTGGACTCTTGATCTGCTAGGTCAGCCACTCTCCCTTCTGATCTGCCCGACCGGTCTCCCGCTCTGCCTGTCTATCCTTCAGTCTGTTCGGACGCTTTGATTGCTCAGACTCTGAGGTCAGAAAACCAGCCCCTGCTGGCAACCTGAGATTATCTGCTCAGGTCATCTTAATTGTGAGTTGAATTTAATTCGAGTATTTAGATTCAGCTAATTTCCTGTAAATCTCCGGCTACAGATTGTTTGGTTTGTAACAATCTTGAAACAGACTCGATTCTGTTGAGATGGCCACGGAACGAAATGTTGAGGTGCAACAGACTCAACACGTGCATGCCCCCTCCGCCCCGATTGGAACTGTGTCAATTAGTCATGGGGAAAAGCTATAGAAGTTCAGTGGACTGAACTTCAAGAGGTGGTAGCAGAAGATGCTCTTCTACATGACCACGCTCAATCTGGCTCGGTTCTTGACCGAGGACCCTCCCAAGCGCACTGAGGATGCTGATGCGCAAACCATCAGTACAGTGGAGGCATGGACTTATTATGAGTTCCTTTGTCGAAACTATATCCTCAACTGCCTTGCCGACTCGCTATACGCTGTGTATAGCATGAAGAGAACGACTAAGGAGCTGTGGGAGTCCCTGAACAAGAAATACAAGACGAAGGATGCAGGGGCAAAGAAGTTCATCGTGGGTCGATTCCTGGACTACAAGATGGTTGACTCCAAGACGGTGATCAGCCAAGTCCAGGAGCTTCAGATGATCTTACACGAGATCCACTCAGAAGGGATGGTTCTGAGTGAAACCTTCCAGGTGGCTGCTATCATTGAGAAACTGCCTCCCGACTGGAAGGACTTCAAGAACTACCTGAAGCACAAGCGAAAGGAGATAAATGTGGAGGAGCTCATTGTTCGACTTCTCATCGAAGAAAACAACAAGAGTTCAGAGAGGAAACTATTCTCTCAAGCTACTGTGAAAGCCAACGTGGTCGAGCTCGGTCAAAGCTCGAAGCGGAAGAACCCCAAGTCTTCCAAGATGGGACCCAGAGGAGGCATCAGCAAGAAGAAGTTATCTGGGAAGTGCTTCAACTGTGACAAAGTGGGTCATAAATCTTCAGAGTGCAGAAAGCCGAAGAAGAAACAAGAGGCCAACCTGAACGAGGGACCAGAAATGGATGACCTCTGCGCTGTGGTCTCTGAGTTGAACCTGATCGGTTCAAACCCGTGGCAATGGTAGATCGATACTGGAGCCACCAGACATGTGTGCTGCAACAAGGAGCTGCTCCACAACTTCGAGGAAGTCATTGGAGACAAACTGTTCATGGGGAACTCAGCAACCTCGGACATCATGGGCCAAGGAAAGGTGGTGCTGAAGATGACCTCGAGCAAGGACCTCACTCTGAACAATGTGCTGTATGTTCCGGAGATTCAGAAGAATCTAGTGTCCGGATCACTATTAAGCAAGCATGACTTTCGCATTGTTTTTGAGTCGGACAGAGTTGTATTGTCCAAAAATGGAATGTTTGTAGGAAAAGGCTATGTATCTGATGGGCTGTTTAAGCTCAATGTAATGGCCATTAGACCCAAGATAAATAAAAATGAAAGCTCTTCCACTTATATGCTTGACTTTTCGTGTTTGTGACATGCTAGACTAGGACATGTTAACTACGATGTGTTGCGTAGATTAATAAACATGCAAAGCATACCTACATTCCACCTTGACCCAAAACACAAGTGTGAGATTTGTGTTGAAGTGAAAATGACAAGGTCATCCTTTCAACATATTGAAAGAAATAATGAACCACTTGACCTAATCCACACTGATGTGTGTGACGTAAAAGATACACCAACACATGGTGGTAATAAATACTTCATCACTTTTGTAGATGATAACATAAAATATTGTTATGTGTATCTTCTCAAAAGTAAGGATGAAGCTATAGAGAAATTTGCTCTCTATAAGAATGAGGTTGAAAACCAACTTAATAGGAAAATTAAGGCGGTTCGAAGTGACCGAGGCGGTGAATATGTGTCACCATTCGCTGAGTTGTGTGCTGGACATAGGATCAGATACGAAACAATAGCAACATATACTCCTCAGCAAAACGGAGTTGCTGAGCGAAAAAATTGAACTCTTAAGGAGATGATGAATGCTCTTCTATTAAGCTCTGGATTGCCAGAGTCCATGTGGGGGGAAGCTGTATTAACAACTAATTAACTTTTAAATAAGGTGCCCCGGAAGAAAATAGATAAGAGCCCTTATGAGTTGTGGAATGGAAGACAACCGTCCTACAAATATTTACGAATGTGGGGGTGTCTTGCCAAAGTGTTGGTACCTGATCTGAAAAGGATTAAGATAGGACCAAAGACTGTTGATTGCATATTTATTGGATATGCACATAACAACAGTGCTTATCGATTTTGTGTGTATGAGTCACACGTACCGGAGATACACAAGAACTCGATAATCGAATCGAGAAATGCCTCTTTCTTCGAGCATGTGTTTCCGTATAAGACCCGTGAGGATGCTAGCTCCTCAAAACGGGCAACCGAAACACAAGGCAAAGAAGAAGATGATGATGACGAGGAACCCGTGGACGTTGAGCCTAGACGAAGCAAAAGAGCTCGGGTAGAAAAATCCTATGGATCAGATTTTATCACTTTCATGTTGGAGAGTGAGCCCTGAAGTTACTCAGAAGCTGTAGGCTCTTCTGATGGACCTCACTGGAAAGAGGCAATTGCATCTGAGATAGAATTTATCTTGCAAAATCACACTTGGGAACTTGTGGATCTTCCTCCGGGAAGTAAACCACTAGGTTACAAATGGATCTTCAAGAAGAAAATGAAATCAGATGGCACAATTGATAAATACAAGGCCAGATTGGTAATTAAAGGATACCGACAACGAGAAGGCCTTGACTACTTCGATACATACTCTCCGGTATCGAGAATAACTTCCATTAGAGTATTGTTAGCTATTGCCGCTCTATGGAATCTCGAAGTATATCAAATGGATGTAAAGACAGCCTTTCTAAACGGGGATTTAGAAGAGGAAATGTACATGGACCAACCTTAGGGGTTTTCTATGCCAGGACAGAAAAACAAGGTCTGTAGATTGGTGAAGTCATTATATGGCTTGAAACAAGCACCAAAGCAGTGACATGAGAAATTCGATAATGCCATGAAAGAATGTGGATTCAAGATCAATGAATATGATAAATGTGTCTACATGAGAGCCACAGAGAGTGACTATTCATCTTGTGCCTCTATACAGATGACATACTTATCATTGGGAGCAATGATAAGATAATCAAATCCACTAAAGATATGTTAAACTCAAGATTTGACATGAAAGACATGGGCCTAGCTGATGTGATTCTAGGAACTAAAATTCTTAGAATGACAGAAGAACTTGTTCTTAATCAGTCACATTACGTGGACAAGATTCTTGAGAAATCACCAAGGGTGATACTGCGTTGGCATGAACGCCGATAGATACGAGTCAACATCTATCGAAAAATCGAGGTGAAAGTATCTCGCAGATAGAGTACTCTCGAGTGATTGGAATTCTGATGTACTTGATGAGTTGTACTCGACCAGACTTGGCTTACGCAGTAAGCAAATTGAGTAGATACACGAGTAATCCCGGTGTTGAGCACCAGAAAGGGATAACAAGAGTACTGAGGTACTTGAGGTATACTCGTGAATATGGACTGCACTACATGAGATATCCTGCTGTGATCGAAGGATACAGCGATGCAAGTTGGATATCTGACATAAAAGACTCTAAGTCTACGAGTGGATATGTCTTCACTCTAGCAGGTGCAGTCATTTCCTCGAAATCTTCTAAGCAAACTGTAATAACCAGATCCACGATGGAATCTGAGTTTGTAGCTCTTGACAAGTGCGGTGAAGAGGCTGAATGACTACGACAATTCTTAGAAGATATTCATCTATGGTCGAAACCTGTGCCGGCGATTTGCATACATTGCGATAGTCAATCAGCAATCGGTCGGGCACAGAGCCATCTGTATAATGGTAAGTCTAGATATATACATCGTAGACATAATACCATTATACAACTACTCTCAACTGGAATTATCACTGTTGACTATGTGAAGTCAAAGGATAACCTAGCGGATCCGCTAACCAAAGGGTTAAATCGAAAGTTAGTTGCAAGCTCATCAAGAGGAATGGGCTTGATGTCGTTGTCAGCGATCAGTGCATAGGACACCCAACCTATGCTGACTGGAGATCCCAAGAATTAGGTTCAAAGGGACAACTAATCTACACTGACTAGGCACACTGTGGGGGGGGGGGGAGCCCAATGAAACAGTGACTAGACCAGGATAAGACGATGGACTTTTAATGATCAAAACGAGTAGATGGTAACTCTTGAGGGATCACCTATGTGAGAAAGAAGTGGGGTCGCTTCGAAGAGAATTGGAGGCACAATTCTTAGAGCTTCTCACAGAACTAGGCGTGTTCATGGCCAAGAACGAACACACTCATGAGAACTGAGTTGTATCAGGGAGAGTCTTGGGTGAGATTTATCACTTCTTATACATACGACAGTATAGTTCAAGGACATCGTGTCTACTATCAGCCAGTAAGAAACCAGATCTTCACACGGGAAGGTTCAAAGGATAAAACCTACCTATCCTATACTTGACTCAACTATTGAATGCTATCACATACCCTGTTTTCCATTCATGTGGGGGGTTGTTGGAAATGTGAATGGAATAAAGAGGTGGAGACGAAGAGACTCTATTGTGCATGAGTTTAGTCCCACATTAGAAGTCTCTTGGCTTTATTGTTGGTTTAAATTATGACACATGCATTGTAAACATATGCATGGGGAGAGACTCTCTCACGCGTGAGTGCGCAGGGGTGGGTGCAAATCCAGGGCCCGGATTGCACTGAACCAAGGTTGACTCGTGCGCGAGCACGACTTGCACATGTCGAATGCCGGACCGGTTGAGGTAAAATTTACCCAAAAGAATGAACCAACATATTGCCACTTGAATCTTGCTCAATGGTGTAATGGAAGCATTAATGTGAAATTAATGCTGATTCCGTAACGTCTCGACATTAATGGCGGCATTAAACTCATTAATGATGATTTCGTAACGTCTCAGTATTAATGGCGACATTAATCTCATTAATAATGATTATGTAACGTCTCGACATTAATGAAGACATTAAACCCATTAATGACGAAATTAAACTCAGTATTAAATGATCATAATTTGATCATTTATTGCAGGCAAGATGAGAGCTCCTATATAAGGAGGCTGGATCTTGAGCAAAGCAAAGAAAAAGCGAAAGCAAAGTGAAAGCGAAGCAAAAGCAAGAGAATTCCTCCACCTTCGTTCCCCGATTCTTTTCTCTCAGTCGTGCATCCGCTCGGCTAAACTACTTGTGATAGTACTCAGGTGCATTCTCAGTTCGCCATGAACAACCAGTGCTTGGTTGCGTTCGTGGTTTTGCCGTTGTATCCTGGGAAATAGACGATCCGAAAAAACCTCGAAGCACAGCCGGAGGTGGGACGAATCTGTTTCAAGGAAACTGCGTCGATCGCAGGCCTCAGTCCGCTGCTCTGTTTGTCCGCTCGGTTGGACTCTTCATTTGCTAGGTCGACCACTCGCCCTTCTGATCTGCCCGACCGGTCTCCCGCTCTGTCTGTCTATCCTTCAGTCTGCTCGGATGCTTTGATTGCTTAGACTCTGAGGTCAGAAAACCAGCCCCTGCTGGCAGCTTGAAATTATCTGCTCAGGTCATCTTAACTGTGAGTTGAATTTAATTCTAGTATTTAGATTCAGCTAATTTCCTGTAAATCTCCGGATACAGATTGTTTGGTTTGCAACAAGGAACAGTGACAAGGATGAGTGAGTGTGGGTGAGAGGAGCGGCGACGATGAGAGCAAATTAGGGAGCCGCGACGATGAGAATGGGTTAGGGAGCAGAAAGGCAGAATCACAGTGGAGGCAGTGCTATGGAGGAATTGTGGTGGCGACACGTGATGTAGGTCGGCGACAACACAGGTATGCATGAGAGCGAGTGAGAGGAGCGGCAACGACGAGAGCATATTAGGGAGGAAAAAAGGAGAGTAATGCTGCATTCTAGAATTTCAAAAAGTAACCCAAAGCCACTAAAAAGTGAGCAACGTATAGATCCGTCTTGTAAAATTATTTCATTTACATCATAACTATTTTCTATTGTATATTTAGATTCTTGCTTGTACTGCTTGTAAGAACAAATCTTGCAAGTGTCTCCATCTTCGGAAACACAGTGTTTGACAAGGAGAAAGAATAGTGATGCTATCTCTAGGACTCTATCTCATGGGGTAGAAATTGAAATTTTCAAACCAAATAAAATCAAGAAGTTGTTTGCTTGTGTCTTATTTTGTATTTGTTTCAGTTATTTTTCACTGTGCTAACAAATTACAGATGAGCACGAGACAAAAGAAGCAAATCAATATTCACCCCATCTAACTATAACTATGAAGCTAATACACATGAAAACTCTTCATTTAAATGAGCCGAAGTATTTCGCATACACAAACCAAACCTATCAACATGAATCTGATTGAACAGGGAACTGCACGTCACCTTAACCGCATTGCCAACTTGATCTTACTCCCTAATGAATACACTCACCTGAACATCGACCAGGTCAAACAAGTTCGCTTTCCACGCCATCAAGTTTAAAATTTCAATCCGGAGCAATAGTACTATGATCAGGGGCGGATCCAGAATTTTAAGTTTGAGGGGGCCGCACATTATAAGAAAAAAAATACGATCGCGATTAAAATTATCGATCACAAATTTTGAGATCGCCAAGGTATTTTAGTGACGAAATTAAATTTCCATTGCTAAATTTAACGACAGATATTAATTTTCAGTCGCTAAATTTAGCGACGAAAATATTCAATAGTTTGTTTAAACCTTGATAATAAAATCCTAAACATCCAACAATAACCTCAAGAAGAAAACTCTATGAGTAAACAATATCAAAATGAAAATAATAAAATCAAATTTCATTTCATCATGGCAACAACAAATATGATGTAATCGAAAGCATCATAGTAAACATAATCAACCCAATTTATTTCAATTAACATAGGAGATAATTCAAAGCAATCAGGAACTTCCTTTGATAACAAACTATATGTTGGCAGTGTTGTAAACAAACCATGATTCAAAAACATGAAGTAAATGTATATTTAATTAAGTATCAATTACAATTCGCTAACTAAAAGGAATTCGACGTTCTTTTAAATTTTCGAAATCTTCAATGATAGCTTCTATGCTCACACTTCTAGCAATTTCTCTCTCAATATATACCATTAACGCATCTGAGAGAAAAGCATCCTCCATTTTGCTTCGAAGCCTTGTTTTCACAATATTCATCGTAGAAAATGATCGTTCTGAAGTAGCCGTAGAAACCAGAAGAGTAAGCACAAGTACGATCACTCTAAAAATGAGGTTGTATGTAACAGACTTGTTAGTCTTTACCAACCATTGACATAATTTTGAAATGGTTGAAAGATTTTTGTAGTCGGACCCTTTGACTACGTTATACTCGTAATGCTTCAATTGCATCTCCAATTGTTCTTTTTCATCTCTGGTAAAATCCTGAGCATAAAACTTTTCAACTAATTTACATATATCCACAACTCTGAAAGACTCCGCTGCATTTTAAGGATTTAGGGCATTACTAAGAGTGAGCAATTCCATAGCATCATCACTAAAGCGACCATTAATTTCTTGCAACTGTGAATCTATCGAAGCATAAAAGAGGTTTATTCGATAATGATGTTCAATGGTGAAATTGTCTTGATGAGCACGTCCTCGACCTCGTTTATTAATATACGGAGCATTGAAATCAGGAATGTCAATATTTCAAAGTTCACAAAAGGATTTCACTTTTACAAGCAAATCATCCCACTTGTTATCCCTCATCTGTTGAAGTAAATTCTTAGTAGATAATACAAGCTCCATTGCATTTATAATATCCTGAGACTTACTTTGTAAAGTCTGACAAAAAATATCTGTGATCCCCATAATCTCTTTCATAAGATGCAAGATGAATACAAAATCAAAGGAAGTCATTTCATCATAAACAGTTGTTGCATCTGCTCGTTGAGAAGGAAGCCCATCATCCATAATCTTGAGCAATACCGTACACGATGCACTAAACATCTTAATTAGGCCTTTCAATGATCTCAAATGAGAACTCCAGCGTGTATCAACAGCTCGTTGTAAAGTACCTATCTGATTAAGTCCACGCCCTGTCTCAAGTTCATTAATAGCAATCAAATATGCAATGTCATCTGCATGAGCATTCTTCAATTCATCATTACGCTTACATGAAGAACCAACAATATTAACTATAAAAGTTAATCTATCAAAAAATTGATGAATAGGTGTCACATTTTTTGCTGCTGCAACCAAAGCCAATTGTAACCGATGAGCAAAGCAATGAACATAATAAGCACTTTTACAATCTTTTATAATCAAAGCTTGCAATCCATTAAACTCGCCCCTCATATTACTAGCACCATCATAACCTTGACCTCTAATATTTTGAACATCCAAATTGTAGTGAGCCAAAGCAGAATATATAGCATCCTTTAAAGTTAAAGCCGCAGTATCAGATACATGAACAAGGCCAAAAAAACGTTCTTGAATGAATCCATTACTATCCACAAACCTCAATACTATAGACATTTGCTCTCTTTTTGACTCATCTTGGGCTTCATCAACAATTATGCAATACTTGGCAACTCCAATTTCTTCACGAATTGTATTTTTCACTCTCACGGAAAGCACATGAAGTATTTGTTTCTGAATATCGTGACTTGTATATTTGGCATTTTTTGGAGCTTTCGGAATTGCCTTTGAAAGTTCATCATTGTACATGGTCAGCACATCCAAAAATTCAAGAAAATTGCCACGATTAGATGAACTAGATTTCTCATCATGACCTCTAAACGGAATTCCTTGAAGTGCAAGTAATAACACCACATGTATGTGAGCCTTCAATCGAAGACGATTAGTTGCAACTTGTTCATCATTAAAATTATCAAATCTCCTTGATATATGTTGTGTTTGGTTCATCAAATCCTCACATGCCTTTTCAGCATTACGATGGGGTGAAGATACATTATCCTTTCCCATATGGCCTAGGAAAGCACAAGCTTTTCCATTTCGAACTTTCTTCCACTTATCAAATCCATCAACAGTAAATGTAGTTTGATTTAAGCATCCTGGAGGCTTGTTGAAGATAAAACATGGAAAGCAATATGCTTTATCTTTAGTGGGTGAATACTCCAACCAAGGAAATTGTTCATACCAAGTTGACTGAAATCTTCGAGGGTACTTAATATTTTTATTTAATGGATATTCTTGAAGAATAGGTTGATATGCTTTCAGATTCAAATAAACTCGACGAATCTCGTCTCGTTGATTAGGATGATATTCCCAAATTTGTCGATGCAATTCTGGATCACGCTCTAAAGAATCAAGATCAACCTCTTCAGTTTCTGTATTTTTGAATCTTTTAGGAGGAATTTCAGATGGAAGATCATCATTATTTGATCTTGTCAATAGAGTCATCGGAGTAGCCGGATCCAGTTCATTTGCTCTCTTCCTTTGAAAAAATTTATCAATCATAACAGTATTTCTCATTTGAAGTATATGAAACCTTTAACAATGAAAAACTTGAATTATTTCAAATAAGTGAATAATAATTAATAACAACAATATTAAACCAAACATTAAGTCAATGATAAAAAGTAAATAATAATAACAACATAAACAAACAAAAATATCAAAATTTTTATCATTCATGATCATTAACCATTAAATAAGCAATTCCAACTTCAACTATTTAGGCACTTTAATTTCTAAAATAACAATATTTAATTAAAATGTCTAAATTAATCATTAGGAGAAAGCAAACAAAATCAAGGAATCAAGTAAAAAGTAGAAAAGCAAACAAAATCAAGAAGTTCAACGAAATTGTGAACTTTATATCGTTCTATTCTTGAAAATGAAGATAAAAATGATAAAATAAAGGTATAAATTTGTGTTAAGCTAGTAAACTTCATAAATCATAATCATAGTGTGATAGATCCTACCTTCCCTTTAAAATGCAGTGGCATATACAACGGCGGATTAAAACAATAATAAGATTATTACACCAACAGGCAAGGTATGATCTAATAAATTATTAGATAATAAGATTATTAGGTTACATTTTAAAACAGTAATAAAATTATTAGGATCAACAGGCAATAGCCAACAACCTTAAATAAAAAAAAAGAGGCAAAGTTCTACAATCTACATATTACAGATAAAATTTAGAAGGATGATCAATCGAGGAACTAGAAAGGGAAGGTAGGATAAAGAAATGAATATGGAAACACCAACCAAAATAAAGATTTTTTCCCCTTCTCAGTTCTAAGAGTTTCAAAACCCTAAGGAGTAAGGACTAAGGAGAAGAGGAATTGCACCTTTCTCTCGAATCAGGATCGAGAACGTTCTCATCGTAGTTTCGCAGAGATCTGAGACCTCCACACCGGAGTTCGCCTACTGCGGAGCGAGTAGTCGCTGCTGCCGTGCCGCTGCCGCCTACGCCGCCAACTGATTCGAAATGTCGAACTCCCAAATAAAAATACCTATTTGCCTTTCTCATTAATTAGCTTATAAATAATAATAATATATTAATATATTATTTATAAATTTTACACTTGGACGAATCCATATGTAAATCCGCCTCTGACAGTGATAGTGGTAGAGAATTTTCTTAATTTTTTTTTTAGACATTTGAAAATTGAGTTTCCATAAATTATGGATATTTTTTTTTAATATACGGTTAATTTAAAAACTTTCGGCGTTATAAATATTTTTTAATTTATCCTAATAATTGATAAGAAATTTTTATAAGACTAGGTCGATCATCTTCAAATTAATAGATATATATACCAACTAATTTTTTTTTAAAAAAAATTATAATATTAATAAAAATTGATATCAGAAAATTCAAGAAGATTTAAAAAGAAAATAATGTTCAAATTTCAAAATATTATTTTAGTCTAGAATTACGTAGATTTATTTGAATTTATTGAAAATTTACCAACATCCAAAATTTACTCAGCTCAAAAAAAAAAAATGAAATTCCAAAAGATTTTAAAGGAGTTTTCATATTTTAGAAATTAAAAAAATAATATCACAATTTTTTTAATAATATTCAAAACTCCTAGTTAAAAATAAAAAAATAAATTTTAAAAGTTAAAAAATTCAAATAAATATTTTTTTGAAAGTTAAAAATGATAATTCATATGAAAAAAATGAAAGTTATCAAAAAAAAAAATTATGATTCAAAAAAACTAGAGATGACAATGGATTGGGTTCGGGTCGAATTTTATATCATTTGTATCCATACCCATTAAAGGATCGGATATCTTCTATACCTATAATTTTCCTTCTTTCTATCGAACTATTATTATTCAACAAAAACATATATATTAAAATTAACATCCTATATATATATATTAAAAAATAGATTAAACATCTAGGTAGTCTCCTACTAATATCAAAAAAAAATAATAAATTGATTTTAGAAAAAGAAAATTTTCTTTAATATAGGTATATATATTATTTAATCAGGTATTTGGATTGGGTATCGGGTATTGATAGTCCCTCCATACCCTCCTCCATTCGGATCGGATGTCGGATCCTCCATCGGATTCGGGTGAATTTATCATTCTTAAAAGAAACTCAAAATCATATTCCGCACTTCCTTAATTAAAAAAAAAATCATATTTTTGAATGAAAAGTGTGACCTTCGATTCATTTGATGTTGAACTAATTTCACATGAGATTTTATGCTGTTCAACGAGATAAAATTCTTTCAATTATAACAAATTCAATTTTATAATTGATCCCGTCTCAAATTGGTAAAAGTTAAATTACTAGTGAAATGATTTCAAAGTTAATCGGAAAAATACCTCGAAGGGAGATCACTTATAAGATCACAAAGTGGAGGAAGAAGGAGCGACAATAAACATGTCAGAGGGGATCCTTGGCATAGCCACTACAATCCTCAAGTTAGTAAAGTGGAGGAAAATGTGAAAGATGGACAGTAAAAGAATATGATATGCATGTAAAGTAAAAAAAAATGTACTTGCACTTGTGGGAGAGAGACCTTTTATAATACTTTTATAATCCCAACATTAATGAAATGTTATGTCATGATAAGTAAAATGTCTCATCATTGTATTTTTATTATATTGCACAGTCTCATCGTCAATACACTACTCCTATCCTATATCTATACAAAGATAATATAACTCCACGCATAACATTAATTATGGAATTGACTCATGAATTGAAGGATTCATTGGGCTTTCTAGGTATGACCCCAATAGTGAGATAATGAGTTAGTAAAAAAGGGTCACGATCTCTAATCATTGACTGACAAAGCTGCTTATACTTCTGTCTATCTTATGAGAAGTTGAAGGGTGCTGAGCTCCAAAAGTCGGGAGGATATGGGAGAGTAGAATTTCATGAGTCGGAGATCTGATCGGGATAATTTAGGGGAGCAAAGCCTAGTTGAAAATTCGTTCAGGATGATGTAGGGATGAAGAGCCCAATGAATTGAAGATCTAATCGAAACGATGTAAGAAAACAGAGCTCAGTGAATTGAAAATCCGATTGGGATAATACATAGGGGGAACAAATCCCCATGAATTGAAGATTCTCCATGTTGACAGGGTGAAGTACTTAGGGAGCAGAGCCCTTGAAATCGGGATTATCCAATCAACTAATGGTCTCTGATGACCCATCTTTTAGACCTTAACTTTCAGGTCTTGATTACCTATATTCGCCATCTCATCGACCATATCAAATTGCTAAAATAACTTTATAATTAAGGTAAACCTTAAAACCAGCAAAATGACTTCGAGTCTAATGATTTTTGGAACTCTTCGCTTCATACAATTTAAAATTTATTTAAATTTGAACGAATCAAAATGTCCCAAATAGCCTTTAGAATTAAATAATAGTCTCATTGATTATTAAATAAATTTCATTATAGTAAATTAAAATCTCATTACACTTCTTATCTCGAACTTCACCATTAAGGGCTAATTTTCCTCTCTGACTACGATTAGAATAAACAACATAATTAACAATTCTTACTTACTGTACAATTCAGCTACATTGAGTAAAATAGCAATTATTCTGAAGGCCGAATTTCACTGAGAGATTTCAGAAAAAACAAGATACAATAAATCGACAAACAAAGAGAAATCGTTATCTATAGATTTAATTGAGATAAACTTAATTCAAAACATAAGATAATTTCTAACCTTAACTAAAATAATTCTTTAAATAGATTCAAAGATATTAAAAAATGGAAGAAAAAAATGTTAACTAATAGGAAAAAGAATCTTAACATAAAAGAAAAAATAAATTCAAAGCCTCCGAAAAGGCCCTAAATGACTTTTTGGGGTCCAAGGCTATATTGTTACTAGTTTTATCTGATAATCGATCCTAAATCTCTAAACGAACTTCAATTTGACGCAAAATATGTTTTATTTTAATAGCCGAATCAAAAAAATTATGATATCAAAACTCGGATCCTCTTGCATCACCTTCCGCTTATAGATATGATTTGTATCTATCCCACCCCATGCCTGAACACATCTTATGTCTTCATTTTATTTGTCTCACATATATTATTGCATGTAGAATGATATGAGTATGCTATAATTGAGGCGTGAAAATGTATGAATCATGATTGGTACTTGGTCGAGAAGTTGCCAATGTAACATTCCTATGGAAATTAAACCGAGTTGAGACTCACCGGGATGGTAACAAATGTGCTTTCATACTTGCATATCAATCATTCTTACATAGTGATCTATCAAGAAACAAATGGAGCCCTCTCACATGGAAGAGAAGCAATCATCCTTGTGATTTAAGCAACAAGGTTTGTAAGCATGTGCTTGGGCCAACATGCCATGTTATTCGAATAATTGATATGGATATTTATACATTAATTCCAACATTATTAAGAATCTTGCTAGATCTTGAACTTTTGACTTCTATTCAACCTGGGTAATCTTTATAGATCAAAGAGCTTTGACTAATTGAGTTGCTAAAAGAGCTTGACCAAAATCTTAAACTTGAACCGAATAATCTAACCAATCCAAATAATAATCTGACTAAAAAAGCTTCTTTTTTATTATGTTCTATAATTTTTTATTTTTACCTTAATACTTCATCATTATCATACTAATTTTAATATTGATATATATAAAAATATCTTAATTTTCAAAATAAAATTTAATTTAACCCTAAAAATCTACTAAATTCTAAATTCAGGTCAACTCAGATCAATCCGGGTCAACCCAAACTCAACTCGATCCTAACACAATCCGAAATCCGAACCCAACCCGAACCTAATAACCTCCAATCTGAATCTGATATTTTTCGTATCGACTTGGGTCTAGTTGATGGATCGAGTTCATTTTCGACACTTTTAATTTTTGTTATAACTCATGCCAGCTAAAGGAGCATGAATAGCTTCCATCGCTTCTCGTTGTTGCTTTATGCTCGTCGTCGAATACACAACAAATTTTCAATTCAAACATCAACTCCACATGCACTACTATGAGATTTACTCGGTATCCACCTCCTTGAGATGACTAATCCAAGGGTTCACATCAACTATCATAGGTTCAATATGAACACTCTCCTTGGAAACTTTCCGGAAGCCAAGAAGCCTCGTACAAGTTCGAACACGAGAATACAACAAGAAATGCAAAATACATAAGCAAATATGATCAAATGTGATTTTATAATAAAGAACGTTAATTACTTGTGTGATCTCTTGTTGACTCGGAAATATAGCAATACTTCACTTCAGAATCTCCAAGAACCGACATCTTCAAACCTCTTCGAAATCACCCTTGTAAGGATGCTGCTAGACTGATTTTTGTCTATCAGTCAACTAATTTTACCAATTAGTCAACTAATATGATGGATTTGATTGTTGAAACCTATAGAACGATTCTTATTTGACCTATTTGACCTTATCAGTCGAACTGATTTGTTTTTATTTAATTCTAGATCAAATCGATTCAACTAGTTTCCAAATCAATTCGATTGATTTTCTAAATCAATTGAATCGATTTACTTCTAGATCATTGCCGCCCTTGCATCTGATCCAACAATCGATTCGGGCTTCATCTCTCACCAAGAATTTGATTTTCAACCATTTTGGACTTTCCTTACATTGCATTCAGCCTTATGACCTTTAAGGACTTTTCTTCTCATGCCAAGTGTCTGGTCATCCATGATCCACTTGGATTTTCCTTCTCATGCCAAGTGTCTGATCTTCTATGACCCACTTGGACTTTCTTCTCGTGCCAAGTGTTCAGTTCCTCATGACCCACTTGGACTTCCCTCTCATGCCAAGTGTCTAGTTCTCCATGACCTATTTGGACTTTTCTCTTACCAACTTTTCCGTTGGACTTTCCCTTGCCTAACCTCCAATTAGTGTAAGATCGTGCACCAACAATTATGATTTTCCATTGTCTAACCTCCAGTTAAGATTTTTCCTTATCTAACCTCTAATTAGGACTTTCAAGTTAAGTATCTAGTCCTTCCTTAACCTACTTGACTTCTCTCTCATATATTGTCAAACATTGAAATTTTAGCTCAAGTCAATCCAAGCTTAGTCAACTTCATCAATCTTGACCCGAGAATGATTGCACCAACAATTTTCTCCATTTTGTATTTTAAATGTGTTTACTTGAGTGTGTAGGAAACCCCTTTTCATAAGCTTTTCTTCTATATTCTCTTGTGCAAAACCACCAGCTTCTCCCAAAGATTCTTAGTATAAAAATATGCTCCAACTCAGTTGATCTCTTATAATCGAAGAGCACTCCGAAGATTTTTAATCTTTTCATTTTCTATATATTCATCTCTTTGCTTCTTTGTCCATTGACTTATGTTTATAAATCGACTACTCAAATCCCTAAGAGTCTCAATAAAGCTATGTTATCCACTTTGTCTTCTTTTAACTTGTTAGGATTTATATGTAATAAAGGGGGTGTGAATATAGCTTCGATCACTTCAATTCGATTTTGTGTGCTAGTCTACAATTTATTAGTACACAGTAGAAACAAAACAACACAAAATAAAAAAAAAAACACACACAAAGACAAATCTATTTTTACTTGGTTCACCATCTTTCAAGGCGACTATGTCCAAGACTTAATTCTAGCAGACAATCACTATTAACTTTCTCCTTCTCGTATACTTTACAGAGGCAGAGAAATCCCTTACACCCTATTTCTTGCAACAAACACAAGCAATACAACCAAATATAAAAATACAAATGAAATCAAAGTAAATAAATTTTCCAAATGAAAACTTTGCTTTGGATGCTTCTTTATCACTTTGGATTGTCTCTTGATGGTAGGAAATGTAGTGGCACTTCGTCTCCAACTTTTCAAGAATAGGATGGTTCAAATCATCTCAGAACCCTTTTTTAAAAGCTGCTACTCAAGCTTATTAACGCCTAACAGACAACTGTTATCTCCCACCAATCGATTGTCCCATCAATTCTAATCATTTAAACCTACAGAACAACTCTTTCTATGTAGTTTGACAACCATCAGTTGAGTACTAAACCCTAGTAGTCGATTGATCATTAATAGTTGAACCGAACAATTGATTTCATAACGTTTTGTTTGCTGCTACAATGCCAACAACCAATTGCTTAAACCCAACAATTGACTACCACTGTAGCAAAACACTAAACTCGATTATTATAGCAAACTCTAAATGTTGTAACAAACCTTAATTACTATTGCAAACCCCAATTTTTGAGGTTCTAAGGCTTGCAACGAACTATAGTTGTTGTATGTTGGGAATACAATCAAAGTCTCTCATTAAAAATATATGAAAAAAAATATAGGTTTAAATGATAAAAGATATTCCATTGGTATGAGATATTTTGAGTAAATCCCAAAAATAAATCCACGAGGGTTTAGGCCCAAAGCAGATAATATCTTACCATTATGGAAATATATGAATTCTTTTGGTCCTAACAAGTGGAATGAAATTCATAGTCTAGACTGGATGTCATGTAGGGTGACCTTGAACAAAGTTGAGGGAAGACCCAGAGTATGCCAAGTGACCGAATACTTCAGTGGAGGCCCAAAGCAGGCCAAGAATGGTTGAATATTTACGGGGAGGCCCAAAACGGGTCAAGAGTAGTCAGATGCTTACGAGAAGGCCCGAAGGAGGTCAAAAGTGATTAGATGATTATGGGTAGGCCTAGAACAAATCAAGAATAATCAGAGCTTGAGAGGAGACCTAAACTATGAGAGAATGGTGGTCATTCATTTGAAAGGAGGATTATTGGGAATACAATAAAAATCTCATATTGGAAATATATATAACAGATCAAGGATTTAAAAGATGAAAGATATCTTCATAAGTATGAGGTCTTTTGGATAAAGTTCAAAAATAAATCCATCAGGACTTATGTTATATTTGAGAGATGTCTTAAGACAATCATCTTATAGAATATATTATTTATTAGATAAATAAAGATTCACTATTTGAGTGTACATTCTTTATGTATATGATTGGATCTTAAACTCATTTATTAAATGCCTGCAATATGATTCATAACATGAGAGAACTTGTGATTAGATCACAACTAATAAGTATATCTACATGTGTAATTATGAATGTATTGAAATAGTCGATGAATTGATGAGTTCGGACATCATTGATTATGTGAGACTGACACGTGTTATACTTCTTGGTTTATCTAAGTAGCTACTCTTCACTAACTAAAAACATTGGGATGTTAAGAGTTAAATATGGATACTAGTTAATTGTAACTAGTTCATTGAAGTAACCTGCCATGAGACTTTATATGGTTCTATACATATATAGATATGTCAATAAATATCTCATTGCAGTTTAAGTGCGAGTTTCCTTCAACTTGAGGTATTCAAGTCACCTTGGTTATAGAGGCATATACTTTGACATCTTAAGCAAATATCTCCTTGTTGATATATACTCGGTATGATTGAGTATAAGTCGAAGTGTCCGAAGGTGATTGGTAGCCCATAAAGGATTAACTGCTCCTTACAAAAGGAGATGTATACCCTACAACCGCTTGTCAGGATTATTACCCGAAGTCATTGGGCAAAGCATTGCATGTCGAGAGAATGGTATTATTGGACACATGGCTGAATAATTTGAATCCAGAAGATAAAGAGGTATTACTTGGGATAGGTATGACATAGTCAACCTAGTGGAAACTAACATATAGACCATATCCTGAACTAAGTGGGTATAAGACTAGTGAAATAAATGAAACACAACTCACTATAGTTACTGAAGGGTTCAAAAAATGGTTCAGAGATCAACCGTTGATTTTCTAATCAATTGGGGGGCATAATGTTTTAATAGGTGTCACTCATGATTTATTCATAATTAATGGTTAATTACAAATGACCAACATAACCGGAAACCTATTGAGTCACACGTACTACAAGTTTATTTGAAAGACTTAAAATGAGTTTAAGAATTGGATTCTCAAATTGAGAGAGATTGAATCTAGTTGGACCATATGAAGGGCAAATATGAAAGATATTTTGTTGAAATCGAAGCGTGAATGGGTCACATCTTTTGAAGATGAATTGGATCCTCTTTGGTTTAATTATAAAATAAATTAATTTGGTTTTAATTAAAAGATATTTGGTTATTGAACTAAGTGGTCTGGTTTTGAACCAACATATTTTGGTCTTGAACTAAACTTATGGCTAACGGTTTGAACTTTGGGTAAGTAACAGTAACGAATTTGGATTCGCTAATCAAACCCAATAGGAGATTTATATATTGATATATATTGAAGAGAACAATTAATAAATTGAATCAAAACATAAAGGTTAGGTTTTTGTTCTCTCTCTCCCTCTAGCCGCCGACCACAAAGAAGAGTCGAACCATTTTTTACCCTGCCACCGATCTAAGGAGTGCCACCATTGTTTGACATTGATACTGATCGATGCTATTTCTGTTCGGCATCGATATCGATCGGCGACACCACTATTCGGCCCCGATACTGATCGACTCACTGTTGTTTGGCCCCGATACCGATCAACGCACTACCATTCGACGCTAATACCAATCGGTGCCATCGTTGTTCAACACTAATACCAATCGACGTCACTAAAGTTCAACACCACCACTGATCGATGCAATCACCAATTGGCGCCTCCATCATTAGGCGTATCGCTACCTCGTTTGGTGCCGCTGGGTTACCTTGAGCCATTAGGCACCATATCAATCCTTGGGTTCCTCTCTTGGATCCATCGCTTCCCTCATTTGGCTAGTACTAAATTGGAGACGAAAACTTATAGCTTAACGAAGTCGTCTCGACGATTGCTTGAGGTGGATACGAATAGAGGCGAAGCTTCATAGCGTTACTGGTTGATGTCGTTTTCATTCAACGTCAACCGACAGGTATGATTTATTATCATAAAATTTTATATTGTTGTTATGTCTGACATATTATATCCTATATGTGTGTGATGCATGTGTTATAATAATTAGTTTAATTATTATTTGTCTTCCACTGCGCATTTACAAAACGTGTCCAATGCACGCATCCATCGGGCTCCTCAACAGCTTAGGCTCAAAGTGAATAATATTATATGATTATAGAGATATGTGAATACTTTGGTCCTAGCAACCCTAGCTATAGTAGTAACCCTAATTACTATAACAAATTCTAAAAACACCTCAAACCCAATTTTAGGGTTTAGAGTCCATCCATCGATCAATTTACCCAATCAATCGGCTAAGACTCATATTCAATTTTACTAAGGTTGAATTCTCATCTTGCTTGTTATTTGATTGAGCTTAACCTACCAAAACTTTTTTGCTCAACATCTGATTAACCTTGACCCGCCGAGACTTTCCGTTACCTAGTATCTAGTCAACTTTGATCTGTCAAGACTTCATCATTACTCGACATTCGATCAACCTTGACTTGTTAGGACTTCCTCGTTGTCTGGCTTCCGATCAACCATGACCTATCGAGACTTCTTTATTAGCTAGCATCTGGTCAACTTTGACATATCATGACTTTCGTCATTACCAAGTGTCCAATCCTTCATAACCCACTTGGAGTTGGCTTCTCATGTTAAGTGTTCAGTCTTTCATAACTCACTTTAACTTCACTTCTCATATCAAATGTTTAGTCTTTCATGATCCACTTAAACTTTCCTTTTCATGTTAACTCCATATTAGATTTTTGGCCACTAAGTGTCAAATCACCCATCATGCACTTGGACTTTCTTTCTCGTGCTAACTCCATATTGGACTTTTGACTGACAAATGTCCAGTCACCCATGATTCACTTAGACTTTCCATATCTTATTAAGTATCCGGTTAATATTGATCTACTTGACTCATTAGTCAACTAACTTAACATATTGATCAATTGCCAAGTATCTGATCAATTTTAACCTACTTGATGTCTCAATCGATCTACTAACATATTAATCAAATATTGAAAGCTCAAATCGAACTTAGTAAGCCTTGACCAAAGGCTGATTGCAATAACATAACTGACATACTTAATTTTGTGGAGTTCCATTGTTGTAAACATGTCCTCTGGGATGGTCTTCTAAAGTCATTGGATGGTTCTTCGGAAGTTATTATGAAAATGTTGAAATTAATCTCTATTTATGCTACTAATATCGAAAAGTAAGTTTAGATTGATAAGTTACGGTCCACAATGAAAAGTATAAATAAAAAGAGTACAAAACCAACGAGATCAAGGTGGAACATGGGTAAAGGATAGTGAGTAGGGAAGACTCGGATGTTGAGTCCATGTGATAGAGAGGGAGGGGAAGTCGGTGACGACGAAAGCTCCTCTTCTCTTTTGTTCTTTATAAATATATAAATATAGAGGGTTTGAAAAGAATAATTGATTGCATCATTGATTAGAAAATAAAATTTTGTTGAGATTTTTATAAAAATAAATAAATTATTTGAAAAATATAATAGGGAGAAACTAGGTGGGTCCCAATCCCCTGACAAGGGTACAGTTGCATTATTGTTAATTTGATGGGGAGTTGTTGCCATTCACTGCCAACCAACTCTGCTCTGCTCAGGATAAATCCATTTATTACTTAACACACATAATCATGTCTTATCCAACCCCACAATTTAAAATAATTTTATGACGCCTGAAAAAAACAAATTCCACTTTCGCTTTTTTTTATATATATATTTCAACTGGATAAATGAATACAAATTCTAAAATTTTAAGGGAAAAATCAAAAGACACCTCACATGCAACGAATCATCAAATGAATGCTCCTTTTATCAAAAATCATTAAATGAGCACTATATCATATATTTTATCTCAAAAATACGATTACTTTCAATAATATAGTTACTATAATATCTTACATTACTAAAAGTATCCATATCAATTATTCTATTTAAAAATTTTATCTTAAATTTTAGATATGATAGCTAAAAAATCTTTACATCAACTATCCTATTCATTACCTAAATTTATATTTGATGAATAATGATTCTCTAAATTTAGTAAATGAAATCTCTACCCTAAAAATAAAATAATATTTCTTTTTAATCTCTCTCATTCCACTCATTCTTTCAATCCCTCTCCTTTTTCTCATTCCATAAATATAATAATAAAAAATAGAAGAAATAGAAGAAAATAATAAAAAATTAAGCATGATGGAAATTTTAGGATAGTTGATGTAGTCTGTAGTGAAAAGTGATTGTCTAAATTTAATAAAGTGAGTTATTTACCTTAAATTTTAGATATAGTGATAGGAAAACTAATGTAGATGCTCTTATGTAACAGTTGAACTATAAGTATTTCAAGTTAATTTTGATATTAATCAATCAAGTTAAGTTAGATCATGTGTATTTTTTATATCTTGTGTATAAGTATGTCGGAACTTAGAAACACAAGAAGTCGAACAAGAGAACAAGAAGATGTCAAGGAAGTGAGTCAATGAGTTCGGTGTATCCAAGGGACGAGGAACTATGAAAGAGTACATTGGTGGAGCGAGAAAGACACACATGGTGCATCTGAGGGACGAGAAGTCAAGAAAAAGCCTGCTTGAGGAAAAGATCAAAGTTGGATTCGGATGAGCTCAACTCTGGACAATCATAGCATCACCCAAGCAGGCAAAGAAGTGGATGGTCAACTCAAAAGTTGACCATCCCAGGCGCCTTCATTGACTGGAGGTGCCTTGATGCTCGAGGTGCCTCAATTGTCTTCAGGCACCTTGGAAGGTGCCTCTAATAAACTGAGGTGTCTTAGATATCCAGGAACCATTGTGGAGAGGATAAGTAATGGATTCTAGCTCGGCACAACATATACACCTTCAATCACCCGAGACACCCTCGATGTCACCAGATCAGAAAGTGGTTGTTTCTGTGGAGATAAAATTTAGCATTAGAGGCACCCTGGATCAATGAAGGCGTCACGTATTACCACGTCAACAAAACAATCATTCCCACCAGTGCACTATAAATAATGCCCTAGAGCTAGTTGTAAAGTTCAAACTTAGTATTTCATTTTCTAAGCTCTGTATTTCGCTTCATGCTTTGAAATCCTGTAAGAGGTTACTCTGCCTCCGACCTTATCGAAGAAGGAGATTGATAGTGCTTCCACAATCTTAGATTAGCAAACACCTTGGTTGTAACTAAGAAAATTATCTAAGTCTTTTACTTTACTTTTAATGTTATTTCTTTTAATTTAATTAGTGTGTCCTTGCTATCAAGTTAGCAAGAGAAAGAGTTAAATTCTTATTTGCAGGCTATTTACCCCTTCTAGCCGGTCCACCCAATCCAACAAGTGGTATCAGAGTCCAACCATCTTAGAAGGACTAACTATCGACTAAAGCTACAAAACGGGTGATTCTGGGTGGATCAAGCATTCATTTACCAAAGTTCGAGGGAGAGTTCACACTTTGGAAGTGTCGAATGGAGGTATTTTGTAAAACTGATTTCAATATACTTTTAACTATTAAATATGGTTTTGAAGCTCCGGGATGAGAACAGAGAAGGATAAGAAGAGCACCAATGGAACAAGAAGCAACAAATCGACTTTGTTGCCAATAACAAGACAAAGTTCTATCTGTTGAGCCTACTATAGTCCCAAAAAGTTAACCGGATCGACGCCTATGACTCCACTAAAGAACTCTGGGAGAAGTTCCTAGAGTTTCATGATGGCACCTCAGAGGCCAAACTAGGAAGACAAGATTTGCTCAGAAATTAGCTAAATAATCTATAACTAAAAGGAGAAATAGTTGCTCAATTACATGAAAAGCTGAAAGAGGTAATCACTAGACTCAACAACCTTGGAGAGACAGTAACAAATAGAGACTCTCTAAGGTACATATTAAATATTTTTTCCAAAAACCCCAAAATGGACTTTAATCATATATTCCTACTATATCTCCAAATACATCGAGATAAGTAGTTTATAAAATCTATTTTCAACTTTAGAATTATATGAGTTAAGATGTGTAGGTTCAAGAAACAAAGAAAAGTCAACTCAGAACCTAGCGCTAAAAGTCAAGAAGAATGAACTAGATTTAGAGTCATCGCTCGACAAAGACAAAGAAGCATTTATGGTAAAAAAATTTCAAAGTTTTTTAAATCTAACAACTTTAATAAAAAACAGACAACAAAGATATTTCGGAGGAAGAGGAAAGTAAGGTGCTACAACTGCGATGAAGAAAGACATATCAAGGACAACTGTCCAAAATTAAAAAGCAAAGGAAAAGAAAAGGGCAAAGGGTCAAGAAAATCCAAGCATAAGAACCTCAAAGCGACGTGTAGCAAATCATCTTCATTCGAGTCCGAGATATAAGAATATGCTAGACTAACACTAATGGCTAACTACCAAGAATTAGATGATGAAGGCACATCAGCAAAGAGCATTGATGAAGAAGGAGCATTCACCTACGAGTCTGAAACAATAAGTAATGTACGACTCTTATTTTTTGATAAATTGTATGAAGCTATCACAATGCTAAGTAGATCACTATGCAAATTAAGAAGTAAACATATTAAAACAAAGCAAGAAGATGCATGCTTGCAAGGAACAATTGAAAATATGAAAACTGAAAATAAGAAGCTAAAAGAGCAAATAGAAACATTGAAATTATAAAAAAATTCTGTATGTTCATCTTCAATTGTGCACCACTTTGGTTTAAATGGGCATTTTAAAAATTATAGAGATCAAATTACAAAGATTTTGAGAAATAAAATTCTAATAAAATTTTTGATAAATTCAGTAAGTAAAAATTTGTTTTGGGTTCGAAAAACGTGTTTAGCCTATTAATTTATTTTCTTTTGCATGTTAGAAATTTATTTATTTGAATTGTTAATATTATTGGTAAAAATATTTTTTGTAAATTTTATATTTGATTTTCAATAGGTTTAAATTTTTTTATGATAAACAAACTTGTATTTTATCAGTATAATTTTTTTTAAAATTTTGTTACTATTAAATATTTTTATCAAAAATCCAAAATTTTAAAATTAAAAATCCTTCGGAGATTAACTTTTGAAAAACTTGATCTTTCTATATAGATAAATGCTATATTTTCCATGTTTAAAAAAATTGGCAACTTATTTTGACATATAAATCTATTTTAAGTATTTAATTTTAAAAATAGCTATTTCTATAAAAAAATTTATTTTAGTTATAAGAAAAATAGTTTTCTTGTGAAATTTATTTATGATCAGATTGATTCGGTTATTGACAAAAAATTTAAAAATTTCAGACATTAAAAATAATTTTCAAATTATTTTTGACAAATCTGAGATTTAAATCTTAAGAATTATTTTATTTGAAAAATAATTTCATCAAAGAGGAGAATTATTGGGTATTAAGTGTTTAAGGGGAGAACTATATTGCAAAATTTTATATTTTAAAATTGTTTTAACATAAATCATTTATTGTGTATTTGCAGTAACTTTAACTTTGGTTGATGCACATAAAAAAAAAGAGAAATTATAAGTATCCTACGTTAATTTTGATGTGAATAAACCAAATTAAGTTTGGTACTGTATGTTTTTGATGTCTTGTGTCTAAGTGTGTAGAGGAACTTAGAAATATAAAAAGTCGAGCTGAAAATGCAACGAATGAGAAGGATGTCATGGGGAGTGAGTCGATGGGCTCGATACATCCAAAGAACGATGAGTAAAGGAAGAGCACATCGGTGGAGCAAGAAGGGCGTGTGTGGTGCATCTAAGGAACGAGAAGCTGAGAGAAAGCTTGCTCGAAGAGAATGTTGGAGACGAGTTCGGGTGACCTCAACTCCGGACGGCCAAAGCATCACCCAAGTGTGCAAAGAGTGGATGGTCAACTCGGAAGTTGATTATGTTGGTGCAACCTTAGGTCAAGGTTGACCTGGTTGACCTGACTCGAGTTGACCTGACTCGAGTTGTGTTTTGATATTTGACGATGTTTGACGAGAAGAGAAGTTCTATTCTTGATGTTTGACAAGAATAGATGTTTGGGAGATTGTTGGTGCAACCGTAAGTCAAGGTTGACCTGGTTGACCTGATTCGGTGAAAAGTCCAAGTATGGAGACTTGGCACTGGAAAAGTCCAAGTATGGAGACTTGGCACGGGAAAAGTCCAAACAGGGAGTTTGGCGCAGGGAAAAGTCCTGGTGAGTGAAGCTAGGCATTCGGGAAAGTCCTGGTGAGTGAAGCCAGGCATTCGGGAAAATCCTGGTGAGTGAAGCCAGGCAAGGGAAAGTCCTGGTGAGTGAAGCCAGACAGATTGGAAATCCTGGTGAGTGAAGCCAGGTGAAAACCCTAGTGAGTGAAGCTAGGTGAAAGTCCTGGTGAGTTAAGCCGGGCAAGGGAAAATCCAGATGGATCAAGGGTGATCGGACATCTGGTGTTGGGAAGTCCAAGTAGATCAAGGGAGTGATCGGATACTTGGCACGAAGAGGAAAGTCCAAGTGGGTCAAAGGGATTGACTGGACACTTGGTGGGGAGTCTTAGCAGGTCAAGGGAGTGACCGGATGCTAAGCATGATGTACCAATAGGTCAAGGTTGACCAGATATTGGTTTGGAAGGTTTGGGACTTGGTTTGGGTAAAAACCAAGCTCTGGATCGGTCTGCAGACCGATCCAGCGATACGTTTGTGTATCTGATCGGTCTGGTGACCGATCAGATGATAAACAGAAGGCGATCATGGTTCTGTGGGCTTACTGATCGGTCTGGGGACCGATCATCTTGGAGCTGATCGGTCCCCGGGACCGATCAGGGACGCTACCACCTGAGGTGGGATCGGTCCGGGGACCGATCAGATTCCACACAGAGAGTTGGGCAACTCTCTGTGAAGCCTTCTGATCGGTCTGGGGACCGATCAGCACAGGGCCTGATCGGTCCCCACGACCGATCAGGAGGTTCCCTGATCGGTCCATGGACCGATCAGAGACGGAACAGAAGCGAAGGCTAGGGAATGGATCGGTCGGTGGACCGATCCACATGGAGCCTGATCGGTCCACAGACCGATCCAGGCACTAGCCGTTGCGACGCAACGGCTAGATTTCTTCTGTGTTTCTTCGCTTTCTTCGCAGGTTATAAAAGGAGGGCTGCTGCTGCGAGCCTCACTCTCCTTTTTCCTTCTTCCTGTCCCTAAGTGCTGCTGTGCTTGAGCTTTGTTGAGCTCCTCCAAAGCTTCGCGTGAGCTTCCGGCTGGATCATCTGCTGTTGTAGGCGCTTGGAGCTGTTGCTTCTTCCAGTCGACGAGAAGGCAAGATTGTTTTTACACTTGTATTGTCTTCTGCTTTCTTGTATTTCTTGTACATTCATCTTGCTGTTGCAAGAGTATTGTGGCGAGGTTTCTCCACCCATAAGGAGTTATTTTTAGCCGGTTTTCCGGGGACTCATCCACCGACGGATTGACTGGACTTGTCCACCTTACGGACACGCCGAGGAGTAGGAGCCCTAATCTCCGAACCTCGTTACATCAGTTTGTTTGAGGTTTGTCTTCTTTTCCTTCATTTCTACGTGTTATTTTCCGCTGCGCTAACCTAGTTTGTAGAAACGCGACGATTTGGTGTCGGCTATTCACACCCCCCTCTCTAGCCTCCGTACGAAGGATCCTAACAAGTGGTATCAGAGCGAGGTTGCTCTTCGTCAGATTAACACCCGGAGGAGCACAAGCTAGAGAATGGATCGACTCAGAGAAGACATCACGTTTCCACCCTTCTACGAGTGCTGCGACTTCGCGTATTGGAAGGTAAGAATGAGGTATTTTCTTATGACTAACCTTGAAAATTGGAGTTGTGTTCAATTAGGTTTCAAGCCTCCGATGGACAAGAAAGGAGAAACCCTAGAAAACAAGGAGTGGACCAAGGAGCAAATCCACCAATCAACCATCAATGATGAGGTAACGAAAATCATTGAATTTTCTTTACCTAATGATATTTTGTGTAAGATAGGAGGATACAATAATGCCAAGGAGTTGTGGAACAACTTGGCCAAACTCCATGAGGAGAGCCCCACTTCAAGCCATGAAGAGGAGCCTAGTGAGCCAAGTAGCTCACATCATGGAGGTGAGGAATTAGAAGTTGAGGGCTACTCAACATCTAAAGAAGAAGAGGAGGTGAGTTCTTCTTCAAGATCGGAGCACAAAGAAGAAGCTTCTACCTCCGGGAGGGATGAAGAAGAGAGCATCCATCCATCCTCAACCCTAGGTAATTCAAACACTTTAAGTTCAAGTAAATTGCATATAATGTGTTTTGAGTGTAGGGAATTTGGACATTACAAGAGTAAATGTCCAAAGAAGACTAAGAAGACTCCACCGGCGCCAAAGATCAAGGAAGTCGGAGTCCCAAAACGCAAGGGCAAGGAGCACGTGGTGTGCTTCCAATGCAAGCAACGGGGACACTATAGGAGTCAATGTCCAAGGGGGAGGTAATCTCACAAGGACAAAAGACCAAGCACGTGTAAAGGGGGAGCGAAGGCAAACCCTAAGGTATCCTCTAAGGTTCATTCTTGCACTTCTAATAAGATACATGCTAGTAGTCTTATTGCAATTGTCAAGAATGATAAGCATGATAATCATAGAAATCAACATGTGTGCTTAGGTGCTAAACATCTTAGCCTAGATAAGAACAATACTAGGAAGGCCAACCCTAGGATTAACTCATCTAAGGCTAAGGAGAACCTAGGTAGAAACCCCAAGACAACTAGACATATGCCTAGGAATACCTCAAGAAAGAATGATAAATTAAAACTTGAGGTTTTAGAGAAAGAAAATCAAGTTTGAGGTCAAGACTTAACACTCTAGAAAAGACCCTAAAGAATTTAGAGAAGTCAACTCTAGGGTCTAAGGGTCAAATCTCAAAGCCCAAGGATAAGAAAGGTTTGAGACACAAACCTAAGTCCCAAATGGTTAAACCCACCTATCATAATGTTCCATTCGATTATGGAACAAAACCTAGGGCTAGGAAGAACAACACCAAGGTCACAAGGGGAGTCACCCCTAGAGTTGATCTTGATGAGTTCCAAATGATCAAGGCTTTAAAGCCTAAGAGGGTCATTAGGAGGGTTGCTAGGGAAGTCATCCCTAGTGAATATTTAGTGAACCCAATGAGCTCAAATAGGTATTGGGTTCCTAGGAGCGTGATTTCATCACGCTAGATGAGTTAGGGTGTGCCAACCTTACTTGAATAGGTAGTTAACCTAATCATGGCAAAAGGTGGCACTTTAGGAAGTTTCAAGGTGCAATCAAGCCTTGAAAATGAAATTGAAAAATATTCCTAAGGTGATTAGGATGTGCCAATCATATTTGAGGAGTTGTCTAGAGTCAATTTAATTGACACATAGTGATCTAAACATCCTTGATATATGATCTTAGATCTATTACACTTAGGAATATAGAACCTATGGCAAGATGATCAAAATTATCAAAAATGGCAACTAAGGCTAGTTTTAGGTATTTTCTATACCTTTATGTGCTATTTGCCATATATTGTTTGCCATATACCATGTCATGACATCATATTTATTTTATGATCATTTAAAATGTCATGATAATGCTTAGGTTAGTTTAAATGTTATGCTTTATTTAAGTTTCACACTTTATGTCATGACATCATGACATTGGCACATGTTTTTACTTATGATATTATTTCATGACATGTCATCATCTCTTGCATTAATAATCAATGAAATTGATTTAAGGATAAAAGCACATTTTGATATTGAGATCAAATTGGTGTTTAGAAAATGCATGAGAACTTAGCCTAAGTTGACCTAAACTCATATCTCACATCAAAATTGACTTGAATGTGTTTGATACACCTTAGATGTGTGTGAGATATTAGGATGATGAGTTAGGATCAAGGTACATAGTTCTTGTACCTAGATGAACCTAATTCAAAATTGGGGGATCATAGGGAAAGCTTATGTACAAGTCATGTACATTTAGCCCTAAGATTATGGTACTAAATTAAAAGGTTTAAAATCATTTTGAAATTGATTTGAAAAACCTTGATGAAGCTTTTCTAGTGATAGCATTCATCATTGAACAAAGTGATACAAAGTTTTTGAAACTTTGAGCTATTTCAAAACTTTTCAAACTTTGTATCAAGATTTGAAAATGGAAGTTATTTTCACAGAAAACTATTTTTCCTTGATAGTATATGCTATGAGGAATATATCCTCAAAATTTTATAATTTTTGGAATTTTCTGGAATTTGTTGTGAGTTTCTGAATTTCGGGAGAAGGAAATCAGAACTCGAGTCTGTCCAAGGCTGGATCGGTCACTGGACCGATCCAGGGAAGGCTGGATCGGTCTGGGGACCGATCCAGAGGGGTTCTGATCGGTCCTGTGACCGATCAGGCGTGCTGAATTTGCTGAATTTCGACTGTGGTCTGAAATTTCAGCTGTGGGAGTTGAGTTTCGGGTTTCTAAAGGTTTGAAACTCTCCAAGACATTGTTGGTGCAATGGTCAAGGGGGAGTTGACCTTTAGGGGGAGTCTTAACTAATTGTCAAGGGGGAGTTGACTTTTAGGGGGAGTTTTTTTTTTTTTTTTTTTTTTACTCCTTAAGACTTTTGAGGATTAGTGATATGGGATTGTCACTAAGTTGAGTGTTGAGTTTAGTATCAAGAGGGAAATTAAGAGTTTCAATGAAAGGTATGAGACTTTCATTAGGAAGAAACTCTTGACCTTGATTCCCTCTTTTTGATGTGTGTCAAAAAGGGGGAGAGATGTCCTAAGGGGGAGAGTGTAGGTTTTGGAAGAATGTTCAAGGAAGAACATTGGAAAACCTAAGTTAGGTTATCAGGTTAACCTAACTTGATTTTGGATTTTGTCAAACATCAAAAAGGGGGAGATTGTTGGTGCAACCTTAGGTCAAGGTTGACCTGGTTGACCTGACTCGAGTTGTGTTTTGATGTTTGACGAGAAGAGAAGTTCTATTCTTGATGTTTGACAAGAATAGATGTTTGGGAGATTGTTGGTGCAACCATAGGTCAAGGTTGACCTGGTTGACCTGATTCGGTGAAAAGTCCAAGTATGGAGACTTGGCACTGGAAAAGTCCAAGTATGGAGACTTGGCACGGGAAAAGTCCAAACAGGGAGTTTGGCGCAGGGAAAAGTCCTGGTGAGTGAAGCCAGGCAGTCGGGAAATCCTGGTGAGTGAAGCCAGGTGAAAATCCTAGTGAGTGAAGCTAGGTGAAGGTGAAAGTCCTGGTGAGTGAAGCCAGGCATTCGGGAAAATCCTGGTGAGTGAAGCCAGGCAGATTGGAAATCCTGGTGAGTGAAGCCAGGTGAAAACCTTAGTGAGTGAAGCTAGGTGAAAGTCCTGGTGAGTTAAGCCGGGCAAGGGAAAATCCAGATGGATCAAGGGTGATCGGACATCTGGTGTTGGGAAGTCCAAGTAGATCAAGGGAGTGATCGGATACTTGACACGAAGAGGAAAGTCCAAGTGGGTCAAAGGGATTGACCGGACACTTGGTGGGGAGTCTTAGCAGGTCAAGGGAGTGACCGGATGCTAAGCATGATGTACCAATAGGTTAAGGTTGACCGGATATTGGTTTGGGACTTGGTTTGGGTAAAAACCAAGCTCTGGATCGGTCTGCAGACCGATCCAGCGTTATGTTTGTGTATCTGATCGGTCTGATGACCGATCAGATGACAAACAGAAGGCGATCATGGTTCTGTGGGCTTACTGATCGGTCTGGGGACCGATCATCTTGGAGCCTGATCGGTCCCCGGGACCGATCAGGGACGCTACCACCTGAGGTGGGATCGGTCTGTGGACCGATCAGGAGGTTCCCTGATCGGTCCATGGACCAATCAGAGACGGAACATAAGCGAAGGCTCGGGTCCCTGATCGATCAGGAGGTTCCCTGATCGGTCTGTGGACCTATCAGAGACGGAACAGAAGCGAAGGCTAGGGAATGGATCGGTCGGTGGACCGATCCACATGGAGCCTGATCGGTCCACAGACCGATCCAGGCACTAGCCGTTGCGACGCAACAGCTAGATTTCTTCTGTGTTTCTTCGCTTTCTTCGCAGGTTATAAAAGGAGGGCTGCTGCTGCAAGCCTCTCTCTCATTTTCCTTCTTCCTGTCCCTAAGTGCTGCTGTGCTTGAGCTTTGTTGAGCTCCTCCAAAGCTTCGCGTGAGCTTCTGGCTGGATCATCTTCTGTTGTAGGCGCTTGGAGCTGTTGCTTTTTCCAGTCGACGAGAAGGCAAGATTGTTTTTACACTTGTATTGTCTTCTGCTTTCTTGTATTTCTTGTACATTCATCTTGTTGTTGCAAGAGTATTGTGGCGAGGTTTCTCCACCCATAAGGAGTTATTTTTAGCCGGTTTTCCGGGGACTCATCCACCGACGGATTGACTGGACTCGTCCACCTTACGGACACGCCGAGGAGTAGGAGCCCTAATCTCCGAACCTCGTTACATCAGTTTGTTTGAGGTTTGTCTTCTTTTCCTTCGTTTCTACGTGTTATTTTCCGCTGCGCTAACCTAGTTTGTAGAAACGCGACGATTTGGTGTCGGCTATTCACACCCCCCTCTCTAGCCTCCGTACGAAAGATCCTAACAGATTATCCCAGGCGCCTCCATTGACTAGAGGCACCTTGATGCTTGAGGTGCTTCAATTGTCTTGAGGCGCCTCGTTAGCCAGACTCTGGAGGTGCCTCAAATGAACTGAGGCACCTTGTTCACCCCCTATAGCTGGCCCACCCAATCTAACAACAACTAGTCCCCATCATATGTTTTATACCTAGAATGTTCTTTCAATGTTATTGTAACAACTACGATTAGTTGTTACAATGTATTTTGTATATGATACAATGTTATAATAGCCCTTACTTTCCATGCTATTATAGCAGCTACAACTAACTATAACATATAATAACTAATACAATGTTATTGTAGTTTGAGTCCATGCATTCAACTTTGTCTAAACCTTTGGAAACCTTTTTACAATGATTATTCTTTTCTCAATATAATGAATGAAATTAAATATGTCCAAGAGAGATTATCAAGGAGCTTGAGTGATGTTTTCAACATTGTCCAAACCTTTGGAGACCTTTGCTTGAGATGTTTGCAATGATTATTCTTTTCTTAATATAAACAAGAGAGATTATGGAGTTTGAGTGATGCTTTCAACACTGTCAAAATTTTCAGAGACTTTGAGCATCGTAAGCGCAACATTAGAGGAGTGTTTTTTAAATTTAATATAGCAACCTTTACTAGCTCAATGCTCTCCATGAGCTTTTATAAACTTAGACTAATGAGAACTTTAGTTGACTTTATTGACCAACAACTAACTAGGTAGTTAATTCAAAATTATATCTAGTCGACCCCTCGTACCTCTAATTAAGTAGATTCAAAATTATACTCGTACGAGCCTCAGAAGTATAATATAATTATATCATCGTGTAAGGAATTAGGACGTTAAATACGTGAAAGTACAGCAGAAAATTTCTAGTTTCTTTCCAGAAGATCCATCCGAAGAGAAATACAAATACATATACTAAGTTTTATGATAGGTATACCTTTGATGTGTGTATATGAACTCTAGACAGCTTGGATTTCAGCACGATCACACGTTCGCGCCTCTATGATATCCACACGAACAAGCCTTCGTTTGTCTCATAAACTCATGAAGTGAAGAAGAAAACTACCTAAGGTTGTGCTAGCAACCAAGAATGTGAGTTTCGGCCAAGAGAAGGAAGAAGGAAGAAGGAAGAAGGAACAAGGAACAAGGAAGAAGAAAAAGACAAAAGGTTTTTTCATCTTATGAAAATTTATCCATAAATCATATTTATATCCATCTCATGAATACCAAAGGGTTTTGCCCTTTGATCTTCCAATCCAATGGCTCAAAATTAACCATTCAATCCAATAGTTCAAAATTGATCATTCATCTTCCTTGGTGAACTCAAGTTCACTCAATGAGTCTAACTCATTGATTCTCATGCAATTTCAAATTCAATGAAACACCATTTCATTAATTTGAATTGACTCCATAAGTCTAGTTTGAATTGGACTCAATCCAATAATTAGATCCAATTGAATCTAACTCAATAAGTCCAATTTGAATTAGACTTAATCCAATGATTCATCATATGAACTCATCTCCAAATCTACTTATTCTTTGTGTGTGATCCAATAGGTTCTCGTAACGTTGGCAATATATCCAAATCAACATTTAGATACATAAGCAATGAGTGACATCTAGCAAGGCATCATTGCTACCCAAGTAACGATAATGTCGAGATCTGACTTAACCTTTCCATGGCTATTATCTTGTATGGCTTGGTCCTTCTATCTTTGATATCTAGATTGATCAATGAGGCATAAATCGTGTCATCCTCTTATCAATCTTTGTGTTTCTTGATCTCTAAGTAGAAATACTAAAACAAATAAGTTTAATATCACATATTGACTCATTTGAGCATGACCATGCATTCTTGTTTCTTACTAATCAAGGGGCTTATAAATATCTCTTCCGTCATATGAAAGTGATAAATCTCATTTACATCACTCACATCCCTCCGTATAAGTTATTGCATACCCAGTGATCGACTTTATAGTCCATCCTATTACAAGTGATGTTTGCCAATACCAAACTATACAACGTCTTATATAGGGAATCATAGTGACTTCAAGTCTAAAGACTATTCATACCAATAGTCACATGAGATTGTTTATGACACTCATATAATGATTCATGAAACATTCTTATGGCAGGTCATTCAGTATATATTCTCTAATATATACTCATGTGTTAACCTGATATCTCATATCCATGACTTGTGAGACTAAGTCATTATTGACCTACATGCTAGTCTCCATGAATTAATATTATCCTTGCATATTAATGCTTGACTAGGAATAATTAAGAGTAGTGTTCTATGTATATTTACAATATCTCACTATCAATTCAATCAATTGATATGTTGTAGATTAGGACCTCCTACTCTAGGATATTATTATACTTATTTATTCAGCACTGAATTGAAATACATATAATAACCACCTTTGCCTTTTATTAATAATGAAATATGATACAAATAGAGCCCTTTACCATCATCTCATAATTGGTACTATGACTAATACTAACAATCTCCCACTAGTACTAATGTCAATTACTAAAATATATAATACCCAGTGACCTAGTATGACCATCATGCTTCTTTTGTGCCAAAGCCTTGGTCAAGGGATCTGCAATGTTAGTATCGTTCAGTACTCTGCATATCCTCACATCTCTTCTATCGATGATCTCTCAAATGAGATGGAACCGCTGTAGGATCTAATACCTAGCACCACCATTTAAATAAAATACATACCCTGACTGTGATGTGTAATCATCCTTGTTAGTTTGGAAGCTAGCATCGGTGTAACTCTTTACAGCAAGCTCTTCATCGCCTCTAAAGATCAAGAAATAATCTTGAATTCTTCTCAAGTACTTAAGAATATTCTTGACTGTTGTCCAGTGACCTTCACTTGGATCTGACTGGTATCTGCTCGTCATGCTTAATGCATACGAGACATCTGGGCGAGTCCAAAGCATGACATACATGATAAACCCTATAGCATATGCATAAGAAATCTGATCAATGCGGTCCCTTTCTTCCTTAGAAGAAGGGCATTGAGTTTTTGAAAGACTAACACCATGTGACATTGGCAGGAATCCCTTTTTAGAATGCTGCATGGCAAAACATTTAAGCACCTTGTCAATATATGTACTTTGACTTAAACCAAACAATCTCTTAGATCTATCTCTATAGATCTTGATGTCTAAGATGTAAGCTGCTTCACCTAAGTCCTTCATTGAGAAACAATTCCCAAGCGAAGTCTTCACTGACTAAAGAGTAGGGATATTATTTCCAATAAAAAATATGTCATCTACATACAATATAAGAAAGACGACTGTGCTCCCACTAATTTTCTTATAGACACAAGGTTCATCTTCATTCTTGATTAAACTAAACGCTTTGATTGCATCATCAAATCAAAGATTCCAGCTTCTAGAAGCTTGCTTTAATCCATATATGGATCGTTGCAATTTACATACCTTTTCAGCATGCTCTGGATCTATAAAACCCTCAGGTTGTGTCATGTGCACATCCTTGAGTAGATTTTCATTAAGAAATGCGGTTTTGACATCCATCTACCAGA
The DNA here is from genome assembly GCF_018446385.1 of Zingiber officinale. Lineage (NCBI taxonomy): Eukaryota > Viridiplantae > Streptophyta > Magnoliopsida > Zingiberales > Zingiberaceae > Zingiber > Zingiber officinale. The sequence goes on from NC_056003.1 coordinate 43,460,029, forward strand.
TCTCATATTCATAGTAAGCTGCAATAGCAAACATGATCTGAATGGACTTTAGCATCGCAACTGGTGAAAAGGTTTCATCATAATCTATACCATGAATCTGCTTGAATCCTTTAGCCACCAATATACCTTTATAGGTATGCATATGACCATCCATGTCAGTCTTCACTTTGAATACCCACTTACACCCAATGAGTTTGATCCCTTTAGGTGGATCAACCAAAGTCCATACTTAGTTAGTGTACATGGATTTCATTTCAGATCTCATGACCTCTAGCCATTTCTCAAAATCTGGACCCTGTACAGCTTCCTGATAAGATATAGGCTCATTAAGACCAACTAGCACTAGATCACCATTGTCAGACAAGATAAAATAATATCTCTCAGGTTGATGACGGGTCCTACCAGATCTACGAAGAGCTTGTGCTACTTGAACAGGTTGTTGCTCCACAACTTCTTGTGGTGTAACAATATCATGATCCACAACATCTTGTGGTACCTGTTCAATTTCCATCAAGATCTCAGTGCTAGTTTGTGCATCTTGAATTTCTTCAAGATCGACTTTACTCCCACTAGTTTTTCTAGAAATAAATTCCCTTTCTAGAATGACACTAGTTCTGGCAACAAACACTTTGCCTTATGTGGGATTATAAAAGTAGTATCCCTTTGTTTCCTTGGGATATCGTACAAAATAACACTTGTCTGATTTGGGCCTTAGTTTATCTGAGACTTGTCCTCGAACGTAAGTCTCACAACCCCAAATCTTTATGAAAGATATTTTGGGACTCTTCCCAGTCCATATCATATATGATGCCTTTATGATAGCCTTAGATGGAATGTGATTAAGTGTGAAAACAGTCATCTCTAGAGCAAGCATGTCCCCAGAAGGAATGAAGAAAATATGTTTGACTCATCATCGATCGAATCATATATAATAAAGTATGATTTTTTCCTTTCTGATACACCATTCCATTATGGTATTCTAGGTGGAGTGAGTTGAGATATGATCTCATACTCAACGAGATGGTCATGAAACTCTTGGCTAAGGTATTCCCTACTTCGATCTGATCGAAACATCTTAATACTCTTACCAAGTTGATTTTATACTTCATTCTTGAATTCTTTAAACTTTTAAAAGGATTCTAACTTGTGTCTCATCAGATACATGTAGTCGTACTTATTGAAATCATCAGTAAAAGTAATGAAGTAATGGTAGCCTCCTCTAGCTACTATTCTCAAAGGGCCACATACATCTGTATGTATGAGTCCTAACAAGTTATTATCTCTTTCGCTATATCCACTAAATGAAGTCTTTGTCATCTTGCCTTGAAGATAAGATTCGCATGCCTCATATAATTCAAAATCAAATGAGTCCAAAAGTCCATCCTTATGGAGTTGGGATATGCGACTCTCATTTATGTGACCTAAGCGACAATGCCAGAGATATGTTTGGTTCAAATTGTTAGACTTGAACCGTTTGGTATTTATGTTATAGATTGGATTTTCAAAGTCTAGAACATAGAGTCCATTTATTAGAGGTGCACTACAGTAAAAGATATCATTCAAATAAACAGAACAACATTTATCTTTTATTATAAATGAAAAACCCTTCTTGTCTAAATAAGAAACAGATATAATGTTCTTGGTTAAAGCAGACACATAACAACACTCTTCTAGTTCTAAAATAAGTCTAGTGGGTAAAGATAAGAATATGTTCCTACAGCGACAATAGCAACTCTTGCACCATTGCCTACTCGTAGGTCCACTTCGACCTTTGTCAATGCTCTACTATTTCTTAGCCCCTGCACAAAAGTACAAATCTGAGATGCACATCCGATATCTAATACTCATGAAGAAGAAATAGATAGATTGACTTCTATAACATATATACCTGAGGCAGAAGTCTCCCTTCTCTTCCTTTTCAGTTCCTCTAGGTATACCTTGCAGTTCCTCTTCCAATGTCCGGTCTCACCGCAGTGGAAGTAGGTTCCTTCCTTAGTAACCCTGCCTTTAGGTTTCAATGCATGAGTCTTACCCTTGCCTTTGGCTTGAGTCTTACCTTTACCTTTGGGCTTCTATTTGCCTTTGCCCTTTTGCATCATCAAAATGGTACTAGGCATTGCCTTCTTAAGGTTGAGTTTAGCAGTTCTTAACATGCTTAACATCTCAGGCAATGGTTTGTCAATTTCATTTATGTTATAGTTCATGATAAATTGACTATAGCTTTCGGGCAATGACTGCATAATTAGGTCAGTGGCCAATTATTGGCGTAGTGGGAATCCCAACCTTTGTAAATTCTCCACATATCTAATCATTTTGAGAACATAAGACCCTACAAGACTTCCTTATTCTACACTGAAATAGTACTTTAGAGATCTCAAATCTTTCATGTCTTGCTTGTCCTTGATATAGTTCTCTAAGATGTTCAACTATATCATATGCATCCATGTTCTCATGTTGCTTCTGAAGCTCAGAGTTCATGGCGGCGAGCATAAGGCATGATACATCTAATGCATCATCTTGATGCTTCTTATAAGCATCCCTATTAGCTCTAGTGGCAATAGTGGGGGGTGCTTCAGGAATGAGCTACTCTAGGACGTACAGTTTTCTTTCTTGCTTGAGAACTATTCTTAAGTTTCTATACCTATCCAGGAAGTTAGCTCCATTGAGCTTGTCCTTATCAAGGACAAATTACAGAGAGAGGATATTCGACGTATTTGACAACATGGTTTTCTACAACAATAAAATATGAAAATAAGTATCATATTTAGGTCATTCAATTAGGACTTTAATTAAATGATTCTCCCACTAAATTTTAAAGCTTGATAGGAGCAAGTCATGGATGTGGTTTTACCCACACTACGAGTTCCAAATCCAATTGCGATGACATTCATGTAGGACATGATCCATATTATACCACATCTTGAGTTAGCTTTGGCTAATCACCCAAGACTTAGTATAATTTATGTAGGTAACGTTTACCAATTACATCTTATGTAAATCTTGTATCATTCGGTGAACAAGACTATTTATTCATTTGCCCATCTTATGAAATCCACATTATAGCTCATCTTGAGTTAGCTTTGGCTAATCACCCAAGACTAGTATAACTTGAATTTTATAATATGGGATATGCCTCTAAGTTCTCAATCCAATCGATATAACTTAGTTAAGTTACACCCAAAGTTTAATAGTCAGATATTATAATTGTCCTGTCGCACTCTAGCAAGATAAATCGAGCCACTTTACTTTGGAAAAACCTGACTTCAATTGATCGAGCTAGAAGTGAGTACCAAACTTTGGTAGACATATATTAAAAGTGTTAGACCCCGTGGTAGTTTTGATGTGATTAACCAAGTTGGTTAGGTCCTGCTTTGTGTTTGATCCCTGTGTCTGAGTGTGCAGGAGCCTAGGAGCGCAGGAAGTCGAGCGGAAGATGCAGCTAGCGAGAAGGACGACACGGGAAGGGAGCCGACAGGCTTGGTGCGTCCGAAGGACGAGAGAGCTACGGAAGAGTACTCCGGTGGGCGTGAAGAGTGTGCACGGCGTTCGAGGGACGTTAAGCCGGGATGGAAGGCTGCTCGAGGAGAAGGCCGAAAATTGGGTTCGGGTGAGTCCTATTTCGGTTGGCCGAAATCACCCAAAAGAATGGAGCGTCGGAAGCTGAAGAAAGCCAACGCAAAAGAGCTGAGTTGGATAAATAGCTCAAGGCGCCTTCAAGCTGCATTGAAGGCGCCTTCAGCTTGAAGGCACCTTCAAGGCTGATGAAGGCGCCTTAAGCCTGGTCAAACAGACCGTTTGCGCAGCGGATAAAGTTTTATCCGCTGAACCCTTGGAGGCGCCTTGGACCTCTATTGGAGGCGCTTTGGACCTTCGAGATCAGATTTCCAGAGGCTATTTAAAGACCCCTGGAGCTAGGAATTCATAACAACTCAAGCAATCAATACTGTAAGCAATTCCTAAGCAACTAGTGAGCTTCCAAAAGTGTAAAAGGCTTCTCCGCCTTCAGAAAAGGAGATTTCTGTTAGTGCGCTTTTCATCGCCCTGGATTAACAACCCTCTTGGTTGTAACCAGGTTAAATTCTGTTTCTGATTTATTTTTTGTCTCCTTAATTTAGTTGCTATTATTTTACTGCTGATTTTATTTCTAAGTTGAAATCCGAGGAGGGTATAGTTTATTTTTGTTTTCAGCAATTCACCCCTCTCTTGCCGACCTCCGCTGCAACTACAAAAAGGACCTAATTATGGTGAAACTACACTTAGCACACAATCATAGAATACATCAACATATATGCAAAATGAAACGTGACATGGTTATGGCCCCATTATCTACGATCCTCTTAAGCTAATGAGAAAATCGAAAAGTCAACCTAGGTCTAAGCATCTTCTCCAAGTGTTTCCTTGGCCGCCGTATGTTGTTGTCCTTCTTCCTTTTTCACTGTCGTCTAGTAGACTAATTATTCTCTAATTTGTATATTACAAAATCTAAAAGAAACCTCGAGTTACATTCGAGGGTAGTCTAAATTTATAACAAGAGTGATAAAAGATAAAGGCACGACACGCATGCCGTATTATGAATTACAATATACACACACATCTAATCACGTTGGGATTAAAGGTCATAACCATGCACGATGTCATATAACATTCATAATATTTTATGACATAAAATTTACTATGATTTCTACAAAGACTTATGAGTTGCAACGCCACGACGGTCCCGCTAGCCGGTTAGCGGGCGGGGTCAAGGGGCAATGCCCCTTGCGGGGGTTTCATGGGGCAGCGCTCCCAAAGTAAAATTATTTTGCATACTCATTGTATGAGTTGTTGTCATACTCGAGACCCTAAGCCCTAAAATTGACTTTGTTTTGTTCCCAACAAAACACCATTGGCTGAGACCTTGCTGGTCACAACACCAACTATGTTTCGTTCCCAATAAAATAATTTTGGCCTAGACTCATAATTTAGTCGAGACTCTCAATCTGGCCAAGACTCACAATCTGGTCGAGACTCAAAATCTGACTGAGATTCATGGTTTTGCAAATTATAGTAAACCTATCATGCAATTTCTATATCACATATAAAAATTCTAACTACTACTTAGCATACGCCTTCACAAGTGGCTCTGATACCACTGTAAGGGACTAGAGCGCTAAACACGGATAAGAGCAGTGGAAAACTTCTAGTTTCTTTCCAGAATATCCATGCGAAGGGAAATACAAATACATATACTAGGTTTTATGATAGGTATACCTTTGATGCGTGCACATAAACTCTAGACAGCATAGATCTCAACACGATCATACGTTTGCACCTTTATGGTATCCACACGAACAAGCCTTCATTTGTCTCACAAACTCATGAAGTGGAGAAGAAAACTACCTAAGGTTGTGCTAGCAACCAAGAAGGTGAGTTTCGACCAAGAGAAGGAAGAAGGAAGAAGAAGAAGACAAAAGGTTTTTTCATCTTATGAAAATTTATCCAAGTTCAAAATTGACCATTCAATCCAATGGTTCAAAATTGACCATTCATCTTCCTTGGTGAACTCAAGTTCACCCAATGAGTCTAACTCATTGATTCTCATGCAATTTCGAATTCAATGAAACACCATTTCATTAATTTGAATTGGCTCCATGAGTCTAGTTTGAATTGAACTCAATCCAATAATTAGATCCAATTGAGTCTAACTCAATAAGTCCAATTTGGATTAGACTTAATCCAATGATTCATTATATAAACTCATCTCTAAATCTACTTATTCTTTGTGTGTGACCCAATAGGTTCTCATAATATTGGCAATGTATCCAAATCAATATTTAGATACATAAGCAATGAGTGACATCTAGCAAGACATCATTGCTACCCAAGTAACAATAATATCGAGATCCGACTTAACCTTTCTATGACTATTATCTTGTATGACTTGATTCTTCTATCCTTGATATCTTGATTGATCAATGAGGCATATATCGTATCATCCTCTTATCAATCTTTGTGTTTCTTGATCTCTAAGTAGACACACTAAAACAAATAAGCTCAATATCACATATTGACTTATTTAAGCGTGATCATACATTCTTGTGTCCTACTAATCAAGGGACCATAGATATCGCTTCCGTCATATGGAAGGGATAAATCCCATCTACATCACTCACATCTCTCCTCATAATTTATTGCATACTTAGTGATAGACTTTATAGTCCACCTGTTACAGGTGACGTTTGCTGATACCAAAGTATACAATGCTTTATGTAGGGAATCATAGTGACTTCAGGTCTAAGGACTATTCATACCAATAGTCATATGAGAATGTTTATGATACTAATATAACGATCCATGAAACATTCTCATGGCGGGTCATTCAGTATATATTCTCTAATATATACCCATGTGTCAACCTGATATCTCATATTCATGACTTGTGAGACTAAGTCATCCATTGACCTACATGCTAGTCTCTATGCATTAATATTATCCTTGCATATTAATGCTTGACTAGGAATAGTTAAAAGTAGTGTTCTATGTATATTTACAATATCTCACTTTCAATTCAACCAATTGATATATTGTAGATTACGACCTCCTACTCTAGGGTATTATTATACTTATTTATTCGACACTGAATTAAAATAAATATAATAACCATCTTTCCCTTTTATTAATAATGAAATATGATACAAATGAAACCCTTTACAATCATCTCATAATTAGTAATAGGGCTAATACTAACACATCGAATCTAGATTTTATAACTTAAATTGAGAGTTATAGATTTTTAAAAAAATTATAACTTTGAGATAACTTGACACAAATTCATTAAAAGGTTTAGGTCTATCACACTTACTCACCAATACTACCAAAGATTTCCTAAGACTCCCTTTTCAGAGATATCAAAAATTTTAAATTTTAGATATTGTATGACCATAAGTAACTTTTAATCAAAACTTGTTAATAACTTAGACACCTTACAAATACTTTTAATAACATTTATTGCACTCCTTACATCTTCCTATGTATAATTATACCCTCGGACATAAATTTCACAGTGTAAATAGAGAACTATGAGTTTATGAAATTAACACTATCTTATATTATTTTATCATGAGCTCATTAGACTACTACATAATATGAGCACGAAAAATTTAATAATCATTGAGCAGTCGACTAATAAGTCATGGAAGTCGATGTTAGTAAAGTAAGGGTATAATGGGAAATAATTGTGTTTTTATAAATATAAAAGTTGAATGGGCATTTTAATATTATGAGTAAATTATCAAAATTTATATTTTTCTTACTAATTTGTTTTCTCCTTATTTTATATTTTATCATGATGATAAATTTTTAATGGGAATCGACCAAAGGGTGCACATGAATTTAAGAATTTACTAAAAGGCATATCATACTTTGATATTATCAAACGACACATTAATTTGTCTGGTCTTCCTGTTCTACTCCTCCTGCCGACCGTATATTTCAATTCTTACTTTCAAAACATCTGAGACACATTCAAAAAATTAAATATAAAAATTATTCTTGCGGTTTGGATGCATACAATCTCAATATCTCTCTCACTCCCTTTCTCTCCACTCGTGGGAAACAAATCTCTCTCTCCCTTCCTCACACATGTTGATTTATACAGTTCGATTTTTTTTTTTTTTCAAAATCTCTAGACTCCACTAGGGAAGTCTAAAAATTGTAATGTATGACATATTTTGAATCCTTAAAATCTCAGAAATCTATAGGACTTAAAATGAGTGTAATCTAAGCTCTCTAGGTCGATCAATGAGTTTTGATCAAAATCCATTGATCGACCTAGAGAGCTCAGATCGCATCCATTTTAAGTCATGTGAGTTTCTGATTTTAAGGAGTCTAAATATGTTCTTCATTACTATATTTGGGCTTCCCTAGTGATTGTCTAGAGGTTTTTTTTTTTAAAAAAATTGAATCACTTGGGCATGGTCTCCCCATACCAGCCCAATGTATAAGGAATGAGGAAAAGAAAAAAATCTCTCTCTCCCTTCCTCTCACTTGTCAATTTATACAACTCAAATTTATTTTTTTTTCAAAACTAATGGAGTTGTTTCTACCCAAGATCATAGCATCACAACTTCATTTCTATCTAAATTGAAGAGTAAATGAGCCTCTAGATGTGGTATTTCCCTAGTGGTTCTTTCAGGTCCTTGGCTTGTCATATGAGTCTAAAGTTCATATTTCTGGATGTGAAAAGAGGTCTAAATATCTTCATATACCAAACGTTCACTAATTAGTAATGCGTCTTTAAAATTGTAAGCACTAGGGAAGCCCAAAAAATAGTAATGGAGGACATATTTGGACTCATTACAACCTCAGAAACCCACAATACCTGAAATGGGAGCAATTTGAGCTCTCTAGGTTGACCAGTAAATTTTGATAAAAAATCCACTGATTGACCTAGAGAACTCATATTGCACTCATTTATGATCTTATGGATTTTTGAGGTTGCAAGGAGTCCAAATATGCCCCTGTTATTATTTTCAAACTTCCCTAATGGTGCTCCAAATGTTTAAAAAATAAATAAGTTTGAGTCACTTAGGCTTGGTCTCCTAAGACTAGGACCAAGTTGAGTTTGGTCTCCTAAAGACTAGAACCATGTTGGCTTGGTCTTTCCACATCAAGCTCAGCATATAAGGAAAAAAAATCTCTCTCCCTTCCTCTCACTTGTCGATTTATGCAACTTATTTTTTTTAAAACCTTTGGACCACCACTAGGAAAGTTTAAAAATAGTAATGAAGCGTATATGTGGACTCCTTATAACTTTAGAAATCCGTAGGACCTAAAATATGTGCAATTTCAGTTCTCTAGGTTAATTAGTAGATTTTGATCAAAATTCATAATTGACCTAGAGCACTTAGATTGCACTCGTTTCAAGTCATAAGGTTGCAAAGAGTCCAAATATGTCATCCATTACTATTTTCAAGCTTTCATAGTGGTGGTCCAGAGGTTTTAAAAAAATATGAGTCGCTTGGGCCTGGTCTCCTAAAGACCAGGACCACGTGGGCTTGGACTCCCCAAACCAAGTCCAATGTATGAGAAAAGAAGAAAAGAAAAAAAAATCTCTCTCCCTTTCTCTCACATGTCGATTTAAGAAACTTAAATTTATTTTTTTTAAAGTCTTTGGACCACCATTAGGGAAGCTCCAAAATAATAATGGAGGACATATTTGGACTGCTTAAGATTTCAAAGATCGACAAGACTTGAAATGGGTGAAATATGAGCTCTTTAGATTAATCCGTAGATTTTGATCGAAATCCACTAATCAACCCAAAAAGCTCAAATTGCACCCATTTTAGGTCTTGTAGAATTTTAGGATTGTAAGGAGTCTACATATATTCTCCATTATTATTTTCAAGCTTCCTTGGTGGTGATCCAGAGGTTTTTTTAAAAAATAAATTCGAGTTGCTTGGGTCTGGTCTCCTAGAGACTAGGACCATGTTGGGCCTAGTCTCCCCATACCAAGCCCGATGTATGAGAAAAGAAGAAAAGACAAAATCTCTCCATTCGGTCGAAACTCACTGATCAACCTAGAGAGATCAAATTACACTCATTTCAGATTCTGTGAATTTCCTTGGTGGTGATCCAGAGGATTTTTTAAAAAATAAATTCGAGTTGCTTGGGTCTGGTCTCCTAGAGACTAGGACCATGTTGGGCCTAGTCTCCCCATACCAAGCCCGATGTATGAGAAAAGAAGAAAAGACAAAATCTCTCCCTTCGGTCGAAATTTACTGATCAACCTAGAGAGATCAAATTACACTCATTTCAGATTCTGTGAATTTCTGAGGTTGCAAGGAGTCTAAATATATCATTTATTATTATTTTCTGACTTCCTTAGTAGTGATCCAGAAGCTTTAAAGAAATAAATTTGGATTGCTTTGGCCTAGTCTCTATTAATGTTTTCTTTTCTTCTTTTCTCATACGCTAGGTCTAGTATAGGGAGACAAACCCAACTTGGTCCTGGTCTCAAGGAGATGGGGTAATTTATTTTTCTTAAAACCTCTAAATCACCATTAGAAAAACCTAAAAATAATAATAGAGGACATATTTAAACTTCTTGCATCCTCTGAAATCTATATAATCTAAAATGAGTACAATCTAAATTTTCTAAATCGATTAATATATTTTAATCTAAACTTATTGATCGATGTAAAGAGTTCAAATTACACATATTCTAAGTAATGTGGATTTCTAAATTTTCAAAAAAAATCTAAATATATGAAATTAAAATATGAGATGGAATAGATCAAGGAACGTCACATCGTTCATTAATTACCAAACATGCGCATGCGCATGCGCCCATCAATTACAGAATTTTAACCGTTATTTATCTAACCAAACGACCGACTTACTAATTACAAGTTACAACTAGATCTCGATTTTTCTCTGGCACGTAGATTTGAACACCTACCAATCCCCAAATATACGATATAAACACACTCCCCAGCCGAGCTCCTTAGACTTCAGCGGCCTGCCCTTTCCACACCCTTCTTCACCAATCTTGGCGTTGCTTTCTGCTCTCTTCCATCCTCTTTCCTCTGGATCCCGGTCCTCTCTCCGTGACTGGCAGCGCAGGGAGCAGTGCAGAGTCCTTCCTGTGCTTGTTGAACGAGGAAGCATGAGCAGAGAAGGAGACAGCCTCAAACTCTTGAAAACGCAGGTGACTGTTTCTTTCTTAATTTCACCCTCTGTTTCCTTTGCTGCTTCTGCTCCTCAACTAAATGCTTTCAGGGACGCTCTGTCGTTTCCTCTCTGACTGCAGGCCTGCGTGATGAGAGTGAACATATGCTGCGACGGGTGCCAGAAGAAGGTGAAGAAGGTGCTTCTCAAGACTGACGGTGTGTGCCCTGCGTGCGTTTTTTTTTTAGAATATAAATTCCCTTTTGCGGATCTTGCGGTGCAATTTGTTTGTAAATGTTGGATTTTGTGGAGGCGCAGGAGTGCAGGATGTGAGTATCAGTGTGGAGGAGAGGAAGGTGACCGTGACAGGAAGTGTCGAGCCGGACGTCCTGGTGAAGAAGCTCAACAAGGCCGGGAAACATGCAGAGCTGCTGTCTGTTAAGGGCGGCGGCGGTGGGGGTGGAAAGGGGCAGAGCCTCACTGGCCTGCTCCAGAAGCTGCAGCTGGAGCATCAGATAAAGGAAAATGGAAAGGCCCAAAAGGAGGGCGGAGGCGGCGGCGGGAAGGAACAGAAAGGCCCGCCAGTGGCAGAGACGCAGCAGGAGGGCAAAGGGTACAAAGATTTCAAGTTTCCAAGTTTCAAGGACCTCAAGATCCCATTCAAGAAGGACAACGGCAAAGCAGCAGCCAAACTGGATCCTTCCCCCAAGGAGGAGCTTGATGATGGCAGTGATTTTGATGACGAATTCGATGATTTCGAGGACGAGGACGAGGACGATGAGGAGCTCAGCGACTTGGATGAGTACTCTGATGATGAGCCGATGATGAAACCAAAAGCTAAAGACAAGGGAGGAGAGAAGGGAATTAATGGCGGTGGTAAAATTGCTGGTGGAGGAAACAACAACAACAAGGGTGGAAATATCAATAGCAACAGCCATGCTCATAATGGCGGACCATCATCCAACAAGGGTGGTGGGAGCAATAAGGACAAGGGAGGGGGCCTTCCAATAGGCCAACCTCACATGATGGGTCAATTTGGTAACATGCAACCGCCCATGGGTCTAATGGGGAGCAATAATGCTCAGGGCCCTCCGGCCGGAGCCTACTTACCGTCGGAGACCATGGCCGGCGGCGCGAACCCTTACCAACAGCAATACCTACAAGCACTCATGCAGCAACAGCAGCAACAGAGGATGATGATGAACGGCCTTGACCGACCAGCCTTCCAACCGATGGGCTATGGATACGGCCCGCAGCCGATGTATGCGCCGCAACCGCATCCATACACCGTGTTCAGCGACGAGAACCCCAACGGTTGCTCAATCATGTGAGGAAGAAGGGAAACAGCAATGGCAAGCTTGGTCCTACCATGAAAAGAATAAGAACATGGAGAGAGTTGCAAACTGAGTGTCTATATTCTTTTTAGTTTCATATATCTTTAATTTGTATCATGAGTTCAAATGTGTTACTGAAAATCATGGCCCTCTGAATGGGTGAGTTCACTAGCTCTTGTGTTTCTTGTGCTTGTGGACATTGTGGTGGGTGGCCATCAGGTGGTGGTGTTAGCTAGGGTTTGGTTGCCAACCTAATTTGCATTTGCTTGATGCATTTGGACACTGCAAGATTGGCATGACTGAAGATGAGATATTTTAATCAAAAGATGTATCTTCTTTGATTTGAGAGAGCAATGACAGTGATTGAGCTGGTTGATTTAGGGTTGAGGGTAGGGTTGAGTAAGTGACACCCTCTTCTCATTAAGAAATAGGCTATCCAATTCATTTTCAGTAGATTTCCTCCCTCCCATTAAGTGAGAGCTATCTTTTTGAAAGGGCAATTGATATTACCATTTTTCAAGCAATTGAATGGCATTGGAGGATATCTTAGACTGAATATCTGTACTTGATTGTTAAATGAGTGATCCTTTCTTAGTATGTTAGTTACCCATCTTTGTCGGCTCTGGCTTGCTACTGTGGATTTTCGATCCAACAGGGGCCTCATCTATGAAAAAAAATATGTAGAGAGGAACAGTGGTAGTAGAGAGAAATGATCATCGCAAGTTGGGATCACAAAGGTGTGATATTTGGTTGACTCGAACAAGGGAGTGGGCTGTTATCTGGATCGAATAGTGTGTCGGAGGAATCAGTAGTAGGAGAGGCCTACCGATCAAGGTCAGAGTTAGTATGTTATCTCTTCTTGTACCATTTAGCTGAATGGTTAATTGTTTTGTATTTGTTACAATGTTGGGTGATTTCAAGGTGTCAGGCCTACATATATATATATATATATATAGAGGCTCTCCAAAAAGCGGATCAAAATAAGGAGGCGAGTAGACGTGGAGATTAAAGCTAAGTGATCAAAGTCACAGGGTCGGACGGATCTAGAATTACTGACCAAGCTATGTTGGTCGTGCATGCCTTCCATCGCTTGTCAAACGTGAAGGGCCGATCGGACCTCTAGAGGGTCATCCTTTGTAACTTGCGAACGAGGTTTGAAGCTAAGTATTAATTTACCCGGCTCACCGCCTTATCCGATCGGACATAAGGGTCAATCGGGCATATTGTGCCACCTCAGCAAAATGAAGGGTCGAGTGAAGAGCAAGTTGTTGACGGCATTCTGTACAACCGAGATGGCAATCTCCCGACCGGTCTACAGCGGGACTCATATACCTGTCATGTCGTACTCTTTTGAAAATTTATGCTATAAAGGACAGAGAATAGCCCATCAACAAATTGTTCTTTACAAGCTTCTAGCCTATCAAATCACAGAGATTTGTGCGCTCATTTAAGGAAAGATGTCAGAAGTACTTTATGGTAGGTCCTTTCTCAAAAAACTTTGAAAAATATGCTAATGCTTTGAGATGTATGCATAACGTAATAGTAAAAGGGATTTCCATCTACAGGTGGAAATATGCGATGCTTTATATTTACACACGCTCTTTGCTTCAGTTTGCTCCCACTATTTGTTGAGTTTTAATTCATATTATCCCTTATGCTTTTAGTCCCATATTGCTAAGCCAAGAAGGTTGGGAGACCTTATATATGGAGTCCTTCCATCCATGCTTAACAATGTTAAGGGGGCTTACACGCATGCGCGGGCTGAGCCCAAATCAGATGGTTTCGGGGGGTTCGAGTCGGAAATCCATAAACCGGGCGCGACGCACGCGATCATCGCGCGTAGGGGGGGTGCAAATCCCTAGCTCGTGGGCCTCGCGCTTGCGGGCGGCCTGGTCTATTTTTGCCAGTTTGGTGACCTGGTTTATTTTTGTTGGTCCGATTTGATTCTGTCCCTCGCACCTGGTGGTTCGGTTCTGTCCGCGCGAGGAAGCGAAGCAGCGCGACGACATCTGTTCGGTTCTGTCCGCGTCGCGTGAGGATGCGAAGCAGCGCACCCACGAAGCAGAAGCAAAGCATGCGTCGCTTCCTCTGTACTGCTTCAAGTGTATAAATACACTTCCTCTGCTCCTTCTCAAATCACTCCGAAAGCAAAGCATTCATCTGCTCTCTGCTTTCTTCTTCTTCTTCTTCTTCTTCTTCTTCTTTCCAAGTTCTGAGGCTTGGTTCTGCGATCTGAGGTTGAGTCCGAAGTGCGGCGTTCGTCTTGGAGTGCACCTACGAACGGTGCGAGCGGTTGTCGGATCTTGGGAGGATTTTGCCGGAGAGCCTCTGCACCGATGGCAGCAACAAATTCTCTAAAGACAGTCGGCTAGCCCGACGCTTCAACCGGAGATACACAAATTCTTAACCTTACTCTTATTACTGTTTATTGCATGCTTGTCATTTATTGGTGCAATTATAGATTACTGTGTTAGCGTAATCATATCACTACAATTTTAGAGAATTTGTTGTAGCATCAATAGACATGATGAATGATAGGGTAACATGGTCTGATGAGGCTAGCGCCCGACCCGAAAGATTTTTCGGGCAAAACTTCAGACGTTGGCAACAACGGATGAAATTTTGGCTTACTACGCTAGGGTTATTCTCCGTTATAGAAATAGATCCTCCTTCACCTGATGAAGAGGAACCTGTCTATAGTACTGCCTTATAGAGGTTTAAGCAAAGGGATTATCTCTGCCATGGGAGGATCCTGTCTGCCCTCTCAGACGCACTATTTGATGTGTACTATTCAACCTCTTCAGCTAAAGAGCTGTGGAAATTTTTGGATAAAAAATATAACTCCGAAGATTCTGGTTTAGAAAAGTACACTGTGGCAAAATTCCTAAACTTCAAAATGGTTGAAGGCAAATCTGTAATTCAGCAGACACATGAATTCCAAGTTCAAATTCATGGTCTTGCCGAAGGAGATATGCCCTTACCCGAAAAATTTCAGGTCTTATCAATCATCGAAAAATTGCCTCTGAGTTAGGAAGATTTTGGCATGACTCTTAAACATCGGAGAGGAAAAATCTCTCTAGAAGATTTGATGATTGCCTTAAATATCGAAGGAGAACATCAGAAGCAACATAAAAATGATGATACAAGAATGCCTATGAATTTTATTCCAAAGGCAAATGTAGTAGTCTCATCTGACAAGAAGAAATTCAAAAATCAGAAAATGAAGAACAAGATGAAACCCAAACCAAAGGTTCAAAAGAAAAATGTAACCAAGCCGTGCTGGGCATGTGGACAAATTGGACATTATGCCAAATTCTGCCCTAAGCGAAAAGACAAGGAGAAAAACCAAAGCAATACGTCCAACATCAAAGCACAAGCAAATGTCGTGACTGCTAGTGACGACACCAGCTAGCAATAGGTTTGTTACCTTCAAACCCGAACTAAACTTGATCTATCAACCTAATGAATGGTTAGTTGATACAGGTGCAAATGTGCATTGTTGTGCTGATCGCTCTGCCTTCCTTACTTATCAGGTAATTGAAGGCATGGGGAACCATTCTGTAGCCAGGGTGTTTAGGATAGGACAAGTTGACCTGAGGTTCACCTCTGGAAAAGTCCTGTCACTGCATGAGGTGCATCATGTTCCAGCGGTCCGTCGGAATTTGATTAGCGGGTCAAAGTTAGTCCGTGCTGGTTATGAGTTGAACTTTAAATGTAATAAAGTTGTAATATTATATTTAGGAACCTTTATTGGAAAAGGTTACCTTAATGAAGGTTTATTTAAACTCAATGTAGAAAATACTACCTTAAATAAATCTACTGATATTGGTTGTTCATATAACATTGAGTCTTATGATATATGGCATGACAGATTAGGACATGTCAATTTTAATACCGTGAAAAGGATGATGAACCTAGACATGATTCCTAAGCATGCTATAAATGATAAGAAAAAATGTAAAGTTTGTGTACAATATAAACAAACCCGAAAACCCTTCAAATCAGTTGAGAGAAATTCTGATATTTTAGAATTGATCTATACTGACTGTTGTGAGTTTAACGGTGTAATAACGAGAGATCATAAAAGGTATTTCATCACCTTCATTGATGATCACTCTCGTTATTATTATGTTTATTTGCTGAAAATTAAGGATGAAGCTTTAGATAAATTTATGATTTTTAAATCTGAAGCTGAGAATCAAACAAATAAATCTGTTAAGAGGTTAAGGTCCGATAGGGGTGGAGAGTTTACCTCAAACCTGTTTCAAAAATTTTGTCAAGATATAGGTATAATTCATGAGGTAACTGCTCCATATAGTCCTCAATCCAACGGTATTGTAGAACGAAAAAATCGAACCCTTGAAGATATGATTAATTCCATGTTAGGCAGTTCTGGGTTACCCAACTTCATGTGGGGGGAAGCTCTATACACTGCATGCCATGTGTTAAATAGAATCCCCATGAGGTCTAGGGATAAAAGCCCATATGAGCTTTGGAAAGGCCGGAGGACAAGTTTGAAATACCTTAAAGTGTGGGGGTGCCTTGCAAAGGTACTAGTACCTGAACACAGAAGGAAAAAAAAATTTGGTCCAAAGACCGTAGATGGTATCTTCTTGGGTTATGCTCAAAATAGTATTGCATATAGATTTCTGATTATTAAATCAGAAATTTCTGGAATAGATGCAAATACTATTGTCGAACTTCGCGATGCTACATTTTTTGAGGATATATTTCCTATGAAGACAAGAACACCTCAGTCTATATCTAGTATTCCTACTAGAGATAAGCCTGCTTCCGAAGAGGCCCCATTATCCGTAGAAGGTATACCTTCCTCAAGTCACTCTAGACTAGATGAATCTAGTGAGTGTACAGAATTGAGAAGAAGCAAGAGGCAACGTGTGTCTACGGGTTTAGGACAGGACTTTATCACCTATAATATAGAAGGTGACCCTGTGACATATAGAGATGCTATGACTTCTCCTGAAGCTAAGCACTGGAAAGAGGCCATTAAAAATGAAATGGACTCTATTATCTCTAATGTCACTTGGGAGTTGGTAGATTTACCTCCTGGGTGTAACACTATAGGATGTAAATGGGTGTTTAAAAGAAAACTAAAACCTGATGGATCAATAGATAAATTCAAAGCCCGCCTAGTTGCTAAGGGATTTAAATAGAAAGAAGGGATTGACTATTTTGACACTTATTCTCCTGTTACTAGAATTACTACAATCCGAGTGTTGATAGCATTGGCATCCATATATCATCTTGAGGTTCATCAAATGGACGTCAAAATGACATTCCTTAATGGAGATATTGAAGAAGAGATATATATGGATCAGCCTGAGGGACATGTAGTTTCTGGAAATGAGAATAAAGTCTGTAGGTTAGTTAAATCTCTTTATGGTTTGAAGCAAGCCCCAAAGCAGTGGCACGAAAAATTTGATAGTGTTATGCTATCGTTTGGCTTTGAAATGGATGACTCTGATAAATGTGTGTATGCTAAAAAGAAAGGTGATAGTTGTATTATCTTATGTTTATATGTAGATGATATTCTACTTTTTGGTTCTAACCTTTCTATTATTAATGAGACTAAGGCCCTCTTAAGTGGTAAGTTTGATATGAAGGATATGAGTTGTGCTGACATGATTTTAGGGCTGAAGTTGACTCGATCAACTGATGGAATAGCAATTTCTCAGTCACTCTATATTGAGAGAGTATTAGAGAAATATGACTATAGCCAAGTTAAATCTGTAGTCACACCGTATGATCCTTCAAAATTCTCCACAAGAATAAGAGTGGTGTGGCAGTGTCTCAATTAAGATACTCACAAATAATAGGTAGTCTAATGTATTTAGCAAATTGTTCTAGACCTGATATTTCTTTTGCTATATCGAAATTGAGCAAGTTTACTAGCTATCCGGACAGAACGCATTGGGATGCATTAGACAGAGTACTCAGATACCTAAAAGGCACTATATCCTTAGGCTTGTGGTATGGGAGATTCCCTGCAGTCCTGGAGGGATATAGTGATGCTAGTTGGATATCTGATACTGCTGAGTGTAAAGGCGTTACTGGTTATGTCTTTACACTTGGAGGCGGTGCAGTTGCTTGGAGGTCTGTTAAACGGACGATTATAACCCATTCTACATCTGAGGCAGAATTGTGTGCTTTGGATACCACAGTAACTGAAGCTGATTGGCTTAAGGGTCTTCTTTCTGAAATTCCCTTGATGGTGAAGCCAATACCTTCTATTTCAGTACACTGTGATAATCAAACAACAATAGCTCAGATTAGAAGCTCCAAGTATAACCAAAAATAGAAGAGACATGTACGAATAAGATTAAAGTCTATTCGTGAGCTAGTGTCTCTTGGAGTGGTGTCATTGGACTTTGTAAGTTCAAAAGACAATATTGCTGATCCACTCACTAAAGCACTTGATTCTGAGAAAATAAAGAGATCTAGTAAGGGAATGGGACTGAGGCCTGTCCTGGTTTCATCTATAACGGCAACCCAACCTATCTAATTGGAGATCCCAAGAAGTAGGTTCAATGTGGTATAAACAAGTTATAAGGGTGAAACGTAAGCATCAAATTGATTGAGATGTAATCTCATAGTCTCTTCCCTGGATAGATGCTTGACTGCTAGTAAGGATGAGCTTAGGAGCTCTTAATGAGTTCAAGGTCTTAATGACAGGATGCTTGCAATACATCCTTGGAGAACTCACCTATGTAAGTGTAACTGTGGGGCCGTAGTGTGGGGGGTCTAGGCAACTCCCCTTAGCACTTATGAAACAAGATTCGGTGGCATGGCCGTAATGCACCAACCCAGAAGGATTCAACCGTCGCCAGTGATGAGTTGTTACCAATTGATCTTCACATATAAAAGGTTTAAGATCAAGACTCAGTTCTCTTCAAACCTATGTGAATAAGATTGGTGTACTTAGGTGAAAATTCAAACCGGAAGGTATTTTCACTAAAAGCTCATTGCAACCAAGCCTCAGAACTTATTTTTGTTTTCAACTAAAATAATTTGAATTAGTGGGGGATTGTTGAGTTTTAATTCATATTATCCCTTATGCTTTTAGTCCCACATTGCTAAACCAAGAAGGTTGGGAGGCCTAATATATGGAGTCCTTCCATCCATGCTTAGCAATGTTAAGGGGGCTTACACGCATGCGCGGGCTGAGCCCAAATCAGGTGGTTTCGGGGGGTTCGAGCCAGAAATCCATAAACCGGGCGCGACGCATGCAATCATCGCGCGCAGGGGGGTGCAAATCCCCAGCTCGTGGGCCTTGCGCTTGCGGGCGGCCTGGTCTATTTTTGTCAGTTTGGTGACCTGGTTTATTTTTGTTGGTCCGGAGGAAGCGAGCGACGGCATCTGTTCGGTTCTGTCCGCGTCGCGTGAGGATGCGAAGCAGCGCACCCATGAAGCAGAAGCAAAGCGTGCGTCGCTTCCTCTGTACTGCTTCAAGTGTATAAATATATTTCCTCTGCTCCTTCTCAAATCACTCCGAAAGCAAAGCATTCCTCTGCTATCTGCTTTCTCCTTCTTCTTCTTCTTCTTCTTCTTCTTCTTCTTTCCAAGTTCTGAGGCTTGGTTCTGCGATCTGAGGTTGAGTCCGAAGTGCGGCGTTCGTCTTGGAGTGCACCTACGAACGGCACGAGCGGTTGTCGGATCTTGGGAGGATTTTGCCGGAGAGCCTCTGCACCGTGGGCGGCAACAAATTCTCTAAAGACAGTCGGCTAGCCCGACGCTTCAACCGGAGATACACAAATTCTTAACCTTACTCTTATTACTGTTTATTGCATGCTTGTCATTTATTGGTGCAATTATAGATTACTGTGTTAGCGTAATCATATCACTACACTATTTTCTTCACCCAAATCAATCACCAACTTAAGCATTGGAATGCTAATGCCGGGAACTTCTTCTCTAGCCTTGCACTAACACTCTCTGTGTTGTAGGACAGCACAGGGTCTTCATTCAGTCAATAGTAGGGTCACGCCCCCAACTCACCGCCTTCACCGATTTCTGACAAATCATATTTGACGTCGTCTATGGGAATCTCACCTGCATCCGAGACATGAAGATGGATGACGCTGGACGGCTCACTACAGTGACACTAATCCTAGAAGAGTTGGAAATGCTAATAAACGCTTGAGTTGCAAAGATGGTTCAACAACAATAGTAAGCAGCAGCCGAGTGCCGAACGTTGAACGACTTGGACATATCCTCTATGGGCCAATACAATGAGCATGGGACCCAAGTGGAGGGTCCCACAGGGCAACAGCCGACGGACACTTTCCATCAAGCACCCGTCCCACCAACTGTCTTGTTACCGGTGCCCAATGCACTGATCTCATACCACAGAGCATTATTTAGGACACCTTCAGAAGAGCATGTCCGGTGGAAAGGATACAAGGATCGTCCTCTGAGAGCGTGCCCGCCTGGGATGTTCATAAGGGCAAAGTACCTCGAACCAATGATTCTCTTTAGCGGGTAAACATGCAATTTTCCTAAGAAATCCTTGATGACCAGTTGCTAGCTCATTTTTTACCTTTGTCAATTGAAAAATATGGAGGAACAACTGATCTTGAGGATCATTTGCTCAAGTTTGACAATATAGCCACAATCCACCAGTACACCGATGAAGTCAAATGCTGAGTGTTTCTCATTACTTTATCTGGTTCAGCGTAGAGATGATTCAAACGATTGTCGGCTGGATCCATTTGTAGTTTTAAGGATTTTCGAGCAGCATTCCTCTAACACTTCGCTAGCAGCCGTCGTTACCAAAAAATGAGTGTAAATTTATTCTCGCTCAAGCAAGGGTCTAAGGAGGCACTACGGGCCTACATCAAGAGATTCAACTAGGTAGCTATGGACGTCCTGTTGGCCTCTTAAAAAATTTTGATAAGTGTCTTTTTGTAAGGACTTACAAATAATGATTTCTTCCAATTTCTCGTCAAGAAACCTCTGAGGGATTTTGATCATCTGCTCGGACGGGCTACAAAATACATTAATGTTAAGGAAGCCCAGTCAGCTCAGAAGAAAGAAGTGATCCCCAAAACTGCTACAGTTCATGAGCGCTAATTAGCCAACAGTAATATGCTCTCCAAAGGGCCCTGAGAGGGTCCATAACAACAACATCAGGAGTCTCGACTACATGTGGTCCAACATATAGAAGCTGAGCAGACAAGATTCCCTGAGCCCCGACAGTAAACCCCGATGTTTCGCTCTTACCATTGCTCGGTGACTCACAACATAAAGGACTACTACTATTTTAGTCCAGTGCCTCATTGACCGGCCCCTCAAGGATACCGTCGACGATCTCCTTCTCCAATCCACCAACATCATCACCGACCGAGCGGGCACCAAGGTCAAGGCAACATGTCGGGAGAGCAAACCCCGCAACAACCCTAGTAGAAAGACAATCAAAGGCCCGCTCGGGCATCGGTTGAGCAACCAACAGGCTGGTCGGACTGGGAGGAAGAAAATCATGATAACGCCACCCAGGGCAACATTGGCATGATAGCAAGTAACCCGGCCGATAGTGGCTCCAACCGCACCAAGAAATCACACACATGGAGATTAGAGATCCATACGGTCGGGTGTAGCAAGGACCAGAAATTAGTTTCCGTCATCGAGATTTAGAGGGAGTGGAAATCCCTTATGACAATGTCTTAATTATTAAGGCTATAATTGATAATTACAATATTTACCGAACCTTTGTTGACACAGCTAGTTCGATCAACATAATATTCAAGAAGACATTTGATTAGCTTTAAATAGAAAAAAGTGAACTCCAGCCCACGACGACTCCATTATACGGTTTCATTAGCAATGAGGTGCTGTCGATCGGCCAAGTTCGGTTGGCAATATCTCTTGGGGAGGAGTCGCTCATGAGGACTCGTCGTACGAATTTCATCATGGTGGATGCACCTTCGGCCTACAACATGATACTCGATCGGTCGGTGCTAAATGAATTCTGAGTCGTCGTCTCTATGTTCTGCCAAAAGATCAAATTTCCTATGGACTACTCGGTCGGTGAGATTAAGGGTGATCAGCTTGTGGCACGTAGATGCTACTTGGAGGTTGTAAGAGTCGAGTCTCGAACTGCTTGGAAGGCTCAATGACTGGAGGTCAATGCAATTCAGGAGGCACCTCCCACTTTGGTTTATGAAGAAAAAGAGGAGGTATAAGTTCACCCTAGCCGACCGAGACCACTACATTCATTACGACCGATATGAGCTTGGAGAAGAAAGCTGATCTGGTTGTTTGCTTAAAACAAAATCATGATATGCTTGCATGGGCAACGCATGACCTCCCAGGTGTCTCTCCATTAATAATGTAATATGAGTTGCATGTAGGACCAACCACTTGACCGGTGAAACAAAAGAAAAGCGATTTTAGCTCGGAGTAAATTCAGATTATTCTAGTAGAGGTTGAGAAGCTGCTCGAGGTAGGACACATCTGAAAAGTACAGTTCTCAAACCAGGAAACAAGTGGCGGGTCTGAGTTGATTTTAGAGATCTGAATAAAGCATGCCCAAAAGATTATTATCTTTACCATGCATCGACTAGGTGGTGTATTCTACAATTAGATGTGAGTTGATATGTATGCTGGACATATATCAAGAATACCACCAAGTCCCACTTGCCATGGATGATCAAGAAAAAATCAACTTCATCACGACAGATGGAACCTATTATTACAATGTTATACCGTTCGGCTTGAAGAATGTCAGGATAACATATCAAAGACTTATAAACATGGTGTTCCAGTGATAGATCGATAGAAATATAGAGGTGCCAATGATATACTGATAAAATCCCTCCGAGTTGTTGATCTATGTGCAGATATCGAAGAGACATGTCGAATCTTGAGGAAGTATGGAGTCAAGCTCAACCCCAACAAATGCTTGTTTGGGGCCAGAAGCAAACACTTCCTTAGCTACATAGTGATCGAGCGGGGGATTGAAGCTAACCCCAGCAAGGTGAAAGCACTCCAAGACATGCCCTCACCATATAACTTGAAGGAAACTCAACGTTTGACCAGGTGAATTATAGCCCTGTCAAAATTTATCTCAAAATCGTTTGATCAGAGCCTTCCATTCCTCAGGATTCTATACTAAGCCACCAAATTTCAATGGAGCGCCGAGTGTGACAAGACATTGGAGGAACTCAATAGTTATCTCTCTTCTTTACCTGCACTAGAGAAGTTTATCACCGGTTAGCCACTCTAGATATACTTGTCTTCTACCGAACGGGCTGTCGGAATGGCATTGGTGCGATAGGAGGACAATGAACAATAGCTAGTGTACTTTCTAAGTCATTTATTGAAAGATACTGAATGTCGCTACACCTGCCTCGAGAAGTTGGCATACTAGTTGGTCTTAGCCGCTTGGAGGTTGTGTTCTTATTTTCTCTTTCATCATATAATTGTTTTAACTAGGAGAGCATTAGGTTGAGTTCTCCTCAATCCCAAGGCATCCAGATGGCTAATTAAGTAGACCACGAAATTAAGTGAATTTGATATACGGTACCAACCTAGATCAGCCATCAAAGTGCAATCCTTAGCCAATATTGTGATAAAAATACAAAATCCCGAGCCAAAAGAAACTTGGAAAGTCTATATATATGGGTGGATCATCCACTCGACAGGATAGTGGAGTGTGGATACTTTGATATTACCACGTGAAGACAGGATGTAACTGTCCATCTAGTGAACTATTGGGCCACTAATAATGAAGCAGAATATGAAGTTCTGATCGTCGATCTGCAGGCAGCTAAGCATGTGGGAGCTACTCAAGTTTTCATCTATTTTGATTCACAGCTGGCCAACTCTCAAGCAACTTTAAGATAAATAATACAAGGTTGAAATTATATGTTGAGGCATTTTATAGGTTAAAGTCAGGGTTCCAAGAAGTAACTGTGTAGAAGATCCCTAGGGCGGACAACCAATACGTGGATAAGTTGGCTAAGCTAGCTAGTTCTTTAAGCCCATTGGCATTGGACAAGTCGGACGAGCAGGTATTATTGGTGGCTCATATTGAAAGAATGATTTAAATAGAAGTGCAAAATGATTGGAGGACACCCTTGATAGAATCCTCTAATCAAGAAATGCACCCATAGATCGGGAACAAGCTCGGTTGATAAAAAAGAGAGTCGGTCGATTTACGCTTATAGGGGATCATTTATATAAGAGAGCCTTTTCTCGGCCATTTCTTAAATGTGTCAGGTCGGAGGACATCCAATACATTTACAGGAAGTACACTAAGCTTCATGTGGCAATCATCTGGGCAGCTATTCGTTGGCCCAAAAGATCGTATTGGCTGGATATTTTTGGCTCACCCTGCAAGAAAACGTAGCTCAAACAATGACTACTTGTCTATCATGCCAGAGATACCAAAACATACCGCACCAACCTACTGAAGAATTGAAGACATCAATTGTCTCTTGCCCGTTCGGCTAGTGAGACAACCTACGGAGCTGTATTAGTTTATTTTACATTTTATTCGATCTAGATTATATGTGCATTCCTTCGTGGAATATAGGATCGATAAATGTAATTTTTTATTTCTTATTGTTGCGGCTTGCTATACGTAGTGCTACCTTGAGGACCGGAGGCGTGGCGAAGAAAGAAGCAAGATAGACGCGATGACATAGACCCTAGGGCCGGCGGCTAGATTTTCTCCTCCTCAACTGGCTAGGGTTGGTGGTGGCTAGGGTTGGTGGCATATGGAGAACAATGATGGATGAGGCCATAATAGTTAAAAATTTATTTTCATATTTATTGCCTTTATATGCTGTGTTTGTGTGCTTGTGTGCATGTGTGATGTGTGTACATGTTAAAATTCCTCGATTTTAAATAATTAAGTGGGAGAGGAATTATTTAAATAAATTCCACAGTCTCCATTACTGGTTTGTAAGTGATGCATACAAACTTGCGCATTGGCTTTAAGTGCCTTCCTCTATATCGGATGAGCTTGTTTGCGGATCACTAGAACAAACTTCCTCTATGAATGATTATAGGAAATTATTTAGGTTTGTGTGATCTTCTCCATCTGAAGGGGCACAATTCTAATTAATGGACTAAGTATCAAGTAATGGTATACGCTTAGGCGCATTTAATAGTATCCTCCCCATCGGAGTCACTGCTATTATTTGTGTGACCGAAGACAACCCAACTATTAATTTTATTTGTCATAAAGTTAGGTTGACAAGATAATAAAATTAATGGGTAAAACCTCCTCTTACAAATGTTTGAATTAGTATACATCCATACTATCGTAGCATATGAAATTCACGGTGTTTTGAGATGCTGGTGAATTTAAATTATATTGTTCGAGAAATCAATATTATTTTAAATTCTAAAGTTTTGACCAAATATTTTATTTTGTCATTCTCAAGATTTCAAAATGACTTTCAATCCTCTTGCTGTTATTTTAAAAGAAAACAAACTTACCGGTCCCAATTATTTTGATAGGAATAAAACATTAATTTTGAGAAATTGTCTTTACATACCATGTTTTAGAAAGAACTTGATTTCAGTTTCTAAATTATTTATGGATGGATATTCTATTTCTTTTGATGACAAAGTAGTTGTCAAGAAAAATAAGGAGGTTATCTGTTCTGGTACGTTGGTTGACAATTTGTACACTCTTAATCTGATAACTCCCACGATGCAACAAATGGAAATTAATAACACATCTTCTAATTCTAATAAGAGAAAGCAGCCTTAAAAAATGAACTAAACATATCTTTGGCATCTAAGGCTAGGTCATATTAATTTGAGTAGGATTCAAAGGTTAATAGTCGATGGACCTTTGGGTTCATTGGTGGTGGAAAACTTTCCAACCTACGAATCTTGATTGGAAGGAAAAATGACTAAGAGACCTTTTAAGGCACAGGGGTATAGAGCCAAAGAAGTGTTGGAATTGGTTCATTCTGATTTGTGTGGACCTATGACTATCCCGGCGAGAGGTGGTTTTGAATATGTTGTCCCTTTTATAGACGACTATTTGAGATATGGGTACATTTACTTGATGCATCACAAGTTTGAATGCTTTGATAAGTTCAAAGAGTACAAGGCTGATGTAGAGAAACGTCATGGTAAAAGTATCAAGACACTATGATCAGATCGTGGTGGATAGTGTTGGAATGTATACTAAAAGCCTAGCTTTTGTATAAACATTTACTTAGAAATAAGAATCATATTGGTCAATATCTACATTTATATGCTAAATGTAGTTGTTCAATTAATTTATATTGTAGATAACATAGTGTGTAGTGTCACACACAGAAGATTATGTTATCGGTTCTTTATGAATTATAAACAGTAGCTCACGACTAAGATGGAAAGGAACAAACTGTTGGAATAGTCGTAGTGTAATTAGATATTAGTTTATATTGACTAATAAATTACACTAGTACACTCTAAGTGTATTGAGTAGGACCATTTAAGGTAAGTTCTTTTTATACTGATTTAATAAAAGAATAAGACTTTAGTTATTATGGAAGTGTGTGCTCTTAATCCTAATATAATAACAAGCACATATATTTAGTATTTATTTCTTTGACTTATCAAAGGGTAAGATTTAGCTCGATAAATCAATAGGCACGATAAGTTGGGAAATGATATTACTTATAGTATGTGTTGTTGATTATAGAAGGAAACTGTGTCCTAGTAATCTAGGTTGATAATGTCCCCAAAAAGAGCTAATAAGGATTGTCATGTTAAACCCTGCAGGTGGACTTAGTCCAACATGACGATAAGGTTGAGTGATACTACTCTTAGAATAAGATATTAATTAAAGAGAGTTGTCAGTAACTAAATTTAATTAGTGGACATTCGACATCTTAAACACAAGGAGACTAACACACTCATAATAAGAAGGAGCCCAAAACGTAATTTGGGATTGGTGCGGTAGTTTAATAATAATTCTTTAGTGGTATGAATTATTATTGATGAAATTAAGTTGGGTGTTTGGGGCGAACACGGGAAACTTAATTTCATCAGGAGACCAAAACCAATTTCTCCTCTCGATCCCTATCGTAGTCTCTTATTTATAAAGTATTATACCCACCTATATCCACATTTATACCCATCCTAAGGTGGCCGGCCAAGCCTTGCTTGGAGCCCAATCAAGGGGTCGACCAAGTTAATCCTTGGATGAACCAAGTGGTGGCCGGCCCTAGCTTGAGTCCAAGCTTAGGTGGCCGGCCACATCATATTAAAAGGATTTTATTTTTTAAAATTTTCTTATGTGGATTCCATAGTTTTAAAAGAGAGTTTAAAATTTAAATCTTTCCTTTTTATAGCTTTCTACAAAAGATTAAGAAAAGATATGATATCTTTCCTTATTTGTATATTGAAAGGAAGATTTTAATTTTGAGAAAACTTTCCTTTTTTGTAACCATGTTCATGATTTAAAAGAGAGTTTTAAAATTATAAATTTTTCCTTTTATAAGTTACAAAGGATTAAGAAAAGATTTGATATCTTTCATTATTTGTAGATTGAAAGGAGATTTTAATTTTAAAGATAACTTTCCTTTTTGAAAATCATCCACATGTTTAAAAGAAAGATTTTAATTTATAAAATTTCCTTTTATAACCAACCATGAAGGGAAAAATTATTAGAGAAATTTTTATTAAAATTTCCAGAAACAAATTAGGAAGTTTTAATTCTTGTGTTGTTAAAACTTTCCTTGTTTGGAGCTTTAAGGTGGCCGGCCATATGATTTAAGAAAAGGAATTTGATTTTAATTAATTAAATTTTCCTTTTCATGGCAAAAAAATTAAGGTTTTATTTAAATTTTCCTTATTTGCCAAGACCAACGATTATAAAAGAGAGGGTAGGGGTGTCTTCATAGCTAACAAATCTATTCTATTTTCCTCCCTCTCTTCCTTGGTGGTGGTCGACCCTTGCTTCTTGCTCTTCTCCTTTTCTCTTCCTCCTTTGTGGCCGGCGGCATCAACACAAGAGGAGTCCTTGGTGGCCGGTTCTAGCTAGGAGAAGAAGGAGAGAAAGGAGGCTTTGTTTCTAGCATCCCTTGGAGCTTGGTGGTGGTGGCCGAACCTCACATTTCTTGGAGTTTTTGTGGTGGCCGAAACTAGCTTGGAGAAGAAGGAGCTTGGGTGGTTCTCGTCTCGGTAGATAATCGCCCACACGAGGTCCGAGATAAGAAGAGGAATACGGCAGAAGATGAAGAGGTCGTTGCATACAAAGAAAGGTATAACTAGTAATTATTTTCCGCATCATGCTAGTTTTTCTTTGTATGAATTCCAAACACAAGAGGCATATGATTCTAGATTTTCGGATTAGATATTTGAAGTTGTGTTTTTTTTATTTTTTCGATCTTGTGACTCGATTGTTCTTTTTGGTTAAACCTAATGTTATTTTAGGAAATTAAATATTGAATTTCATTAAGAGGCTTTGTTGAGGTAGTGGTGGATGCTCCCATACCCAAGAAGGCATGGCCTCACCATGTTTGACTTGGGAGCCAATTTTTGAAATAAATATTTAATTGAATTTATAACATAGGTGGATTTGGATCAATAATGTTAAGTATCGTTTGCGATCCAAATCTAAATCATTAAGAACAGATAAGTTAAATTTGGAATCAATAATGTTAAGTTCCGTTTGCGATTCCTAATTTAATTTCTAAAGAATACAATAGGTTGTTTAGGAAATGTTCAACACTTGTACAAAATTTTTGTACAGTGGAACCAGTATGATCTTCCTAGGACCAACTAATAATTGGTATCAGAGCTAGGGTTTGCCTTTGTGTGTTTGGTTTTCAATTTAATTATGCACATGTCATATATAATTTAGGCAGGATAATAGTAGGATATACTAACTCTGTGGTTGCAGGCTCCAACTATTATGGCTTATGGTTATTGTGTGTGATTGGACCCTTGGACATGTCAAGGGCATTTTATTGTGTGTGCATGATTGTATTTAACTAATACAGCAAGAGCTGTATTATCCCTAGGATTTTACATTTATGTTCGATCTAAACTTGATGTACATTCTCTTGTGGAATATAGGATCGATGTATGTAAAATTTTATTTTTTCTGTCGCGGATCGTATCCTTGCGAGGCGTGGTGCTATTGGAGGACCAGAGGCGCAGCAGAAAAGGAAGCTTGATGGACCCGACTGCATGAACCCTAGGGCTGGCAGCACGCGAAGGATAGTGATGGAAAAGGTCATAATAGTTGAAAAATTAATTTTCATATTTATTGCTTTTATTTACTGTGATGTGTGTGATGAGTGCTTGCTAGGTTAAAATTCCTCACCTTAAATAACTAAGTGGGAGAAGGATTTTTAAATAAATTCCACGGTCTCCATTACTGGTTTGTAAGTGATGCAAACAAACTTGCACGTTAGCTCTGAGTACCTTCCTCCATATCGGATGAGTTTGTTTGTGGATCACTAGATCAAACTTCCATTTTGGATGACTATAGAAAATTAATTAGGAGCATGTGATCTTCCCCATCGGAAGGGGCACAATCTTAATTAATGGACTAAGTGTCAAGTAATGGTATACACTTAGACACATCTAATAGTATCCTCCCCATCGGAGTCACTGTTATTATTTGTGTGACCGAAGGAAAACCAACTGTTAATTTGTCATAAAGATAGGTTGACAAGATAATAAAATTAAAACCCCCTCTTACAAATGTTTGGATTTGTATACGTCCACACTATCGTGGCATGCAAAATTCACGGTGTTTGAGGTAATTTTATTTGTCATAAAGATAGGTTGACAAGATTATTAATTGATAAAACCCTCCTCTTACAAATGTTTGATTTTGTATACATCAACACTATCGTGGCATGCAAAATTCACGATGTTTGAGGTGTTGGTGAATTTAAATGATATTGTTTTGAGGAATCAATATTATTTTAAATTCAAAGTTTTGACCAAATATTTGATCAGAGATAGACCAACTATTAATTTTATTTGTCATAAAGTTAGGTTGACAAGATAATAAAATTAATTGATAAAATCTCCTCTTTGATTTTGTATACGTCCACACTATCGTGACATACAAAATTCACGGGGATTTTAAGGTGTTGGTCTTGACCAAATATTTTTGTGATTCTTAGGATTTCAAATGTTTGTCAATCCCCTAGTTGTTATACTATAGAATAGACTTAGTAGTCCAAATTAAGATTAGAAATAAGACTTGGACATTAAGATGGACTGTCCTTTCAGAACTAAGAACAATATAGGTGTATTTTATTCATTAGTTGTTGAAACATGTTTAGTGATGTTATCTACCGGTACCTGGTGTGTAGATATGGGAGCCACTAATCATGTCTGCAATTCATTGCAAGGTTCCAGGAAACCTGACAACTATATGAAAGGGAAAACACCGTCTACATGGACACTACTGCAAAAGTAGCAGCTGTTGCAGCGGGAGATGTTTATCTTCTGATAGGAATAAAATATGGATTTTAAGAAATTGTCTTTACGTACCAAGTTTAGAAAGAACTAGTTTTCAGTTTCCAAACTATTCAAAGAACTTGATATTCTGCCTCTTTTAATAACAAAGTTGTTATCAAGAAAAAGAGGGAAGTTATCTGTTCTGGTACGTTGGTTGATAATTTGTATACTCTAAATCCAATAACTCACACGATGCAATAAATGGAAATTAATAACACATCTTCTAACTCTAATAAGAGAAATCAAATTTCGGAAATGAACCAATCATATCTTTGGCATCTAAGGCTAGATTATATTAACTTGAGTAGAATTCAAAGGATAATAACCGATGAACTTTTGGGTTCATTGGTAGTGGAAATCTTTCCAACCTGCGAGTCTTACTTGGAAGGAAAAATAACCAAGAAGCTTTTTAAGTCTAAGGGGTATAGAGGCAAAGACGTGTTGGAATTGGTTCATTCTGATTTGTGAGAACCTATGACTATCCAAGCAAGAGGTGGTTTCGAATATTTCGTCTCTTTTATAGACGACTATTCGAGATACGGGTATATTTACTTGATGCGCCACAAGTCTAAATGCTTTGATAAGTTCAAAGAGTACAGGGCCAATGCGGAGAAACGCCAAGGTAAAAGTATCAAGACACTGCGGTGAGATTGTAGTGGCAAGTGCCTCTTAGGAGAGTTTAGGAGACACTTATCAGAAGTCGGAATTAAATCCTAACTGACTGCACCTGGTACACCCCAACAGAATGGTGTGGCAGAAAGAAGGTATAGGACTCTGATAGAAATAATTAGATCGATGATGAGTTATTACCAAAATCATTTTGAGGATATACTCTGGAAACGGAAGTGAACATAGTACCTTCTAAATCAGAACCCTCTACTCCCATAGAATTGTAAAATGGGCGTAAGCCTAGTCTAAAGCGGATTTAGGGTAGTCCAACACATGTGCTGAAGGGAGACACTGATAAGTTGGAATTAAGAACAAGAGTTCACTTGTTTATGGATTATCCTAGAGAAACGAAAGGAGGTTTTTAGTCCTAAAAATCAGAAGGTCATTGTTAGCACCAATGCCCGATTTTTAGAAAAGGACTATGTAATAAACCACATGCCCATAAGTAAATTTGTTCTTAAGGAAATAATAAAAAAAACGTCTAATCTAGTACCAACTGTACAAGATGAGATATCACAAGAAACTGCAACACGTATCACAAATGATACATAATTGGACAAAGTGTCTCGTCGTAGTGGGAGGGTTGTTAGGCAACCTAAAAGATTCATGTTTTGGGAGAGTTTTTGGACTTGATCCCTGGTAAACATGAACCTGATTCCCGGACATATGATGAAGCACTCCAAGATAAAAATACAGCATCTTGGCAAAGAGCAATGAATACTGAGCTTATAGAACCACCAAATGGTGTAAAAGCCATTGGGTGAAAATAAGTCTACAATAGAAAAAGAGGGGCAAACAGGAAGGTGGAAACTTTCAAAGCAAGGCTTGTTGAAAAAGGGAAACCTTTTACCAGTAGCCATGCTTAAGTCTATCCGGATTCTTGTATCTATTGATTATGAGATTTGGCAAGTGGATGTCAAGACAACTTTCCTTAATGGAAGTCTTGAAGAAAGCATTCATATAAAGCAATCAGAGGAGTTCATTGCAAAGGGCAAAGAACATCTAGTATGTAAGCTCAATCAGTCTATTTATGGACTGAAGCAAATCTTCAAGGTCTTGGAACATCCGGTTTAATAAAGTAATCCAGACCTATGGATTTATTCAGTATCCAGATGAGTTTTATGTATACAAGAAGTGTGATGGAAACGTGGTGGTATTTCTTGTACTATACGTAGATGACATTTTTGGTAGTTGAAAATAATATCAAAGTGTTGTCGGAAGTAATTGTATGGTTGTCCAAACAATTTGATATGAAGGACTTAGGAGAGTGCGCACATATTCTCGAGATCAAAGGGATCACAAGAAAAGAATGTTGTGTTTATCCCGAGCTTCATACTATCCTAGCTCGTTTAAGCATGCAAGACTCCATGAAAGGTTTTTCTACCTTTTGTGCATGGAGAATCTTTATCTAAAGAGATGTCTCCGAAGACATCAAAATAGATAGAGGGCATGAAGGTAGTTCCTTATGCTTCGGCTATCGGAAGCCTAATGTATGTAATGTTGTGTACGAGACTGGATATTTGTTTTTCCCAGGGCATAGTTAGCAGATATCGAAGTAACCCAGGACCGGGACACTAGACTGCCATAAAGCATATATCTTAGAGGGACTAGAAATTATATGCTAGTTTATAAAGCAGATAATTTGATCCCTGTGGGTTACACGGATTTTGACTTCCAATCAGATAGGGACAATAGTAAATTGACCTCAGGGTTTTGTATTTACTTTAGGAGATGAAGCCATAACAATGGAGGAGTATTAAGCATAGGTGCTTTTCCGGACTCTACCATAGAAGCTGAGTATGTGGCAGCCTCTGAGGCGGCCATAGAAGTTATATGGCTCAGAAACTCAATGATGAACTTAGATGTGATTCCTGGTTTGCCCAAAATTATTTGGTGCAGTAGCAAACTCGAAGGAACCATGAGCCCATAAGGCAAATAAACACAATAGAGCACAAGTACCACCCAATACGAGACATCGTATAACGAGGAGAAATTGTTGCCGCCTAGATTGCATCAGGTGATAACCTAGGAGATCCTTCACTAAGGCCCTTAAGGCAAGAGCTTTTGATGGGCATGTTGAAAGAATGAGAATCAGATGTATGGCAGGATATATGGCAGCATAATCTTTTAGTATAAGTGGGAGATTGTTGGAATGTATACTAAAAGCCTAGCTTTTTATATAAATATTTACTTAGAAATAAGAATCATATTGGTCAATATCTACATTTATATGCTAAATGTAGTTGTTCAATTATTTTATATTGTAGATAACATAGTGTGTGGTGTCACACACAGAAGATTATGTTATCGGTTCTTTATGAATTATAAACAATAGTTCACGACTAAGATGGAAAGGAACAAACTGTTGGAATAGTCGTAGTGTAATTAGGTATTAGTTTATCTTGACTAATAAATTACACTAGTACACTCTAAGTGTATTCAGTAGGATCATTTAAGGTAAGTTCTTTTTATACTGACTTAATAAAAGAACAAGACCTTAGTTATTATGGAAGTGTGTGCTCTTAATCCTAATATAATAACAAGCACATATATTTAGTATTTATTTCTTTGACTTATCAAAGAGTAAGATTTAGCTCGATAAATCAATAGGTCCGATAAGTTGGGAAATGATATTACTTATATTGTGTGTTGTTGATTATAGAAGGAAATTGTGTCCTAGTAATCTAGGTTGATAATGTCCCCAAGAGGAGCTCATAAGGATTGTCATGTTAAACCCTGTAGGTGGACTTAGTCCGACATGACGATAAGGTTGAGTGGTACTACTCTTGGACTAAGATATTAATTAAAGAGAGTTGTCAGTAACTCATTTAATTAGTGGGCATTCGACATCTTAAACACAGGGAGACTAACACACTCATAATAAGAAGGAACCCAAAATATAATTTGGGATTGGTGCGGTAGTTCAATAATAATTCTTTGGTGGTATGAATTATTATTGATGAAATTAAGTTGGGTGTTCAGGACGAACACGGGAAGCTTAATTTCATCGGAAGACCAAAACCAATTTCTCCTCTCGGTCCCTATCGTAGCCTCTTATTTATAAAGTATTATACCCACCTATACCCATCCTAAGGTGGTCGGCCAAGCCTTACTTGGAGCCCAAGCAAGGGGCCAACCAAGTTAATCCTTGGATGAACCAAGTGGTGGCCAACCCTAGCTTGAGCCCAAGCTTAGGTGGCCGGCCACATCATATTAAAAGGATTTTATTTTTAAAATTTTTCTTATGTGGATTTTATGGTTTTAAAAAAAACGTTTAAAATTTAAATCTTTCCTTTTTATAGCTTTCTACAAAAGATTAAGAAAAGATATGATATCTTTCCTTATTTGTAGATTGAAAGGAAGATTTAAATTTTGAGAAAACTTTCCTTTTTTGTAACCATGTTCATGATTTAAAAGAGAGTTTTAAAATTATAAATTTTTCCTTTTATAAGTTTCTACAAAGGATTAAGAAAAGATTTGATATCTTTCATTATTTGTAGATTGAAAGGAGATTTTAATTTTAAAGATAACTTTCCTTTTTGGAAATCATCCACATGTTTAAAAGAAAGATTTTAATTTATAAAATTTTCTTTTATAACCAACCATGAAGGAAAAAATTATTAGAGAAATTTTTATTAAAATTTCCAGAAACAAATTAGGAAGTTTTAATTCTTGTGTTGTTAAAACTTTCCTTGTTTGGAGCTTTAAGGTGGCCGACCATATGATTTAAGAAAAGGAATTTGATTTTAATTAATTAAACTTTCCTTTTCATGGCAAAGAAATTAAGGAAGGTTTTATTTAAATTTTCCTTATTTGCCAAGACCAACCACTACAAGAAAAAAGCTAAACAACAACGCTTTTTTGGCGTTGTCGTATGTACTTAAAAAGTGATGTTGTAGATGGTGTTGTAGAAAGTCATATCAAAGACAACGCTTTAAAAGCGTTGTGGTTGGTCACAAAGACAACGCTTTTTAAGCGTTGTCTTTTCGTTCTTAAAAAGCGTTGTTATAGATGCTGTTGTAAAAATGCACATATCAAAGACAACGCTTTAAAAGCGTTGTGGTTGGTCACAAAGACAACACTTTTTAAGCGTTGTCTATTCGTTCTTAAAAAGCGTTGTTAAAGATGCTGTTGTAAAAATGCACATATCAAAGACAACGCTTTAAAAGCGTTGTGGTTGGTCTCAAAGACATTGTTTTTTAAGCGTTGTCTTTTATTACTTAAAAACGTTGTCTTTTAATTTAAAAAATAGTGTTTTTTAAGCGTTGTCCAAATAGTCAAAATTATAAAAATACTCAAAATTTACATATAATTGAATATCCACAACCACAATCATTTTTATAATAAGACTATTTAACAAATAAATAAAACTTTATATTATACAAACAAAATGTATACATATTGATCCACAAATTAAATTTGTATCATACAAGTTATCCTTAACTTCATGACAATAATTTTTCAAACACACAAGTTTTACAAAACCTCATCATTGACTAACCGCTGTTGTTGGTGTCCATCGCATGGAATTGCTTCTTTAAGTCCAGCAATCTCTTCTTCTGAAAGGCTTTCAGCTATCACTCTTAGAGCCATCTTCTTCAACTTGTCATCAGCACACCTGGGGTTGTAGGCAATCAAGAAATTTTGTATGAAAACTTTCATACATGTAAATCTCGTACTAAATAATATGTCAATGTTATATATACATGTAATTCATACCGTAAGTGTGTTTATATCGTAACTGACAAGTTTTCTTTATATATTGAACAAAATCAATAGGACAAAAAATCCAATTCCTTGAACAAAAGACCCTTCAACCTGCAGAAACACTCAGATATAAGTATATGAACATACGGCTGATTGTGATTTAGGATTATAAAATCAATAGGACAGATGAAAAAAAAAACCTGTCCTAGATCCACGGCAGGACTCAAGCTCTGTCCGCAGTCATATGTAAGGTCTGCTCTCAATATCGTAGTAGCTCCAGTGAGAACATCAATTTCTACCTAGAATGCACACAATTTTCAAAATCAAGAAAACAGACTAGCAATGTGATTACAAGCCAATCATATGAATGATCTACAAAGGAGGTTACCTCGCTTATAGCAGCCCCATAATTTAGATATGATGAAGTATCGTCAGCAACCCAAACTGTACTCGCTGATAAGTTCACATATTGCAAATTTGCCTGTATATTGTAAGGTAACTAGTTCATAATGGATGAAAGGAAGTAACTGCTTTGATTTCCAAAATATAAAAAAGCCCAGGAAATCCCTAAAAGTGAATGCATATAAGCTATCCTGTCCTTCACTTGCATAAGCTAGCTAACACATACAGACTACAGAAATAAGCTTAGCTTCTTGCCAATAAATAAACAGTAGTACATTTGATTAATGACGTAATTACACACCTGGGTAATAAGGGTGTCCCATGAAATTGATCCCATTTGCTCTTCCAAACTTTGCTTAAGAGGCTTTAATCTGCTGACTAGAATAGAGCATGCTAGACGAACTGCTTCGCAGCTTGCTTCAGATTTGGTGCTTCCAGCAGTTAAACCTCCCTGAACCAAACTCAGAGTATCTGCTTGAATGATTCTAACCCTATCCAAAAGATATTTTTTCTCTTCATCCCATAGCTGTTCAAGACCGA
Organism: Zingiber officinale; assembly: GCF_018446385.1. NCBI lineage: Eukaryota > Viridiplantae > Streptophyta > Magnoliopsida > Zingiberales > Zingiberaceae > Zingiber > Zingiber officinale. The sequence goes on from NC_056003.1 coordinate 43,496,781, forward strand.
ATGCAGCCATTTGCTTCACCTTTGTCCACAGTCCCTGGCCTATTTCAATTCCTCCGACTTCAACAACAATTGAACCATCATTTAGAATGGATACTTTCCCTGGTGTTGGCATTGGTTCCACTTCATATACAATTGGTACCCAAGAAATCCCTCGTTTTTTCCATTTGTTGCAACTATTGAAATGCAATACCATTTCAAGACGATTGAAGTAGCTTGCAGATGTAAACAACTCATCAACTATAGCAGGTAAAGTATATTCCGGAGCTTCTCCACTGCTACTTCCATAAAAAAACTTCAGGCTTTCATATGTATGCAAATTTCTTTTTCTCACAACATCGACATTCAAGGACAGGAAAGATGCTACACGCTCAATAATAGCTTCAGCAATGTAAGATCCCTGTACCTGCCCTGGTGCTCGCATCGATGATTTACTTGTAAGATTCATCTTGCATAGTTTAATATCAAAAGCGAGAGCACCCCAGTTGTATTTTTTTAGACAAGTTATAATGGCATGTGAAATAAGTGGACTATAATCCTCTGATATGCCTGCATTTACCAACAAATTCAAGTACAAGGCCGTAATCTTTCCATCGGATTTAAAACCCACAGAATAGGTTATTTTCATTGGATGCCTTCCTCCTACCATTACCATATCCGTGCTACGATCAAGGTACATCTTTATTGGATGACGCAACTTAAAGGCTGTGAGAGCACATGCTGTTGCAATCTGTGAGCATCAGGGAAAAACCATAGTCTAACGGTTTATTAGCTAAATCATAAACATTCCAAAGCCAGAGAGGGAGAGATAGAGAATGACATCACACATTATTATTTTGTCTAAAATGTAGCAAAATGATATGATTGAACGATTTTGAGATTTTGAGACATTTTGACTGGATGTACAATGGGCTAAAAATATAAATTACATCTATCAACAAGAAAAATCACAAGTAACTGCATTAAGGGATGACTTCTTTAAAAATTTTAACATGATTTACCAAACCAATATAAACTAATTCTTTTATTGAGCATAACTTCATTACATACTGCCAAGTTTGATATTTTTTATTTCATGTAAGAATTCCATAACTCAACTTTGTTTCAATAATAGAGAAAGTTAACTAAGGAACTGGTTAAGAAATCCAAACATTGGTAGCAAAAATAAATATTAAGAACATCATGAAACAAGTTCCTACCATTAATATTTTTCTAAGGGATCCCCTATAATGATGCTAGTTTATGTGCTATGCAAAGAGTTCTGTAATCTGTATTCTACACTTATTATGCACTTCATACCGTAAGTGTGTTTATATATTGATGTTTGACCTGTCTTTATTGGATTTTGCGGCCCCGGTCTTCTTGTAGCCAGGCACAATGTAATACTTGATGTTGACTCTACCTTTGCAGTTGTTTCGGCTTGAGGAGTGGCAAAGAATGGTGGAGTAGAGGATGGATTTCAGGTATTCATCCGTGCCATCGAGGAAATGACTCCAGTAGGTGACTAGCATGTTGACCAGGGCATGCTTGGAGAAGATGACTTGTTTTAGAAGCTTTTTAGATCAAAGATACGAAGTGCATTGTTATAAAACTAGATGCACGAACACTTGCTTATACGGTTCTTGAAATAAAATACATTCGTAACCGTCACTAGCCCAAGCTCAATAAGGAAAATTCACGGTAAATGTGCATAGTATACCTCAGATACTGCAGATGATAGGGAAGGCCAGAAGACAGTTTGACACAAATATTGAGATTGCCCAAGCCAATCCATGGTACTAATCCTGACAGCTCCTCCAAATCGCACTGACTTGATTGTGTCCACCCATCCTTGTTCATCAGCTTGGAACCTTTGAAATGAAAGCTGCATTGGGTACATGGAAAAAACAACAAAAAGGGAGGATAAATAATAGCCACCAACCTAATTGTTCACAAATATCTGTACAAGTTATTAAGGGTGTTCATAGAAGTTGATCCTTTAGCCGTGTCTGTTAGATGGTCAAATCTAGGCGCCAACTCAAAAATGTTGGCGTCCAAGTGTTAGTGTTCAACTACTTCTGATTTTCTTCATCTTTGAATTGTTAAATACATAGGGTATTTATAGGGAATACTCAAGATGTATCTAAATAAATACATGAACCAATATTAAATGACATACATTCATCATCCGAAGAGTCATTCATGAATCCTCCAATATTCATGCTCCAGATGACCATACATTAGATTATAAGTCCAATTAATTTGATTGCAAGGTTGTAAACAATCCTTGAGGGCTATTGATAGTGATTCCAGTACGTACTGGAAAATAATGGAACAAACCTATGAAACAGCTATCAAGGGATTCACTTCAACTTTCCTAAACTAAAGAAGAAACAGATGGATTACAAAAGAAAACAATTTGCACCATCAAACTGAAACTTATAATAAGCCTTAATAAATTAATGAAAAAAGAATTGTTTAGAAGTTCACTGAGAAACATATGAAAATAAAACAAATGAAATTGCAAAAAAAAATAAAAAACTAGTATCCAATTAACTTTTTTATACTTCAGATCAAAAGGTCAAATTTATATACTTTGGTTCATGTTCAAGCAAGAGGATAACAATCTCATCGATAGTTAGTATTTCCTTTTAATATAGAACACTAAAAAGAAGGAATATCAATGATGAAACAAACACGAAAATGCGAAGCCATCGAGGCAGCGAGCAATCTGCTTGAACAAGGTAATCATGCAACGTTGGAACTCGTCGTGAGCATCAAAGACCAAATATTACCAAATATTAAGATCACCGACAAACCAAATAATACCTTATTTTTAACAGCTATCTAGAGGATCCGGCTTTTGACTTGAAGTCTGGTTCAAAGAAGACAAATCAAATATACAAATACTAAGATGAAAGCATAATGAAGTAGTTAACTTTTTCTACTTTACCCGATTATAAGATCTACAGCTTCTTGCTCAGTATTTTGTTGCACGAGTAATTATTAGAAAACAAACCCAATAGTGGAACAAAAGCTAGATAAAGAAACTAGATAATTTACACTAACAGAAATAACATATAATACAGTGCTTTGTACTTGCATATTAATCCAGAAAACATCCTTTCACCTAAGTGACAATTTTTCCAAAACATCATCATTCACAAAACATCATCATTCACTAAAAATTTTCACAAGTTTTTAAACTTCAATGACAACTTTTCTTTGGGGTCAACTGCTCAAGGTCGATCTGGTAACTATGCACTGCATCAAAAAAATTGGCATTAACTATGATTCCATTACCAAAAAAAACCACCATTCCATGAACTTAAATCTAAATAGAATTATGGCAACTATCATTCCATACCTATTCATAAATATGATCTTGTATGCACTCCGCCAACTCGGACCGAACCTCATCAATTTGTTCACGAGAGTACCCTATTTTTGTGAACTGTGAGCATACACAATTTATGTTAATGGAAAAAATAATCAACACTGATCACTTTGCAATTTTAAATAGTTTATGTCAAATAATTTGAGATAAGCTAAATAATGTTACTATTGATTGCAGCGAATCTCTCTCAATAGTCTCAACTTCTTCAATAATTTCTCTCATAAATCGCATTACAAAAAAACCACATTGTTTCGCAGGAGAGGAGATTGAGGAGCCTATATATAGTAATTAGAGTCAAATTGTTAATGAAAATTATACACATTACAATATATGTTAAACAAAAGTACACATACCTTAACTACTTCCCACTTAACATTTTTCCTACCTTTCCTTCCCTTGGTTGAATTAAACAATTTTAAGGCCCTTCATACGTTAAGAATATTTGTTAAATAAGATTTTTATTATAATAAATATTTACTAAAAGAAATCTGAACTCACATTTCCATTACGTATTTTGAATCATCATCGCGAATGCGGCAACTTAGGGAATCCAACAGGTAAATAGCATCCTTGTAAGGTTCAATGACACTAAGATTCCAATGGAAATTAACTAGGCAAATACATAGGATTATACCGATTACGATCCAATGTATGAAGGGCCAAAATTGCATTGATTCCAATGCAGCAACCAAAATTGCATTGATATAGATTAATTAACCTTAATTGCAATTTTAATTTGCTACAAAAATTTGATTCAACAATCATCAGATCTTCACCTGGCTAGGCTACCAATATCTAATCCCATCGGATTTCATCCTAAAAAAATAGAACCATTACTTATCAACCGATATCGATTAAATCGGCTCATCTAATCTGCATCTACCTTAAAAGATATTCTAATTAATGAAAATATTTATGTATTAATTGCTAGTGATATCAGAACACCTGAGATTCTCAAGGACTTGATGAACAGGCCAGAGGTATAAATAATCATAGAATTATATCGTGGATTAAAAATGCCTTTTCTCTAATATCATACAGCTAACCAACTTCAATACATACTACCAAAGAAGCATAGGACTTTCATTCAATTATGTATAATCAAACAAATTTCCTTTAAAATTTTATAAGTTAAAAATGGATGTTATGCATTTGCAATAGCAATCAGAGAAATCCGTGTTAAAATTTCACTCTCAATATTAATTGATAAAAAAAATGCTGCATTTAACATCACTAAGTATATTTAACCGCATATTAACTATGGAAACAAAATCCATAATTATTTTACCGGTATCAAGTAGTCCATTAGCTCTTATGGTACTAGAGTGTAGACCCTTGATACAAATATTTAGAAAAATCTCCACTAATTCAATTCTGGATGGTCCTATATGATGTACTTTTATAAGTAAACTAAGTTTCAAATAAAGAACAAACATCATAGGAACATAAATCACTAAACTAACAAGCATTACATGGAATTAAACTAAAGAAAATGTATCAACTAAAATCTATATAATGGAAGAGACATTTAATCAAACACTTGATGGGCATGAGTCAATGAAATCATAATGTGTACAAATTGAAACATAGGATGTGTACACTTGATGGGCTGAACGAGAATATTAAGATCCAAAGAAGCCGATTACGATGAGATCTTCATAATTAAACTTAAAAATTGATTTGCAGCTTGAATCATCAAGGCCACGATGCTTAATGTTCTTTGGAAATGGTGGTAGAAAGTAGTGTTCAGCAGCCCCTGCTTTCGAGATAAGATACAGACAATTCTCAGAAAGTAACAAAAACACTCACCGTTCAGCTTGTATCTGGCATCTAAGCTAAAGTTTTCAGTGGACCTTTTGCAAGTGAGTAAGAGTAATAAAATTAACTCGGACGAACTTTTGATCTGCTTTAATGCATCACCCGGGCTCTCCTTCCAGGGGGAAAAAAATGGCTTGAACTAATTCCCCCTCTTGCTCCAGCTACATATATATAACTGCAAAACCAGTGAAGTGTCATGCACAGGTTTCAAAATCAAGTCTAGGACTGTGCCTTCATTCATGTGATGCTGCTTCACCTTTTTACCAGGTAAACATAAAAATGCTCTGCTAAAAAAGATCAACACATGCTCTGATAAGCAAGCACTTCGCATACTGTTAGCAAACCTGAAGAATATCACGGACAGAAAAGTTAATGCATATAACTTTCTGAATACAGACCAACAACGTTACAATCTGCGATCTTACTGAAAGCTCAATGACACTCTAGTTTTATATATATATATATATATATATATATATATATATATATATATATATATATATATCCCATGCAGAGGTGGGTACTGAATTAGAAATTAAAGCATCAGTCAATGGAGAAACAAATCATAGGAATCAGGGGAGGGGGAAAATTGATGCAGTATGAATCCGGCAAAATGGCTAGTTCGGAAAATAATCAAAAATAAACAAAATCTTATTCTAGAGGGATGGAAGAAATTTTACCTTTCTTTCTTCCGTTCCTCCTACTCTCGAATCTGCTCTGCGAGGAAGGAACTAAGATCGAAGGGTTCAGAGGAGTTGAGGAGCCGTGAGAAGATTAGGAAGGGTAAGCTGACTTTGATTGAGGAGATGGGGAAATGCGAGATTAGGGATCTCGACTTGGAGGAGTTGGGCCGGCGTGAGGAGTTTTGCGTGAGGAGTTTGGGTCGAGATTAGGGTTCAGAGGAGATCACGCGGCAAGGAGAAGAGAAGGCGCTCGTGGAGAGGAGAAGGCGCTCGTGGAGAGGAGTGGAGAGGAGAAGGCGCTCGTGGAGAGGAGAAGGCACTCGTGGAGAGGAGAAGGAGAGGAGAAGGCACTCGTGGAGAGGAGTGGAGAGGAGAACTCGTGGAGAGGAGTGGTGAGGAGAAGGCGCGCGCGCGTTGAGGGTTTAGAGTTTAGCAAAGCGAGGGCTGCGAATTTATTTTAAGTGAGTTTAGGGGAAACATACACAACACTTTAAAAAACGTTTTTTAAAAAAATGTTGTCTTTGACCATAAACAACAACACTAAAGACAACACTTCATTAAAAACCGTTGTCTTTAGTAAAAAGTAAATACCATAGACAACGCTTTTCACTAAAAGCGTTGTAAAACAAAGAACGACAACGTTTTTATTAAAAATCGTTGTCTATTGGGTGTTGTTGAATGTAAAAATTCTTGTAGTGAACGATTATAAAAGAGAGGGTAGGGGTGTCTTCATAGCTAACAACTCTATTCTATTTTCCTCCCTCTCTTCCTTGGTGGTGGCCGGCCCTTGCTTCTTGCTCTTCTCCTTTTCTCTTCCTCTTTTGTGGCCGGGGGCATCAACACAAGAGGAGTCTTTGGTGGCCGGTTCTAGCTAGGAGAAGAAGGAGAAAAAGGAGGCTTTGTTTCTAGCATCCCTTGGAGCTTGGTGGTGGTGGCCGAACCTCACATCTCTTGGAGTGTTTGTGGTGGCCGAAACTAACTTGGAGAAGAAGGAGCTTGGGTGGTTCTCATCTCGGTAGATCGTCGCCCACACGACGTCCGAGATAAGAAGAGGAATACGGTAGAAGATGAAGAGGTCGTTGCATACAAAGAAAGGTATAACTAGTAATTATTTTATGCATCATGCTAGTTTTTCTTTGTATGAATTCCAAACACAAGAGACATACGATTCTAGATTTTCGGATTAGATATTCGAAGTTGTGTTTTTTATTTTATTTTTTCAATCTTGTGATTTGATTGTTCTTTTTTGTTAAACCTAATATTATTTTAGGAAATTAAATATTGAATTTCGTTAAGAGGCTTTGTCGAGGTAGTGGTGGATGCTCCCATACCCAAGAAGATCATGTGCCTTGCCATGTTTGACCTAGGAGCTAATTTTTGAAATAAATATTTAATTGAATTTATAACATAGGTGGATTTGGATCAATAATGTTAAGTATTATTTGTGATCCAAATCTAAACCATTAAGAACAGATAAGTTAAATTTGGAATCAATAATGTTAAGTTCCGTTTGTAATTCCTAATTTAATTTCTAAAGAACACAATAGGTTGTTTAGGAAATGTTCGACACTTGTACAAAATTTTTGTACAGTGGAACCGGTATGATCTTCCTAGGACCAACTAACAGAGCGTACCTCTTAGGAGAGTTTAGGAATTACTTATCAGAGACTAGGATTCAATCTCAATTATCGACACCTGGTACACCCCAACAGAATGGTGTGGCGGAATGAATGAATAGGACTCTTATGGAAATGGTTATAAGATCAATAATGAGTTATTCAAAATTACCAAATTTATTTTGGGGGTATGCTCTGGAAACAGCGACGTACATTCTGAACTTAGTACCATCTAAGTCAGTACCCTCTACTCCCACAGAATTATGGAATGAGAGTAAGCCTAGTCTAAGATACATTCGGATTTGGGGTATTCTAGCACATGTGCTGAAGGGAGATGCTGATAAGTTGGAATCACGTAGAGAAGTTCGCTTGTTTGTGGGTTATCCTAAAGGAACGAAAGGTGGTTTATTTTATAGTCCCAAAGATCAGAAAGTCATTATTAGCACCAATGCTCGATTTTTAGAAGAGGATTATGTAATGAACCATAAGCTTATGAGTAAAATTATTCTTGAGGAAATAAGAGAGGACACGTCTAATTTAGTACCAACAGTACAAGATGAGATACCACAAGAAACTGCAACACGTGTCACAAATGATGCACAATTACAGGTAGTGCCTCGTCGTAGTGGGAGGGTTGTTTGGTAACCTGATAGATTCATGTTTTTGGGAGAGTCTTCGGACTTGATCCCTGGTGAACATGAACCTGATCTCTGGACATATGATGAAGCACTCCAAGATAAAGATGCAATATCTTGGCAAAGTGCAATGAACTCTGAAATAGAATCTATGTATTCTAATCAAGTCTAGGAGCTTGTAGAACCATCAAATGGTGTAAAAGCCATTGGATGTAAATGAGTCTACAAAAGGAAAAGAGGGGCAGACGCGAAGGTGGAAACCTTTAAAGAGAGGCTTGTTGCGAAGGGGTATACTCAGAAAGAGGGAATCGATTATGAGGAAACTTTTTCGCCGGTAGCCATGCTTAAGTCTATCCGAATTCTTTTATCTATTGCTGCTCATACGGATTATGAGATTTGACAAATGGATGTCAAGACAACTTTCCTTAATGGAAGTCTTGAAGAAAACATCTATATGAAGCAACAAGAAGGATTCATTGTGAAGGGTAAAGAGCATCTTATATGGAAGTTCAATCGGTCCGTTTATGGACTGAAGCAAGCTTCGAGATCTTGGAACATCTGGTTTGATGAAGTGATCTAGTCTTATGGATTCATTCAGTATTCGGATGAGTCTTGTGCATATAAGAAAAGTGACGAAAACGTGGTGGTATTTCTTGTACTATACGTAGATGACATTTTGCTCATTGGCAACAATGTCAAAGTGTTGTCAAACATAAGGGTATGGTTGTCCAAGGAGTTTGATATGAAGAACTTGGGAGAATGTGGACATATTCTTGGGATCAAAGTAATAAGGGATCGTAAGAAAAGGATGTTGTGCTTATCCCAAGCTTCATACATCAATACTATCCTAGCTCGTTTTAGCATGCAAAACTCCAAGAAAGATTTTCTACCTTTTCAGCATGAAGTACCTTTATCTAAAGAGATGTGTCCTAAAACATCAAAGGAGATAAAGGAGATGAAGGCAATTCCTTATGCTTCAGCTGTAGGAAGTCTAATGTATGCGATACTATGTACGAGACAAGAAATCTGTTTTGCCGTGGGCATGGTCAGCAGATATCAAAGTAACCCAGGACAGGGACATTGGACTGCCGTAAAGCATATATTAAAGTACTTGAAAAGGACTAGAAATTATATACTGGTTTACCAGGCAGATGATTTGCTCTCTGTAGGTTACACAGATTCTGACTTCCAAACAGATAGGGATAATAGTAAGTTAACCTCAGGGTATGTGTTTACTTTGGGAGGTGGAGTCATAACATGGAGGAGTGTTAAGCAGAAATGCGTTTTGGACTCCACCATGGAAGCTGAGTATGTGGCAGCCTCTGAGGTAACCAAAGAAGTTGTATGACTTAGAAACTTCTTGATGGACTTAGATGTGATTCCTGGTTTGCCCAAAATTATTACAATTTATTGTGATAATAGTGGTGCAGTAGCAAACTCGAAGGAACCACGAGCCCATAAGGCAAGTAAACACATTGAGCGTAATTACCACCTGATACGAGACATCGTAAAGCGAGGAGAAGTTGTTGTCGCCAAGATTGCATCAGCAGATAACCTAGCAGATCCTTTCACTAAGGCCCTTACGACGAGAGCTTTTGATGGGCATGTTGAGAGGATGGGAATCAGATGTATCGCAGCATATATGGCAACATAGTCTTTTAGTATAAGTAGAAGATTGTTGGGATGTATACTATAAGCCTAGCTTTTGTATGAACATCTATTTTTGAGATATTTGAAATGAGAATCACTTTGGTCAAATGTATGTATTTTATATTTATATATATGTCGATGCAGTTGTCCATTTAATTTATATTGTAGATAACATGGTGTGTGGTGCCACATAGAAGATTATGTTATCGGTTCCTTATAAATTATAAATAGTAGCTCACAACCAAGATGGATAGGGACAAACCATTGGAACGGTTGTAGTGTAATTTGGTATTAGTTTATCTTGACTATATAATTACATTAGTACACTATGTGTGTATTGAGTAGGACCATTTGAGGTTGTTCGATTTATATTGACTATATAAAAGAACAGAACCTCTATTATTATGGATGTGTGTACTCTTAATCCCGATATAATAACAAACACATATACTTAGTATTTATTTCTTTAACTTATCAATGAGTGAGATTTATTCGTTAAATCAATAGGCCTGATAAGTTGGGAGATAGTACCATTTATATGGTGTGTTGTTGATTATAAAGGGAAACTGTATCCTATTTATTTAGGTTGATGATGTCCCCTTGAGGAGCTCATAAGGATTATCATATAAACCCTGCAGGTGGACTTAGTCCGATATGATAATAAAGTTGAGTGGTACTACTCTTGGAGTCAGATGTTAATTAAATGAGTTGTCAGTAACTTATTTAATTAACGGACTTATGATATCTTAAACACAAGGAGATTAACACACTCATGATAAGTAGAAGCCCATATTGTAATATGGGATTGATGCAGTAGTTCAATAATGACCCTTTAGTGGTATGAGTTATTATTGATGAACTTGAGTTGAGTGTTCGGGTCGAACACAGGAAGCTCAAGTCCATCAGGAGGTCAAAATCAATTCCTCCTCTTAGTCTCTGTTGTAGCCTCTATATATATAAAGCCTCATATCCATCCAAACCTTGCTTCTTACCCAAGCAAGGGGTCGGCCAAGCCTTGCTTGTTGTCCAACCATAGGGTCGGCCAAGCCTTGCTTGGAGCCCAAGATAAGGGTTGGCCAAGCCTTGCTTGGTGCCCAAGCAAGGGGTCGACCACAATAGGAATAAAAGGGAGATTTTATTTAAAACAGAATTTTGTTAAAAATTTTCCTTTTATAGCTATTTACAATGGTTTAAAAGAGAGATTTTAATTTTGTTAAAATCTTTCCTTTTTTGTAACCATCCACAATAGAAATAAAAGGGAAATTTTATATAAAACAGAATTTTGTTAAAATCTTTCCTTTTTAGCCGCCAGCAAAGATTATAAAAGAAGAGAAGGTGGTGCCCAAAAACTAACCTAAGAATCCTCTTCTATTCTCTTGTGGTAGGCGCCCCTCCTCTCTTATTTTCCCCTTGCTTCTTTCCCTAGGGCCGGCGGCATCTTTCCCTTCCTCTTCATTAGGGTCGGCGCCCCTTTGGAGAAGAGTTTACTTTGTGGCCAGTTGCTTGGAGGAGAAGAAGAAGAGAAGGAGGCATCCTATTCTAGCATCTCTTGGTTGCCAAAAGATTGGAAACAAGAAGAAGAAGTCGGGTGGTTTTGTCTTGGTAGATCGTCGCCCACATGATGTCCAAGAGGAGGAGAGGAATACAACAGAAGATCAAGAGGTCTTAGCATACGAGGAAAGGTACAACTAATTCTTATTCCGCAACGCAATTAGTTTGTTTTTTTTCGTATGGATCCTGAACACCAACACAAGAGGTCAGCGATCTTGTGCTTCGATCAAGGTGCGCTTTGATCAATCAAGAACTTGCTTGATTGATCAAACACATGTTTGATCGAGCATGTGGGTTGCTAGGAAAGGCTCTATGCTCGTACAAATTTTTGTACAGGGGATTTACACAGAACGGAACTCCCAGTGCCAACATGGATGGCCCCTGGGAGGAGGAGGCTCCCCTAGAAATCTTGAGCTTCTTCAGCTCCTCCTCCACAAAGGACAGGCGGTTGTACATCACCACGCTCTCCACCCAGTACTGCCGCCGAGCTGAAAAACGTTAGTACCGAATGGAGGTAAAAACACGAAGTGATCATTGCATACATACTCTAGTGGACATTTGCAGGTGGCTGTTGGCAAGCAGCCCGGGCGGTATTGTTGCGGCATGTGCTCTAGCCTCCTCTAAAACCTTAGCGAGCGGCCCACGGATGAGTATATGATGTTCGGGAGTCTGTGGTTGATCGTCGGCCGCCAAGAACTCCTCCGTTGGGAGGTGGAGAATGGTCGTCACGGATCGGCGGCCGCTCAGGGCCGATTGAGCTGATGCTGCAGGGCCAGAAGACTGATCGACTGAAGCCGGAAGAATGCCGGATCGCAGAATCCTGCACCGAGCTGGAGGAAGAGATGTGATTAGCTGGGCTGCGATCGGATCCAAAGGCAGATCGGCCAGTGAGGGGGTCCAATCGGAAGAAATGACCTCAACTGTCTCGGGAACGACCGGAGAAGAGGTGCCACCCCGCTCGGGCGAACGCACTACCGAAGTAGCCGAAGGGGTCATGCGACGTCTCTTTCGCATAGATAGAGGAACCTCACTAGAGGACCCCGAGCCTTCGACTTGGGTGGCAGGCTGCGACTCAGGAGGGAGTGGGTCCACAGTCGGTTCAGTGTGGGGCGTCCGATCGGTAGTGCCTTCTACTTCAGTTGGCATCGCCTCGCTCTTGCCTTCATGAGAGCCGACCGGAGTCAGGCCGAGGCTCACCATCTCTTTTGCCGCAGCCGCCTCGATCTCAGCTTACTTGAGCTTCATCAGACCGATCGTCCGAGCGCGCATCATGGTGTCGGCTGCAAAAGAAGGAAAGAATCAGTTAAACTCAAGGGAAGAATGTCGAGAAATTTCATACCTAGGCTGCTCGGGAGCTTCGTTCGGATCGGGCTTAGCCTGAACATATACATGACACCCTCCGGCGGTAGCTTGTTGATGTCAAATTTTTCGCTGGACGGCATGTTCGCCATATGGAGGTATTCCGGTCGGGTCTTGTACTTCTTCAAATCTGGCTGAGATGGAAGCCTGACCTGCCAGGTTGTGCGAAATCTCGGCCGCTCGAGAAGTCTCAGGAAAAAGAAGTACTCCTTCCAGTATTTATTAGAAGTAGGCATTTTGTCAAAAAAGACCAGGTTGACCCGAGACTGGAAGATGTAGGTGCCCAGTTCAAACTGCTTGGGATAATAGAAATAATGAAACACTTGTGGAGTAAGCGGGATGTCGTGCAGCCGGAACAGCACGACGACACCACACAGAAGACGAAAGGAGTTAGGGACGAGCTGGGGGAGCGGGACACGAAAATAATTACAAACTTCTGTTATGAATGGGTGGATCGAAAATCAGAGACCGACCACGAATTGGTCTCTGAATAGGCAGATCGTGCCGAGCGGCAGGTCGTTCGGTCGATCGGACGGAGAAGCCAAGATAATTTCGTGGTCAGAGGGAATGTCGAAGGCATTTATGAAGCTCACAGTATCGCCCGCATCAAACCGGGTCTCCATGGTGGTGTACCACAAGCCGAGAACAGGGTCCGATGGCTGCGATGAACTAGCCATCGCCGGAGAACAAGATAATAGGGAGTTGGACAGAAAAGGGGACGGGAAAACACCAAAGCAGAAGCGGGAAAGTAGCGGAAGGAAAAGAACCAAGCGAGGGCAAGATCGAAGAGCTTACAGAAAGGGATCGCTGAGGGGAGAAGCCGAGGTTCGCCGAAGCACTGAACACGAGCAGTATCACCGGAGCACACGAAGAAGACGCCAGCGATAGAACAGAAGCCGACACTACGACTTTATAAAGATGGGGTTCGGCCGACCGGAGCCGTCCGAACTAGGGCATAGGATCCAAAGTACAGATCCAGCCGTTGAATTTGAACCGCCGAACGTCACATCACCCTTGTCGCTTCGATCGTGTGGTGACGGCGGTAGTGCCACGTGGCATTCACTTACAGGAAGGCATTTAATGAGCACCCTTACCGGGCACGACTGCGTGCTCGGCCTTAATGGGGATGATTTGCCTGAATTTCGAGATGATTCGGGCGACGTCAGCATTGATCGCCCGGCTCGCGGCCCGCCGAGAACACTGAGGGAAAAATCTCAAAGTACAAATGCTCAGAGCGCTGATTGACACAGGAAGATCAATTCTACACGGGCCGATCGGGATCCAACCAGTATACTAGCCAGTCAGACACCAAACTACTTGTCCAATCAGTCGGACTTGCAACCTCCTTCAACTAGACTTGAGGGGAAGACACGTAATCCGGTGGTAAAGTAGGGCCCGCCCGGGATAAGGTCATGGCCACGTGGAAGGTCAAGATCAAGGCAGTCAATGTTCCTGGATCATCGTCTGACCAGACGCCCTACTCGTCCGGTCAGATCAAGGAATTGTCGGACCAACATCACTACGACTCGGCCAGGTACCGAGCTTCTGACGCTCAGAGAAGTCCATCGCCGAAGCGTGTGCCGAGCGACCATCCCGCTTGGACTCTCACCAGGTAAACGCATAAACACGGCTCCCTCGTTCGGCAACAGGGGTCAGATCAGGCGAATAGCAGTCGAGCGGTGAAGCGGTCTTCCCGCTAGGCCCTAGAGGCGGGGTGGTTAGCCAAGTGGCTCTTCCACTCGGCCCCCATGAAGAGTAGTCATCTGACGGACACGGATCGGCTGAGCAGCTCTCCCGCTCGGCACTCTCCCGTTTGGACCAGTAACAGACAAAGGGAGTAGCTGAGAATATCTTCCTAAGAACAAGTGTCGCCGACAGGCGGCATGGCTGTCGACATGGTCAGACAGAGAATCGTACGGTGGAAGCTTCCACTGTCACGTTAGGAATATGCTCGGGCTGTTAAGGTATAGCGCCAGACATGTTTTTTTGACATGTCCTTTCAAGGCATGCCTTGGGAAGCGTGCACGCGTCTCCTGGGAGCCCTATATAAGGACCTCAGGGGTTTCGACGGAGGTATGTTCATTCTATTGTAGCTACGGTTACGCTGTCACTTTCATTTCTTTGCTTGCTTGTTGCTTTACCGAAGATCTGACTTGAGCGTCGGAGGGTCATCGTCGGGGAACCACTCCTTGGCTCGGCACTGATGCTTTTGTGCTTGCAGGCTAGTCTCGTCGGAGGTCCACGCACGATCAATAGGAGCGTCACATTCCCAATATCCGTTATCTTGACTTTCAGACATAATCAGTTTCATTGATTATTGTTGTTATTGATATGTAGATCTAAAATATTCAAAATTGAAAGAAAAAAAAAAGAGAGAAGACGTTGTATGAGTCAAGGATCCAAGAAAATGTAGAGGAGTATTTGATTTAGACTACTTTAAATCCATTGTAATTTTTATTTAAAACTACTGCATAAATCTAAATGAGTCTAAATCGAAAAAAAATATTATATGAATTTAGAGGGTCAAGAGAAATGAAAAGACTGTTTATTGATGGTGTATCTTCATATAACAATAGTCTCCTATCTGCCAAGTCTTTCGTGCAAAAATATATTTTCATCTAATATTTCACTACTAGGGAAGAAATGCTATGTTGTCATTCTGTGAAATATCAAAAATGGGCGGGTGATAAAATGTTTTCAAAATTACTTCTCAAAATTTCAGGGGTAGTTTTAGAAAATGTGAATTTGGAGGATGAAAATTTTTTTTTCTCTTCTTAAAAAAAATCGGACCGGGTTGGGCGAGTACACCCTGGACCCGGTTTAAATACGGAAATCCCAATCCTCCTGCGGGATTTCTTGTCCGCGAGCGCAATGGCATCCGGGTCGGGAACGTGGAGCGCGGAGGCGGAAGTGGACGAATCGCTGCTGGCGGCCACGACGGACGTGGATCTGCTCAAGCGGGCATGGCGGAACGAGAAGGCGGCTCCCGAGATCCTCCAGTTCGAGGCCTCCCTCGTCCTCCGCATCCGGGAGCAAATCAAGCTGATAGTGAGTGATTTATTTACCGGCGAAGTAATCAATGGCTAATCTTCTGTAATAGATCTGATGCGATGTTCTGGTTTCGTTTTAGTTAATGGATGGAGTGAAAGCTCAAAATACTGGAGAACGAGAATTTAATTTCTGAGTAGATGTTGGAAAACCCTTTTCCTTTACCAAATGCAGTATGATAGGGTTTAATTTTTCGTGCCAGATTTATCTCTGGAGCACTTAAGAACTTTACGTGTTTCTATAGAATCATGGTGGTCCTAGTCTAATGTATTTTAACTGAATTTTTTTATGAAGAAATCACTCTGGATTTCTCCTACAATAAATACAACATCTATCCAAAATTAGGCAAACACAGGACTCCCTTATTCAGTTTTCGCCTTTGTAGGAAATCATACTGTTTCATCAAGAATCTGAGTAACTAACTGGATAACACTTTTCCAGAGTGCAGGAAATATAATCTTATTATTTAGATTCACTTTCAGGTTAAATTGGAAGCATGTAATTACTCTTCTCTGAGAATTTGGTAAATCGTCTGAGCTGATAATATGATATTTGGAAGGATCAGTAAAAATTATGAATGATTATGGATGATTATTCTCTTGCATTTTATTATGAGCTGCTCAATTAATAATGGAAATGTGTTGAAATTGAATTTATAGTGCTTAGTCCTTCAGGTACAATCACGTTAATAAGCATGGCTAAAAGTATACTGTTAAGTAACGTATCTTAGTTTTTATTATACCACTTTTAATTTCAATATCATGGACTGTGTAACTTTATCCTAGGAAGAAACTGTGGAGGAATTTGTGGATAATGGTGTTGATGATCTCATTGTTTCTCTTTACCAAATGGATTTGGATCGCAGTTTATTTCTTCTGAGAGCATATTTTCGGATTCGTCTACAAAAGGTAATCACCACTTCAGATATTCATGAAAATTTACAGCAAAATGTTTTATTCAAAATGCTTTCTAAAGAAAAACAAATACAGATTGAGAAGTACGTGATCCACATATCAAAGACTGACCTCTGGAACAAACTGTCTGAGCAAGAGCAGAAGTTCACAAAAAGGTATGAGTAAAGCTTTTTTTTCAAAAGAAGAAATACCCTGTTTATGTTTTTGGTTTGGTGATTTTACATGGTGATGCATTTTGAAGGTGCATAGATATAATGGAGAAGCATCTTAACCAATCAGTGTTAGAAAGGTTGCCTTATGGATACCAGTCCATTCTGAAACAATCCATCTCAAGTGATGAAGATGACATGGGTATAATGTTGTATTTAGTTCTACTTCTTCAATTTTTTACTCTTGCAACCTACTTCTTTGTGCTCAGGTTGAGGATATGTTAGGAGTTAAGTATTCTTTTATTGATTTTCAAACAATAATTGGGATTGTTTGATCTTTTGTCTAATGGTTCACCATCACGACCAGTTCCTATGCTGGTGCCGAAATCATTTCATATTCCATATACTCCTAGAAACCACTGATTCTTTCCAAGGACTAGTACTAAGATGGTCATATGATTCATGCTGTGGTAACAGTATTTTCCTAAAGAAATTCATCATTCCATCATTCATGAAAAAGCTAGATTTCTATATTCATGCCTTGGGTCTTGACTTGTGAACTGCTGCTTCTATTGGCCAGTCAAGGACCCCATAATTCAGCCTGATTCTGACTTAAGGGGATTTCTATGGAGAAAAGAATATTATATTTGATTAATTAACACATAGCCTAATTGATTGTATGAAACTAAATAATTTATTCTTACACTTCCCTTCAAGTTGGTGCATGATAACAATCATGCTAGACTTGTTACACAAAACAAAAGAGTCCCATAAAATTATTTGTACGGATTGAAGTCAGCAAATTGATTTGTGTTTTTATTCCACACAGTTGTAGGTTGCTATAATGTATTTTACATTGTATGATTTGCGTATTTATTTTATCAGGAATTATTAGTTGGATAAATTGATTAGTATACTTTCTTATAGATATGTTAAGTATTTTTGTCAATATAAATAATTTTTTATTATGGAGCACATATGCCCTTGCAGACCACATACGCTTTATGCAATGGGTCAAATTTCATATCACTTACATACACTTTCTAAAACCTTACTAAGGTTATTATAGGAAAAGATTTTGCTCTTGTAAAGGTTTCAAACATGAATGAAATTTTAAATTAAGAAAGAGTAAAATTTTAGCATTTCTTGATGAGATAACTTAACTTGCAATAAATGAAAGGAAAATTGGTGATATCAGGGTTCCAACATCTACTCTTTGAAGTGATAAAAGGAACAAACTATCGAGAGAGTAATGTAAATACGGTTATCTAATCCTATCACAATAGGAGATGTATAAAGAGAGAGGAATGTTCTCATAACTACTTGAGTGAGGAGAAAGAGAAGATATTGGAAGTGAAAGAGAACAACTAATCTCCTTTCTTAATATAAATAAATTGAAAGATGTATGAAAATGGAATTTGTTGATGATATTAGGAGCACGGTGGTGCTTTCAACATGAGGCCAAGTGGGGAAAGGAAGGATAGTGAAACATGATTTGCAAGGTATTGACAATTACAAATTTAACATTTTTTAGGTGCTCTCCTAGTAGAAATAAAATTGGTCATTTTAAAAGTTGGTTATATTTTTTGAGATAAAATAGCCTTTAGATGACTTGATCTTATTTCAAGTCCAGAAATGAGGTTAAGATCCGATATTTTATATTATCTTCTAATTTAATAATATTTTTCCTCTTCAGAAAGCTAAGCTATTTGAATCTTTTTTATGTGATTTTCTCACGTCACATCAATTTATATTGGTGTTGGAATTCCATGGTTCCTTGGTGAGCCAACCCCCTCCAATGCCAGATTTGTGTTTTGTTCTACCAAGGCACCTTATGTTCCTCCCATGAACAGCAACTTGATCAGAATCTCACCCATAAGGTATCCTATTTGATTCCTTTCCTTTCGACATGTTTTGCTCCTGCTTGTGACTCAAGCCTAGCAGCCTTGAGCTTGTTTTTCGAGCATTACTTTGCCACACTGCTATCACCCCCCTAATTAAATTATATTGTCATCCATCATCTTTATTTTATTTTGTTAATATGTTTATGAGTGGTAATACTATTGTTATCATCGATTCATTCATTGAACATTTGCCTTAGTTTTAACACAACAACCTAACGCAACCCTCCTCTTTTATTCGGGCTTGGGGCCGGCCATGATGAGTTTGTCTTGGGCGGAGTTTGTTATCACCAATACATGAGAGATGCAAATTTTAGAAGTGAGAGTTATAGCAACTACACTCAAAGGGCGAGCTTAAATTTATGGAAATTAAAGTGGATCATATGAATAGTTTTAATGAATATTATTGTTTCTAGACATGGAACTCTATAGATAATAGGGACACTTATCGGCCATCACATTACCCTATGTTTTGAGAAGAATTGTCATTTTTTTTAAAAAAATGATAATATGTTTCAGATTGATTAATTGGAATCATGACATGACCTCTATTTAACGATTTGTATAAACTTATTGGAGCAGGTAAGAAATTTTAATAGTGTTCGAGCTAATTTAGATTGATATGGAAAATCACCTAATAAACATTTTCTTGAAATGAGAAGGCAGCATAGATTGGTCTTAATTTGAACATTTATGCAGGCGTTGTGATCTTAACAAAGAATTTAGCTTGATTCTTTGATTTATTAGATAGACTAGAAATTCAAAGGAAATGTGTCTTATTGTGATTTAGACGTGGGCTATTTTATTTAAAGCCAAATGGATTGAATACTGAACATAAGTAAGAAAATTTTAGAGAATGATTACTACTCTACATCTAGAACATCACAGACCAAAAATACAGTCTCAAGTTAAAAGGGAATAGGGAAGTAGATTATTGAAAAGGAACACCTATTTTGAAAATAACAACCAAAGCTCCTAACTTATCTAAAACTCATAAATGTGTAATTGAACTTTAATAGTTAACCTTAGAAAATTAATCCTCTATTGATCTAAGCTTAGAGATCCTTTTAATGATTTAACCTTAAAAGATCAATTGATGACTGACTATAGAATATTCCTTGATGGCTTAACCTTAAAAAAGAGTCTTCCGGTGACACCTCAAGTGAGTGCCTTGATGTTATAATCTTAGAATAACCTCTTGTTAATTTGTCTCTTTTAAAGAATGGTCAACATGCTACTAATCAGAATATAGTCTTATAAATTAGAACACCGTTATAAATCAATTAAGACTTTAGTTGGTACATATTCATGTCTATAAAATTTGTCAGCTTAAATAGTTAATTTTCTTCTTCTTTTATCCAATAGACTAAGATTTCACTGTGCGCATGAGAGAACTTTTGACAAAATGCTACTAATTAAATATAACCATACAAATTACAATGCTACCATACTATCCTAAAAGACCAAAAGAGGATAAAAGACCAAAAGAACAAATGGAACAAAATAAGAATAATCATACAAGGAAGTAAGACATCAGTTTTAAAATTTATAAAACAATTAACACTTTAGTCGGTTTATGTTTGGTTATAGTTATTCATGACCCTAAAGCTTGTTGGCCTAGAAAATTTCTTGTCTACTTTTATTCACCAGACACATATCAATACTGAAATTGTACTGAGTAATGATTAGTATAAAGTAGTCAATAATATGACAAATCGTTTCATAATTACTCCCTGAATTCAGGACGAAACCACATCGCAGGAAGGTAATGAACCTAATGAATGGCTACCATATGCAGGGCAAAGTAATGAGGCAGCTCATATGGGAACGGATGCTGTTATGGAGCAGCTCGAAAGCTTGGATTATCCAATCCTAAGAAGTATGGTTGAACAAGCAACGAATGAGAATGTCCTGGCAAGTAGCAGTGCTATATCAAGACAGGAACCATTAATGGGACAGATAAATTACCCGCCAGCACAAATTGAAAACAGAACAATACAAGTAGAAACTCCAGCTATAAATGGCAGATTCAAGCCTCGAGGGATTAACCACCAGCCATGGACACTTCCCTCAGCTCAGGCGAATGACGGAGCTATACTTATTCTCCCAGAAGACATAGGTCAGTATTCTGAAGTCATTTCTCGTTGGGAATCAATTACCAACAATTTAGTTAACCAAAAAACTTGGTTAGATAATGCTCAAAAAGTTCAATTTATTGAAAATTTATTGGGAGAAAATGAGAAAAAAATGTGGATACAATGGCGTATGGCCTACGCCGCAGAGTATGAGGCTCTGATCCAAATAGCTGGTGAAACACAAAATATCTTGTCTGCAATTAGGTCATTTCTGTTAGAAGACCCATATCAGGGTTCAACAGTAGAACAAGATCAGGCGTATATTGACATAGAACGCCTCACATGTCACAATATGAAAGATATTTTTAATTATCTTAATAACTATAAAATTTTGGCTGCAAAATCTGGAAGAATGTTTATAAGCCCTGAATTATCTGACAAGTTATTCAGGAAAATGCTACTGATAATTGGAAATGAAGTTGAAGCAGCATTCAAAGCAAAATATCCGGCAAATCAGGTTGGTGTTATTTCCCGAATACATTTTACATATCAATATTTTGCAGAAATATGTAAAAAGGCGGCCATACAAAAGAGCGTTAAAGATCTGGCCTTTTGTAGCAAAATACCTATTCCTGGGTATTATAACAAGCAAAAGAAATACGGCTCCGTAAAGCAAAGACCTACAAAGGTAAACCTCATGACTCACATGTCCGTGTGTTTAAGAAAAAGAAAGCGGACCAGCAGAAGAAGTGCAAATGTTTCATTTGTGGAGAACCAGGGCATTTTGCCCGGGACTGTAAAAAGCAAACGGGAAATATTGCCAGAGCATCTGTCCTTGATCAGTTGGACTAACCATCAGATTATGATGTCTTATCAGTAGACTTAAATGAAGCAGACTCAGATGCTATATGTTCTTTCTCAGAAGGAGAAACTGGAACAGGTTATATTAATCTTATTCTTGATGATACCCCTTGGATACAGGATACCATCTATATGTTGGGGTCAGAAAATTGTGGATGGCGAAGTCAAGTCTTCGTTGGCGATAAAATGAAAAATTGTCAACACCAATGGGAGGAAAATCAAGTTATTACTGGCAGCAAGTACCTTTGCTGTACACTCTGTAAGTTAATAACAACTGATACTATGAGAATTCATTGTCTAATTTGTAGGATGACTGTCTATCCTGCATGCAACCCCTTTTATCTAAACAAAACCCTTAAGCTCAAAAAGACTGAAGTCATTCCACCATACCATAAAGAAGAAAGGGTTATCCAAGAACTGCTTGACTATACATCATACTTGCGCAGTATTGCGAGCAAAGTACCACAACAGGAGGAATATCAAATTCTGAAGGTCAAATGTCTAACCAGTACAGCAAAAATACCTGTTAGACAAACAAAAGGAGCAGCTGGTTATGACTTATTCTTAGATGAAGAAGTACATATATTACCTCAACAGCAATACTTGGCTAAAACGGGTATTAGTTTGGAGTTTACAGAGGGATATTATGCACGTTTTGCACCAAGATCAGGCACAGCTCTTCGTCTTAATTATTTAATCAATGCTGGTGTCATTGATTCGGATTTCCGGGGAGAGGTATGTGTGGTTATTTATAATTTTTCTACAATAACCTTGTCTCTTGCCCATGGTAGTTCAGTAGCTCAGATAATTTTTGAAAAGATTATGACACCACCGGTAATTGAAGTCACTAATCTTGAAAACACTGAGCGAGGAGATGGAGCATTCGGTTCAACCAGTGCATTACAGATTGAACCAGAACCAAGCACACAGGAATTGGCATTCTCTGCCTCCAAAAAATCCTTAATTAATAGGCTTTATAATATAGAGGTTATTCTACAAATACCAGGTATCAGTAATACAAAGGTGTAGGCAATCCTTGATACTGGAGCAACAACATGTTGCATATGTAAAAATGCAATGCCAAAGGAAGCTTTTGAAGAAATCAATTACAAGGTCTTATTTTCTGGAATTAACTCTCAACAGGAGTCTTCAAAAAAATTAAAGAATGGGTATATGACCATCGGTATTCACAAGTTTAGAATTCCTTTCACATATCAATTGGAAATGAATTTGAAGGACGACATTCAGATGTTAATTGGGTGTAATTGTATCAAATCCATGGCGGGAGGACTCAGGATTGAAGGAACTGAAGTAACCTTTTATAAGGAGATTACAACTATTAAAACCTCTCCAGAAGTATTTATTTCTGCAAAAGCAATCCCTGAGCTCGAGCTTGATGAAGATGAGTATTTAAATATTTATGATATTTCTCCACAATACTCTCTATTTAATATTGATTTCAAAACTCGATATTCTCCTATATTTCAAAGATTGAAGGAGACTGGGTATATTGGCAATGACCCTCTCAAATACTGGGAAAAAAATAAGGTATTTTGTACCTTAGATATAATTAATCCTGATCTGACAATACAGGATAAACCGCTGAAGCATATAACTCCCTCTATGGAAGCAGCCTTCAAATTTCATATTGACTCACTTCTTAGTATAAAGGTGATTCGTCCTAGCAAGAGTCGACATCGAACGATGGCCTTCATAGTCCAGTCAGGCACAACTGTGGATCCAACCACGGGAAAAGAAATTAAAGGTAAAGAGAGAATGGTTTTCAATTATAAATCCTTAAATGACAATACATACAAGGATCAGTACTCTTTGCCTGGGATTAATTTAATTCTCAAGAAAATTGGTAATGGGAGAATTTTTTCTAAGTTTGACTTAAAGTCGGGATTTCATCAAGTAGCAATGGCGGAGGAATCAATTCCATGGACGACTTTTCTAGTACCACAAGGACTTTTTGAATGGTTAGTAATGTCATTTGGCTTGAAAAATGCACCAGCCATTTTTCAGAGAAAAATGGATTCATGCTTCAAAGATTGTGAAAAATTCTTAGTCGTTTACATTGATGATATCCTGATTTATTCTGAAAATGAAGAACAACATTGTCATCACTTAAATCAATTTCTTGATATTTGCCAAAAAGAAGGGTTGGTATTATCTCCGACGAAAATGAAGATTACTCAGCCTGAGATAGAATTTTTGGGAGTGATTATTGGCAATAGAAAAGTCAAATTTTAGGAGCATATTATCAAGAAGATTATAAATTTTTATGAAAAGGTTATCACAACTTTAAAAGGATTAAGGTCCTTTCTGGGCATTCTTAACTATGCAAGATCACATATTCCGAACCTAAGTAAGATTCTTGGTCCATTATATTCTAAAACTTCACCCCATGGTGATAGACGTTTCAAGACAGCAGACTGGAAGATTATAAAAGAAATCAAAAGTTTGGTTCAGACACTACCAGATCTGGAATTACCTCCTCAGGAAGCATATATGATAATTGAAACGGATGGGAGCATGGAAGGGTGGGGAGGAGTATGTAAGTGGAAATTGGCAAAATATGATAGTAGAAAGACTGAAAAAGTATGCGCATATGCTAGTGGAAAGTTCTCTGTGATTAAATCTACAATAGATGCCGAAATACACGCTTGTATGGAGGCGTTATCTGCATTCAAAATTCATTATTTGGATAAAAAGGAAATCACATTGAGGACCGACTGCCATGCAATCATAAAGTTTTTCAACAAATCAGCAAGCAACAAGCCATCCCGTGTCAGATGGATTGCATTTACCGATTATATCACTGGGACAGGTATTAATATTGAATTTGAGCACGTTGAAGGTACTAACAACCAGCTGGCAGATGCGTTATCACGAATAGTACGTCATGTCACTAATAAAGTCACTTTACCTGAGTGTCAGCTTCAATTATTAAAGCAGGTTTGTGACTCGGTGGAGGAAACGCAAGGCGCAAGCGACAACATAAAGAAGATTCTTGGCGACACAATCAAAACTCTGTTTACTAAAGCTTTACTTAGTGGTGAAGGAAAAAACTGAGCCCCGGGGAGCCGTTCTTTCCTTATGCTACTATTGAATGGCAGACAAACTTTAATAATGTAACTTTAGATAAGATTCGATGAATTCAATCTTATCAGATGCTTTTCTTAACTTATAAATAAGTGTTCCTAGTAAGCTTAGAAACACAAGCGAGAGATACTCGAAGTGTTACTAAGTCAGTTATCCGAGTGCTTGAGTGTCTTTGTAAAATTTGCTTGTAAGTGTGTGCCAATAAAAAATTTCCTGGGTTCAAGTATCCATACGGATCTAGACTCAGGTTTTCCTCTTGTTTAAACCACGTTTCCTGATACCACCTCTTGTTTAAACCACGTTTCCTTTGGTATTGGTATCAGGAAACGTGGTTTAAACAAGAGGAAAACCTGAGTCTAGATCCGTATGGATACTTGAACCCAGGAAATTTTTTATTGGCACACACTTACAAGCAAATTTTACAAAAACACTCAAGCACTCGGATAACTAAATAATGAATTTTGAATGCGATAACGCCTCCATACAAGCGTGTATTTCGGCATCTATTGTAGATTTAATCACAGAGAACTTTCCACTAGCATATGCGCATACTTTTTCAGTCTTTCTACTATCATATTTTGCCAATTTCCACTTACATACTCCTCCCCACCCTTCCATGCTCCCATCCGTTTCAATTATCATATATGCTTCCTGAGGAGGTAATTCCAGATCTGGTAGTGTCTGAACCAAACTTTTGATTTCTTTTATAATCTTCCAGTCTGCTGTCTTGAAACGTCTATCACCATGGGGTGAAGTTTTAGAATATAATGGACCAAGAATCTTACTTAGGTTCGGAATATGTGATCTTGCATAGTTAAGAATGCCCAGAAAGGACCTTAATCCTTTTAAAGTTGTGATAACCTTTTCATCAAAATTTATAATCTTCTTGATAATATGCTCCTGAAGTTTGACTTTTCTATTGCCAATAATCACTCCCAAAAATTCTATCTCAGGCTGAGCAATCTTCATTTTCGTCGGAGATAATACCAACCCTTCTTTTTGGCAAATATCAAGAAATTGATTTAAGTGATGACAATGCTGTTCTTCATTTTCAGAATAAATCAGGATATCATCAATGTAAACGACTAAGAATTTTTCACAATCTTTGAAGCATGAATCCATTTTTCTCTGAAAAATGGCTGGTGCATTTTTCAAGCTAAATGGCATTACTAACCATTCAAAAAGTCCTTGTGGTACTAGAAAAGCCGTCCATGGAATTGATTCCTCCGCCATTGCTACTTGATGAAATCCCGACTTTAAGTCAAACTTAGAAAAAATTCTCCCATTACCAATTTTCTTGAGAATTAAATTAATCTCAGGCAAAGAGTACTGATCCTTGTATGTATTGTCATTTAAGGATTTATAATTGAAAATCATTCTCTCTTTACCTTTAATTTCTTTTCCCGTGGTTGGATCCACAGTTGTGCCTGACTGGACTATGAAGGCCATCGTTCGATGTCGACTCCTGCTAGGACGAGTCACCTTTATACTAAGAAGTGAGTCAATATGAAATTTGAAGGCTGCTTCCATAGAGGGAGTTATATGCTTCAGTGGTTTATCCTGTATTGTCAGATCAGGATTAATTATATCTAAGGTACAAAATACCTTATTTTTTTCCCAGTATTTGAGAGGGTCATTGCCAATATACCCAGTCTCCTTCAATCTTTGAAATATAGGAGAATATCGAGTTTTGAAATCAATATTAAATAGAGAGTATTGTGGAGAAATATCATAAATATTTAAATACTCATCTTCATCAAGCTCGAGCTCAGGGATTGCTTTTGCAGAAATAAATACTTCTGGAGAGGTTTTAATAGTTGTAATCTCCTTATAAAAGGTTACTTCAGTTCCTTCAATCCTGAGTCCTCCCGCCATGGATTTGATAAAATTACACCCAATTAACATCTGAATGTCGTCCTTCAAATTCATTTCCAATTGATATGTGAAAGGAATTCTAAACTTGTGAATACCGATGGTCATATACCCATTCTTTAATTTTTTTGAAGACTCCTGTTGAGAGTTAATTCCAGAAAATA
This sequence comes from Zingiber officinale, assembly GCF_018446385.1. Taxonomy (NCBI): domain Eukaryota; kingdom Viridiplantae; phylum Streptophyta; class Magnoliopsida; order Zingiberales; family Zingiberaceae; genus Zingiber; species Zingiber officinale. The sequence goes on from NC_056003.1 coordinate 43,523,555, forward strand.
AGACCTTGTAATTGATTTCTTCAAAAGCTTCCTTTGGCATTGCATTTTTACATATGCAACATGTTGTTGCTCCAGTATCAAGGATTGCCTGCACCTTTGTATTACTGATACCTGGTATTTGTAGAATAACCTCTATATTATAAAGCCTATTAATTAAGGATTTTTTGGAGGCAGAGAATGTCAATTCCTGTGTGCTTGGTTCTGGTTCAATCTGTAATGCATTGGTTGAACCGAATGCTCCATCTCCTCGCTCAGTGTTTTCAAGATTAGTGACTTCAATTACCGGTGGTGTCATAATCTTTTCAAAAATTATCTGAGCTACTGAACTACCATGGGCAAGAGACAAGGTTATTGTAGAAAAATTATAAATAACCACACATACCTCTCCCCGGAAATCCGAATCAATGACACCAGCATTGATTAAATAATTAAGACGAAGAGCTGTGCCTGATCTTGGTGCAAAACGTGCATAATATCCCTCTGTAAACTCCAAACTAATACCCGTTTTAGCCAAGTATTGCTGTTGAGGTAATATATGTACTTCTTCATCTAAGAATAAGTCATAACCAGCTGCTCCTTTTGTTTGTCTAACAGGTATTTTTGCTGTACTAGTTAGACATTTGACCTTCAGAATTTGATATTCCTCCTGTTGTGGTATTTTGCTCGCAATACTGTGCAAGTATGATGTATAGTCAAGCAGTTCCTGGATAACCCTTTCTTCTTTATGGTACGGTGGAATGACTTCAGTCTTTTTGAGCTTAAGGGTTTTGTTTAGATAAAAGGGGCCGCATGCAGGACAGACAGTCATCCTGCAAATTAGACAATGAATTCTCATAGTATCAGTTGTTATTAACTTACAGAGTGTACAGCAAAGGTACTTGCTGTCAGTAATAACTTGATTTTCCTCCCATTGGTGTTGACAATTTTTCATTTTATCGCCAACGAAGACTTGACTTCGCCATCCACAATTTTCTGACCCCAACATATAGATGGTATCCTGTATCCAAGGGGTATCATCAAGAATGAGATTAATATAACCTGTTCTAGTTTCTCCTTCTGAGAAAGAACATATAGCATCTGAGTCTGCTTCATTTAAGTCTATTGATAAGACATCATAATCTGATGGTAAGTCCAACTGATCAAGGACAGATGCTCTGGCAATATTTCCCGTTTGCTTTTTACAGTCCCGGGCAAAATGCCCTGGTTCTCCACAAATGAAACATTTGCACTTCTTCTGCTGGTCCGCTTTCTTTTTCTTAAACACACGGACATGTGAGTCATGAGGTTTACCTTTGTAGGTCTTTGCTTTACAGAGCCCGTATTTCTTTTGCTTGTTATAATACCCAGGAATAGGTATTTTGCTACAAAAGGCCAGATCTTTAACGCTCTTTTGTATGGCCGCCTTTTTACATATTTCTGCCAAATATTGATATGTAAAATGTATTCGGGGAATAACACCAACCTGATTTGTCGGATATTTTGCTTTGAATGCTGCTTCAACTTCATTTCCAATTATCGGTGGCATTTTCCTGAATAACTTGTCAGATAATTCAGGGCTTATAAACATTCTTCCAGATTTTGCAGCTAAAATTTTATAGTCATTAAGATAATTAAAAATATCTTTCATATTGTGACATGTGAGGCGTTCTATGTCAATATACGCCTGATCTTGTTCTACTGTTGAACCCTGATATGAGTCTTCTAATAGAAATGACCTTCTAATTGCAGACAAGATATTTTGTGTTTCACCAGCTATTTGGATCAGAGCCTCATACTCTGCGGCGTAGGCCATACGCCATTGTATCCACATTTTTTTCTCATTTTCTCCCAATAAATTTTCAATAAATTGAACTTTTTGAGCATTATCTAACCAAGTTTTTTGGTTAACTAAATTGTTGGTAATTGATTCCCAACGAGAAATGACTTCAGAATACTGACCTATGTCTTCTGGGAGAATAAGTATTAGCTCCGTCATTCGCCTGAGCTGAGGGAAGTGCCCATGGCTGGTGGTTAATCCCTCGAGGCTTGAATCTGCCATTTATAGCTGGAGTTTCTACTTGTATTGTTCTGTTTTCAATTTGTGCTGGCGGGTAATTTATCTGTCCCTGTGGGGGGTTGTATCTTGATATAGCACTGCTACTTGCCAGGACATTCTCATTCGTTGCTTGTTCAACCATACTTCTTAGGATTGGATAATCCAAGCTTTCGAGCTGCTCCATAACAGAAACCGTTCCCATATGAGCTGCCTCATTACTTTGCCCTGCATATGGTAGCCATTCATTAGGTTCATTACCTTCCTGCGATGTGGTTTCGTCCTGAATAGAAAATCTTCTGATTTCATTAGTCATAGCTTGTTCTGCTTCATATTGTTCTTCAATTCTTTCAACTTGCTCAACTGTATTTTGCCAGTACTCATTAGATGCTTCATTTTCATCATCCCATCGTGGTTGTTGTAAAACTGTTGTAGGAGATAAACTTGGATATTCATTTTCTAGGTTTTCTAGGCCCAGAAAATAAGCTTCTCTATCTTCCTCTTCTTCATTTTCTTGGAAATATTCTTCTCTAGGAGGTGTTGGTAAGTCTTCCAGTTCAAATTCTGGATCATCCTCCCAGGGTGTGTCTTCCCAGATATTAGGGAACACTGCTTCTGTTATTGCCTCATCATCTTCCCATCCCGTGGGTGGTGGTATTTCTGTTTCAAGAAAACTGTTTGGGATATCATATCTAACCATATAATCATACTTACCACTTGGTTCACCAAGGGTATCCCATCGTCCTTCCTTGAATTTATTCTTGTTCTTCTTTCTTCTGACTCGTTGTCTTTCTTCTTCTTCATCATCAGTATCCCAGTTTGGATACTCAGATAAAGGAGTTTCTGATGGTAAAGATATTTGACCTACGAGTACTCCAGCAAATTCTTCTTCTCCTTCTTCTGTAATTCCTTCAGTATCAAAACTGCTGATTCGTCTAGGCTCCTGCCTTTTCGTTGCTTTATATCCCTGGAATGTTAGTGCAACAGATCCATCTAATAAAGTTGAAGTTCTTACTTCTTGAGGATTTCTTATTTGCGATCCTGTGGGAGGTTGTAATATCCATCTCATGCCTTGTAATTCAGTTATCGATCTTGGGGATGCCGCTACTGCATGTATTCCCGTGCTAGCTAGATAATCTGCTACATTTTGAACATTGTATCTGAAGCCAGCATAACTCGTATTTGTCAATCTTCCTATTAATCCTCTGGTTATCAGTAAATTAGATTCTGCAGAGTTCCATTCCTCATAGCCATGTGTTTGAATTGCCAGTTTGATATGATTATAAAAATCCTCAATACTTAACAGCATATTTGGAGCAATATATACTAGCTGCGTACCTCCTGTTAAATCTATCTCCATAGTACCAATAATGGATCTGTCATCTCTCCACGAGTATCCCGAAGAACTACCAAAGCATTTACTCCGGCATTCCTGTGGTGTAAAGCATGTATTCTGATCATTACTAACCCAAGATGAATGAGCTGCATACCTTCCTGCCTCAATCTGGAGAAACTTTCTTGATTGATTAAGGGTAGGTTTTGTTGTCCCCCTATAACCAATATTCTTGTCTCAGAGTAATGCTGATAAACCCTGTGTCGGAGTTCCGACCAGTTTGTTGAGTATAGAGTTTCTGCTGGGACTAGTGAAGCCCGCTGTCTTTGAGATAACTCCAACTCTGCTTCAGGGTTTAGCTGGCTTTCAAGAGTTCTTCCTCTTGAATTATTTAGCCTTCTTTGAGCTTCATAACGCAATCTTGCCATCCTTCTATAACTTCTTATTTGATCCTCCTGTGTTGAGGTGACTGGCTCTACTTCTCCAGTGATTGATGGTCTGCTTATTGTTTCGGAGATCACCGGTCTATTCCTTGTCGCCATTTTGTTTCAATTTATCCTTTTCCCTTTTGAAAATCTTTAAAGGGTCTTGATAGACGTAAAAAGGATCTCTTTTAGCAGGTCTTTCCTTGCTTAAGTGTAGTCCTTCCAACTGTTTAATAAGGCTTGATACCTGCTCAGTATTATTGGAAATAGACTTCTGCAATAGCTGATCAAGCTTTATGTTTATTTTGATAAGCAAGTCTATAATAGTATTGTTTTGTCTATTGATGCATTCATTATATGAGAAATATTAATGCCAATACTTAGTAAATTCATCAATTTATGTAAACATTAACTCAATATCAAATTATATTGTATGCTAAACAGCTGGGAGACATTTGAGTCTGTATTTTTGTATGTTGATATTGTTGTAGGAGAGCCATGTGTGTTGATTTTGTTTCAAGAGAGCCACAGAGAAGGTATTTAGTTCTAGAGCAGTCGTACAATTTTCTTACTCATTGGAATGAGGCAATTGAATAGAAAGAAAACTAAAATTAGGTTCCATCATAATGAGATAAGATGCAACCATTCTTAATTAGTTAGAGAAGATGTTTGAAGAAAAAGGTGATAATAAAAATTGTCTTTTCAAGAAATGAAGTAAAGATAAAGACCCACCAATTTCACTCATTGGATGGCCACCTATGACAAAATATTGAAGAAATCACGTTTAGTAAATTTAATTATTACAATTTATTTTTGGAAATGACAATTGGAGTCAATCTTTCCTTGGTCGGGGAGAATGATACATCTATTGACGGGAGAATCTCGTATCCTTGGTGGGGGACAATGACGTAGTTCAAAAATTAAGGATAAATTTAAACATTTCCTTTAAAATTTTAGAGTTTAAAAATTCTTTTTTAATTTCTAAGAGATGTTAAAAGTTTATTATCTTTTTATAGATAAGAGTTTTTAGATGATTTGATTTGTGTCCATAAAGGATTAAGATCTCATGTATTAATTCAACTTCTAATTTAATAATGTATTTTCTGTTTGGTGAATTGAGTTGTTTGATTTTTTTTTTTTGTTTGCAATGTGCTTTTTTGTGTTGCATCACTGCCCTCACTACCTCCTCTCCCTCCTTGTTCATCATCTTGTGTTTTTCACCCTATTCCTGATATTTGATTTTGGACCATAGAAGGAATAACTGACACTAGCCATTTCCAGTTAGAATAAGAACTCATTGTGTTTTTCTTTTTATTTATTATAATTGTTATATATATACATATAAGCACATGAGTTTAAAATCCATATTGATCAATTTTGTCTTCCTAACCATTTCTAAATCTATTTTTCATCTGAACTATTTAGTTCCCCAGCCCCAGCTAGATACCTTCGTCTTTTGCAAGACCAAGGATGCAGTTGGAGCTTTTCAGCTGGATGACGTGTAATTATCTAAGACAGCCTTCATTCTTTGTTTTTCTCATATGCTTATCTTGTGCTCATTTTTACTTTATTTACTGTAGCGGGGATGAGATTATTGACTTGGTTGCTGATGACTTAAATGTCGTCCGTTATAAATCAATAAAAGGTCTAGTGGAGGCTGGCCAAATTGATCTTGTGTGACTCAAGTCTCATGGAAAATAATGGGGAAGAATTACCTTCTTTGCATGGGAGTTGCTCAAGGATCTGGTAAGAGGCTTACTTTTGTATGTTGTTTGCTGCCTTTAGATTTTTAAGATAATCTAACATTTGTCTTTTGTCGTTGATGAACCTCACAATCTGTGCATTGGTGTCTTGATTGGGAAAAATCATGAGTATTAGACTTGTTTAATTTGTGTTGATATAACATCCTGTAGACTTTGGTTTGATTAGAGTCGTGATTAAAGTTTAGCGATATTCCAAGGTGTTAGACTGCACAATGATATTAATGTGTATATATAATATTATACTCGTAGAACTATTTGGAAGATTTATCTACGTACATCAATCTAACTCTCCGGAATTCTAGGGATTAGGTAATTTTTTATGGTGAAAATTAAAAAGGTATTTTAAATTATTAGAATCAATGAAATGATATTTTTTTCGAAGATATTTTTATTTTAATATTATTTAGTAGTAACGGCATAGTTGTTATAATATATAAAAATGAATTAATTTAATTTGATTTAAAAATTTTATATAGAGTATATTTAAATCAAAATTTTTATTTTCATTAAAATCATTTGAACATAATTTAAATTAATTTTTTATGTGTTAGGGCATCTGCAACGAATGTTCCTGTGGGGTTTTTTCTGTTTGAAACTTGTGCCAACATCATTATGGGCAGGTTTTTTATTTTAAAAACTTTTAGCTGGGTTTGATTTATAGAATCTAGGTTTTTAAGGGTCAGTGGGTACAAAAGATTAATAATTTTTTTATATGATTTAATTGTTTTTTTACCTTTTTTTGGTAAATTCTTTTCTATTGTTTTTTTCTTCGAACGTTTGTTTTACCTTTTTTCTGACAGTTGTTTCTGTAGTTTTTTTAAACTGTTTTTTTTAAACTTTTTTTTAAACGTTTTTTCTATCCGTTTTTCTAATCAATTTTTTTCCCAACGAATGGGTTAATTTTGGATTATATATATATATTAATTCTATCTTTTAAATTTTCTCATTCATCCTAGATTCAAAAGTCATTTCATTCTTATTTTTTTTTAATCCATTTCATCATTGTTCTTTCAAAAGTTCTTTCGAAATTGATCCAAATTATAATTAAGGTTTTAGATTTTTTTTTAATTCTAAAAATTAACTTCATAAAACTCACACAATCGTCTTGAATATTCTCAGTTTTTCACTTCGAAACATTATTCTTAAAATTTTCTAAATGTTTCATATATTTCATAATTTCTTCTAAATTTTCAAAGTTTTCAAAATTTACTGGCTCCTTTGAGTAATGTTTCTCAATCTCTATTTTATATGTATCCTTCTGAATATTGATAGTCTATAACAAACAAATTTATAATGTTTTCTTATGGAATTTCTTATCTACAATCTTCATTCATGCTCTTAGACGAATCAAGAAGGGCTAGCATAGACGTATCCGGGATCGACAAAGAATCAGTAACATCATTTGAGGTTTCAGAGTTGAGCAATGAAGGGGGGTTGGGTGTGCGTAACATCAAACGAGTCAAGTGGTCAATGGACGAAGAGATACACCTTGCAAAGGAATGGATTAATATTAGCACCGATCCAATCATCGGTAATGATCAAAAGGAACAAACATTCTGAAATCGAATCGCAGATTACTACAAATATCAATATGCTTAACTAATCACTTTTATTCAACAAAGTTCTACAACGAAATGCAATAGAGATTAATTTTACAATAAATGACACACAATATACAAAAGGTTATTATTTAACTAATGGAATTTACCTTGAATGGTTACTTTTGTTAAGAGCTTTCTATGCCCCTAAAATTTCAAGAGAAAAATGTTCAAACAAAGACAAGAAGTTGCAAGAAATGACATCGATCGAGCATTTGGAGTGTTCAAATCTCGTTGGACAATGATCAGAGGTCCAGAGTAATTTTGGTATAAGAATAACTTGAAGGATATCATGTGTATGTGTATTATTTTGCATATCATAATTATTAAGGATGAGGAGATACGGTAAGTAATTGGTCGAATGATGAAGAAGATCCTTTGGCATAGATATTTCAGGATTCTATCCAAGGGTTTAAAGTATATCTTCGAAGAAATTACTAGTTACGTGATAATAAAGTATATCATCAACTTCAAGTCGACTTGGTTAAGTATATTTGGATATGTTACGAGTGCAATCAGTAAAAGATTATTTTTTATAAATTATTTATAATAATTTATTATTTAATGTTGTATTTCTTATTTTTAAATTTATAAATTTTTAATATTATTTGTTTTTCACAAATTAAGTGATATAAGAGTGATACATTAAGAAATAATTGAGGGGTTTTTTAAACATATGTGAATTGTTGAGTACGAGGCCATAAAAAAATTATAGGGAAGTTTTTTTATTTTTGATTTTTTATTTAGTGGAGAGGAGTGAGGTTTTTTAATGTGGCACATCCAAAATGGAGATTTTCCTACTAGATGTGCCCTTATAATAGTTATATAGTTGTTATAATAACGTTGAAAAAGAATATTTATATTATTATATTTAATTTTTATTACAATAAACTTTTTTAGAAAAATAAGAGGATTAATATAAAGGTTAAGAAAGTTTATTCCGAAGGTCCAAATTGTAATTAATTTATATTTTAAGAGTTTTAATTGACATCAAATTACTGACTAATTGAGGTATACTTGAGAGTTGATAAATAAAAAAAGTGCTTCTCTACTTTGAAAATTGATCAATAAAAAAGATCTAAGCTGTCTCATTAAACAATTTTTAATATATATATATATATATATATATATATATATATATATAAAGAAATCTAATAGGTTGAAAATCATTCATTTTAACGATGAAAGTTGATTAACAAATCAGTTTGCCTCCTAAGATTCACTATTATTAAGGTAGAGAAAACGATTCAGCAAGAACTTTCCATTGATACCAGTGTTATTAATTAGTTTGACGGCGCTCAAACATTGCTAATTTTCCACATCCTCCAATCACATCGCTCCGCGCCAAACCACGTACTCAGCTTGCGAAGACACTGCAATTTTTCCACACCGCATACTCAGCCTCGCAATATTTTCCTCCCGAGGCCACAAAGCATAGATTTTTCCAACAGAGGATCGGACTGCAGCTACCATTTACCTTAACAAAAAAAAAATAAATAAAAAATAAATAAATAAATAAATAAATAGATCCGCTACCTTAGCGGCCCCTCTAGTACCGGTCCCACGGATATGAATGAAGGTTCATGCAGGTACACAGGCCATAGGCGCATGACGGGGTAAACCCCAAGTCGTCAGTTCCTGAGAATCGATCCCTGACCATTACGCCAGAGATACCATGCGCCCACCGTCTGCGCTACGCCCTGAGAGCACCCATTTACTTTAACGATACTATTCGAAAGGTTGTCAAAAATAATAAAAATAAAATAAATCGAACAACAGAAGTAGTGTAATTCGAAAACAAATCAAGGCAAGTTGGAAAAGGCATTATGGAGTATAATCTACAACATCTCCAGAATAACATCACTGACCAAAAACATAGAACGCTACTATGGCTCATGGATCCACAGATTGTATCAAACTGCAACACATAGCTGACTATTTACAAATTATCATCTGCTAAAACCAACTATACTTTATTCTGCAGGCAGTGGGATTCAAAAGCCAAGTTTTAGATGTCGTGGTTTGGACACTGTTTCGGTAGTGTTTATTCAAGTTGCTGCTCCAGCTTCTCGAGCAAAGCCTTCCTTTCTTCTTCAGGAAGAGCATTGAACATGAACACAGATTTATCACCGATATCGTCCTTCAAGAGAGGAAAAAACAGAGTGGATCAATTTTCAAGCAGAGAACATTAAACTTTGAGGTATTAGTTAACTTTAAGAGGAGAACCTACCTTAATTGGTTGTTGAAACTTCCTTGCTGCAAAAACCACAAAGAGTGCCATCCATACACCCAACAAGCCTAATTTTGCTCCGTCATCAAGTAGACCTGTCTGCGTATTGGCAGTTGCTTTAGAAGAGCATCGATCCAAAGAAGCATTACAGACTAAGTGATATAGTAGACAACGAGAATGTGACAGTGGAACAATAAACCATCATAAATGGAAAATCTGAAAATGCATGTTTCCTCCATATTATGTTCATTTAGATGGACTTGGTAGATGAACTACAATTTTCAGCGATCAACCACAAGAAACAACCCTTGTTCACTTTGGCCGCATTACCTTGTGACGATTTCAACATCATATCAGTTCATGCAATCCTAGTAAATTACTGCTCCTATTTTCTAAAAGTTACTCTTTTTTTTTTCTTTTTTGGAAAAAAATCCCAGTGTCCGAGCTTTGCCCGACTAATCTTGGAAATAGACGACCTTTCCCCTAGTTCGTCTACCGGATAAATTTGGAGCACAAGTTATGTACACTCAGAACCTAACCTTCAACATATTCGTCCCATTTAGAATTTGAATCATGTTTCTCTTATTGCTCCAACTTATTACTTTTATTGATTTACTTGAGAATTTATATTTCTAGCAATTAGTTAGTTTTTCTCATAGAAGTTCTATTTGTAACCCTATATCCTTTAAAATACAAAAAGAATCATATGTGCATTAACTATTTGCCCTACTTTAATCATCGTCCATCATTTAAGTAGTCTATAAAGAGCTCCCTGATGTACGACGCTCCCACCAATACGGAGATCCGGAGAAAGGTCTATTGTACGCAGTCTTATCTAGCTTTGCAAGAGGCTGTTTTTGAAAGTTGAACCCGTGACCTCTAAGTTAAACGACATCAACTTTAGCATTGAGCCAAGGCTATCCTTCATTTAAGTAGTATCCAGTCATATTTAATTTAACTATCATTCATTATTTGAAACAAATTATCATATTTATCTAGTATCATGGTTAAAATCGTGTTTCAGTGGAAGGAAATTATCATTTAAGATCTTCACTCCCAAGCATAGCTGCTGAGCACACCCGTGCAAGGTCGTGCTGTCAGATGCCCACCTGCGCAATGCCACGAAGGCCTTGCGAAAGGCCGCGAAGGCCTTGTGCAAGGCCTCGCGGACGCCTCACAAGAATCCCTACAGTCGCATGAACGACTCTCGCAAGTGGTCGTACGTGGGCTCATGCAAGCCCTGCAACCACACAAAGGCCTTGTGCGAGTATGCAACAGCCACGTGAGACTGAGGATTTCTTTTCAATTTATTTATTTTTTATGTTCTTTAACTTTTTCCCCTCTTAATTCTTTCCCATTTTCTAATTTCTTTCCCACGCGGAGTTCTTTGCGCTGTCAAAGATTTACACAATGTGTTAAAATCTAGAAGAACAAGCATACCAGATGTCCAAGGAGGAGTCCTGGGATGATGAAAGTCAGGATGCCAGCTTCCAACTTCCCATAGCAGAGACCTGCCGAGTGTGAATTAGAAACAAGTTTCAACTTGTGAAAAGCAGCAGAAAAGGTGGAAATAAGATCTATCATACCACATGCCTACTTGCATAGTGCAGACATGACCTGACAAAAATGCAATGAGAGAATGGCATGCATTAAACCAGTTTCAGGTTGGATATACAACTTAAAAATTGAAAAATGAATTGGAACAAATGCATAGATATGGAGATCCCAGTATGCGTGCAGTAAAGCACATGGACAAGCTGTAACACACTAGTAGTGTCTTGGAATCCTAAATTTGAGCTAAGCCGTTCAAGCCTACTGAACAGAAGCGAATGACTAAAAGATTCTGAGTGTTTTGCCGGATTTTTACAAGGATGTAAAGTGGATTACATACAGAGGTTGAGCTACTAATAAAGAATATTTTAAATAAAATGAAAGATCCAGGACATTAAAATTAAACAAAAATATTGCAGTTTAATTATAAACTGAACAATAAATATACATACACAAGAAAAACAATCAATCATCTTTCTTGGCTATGACAACCAATACAAACATAAAAAATCATTTTTTAAAAAAACATGCAGCAAATGAATCATTATTCAACTAAGGCTTCTAATAAGGAGATATACAACAACAACCAAGCCTTTTCCCACTAAGTGGGGTCGGCTGTATGAATCCTTTTACGCCATTGAGCTCTATCTCCTATTATATCATCATCTATATTTAAATAAATTTTATCTTGTTTTATTGTTGCTAACCAAGTCTTTTTTGGTCTTCCTCTTCCTCGTTTTATATGCATGTTTATCATAGTTTCACATCGCCTAACTGGAGCATTTATTGGTCGTCTAAGTACATGTCCGTACCATCTTAAACGTGTCTCTCTGAGTTTTTCCTCAATAGATGCAACTCCTACTTTCTCTCTAATGCTCTCATTTCTTATTTTGTCCATCCTCGTATGTCCACACATCCACCTTAACATCCTCATCTCTGCAACTCTCATCTTCTGCTCATGTGCTCGAGTCATAGCCCAACACTCGACTCCATATAACATAGCAGGTCTAACTGCTTTTATAGAACTTACCTTTAAGTTTAAGAGGTACTTACGGTCACATAAAATACTCGACGCTCCCCTCCATTTCACTCATCCTGCTTGTATTCTATGTAAGACATCTCTCTCAATCTCTCCATCATTTTGTAAAAATGATCCTAAATATTTAAATCTCTTGTACAATTGTCTCATTACTTCTAATATTGCTAAACTTAAATTTCATATATTCTGTCTTTAATCTACTAAGCCTAAAACCTTTCCCTTCTAGTGTTTCCCACCATGATTTTGGTTTAACATTTACTCTTTCATGTGTTTCATCTATCAAAATAATATCGTCTATAAATAACATGAACCACGATACTGTGTCTTGAATGTGTGCAGTGAGTTCATCCATAATTAATGTAAAAAGATAGGGACTTAGAGCTGATCCTTGATGTAACCCTATCTTTATTGGAAATGCTTCAGTTACTCCACCTGAAGTCTTTACTCTGGTCGTTACATCCTCATACATATTCTTAATTAGTTCAATATATATTACGCTAACACCTCTCTTTTCTAAAATTCTCCATATAATTTCTCTTGGGACTCTATCATATGCCTTTTCTAAGTCAATGAATACCATGTGTAGATCTTGTTTTTGCTCCCGATATTTTTCAATTAATTGTCTAAGAAGATGTATAGCTTCTATTGTCGACCTTCCAGGCATGAACCCAAATTGATTTTCTGTCACTATGGTCTCCTTCCTTAATCTTTTTTCTATTACTTTTTCCCAAAGTTTCATAGTATGACTCATTAGTTTAATACCCCTATAGTTATTCTTATATAAGGGAACTAGAGTACTTATCCTCCATTGATCAGACATTTTTTTCGTTTTCAATATCATGTTAAATAATTTTGTAAGCCATTTAATACCTTGTTTCCCTAAGCACTTCCATACCTCTATCGGAATATCATCTGGTCCAATGGCTTTTCCATTGTGCATCTCATTTAAAGCTTGTTTTACTTCTGAAGTTTGAATTCTACGATAAAAATTAAAATTTCGATGCTCATTTGACCTAATTAAATTACCTAAGTTAAGTTGGTCTCCTAAACCTTCATTAAAAAGTTAATGAAAATACCTTTTCCACCGCTCTTTTATTTCTCCATCGCTTACTAATACCCTATTACATTCATCTTTAATACATTTTATTTGGCTAAGATCTCTTGTTTTTCTTTCTCTCGCTTTAGCTATTCTATAAATATCTTTTCCCCTTCTTTTGTATCCAATTTTGATATAACCGTTCAAAAGTTTCATTTTTTTCACTCACTACTTTCTTAGCTTCTTTCTTGCTATTGTTTATTTTTTAAATTCTTGCAAATATATAATTCCTTATAAGCTATTCGTTTTCCTCACTTTCTCTTGTACTTTCTCATTCCACCACCAAGATTCTTTACTTAGTGCATTTGACTCACCGAGGACACTCTTAGCTACTATTTTCAACTTTGATACCATCTTATCCCATGTCAGTATTAGAGTCATCGTATATTTCACCTAATGCTATTTCTACCTTCTCTTTAAATATATGTTGCTTCCATCCTTTAACTTCCACCACTTAATTTTAGGAATTGTATATATTTTCTTTCTATTGATACTATGTTTGAGGCGTATATCCAACACCCCCTATGTTGGGTAGTTAAGCTTTCTCCGATGACTTTGCAATCTTTACAAATCTTTCTATCCTTCTTCCTAACCATAAGAAAGTCAATTTGCGATTTATTATTCCCACTTTTGAATGTGACTAAGTGTTCTTCTCTTTTCTTAAAAATCGTATTAGCTAATATAAGGTCATATGCTATCGCAAAATCTAATATAGTTTTCCTTCCTCATTTCTCGTTCAAACCCATAACTCCCATGTACTCTCTCATATTCGACATGTTTAGATCACCTCCTATTAAAATCCTTTCATTTGGTGGAATATTTTGTAATATTTCATCTAAGTCCTCCCAAAACCTTAATTTGGTAGCTTCATCTAATCCTACTTGTGGTGCATATACGTTATGTTCATAGTTTCTTTCGCCACTATTATCTTAAGAGTTATAATTCTATCCCCTTTTCTAACTACTCCTACAACTTCATCCTTTAACAAACTATCTACAATAATACCCACTCCATTTCTTGTTTTACTTTTTCCAGTGTACCATAACTTAAAACCCGAGTTCTCTATCATCTTTGCCTTCTCACCTGTCCATTTTGTCTCTTGTACACATAAAATATTAATTTTTCTCCTAATCATCATATCTACTACCTCCATTGATTTACCAGTGAGAGTTCCTATATTCCATGTTCCAAATCTTAGATTATTAGTTTTCCTATCATATTTGTTCTTATCTAACCTATGGTGTGAGAACTCTTGCCTATTTAACACTACACCCAAGTTCTCATGGAGATGTAGCGGTCCTTGCGAGACCCTGTAACGCGAACTCTTGCATATTTATCACTACACCCGAGTTCTGGAGATGTAGCGGTCCTTGCCGAGACGTTACAGTCGGACCCTGCAACGCGTTCCTTCCGGGGAACAACCTAGCATTAGCACAATAGTTTAATGGATTCATTCATGAAATTTTGCCATAGTTTGACGCTGGCTGGCAACCTAACGCAACCCTCCTCCTTTATCCGGGCTTGGGACCGGCCATGACTGGTCATCATGGGCGGAGTTAAGGGTTTAGGGAGATATAAGGAGATATAATTGCAAAATTTCATCCCATTCGGGTTCCTGCACACCCCATTTGGTTGTATGCTCTAGCAGTAAGTCAAATGGAGATTTTTCACATAAGTGAATTTATAATGTTAATTTGGTTTGTTGCTTGTATTTCCATCCTACATGTCAGTGCTGCATGAAGTTAGCAAAACATATGCCCAGAATCCAGATGGAATTTAGATTTAGGAAAAATGTAAAGAATTGATATCATTGCCGATAATAGCAGAGCAACTTCAATAATTGAATGTGAAGCACTTATACCTTCTTTAAAAACCAGACCAGTCAATGCTGCAAAGAGAGGCCCAACAAACCATACAGCAGTTGGGTTGTTTATGACATAATCTATCAAACTTTCATTAAGAGGCTTAGCGGCAGTTAAATAAGCTCCGAGTGAACCACACACACCAAGCATCCAGAGTAACTGTAGAAATCTCTTGATAGGAGTGACATAAATGTGAATTAGTAGAAGTGATAGACCAAGTCCTCCAGCTCCAATGGTATACAAGAAATCTCTATCTTGTCTGATGATATCCCCCACTACGTTGCCTTCAGGTATAAAAGCAGAAGAAGCAGCAAGAACGAATGATATGGCAGCAGTGACCAATCCTGACCTATATAATATAACCTGTAAGCATTTAATTGAACAATAAGGCATACACTCAAGAATAATGCACATCACAAAATCTTGACGCACAAAAGAATCTCATTTGTGGTATTCCAATCTGAAAGTGAAACACAGATGATAATCTCAATCCTATGGTGCGTCAATTATAACCAACTCTGTAGGAAGGAACAAAAAACCTAAGAGAATAAAAACTCTTGAATCCCTTGAAACTATGAGACTAAACTCCCTGTTTACTTGGAGGTGTGGATTGAAGAAGGAAAGGAATCTAAGGAAGAAAAGAATCCCTAGGGAAAAGGAAAGGAATCCTTTCTGTGGTCTGCTTAACGTTTACTTGCATGTGTGTAAAATTTTCTACCTTGTTGAATATATTTCCTAGTTTGGGTTGGTGGTCAACTCTTCATTTACTTGTTTGGAAGATGAAATAATTAGCAGGAGTTGGATGGAGAACCAAGAGGACTTAAAAGGAATTAGAACTATGAATCACCATGGATAACAAAATGAATGTGACTTCGATATCAACTATCTATTGGAAGTTTATGTAGATTCCAATTCTACCTGTAGAAATTGTTTAGCAACTTGCAGTGAAGCATCAAGTAATAAATAACAAACATTCCTGACTGAAATGATCCTCGTGATGTGAAAAATATTTAAATAATATCCAAATGAAAGACACAAATTATTATAGTTTTCTTTTCCCCCATAAAGAAGTCCCTTGTAGCTAAATTTCAACAAAGAGTTCCTTGATCAGAATCGTAAAAGATTTTCCATACAAGAAATCTATTGCATTATTGGATGCACACACTCATTGCTTATAGAACATCACTTTGCTTATGATCAACAAAAATGGTCAAAGTGAATTTACAAGTATATTTCTTACTCAACTTGATTTCTAAGTCTTGTTTATATTTCCTTTGTTCATTTTGTATATTTGTGTTTGCTTAGCATTCAATGCCTGAGGTAAGCTTCAACAATTTATATTGAAGACTCTCCAATTTACTATTGAATAGCCAGACATGTCTTGGTTGACATAAAAGAACTAGCATATTGTTGTATTTAGAAAGTTGTTGTATTTAGGAAGTTTAGTTGCTAACTATCATTTTGGCAAACCAATAGATAGTTTCTTAAAATACTAATACAAGAACTAGCATACTGTTGTATTTAGAAAGTTTAGTTGCTAACTATCATTTCGGCAAACCAATAGATAATTTCTTAAAATGCTAATTAATACAAGAACATGTGTGACTCTATACCAGAAGTCATTATCTTGCCACAAAAAAAATGAAATGGAGTGGAACAGTGGTGAAGGAGATTATCCGAATGTTAATAATTGATATGAGAAGAATGATGGTAGTTCGGATGAGAGTTTAGATGATGAAGTTTTCATAAATAGAAATTGTGTACTTATTCTTTGGATGATGTTGAAGGTTATGAAAAAGTATGCAGATAGAGGTCTAATGGAGGGTAATATGCAAAAAGATAATACACAATATGTTCTATTGCAAAATCTTATGACATCTAATGAGGCATGCCATGGAATTCTTAGGATAAGTGTGGATGGCTTTGTTCGCTTGTGTGTGAACTATTAAAACACAACACAAATGTAAAAGCCAATAGGAATTCAAGTGTTGAAGAGAAGGTTGCTAAGTTTTTATATTTTCTTGGTCATGATGTCAAGCATTGAGTTTTTTCTTTCATTCAAGTACAAGAACTACTAATAATCATTTTCATGAAGTCATGGAAGTCATTATTGGACTTCATGCTGAACTTATAAAACCAAATGGATTCAAAATTCCTTGGCTTATACATAGCAACAGTAGAATCTACCCTTACTTCAAAGTAACACTTATTTTGATCATTTTGAATTTTAAAATGTTTGTAAGGTACTTTGTATCCGAATATGCTTATTCTCTCCTAATTATAGGATTGTGTCGGTGCATTAGATGGAACTCATATATGTGTTAAGGTATTCGATGTAGACACACCTCGATATAGAAGAAGAAAGGATTAGCCAACAACCAATGTGTTGGTTCCATGTTCCTTCAACCTTAAGTTCATATATATGGGTGGGAAGGAACTATATCTGATTCTCGAATTATCAAAAATGCTCAAATGTGTGCTAAAACATGTTTCATCATCGACCTAACTATGTCCAACAATGTTCAATTTCACCTTTTAGATACACCATTATGTTATGGCATATAAGGTGGAATCCATTGAGACAATATTATATTGTCCCTTAAATAATTTTGAAACTCTTGACTTAAGTATTCACTTACCTCGTTCGGATCGAGTATCTTAATATTTTTGTCAAGTTGTTTCTCTACTTCATTTATGAATTCTTTGAGCCTTTCAAAGGCCTCTGACTTGTATTTCAATAAATATATATACCAAAATCACGAGTGATCATTGATAAAGATAATGAAGTAACTATAATCTCTTCGTTCTTGAATTGACATTGGTCCACATACATCAATATGTATCAGGTCGAGCAACTCTCCCACTAGTTCACCTTTTTCAGAAAAAGGAAACTTAGTTATCTTGTCTTTTAAGCATGATTCACATGTATCAAATGAATCTAATTCAAATGATTTTAAACTGCCAACTTTTTGTAGTTCGGGCATACGTCTCTTGCTTATATGGCCAAGGCGATAATACCACGAGTAGGAGGTTAACTGATCATCCATTAGAGCACGCTTATTGCTTGTTTCGATATTGAATACCTCATTGGATATATCTAGGGATGACAATGGAGCAAGTTGAAACCCGGACCCGTAACAAACCCGTCCCAGCGGGGCGGGTTTAAATCCGCCTAAACGGGTCTCAGGCGGGTTCTAGGCGGGTCCCGGGTTTAACTGTACCCGCCCCGGACCCGCCTCGTATAATATTTTTTTTATTAATTATTAATTAAATAAAAATTGATAATTAATTTTTAATTGAATCAAAATTGATAGATTTTAATTTGTGATAATATTTTTTGGTTACAAAATATTATTAATATAAATGTTGAAAATAAATTTAATGTTTAATTAATTTTTTAAATTTTTTATTTTATATTTCGAAAAAAATAAAAAATATATGGCAGGTCTAGCGGGTCTAACTCGAACCCGCCCCACCGAGTTCGCTGGGCGGGGCGGGTCTAAAGGGAAGCGGGGCGAGTTCCGAGTTTGGCCAAACCCGCCCCAACCCGGACTCGTTGCCATCCCTAGATATATCTAACATGTATATACCATTGCATAATGTTCCAATTCTATAAAGAACGTCATTCATAGTTATGTAACAACAATTGTTACTAAAAGTCAAATTAAAACCCTTTCTATTTAAGCAAGATATAGAAACAATATTCTTTATCAATGCAGGAACAAAATAACAGTTATCCAATTCCCAAACTAGTCTATTAAGAAGATTTAACAAATAAGATCCGATGGCTATAGTTGCAACCTTTGATCGGTTGTCAACTCGCAAATTTGATTCTTCCTTAACTAGTCTTCTACTAGTCCTTAGCCCTTGTATATCATTATATGATCCACACACAATATCCAATATCCAGGTGTTAGAGGAAATAGTATGACATTTAATAACAAAGATACCTGAAGCAGATGGGCATCAGTTGCCAACTTCTTCTTCAAGGACTCAAGATAGAGCTTGCAGTTTCTTCGTCAGTGAGCCATCTTGCCACAATGGTGACATGGGTCCTTTGAAGCCGGTTCTACTATCTTGGCCTTATTCCCTTGGGCTTGATATTTTGACTTCCTCTTAGAACCTTTCTTTAAAGAGTCAACTAACATCACCGTCTTCTGTTCTTTCTTAGCAAATGGCTCCACAGTCTTGAGCATGTTGATCAGCTCTAGAATCATGGATTCAATGCGGTTTATCACAAAATGTGAATAACACAGTGTAAAATTAAGTCAATACTTAATTCATGATTCATCGAAAAATCAAGTGATCTTAACCACTCAATGCACCCGTTCATACATGATGTACTACAGATGAACCCTCCTGCATTCGTGAGCAAAAGAGGAGCTTGGAGATGTCGAGCCGTTGAAATCTCGCTTGCTCATCAAACAACTCACAAAGGTGATAAACAATCGTATAAACATCCATATGCTCATTTTGTTTCTGTAGTTTGGGTGACATTGAGGCTAGCATGATGTAGCTGACCAATTCCGAGTCAACCAAGTGCTTCTGATGGACCAACTATTGGTCATTAGTAGCACCGTCTGCAAGAAGTTAGGGAAGAAGATCTTCGAGGACATAGGCAAACTTTTCATACTTGAGAACAATTGTCAAATTCCGATAACAGTCCATGAAGTTTAGCCCGGTTAGCTTGTTTGTGTCCAAAATTGAGCTCAAGTTTAAAGAAATCATGAGTAATCTATTAACCTAGAAATACCCAATCGAGCAAGTATGAGAGATATGATTTTACAATGTAAATGTAAACAATTTATATGCATTTAAGAATCTCATTCATTCATCGAATTCAAGAGCCCTTATTTTGAATTTGGGAGATCATAGGTTTTCTCCAAATGGATTGATATCCACCATAGATAAGAACAACTATAGAATGAGTCCAACAAGTCATTCTTAGCTATAGTAGTAGGTATCAAATATATCAATTATATATCACTTATACATAACTATCACATTACGTTATCAATTAATTGATATTCGCATAAACATCGGACTGTTAACACATTAACATGTATACATTATATGTATATCATCCAACTTTATCTCTATCCACATTGACCTTGAAGTGAGTCCAATAAATCAATGCTTCAAGTTAAAATCAGCCCGTTAATCATGAGATCATATCTCAATAGTTCAAACATATCTAATTTTAGGTTGAGCTTGGAGTGAATCCAACAACCCAAACAATAAATCAAACTTTGGTTCTTACCATATTAATGGAAGGTGTAGACTTTAATTATTTAGTGAGGGTTTTCCGGTCTCATCCTCTTTTCATGTAAATAATTAAATTATCTACATGGCATGACATAAACATGGCATGGCATAATTTATGCAATCAATAATGGCAAATGGCAAATGACATGACATGGCATAATTAATGCAACTAATCATGACTTAATCAATGTATCATAAATTTTATTTGAAAATAAAATATGATTAAGAATCTAGTTTTCATAAATCAAGATTCCTTAATTAAATTAGGAAATAATTTTCAAATCTAATTACATATTTTATTTAGAAAATTATTCTTAATCAAGAAAATCTAATTAATTAGGAAACAATTTCCCTAATTTGAAATCTCCTAACCAATTAGGAAATTTTTATAATTAGAATTTCTTAATTAAATAGGAATATTTCCAAAATTATATTTATGACCCACTACGACTTGTAAAACTATTTTACGATTATGTCGAAACACGATCAGACTCTGATACCATTGTTAAGGAGCCCGACACGGATGCAACACGGATGCATTCTAAAACATATTTCATAAACATAAGCAACAGAAGACAAATAATAATTACACTAATTATTACAACACACACATCACATGCATACAGGATACAACACAAGCAAGATATAACCGTATAATAAAATTTTATGAAGTTACTTTTATTCTAGTTATACTTGATGGATGGCATGGAGTAGGAATGGCATCAACCAAGCGATGCTATCAAGCCTCACCTCTATCTGTATCAACGCCAAGCTAGTTATCGTCAAGACGACTTCCAAAGCCTCAAGTCGTGTCTCTGTCTTCGGTGCTAACCAACAATTAGAAACAAGGCGATCCGAGAGAGGATCTAACCAACGTTTCGGTATCCAACGACATTAGCAATTAGACGATTCCAAACGCGGAGAATCTCCCACTTGCTTCGATGCCTAGTGGCATTCGCAACCCGACGACATGAAGCATGGTGAACGGCAGCCGGAATATTCTTTGATGGGAAGCTTGCAGCCGGTGGTGTGCAGCAAGTCGAGCAACTGGGAATTTCGGCAACAACCTTTGCTGGCCGGAACAACAGCTGGGACGATAAAAAACAGGCTACGCAGCAGCTTTCCCTTTTGTCGGAGCTGCAGCTAACAACTGTGGACGGTGGAAGGATGACCAGAGCAACCCTTGCTCAGGACTGCACCTTCCGTCGTATGAAAGGATGGCCGGTCTCCTTGGGCGGCGACGGGCACTGCAGTGCAAGGAGGAATTCTCCTTGCTATCCGACGATGGGCAGAAGGTTGGGTGCTGCCGGCGTTCTGCTAGTTGGAGGGAGGTGCTGGACGGAGATAGTTGCTGACCGGTAGGAGCTCCTTGGGTGGTCAGCAGTTCTTCCTTGGGTGGTGGCGCAAGAGAGAAGGGGAGGCGAATAATGAGGAAATGATTAAAACCCTAACACTTAGGTCTAATCAAAGCCCCCCATTTTCTCTCCAAGTTATATCATATATAGATCCCCTTATTGGGTTTGGATCCAATCTAAAACCATATCCACTAACCCAAGACCCAACCCCATTTGCCTCAAGTTTGGTTCATGACCAAACCAAGTTGAATCAAAGCCAAATCATTTGGTTCAACAACCAAACATCTTTTAATTAAAACCAAACCAATTTGGTTTATAAATAAATCAAAGAGGATCCATTTCATCTTCAAAAGACATGGCCCATCCGCACTTCTATTCCGACAAAATATCTTCCATATTTACCTTTCGTATGGTCCAACCATACAATCTCCCTCAATCTGAGAATTTAATTCTCAAACTCGTTTCGAATAAATTTATAGTGTGTGTGACCTAATAGGTTCTTGATTATGTTGGTCATTCGTAATTTACCATTAATTACGAATAGATCATGAATGACACTTAGTACATCATCATCTCCAATTGACCAGAAATTAACAATTGATCTTTCTGAACCGTTCAACAGCCATAATGAGTCATGTCTCATTCCTTTCACCATCGTATACCACTTGGTTTAAGACATGGTCTATATGTCAATCCCCACTATGTGTCAATCCTCACTAGGCTGACTACGTCACACCTAGCCCAAGTCTTACTTCCTTATCCTGTGGATTCAAATTACTCAGACATGTGTCCAAGAGTACTATACTCTTGACATATAATGCTTCGGCCAAAGACTTCAAATACAAGCGGTTGTAGGGTATCTCCTTCTGCAAGGAGCGGTGAATCATCTGTGAGATATCCAAACACCTTTGGACACTTTGACTTATACCCCATCATCCCTGGTCCACTCTTATAAAGATATGCTTGTTTAAGATGTTAAAGTATAAATCTCCATAATCAAGATGACTTGAATACGTAAGTCAAAGGAAACTCGCATTTAAGCTACAATGAGATCTTCATTGACATATTGATATATGCATAGAATCATATAAAGTCTCATGGCAAGCCACTAGTTATCCTTAACTAGCATCTACATTTAACTCTCGACATCCAAATGTCTCTAACCAGTGAGCAATAGCTGCTTGGGTAAACCAAAGAGTAACACGTGCTAGTCTCATAGAATCGATAATGTCTGAACTCATCAATTCATCAACTAGAGATTATTTCAATACATTCATAATTACACATGTAAAGATGCTCACTAGTTGTGATCAAATCACAAGTTCTCTCATGCTATGAATCGTATTGTGGGCATTCAGTAAATGAGTTTAAGATCCAATAATATACATAAAGAATGTACACTCAAATAATGAATCTCTATTTATCCAATAAATAGTACATACCATAAGGCAATTACCTTAAGACGCCTCTCAAGTATAATACTTTAGTTTAATATTCATTAGTATACAATGTTTGGAAATAAATATGATTAACTATAACCTATGGTTTGTTGGTAAATAAAATACTATTTAGGTGACTCCGAGTTTATGTTGAAGAGGGGTTTGATTATCCTTTATTAAGGTATTCGGTATCACTCGAAGGAATACTCGAGGTGTGGCTCTACAAATGCAAAAGAGTTATTCAATCTTCAACATGCATCGCTTCGCAATGCAATTGAGAGAACTTTTGGATCTAAAGAAGGGTTTCCAATTATTGCTAGCGGAAGAGAACCTCACTATGAAATTAGCATTAGCACTCGCACTCGTACATAAATTATCTTAACATGTTGTATTCTTCATAATTTCTTAATGGGAGTGGACCTATATGAAAGGTTTATTAGTGAAGTGGATCGTGAATTGAGGTCAAATTCTAATATCAAGTGATTTGCAATGAGAGGTAGGATGATGACGGGAGGCAAAGGAATATGATTATGGATAACATAGTTAATGTTATGTGGTCAGATTGCAATATCAACTAAAGAAGGATTATTTGGCTTTATTAGAAAAATTTCGAGAATGTTATGTAGCACATTGAGTATATGTGACTATATTGTACTTCTCATATGCTAGTAATGCTTGATTCAAACAGTGTGATGTATTGAGCATACCATTGATAAATCTTAATGTTAAATGTTCTTCAATTGGATACTGTTTTTTTTTTAATGCATTGATTATGTTTGTTAGTCCAATATTCTATAAATGAATGTTATGAGTTTACTTTTATGCTTGCTAGATATGATTTTATTATTTTTCATGTTCATGTGTGAATTTGATGCAGGTATTGAGTAGAAATGAATTTCTCGGCTAAACAAGCCAAGAAAGATATAATTAAGTAGACCAATGGCATGAATAACATCTTTATAGATATTATGTTAGAACAACAAGTTAATGGTAACCGAGCAGGTAGCACTTTCACATCTAGTGTTTACAAAGAAATAGTTACCATTTGCAGTGAAAAGACTAAAATTCCATTGACAAAGGACCATTTGAAGAATAAAATTAAAACATTAAAGAATAACCTATTATAATTTGTTTAAGACTGCAAATGGAGTTCAATGGCATGTTGACAGCAAGAGATTTGAGGCTGAGGAAGAAGTTTGAAAGCAACTTATTGATATAAGTATTAATAACAGATATTAGTTTGTATTTTGTCAGTTTATATAACTATTATGTTTATCATTAAGTTTATTTTTGTCTAGGCTAATCCATCAATTAAAAAGTGGAGATATACGTTTGTTTTGACGATTCAAGAATAAGATGCAATTCTTGCCCACCAAGATAAGATATATGTGAACTTCATGTCTAAGAAACATGCAGCTAACACATTGATAGTTGATAAATCCTTTCTCTCTCTATATCGAGGTGCATCTACATCGAATACCATAACACACATATGAATTCCATCTAATGCACTGATACAATCATGCAATTAGGAGACAATAAGCATATTCGGCTATAAAGTATCTTACAAACATTTAAAATTCAAAGTGATCAAAACGAGTGTTACCTTGAAGTAATAGCAAAATCTACTATATATAAACAGAGGAATTTCATATCCAACTTGTTGCTTTATAAATTCAACATGAAGGCCAATAATGTCTTTCAAGACTTCATGAAAATGATTGTTAGTAGTCCTTGTACTTTGACGAAAGAAAAAATTCAATTCTCGATGCATGACATCATGACTAAGCAAATATAAAAACTTAACAACCTTCTCTTCAACACTTAAATTCCTATTGGCTTTTACCCTTGTGTTGTGCTTTAATAGTTCGCACAAGTGAACAAAGTCATCCACACTTATCCTAAGAATACTATGGCATGCCTCATTTAGATGTTATAAGATTGTGCAATAGAACACGTCGTGCATTATCTTTCTGCTCTTTACCCTCCATTAGACCTCTATCTACATGCTTTTTCATAACCTTCAACGTCATCCAAAAAATAAGTAGGCAATTTCTATTTATGAAAACATCATCATCTGATTTATTACTTTTCTTATCCCTTATAAAATTTTGATAAATCAACAAAGAGATGCAATGATTTGGCCCATTTGCAAAAGAATTTTATGCTCAGATTGGTGGGAAGAGTATAGGGCATATGTACCTCGCGGACGTCGGAGGGCTCTACGGACCAGGGCCCGTAACTCCCCTGATAAACTGCAGTCGAATCGTCGAGCGTAGGCTGTGATCCGCCGCCGACGGCGCCGCGCCTGGAGGAGGATCGTGCCCGGGAGATGGCTGAGGAGGAGGTGGAAGCTGAGGTGGAGGAGACCCTTCTAGAAGAAGAAGAAGAAGAAGCCACGGAGGAGGAGACAAGAGGAAGGATTGGGGAAGAAGCAGGCAACGGAAGCGCTCTTTTGAGAAGAGGAAGAGGGCCGAGAGAAAGAGAGGGAGACGAGAGGAGATAAGCAGTCGCCATTGCCGCCGTGGTGACTTCTGGACGATTGATTTTTGTCTCTTCTTTATTTCGAGGTCAGGGAGAAACACGGGTCGAAACCACGTGTCGGCTTCTGCCTCGTTGATGATAATTTGAAGGCTAGAGTAGGAACTCAAGTGATTACGCTCTTCTCTCACCGCATGAATCAAAGTGATTCATTGCCACAGATTAATCAAAGTGATTATTTTCATAAATAATAATAATAATAATAATAATAACAATGCTCACCTCCTCACCACATCAACCATAGTAAACATAGCCTTTAAGGGGACGTTTGGTTCTTTATTAGGAATAGGAATATGAATAGGAATCAAAATAGGAATCATTGTATTGTGGAATGGAATGGGTATAAGCATGGATATCACTCTTAAAAATAATGTTTGATTAGTTGCATATTTTCTATCGGAATAAATTAAAATTTTCTTTTTTACCCTTAAAGGAAAATAAAAGAAAAAATTAGATGTGAGAGAAAGATGAATGTAAGAGGAAAATATGATAAAAGAGAATGATGAGAGAGAAAGTATAATGAGCGAGAAAATGTGATGAGAAAAAATAAAGAGAAAGAAAGTGTGATGAAAGAAAATGAGAAAAGAGAGTGTGATAGGAGAGAGCATGATGAGAGAAGATGACAGAGAAAATATGATGTGAGAGAAAATATGATGTGAGAGAAAATATAATGAGAAAAAATGAGGAGAGTGAGTGTGATGAGAGAGATTGAGAAGAGAGAAAGTATGGTGAGAGAGAGTATGGTAAGAGAGAGTGTGTGATGAGAAAAAAAGATAACAGTGAGTGTGATGGGAAATATTGATGAGAGAGAAAGTGTGTTAATGAAAAAAAAGAGGGAGTGCTACAAGAGAGATTGAGGAGAGAGAAAGTGTGATGAGAGTAGAAGTGTGATGAGAAAAGAGAGTGTGATGG
Organism: Zingiber officinale; assembly: GCF_018446385.1. Classification (NCBI taxonomy): domain Eukaryota; kingdom Viridiplantae; phylum Streptophyta; class Magnoliopsida; order Zingiberales; family Zingiberaceae; genus Zingiber; species Zingiber officinale. Next base: position 43,549,996 of record NC_056003.1, read on the forward strand.
GTGAGATTGAGGAGAGAGAAAGTATGATGAGAGAGAAAATATGATGAGAAAAAAAGAAGGAAGAGAGTGCGATGGAAAAAGTTAATGAGAGAGAAAGTATGATGAGAGAGAAAATATGATGAGAAAAAAAGAAGGAAGAGAGTGCGATGGAAAAAGTTAATGAGAGAGAAAGTGTAATGAGAAAAAAAAAGATGAAAGAGAGTGTGATAGAAGAGATTAAGGAGAGAGAAAGTGTGTGATAAAATGATGAGAGAGAAAATATGATGAGAGAGAACAAGGAGAGAGAAGTGATATGAAGGAAAAAATAAATAAATATATTTTGATATTTGCTATTAAGGGAGGAAATTTTAATTTTAGGTCAAGGGTATTTTTTGAATAAGGGAATATTTTGATTGATGAAAATAGGGTAATGACTCATTGAAGAGGAGGTACATGGGAATGAGTTATTATCCAATTTTAAAGATTCATTCCCTTATTTGTATTTCTATTCCTATAATCCAAACATTAACAATGACAATCAATGATTCTCATTCTCATTCCCCACTCTTATTCCCCTAAACCAAATGCCCCCTAAATTTAGTGCACGACCTGCCATAGGTTCGATTGACCCGTATAATGCTGATTAAATAATTTTTTTCAAAAAAAAAAAAAATATATATATATAATATTAAAATAATATATTTAATTTTTATAAATATTTTTATATTTATTTATTTATTTATTTTAATTTTAAACTTTATTTTTTATATTTTTTAATATTCAAACCTAGTTTAATGATAGGTCTATGTCATATTTGGCATAACCTAATCAAGTCATATTTTGCATGTGGATTAGGTTGTGCCAAATATGACACGCATCCTTGGAAGGGTTTGAATTACTTTGACAATCCCTCAAGTCTAGTTATTATAAGTTCAAGATTAGAGTTCATTTTTTTTAATTATTCCTTCTCACCCTAAGGTCTGTGCTAACGTCTATTAAGACATATTAACACATTATGAACGCTAAAAATCAAAACACATCATGCATCATGCGATAAAAGAGAAAAAAATTTATCTACAAATATCAATTCAATGTGGAATTACTCACTAATCCTAAAATTAAGGAAATTACTTCATAGAGAGAAAGATACAAGCCAAAGACATAGAGTTAAGCATTCTACAACACACTAGAAAAGAAATGCAAACATAACATAGTTGTAGATGTCAATGCTCTTTTCAGAAGATCTCCATATCTAATCTTCATGTCTCTTTAATAAAGAATGGAATCCTTGCAACCTTTAGAAGATGGCTTTTTCCTAGAGTTCTTTATCATGATAAACCCTCTCTCCCCAAACATGTGTTTCCCTTAGTCTTTTATAGCCTCAAAAGATACCAAACATTAATTGACTTTCTTAAAAAATTAGGGGTGCTGACACACCATGACCGTGGCAAATGTCATGGCCAGACCGTGGTGCATGATGGAACGTGCTCGTCTATGCAGCCAAATGGGGCATGACCGTAGTGGCTCTATGTCTGTGCTTCTTGCAAGACTCCCTAGTTGCTACTTCGATCTTGATTATGCCTCTGGGGTGATGCACGGTCATGGTAACTGCCACGATTAGACCATGCATCATGCTGGAACACATGCTTCTAAGGGTTTTTTTTTTTTTTTCTCCAATGAGCTCCAACTTCATGTCTTGTAAATAAAACACACAAGGAATATCTTTTCGAGGATGTCCGGCGTCCTCGTCTTGATCGTCCGACTGAGTGACCTCTGCCCAATCAACCCCAAGTGGCCAGCGCCATATAACTGCGGTTCTTCATCTGCCGACTGAGGAATGACGCGAGTCGGCTAGCGCTGAATCCCGAGCCCCCAAGCACCAAATAATTATCCAGGGGCCGCTAGCACAGATATGGGCTGACGCCCGAGCCCGTGCAGCGATGATGCCTCTGGGAGCGCTTGCGGACAACCACACTCAGATGTCCACTGGGATAAGTGTTGAGTTTTATTGTATTTTCTCAATTTATCCCCGGTCGACGCTTATACTTTCCTAGTTATTCGCAGTATTGGATAGAGAGTCTGACCATGTGCCAGAAGCTCACTTTTCTGGACAAGGAGGTCAAGAAAATGAAGGTGTCGAGCGGCTAATCATCTTCCTCTCAAGAGCAGACAAATGCTGAGGTGGATAAGCTGAGGGTCGATCTGGCGAAGAGCATCGAGCTGCTCGAGGCCGAGCGAGGAAAGAGAGCAGAGCATGCCTCTCTACTGGCTCGGCTTAACAAGTAAGTCAACACCTTTGACGCCAAGATCAAATCGGCTAATGCGAGGAAACTCCGGGCCATCGAAGACCTGGACCTGAAGAATAAAGAGGCCCAGACCCTTGCTAAGAAACTCAAAGAAGCTGAAGATTTTTTGGTCGCCGAACGGAAAAGTCGGCCGGCCGAAGAAATTGCCCTTCGAGGCCAACTCTCCGCAAAAAATGATGAATTGGCCACCGCGAAGAACGAGTTGGAGGCCTTCCGAGCGGCCTTGAAAACTTATCAAGATGCCGAACCTAGTCGGTTTGAGGCTATGAAGAAGAACTACATCCGCTCGGACGCTTTCAACGACAAGGTCGCCGACCAAGCACTTCGCTTGTTCGACCTGGCGATCGAAGGGACGTTTGGCCAACTCTAGGGAGGCGACTACATCTATGTTGCTTTATCAAATAAGGTCATCAGTTGGGATAAGTTGATCGAATCGCTACCTGATGATGCCTTAGATTACCTTGAGTGAGGTTGAGAGTTCCGCCTTTGTAAAACTTTGAAGTTTCAATGAATGTTTGTCCGTTCGGCTAAGCTTTATCTTCTTCTAATATTTATTTTTTCAACTCGTCTTTCAAACATTGTAAAAACTCGTGGCCTCGGGGCTCCTCTGATCAGCGACGGCTAGTCTATCTAGCCGATTGATCTGTTTTATTTTCAGAGTTGTTCATTATGATTATGTGACCTTCTGATTGGTAATGGGAGTATTTTGAAGAATAGTCCCGAACGGTCACTATATTTTGAAGACTTGGAGCTTTTGAGTAGCTCGTGTCCGTGGTCGGTCGTTCATCATTCTTGAGTTAAAAGATCATCGCTTGACTACTCATCAAGCCAAGGGTTTAAGGTCATCACTCGACCGTTGGCGAAGACTAAGGTTTAAGGTCACCGCTTAATCATTGGTAAAGACGAGGGTTTAAGGTCGCCGCTCGACCGTTGGTGAACACTAGGGTTTAAGGTCGTTGCTCGACCATTGGTGAAGATGAGGGTTTAAGGTCACCGCTCGACCATTGATTAAGACTAAGGTTTAAGGTCGCCGCTCAACTATCGGGGAAGACGAGGGTTTAAGGTCGCCACTCGGCCGTTGGGGAAGACTAGGGTTTAAGGTCGCCGCTCGACTGTTGGTGAAGACGAGGGTTTAAAGTCGCGGCTCGATCGTTGGTGAAGACGAGGGTTTAAGGTCGCCGCTCGACCGTTGATGAAGACTAGGGTTTAAGGTTGCGGCTCGACCGTTGATGAAGACTAGGGTTTAAGGTCGCCGCTCGACCATTGGTGAAGACGAGGGTTTAAGGTCGCCGCTCGACCGTTGATGAAGACTAGGATTTAAGGTCGCCGCTCAACCATTGGGAAAGATGAGGGTTTAAGGTCACCGTTCGACTATTGGGGAAGACTAGAATTTAAGGTCGTCGCTCGACCGTTGGCGAAGACTAGGATTTAAGGTCGCCGCTTGACCTTGGCGAAGACTAGGATTTAAGGTCGTTGCTCGACCGTTGATGTAGACCAGGGTTTAAGGTCGCGGTTCAACCATTGATGAAGACTAGGGTTTAAAGTCGCCGCTCGACCATTGGTAAAGATGAGGGTCTAAGGTCGCTACTCGACCATTGGTGAAGACTAGAGTTTAAGGTCACCGCTCGACCGTTGGTGAAGACTAAGGTTTAAGGTCGCCGCTCGATCGTTGGTGAAGATGAGGGTTTAAGGTCACCGCTCGACCGTTGATTAAGACTAGGGTTTTGTTGGTTGGTTCTAGGAAAATCGTACCGATTTCACTGTACAAAAATTTTGTACAAGTGTCAAACCTTTCCTAAATAACCTATTGTGTTCTTTAAAAGTTAAATTAGGAATCACAAACAGAACTTAACATTATTGATTCCAAATTTTAACTTATCTGTTCTTAATGGTTTAAATTTGGATCGCAAGCGAAACTTAACACTATTGATCCAAATCAACCTATGTTATAAATTCAATTAAATATTAATTTCCAAAATTGGCTTCTAGGACTGCATGGCAAGGCACGTGGCCTTCTTGGGTATGGGAGCATCCACCACCACCTAGACAAAGTCTTTTAAGGAAAGCTAATATTTAATTTCCTTATATAACTCTAGGTTTAACCAAAAGGAACAATCGAAACACAAATTCGAAAAATAAAAAAAATACAAACTCGAATAACAAATTTGAAAAACTAGAATTTAGCCTCTTGTGTTTGGAATTCATACAAAGAAAAATAATTAGCATGATGCAGAAAACAATAACTAGTTATACCTTTTCTTTGTATGCTAATAACCTCGAGATCTTCTGTCGTATTCCTCGCCTCACCTTGGACGTCATGTGGGCGACGATCCTCCAAGATGAACATCACCCAAAGCCTTCTTCCTCCTTCTCTAAAATCCGGCCACCACCACCACCAAGGAACTAAAGAGAGCAAGGGGAAAGGGAAGGGAGAGAGGGTCGGCCACAATAGAGAGCTCCAACAAGAGAATAAAAATTGATTGATCATGAGGCCTCTCCTCCCCTTCTTTTATATTACTTGCCCAAGGCAAATAAGGAAAGATTTTTTACAAAAATTAAAATCTTCCTCTTGTTTTTCCTTTTCCCCTTTTATTTTTCCTTTTCCTTTCTCTTGATTGATTCAATCATTGATTAGATCAATTATTGATTGGTCGGCCCCTTGCTTGGGCACCAAGCAAGGGTGGCCGGCCCCTTAAAAGGAAGAAAATAATTCTTGTAAAAATTTTATAAGCAAAGAAGGAAATCTCTTATAAAAATTTTACAAGCTCTCTTTTAATTTCCTAAAGTGGATGTTAAAAAAATGAAAGTTTTAAAAATTAAAACCAAGTTTTAAAATTTAAAACTTCTCTTCTAAAATTTCCTTTTTTAACATGGTTACAAAAAAGGTTTTAAATTTAAAACTCTCTTTTAAAAAACCATGAGGATGGTTAAATAAGGAAAGTTTTAAAACTTCTAAAACTCTCTTTTAAACCATGTGGCCTAATTCAAATAAGAAAAGTTTTAAATTTTAAAATCTTTCTTTTAAAACTTGTAGATATCTACAAAGAGAAGATTTTAAAAATTCAAAGCACCCCTCCTATTATGAATTATTGTGGCCGACCCCTCTTTACTTGGACACCAAGCAAAGGGTCGGCCCCTTTGAGAAGGAATTGGCCGACCCCTATGGCTTGGTCACCAAGCCATGGGTCGACCCCCTCTTGGTCACCAAGAAGGGCTTTTCATGAGTGGACTTGAGGCATTAATGAGGCTACGACAGGGACCTAGAGGAGAAATTGATTTTGGCCTCCCGACGAGCTTGAGTATCCTGTGTTCGCCCCGAACACATAACTCAAGTTCATTAACAATAACTCATTCTACTAGAGAGTTATTATTGCACTACCGCACCAATCCCAAATTACATTATAGGCTCCTTCTCATCATGAGTGTGTTAGTCTCCCTGTGTTTAAAATATTGAATGCCCACTAATTAATTGAGTTACTGACAACTCATTAATTAATGTCTTAGTCCAAGAGTAGTACCACTCAACCTCATTGTCATGTCGGACTAAGTCTACCTGTAGGGTTTAACATGACAATCCTTCTGAGCTCTTCTTGGGGGCATTCTCAACCTAGATAACTAGAACACAGTTTCCTTCTATAATCAACAACACACATTATAAGTAATATCATTTCCCAACTTATCGGGCCTATTGATTTATCGAGCTAAATCTCACCCTTTGAAAAGTCAAAGAAATAAATACTAAATATATGTGCTTGTTATTATATTAGGATTAAGAGCACACACTTCCATAATAACTAAGGTTTAGTTCTTTTATTAAGTCAGTATAAAAAGAACTTACCTTAAATGATCCTACTCAATACACTTAGAGTGTATTAGTGTAATTTATTAGTCAAGATAACTAATCCCTAATTACACTACGACTATTCCAACGGTTTGTTCCTTTCCATCTTAGTCGTGAGCAACTGTTTATAATTTATAAAGAACTGATAACACGATTTTCTGTGTGTGACACCACACACCATGTTATCTACAATATAAATTAATTGAACAACTACACTTAACAAATAAATGTAGACATTTGACCAATGTGATTTTTTTATTTCAAAAATAAATGTTTACAAAAGCTAGGCTTTTAGTATACACTCTAACATGTTTAAGGTTGTTGCTCGACCATTGGGGAAGACGAGGATTTAAGGTTGTCACTCGACCGTTGGGGAAGACTAGGGTTTAAGGTCGTCGCTCGACCGTTAGTGAAGACTAGAGTTTAAGGTCGTTGCTTAACCGTTGATATAGACCAGGGTTTAAGGATGTCGCTCGACCGTTGATGAAGACTAGGATTTAAGGTCACCGCTCGACCGTTAGTGAAGATGAGGGTTTAAGGTCGCCGCTTGACCATTGATGAAGACTAGGGTTTAAGGTCGCTACTCGTCCGTTGGGGAAGACACATCTCAAGAGTGACATTCTTCGCTTTTATTCATATATGCACTACGTTCAGGAAACACACAAAAATACATGTATTCACTCACGTACCTCTTATGCGGCCCTGTAGGGTTGGAGATGATTTGCGCTCCACGGTCGCTTGAGCTGCCTTCCCCCCTCATCCTCCAAGTAGTAGGCACCTGAGTGGAGCTTTTGTACGACCTTGAAAGGTCCCGCCCATGGGGCTTCGATCTTGGTGATGTCGCCGACTGACTTCACCTTCTTCCATATGAGGTCACTGACCTAGAAGGACTTCGAGATCACCCTCCGATTGTAGTTCTGCTTCATTCGTTGTCGGTACACTGCTAGCCAAACAGCTGCTTTAGCCCGTATTTCGTCCATCAAGTCGAGTTCCATGAGTCTCCATTTGGCATTTCCTTCATTGTAGTACTGCACCGGATCAGATTCTACCCCGACCTCCACGGGGATGACTGTTTCGCCCCCGTATACCAAGTGGAAGGGGGTTATGCCGGTTCCCTCCTTCGGGGTCATACGAAGGGCCCACAACACACTGGGGAGCTTATTGACCCAGCTGCCTCCGGCGTGGTCAAGCTGAGCGCATAGAACTCTGGGGATTTCCCGATTGGAGACTTCGGCTTGTCCGTTGCCCTAGGGGTAGGCCACAGAGGTGAAGGCCTATTGGATGTCATAGCTCTCGCACCAATCTCTGAGCCCTTGACCGGCAAATTGTCTCCCATTATCTGATACGAGCAGGCATGGGATGCTGAACCGACATATGATGTTCTACCAAATGAACTTAATGACCATATGCTCGGTTATTCTTGCAAGCCGCTCGGCTTCCACCCACTTCGAAAAGTAGTCCACCACGACGAGCAGAAATCTCCGCTGACCTGTCGCCATGGGGAATGACCCAACGATACCCAGGCCCCATTGGTCGAACGGGCAAGATACTGTTGACGCTTTCATTTCCTCGGTCGGTATGTGCGGAAGGTTATGATACTTTTAGCAGGACAAGCAGGTGGTTACCGTCCAAGCAATGTCTTCTTGGAGGGTCGACCAAAAATATCTGGTCATGAGTATCTTTTGAGCTAACGCATGACCGCTCGGATGACCGCTCGGATGACCTCCACAGGAACCTTGGTGCACCTCCCACAAAATGTATTTGACATCTTTCGATCCGACGCATTTGAGTAGGGACCTGGAGAAGGTTCTCTTATAAAGCTGGTCCATGACCAAAGTGAACCATCCGACCCTCTTCTTCAGCAAGCGAGCTTCTTCCTGATCAGAGGGGGTAACTACCGATCGCAGAAACTTTGTCAAAGCCATCCTCCAATCATTTGGGAAGGTCATTCCTTCCATTTGGTCAATATGTGCCACGAGCGAGATCTATTCGATCGGTTGCCCTATGACGATTGTGTTGGAGTGTATACTGAAAGCCTAAGCTTTGTAAACATTCATTATGAATAAAGAATCACATTTGGTCAAATTGTCTACATTTTGTAGTTGTTCATTTAATTTATATTGTAGATAACATAGTATGTGGTGTCACATGCAGAAGATGATGTTATCAGTACCTTATAAATTATAAACAGTAGCTCACGACCAAAATGGAAAGGAACAAACCATTAGAAGGTCGTAGTGTAATTAGGTATTAGTTTATCTTGACTATATAATTACACTGGTACACTCAGAGTGTATTGAGTAGGACCATTTGAGGTCGTTTCTTTTATACTGACTTTATAAAGGAACAAAGACCTCGGTTATTATGGAAGTGTGTACTCTTAATCCTAATATAATAACAAGCATATATATTTGATATTTATTTCTTTAATTTATCAATGGGTGAGATTTAGTTCGATGAATCAATAAGCCCGATAAGTTGGGAAATGATATCACTTATAGTGTGTGTTGTTGATTATAGAAGGAAACTGTGTCCTAGAGATACTAGGTTGATAATGTCCCCAAGAGGAGCTCATAAGGATTGTCATGTTAAACCCGGCAGGACTTAGTCCGACATGGCGATAAGGTTGAGTGGTACTACTCTTGGACTTAGATATTAATTAAATGAGTTGTCAGTAACTCACTTAATTAGTGGACATTCGATATCTTAAACACAGGGAGACTAACACTCATAATAAGAAGGAGCCCAAAATGTAATTTGGGATTGGTGCGGTAGTTCAATAATAGTTCTCTAGTGGAATGAATTATTATTGATAAAATTAAGTTGTGTGTTCGGGGCGAACACGGGATGCTTAATTTTATCGGGAGACCAAAACCAATTCCTCCTCTCGGTCCCTATCGTATCCTCTTATTTATAGAGTTCTATACCCACCTATACCCACCTTCTATACCCACCAATAAGGGGTCGGCCAAGCTAGCTTGGGAAACAAGCAAGGGCCGGCCTAGGTATGAATTTGGGTGGCCGGCCCTAGCTTGAACCCAAGCTAGTGGGGGCCGGCCAAATTAAATTAAAAAGGAATTTTAATTTTAATTTTTATTATGTGGAAGAAATAATTTATTAAAGAGAATTAAAATTAAAATATCTATCTTATAAAAGATCTACAAAAGATTAAAGAAAGATATTAAATCTCTTTCCTTATTTGTAGATTGGTGAGATATTTTATTTTTCTCTTTAAAAATTATTCACATGTTATAAAATTAAAATTATAGAAATTTCCTTTTATCAACCATGAAGAGATTTTTTAAAGAGAAATTTTATTTTAAAATTTTCGGAAACAAATTAGGAAGTTTTAATTTGTTGATTGAAACTCTCCTAATTTGCTCTTTTGATTGTGGCAGGCCATCACAAGGTTGATTGGGAAATTTTATTTTATTTTTCTCAATTAATTCATGTCAAGGAAAATTGAGGAAATTTTATTGTAATTAAATTTCCTAATTTGCCTAGGCCAAGGAATATAAAAGAAGGGGTATGGGTGCCTTCATGAGATACAACCTCTATTATTTTCTCTCCCTCTTTTCCTTGGTGTTGTGGCCGGCCATCATCTCTTCTCTTCTTCCTCTTTGTGGTGGCCGAAACTCTCTATTGCTTGGAGCTCTTGTGGAGGCCGGATACTACTTGGAGAAGAAGAAGAAGAAGGAGAGGAAGCTTGCATCTCTTAGAGCTTGGTTGGTGTTTTTCTTCTTCCTTGGTGAAGCTTTCTTGTTTTGGCCGAACCTAGCTAGGAGGAGAAGAAGGTGCTTGGTGGTTTCTCATCTCGGAAGATCGTTGCCCACACAACGTCCGAGGTTAGAAGAGGAATACGGTAGAAGATCAAGAGGTTTTTCTACAAGGTATAACTAGTAATTTTTCTTTCCGCATCATGCTAGTTATTTATGGAAATAATACCAAATACAATAGACTTACGTTCTAGAATTTCGAATATGTTTTTCGATATTGTGTTCTTTTGTTTTTTCTTTTCCTTGTGATTTGATTGTTCTCTTTGGTTAACCTAAAGTTATTTTAGGAAATTAAATATTAGCTTTCTATAAAATGTTTTGTCTAGTCGGTGGTGGTTGCTCCCATATCCAAGAAGGCCATGTGCCTCGCCACGTCGAACCAATTATGGAAATTAATATTTAATGATTTGGGTCGAACGTGTTAAGTTCCGCGGAGATCCAAGTCAAAACCTAAAAGAACAAATAGATTAAGTTTTGGATCAAACGTGTTAAGTTCGCAGCGATCCAAAATTTAATTTAAAAGAACACATGGTAGCTAGGAAAAGGTTCAGACCTTTGTACAAAATTTTTGTACAGTGGAACCTCTAGGCTTTCCGAGTAGCAACCAACAATTGGTATCAGAGCTAGGGTTTTGCCTCTGTGTATTTGGTATTAGTTTAATTATGCACATGTCATACATAATTTAGGCAGGATAATAGTAGGATGTGCTAACTTTGTGGATGCAGGATCTAACTATTATGGCTTATAGTTATTATGTGTGTGATTGGACCCTTGGACATGTCAAGGGCATTTTATTGTGTGTGCATGATTGTATTATAAAATACAGCAGGAGCTGTATTTAGTTTTATTAGGATTTTATTTTTGATCTAGATACATGTACATTCCTTTTATGGAATATAGGATCAAAATGTAAAATTCTTTTTATGTCGCGGATTGATTCTTGCAAAGCGTGGAACCTTCTAAGGACCAGAGGCGCAGCGGAACTAGGAGCAAGATTGATGCGACAGCTAGACCAAATATGACAGCAGCTTGGGATGACAACACACGGAGGACAACTAGAGATAAAAGTCATAATAGTTGAAAATTAGTTTCTCTATTTATTGCTTTTATATTGTGCTGTGTGTGCATGTTAGTTTACAAGTTTAGTAGGCTAGCATAGTTAAAATTCCTCATTTATAAATAACTAAGTGGGAGAGGGATTTTTTAAGTAAATCCCATGGTCTCCATTACTGGTTTGTAAGTGATGCAAACAAGCTTGCGCGTTGGCTCTGAGTGCCTTCCTCCATGACGGATGAGCTTGTTTGTGGATCACTAGAACAGACTTCCATTTTTGGATGACTATAGGAAGTTAATTAAGAGCGTGTGATCTTCCCCAACGGAAGGGGCATAATCTTATTAATGGACTTAGTGTCAAGTAATGGTATACACTTAGACACATCTAAATAGTATCCTTCCCATCGGAGTCACTGCTATTATTTGTGTGACCAAATAATACCAACTATTAATTTTATTTGTCAAAAGTTAGGTTGACAAGATAATAAAATTAATGGGTTTAAACCCTCCTTTTACAAATGTTGAATTTGTATACGTCCACACTAACGTGGCATACAAAATTCACGGTGTTATGAGGTGTTGGTTAATTTAAAATAGTATTGTTTGAGGAATCAATATTATTCTAAATTTAGAGTTCTGACCAAAAGTTATTTGTGATTCTTAGGATGACTTTCAACCCACTATCCATCATACTTCAACAAAATAGACTTACTGAACCTAATTACATAGATTGGAAAAGGAACCTGGACATTGTTCTGACTGCTGAAAGCTATAAATTTGTACTGACTGAACCTTGTCCTGATGCACCCACTGGTGAATCTACCCAAGAGGAGATTGAATATCATAAGAGATGGGTAAAGGTAGATGAGATGGCGCGGTGTTACATTTTGGCTTCAATGTCAAATGTATTGCAACATCAACATCAATTTACCAACGACTTATGATATTATGAACAATCTCAAGGAACTCTTTGGTCATCGGATAGGGCTTCTAGACAAGAAGCTATGAGAAAGATAATGACACCACCATGCAAGAGGTCCCGTAAGGGATCATATCCTAAAATGATGGCTTATCCGAACGAGATGATCCTTGGAGGAGAAATTGATGGAAACCCAGATCGATATGATCCTCCAAACGCTACCTAGAAGTTTTTGAACTATAATATGAATAAGAGGATTTATTCATTAGGGAAACTACTGACAGAAGGATTATTTCGTCATAATTCTCAAATTCACTTTCTTTGAAAATGGTTCTACTTCTAAACCGAGAAGAAGAAGAAGAAACAAGTCGGTTGAAAAGAAAGTGAATAAATCTAGTACAGGATTTAAATTCGGAAGGAAGAAGAAGGACAAGTGCTTCCCATGTAATATGGGAAGGCGGACTGTCCTCGTAGGAACCAAAACAAAGGTATATCTCATGCTCTAGTTGTTGAAACATGTTTAGCGGTGTTATCTACCGGCACGTGTGTAGATATGGGAGCCATCGATCATGTCTGCAATTCCTTGCGGGGTTCCAGAACGACTACATGAAGAGGAGATTATCGTCTACATGGGCAATGCTACTAAGGTGGCAACTGTTGGAGACGTCTACTTATCTTTAGTAGAAATAAAAATTTGGTTTTAAGAAATTGTCTTTATGTACCCAGTTTTAAATGGTTTCTAAACTGTTTTTATATGGATATTCAGTTTCTTTCAAGAACGATGTAGTTATTAAAAGAAATAAAGTGATTATCTGTTCTGGTGCATTAGTTGACAATTTGTATACTTTAAATCTAATTTCTTCCACAAAGCAAAACATGGAAATTTATAACTCATCTTCTAATTCTAATAAGAGAAAAGAACCTTCGGAAATGAACCAAGCATATCTTTGGCATCTAAGGCTTGGTCATATTAACTTAAGTAGGATTCAGAGGCTTATAGCCGATGGACTTTTGAGTTCATTAGAGTTGGAAAATTTTCCAACTTGTGAATCCTGCTTAGAAGGTAAAATGACCAAAAGGCCGTTCAAGGCCAAGGGGTATAGAGCCAAAGAAGTGTTAGAATTGGTTCACTCGATTTGTGTGGTCTTATCCAAGCGAGAGGAGGTTTTGAATATTTTGTCTCTTTCATAAACGATTATTCAAGATATGAATACATTTACCAAATGCGCAAGTCCGAGTGCTTTGATAAGTTCAAAGAATACAAGGTCGATGTGGAGAAACGATTAGGTAAAAGTATCAAGACACTCGATCTGATCGTGGTGGCGAATACCTCTTAGGAGAGTTTAGGAATTACTTATCGAGGTGGGATTCAATCCCAATTGTGCTGCACACCAACAGAATGGTGTGGTAGAGCGAAGGAATAGGACTCTTATGGAGATGGTTAGATTGATGATGAGTTATTCGAAATTACCAAATTCGTTTTGGATATGCTCTGGAAACAGCAGTGTACGTTACGAACTTAGTACCTTCTAAATCGGTTTCTTCTACTCCCATAGAATTGTGGAATGGGCGAAACCAGTCTAAGACATATTGGATTTGGGGTAGTCCAGCACATGTGCTAAAACCAGATCTTGATAAGTTAGAATCTCGTACATAAGTTCGCGTGTTTGTAGGATATCCCAAAGGAACGAAAGGAGGTTTATTTTATAGTCCTAAATACGGAAGGTCATTGTTAGCACCAATGCCCGCTTTTTAGAAGAAGACTATATAATGGATCACAAGCCCGAGTAAAGTTGTTTTAGAAGAACTTAGAGGACATGTCTACTTCAGTACCAATAAGATGAAGTACCACAAGAGACCGCAACACGTGTCACACATGATACACAACCACGATGCCTCGTCGTAGTGGGAGGGTTGTAAGGCGACTAGAAGATTCATGTTTTGGGAGAGTCTTGGGACTTGATCCCAGGTGACTGATCCACGAACATATGCACTCCAAGATATAGATGCAGGATCTTGGCAAAAGGCAATGAATTACGAAATAGAGTCTATGTACTCTAATAAGATCTGGGAGCTTGTAGAACCACCGATGGTATAAAAGCCATTGGATGCAAGTGGATCTACAAAAGGAAAAAGACAGATGGAAGGTAGAAACCTTCAAAGCTAGGCTTGTTGCGAAGGGTACACTCGGAAAGAGGAATCGATTATGAGAAACCTTTTCACGTAGCCATGCTTAAGTCTATCCGGATACTCTTATCCATTCTGCTCATATGGATTATGAGATTTGGCAAATGGATGTCAAGACGACTTTCCTTAATGGAAGTCTTGAAGAGAACATCCATATGAAGCAACCGGAAGGGTTCATTGAAAAAGGCAAAGAGCATCTAGTGTGCAAGCTCAATCGGTCCATTTATGGACTAAAGCAAGCTTCAAGATCTTGGAACATCGGTTTAATGAAGTAATCCAGTCATGGATTTATTAAAAGTCCGGATGAGTCTTGTGTATATAAGAAGTAGAAGCGTGGTGGTATTTCTTGTACTATCGTAGATAATATTTTGTTAATTGGCAACAATGTCAAGGTATTATCGACGTAAGGGTATGGTTGTCCAAACAATTTGATATGAAGGACTTAGGAGATTGTGAACACATTCTTGGGATCAAAGTTATAAGGGATCGTAAGAAAGAATGTTGTGTCTGTCCCAAGCTTCATATATAGATACAATCCTTGCTCGCTTTAGCATGCAGGATTCGAAAGGTTTCTTACCTTTTAGACATGGAGTAGCTATATCTAAAGAGATGTCTCCAAAGGCGTAAGAGATAGAGGACATGAAAGCAATTCCTTATGCTTTGTAGGAAGCCTAATGTATGCAATGCTATGTACGAGACCGATATCTGTTTGGCATGGTTAGCAGATATCGAGTAACCCTGGACAAGGACATTGGACTGCGGTAAAGCATATATTAAAGTACACGAGAAGGACTAGAGATTATATGCTAGTTTACCAAGCGGACGATTTGCTCCCTGTGGGTTACAGGATTGATTTCCAATCGGATAGGGATAACGATAAGTCTACATCAGGCTATGTGTTTACTTTAGGAGGTGGAGCCATTTCATGGAGGAGTGCAGTCAAGCAGAAATGCGTTTCTGGCAGCCTCTGAGGCAGCTAAAGAAGCGGTATGGCTCGGGAACTTTCTAATGGACTTAGATGTGATTCTGGTTTGCCCAAAATCATCACAATTTATTGTGATAATAGCGGTTGCAAACTTGAAGGAACCATGAGCTCATAAGGCAAGTAAACATATAGAGCGCAAGTACCACGGATACGAGATATCGTGGAGCGAGGAGAAGTTGTCATCGCCAAGATTGCATCAGCAGATAACCCGGCATATCCTTTCACTAAGGCCCTTCAAGCTTCGGCATGTGGAGGGAATGGGAATCGGATGTATGGTAGAAGAGATGACTTAGTCATTAGTATAAGTGGAGATTGTTGGAGTGTATACTGAAAGCCTAAGCTTTGTAAACATTCATTATGAATAAAGAATCACATTTGGTCAAATTGTCTACATTTTGTAGTTGTTCATTTAATTTATATTGTAGATAACATAGTATGTGGTGTCACATGCAGAAGATGATGTTATCAGTACCTTATAAATTATAAACAGTAGCTCACGACCAAAATGGAAAGGAACAAACCATTAGAAGGTCGTAGTGTAATTAGGTATTAGTTTATCTTGACTATATAATTACACTGGTACACTCAGAGTGTATTGAGTAGGACCATTTGAGGTCGTTTCTTTTATACTGACTTTATAAAGGAATAAAGACCTCGGTTATTATGGAAGTGTGTACTCTTAATCCTAATATAATAACAAGCATATATATTTGATATTTATTTCTTTAATTTATCAATGGGTGAGATTTAGTTAGATGAATCAATAAGCCCGATAAGTTGGGAAATGATATCACTTATAGTGTGTGTTGTTGATTATAGAAGGAAACTGTGTCCTAGAGATACTAGGTTGATAATGTCCCCAAGAGGAGCTCATAAGGATTGTCATGTTAAACCCTGCAGGTGGACTTAGTCCGACATGACGATAAGGTTGAGTGGTACTACTCTTGGACTTAGATATTAATTAAATGAGTTGTCAGTAACTCACTTAATTAGTGGACATTCGATATCTTAAACACAGGGAGACTAACACACTCATAATAAGAAGGAGCCCAAAAAATGTAATTTGGGATTGGTGCGGTAGTTCAATAATAGTTCTCTAGTGGAATGAATTATTATTGATAAAATTAAGTTGTGTGTTCGGGGCGAACACGGGATGCTTAATTTTATCGGGAGACCAAAACCAATTCCTCCTCTCGGTCCCTATCGTATCCTCTTATTTATAGAGTTCTATACCCACCTATACCCACCTTCTATACCCACCAATAAGGGCCGGCCAAGCTAGCTTGGGAAACAAGCAAGGGCCGGCCTAGGTATAAGATTGGGTGGCCGGCCCTAGCTTGAACCCAAGCTAGTGGGGGCCGACCAAATTAAATTAAAAATGAATTTTAATTTTAATTTTTATTATGTGGAAGAAATAATTTATTAAAGAGAATTAAAATTAAAATATCTATCTTATAAAAGATCTACAAAAGATTAAAGAAAGATATTAAATCTCTTTCCTTATTTGTAGATTGGTGAGATATTTTATTTTTCTCTTTAAAAATTATTCACATGTTATAAAATTAAAATTATAGAAATTTCCTTTTATCAACCATGAAGAGATTTTTTAAAGAGAAATTTTATTTTAAAATTTTCGGAAACAAATTAGGAAGTTTTAATTTGTTGATTGAAACTCTCCTAATTTGCTCTTTTGATTGTGGCCGGCCATCACAAAGTTGATTGGGAAATTTTATTTTATTTTTCTCAATTAATTCATGTCAAGGAAAATTGAGGAAATTTTATTGTAATTAAATTTCCTAATTTGCCTAGGCCAAGGAATATAAAAGAAGGGGTATGGGTGCCTTCATGAGATACAACCTCTATTATTTTCTCTCCCTCTTTTCCTTGGTGTTGTGGCCGGCCATCATCTCTTCTCTTCTTCCTCTTTGTGGTGGCCGAAACTCTCTATTGCTTGGAGCTCTTGTGGAGGCCGGATACTACTTGGAGAAGAAGAAGAAGAAGGAGAGGAAGCTTGCATCTCTTAGAGCTTGGTTGGTGTTTTTCTTCTTCCTTGGTGAAGCTTTCTTGTTTTGGCCGAACCTAGCTAGGAGGAGAAGAAGGTGCTTGGTGGTTTCTCATCTCGGAAGATCGTTGCCCACACAACGTCCGAGGTTAGAAGAGGAATACGGTAGAAGATCAAGAGGTTTTTCTACAAGGTATAACTAGTAATTTTTCTTTCCGCATCATGCTAGTTATTTATGGAAATAATACCAAATACAATAGACTTACGTTCTAGAATTTCGAATATGTTTTTCGATGTTGTGTTTTTTGTTTTTTCTTTTCCTTGTGATTTGATTGTTCTCTTTGGTTAACCTAAAGTTATTTTAGGAAATTAAATATTGGCTTTCTATAAAAGGTTTTGTCTAGTCGGTGGTGGTTGCTCTCATATCCAAGAAGGCCATGTGCCTCGCCACGTCAGTACTGGGAACCAATTATGGAAATTAATATTTAATGGAATTAATAACTTAAGGAGACTTGGGTCGAACGTGTTAAGTTCCGCAGGAGATCCAAGTCAAAACCTAAAAGAACAAATAGATTAAGTTTTGGATCAAACGTGTTAAGTTCCACAGGCGATCCAAAATTTAATTTAAAAGAACACATGGTAGCTAGGAAAAGGTTCAGACCTTTGTACAAAATTTTTGTACAGTGGAACCTATAGGTTTTCCGAGTAGCAACCAACAGATTGGTGATAATGAACTGACTAATTTTGCTAACTCATCTACCACCTGGTTTTCCGATCGAGGGATCTTTTGTATAATGACCTCCTAAGTTAGTCTTCAGCTTCTCGAAAGCTTCCGCATAGAGCTTGAGTCAGACATTGCTTATCTCGAACATCCTGGATAGCTGCTGAGCGACCAACTAAGAGTCCGAGTAGATGAGGACTTTAACAGCTCCCACATGTCAGACCACCTATAAGCCGACTATCAATGCTTCATACTCATCTTCATTATTGGTGGCGTGATAGTTAAGCTGAACGGAAAGCTAAATCCGGTCTTCCTGTGGTGAGATGAGCAATATGCCGATTTCGCTACCTTGCGGAGTGGACGAGCCATTAACATATATCTTCCACGTTGCTTCCGGGTCGACATTTTGGACCTCTATGATGAAATCCGCCAAGGCCTGAGCCTTGATTGCCGCTCGGGATTGATAGTATATGTCAAATTCGCTTAGCTCGGTCGTCCATTTGATCAGTCTTCCTGATGCCTCGGGGTTGAGAAGAACCCGTCCCAAGGAGCAATTAGTCAGCACGATGATTGAGTGTGTGAGGAAATATGGACGAAGCATTTGAGCAATGAGAATAAAAACATAAGCTATTTTTTCCAGACTGGTGTAGCGAGATTCTGCATCCTTCAATATATGGCTTAAAAAGTATACAGGCTGCTGTTCTTGGTCGTTCTGCCTAACTAGAGCTGATCCAATGGCATGTTCATTGGATGATAGATAAATTCAGAGTGGCTTACCAACAATCGGCTTGGCCAATATAGGCAAGGAGTTTAGATATTCTTTAAGCTCTTCCAATGCCTGATCACACTCGGCGTCCCACTAAAATTTTGTAGCTCGGCGAAGCACTTTGAAGAATGGCAGGCTCTGGTCGGATGACTTCGATATGAATCTAAATAGTGTCGTGATCCGACCGGTCAGCCGTTGAGCTTCCTTCAAGTTTCGAGACGGCGACATGTCTTGTAAAGCTTTGACTTTGCTTGGATTGGCTTCAATGCCCCCCTCGATAATGATATAACCCAGGAAGCGACCACTCTTCGCATTGAACAGATACTTACTCGGATTTAACTTTATTCCATAAGCCCTCAGTGTTCGTGTCACGCCCCGGAGGAGTCCCTGTCCGAAGAAATTTTGGCAGCATCTCCCCTGTACGACGGACAATCTGAAACTTTACTACATTACCATATACCTCAGCCACATGTGGCTGGAATAATAACAATAATAAACAAACAATAACACAGACATCCACGCAGTTTATATCAATTTCAGCCTCTGGCTGACACAACCACGCAGTTTAATAGTAAACAAATTGAACAGTGATAAGCAGACTCAAAACCAACCCTACTCCACTACACTCATAAAACTCAAATCCGACAATAAAATCAACTCACCTCTTCTGCCATCCAGGCAGGCATATAGTAAAACAAATCTGAATGAAAAATCATCGACAGTAACCATATAGTAAACTAATACAAGTCTAGATAGTGCAATATACATAACACAAAAACCATAATCCAAGTGTATCAAACAGAACTAGTCTGATAAAGAAAACCAAAAGATAAACCACATGTCCTCGCGGACTGTAGGGGACTAGCGACTGGAACGCTCTCCGGACAGCATCAACCTGAAAATAGCAACGGAGGAGGGTGTGAGTCCAACACTCAGCGGGTAACAACTGATATACATAGTAAGGAAATAACATCAAGCACTAATCATGCGTACAGTCTCCTGACGTAATAAAGGTAAATGCAAACTGAAATAAACAGGAGAATACTGTACTAACCAGGACCTGGTACAAGGATAAACAGTCTGAGAGGTATAGAAATCCTGTATGCATGTCAAGCATGGGCATCCAACCAATATGCAGCAAATAAATGCAGGAAACACAATCACAAGAAATAAATGCATCAATGCGTATGATGTCAATGCAGTCATGGTCACCCCTGGCGCTAGTCAGTCATCTCACACACAATGGTGGGACCGAGTGGGTAGGGCTGTGATAACCGTGCACTCTGCATCACTACTCCTGATGAGTGACCGAGAGGACGGGATGCTGTCGAAGGACGCACATCCTCCTACCCCAAATCATTAATGGGGGAGCGCAATGCTCTCATCTCCAGGTACATGATGACGAGGAGGGATCCCGACGTGCTACCACGCTGCAATCACACTACCCATGAGCGGACCAACGGAGCACCGAACGAGCAAACTGACGTGCTACCACGCTGCGTCACGCTACCCATGAGCGTCACAACGGAGCATCGAACAGTGATGAAACTGGCGATGTGCTCGACAATAATGGAGCAATCTATCACACAGCATGCAATCATGCGAATAGTGCACGACACTAAGCAGGGTAATATACTAAACCAATCTATATACATATATGATGTGCATCATAGTCAATAAATCATATCAAGGGTACACAGATCAGATAAGGTATCACACCTAGGTCCTGAACATGGTGAAGCATGGTTATATCACTACCCCTATAAGCATGTATAATTAGGTAAGTAATAACATGAGATGCAAAATAAGCAATCAACCAAGCATGTAACAGGTATCGGGTAGTGACTAACCGAAGCAAATAAGAAACATAATTATTACTATTTGTTAAATTCACTACTATGCATATCAAAGACATAAAGTCAAAAGTACCCGCCTCCAATAGAAAGGTCCAAATCCGACATCGAGATGCTCGTCTCGCGTCAAAGTCCTGTGGTATCAAACATAATGTCTAGTTTAGCTAATTCTATCATACAACAATTAGTCAAACTAAATTCTAACCCAATTAATCAATTAGGGTTAACTTCATTAACCCTAATCGTTTCACCTTCTAATTAGGACTTATTATAACATAATCCATCATAGATTCAACACAAAAACTCACCTAAATCTGTACTTACCCACTGCTAGAGAAGGTTATAGCCGGATCCAGTGGCTGCAGCAAGGTGAAACTGCTGATCAACAACACAATTATCCTATTTCATCAACAACATGAATCACTTACCCTAACCCTTACCTAAATCACAGATCTCTGCTATTGATCCGCAGTTAAAGAGGTGCTTCCAGAACCAAGACAACCAACAGCACAAACCTACCCTGCCGGAACAGTGTTGTGGTGGTGAACTAGGGCAGAGGGAAAATTGCCCGACGTTTGGCTGAGGAGGAGCGACACCCAGCGATCTCTTGCTCTGAATCGATGTCTTCTCTGTGGAGGAGACCAAGCACAAGAGAGATAAGCAAAAAGGGTAGAAGAGCAAGGATAGGGTTCAAGCAACCTACCTCAGTCGCCTACCCACGCTCTCCGCTCCGATGATCTAGGGCACAGCCAAGTGGAGGCTCGGATGAGGCGTCAGCGCTAGGGTAGCGGCAAGGGATCGGCGGTGTCGCAAGCCCAAAGAGGAGGAGGAGTCGGCCGGAGAACTAGGGCTGAGGTGCGACACCCGGCGGTGCTAGGGCACAGGCGACGGCGGCCGATGCTAGGGTTCTTGTGGCCGGTGATCGGCACGCCGATTAGAAGAGAGGAAGAGACGACTCTCACCGTCAGCGGCCTGGCTTCAGGCAGAGAAAACAACGAGATTGGAAGAAGGGCTCGGTGACGAAAAGGGAAAGAAGGTTTAGCGTCGCGGTAGAATAAGGGGAGAAGGAGGAGAAACTGTCTCGAGCAGTTAGGGCTCGGGTTCGGCGGTGAGGGAAAGAAAACGGCGATTGGGGGAGAAAGAAAAGAAATGGAAAAGAATAAAAATAATTAAACTTTTCCTTGCTTAGATGGGGTAGCCTAAACAGGCTTTCCCGGACCCCGTTTTTATCCCCGTTAACTCGTCTATACGAGCTCCAAAAAATTCTCAAAAAATTTCCAAAAATTCCAGAAAATTCCCTTATTATTATTCTCTATTTTCCAGTATTTTACAGTTCGACAGGTTTCCTCGATATATGTGCATAGGTCAGCAGCTCGGAGGGATTTTATTAATATGTTATCGACGTATACCTCCATGTTATGGTCGATCTGCCGTCAGAACACCTTGTTCATCAGCCTCTGGTAAGTGGTTCTGACATTCTTGAGTTCAAACGGTATGACGTTGTAGCAGAACGTTCCGTCGACCGTAATGAAGCTGACCTTCTCCTGGTCTTCTCAGACGAGTGACACTTGGTGATACCCTTGGTATGCGTCGAGCATGCAAATTAACTCGCAACCCGCCATTGAGTCCACCATCTAGTCTATCCTGGGTAACGGATAGAAGTCTTTTGAGCATGCCTTGTTCAAATCACGAAATTCGATGCTGGCTAAGGAATTAAACTTTCCTAATATAGATGGCCTCCAGTAACTTCTCTATCTCGGCTCGGATGATCAAATTTTGCTCCGCACTGAAGTCCGTCTTTCTTTGCTTCATCGGCCAAACTTTCGGTCGGACATGAAGCTCATGCTGAGCCACACTCAGGGAGATACTGGGAAGCTCGTGTGTCGACAATGCGAACACATCATGATTTTGTCTAAAGCAGGCGACCAACTCTACCTTCTTCTCCACCTCCAGGTCGATGGCGATAAAGGTGGTTGCTTCCGTTCGACTGGGGTGGATCTGAACCTCCTCCTTTTCTTCATACACCAATGTAGGAGGTTTTTCAGTGATTGCGTTCACCTCCAAGCGCGGATTCTTCTGAATGCTTCTCGCTTCGAATTTGACCATCTCGACGTAGCATCGCCGAGCAGCCAGCTGATCACCTTTGACTTCGCCCACCCGTTCATCCACCGGGAACTTGATCTTTTAGCAGTATGTATACACCATCACCCATAATTCGTTGAGGGCCGGTCGGCCCAAGATGATGTTTAGGCCGACGGGGCGTCCACCACGATGAAGTTTGTGATCTTGGTTCTCCTCAATGGCTCTTCCCCGAGCGAGATGGCCAATCAGGCATGTCCGAGCGGCAGTACTTCATTGCCCGTGAAACCGTAAAGAGGGGTTGTCATAGGCTGCAACTTATTTCGATCGATTTGTAATTGATCAAGATGATGTTCAACAAACTCCCTATATCAACAAATGTTTGGTGAATAGTATAATTAGCAATTACCGCTCGGATGATTAGCGCGTCGTCATGAGGGATCTCCACTCCCTCCAAATCGTTGGGGTCGAAGCTGATCTCGAGCCCTTCTGCCTTCTCCCTGCTGCATCCCACAGTGTGGATCTCCAGTCGTCGAGCGTATGACTTCCTGACTCTATTGGAGTCGTTGTCGGTTGGCCCACCGGCGATTATGCCTATTTCTCCTCGGGCGGCGTTGCTTCTGTTTTCTTCTTCCCGAGCAGAGGGTTTATTTCGCTTAGCCGAGACTCGGGAGGGATCAGCGTTATCCCTCTGCTGATGATGATGGTGCCGCTCGGGCACCCTTCTTTTGTCCTCTCGTCTCCCGGTAGATCGTTGTCTATGTCACCAATCGGGTGTTGGAGATCGGTGGCGATATCCTCTTGACGTCGGTTAGCTTGCCTCTTGTCGTCTTCTATCGACTGGAGGACACATGCTGCACGACATGTCCTAGCTTCCTGGTGTGGCCACGCTCCTTCTGCTCTTAGCCCTTTGTGCGGTTGGTGGATGCTCTATGGTCACCGCTCGAGCGCTGGCGCGGGCTCGACCGGTGTTTCCTTCTTCCTCGCTGCCTAAGCTTCTTCCACATTTATGTATTCATTGGCCTTCCTGAGCAGGTGGTCGAAGTCCATGGGGGGCTTCCTGATGAGCAACTAGAAGAATTCTCCTTCGACGAGCCCTTGAGTGAAGGTGTTCATCATTGTCTCGGATGAGGCCAAGGGGATATCCATGGCTACTTGGTTAAAGCACCTGATGAATACTCAGAGCGCTTCCTTGGGCCCCTGCTTTAGGGCAAAGAGGTTGACGCACGTCTTCTGATAGCGTCGATTGTTGTCAAAATGGTGCTGGAATGCAGCTTGGAAGTCCTTGAAGCTGTGTATGGATCCGTCCGGTAGTCTTTGGAACCAATGTTGCGCTGAGCCAGAGAGAATAGTGAGAAAGACTCGACACTTAACCCCATCCATATACTGGTGCAGTGTGGTCGTGTTATCAAACTTATCCAGATGATCATCTGGATCAGTCGTTCCATTATATTCCCCGATCGCCAGTGGGGTATAGTGCCTGGGTAGAGGGTCACACAAGATCGCTTGAGAGAACTACAGATTGATCTGCTTAGGCAAAGCGTGACTTCTAGGCACCTTTTCTTTTCTCGCATCCCAAACGGGAGCGTCATCCAAAGATGACCCCCTTTCCTGGTTTGCCTGAGCTATTTCTAAGGGGGTTTAGAACAAGGCGCAATGAAATAGGATGAGCGCGAGTGGCGCTTCCTGCGTGTCAGTCGGACCTCTATTCTGCCCTCATATGGAAACTAGTTCTGGTCGGTCTTCCAATCTCGCTCGCCCTCCTGCTGTCGATGTTGTCGGCTGTTGTACTAGCCAATGGCTAGTGTTTGATGTTGTTGCTGATCGAACATCTTTGCCACTCGGGCTTGCATGAGCATGTCGAGCTCCTCTTTGGTGAGCGTCATGGTGGTGAGTCGTCCAGCGTCCTCTATCTTCTCAACTCGGATGCAGGTTAAGTTCCCACAGACAGCGCCAAATATGATCCTGTCCGAAAGTTGATGAGATGGAAAGCTGGGGATGTGGCCCTCTCGCTGACCGCCTATAGACTCCACTCCAACTTGCAACACAGATTACGTTAATGTCGAGCCAGGGAAGAGGTCTCCGGCGTTGGCCCTCCGATGCTCAAGTCAATCACCGATGATGAAGTAGAAGGCGGAGCAACCACAAGAATGAACAGCAGCATGAGTAGTGTCTATTACGTACCTCTGCTGATGCTTGGACCCCCCTTTATATAGAGCTCCTATAGTACACATGCACATTCCCCTAGGCAAGCACACTTCCCCAAGTTTTTTCTGAAAAGACTTGTCAGTAAAGTATCCTTAACACAATACCTTAACAGGCCGAGCATATCTCTGATGTGATAGTGGAAACTTCCATCATATGATCTTCTGGTTGGCCATGCCCAGTGTCAACGACACTAACTGTTGGAACCCCCAAGGTTGTTTTGATGTGATCAACAAGTTAAGTTAGGTCCTATGATATTTTAACCTTGTGTCTAAGTGTACAGGAGCTTAGGAGCACAGGGGGTCGAGCAAAAGACGCAACTAGCGAGAAAGATGGCATGGGAGAGTGCCGACGGGCTCGGTGCATCCGAGGGATGAGGTGCTGCGGAAGAGTGTGCGGGCGGACGAGAAGGAGGCACGCGGCGTTTTCGAGAGACAAGAAGCCGGAGCGGAAGGTTGCTCGAGAAGGCCAGAAGTTGGGTTCGGGTGAGCCCTATTCCGGATGGCCGAGATCACCCAAGGAAGCGGAGCCGAAGCGGAAGACTCAGACTGAGGTGAGCTGAACCGGAGCAGAGGGCCCGGACCGGAAAAAGTCAACATTGTTGACTTTCTTGGTCCAGGCGCCCAGACCTGGATTTTATCCAAATCATGGCCAAACGCGATCTATGTGAAAGGGATAAAGTTTTATCCACTTCTAGGCGCTTGGAACGCTTCCAGACGCCCCGACTAGGGTTATAAATATAGCTTTGGTTCAAGAAGCTAATCAAAACAAGCAATTGCAAATTCTACACTTGTGTGCTTCTCTTGTCTAGTTTAGCTTCTCATTTCTTGTACGTTATTGTTGTAAGAGGCTTCTCCGCCTGAAGGAGATACTAGTGCGATTCATTCCTTAGTTTAACAACCTCCCCGGTTGTAACCAAGTAAAAATTCCTGTGCCTCTATTTTTTAGTTCTTTCTTTAATTATATGCAAATGTTATTTTAAAAGTTCGAGAAGGGTTTTGCTTTTAATTTGTGCAGAGTTATTCAACCCCCCTTCTAGCCAGCCCAACGCAGTCCAATAAGTGGTATCAGAGCCAAGACGCTTCAGGAGGACTAACCGCCGATCGAAGCACTGAACAAATGGTCAGACCAAGCATATACCCACCGAAGTTTGAGGGAGAGTTCGCCTGCTGGAAAAAGCGAATGCAAATATTTTTTAAAACTGACTTTGATTTACTTTTAATAATGGAATTCGATTTTGTAGTACCGGAGGGCAAAGAAAAATACCAATGGACTAAAAAGGAGCAGGCCGACTACGTGGCAAACGACAAAGCAGAATTCCATCTGCTAAGCGTCCTTCCACCACAAGAAGTCAACCGGATTGGCAACTACGACTCAGCAAAGGGACTGTGGGAAAAGTTCCTTGAGTTGCACGAAGGGGCATTCGAAGCCAAGCTTGCAAGACGGGATTTACTTTGCAACCAGCTCACCAGTCTGAGACTTGAAGAAGACGAAACAGTTGCGCATCTACACTCGAGAATTAAGGAGCTTATCACCGGACTTTCGAATCTCAGAGAAAAGGTAAGTAACCGAGATTCGCTAAGGTACACACTTAATTCATTTCCTAGAAATACTAAATGAGCATCACTAGTAGATACATTTTATATATCTAAGGATTTAGAAACTATTTCCTTAGAAGAATTATTTTCCACATTTGAAGTGCATGAATCCAGATGTACAGGTATGAAGGAGACGAAGCACAACGTCGACTTCAAAGCATCGAGAGACAAACTTGAGTCAAAATCCTCTCTCGACGATGAAGAAATGGTAATGATGGTAAGATTATTTAAGAAATTATGTAAATATAGAAAAACTAACCATCCGCAGGGTAGAAATAAAAGGACGATCATGTTGGTTGCTACTCGGAAAGCCTAGAGGTTCCACTGTACAAAAATTTTGTACAAAGGTCTGAACCTTTTCCTAGCTACCATGTGTTCTTTTAAATTAAATTTTGGATCGCCTGCGGAACTTAACACGTTTGATCCAAAACTTAATCTATTTGTTCTTTTAGGTTTTGACTTGGATCTCCTGCGGAACTTAACACGTTCGACCCAAATCACCTTAAGTTATTAATTCCATTAAATATTAATTTCCATAATTGGTTCCCAGTACTAACGTGGCGAGGCACATGACCTTCTTGGATATGGGAGCAACCACCACCGACTAGACAAAACCTTTTATAGAAATCTAATATTTAATTTTCTAAAATAACTTTAGGTTAACCGAAAAGAACAATCAAATCACAAGGAAAATAAAACAAAAGAACACAACTTCGAAAAACATATTCGAAATACTAGAATCGTAAGCCTCTTGTATTTGGTATTATTTCCATAAATAACTAGCATGATGCGGAAAGAAAAATTACTAGTTATACCTTTTAGAAAGACTTCTTGATCTTCTACCGTATTCCTCTTCTAACCTCGGACGTTGTGTGGGCAACGATCTTCCGAGATGAGAATCCACCAAAGCACCTTCTTCTCCTTTCTTCAAGTTTCGGCCAAACACAAAGCTTCCAAAAGATGAAGATCTTTTTCCACCAACCAAGCTCCAAGGGATACAAGCTTTCTCTCCTTCTTCTTCTTCTTCTCCAAGTAGTATCCGGCCACCACAAGAGCTCCAAGCCAATAGAGAAGGTTCGGCCACCACCAAGAGGAAGAAAGGAAGAGAGGTTGGCCGGCCACAACACCAAGGAAAAGAGGGAGAGAAATAATAGAGGTTGTTCACCATGAAGCCTTCTCTACCCCCTCTTTTATAATCCTTGGTCTTGGCAAATAAAGAAATTTAATTAAAAACTTCCTTAATTCTTTTGCCATGAAAAGGAAAAATTTATTTAATTAAAAACAATTTTCCTTTTCTCAATTTACATGGTCGGCCACCATCAAGCTATAAACAAGGAGAGTTTTAATTAATTAAAACTTCCTAATTTGTCTCCAAAAATTTATAAAATTTCTCCAATAATTTAATCCCTTCATGATTGGTTTATAAAAAGGAAATTTAATAAATTAAAATCTTTCTTTTAAACATGTGGATAAAAAGAAAGTTATCTCTAAAAATTAAAACCTCTTTTAATCTACAAATAAGGAAAGATATCAAATCTTTTCTCAATCTTTTGTAGAAACTAATAAAAGAGAATTATTAATTTTTTAAACTTTTCTTTTAAATCATGAACATGGTTAAAAAGGAAAGTTTTCTTAAAATTTAAAATCCTCCTTTAATCAACAAATAAGGAAAGATTTCAAATTTTAAACTCTCTTTTAAACATGTAGATGATTTACAAATAAGGAAAGTTTTACCAAAATTAAAACCATCCTTTTAAACTACAAATAAGGAAAGAGATTAATCTCTTCTCTTAATCTTTTGTAGAAAGTTATAAAAGGAAATTTTAATTTTTAAACTCTCTTTTAAAATCATGATATCCACATAAGAAATAATTTTAATAAAATCCTTTTAATATTCTAGTGGTCGACCACCTAAGCTTGGGACCCAAGCTTTGGCCGGCCACCTACATGGCTCATCCACTTGGTCTTGGCCGGCCCTAGCTTGGGTTCCAAGCTAGCTTGGCCGGCCCCATTGGATGGGTAAGAAGGTGGGTATGCGATGGGTATAAATCTCTATATACTAGAGGCTACGATAGGGACCGAGAGGAGGAATTGGTTTTGGTCTCCGATGAAATTAAGCATCCCGTGTTCGCCCCGAACACACAACTTAATTTCATCAATAATAATTCATTCCACTAAAGAACTATTATTGAACTACCGCACCAATCCCAAATTACATTTTGGGCTCCTTCTTATTATGAGTGTGTTAGTCTCCCTGTGTTTAAGATAACAAATGTCCACTAATTAAGTAAGTTACTGACAACTCACTTAATTAATATCTAGCTCCAAGAGTAGTACCACTCAACTTCATCGTCATGTCGGACTATGTCCACCTGCAGGGTTTAACATGACAATCCTTATGAGCTCCTCTTGGGGACATTCTCAACCTAGATCACTAGGACACAGTTTCCTTCTATAATCAACAACACACACTATAAGTGATATCATTTCCCAACTTATCGGGCTTATTGATTCATCGAACTAAATCTCACCCATTGATAAATTAAAGAAATAAATATCAAATATATGTGCTTGTTATTATATTAGGATTAAGAGCACACACTTCCATAATAACTGAGGTCTTTGTTTCTTTATAAAGTAAGTATAAAAGAAACGACCTCTAATGGTCCTACTCAATACACTCTAAGTGTACTAGTGTAATTATATAGTTAAGATAAACTAATACCTAATTACACTACGACCTTCCAATGGTTTGTTCCTTTCCATTATGGTCGTGAGCTCATGTTTATAATTTATAAACCGATAACATGATCCTCTGTGTGTGACACCACACACCATGTTATCTACAATATAAATTAATTGAACAACTTCATTTATCATAAATGTAGACATTTGACCAATGTGATTCTTATTTCTAGATAAATGTTTATACCAAAAGCTAGGCTTTTAGTATACACTCTAACAATCTCCCACTTATACTAAAAGACTAAGCTGCCATATCTGCTGCCATACATCTGATTCCCATGCCTTTCAAAAAGCTCTTGCCTTAAGGACCTTAGGTTATCATCTGATGCAATCTAGGCGGCAACAACTTCTCCTCGTTATACAATTTCTCGTATTGGGTGGTACTTGCGCTCTATTGTGTTTACTTGCCTTATAGACTTATGGTTTCTTCGAGTTTGCTACTGCACCAACATTATTACAATAAATTGTAATAATCTTTGGACAAACCAGAAATCATATCTAAGTCTATCTTGAGGTTATTGAGTCATTCAGCTTTTATGGCTACCTCAGAGGCTTGCCATATACTAAGCTTCTATGGTGGAGTCCAGAAAAACACCTATGCTTATCACTCTTCCATAGTTATGACTTTACCTCCTAAAGTAAACACAAAACCCCGAGGTCGACTTATTATTGTCCCTATCCGATTGGAAGTCAAAATCCATGCAGCCCACAGGGACCAAATTAACTGCCTTGTAAGCTAGCATATAATCTCTAGTGCCTCTAAGGTACTTTAATATATGCTTTACTGCAGTCCAATGTCCTTGTCTAGGGTTACTTTGATATCTGCTAACTATGCCCTTGGCAAAACAGATTTCTTATCTCGTACATAGCATACATTTAGGCTTCCAACAGCCGAAGCATAAAGAACTACCTTTATTTCCTTTATCTCCTTTGATGTCTACAGAGACATATCTTTAGATAAAGTTACTCCATCCTGAAAAGGTAAGAAACCTTTCTTGGAGTTTTGCATGCTTAAAACGAGCAAGGATTTTTCTGATATATGAAGCTTGGGATAAGTAAAATATTCTTTTCTTGCGATCACTTATTACTTTGATCTTAAAAATATATACATTCTCCCAAGTCCTTTATATCGAATTATTTGGACAACCATACCCCTACTTCTGACAACATTTTGATATTGTTTCCAACTACCAAAAATGTTATCTACGTATAGTACAAGAAATACCACCACGTTTCCATCACATCTTTTGTATACACAAAACTTTATCCGTTTACTCAATAAATCCATAGGTGTGGATTACTTTGATAAACTGGATGTTCCAAGACCTTGAAGCTTTGTATCAGTCCATAGACTGATTGAGCTTGCACACAAGATGCTCTTAGCACTTTGTAATGAACCCTTCTGGTTGCTTTATATGGATGCTTTCTTCAAGACTTCCATTAAGGAATGCTGTCTTGACATCCATTTGCCAAATAGATAAAAGAATCTGGATAGACTTAAGCATGGCTACCAGTGAAAAAGGTTTCCTTTTTCATCAAGCCTTGCTTTGAAGGTTTCTACCTTCCTGTCTATCCCTCTTTTTCTATTATAGACCTTTTACACCCAAAGGCTTTTACACCACTTGGTGGTTCTACAAACTTTCAGATTTTATTAGAATACATATATTCTAATTCTATTATTCATTACTCTTTGCCAAGATGCTTCATATTTATCTTGGAGTGCTTCGTCATATGTCCGGAGATCAGGTTCATGTCCTTCAGGGATCGAGTTCAAAAACTCTCCCAAAACATGAATCTTTTAAGGTTGCTTAACAACCCTCCCACTACGACAAGGCATTTTCTGCAATTGTGTATCATTTGTGATACATGTTGCAGTTTTCTTGTGGTATCTCATCTTGTACAGTTGGTACTAGATTAGACATGTCTTTTATTATTTTCTTAAGAACAAATTTACTTATGAGCACGTGGTTCATTATATAGTCCTTTTCTAAAAATCAGTCATTGATGTTATCAATGACCTTCTGATTTTTAAGACTATAAACCTACTTTTGTTTATCTAGGATAACTTACAAACAAGTGAACTCCTATCCAACTTATCATTATCTCTCTTTAACATATATGCTGGATTACCTGAATCCGAATATGCTTCAAAATAGGCTTACGCCTATTCAGCAATTCTATATGAGTAGAGAGTTATGACTTGGAAGGCACTATGATCACTTTCATTTTCAGAGTTTATCCTTAAAACAAATTTGGTAATTTTCTTAATAACTCATCATCTATCTAATTATTCCATAAGAGTTCTTTTCCTTCTTTCTACTACACCATTCTGTTGGGGTGTACCAGATGCAGTTAGTTAGGATTGAAATCCAACTTCTGATAAGTGACTCCTAAAATCTCTCAAGAGGTACTTGCCACTACGATCTTCCATAGTGACCTTTTACTTTATTTCTCCACATCAACCTTGTACTCTTTGAACTAATCAAAGTACTTAGTCTTGCGGTACATTAAGTAAATTTATTTGTATCTTGAATAGTTGTCTATAAATTAGACAAAATATTCAATACTACCTCTTGTCTGGATAGTCATAGGATCACACAAATCAGAATGAACCGATTTCAACATATCTTTGACTCCATACCCCTTGGACTTAAAAGCTTCTTGGTTATTTTTCTTCCAAGTAAGACTCGCAGGTTGGAAAGTTTTCCACTACCAATGAACCCAAAAGTTCATCAGCTACCAATGAATCCTACTCAAGTATAACCTAGCTTTAGATGCCAAAGATATAATTGGTTCATTTCCGAAGGTTGCTTTCTCTTAAAATTAGAAGATGTGTTACTAATTTCCATTCGTTGCATCGTGGGAGTTATTGGATTATAAATTGTCAACCATCATACCAGAATAGATAACTTTCCTATTTTTCTTGATAACAACTTTGTTATCAAAATAGACATAATATCTATAATAGTTTAGAAACTGAAATCAGGTTCTTTCTAAACTTGGTACGTAAAGACAATTACTTAAAATCCATATTTTATTCTTATCAAAGGATAAACATCTCTCACTGCAACAGTTACCACTTTTACAGTAGTGCCCATGTGGACGGTGATTTACCTTTCATTTAGTTGTCGGGTTTCCTGGAACCCTGCAATGAATTGCAGACATGATTAATGGCATCTTGTATCTACACTCCAGGTTCTGGTAGATAACACCACTAGACATGTTTCAACTAATGAATTAAATACACCTAAATTGTTCTTAGTTCTAAGAAGACAGTCTACCTTAATGTCCAAGTCCTATTTCCAATCATTACAATTGGGACTACTAAGTCTTTTTCTATAGTATGACTACTAGGGATTGACAAACATCCTAAGAATCACAAAAATATTTGGTCAAGATCAACTCCTTAAAATCTTCATGAATTTTGTGTATACAAAATCGAAGAGGAGATTTATTAATTTTATTATCTCGTCTACTTTACTTTATGACGAATAAAATTAATAGTTGATCTGTCTTTGATCAAATATTTGGTCAAAACTCTTTGAATTTAAAATAACATTGATTCCTCAAACAATATTATTTAAATTCACCAACACCTCAAACACCGTGAATTTTGCATGCCACGTTAGTGTGGACGTATACAAATTCAACATTTGTAAAAGGAGGGTTTTACCCATTAACTATCTTGTCAACGTATCTTTATGACAAATAAAATTATCTCAAACACCGTTAATTTTGTATGCCACGTTAGTGTGGACGTATACAAAATCAATCATTTGTAAGAGGGGTTTTAACCCTTTAATTTTATTATCTTGTCAACCTAGTTTTATGACAAATTAATAGTTAGTTTCATTTGGTCACACAAATAATAGCAGTGACTCCGATGGGAAGGATACTATTAGATGTGTCTAAGTGTATACCATTACTTGACACTAAGTCCATTAATAAGATTATGCCCCTTCCGTTGGGGAAGATCACACGCTCTTAATTAACTTCCTATAGTCATCCAAAAATGGAAGTCTGTTCTAGTGATCCACAAACAAGCTCATCCGTAATGGAGGAAGGCACTCAGAGCCAACGCGCAAGCTTGTTTGCATCACTTACAAACCAGTAATGGAGACCATGAGATTTACTTAAAAATCCCTCTCCCACTTAGTTATTTATAAATGAGGAATTTTAACTATGCTAGCCTACTAAATATGTAAACCAACATGCACACACAGCACAATATAAAAGCAATTAATAGAAAATCTAATTTTCAACTATTATGGCTTTTATCTCTAGTTGTCCTCCGTGTGTTGTCATCCCAAGCTGCTGCCATATTTGGCCACCGCTACCGGGTCTAGCTATCGCATCCATCTTGCTCCTAGTTCCGCTGCGCCTCTGGTCCTCAGAAGGTTCCACGCTTTGCAAGATTCGATCCGCGACATAAATAGAATTTTACATTTTTGATCCTATATTCCATAAAAGGAATGTACATGTATCTAGATCAAAAATAAAATCCTAATAAAACTAAATACAGCTCCTGCTGTATTTTATAATACAATCATGCACACACAATAAAATGCCCTTGACATGTCCAAGGGTCCAATCACACACATAATAACTATAAGCCATAATAGTTAGATCCTGCATCCACAAAGTTAGCACATCCTACTATTATCCTGGCTAAATTATGTATGACATGTGCATAATTAAACTAATACCAAATACACAGAGGCAAAACCCTAGCTCTGATACCAATTGTTGGTTGCTACTCGGAAAGCCTAGAGGTTCCACTGTACAAAAATTTTGTACAAAGGTCTGAACCTTTTCCTAGCTACCATGTGTTCTTTTAAATTAAATTTTGGATCGCCTGCGGAACTTAACACGTTTGATCCAAAACTTAATCTATTTGTTCTTTTAGGTTTTGACTTGGATCTCCTGCGGAACTTAACACGTTCGACCCAAATCACCTTAAGTTATTAATTCCATTAAATATTAATTTCCATAATTGGTTCCCAGTACTGACGTGGCGAGGCACATGACCTTCTTGGATATGGGAGCAACCACCACCGACTAGACAAAACCTTTTATAGAAATCTAATATTTAATTTCCTAAAATAACTTTAGGTTAACCGAAAAGAACAATCAAATCACAAGGAAAATAAAACAAAAGAACACAACTTCGAAAAACATATTCGAAATACTAGAATCATAAGCCTCTTGTATTTGGTATTATTTCCATAAATAACTAGCATGATGCGGAAAGAAAAATTACTAGTTATACCTTTTAGAAAGACCTCTTGATCTTCTACCGTATTCCTCTTCTAACCTCGGACGTTGTGTGGGCAACGATCTTCCGAGATGAGAATCCACCAAAGCACCTTCTTCTCCTTTCTTCAAGTTTCGGCCAAGCACAAAGCTTCCAAAAGATGAAGATCTTTTTCCACCAACCAAGCTCCAAGGGATACAAGCTTTCTCTCCTTCTTCTTCTTCTTCTCCAAGTAGTATCCGGCCACCACAAGAGCTCCAAGCCAATAGAGAAGGTTCGGCCACCACCAAGAGGAAGAAAGGAAGAGAGGTTGGCCGGCCACAACACCAAGGAAAAGAGGGAGAGAAATAATAGAGGTTGTTCACCATGAAGCCTTCTCTACCCCCTCTTTTATAATCCTTGGTCTTGGCAAATAAGGAAATTTAATTAAAAACTTCCTTAATTCTTTTGCCATGAAAAGGAAAAATTTATTTAATTAAAACAATTTTCCTTTTCTCAATTTACATGGCCACCATCAAGCTATAAACAAGGAGAGTTTTAATTAATTAAAACTTCCTAATTTGTCTCCAAAAATTTATAAAATTTCTCCAATAATTTAATCCCTTCATGATTGGTTTATAAAAAGGAAATTTAATAAATTAAAATCTTTCTTTTAAACATGTGGATAAAAAGAAAGTTATCTCTAAAAATTAAAACCTCTTTTAATCTACAAATAAGGAAAGATATCAAATCTTTTCTCAATCTTTTGTAGAAACTAATAAAAGAGAATTATTAATTTTTTAAACTTTTCTTTTAAATCATGAACATGGTTAAAAAGGAAAGTTTTCTTAAAATTTAAAATCCTCCTTTAATCAACAAATAAGGAAAGATTTCAAATTTTAAACTCTCTTTTAAACATGTAGATGATTTACAAATAAGGAAAGTTTTTACCAAAAATTAAAACCATCCTTTTTAAACTACAAATAAGGAAAGAGATTAATCTCTTCTCTTAATCTTTTGTAGAAAGTTATAAAAGGAAATTTTTAATTTTTAAACTCTCTTTTAAATTCATGATATCCACATAAGAAATAATTTTAATAAAAATCCTTTTAATATTCTAGTGGTCGGCCACCTAAGCTTGGGACCCAAGCTTTGGCCGGCCACCTACATGGCTCATCCACTTGGTCTTGGCCCTAGCTTGGGTTCCAAGCTAGCTTGGCCGGCCCCATTGGATGGGTAAGAAGGTGGGTATGCGATGGGTATAAATCTCTATATACTAGAGGCTACGATAGGGACCGAGAGGAGGAATTGGTTTTGGTCTCCCGATGAAATTAAGCATCCCGTGCCCCGAACACACAACTTAATTTCATCAATAATAATTCATTCCACTAAAGAACTATTATTGAACTACCACACCAATCCCAAATTACATTTTGGGCTCCTTCTTATTATGAGCGTGTTAGTCTCCCTGTGTTTAAGATAACAAATGTCCACTAATTAAGTAAGTTACTGACAACTCACTTAATTAATATCTAGCTCCAAGAGTAGTACCACTCAACTTCATCGTCATGTCGGACTAAGTCCACCTGCAGGGTTTAACATGACAATCCTTATGAGCTCCTCTTGGGGACATTCTCAACCTAGATCACTAGGACACAGTTTCCTTCTATAATCAACAACACACACTATAAGTGATATCATTTCCCAACTTATCGGGCTTATTGATTCATCGAACTAAATCTCACCCATTAATAAATTAAAGAAATAAATATCAAATATATGTGCTTGTTATTATATTAGGATTAAGAGCACACACTTCCATAATAACTGAGGTCTTTGTTTATTTATAAAGTCAGTATAAAAGAAACGACCTCTAATGGTCCTACTCAATACACTCTAAGTGTACTAGTGTAATTATATAGTTAAGATAAACTAATACCTAATTATACTACGACCTTCCAATGGTTTGTTCCTTTCCATTATGGTCGTGAGCTACTGTTTATAATTTATAAGGTACTGATAACATGATCCTCTGTGTGTGACACCACACACCATGTTATCTACAATATAAATTAATTGAACAACTTCATTTATCATAAATGTAGACATTTGACCAATGTGATTCTTATTTCTAGATAAATGTTTATACCAAAAGCTAGGCTTTTAGTATACACTCTAACAGATCAAATGCTATGACTGCAACGAAGAAGGGCACGTCAAGGACAACTGCCCAAGCTAAGAAACAAGGACAAAGGAAAGAAGTCTGTCCAACCGAACAAATTCAAGACATTAAAAGTGACGTGGGATGATACGTCGTCTGAATCGGAAGTCGAGGTCTTCTCCGGACTTGCATTAATGGCAAGTCATCAAGACGAGGACTATGATTCAAGCTTGTTCGAAATAAGCATCGAGAGCATCGATGAAGGGGGAGCTACATCGGAAGAAAGCAACAGTTCAGGGGGAGATATGGATAACGAGATCGACAAGGGGGAGCTACATCGGAAGAAAGCAACAGTTCAGGTACGATCTCTTACTCCCGATAAATTATTTAAGTTTGTTAAATTATTAACTAAGGATTGTTGTAAGTTAGAAAAAAAGATTAAAAATTTAAAAGTAATTCTAGCTAAATCTTGCTCATTAAAAGAATTAGACAAATTTAAATTAGAAAATAATGATTTAAAAATACAAGTAGATAACTTAAAAAATTATGCATGTTCACATAATACAAATTTCAGAAAATACAACAATCTAAATTGGTATTTTAGATATTACAAGGGACAAATTAGAAATATTTCAAAAAGGTATGCCCCTAAAAAATTCTTAGTTAATCCAGTTGGCTGGAACCTATATTGGGTTCCAAAGTATTGTTTAACCTAAACTCTAACTTAGACTTAGCGCTTTCAGCGAGAAAATTAAACGTTAAATTTCTTTATGAGATTTTGTCTAAGAAAGTGGTTGTTGCTCCAATAACCAAGAAGGTCTAGTGCCTCGCCACTACCTGGAAGTCAAAATATTAAAATAAAATGTTTAATTAACTTACTGATAAAGCATTAAAATTGAAATTTAATAATACTTTAAAAAGTTTTTTCAAATATTTTTTCTAAAAATTACTTAAAATTCTTTTTAACTGTAGAATTTTTAACTTAGAAAAATTTTCTTGTTTTAAATTTCTTTACTTAGAGAAGTTCTCAAAAATATTTATGCTTACAAAAAATTTATAAAATTTTTTTCTAGAATATTTTTCTTGCAAAATTTATCTAAACTTAGAATTTTTTAACTTAGATTTTTTTTTTGAAATTTTCTTTTACTTAGAATTTTTTTTCTAAAAAGTATTGAAATAAGTTTTTAAAGTTATTGCAAATTTTTGATGATATCGATAAGTTTAAAAAAATTCAAAGTTTTCAAAATTATTACCCTTAGAGTTTCTCTTGGTATCCTATTTTTTTTTTATGTGATCAAAGGGGGAGAATGAAAATAATAAGTTTAGGGGGAGGTAGATTACATTTTTTTTAAAATTTTTTTGCACTTTATTGCAATATTATTTGTTTTACTGTTATGTATATTTACCCTAACTTAACTTAGGTTGCTCACATCAAAAAGGGAGAGATTGTTAGAACCCCAATGTTGTTTTGATGTGATCAACAAGTTAAGTTAGGTCCTATGGTGTTTTAACCTTGTGTCTAAGTGTGCAGGAACTTAGAAGCACACGGGGTCGAGCAAAAGATGCAGCTAGCGAGAAGGAAGGCACGAGAGAGAGCCAACGGGCTCGATGCGTCCGAGGGATGAGGTGCTGCAGAAGAGTATGCGGGCAGACAAGAAGGAGGCGCGCGACGTTTCCGAGGGACAAGAAACTGGAGCAGAAGGTTGCTTGAGAAGGTCCGAAGTTGGGTTCGGGTGAACCTTATTCTGGATGACCGAGATCACCCAAACAAAAGAAGCCGGAGCGAAAGACCAGGACCGAGGTGAGCTAAACCGGAGCAGAGGGCCCGGATTGGAAAAAGTCAACATTATTGACTTTCTTGGTCCGAGCGCCCGGAACCCTTCCGGGCGCCCTGAACTGGATTTTATCCAGATCACGGTCAAGCACAATCTATGCGAAAGAGATAAAGTTTTATCCCCTTCTAGGCGCCTGAAACGCTTCCAGGCGCCCCGACCAAGGCTATAAATATAGCCTTGGTCCAAGAAGCTAATCAGAACAAGCAATTGCAAATTCTACACTTGTGCGCTTCTCTTATCTAGTTTAGCTTCTCATTTCTTGTACGTCATTGTTGTAAGAGGCTTCTCCGCCTGAAGGAGATACTAGTGCGATTCATTCCTTGGATTAATAACCTTCCCAGTTGTAATCAAGTAAAAATTCTTGTGCCTCTATCATTTAGTTCTTTCTTTAATTATATGCAAGTGTTATTTTAAAAGTCCGAGAAGGGTTTTGCTTTTAATTTGTGCAGGGCTATTCAACCCTCCTTCTAGCTGGCCCAACGCGGTCCAATACTAACTCCCAAAAGGATGTCAAGGGATAACACAACAAGGTAGTTGCTAGGTGATGAGCTACAAATTGATGCATTATTTGTGGATTAATTTGTGATGATCTTTTTATATTTACACATTTTTTATTTCCAATTTTAATCATATTCTTCAAACAAGGTCTTTTATGAGCTTTATGTTATTTTTTCCTTCTAATGCATGCTTATTCCTCATTATGTGAATTCGGAATTGCAGGGTATACATGGACTCATGATTCAAGTGGAGGCTTGGTTCAATCAACCAAATGGACTCCAAAACCCAAATTGACCTCAATTGAACTTGGACTCAAGTCACACATGAGTTTGACATGAACTTAGGGTTTAATTAGCCAAAACCCTAGGTATAAAATGGAAAATTTGGCACGGTGAACAGTGAGCTCGCGCTACTGTTCATCGTGCTAGATTCTTGACGGCACGGTCGCAGCTCCTCCCTTCATCCAGATCCGAGATTCAGCTTGTCCTTAGCGGCGTGCAGTTCCTGGGTTGCCGATAATCAGATTCCGACCATCGTGCGTCGCTAGCGAGTGGATTTTTCAGCCACAGCACTGTAGTAGAGAGTCGTGATTTTTCAACCCTCGTCGGCGGTGGTCCTCCGATTCGGGTTCCGTTCATCCACAGAGTCGAAGGCGGTGTTCCTCCGGAGACTTTGGTCCAATCCCGACACCAAACCATCAACCGTAGCTTCCATTCTAGCCTC
Organism: Zingiber officinale; assembly: GCF_018446385.1. Taxonomy (NCBI): domain Eukaryota; kingdom Viridiplantae; phylum Streptophyta; class Magnoliopsida; order Zingiberales; family Zingiberaceae; genus Zingiber; species Zingiber officinale. Next base: position 43,589,461 of record NC_056003.1, read on the forward strand.
GCGACTCCTTTTCCAGGCGGCGCTGCAGAGTTTCAGCTCGTTGACGATTTCATGAGCACTCGAGTAAATCTGAGCTTAGCCAATTGCTTGAGGACACCAAACCGACTTCTGTTGGAGTGTTCTCTGTAGATCCTTGTGTGACGGCAAGGAGAAGACAAAGTTGATTTAAGATTTGGGAGTAGGGATGTTAAGCTTTACCTGCAGTTTGTTTCTTAGCTTAGATCTTCTTGTTTTTGCAGATTTGTTTATGAATTTATTAGTTCCTGGCTTGGATTTGGTTGTAGTTTAAATTTCTGCACGAATCTATTCTTTTAGTTCTGTTACCTTATGTTCTGTTTTCTGCTTTGTGTGCTCAGCAGTTCTGTTGCGAATTTTGTGTCATTGATCTTTTAGCTGATAGTTTAGTTAGTCTAATAGATTAATTAATTGGTAGTGTAACCAGTGAGTAGTTGTATTGAGTTTTTGTAAGGTTGCTATTCTACAATTCGTGAGTTGAATTTTTGTGGTTAGGTTTTCTGCGGGAAAGAATAGTTGGTCAAGTAGATTTACTTTAATATAAATTTCTATTAGCGTAAGATTAGTGTTCTGATTAATTGAGTTTAATTTAGAGTTTGAAAGGTTTAATAATCATAATTTGATTTGGTTATGTTCTTTGCAATGGTGGTTTAAGGTCATGTGTCTCTTGCTTGTAATGTTTGCAATTTGATTTTTAGTTGAAGATTTTATTTTAAAAACCAAACCCCATTTCACATCTAGAAAACCCAAAAAGAGTGTTCCAAATCCGAAACAAACACGTTCTAGCATGATCCTTGAAAAATTCGACTCGAGCCTTATACTAGAATAATTTTTTGTGTAGTTGTGGGTTTTCTATCTTAATATTAATTTGGGAGTTTATTTGTGACATCAATTTTGATAGCTACCAAATTTTGGCGCCATTGCCGGGGAGTACTAATTTTGCTAGAATTGTTTGTTTGTTTTGGATTGTAAATAATTTTCTCAGCTTTAGTTTGCTGATTTTTCTGATTTTATTGACTATCTACTGAATTTTGATTGTATATTGGCTTGCATGACTAGGTCTTCATTTGCAACATTGCTTGAACTTGACCCAGAGATTGAGAGAACCTTTTGGGCTTTGAGGAGACAAGCTAGGTCAGCAGCCACTTGTGAGAGCAGAATTTCAGACATGGATAATCAGATAACAGAAAGCGATCGAACCATGAAAGAGCTTGCAGCTCCAGATGTGGCTTATAAGTACTCATGCATCACTTATCCAGACTTGGCAGGAGATTTTGAACTCAGATCAGGACTTATTCATCTGCTTCCCAAATTTCAAGGGTTATCAGGAGAGGATCCTAACCGCCATCTACATGAATTCCATGTGGTTTGTTCTACCATAAAACCACAGGGGATTTCAGAAGAAGACATTAAGTTGAGGGCTTTTCCATTTTCTTTGACGGGAGCAGCTAAAGACTGGTTATATTGTCTTCCAGCTGAATACATTACGAGTTGGATTGATATGAAGAGAGCATTTTTGGAGAAATTTTTCCCAGCTTCTAGGACTGCAACTATCAGAAAGAGCATTTGTGGTATTCAGCAAGTAGTGGGAGAGACTCTTTATGATTATTGGGAGAGATTCAATAAGCTGTGTTCGAGTTGTCCACAACATCAAATTAGTGATCAACTTCTTGTTCAGTATTTTTATGAGGGTCTACTTCCCATGAATAGGAGCATGATAGATGCAGCAGCTGGAGGAGCCTTGGTTAATAAGACTCCAAATCAAGCAAGAGAACTTATTTCAAATATGGCAGAGAATTCACTGTAATTTGGGAGTAGAGCTCTTGGTACTAGAGTGGTTAATGAAACTCATTTGGTTTCAACTGAGCAACAAGAAATAAGAAATAATTTGCAAGAATTGACCTCTCTAGTAAAGCAAATGACATTGCAAAATTCGTGTCATGTTTCAAATTTTCCTTTACTAATGATGAAGTTGTGTGGAATTTGTTCAAGCCAAGATCACTCTTCGAATCATTGTCCTAATCTACATCAAGATGAATCCGTTGTAGCCATTTCAAGACCTCAATTTCAGCAACACAAATATGATCCCAACTCTTCAACTTATAATTCGGGATGGAGGGATCACCCTAATTTGAGGTATGGGAATGCATTTTATCAGCAACAACCACAAGGACAGATTCATCAGCCATATTTCTAGCATTCAAATGTTGCAAGTCAGCCCCAATTCCAGAACTTACAGAATCAGCAAAATCATTTCCAGCAGATTCAGCAACCTGTGCAGAATTTCCAACAGCAAAGTAATGCAAATCAGCACCAATTTCAGCTTGCACTGCCTTCTTCTACAAGCCCAAGATCAATGCAACCTCAGCAAAACTTTAGCAGCTCAAAAATTGAGGATTTGATGCAGCAAGTGCTTCAATAGCAGTAGCAGATGATGCAACAGCAGCAACATCAGCAGAGGACTGATACAGCCCTGCAAAACATTAAAAGGCAGATTGGGCAGCTGGCTAGTAACATTAATCAGATGCAAAATCAAGGATCTGGACAATTGCCTTCACAATCGACTCCAAATCCTAAAGGAAATGTAAGTGCATTGTCTTTGCGAAGTGGTACAAAAATTCCAGACCCAGGTCAGAATTGTCCAGCAAGAGCACAGTAGAATATTTCCAGGCCATTTGCAGTTTCGAGTTCACAGAATTTCCAGAATTTTCCAGCAAGTTCAGAGCCAACAGATCCACCACAGAATAGTATTATTGGAGTTGATCAGCAACATTTCAATCAACCTGCAACTTCAGAATCCGATCAATTAGATGGAGCAGATTTCGGGTTGGAATTTACTCCAACAGCAGCTTCAAATTCAGCTCCAAATTCAGAATAGAATCTGGACAATTCAGCATAGAATCTGGACAGAAATCTAAACCAGCATGAAATTGAGCCTTCCATCCCGTTACCTTTCCCTCAAAGAAGTGTACAACCAAGAAAAGAAATGGAGGAAGAAAAGGCTAGGGAATATCAAGAATTGGTGAAATTATTCAGCAAGGTTGAAGTGAATGTGCCTTTGCTTACCATGATCAAACAAATTCCTAAATATGCCAAATTCCTCAAGGATCTTAGTGTGTACAAAAAGAAATTGAAGGGAAATGAATTGATAAGTATGGGGGAAAATGTCTCAAAGAGTTTTCACCGTGCCTTAAGTTATAGGAGATTGTATTTTTGAGGATGCGATGTTAGATCTTAGAGCTTCTATTAATGTGATGCCTAAATCAGTTTTTCAGTCATTAAGAATTGGACCTTTGCAGCCTACAGGTGTAGTGATTCAGTTGGTTAACCGAAGTCAAGCACACCCAGTTGGAGTGATAGAAGATGTATTGGTAAAAGTGAGGGAGTTGATTTTTCCTGCAGATTTTTACATCTTAGACATGGAGGGTGATGTGCTTGCGAACAGGGCTCCGCTTATTCTTGGACGTCCATTCTTGAAGACTGCTAGAATGAAGATTGATGTGCATGCAGGAACTCTTTCTTTGGAGATAGGAGACATAGTGGTTAGATTCAGCATTTTTGAGGCTATGAAGCATCCTAGAGAGGATCATTCTATACTTAGTGTGGATATCTCGGAGGAGTTCGATGGCATGGAGTTCTTGTCAGATATTGATTCAGACTTAGAGGTTTCTGATTTTGGTATAGAGGATGAATTTGTTGCATTATTGGAGGATGTTTTAGCTGTGGAATCTGATGTTAACTCAAGTGAATGTGTAGGGGATTGCTTAGGAGAAGCATTACCCCTAGGATCGCTCAGAGAGGAAGAGGTATGTGTAGGGGATTGCTCAGCAGCACTACCCCTAGGATCACCTACTATTGACCAGACACAGGAGGAATTGAAGACATTGCCTCAACATTTGAAATATGTGTATTTGGGAGAGAATCATCAACTACCTGTCATCATAGCTCAGAATTTGGAACCGGATCAGGAGGAACGATTGTTAGATATTCTAAGACAGCATACGAAGGCCATTGGATGGACTCTGGCAGACATTCCTGGTATCAACCCTTCTATTTGCATGCATAGGATTCACTTAGAGGAGGATGTGAAGCCAGTGAAACAGCCACAGAGATGTCTGAACCCTTTGATCTTGGATGTTGTAAAGAAGGAGGTGACTAGACTCTTACAGGCTGGCATTATTTATCCGATTTCTGATAGTAAATGGGTGAGTCACATCCATGTGGTTCTGAAGAAGTCAGGGGTGACAGTGGTAGCTAATGAAGAGAATGAACTGGTGCCCACGAGAGTAAAAAATTCTTGGAGAGTATGTGTGGACTACAGGAAGCTGAACCAAGCAAGCCGAAAGGATCATTATCCACTTCCTTTTATTGATCAGATGTTGGAGAGGCTGGCAGGTAAATCACATTATTGTTTTCTTGATGTGTACATTGGTTATTTTCAGATTTGCATCGACCCAGAGGACCAGGAGAAGACTACCTTCACTTGCCCTTTCGGTACATTTGCATATCGTAGGATGCCATTTGGGTTGTGCAACACTCCAGGTACTTTTCAGCGATGCATGGTGAGTATTTTTGGTGATTTATTAGAACATTGCATGGAAGTATTCATGGATGATTTTTCTGTTTATGGCTCTTCTTTTGATGCATGTTTGGAAAACTTGTCTCGAGTTTTGAGTAGATGTATCAACACGGATTTGGTTTTAAATTTTGAAAAGTGTCACTTTATGGTAGAGCATGACATTATTTTAGGTCATATAGTCTCTAGGAAAGGCATTGAAGTAGATCCTGCTAAAGTTAACGTTATATCTTATTTATCTTACCCCGCATGTGTGCGGGAGTTTCGAGCTTTTCTTGGTCATGCAGGATTCTACAGGAGATTTATTAGGGACTTCAGTAAGATTGCTCTGCCATTGTCTCAGCTACTTCAGAAGGAGGTTATGTTTGATTTCGATCAGAGGTGTATTGAAGCGTTCGACAAATTGAAGGAGGCTCTTACTTCAGCACCTATTATCAAACCCCCAGACTGGTCCTTACCTTTTGAGTTGATGTGTGACACTTCAAATTATGCAATGGGAGCTGTACTGGCACAGAGAGTGAATGGAGCACCACATGTTATTTGCTACGCATCAAAGACATTAGACTCAGCTTAAGAAAACTACACAACAACAGAAAAAGAGCTTCTTTCTATTATTTTTTGCTTTAGATAAATTCAGATCATATCTTCTTTGTTCTCATGTGATTATTTTTTCTGATCATGCAGCTTTGAAGTATCTCCTCAAGAAGCCTGATGCAAAACCTAGATTAATCAGATGGATGCTTCTGCTTCAAGAATTCGATGTAGAGATATGTGATATGAGCGGGAAGGAGAACTTGGTTGCAGATCACTTGAGCAGGATTGAAGGAGACTTGGACCATTCGACCATTGATGATGATTTCAGGGATGAGCAGCTTCTACAGTTGCAGGGTGAGTCTCCATAGTTTGCGGATCTAGTGAATTTCTTAGTTGCACATGTTTATCCCAAACAATTTTCAAAAGCTCAAAAAGATAAATTAAAAAGTGATTCAAAATTCTATGTTTGGGATGATCCTTATTTGTGGAAGTTTTGTAGTGATCAGATCATTAGGAGATGCATACCTGACTCTGAGTTTCAGTCTATACTTACTTTTTGTCATTCTTTTGAGTGTGGAGGACATTTTGGACCACAAAGAACTGCTAGGAAAGTATTAGAATGTGGTTTGTATTGGCCTACTCTTTTTCGTGATGCTTATGCTTTTTATAGATCATGTGATAGGTGTCAATGAACTGGGAACATAGGACTTAGAAATGAAATGCCTCAACAATTCATATTATTTTGTAAGATTTTTTATGTTTGGGGTATTGACTTTATGAGTCCATTTTCTGTCTCTTTTGGATTTGCATACATTTTATTGGCAGTTGATTATGTTTCCAAATGGGTGGAGGCCATTCCCACTCGGACTGATGACTCTTCTGTTGTTGTTAGTTTTGTCAGGTCTCACATATTTTGTAGGTTTGGAGTACCCAGGGCGATCATAAGTGATCAAGGGTCTCATTTTTATAACAGACACATGAAGGCTTTGCTACATAAGTACGGGGTTACACACAAAGTTTCTACATCCTATCACCCTCAAACAAATGGGCAAGCAGAAGTGTCTAACAGGGAGGTGAAATCAATTCTTGAAAAGACTGTGAGATCGGATAGAAAGGATTGGAGCAAAAGACTTGAAGATGCACTATGGGCTTATAGGACTGCTTTCAAGACCCCTATAGGAATGTCTCCATACAGGATTTTGTATGGAAAAGCTTGTCATTTACCCGTGGAGATTGAGCATAGGGCGTATTGGGCGGTTAAAGCTGTTGGAACCCCAAGGTTGGTTTGGGTGTGACCAACAAGTTAAGTTAGGTCCTGTCTGTTTCTAACATGATGTCTAAGTGTGCAGGAGCTTAGGAGCACAGGTACTCGAGCGGAAGACGCAGCTAGCGAGAAGGACGGCACGCGGTGCTCCGAGGGACGAGGTGCTGCGGAAGAGTACACCGGCGGATGAGAAGAAAGTGCACGCGGTGGTTCCGAGGTACGAAAGCCGGAGCGGAAGATTGCTCGGGGAGCAAGAGACGCAGCTAGCGCGAAGGTCGGCACGGGGTGCGACCGAGGGACGAAGATGAGTACCCTAGTGGACGAGAAGGACACGCGGCAATTCCGAGGGAATCCGGAGGGAAGCACGCCCGAGAAGACCGGAAGATGGGTTCGGTGAGCCATATTCAGATGTCGAGATCACCCAAGCAAGCGGGCCGGAGCGAAAGACCCGGACCGAGGCGAGCCGGAGAAGAGAGCACGGACCAAAAGTCAATTGGGTTGACTTTTGGCTCCGGCGCGCCCCAGAACGTTCCGGGGCGCTCGGAACTGACTTTTTCACAGGATCGAGCTTTGACTCGATCCAACCGTTGGGGGATAAATTTTATCCCCCCCAGGGCGCCCGGAACCCTTCCAGGCGCCCCGACCAAGGCTATAAATATAGCCTTGGTCCAGAAGCTTTTCAACAATCACGATCATTCTATTTTCAAACACTTGTATGCTTTAGTTGTAGTTAAGCTTTTGTTTTCTGTGCCTAAACGCTGTAAGAGGCTTCTCCGCCTGAAGGAGTTTTTGAGCTTAATCTTCCTTGGATTAACAACCACATCGGTTGTAACCAAGTAAACATCTGGCGCCTCATCTTTTCTTTTATGCTTTTATTTATCTGCTTAATTCATTTTACAAGTGTTAGCTTAATCGTTCGAGGAAGGGTTGTTTGTTTTTAATTGACAGGTTATTTACCAACCCTTCTAGCCGGCCCAACGGTCCTACAAAAGCATGCAATCTTGATAGTGACACGGTTGGAGAAGAAAGAAAATTGTAACTTCAAGAACTTGAAGAGATTAGATTGGAAGTCTATGAGAACTGACGGATTTATAAAGAAAAGACCAAGAAATTTCATGACAAACAAATTGAGGTGAAAGATTTCCAAGTCGGTGACAAAGTACTTCTATATCGATCTCGTCTCAAATTGATTAAAGGTAAGTTGAGATCTAGATGGGAAGGACCTTATTGTGTTACTAATGTTTTCTTTTATGGAGTGGTTGAGATCCAGGATATGTCTACTGGTCGAGTTTTTAAAGTTAATGGACAAAGGCTTAAAAAGTTTCATGAAGGAGTTAAGGGCTTGGTGGCGGAGGAAATGGACCATATTGATGCTATCTACCCGAGCTAAAAGGGAGTTGCACTTGATCTTTTGTTTCTTTGTAAATGAATAAATTTTAGGTTCTAGTAGTTTTCTTATTTGTTTAGGTAAAGTTTCGGTTTCATTTAGAATTTTCTTGCGTTAATAAATTTTTAGTATCATTAGTAGTTTTTCTTCTTGCATGGTTATTAATTAGGACTTTAAGTTTCATGCTCTTGTTAGTGTCTATTTCTTTAAGCTTGTTAGATTAGACTTTGGAAAAAATATGGTACTTCCTTCTTTTGAAAATTCATTGTATCATATTTAGGGATTTGAAAAGGAATGTGAAATTTAATTATTGAGTTTAGAGACTTTATAGCATGAATGAACTCTAGGATTACATGAGGTTGATACTAGTGATGGATTCTTGATTGATGGAATGATATGATAACTTTTATTTACCTAGTGAGGTTTGAATCTATTTGAGTGATGCTCTTGTGGCTTATTTCACACTAGAACTTGCATTAAATCTATTTAATGCAACTAGAACAATATTGAGTCATTTTCATGAAGGTTGCTCCATTGTCTTATTGGCCACATATATCTTTGCTATTTTTCTTGTCATGAATCATCATATCTTTATTCTTTTCTCTTGTCTTATTTCTTTGGATGTGGTTACTTTGGATATTATGTGATGATTTTATTTTGGCCGAGACGGACAAAAGATTATGTGTGGGGGAGGTGTTAGTTTTGATTGAATTCTTTTGTTTGGAGGAGGAAGTGAAATTTTGAATTGTGAACAGTTTGGAATTGGAAGTGTAGAATTGAAGTGCAAAGCTGTTTTATTGGAACAATTGTTGATGCTTGAACAGAATTTGCAGGATCTTCAGTGGTGATATTAATATTGAAAACCTGAAATTCGGAGTTGGAGATACTGCAGAATTGAGTAATTTCTAGAGTTGCAGAAATCAACAATCTGTGCAGAATTGTGCTAAATTGAGAAATAGATTGTAACAAACTGGAGCTGTAGAAAATTGTAAAGTTTTGAAGGATGAATGGGTAAGGATCTTAAGAGTCTTGATGGAAAGGAATAGGAATTTTTGGAGGCTTAATGGTGGCTAGTTGATACAAAGCCAAGGAAGTTATGCAAGGATCAACTGGATTACTGCAGAATATAGTTTGATCCTTAATTCATTTAATGCTCTGTGTGGATTTATGAACTGAAGATTTAGAGTACATTCTTTGTAGTTTAAGCATGCAGTGCCAATGGATAAAAATTCTGAAAGTATGAGCTGGATTTCAATGCTAGAAGCAGTGAAAGAGAATTCTGTTACAGAGTTTGGAAATTTGAAATCTGCATTTTGCTATACTTACTGAAGACCAAGCTAATTGTCCAGTTGCAACTTGAAATCTAAATGTCATTTTGGTCGTGACAAATGATGATAATGTTTTAGTAGAATTTATTGGACTTTAGATTGAAAGTTGAAGGCATATTAGAGATGCAAACCAGATGCTGTAAAATGCAGAATGAAGCAGAACAGAATTCTGAAATCGGGAAATTACATGATTTGAGTTGAAGAAGGTTGAAGGCAATCAGAAATGCAAACTAAATGTTGATAGCTGCAAATGTGCTTTGCAGCAATACCAGCTATTGACATTGCAGAACTTAGAATCTATGCTATGGTAAAGAATGAAATTCAGTTCTGGAAGGAAATGCTGATGCTGTATCAAGATGGTTCGAATAAGAAATCAGAAACGGAATACAGAGCATGAGTTGCTGTAAATGAAATTGCAAATGCTGAATCAAGCTTTTGGACTTAAATCTGGAAATACATGTTCCTTGTTCCAGAATCAAGAGATCAAGAGCTGGAAACTGTATGAAGCATTGAGCTGAGATGATCTGGGAGCTCAAAAGAAGAAGCTGATATTTTGAAAGTACATATGGAGACTTGAAGAGTTTATGCAAATTGGAGTATCTTGCAATTGGAATTGGAAGTGCAAAATTTTATGTCATGCTGAAATTTAACATCACATAGTATTCTAGTTCCATGTCTTCCACTTCAAGTTGAAAATTTGCTTCTTTTCTTTGCTTGATCAGAATTAACTTTGTTCTTTATATCAGAATTTGCTTTCCTTTCAAAGGGGTGAAAACTTTCATGATAGTGTATCTTGATACTTGTGATTGAGGTAAATTAGATGAGAAGCAAGCTTATAGTAGTGGATTTGCTATGAGTAGCTTGAGTGATCTCCACCTTTGCAAGATTTGAGATTAGGATGAGAGCCACTTTAAATTTACCTTGTGAGATTGAGAATTGTTATCATTTTCATTGCCTTCATGATGGATGAAATTGTTAAGTATGAACCAATGTAAAAATAGAGTGCAGAATTGCTAGAGTTTATTGAATTTAATAATTTCAGGTGACTTCCTTTTACTATCTTTTGAACATGATCACGAGTGGTTAAGAGGAGGTACCAACTTAGTTGTTACTTTAGTTAGTTCACTTGCACGAGGCGTGCAAGAATAAGTGTGGGGGATTTGATGAGCTACAAATTGATACATTATTTGTGGATTAATTTGTGGTGATCTTTTTATATTTACACATTTTTTATTTTCAATTTTAATCATATTCTTCAAACAAGGTCTTTTATAAGCTTTATGTTATTTTTCCTTCTAATGCATGCTTATTCCTCATTATGTGAATTCGGTCTTGCAGGGTATACATGGACTCATGATTCAAGTGGAGGCTTGGTTCAATCAACCAAATGGACTCCAAAACCCAAATTGACCTCAATTGAACTTGGACTCAAGTCACACATGAGTTTGACATGAACTTAGGGTTTAATTAGCCAAAACCTAGGTATAAAAGGGAAATTTTGGCACGGTGTTCATCGTGCCATATTCTTGACGGTGCGGCCGCAGCTCCTCCCTTCATCCAAATCCGAGATTCAGCTCGTCCTCAACGGCGTGGAGTTCCTGGGCTGCCGGTAATCAGATTCCGACCATCGGGCGTCGCCAGTGAGTGGATTTTTCAGCCGAAGCACTATAGCAGAGAGTCGGGATTTTTCAACCCTCGTCGGCGGTGGTCCTCTGATTCGGGTTCCGTTTGATCCACAGAGTCGAAGGCGGTGTTCCTCCGGAGACTTTGGTCCAATCCTGACACCAAACCATCAACCGTAGCTTCCATTCTAGCCTCACGACTCCTTTTCCAGGCGGCGCTGCAGAGTTTCAGCTCGTTGACGATTTCATGAGCACTCGAGTAAATCTGAGCTTAGCCAGTAGCTTGAGGACACCAAACCGACTTCTGTTGGAGTGTTCTCTGCAGATCCTTGTGTGACGGCAAGGAGAAGACAAAGTTGATTTAAGATTTGGGTGTAGGGATGTTAAGCTTTACCTGCAGTTTATTTCTTAGCTTAGATCTTCTTGTTTTTGCAGATTTGTTTATGAATTTATTAGTTCCTGGTTAGATTTGGTTGTAGTTTAAATTTCTGCACGAATCTATTCTTTTAGTTCTGTTACCTTGTGTTCTGTTTTCTGCTTTGTGTGCTCAACAGTTCTGTTGCGAATTTCGTGTCATTGATCTTTTAGCTGATAGTTTAGTTAGTCTAATAGATTAATTAATTGGTAGTGTAACTAGTGAGTAGTTGTATTCAGTTTTTGTAAGGTTGCTATTCTACAATTCGTGAATTGAATTTTTGTGGTTAGGTTTTCTACGGGAAAGAATAGTTGGTCAAGTAGATTTAGTTTAATATAAATTTCTGTTAGCGTAAGATTAGTGTTTTGATTACTTGAGTTTAATTTAGAGTTTGAAAGGTTTAATAATCATAATTTGATTTGGTTCTGTTCTTTGCAATGGTGGTTTAAGGTGATGTGTCTCTTGCTTGTAATGTTTGCCATTTGATTTTTAGTTGAAGATTTTATTTTAAAAACCAAACCCCATTTCACATCTAGAAAACCCAAAAAGAGTGTTCCAAATCCGAAACAAACACGTTCTAGCATGATCCTTGAAAAATTCGACTCAGGCCTTATACTAGAACAATTCTTTGTGTAGTTGTGGGTTTTCGATTTTAATATTAATTTGGGAATTTATTTGTGACATCAATTTTTATAGCTACCACTAGGCCGAGCGAGATAGTCTCTCGGCCGGGACTTCGTTTCATATGTTGCGTTCGCTCGGCCGAAATTCCACTGTGCTTGCGTCACGTCTGCTCGGTCGGAGCTCCATTGTACTTGTGCCATGTCTGCTTGGCCGGAGCTCTCCTGTGCCAATGTCGGTCCTGTTGCCTGACCGAGCAGGTTAGCTACTCAGCTCGGCTTCTGTATATCGTCTCCTCTTCCGTCCGACGTCTACTACTCCATTAAGCGTCGGTCGTTTGACATCTCCCCGTGTTAAAGGCGGGATCTGACCGGAACCTTCTCCTCCTGGTCGGCCGATAATATCTTAGCGTTGACTGATCGCTCTACCTGTCGATGATATCTAAGCGTTGACCTGATCGCCCGATCGGTCGATGACATCTGAGCGTTGATCACTTTGACTTTGACCTCCACCATGATAACCGGTCGATGATATCTAAGCGTTGACCTGATCGCCCGATCGGTCGATGACATCTGAGCGTTGATCACTTTGACTTTGACCTCCATCATGATAACTATCCCTCGTAGGATGAGCTTCTTTTTATCACCGCATCAAGCAGTTTCCCTAACTAAAAAGATAAAAAAACAAGAGTACTAGCCATGTGATACAAAAGTTAGAAAACTATATAAAATATGCTCATGTGATCCAATAGATGAATGCTAAATAACACAGAAAACATCACACACATCACTGACCTACTAGTCAAACCACCTTCGCCCAATCAAACCCATATATTATATGGAAATATGTATAACCCAATTTGATACTCATCTCTAGTAATCTCTATTGAGAGTTACTGCTCTATTGATCCTAAAGTCTGAATTTAAAAATAAATAAATTGTACGAGGGTCGAGATATTTTTTGTATGTGACTATTAAAATATAATAAATAATAATATCTTTGAAGTTAATATATATATATTTTTAAAATTAAACACATTAATTGAGAGATATTATGAGCATTGTGTATTTCATCAACCCTCGATATGCTAGTAACTTTTTTTTGGATTAACTAAGAATTGTCAATGCAATGATAAGTCACATTTATAAGAATGAGTTTATAAATGATGATTTAACTTACTAAATTAAATATTTTTTTATTTCATTTTATCATTTTTGTAAGTGTACGAGTGACTGATTGGAGAAGCACGTTTGACAAATGTGTTAAATAATTTTTAATAAAAAATTTTAAATATACATTTAGAACAAACTTTTTTCAAAAAAGTGGTTAATAATAATAAGCCTAACTAATAATTCTTTTAATTTAATATTCACATATTGAAATAAATTAGAATGAGTACCTTTATTAATTGATAAGATCTAAATAATTAATTTGAGAATAGTTAATATCATTATATTTTGTTTGTCATCATATTTTCTTTTTCCTCATTCTCTCTCATCTACTATATTTCCTCATCTTCTTTTATCACATTGTCTTTCTTTTTATTTTTTTCATTATATTTTTTCTTTCATCATAATTTTTTTCTCATCTTATTTTTTTCTCACATAAAATTATTTCTCACATCTAATTTTTTCTCATATTTTTTTTATAAAAAATAAATTTAAATTTATTCTGATAAAAATATTTAAATAATTAAATATTATTTTTTAAGAATGAATATGAATACATATTCATTCTTATTCCAATTTCTAGAAAAAAAACCAAATGCTACCGTTCAATTTCTAACTTTGGACTTCGTGAATAGTCCAAAATACTTTCCAATTTATCTTGAATATTCGATATTACGTTCAACAATAAATTTTAATTTAATTTAATTTGTATCATAAAACTAATTTATCCACCCGATCCATCAGGGCAAATGTGGTCACCCGACGCCGCAATGGACGATGAGGATGGCGGGGATAGCGGAGGAGGAAACGGCGGGGATAGCGGAGGAGGAGACGGCGGCGACACTTGCTTCCCCCTGCGGCGACCATGGTGGAGGATCCGCAGAGGAGGAGACGGCGGCGACACTGTCCGCCGCCTGCGGAGACCAAGGTGGACGAAGAACGAGAGCATTATGATGTTAGAAGGGAAGCGGGCGGTGGAAGGGCGGGGCAGGGATCCCTTCGTCACCATGTCGACGAACAGGAAATGGGATGCTGTGTCATCCTACTGCCGCCAAAAGGGGACGGATCGGAGTCCGGAACAGTGCCGTAAGCGCTGGGGCAAACTGGTGACGGGTTACAACAAGATACGGGCGTGGGAGACGAGGGACGCTGAGGCCTCTGGCGAGTCCTTTTGGAAGATGACAAACGGACAAAGGAAGAAGCAGCTGCTGCCAGGCGTATATGACGACGTGCTATATCGCATCCTTGAGGCGGACAAGGAGTTTGAGGTCAGGGTCGGCGAAGTGGGAGAGAGCATAAAAAAAGGAGAAGAGGAAGATGACGAGGATGAGGCGGCGTTCTTCGCTGGGGGTCAAAATACAACCGAGAGTGGATCTTTCTCCGATGTCAACCAGGCGAATCTGACGAAGAAAATGCCGTCGCCGGTTAGTGCTACGCTCATAGCAAGTAATTTGCTACCCTGGCTCGTCTTTACAGGACCTTTTTCAAAAATTAACATTCATTTTCTGTGCTTGTTGAATTCGAAATGCTTGATAGTTTTCTTATAATGTTTGTCAACTTGATTGTTCTTGCACTGTTCGTGTGGCGTGCAGAGAGAAAGTTTGAACCCTTTCAGGAGGAGTTTACACGTCCTGGTATGTCCTTATTCTCATTCAAAACCTTGTATTCTCATTCAAAATCTTGTTCTACTACTTTGGCATCTTGTTGGTTAAAGTTGTTGGTGAGTTAGGTGAAGTTACATAGGTAATTGTGGAGATGGAGGTAGAAAGAACTTGAAGAGGTAGAGGACTATTGACTTGAGAAATACCAAGACATTAAAGAACTCGGTTGCAATAGAATTATACTTTTAAATGAGTAATTCTGGCAAGTGTGGTTGCTCACAGAATGACTTATAGCTCAAAATTATTAACACATTTATTCTAGGATTTCCAGCTCACATCGATCACCACCAGTGAGTTAAAAATCATCATATGTCGTCACCCACTTATGAGCTTTTTTTAAAACTGTGAGCACGGCACATTTGTTCAAATTTCAGTCTTGGAAATGCTTTGGGAAAGATATCATGCTACACTTCTTCAATTGCAGTGTGTTTTGTGTTGTGTTGCTTTGAAAGTGGATTTTTGTCACTGCATTTGTGTACTTCTCACTAGGGTTCAAGTGTCTTCTACAAGTCTTTGTATAAGATTCTCTTCATTCATTGGTCTTGTTTCTTGTTGCAACCTTGCTTTGAAAACGCAGTCAATGACTGAACCAGACTGTTCAGAAAAGGGTAACATAGAGTTTAGGGTAACATAGAAAATTATTAGTTTATCAAAAATGTGAATCCTTCCTAACTTGATTTGGCCAACATAGATCAAGATAACATAAACACAGTACAATGGATAGAGATGGACATAGAATTTGTTAATCTCCTATCTTTTAGATCTCCAACTTTCTAGTTTCTATCGTAGTATTAAATAATGGGGAAAAAACTGTGCCTTATTTTTCCAGTATATCAAAGGAGCGACCTTTTGTTCCAAAACATAAAAAAATCTTCTATAAGTGTTTTGCTACAAATGCCATCAAATTAACCGTTGCACCTTTATCTGTCCTCCAAAAAAATAAACTAGCCACTCAGGTCTAACACACACTTAGGCAAACTTATGTAAAAATTATAACTTGTTTATAATTTTTTTTTTAAAAAAATTAAAAATATAAAAAAAACTATTTTTTTTAAAAGTAATAGAGAGCAAAGTGATATTATGTTATATATATATTTTTTAAATGTTACTTGAGTTATAAATTTTAAAAAATATATATAAAAGATAAATTTATTTATTTTTTCACAAATTGAAATCTTTTTTAAAAAGATAATAGAGAGTAAAGTGATACGAACTCTATTAGCATTTTTTAAAAAGAATTGAAATATAAAAATGATTATTGTAGCAATTTTGAAATACTATTTTCTACTTATTTTTTAAAGCAGAATATATGAATGTATTTTAAAATAACTATGCTTTTAAACTAACTAAATGACTTAAAAAAATAACAATGTAGTAGTTTTGGATATTTTTAAAGTCACTAAATGCCTTAAAAAATGATCATGTAGCAGCTTTGGTCAAAATTACTACAAGTTCATTTTGTGTTCAAATTTTAAATCTAAATATATGGATACACTCTAAGAGACCATTTGATTCCAACCATACTTTCAAAGTAACTAAAATTACGATGTAGTAAATTTGTCCAAAACTACTATATGAACTAGCAGTTTTGGCCAAAATTGTTATATTTGTGTAACAATCTTGACTAAAACTATCACATTCACATTGCAATTTTTTAATAGTTTTGATCAAAATTGCTAGATTCATATAGCAACTTTAGCTAAAATTTCTATATGCCTATTTTTGAATAATTTAGTCACTATAAAAGCATGGTTGGACTCTAATGACTTCCTTGGGTCCATCTATATATTAGATTTAAAATTTGTGCAAAAATGACCATGCAAAACTACTACAATTATTTTTAGTCATTTAATCGCTTTAAAAGCATATGTAAACTCCAATGGCCTTCTAAGTACATCTACATATTCAGATTCAAAATTGGAGCAGAAATGACCATATAACAGTATTTGTCTACATGACCATTCTTAAGTTGTTTGATCACTTTAAAAGCATTGGTGGACTCTAATGGTCTCCTAGAGTACATTATATATTAAAATGAAAAATTTGAGCCAAAAATAATCATATAGTAGTTTTCCCAAAATTGTTAAATAACCATTTTTGAGCAAAATTATCACATTTTTTATTTACATTTTATTTCTTTTTTGAAAAAATAATTTGCTTGTAAACTTCCAAAGCTTGTATTCTCTGTTACTTTTTGTTTTTTTTTCATTTTGTGATATTTGTTTATTTATATTTTTTTTCCCATCCAGCGGGAGAAGACTTGGTTGTTGTTATATTTTTTTCTTTATAACTCATGCAAATTGAATTACTTTTGTCTTTCCAATCATGTTAAGGATTTGCAAATCTTTATTTTGATATTTTGCATTACTAGTTCATGATTATTTTGTTTACTTTTGTCTTTTGGCTTCTTTGCGTAATATGAATTAGTTACGATCTAATGAGAAGCTAAGTCGTGGTTATTATCAAGTTGAATAATCTCTAAAGAGATTAAGTCAATAGCAGAAGGTTCTTCTTAGATTGCATCATAAAAGGCCTCATCTAAAGTATCATTGAATGACTCTTCTAAAGTATCATTAGTTATTTTAAAATATTCCATAGAACTTTATTAAGTAATAGCAGTCTTTGATAATGTATATGATAGATTCTTGTTTGTCTTGATTTCTAATATCTAGACATGCTGTCAATGTTTTCTAGTAAATCTACTAGGGGTGAATTTGACAAATTGTACTTGTTTAATGGAGGTCGTGTTATGTTGGTCAAAATAATTTTCAGTGTAATCTAATCAATTAATTAAATTCTATTCTTCCATAGTAAATAGAGATATCTTTCCTAACATACAAGTATTACAACAATTATTTGGTTCTTTTCTATACATGAGATTATGCGGTTATGACTTTGTGCACAGCTAATTCCTGAAATTTAAGTGTCAGAAGTATAAAGATTACTGGAATTATTAAAATCGTTCGTTTTAGTATTTATGAATCTTATAGTTTAGTTAATCTCTCACTTATGCATTCTCATACATTTATTGGGAGTTATGGTGCTTCCTCTCATCATGTTGATCCTTAGTATTGACAAGTAATGATAATCATAAAATAAATACGATAAATATAATGCAGGAAAATATAATGGAAGATAAACAAATTAAAATACAAGCAAAAGAGAATATTAATGATGATATTTTTCCATTTTTACTTAAATGATAACTAGCAAACTAGATAAGAAATTATTGATGTGTTTCTATTTTTTTTTTATGGATGATAACTAAACTAAATTGGAAATAATATGATAATATTTTTTTGCATAATATTTAATGATGTATAGAAATTGTGAAAAAAATAATCAAATATAATTAATTTAAAATTTAACTGACTAAATAAAACATAATATTTAGAAAGAAAATATGTATCGAGACGATAAACTTTTGTTGATGTTGATGTTGATGTTGCCATATCGTTTTAACTTGACCAGTGACAGAAGATGTTTGATTTTACAATTTATAATTCTTTGGACTTCTACCAAATCCATAATGTGTCTTCTCCATCTCCTTTTTTGTTTTAACAGTTGCTGTTCTTTCTTTCTTTTCTCTATCTCTTTTGCCTTTATTTCCTGGTATTGCTATTTTATTATTATTATATGTTTCTCTTGGACAACCATTTGTTGCTTTTAAATAAAGAGGAAACGATTCAAGGGATTTAGCTTGTCTCCCTCCCCCATCGAGATGATGTGTGACTCAACGGAGGTTGGTCCAAAGAGAGAAAGTGGTCAGTGGAGTTGAGACAGTTGGTGGCAGAGAGTGTGCTCTTCTCATAGACAATGGTGGCACTATTAGGCCGAAGGAATGGAGCCGAAGGTGGCAACACTCATTGTAGAAGACTCGAGAGGGTCTATAGCTCCCAGAGATGAGTCAAAGGAAGAAAGATCTCTAGAGGTGAATGTTGGTTTAGTAGGTGGAGGTAGCCTTGTAGATGACAGGAGAGGGTTTGTAGCAGCCAGAGATGAGTCAAGGGATGAGGGATCTCTAGATGTGGATGTTGGTTTCATTGGTGGAGGTAGCCAAGCATCGTGTCCTGTGAAGCCCATGGAGCTTTGAGTGGGTTACTTTGTTCACGGTAGATGACTCTTGACAGTTGTGATGGTGGTGGGATCGCCGATCACTGTAAGCAAGCGTGACTACTTAGGTGACACGAGTAGCAAACGGTGTGGTGTGGTGTGGTGTGGTAGGTAGCAAAGTCAATGTTGCGAGAGGATGTCAATCATTGATGTCTCCGGAGGAGGACATTGCAAAATTGGGCATGGGCAAATGGCATTGATGTCTCCATGACACTACAGCCTAAGCTAGAGATCAGCAACATGTGGGCTGGCCTATGAGAGAGATGGAGGATGATAGATTGAGGCAGGCAACTACAACAACGTGACTATGAGATTGGTAGAGATCGCAAGAGGAAAGAGCATGAGGAGGTGTGCAACAACTAATGTGGAGAAAAGTATGAACAATCTTAGTTGAGATTAGGAGATTGTGGAGTTTTTTTTTCTTAGCTTTCTTTTTCTTGCACAAAGATATTATTTTTTTAAGGATGGTGGGGGCAGAGAAATTTTGAGATGAAATTTGAAAGGAATAATGACAAAGGTATCAAATTAAACCCTCAAATCATGTTGAAAATTGGGATGAAATTAAGAAGCGAAGAAATACTTATCTCACCAAAAAAAAAAAATACCCGACAAAAAGATTGGAAAACTGGAATATGCCATTAATTAACCAGTTTTTTTTAATAATACATAGACACGGAACAACTTTTATAGACTAGATGTTAAATAAATTAGGAAATAAATAATCCAAATCAAGAAAAATATGCTAGACTTTAATTGGGTGTATAACTATCCCATAATTATTTACCAAAAGAGAAAAATATGACAACCTTAAATTAACAAATGACAAATTAATTTTAAAATTTAATTATAGACGTGCCAATCTTAAATTATTCTTCAATTGTTTTCTTTAATTGAAAATGTGTCAATCTTAATACTGCTGCAGGGAAGAAGCCAGTGATAACACTCGCTATAAGGGAACTAATAGTAGTGGTGGTTCTACAAGAAGGGGCAGAGGGTTTAGAGGGGGAGATTTCCTGCTCTTCTAGGAGGAAGAGAGTAGTAGCAAGAACTAGGTCTCTAGGAGTGGCAACACTAGTTGTGGGCAAATATTTTGGTAGCTTTGATCAATGATGGGACGACCATGGTGGAGCACTCTGATTGATGCTGAGACGACCATGGAGTAGGCAAAGCATGACGGTCGCTGCTGTGGGGCGCTAAGGACTCATTTGCAACTTGCAAAATAAGAGAGTGGGAGATGGGCTACACTAATGCTATGTTTACTCCGAAGCGCGGATAGAGAAAGGAAAGGAATCAATTGTGGAAAACTATCCTCAAGAAAAGGGAAGAGAACGACGAAGGAAAATAGATAAAAGAAAGGAAACGGCAAAGATAGAGTGAAAGGAATCCTTCAACGACCCATGACCTTTCACTCCGAGCACAAACTCACAATCACGACTCCGTGAACTCATGACGGACACAAAGAGATGGTGATTCACCTTGAGTTCGTGGTGATAATAGAGAAGCCGCGAGTTCATGGCGTCTCCCTTAGAGAGGAGACCGTCGGAAGGAAGAAGCTGGAGAGACAGAGGATGTCAAAGCGACTGTATAACACAACGATGACCATGCCAGACGACACCACTGGTTGGTGAAGTATAACGTTGGCTATGAATTATTCCACTCTCATCGCCGCTTGTGCTCGTGCTGGCTAGCTCGACGCTGGCCTTTTCTTATTGCTCATGGATGCCGACAGCGTCGCCCTACATCTGCCCCTTTTAACCACACACACCCCGGTGAGCACGCCACGACACTTTCGCTCTTCACTGGCCTCCACACTATTGGGCTCATCCTCGACCTCAAGACTTTCAATGCCGCTCTCCACGGCCTCACCCTCGTCGACCTCACCTGTGAGTTTCGCGCCTCCTCCTTGTCGACGTCGTCTCTTTCTCCATCGACCTCGTTGTGTAGGTCCCCGGACGGCTGACAAGAGGGAGGTGAATTGTCTGAAATTATAAGAATATCCTTTCTCGATCTTTGGACTAAGTTAGACAAACACTTGTTAAAAAATAGAAAGTTAAATGCATAAAATAAAGAAAGAGGCAAGAATATTTACTTGGTTTGCAATTAGAAGATTGCTAATCCAAGGCAAATGTATCTCACTAAAATCTTCTTCCAAAGGCGAAGTAGCCTCTTACAACGTTGAAAGCTCAAAAAAGTAAAGAACAAAACTGGAAATTGAAGTACAGAACTCGTTTACAAGTGTTGTGTAAACCTACTGAGACCAAGGCTCTCTATTTATAGCCTGCTGGTCGAATCTGGCCGTTTGCTGACATGACTCGGTCCAGGCTCCCGGACCGACTAGTCTCAGACCGGTCAGCCATGTGCTAATCGTCTGGCGCCTTCTCCGGTGCATGGGTGATCCTTCGGCCTTCCAGAATTGAGTTCACCCGAACCTAACTCCAGCCTTCTCTCCTAGAGCCATCTTCCATTCCGGCTTCTCGTCCCTTAGAAACGCTGCGCGCTTCCTTTTCGTCTGTCAGCGTATTCTTTTGCAGCACCTAGTCCCTCGGAGGCACCGAGCTTGTCGACTCGCTTCCTGTGCCATCCTTCTCGCTAGTTGTGTCTTCCACTCGATTTATTGAGTTCTTAAGCTCCTGCACACTTAGACACAATGATTAAATACACAAAACATAACTTGACTTGGTTGATCACATCAAAACTACCACATGGTACTTACAATCTCCTCTTTTTGATGTGAATCAACCCAGGTTAAGTTAAGGTAAAACAAAACATTAAAGTAAATGAATATGCAAATTAAAGTATTAAATATGCAAATAAAAATGTATCTCCCCTGGACTTAATCTATAATTCTTCCCCTTTGATCACATTAAAAATAAGTATAATAAATACTAATGGTTACACAATCAGTGATTAACACAGAAAAATTTTAGATTTTTTTTTTGAAAAATGATTTTTTGTGATTTAAATGCCAGTTTTTAAAAGGTATAATTTTAAAATTATTTTTAATTGGTGAAAAATTTTGAAAATATTTTTAACCGTTAAACATACTTATTCAAAATAGTGAAAAAAAATTTCACGAAAAAACAATATTAATTAAAGTAGTAATTAATTATTCTATACAAAGAGATATATTTTTAAAAAAAGTTTAAAAATAGATTTTGAACTAAAAAAATCTTGCAAAAGTTTTTGAATATGTACGGGCGTGCCTGAGGCTGTCTTTGTTCCCGAACGAGGCACGACTAGGCCATGCCTCATGCGTGCTCGCTCTAATAGATCTGGACACGGCTCGCCGAGCACAGTCAGACTGTGTCCAAGGCCATGGTCATGTTTCTTCGTGCTCGTCGAAGACCCAAAGCTGCCATGCCCTAGTCATACTTCCCCAGCACGGCCGTGCCCCGGCTTCAACTCTATATGAGCCATCTCCAACAAATAGAGATAAAAACAATCAATTGATGGATTTAAAATCCATCCGTCCCTCACTTTTTACATGTAAACTAGGAAAAGTATCTCAATTTTGTATCATCCATCCTTTTTCAAATCCGTGCTTGCAACAATTTTTACAGGTTGAACTCTACTTCAACTACAAATAAGTTGTTTAAGTCTCATACCAGCCAGATTTGAACCCAAAGCGTACTAAATCGATCTTCCAACCATTAATCAAACACCCAAACAAGTTCGAGATGGTTATGTTTACTTCTCTAACCTTAGAAGGCTCCTCATTTTGTGAACAGAAGTCCCACATCCCAGTTAGTTGTCCTCTTCTTTCAATCCCAAATTGTCAAATCTCAACTTCACATCCGTTTAAGATTGTCTTTACAGCCCTAATTATTAGGTTTATGTATTCACTGAATATATAGTAATATATGGCCCAAAAGATCAATCAGTTACAAACTGAAGATATTGTTGAATTTTGTATGTGCAGAGATTGCAAATGATAAGCTGCCAGCTAATGATTCTGAAGATAAATTACCGCCGCCAGGAAGAAAGCACTGGCAAACTTCAGAAGATGAAGTAAAAAAACAACAATCCTTGTAGCCAACAAACAGAAGTCCTAAGTAGGAACAACTCCATGACGGCACAACTTGATGCACAAAACCTCCTGAACATTCAACTGAATGGAGATCAATGGAGGGAACATGCAAACAAGCTATTCATTGTTCTTGACAAAGTGACTGATGTCCTTGGGAAATTCGCAGATAAACCGTGAATAACTGATATAAGGATGTAGGGAGGATCTAAAGGCGGGGAAAGCCAAAGAATCACATTATTCCTGGGTTTACTGCATTGTTAAGTTGCATCATTTCCTCACTTTTAGATTTATCAGTATCTCACTGAATTACCTCTTTCCACATATAGAGATTTTTCATGTCTAGTTGAAAGATTTATCATTGTCTTTGGTAGTCCATGATCCCTGGGTTTACTGCTGAATCACATGTTTCCATCTTCAGAGTTACATTTTTCATGTCTAGTTGAAAGATTTACAGCCTTTGTAAGTGTTTTTTTTTTTGACATAGTTTACCTTCTTATAAACTTTGTTAGTCATTTTACCAACATTCCAAAGAAAAGTAGCCCAAGTATTTAATATTTTATATTAGGAATTTGATCATTATCTTGATTTTCTTATTACAAGTTTGTTATCCTAATATTCTTAAGTGACATGTAATAATAAGTGCCCCATGAGTATAGTACAGTGAATGGAATAAAGAAAAAGATCAGGTTCAATTCTAAATGGGATGAATATGTAATATGTTGAAGGTCAACTTTTAAGTGTATCTAATTTGATTAATTTTTTTAGTTGATATTTAATTTATGTCAATTAATTTTGGAAGATTAGTTTAGTTTCATGAAAGTTTTCGTTCAGGGTTACTGAGATAAATCGAGAAACATGAATAATCTATCACTCTAACATTTTTTAAGTCCATCATCCATTAAGAAAAAAATTATTTATTAATTTATCAAGTTAAAATTTGATCATTAAAACTAGACAATCTTATCTATTTTTGAAGGTACATTTTAGATTTATTCAATAGACAAATGAGATGGAAAGTCATAGATACTTAAATTATATTATAAAAATAATAAAAAAAACTATTATCACATTTTTATTTAATATTATTGTTTCAAAATCCTTTTTTTTTAATATTTTACTTTATTCATTATTATCTATTACACTGTCTACAGTCTGAATTTAGATGATTAAAAGTAGATGATCAATTTTTGATGGACATATATTTTTGGAGAATTTTTTTTAGTTAACTTAACAATCAGTTATAAACTGACTCTATAATTTATCTATCTTCGTATAATCTGAGAACGGAGTGTGAGGGACGCCTGATATGAGCATAATCATCTCTTACTATAATTGAAAGCAAATAAGATCATAAGTGCGGAAAAAATCATATTCATGTAATCTTTTATTCAGTTGTACGATTCAAGAGTTGAACTGTTGAAGAGATCGAAAGTTGAAATAAACGGAGGCAGAAGGCGAATAGAAATAGGATTGGGCTAATCACTAATGGGTTATAGGATTAGGTCCTAAGCGCTTAGGTTGTCACGCCCCGAGGAAGTCTCTGTCAGAAGAAATTTCGGCAACATCTCCCCTATACGGGTGACAATCTGAAACTTATCTACATAGCCCTCAGGACTCACACTCATCAGCCAACACGGCTATAATATATATGACATATAAAAACAAACAATCCATGCAGTTATAATATATCAGCCTCCGACTGTCATCACAATATGAAAAGAAATCGAAAATAACATCCAAACTTACCTCTTCTGCCTACCGATAAACGCGTAGCTAAACATACCAAATAGAAAATCCACCGAGCAAGCAAAAGTTCAACCATTACAACGTCATAAGACAAAACACACAAAATCCAGAGTGCAAAACCAGAACAAGTCTGAAACATAGCTCTAAGCAAATAAACATAAAACCAAAATACCAAAGCGAAAATCCTTGTGGTAAGGGGACTAGTAACTGGAACCTCCTAACGGCTTTAACCTGAAATAAGAATAATCAACGGGGTGAGTTCAAGAACTCAGCGGACACCGGATAGACATGCATAATAAGGTATAACTAACAGTAATAATTATACGATACAATTTCCTGAACAAAAGTAGGAAATGCAGACTAAAAAGACTGAAGAAAACTGTACTCATCAGGACCTCCTATCTGAATATAAGGGTCGTCAGACCAGATACAAAATGTCACATGTATGCATGTCAAACATATGCAACTCAAACAAATGCAACATCCAAAATGTAGCAATCATAAACAATAAATGCAATCCATGCATATGATGCAAAAATGACATGGTCACCCTTGACGTCAGTCAGCCATCTCACACACTATGGTGAGACCGAGTGGGTAGAGCTATGACAACTGTGCACTCTGCTATCACTGCTCCTGAGTGACCGAGTGGATAGGATGTTGTTGGAGTACACCTATCCTCCTACCCCAAACAGAGTGGGAAAGCTCAATGCTCTCATCTCCCTATATCATGGTCAAGGGGAGGGATCCTTGCTCGCTACACACTGCAGTCATCGCTACCCATGAGCGGACCAGCGGAGCCCTGACAGAGCAAACTGCACACACTCTGCCTGATGTACCACTAACCCATGAGTGGTTGTGTCTGCAGATCATGTAACTGGTGATATGCTCAATAATAAAGGAGTCGACAATCGCTCAGCATGCGATCATGCAAGATGGTGCATAACACTAACATGTAGATACTGACAGTATACACCTCCATATAAAATGTACCGAAAAGGAAATAAATCCATACAATGATCTAGGTATCAATAAACTAGGTATACAAGTCAGACATGTCAAATAACTAGACTACTACACAGTAGGACAATGCATGTCACTATTTCTATGAATAGGAGTAAACATGATAACAAAAGTATGAATGCATAACAGATAGGAATATAAGCAGACTACAAGAACCAAGAAATGACATACCAAATTAGAAGTAAACACAATCATTACTACTAGCTATAAACTACTATGCATATAAAAAAATGACCATATCAACGAGATAAGTCAGAGGTACCCGCCTTAAAAGAAGATCGTGACCAGAAATCCTACGTCGAGACGCCCGCCTCGAATCAAAGTCCTGCATCAATCATATGTATAACTTTTATTTAGCTAAAATCATACGAGTTAAATGGCTAAATAAAATCCCCTAATCGATATAATCACTAACCCGATCTATTGATTAATCCACTAATTATAATCCATAGGTCAACTAGGGTTAGATCTACTAACCCTAAGCATTCCACTATTCAATTAGATTAAATCTAAACCTATCTCAACCTAAACTCACCCAAATATGAATCTATCATCTACAATATTCAAATCAACCCATGACCTACAGTAAAGATCAATTATCTAAACCTTACCTAAATCTCACAGCCACTATTGATCCACAGCTAGGGATGGTTGCTGTCGGAAAGTGTAACTGCTGGGACCAAGAAAACTGTTAGACGTTGCATCAGTTGCAACGTCGGGAAGATGAAGTGGTGCCGATCCTTCATCTTCCTCCATTGAAAGCTAGCCATCAAAGCATCGGTTGGTAACCGATGTTTTGCTAGCTATATTAGATGGCGTCCAAGGGCAATCGTGATCGAGGGGGTGAACAGCGAGCAAGTGATCGAGAGGCGAGCAGAGGAGCAGCGAAGGTGATCTGAGAGAGCAAAGGGAGAGCATCCAGAGGTTGGGATTTGGCTCGTGAACCTTGAAGCGCTTCCGGGTTGCTCCGTGATCGTGCTTCCGACAGCGACAATCTCTTCATCGATCGGCGTATTCGGGAGATTAATATGACCACATTATTTTAATTGCTTCGTTTTAGTTTTTCATGCTCTCAAAATTACCAACAATGGTATCAGAGCGTGCTAGATTTGAAAGCATGAAAATCGACGCGAAAAAACTCGCGTTTTTCTTCTTCTATCGCGAAGAAGACGATGAATAGTCAATTCAATCGATTAATCAATCGATTCAATTGAATTGAATCGATTGAAATGTAATTCAATCGATTCAAAATCGCGCATAGTTGTTGGATCGATTCACGAATCGATTAAAGAGAAAAAAAAAACGTATGAACAATACTTTTGATGAAGACTGTGAAAAAAAAAAAATCGCGAGCAGTGCCATTTTGACGAAGCACAGTGTTGAATCGATTCAACACTGTGCTTGAATCGATTCAAAATCACAACAGAGAAAAAAAAAATGCGCAGAATCGATTCAACACTTGGATGAATCGATTAAAAGGTACTGTGCCTGTGCTGAATCGATTCATTAATCGATTCAAAAAGTTTAATCGATTCTTCAATCGATTAAAAAGAAAAAAAATGGTATGAACAGTGCACAGTATCGTTCGTTTCTTGCATGCATGAACAGTAGTGCACAGTTGAAAAAATCGTGTAAGAAAAAAAAATGAAGACGTGTATATAAAAATAAAAAAATGTATGCATGTTTCATTTTTTCCTTCACGTACAGAATATCTAAAATTTAATTAAATATTTATTAATTAATTAATAATACATATCTATATGTATTTAATTAATTAATAAATATATTTAATTAATTTATGGTTCAATTTACTGAAAATGGAACCAGACCAACTTGACCGATCAAACCCAGGTCTGGTTTAAATTATTAATTAATTTAAGCAGACCAGTTTGATTCAATGATACCTAAAGCTGGTTCAAATTATTTGTTGGTTTAACCAGCTCGGTTTATTGTTGAATTAATTAGGGTGATCTTGATTACAGAAGTTGGGTCGATCAAATATGACCGGATTAGTTCTGGTGTGTCAGATTTGATCATAAAAAATTAGATTTGTTCTAATGGGTCAGACTTAATCCAATAGGCATTGAAAGAATCAAATGGACCTAAGTTTGATCAATAAGTTTGAGATTGACTCAAATGAGTTTAAACGATAATAGAACATAGGTCCAATTAGATTAATTCTAATAAGGACAATAGACTAAGTTTAACATCTGGACTCCTGATTGACCGGTCTAATGGGTCAGTCGACTTAAACTCCTGAAAATCGAGAAGATTTATTTTTCTTGATTTATAATGATGGTATGCTTATATAAATTGAATTAAACTGATTTTGTACTAGTTAGTCGGTTTTGCACTAACTTATTTAAATTCAATTTTTCAGATGACACGGACGATTACCACATTGACTCGTCGCGAAGTGCGGCGAAACCAACTCCGAGAGGAGATTCAGGAGATAGAGTATAAGTCTGCTTATGGAGTCGACTGACATGTTAGACGGCTGGATAGACTATTTTGGAAACTTGAGCAAGAAGAGTTTCTAGTCCTGGACAGTTATAGGATCTGGGCATTGATGCATTCATTGCCAGAGTATCCCAGGATAATAGCAGACTATGTATGGGGGCGTCATGAAGGACGTGTCACATATTCAATACTGTGTAAGGAACTACTTCACCATATGGGTGAAGAAGAGCCTGAAGAGTCTGAAGATGACCAGGAGATGCTCGAGGAAGATCCAGAAATGAATCTGATAGAGAATCCTGAAGCTGCCCCATCTGAGATTATCCTAAATAAGTCCAGGTTAATAGGGACAATGTTGGCTGCTACACTAGTGTTTGTCCTAGTGGGAGCAGTGCTAGCCTATCTAGTTTATTAGTGTTCTGTTTACTGTCGTTATGTATGAACAGTGTCAGCTCGTCTGGTTTTTGAGTCATGTAATAATTTCTGTCGTTTTGTACGAACAGAATTAAATAATGAAAAGTTATGTTATATATTAACTAACTTGGAAATGATTAGTTCATTTCATGATATGATTAGTTCATATAAATATGATTCGTTCATATTAAATGATTCGTTCATTAGTTGGGATATGTGTAATATAATTGATCAGTGTTGATTAGATTAGAACATACAAATGATGAGTGGAAACAATGTTATCACTTGATTTTGTAAACTAACTCTAATTTACACTGAGTTAATAAATAGTTGCATATATATGAATTACACTGAAATAATAAATAATTTATTTATTTATGTAGATCATGACAACTAAAAACATCATAGCTGAACTCAATAAGGGTGAGAAATTATATGGGGATAACTACAAAATCTGGCACCTCAAGATACAATATGTTCTTGAAGAACAAGAAGTTCTAGAGGCTGTAAATCAAATCATGGAAGAACCAGCTGATGGTTCTACAACACAGCACAGACGTGACCTTGATGCCTATAAGGCATGGAAAAGGAATGACTCCATTTTTAAGGGAATATTGATTAGTTCAATGGTGGATGACCTGGTGGATGAATATGAGCTATTACCATCAGCTCATGCAGTCTGGGTAGCCCTTAGAGAGAAGTACAGTGGAGTCAGTCTGAGTAAGCTCCGTCAGCTAACTATCAAGTTTGATAGTTGTAAAAAGCGCTCGAATGTTACCATGGCCCAACATCTCAGGGAGATGGGTAACATGATTCGAGAGCTTAAGACTGTTGGTTATACGTTGACCGATGAACAACATGTTCAGGCAGTTATCCGTTCCCTTCCTGATTCTTGGGAAACGATGAAACAGAACCTGACCCATAGTGAGAGTATCAAGACTTTCACTGATGTCTCACGCCATGTGGAACTTGAGGCGAAGAGGATTGAATCCGCAAGGATTTCGAGTCAAGCTTTTGTAGTTGAAGGTTCTGGTTCCAAGAATAAGAACAAGTGGTTTAAGAAAGGAAAGGGGAAATGAAAGGAGGCTAAAGCTGTTGTTACGAAAAACCAAATCAAGAAGAAAGGAAAGAAATATGGACAAAAATCTAAGAGCAGGTTGACTTGCTTCAACTGTGGCAAGAAGGGCCATTTTGCTCGGGATTGTATTAAGCCTAAAAAGGTAAATCTATTTTTATCTTCTTTCCACGAGCAATATGTTGCAAGTACAGTGTTGTTAGCTGATTCATATCCTTTGTGGATTGTAGATTCAGGAGTAACGAACCACGTAGCTCGTGATCGAGCTACATATGTGGAGTACCGTCGGGTACCAGCTAATAACAAATGGATATATGTAGAAAATAATGCAAGAATTGAAGTCAAAGGAATTGACATTTGCATGCTCAACCTACGTGGTGGAGGCACCTTGTTTCTACATGATGTCCTGTACGCTCCTGAGATTCGACGGAATCTGGTTTTCGTTATTTGTCTTCTTGATTTATGTTACAATATAAATTTTTATAACCGTTGTGTGGAACTTCGAATTAACTCTGTGTTAATTGGATATGGTTATGTAACAAATGGTTTTATGGTTCTTGATGTAGAACCAAATAATAATAGTTGTTTTTCAAACATTGCTCTTACTAGTAATGCTGATGTTAATGATGAAATTTGACATGCTAGATTGGGACATATAGGACAAGAACGAATGAATAGATTAGCTAAGGAGGGCCTATTAGGCACTCATGCTAAGATTAACTTGTCTGTATGTGAGCATTGTCTTACGGGAAAGATGACTAGAAAACCATTTGATAAGGCTATTAGGGCTGAATCACCATTGCAATTAATTCATTCGGATATTTATGGTCCAATGAATGTGAAGGCTAGAAATGAGAGTTCTTATTTCATTACATTTATCGATGACTTCACACGTTTTGGTCATGTGTATTTGATTTCTCACAAATCTGAATCATTGGATTGCTTTATTCGTAACTTGAACGAAGTTGAGAATCAATTGGAACGTAAGGTTAAAACCTTGTGCACTGACCGTGGAGGAGAATATTTGTCTGATCAGTTCAAGACAATGTGTAATGAGAAAGGGATTATTGGACAGCTAACTATCCCTGGAACTCCATAGCAAAATGGGGTTGCTGAAAGAAGAAATATGACTCTTCTTGAAATGGTTAGGTCTATGATGGCGCAAGCTAATTTTCCAATCTCCTATTGGGGAGATGCATTACTAGTTGCGACCTATATACTTAACAAAGTGCCTTCAAACTCAGTTCCATCTACCCCACATGAATGTTGGACAGGCAGAAAGCCGGATTTGAGTAATCTGAGACCCTGGGGGTCAGCTACCTACGTTCATAATAAGATTTACGAATATGAAAAATTAGGATATAGAGGTAAGAAGTGTATCTTTATAAGGTACTCTGAGACTTCTAAGGGTTATGTTTTTATTGGTGAGCGACAAGATGGAACCATCTCTGAAATAGAGTCAAGGGATGCTACTTTTCTTGAAACTGAGTTCCCAACACGAGGTGAAGCTGATAAAACAATTCCTCTATATGAGATAGAGGAGGAGGATAATGTTCCTTTATCAATAGATCAAGAGATGCCTGAATCTAGTCAACCGAGTGGGAGTAATTTGCCACTGAATGAGTCAGTTTCTCAATAGTCTAACCTTCGAAGAAGTAGTCGTCAGATTATTCCTCGGAGAAGGTTTGATATTGAGAATGAGGCATTAATGGTTCTCCCAGTTAACGATGAGGAACCTCGAATAGTTGAGGAAGCTTTGAGTAGCTCAGTTAGAAAAGAATGGAAAGTTGCAATGGATGAAGAAATGGAGTCAATGAGAAAGAATCAAGTTTGGGATTTAGTCGATCTTCCTCCAGGCCGAAGGGCTATTGGGAATAAGTGGATTCTCAAAGTAAAGAGGAAAGCAGATGGATCGATTAATGGATACAAAGCTCGATTGGTTGCAAAAGGATATACCCAAATAGAGGGTATTGATTTTGAAGAGACATTCTCCCCAGTTGTGAAGTTTGTGTCAATACGTGTCATCCTAGCTATAGTAGCACACTATGACATGGAATTACATCAGATGGATGTAAAAACGTCTTTCCTTAATGGTAATCTTGACGAAGAAATCTATATGGTACAGCCAGAAGGTTATATTGCTGAAGGCCAAGAGAAAAGATTATGTAAACTTCGGAAGTCTATATATGGGCTAAAGCAAGCGTCAAGACAATGAACATAAGATTTAATGAAGTAATATTATCTTATGGGTTCGAAATGATCAATAAGGATCATTGTGTTTACCTAAGAAAGGAAAAAGGAAAGCTTGCCATTTTATCATTATATGTTGATGATATGTTAATAGCTGGAAGTGACATAAAGAGTGTGATAGAAGTCAAAAGTTGGCTTTCATCACAATTTGACATAATAGATATGGGAGAAGCAGAATACATCTTAGGAGTGAAGATCGTTAGAGACCGATCAAAGAGGCTTTTGGGTTTGTCTCAAGAAGCTTATATCACTAAGATGCTGCAACACTTCAATATGTCAGATTGCAATATTGAACAGACACCTATAGCAAAAGGTACTGTTTTGAGCAAAAGTATATATCCCAAGACTCATGAGGAAATAAGAGAAATGAAGAAGAAACCATATGCCAGTGTCATTGGTAGTTTGATGTACACTATGTTGTGTACCCGTCCCGATATAAGCTATGCTGTTGGCTTAGTTAGTCGTTTCCAGTTAAACCCAGGATCGAGACACTGGAAAGCGGTGAAGAAGATATTCAGATATCTTAAAGGAACAGCTGATTATTGCCTCTGTTTCCAAGGATCAGATATGAGCCTTAGTGGCTACTCAGATGCAGATTAGGCAGGGGACCTTGATGACAGGAAATCCACATCTGGCTATGTCTTCTTACTGAATGGTGGCGCCATCTCATGGAACAGCAAGAAGCAGGCTTGTGTAGCCTTGTCGACAATGGAAGCTGAGTATGTGGCTTGTGCAGCGGCTGTGCAAGAGGATGTTTGGCTAAGAAGGTTTCTGAAGCATTTGAGGATTGTTGAGGATAGTGGGAGTCCTGTTACTGTGTACTGTGACAATCAAGCTACGATAACTTTTTCCAAGGATCCCAAATACCACAACAAAGACAAGCATATAGAAATTAAGTATAATTTTGTAAGGGATATTGTTGACAAGAAAACGATTATTCTTGAGTACATCCCTACACGGAATATGCTTGCTGATCCTTTTACTAAGCCATTGGCTAAAGAGTCATTTCATGGGCATATGAAGTCTTTGGGACTTTGAAGAATGTAACAATTGTAAAGACATTTTGATAAATAAAAAATGTCATGATCTATTCAGTGTATATGTCTTGGTTACATTCGAACAAAAAGTCTCGATAAGCATGTTGGCAGATTGGGATTAGTCCACTCACATGGACAATCATCTCTATTTGTTAAGTACGAATAGAGGTAAGACCGTTGCTTATGGGGCAACTTATGTAGCTGTGAGTAGAGACATACCCATAAGTTAAGGTCGCCTTGATATTTGTGTCAAGATGAGATCATTTGTGTAATGATTGGAGTAAATGCACCCACCATTTACTGAATCTGCTTGAGGCCAGATTAGAATTCATATGTTGAATTCAGGATTAGACATTGGGAATGTCTAGATCAAAATCTGTACGATGTTAAATTTTGGCAAAAACATGCGCTCTTTTTGGAAAAGAGAATAACATCGTAGCATGTGATTCATACCACATGTGCTATAGCGACAAGAAGGGTAGTAGGAGAATGGATCCCTGCTTCTCTACTATGTGAGACCTTTGAGCTGTCTACCCTAAGTGACTGATTAATCTCAATCTTACCCTAAGTGACTATTTAGCTGTCTACTTGAAGTTCTGATCAGTGTCTGCTACTTTAGCATATTTCCTATTGGCTACGGATGATTCGGTCTATGGAGTATAACTGGGAAAGCGACTGATTAAAATGAATATATTCTAGCTAAAAAGGAAGATTAAGATTGATTTACATCTGTGACATTTATTCACTGGTACCGGTTACATTTTTAGTTCAGTACATAAAATGTAATTGTGAATAATTTGTTTGATTGGAGATATTGAACATGCTCTTGACATATAGTCAATATGAGGGATTAGAGATGTTCATGATGTTGTAAATAATTTAATCTGGGGTAAAGGCAAGCCATTTATGTCTTTGATTCGTTCTATGGACATTTATGTCTCTGATTTGTTCTATGGAGCAGCTAAGTAAGGTGTGACAATCTTCTTAGCAATTGAATGCTCACTGTGCTTGCTGTCGCACGAACCATTTTCCCTAATGTATGGAATAAATGTTCTTATTTGGTCTTTGTGACTGGATCCTCATAAAGTCTACGTGACTTATTTGGTCTTTGTGACTAAATTTTGCTCTGGTCTTCATGACTTGATCCTCATAAAGTCTTCGTGACTTATTTGGTCTTTGTGACTAAATTTTGCTCTGGTCTTCGTGACTTGATCCTCATAAAGTCTACGTGACTTATTTAGTCTTTGTGACTAATTTCGCTCTGGTCTTCGTGACATGATCACCTTGAAGTCTATGTGACTGACATGGTCTATGTGACCATATGGATTGACTTGGACGAGTGGGAGATGTTAGACGTTGCATCAGTTGCAACGTCGGGAAGATGAAGGGGTGCCGATCCTTCATCTTCCTCCATTGAAAGCTAGCCATCAAAGCATCGGTTGGTAACCGATGTTTTGCTAGCTATATTAGATGGCGTCCAAGGGCAATCGTGATCGAGGGGGTGAACAGCGAGCAAGTGATCGAGAGGCGAGCAGAGGAGCAGCGAAGGTGATCTGAGAGAGCAAAGGGAGAGCATCCAGAGGCTGGGATTTGGCTCGTGAACCTTGAAGCGCTTTCCGGTTGCTCCGTGATCATGCTTCCGACAGCGGCAATCTCTTCATCGATCGGCGTCTTCGGTTGCGGTTCTTCGGGAGATCAATGTGAGTGGTTACCGCATTATTTTAATTGCTTCGTTTTAGTTTTTCATGTTCTCAAAACTACCAACAAAAACACCACTACTAGATTGAGATATAGCAACCGGATACCCCTGGTGAGCAAGGGACAAGAACGCTCGGTCACATAACAATCTCAACATCCAAACAGAACATGAAATATGATCCCTATTAACCTAATACCAATCAAAACTTACCCCAAATCCGATTCGTAACCTCCTCTCTAATGAAATCCCAAAGCTGCAGTGGTGGCGAAACCATAGCAGAGGGCGGCGACGAGAGAAGATCGGGTGGCGATGTGATGAAGAAGAAACAAGGGTCGGCGGTCTAGGGCATAGGTGAGGTGGAGACTCGGATGCTCGATTCCCGGTGAGCTCTAGTGTCCACGACCAGGAGAGGAGAGAAAAAGGCTTGGCCGACGGTGGCTTGAGCGTCACCGGCGCGATCGAGTGGCTGATGCGACGTCGATGTGGCCATTGCTCAACTAACTCGAGAAGGAGTGTGGCAGTGGCATGCTCTCCCGCGACCGGGGTCTGGATCGAGAGGGAGGGGAGATCGGCGTTGCTCAGGCAGAAAAGAGGAAGAGAAAGGGATGCGACGACGATGAGGGAGTGATGAAGAGGGGATCGACGGAAGAATAGATTAGGGCACGAGTAGAAATAGGAAAAAGGAAAAGAAGAAAAGGAAGAAAAATTAAAAAAACTTAGAGTGTGTTTGGTTTGCGCATGTTTCATTTTCATTTTCTAGAAAACGTGCATTTTCTAGAAAATATAAAATGACTTTTTGTCATGCTCTATTTTTTCAGAAAATGTTATATATTTTTTTAGAAAACAGACATGGAAAATGCAAACTGACACCATTTTTTAGAAACGTGCGTTTTTCAAAAAATGAAAATGAAAAACGTGCAAACCAAACGCACCCTTAGGTTTTCTTTTATTAAAGCCTAGGTTACTTTCTTAATCAATTCCTACCTTAATTGGATATTCTAAACTGGTTTTTCCTAAGCCTATAAATGCATCTCCTTAAACTCGTCATACGAACTCCAATTAATTCTCAGGAAATTTTTAAAAATTCTGTTAAGATTATTTCTCAATTAAACTTTATTATTTTATTATTATTTGTTGTCATATTTTACATAGGCTTAGTCCTAAAAATTAAAATAAAAAAATAATGGGTCGGGTGGATTCGGATTGACGAGTTACCTAATTTTTAATTCAGATCCATCTGAATCCAATCCAATTCAATCTATTTTTTTTTCCAAGTCATTTCAGATCAGGAATCCTAAAATTTCAACCCTAATTTGATATTTTTGATATTCTAGAAAATATATTGTCAAATTATTATTCGCTTGCATGGCTAAACTAAAAGATAAAACTGGGGTGAAGGTTCTCTTCATATTATATTTGCATGAATCTCAATTTATTAAAAAAATATTTAGTTTAACTAAACAAAAATATTATTCAAGTGAAAGCAAACTAAGGTAAATGAAACCACTAGCGTTGGAATTAAATGAAGCTTTATATGGTTTCGGGTAATGGTGCAGTAATTAGGGATTTAAGATTCAGTAGAATATTGATCATCTAGATAGAGAGCCTCCTTATTTATTATAATGGTCTAAAAAAAATTTTTATGGGTTGATTGATTATCTCTAGAATTAGTCGGCTCGGTATGACTAAATACATGAATTATTAAAAAAAATAAAGTTTTATAGAGCTAGATATCTAATATCAATTAAAAAAAAGTTTTATAATCTCGAGGTAATGGCAGAGCATTTTCTTAATTTTTCAGACATATGAAGATCTTAAGTTATCCTAAGAACGTTATGTCAATTGACTGCCTATTACGAGTATTTTCCGATTTATTCTAATAATCGATGAAATTTTTTTATAGAACTGGATTTATCACTTTCAAAATTAATTAAATTGAATATATGGTATCAACTAAAAATAAATAAATAAATAAATAAATAAATAATAAAACTTGATAGGTGGAACTTGTCATTCGATATAAAAATTACATATAAAGAAATTAAACACTCACATATAAAAATTGCTTATAAAGAAAAGAAAAAATGATTTTGCCTCTTGCATTGTGCAAATCTAGCTGTTAGAGTTTTGTTTGCAGGAAATTAATTTTCGTAATCAATTGATTTAATAGGCATGAACACTTATTTTTAGAGTAGATTATCATAAATTACTTTCTCTGGTAAATAAAAATGACATGCAAATTGTGTGTGTCGTCACATTGTATAATTGTAATACACAAATAGATGATTTAGAAATTACAATATGCAAACCGTATCGCCTCAAAATGCTATGACATGTAACATAGGTTTGAAACAGTGACAATTTGGCACTTACCTGTGCATGCATGTAACATAGTCTTCTGAAATGGATAGTTAGCTAACATACAATGGTATTATCATCATAAAATTTAGGGATTAAATCCCGACTATTAATCAGATATCTATCTTGGATATCTTTCCCTATATATTATTTAATGATCCAAGATTAAAAATTATTCATGAATTATTTCTTCCATGTTGACATAAGAGGGTGGACGAATTGCATAGTTTTTTGAGCCACCATGTTCTTATATATTCTGGACAAGGAACAACAACAATGTTAGTTTGAGAAGTGAAGCTATGGGAGGAATCAAACAACTAACACAGTGTGTGTCACTAGATTCAAATTCAATGTGGAATGTCTCGTTAGTTATCTCAACTATTTCTTGTATGCATTGTTGTTACGGGATGAATCTTCTCCATGATTTACCTCTCTTTCAGACAGTGGAAGATCACTCTGGAGAAATTGTTAAGATGACGATTTTACCTTTTACTGTCAACTAAATTCAAATCCATCCACTATAACCAAAAGCCACAATACCAATTAATTTGTCTTTTTCTAGAAAAAAGGCCTAACTAATGGTAAATTATATCACCCCTATAAATAGATTATATTATTGAGCTAATAATCTCAGGCTACTAGTAAGGACTGATTTTTACTAATTACTGAGTGCAGACCGATCTTCGAGTCTGAGAAGCAAAGTCCGAGCGGAGTTAATGGTCGGGCGGTCAAGTAGTAGATTGGCCGACTGATAAGAGAGAGTCTCTCTCCATGCATTTGTTCACATCCCCAATGCATGTGAATCAATATAAACCAATCAATATGCTAAGAAACTCCCAATGTGGGACTAAAATCTCATTCACAATAGAGCTCTTATCCTCTTCCACCTTTTATCCATTCACACATATTCAACAATTCCACACATGAATGGAGATAGGATATGTGGTAGCATTCAACAGTTGAGTTAAGTATATGATAGGTAGATTTTACCCTTTGAATCTTCTTTTATGAAGATTTAGTTACTTACTAGCTGATAGTAGATATGATGTCCTTGAGCTATACTGTCATCAATGTAAACAGTGGTAAATCGTATCCAAGATTTCTCTTATTAGAAAAATTTCGTTTAAAATTTTAAAAGTTATAATTTTTTTTTATATCTGTTATTAATCACCAAGAGGCAGTCAGCTTCAAAAAATGAAAAGACAAAGTAGGCTACTATTTTATCAAGATATTTACTTTTGAAATTAAATATTTATTTCAAAGAGATATTTTAGTTTGTTTGATGTAAATTGTTGCTGTAAAATAAATATTTAATTTTAGATATAATATCTTAGATAAAAAATAATCTATTTTGATATGAGAGAAAATAAGAAAACTTTAAATCATCCACGGTCACATAGGCATAGTTAGACATAGTTAGGATTTAAAATTATCTAGGACACTTATTACCAACTATAATTAATATAATAAATTAATTAATCTAAAAATATAAATAAAATAAAAAAGTATGTGAATATTAATTTTTAAAAAATATAAAATATAAATATTTAATATTCAATATATTTAAAAACACAGAGAAAATTTTTTATTGAACTTTCCTCTTCAATATTTTCTAAGTCAAACTCATTAATTATTATATTAGTATTAATTTTTTTAACCAACTTCCATTAAAGGTAAATGACCATAGAATTTGTTTAAAATTCTTCTTGAGTTGTTTTAACCAGTTTCATAACTAAAATGCTTGTCTTGTTGTTACTATAAAAATGAGAAGAGTTAAAACAAGATAAATCAATCAGCCAATTAAATATATTAGATTCAATATAAAAGTAAACAATATACTTATATGTATAAGCTTTAATAAATAAGAAAAAAAATCATTTATTAATCAAATGGTAGATTCATGATTTGTTTGTTTCAACTAGGGATGATAATGAGGTGGGTTGAAACCTTACCCCGTAATAAATCCACCTCGGCGGGATGAGTTTAGATCTGTTTAAACAGTAAACAGATCCACTGGACCGCAAAGTGCGGTCCAGAGGATGAACGACTATACTGATTGGTTGATTTGCATGGATCCCACCTGCTAAATAGGTGGGGTCCATTTAAATCAACCAATAAATTTTTGTGGTTCATCTTCTAGTCCGCAAAGTGCAGACCAGAGGATCCTGCCGGGCCTAAATGGGTCTCAAGGAGGATCCAAGGTGGGTCACGAGTTTAACCGGACTCACCCCGGACCTACCTTGTATAATATTTTTTTATTAATTATTAATTGAATAAAAATTAATAATTAATTTTTAATTGAATCAAAATTGATAGATTTTAATTCGTGATAATATTTTTTGATTATAAAATATTATTAATATAAATGTTGAAAATAAATTTAATGTTTAATTAATTTTTAAAAAATTTAATGTTTAATTAATTTTAACCCGGATCCTCCCCACCGGGTTCGCGGGGAGGGGCGGGACAGGTCCAAAGGGTGGTAGGGCGGGTCCCGGGTTTAGCCAAATCCGTCCCAACCCGGACCCATTGACATCCCTAGTTTCAACTAATCTTTGATATAATTTATAAATAGTTGATAAATTTTAAAATCTTTCATGACCAACAACATTAAGTTTATAATTATCCAGTTGCATTCTCAAATAGTATAAATCTTGTGCATCAAAATCAAGAGGATAAAATTTTTCCGTAAATCAATAGATGTGATTAACGTTAAGAAGCTTAAAGTTTTCTTTAT
The DNA here is from genome assembly GCF_018446385.1 of Zingiber officinale. Classification (NCBI taxonomy): domain Eukaryota; kingdom Viridiplantae; phylum Streptophyta; class Magnoliopsida; order Zingiberales; family Zingiberaceae; genus Zingiber; species Zingiber officinale. The sequence continues at coordinate 43,628,989 of NC_056003.1, forward strand.
GTTCTAAAGCACAACTAAGTTTAAGAATTTTGACGACCTTGTCCTTAAATATACCATTAAGTTATCCAACTTGAAAATCTACAGTGATGCTCAGTTGTGATTGAGTCATTTTGTCACAAGAATGACTTGTTGCAGATTTATAACAAGTTTCTATATGAGCTATCTTAATATCATATATACTTGGTATAAACTGTAAGGAACTAGGGCGCTAAACACGCTAAAGCGCAGCGGAAAACTTCTAGTTCCTTTCCAGAAGATCCATGCGAAGGGAAATACAAATACATACACTAAGTTTCATGATAGGGAGTATACCTTTGTTGCGTGCCCTTTGCAATCCTGACAACAACTTTTCTTTAGATGTAGATCTCAGCATGATCAAGTGGTCGCGCCTCTATGGTATCCGCACGAACACGTTCTGTTCATCGAACGAACATGGCTTCGGAGAAGAACCAACTTTGTGGTGCTAGCCACTTGGAAGGTTCGGCCATGAGGAAGGAACGACCAAGAGGAAGAAGAGAAGGAAGGAGAAGAAGACCAAATGAACATCTTTCATTTTCTCCCCAAAAAATCATCAACACACCACCTTTTATATTCTTATGGAATACCAAAATCCCTTGTGCCTTTTGATCTTCCTTCATGAATTGTCATCTTTCATGAAGAAGCTTTTCATCTTCCATGAAGAGCCTTTTAGTCTTTTTTTCTTTTACATGATCAAATCATACAAAAGACCTTTCTTCTTCCTTGGTGAATTTAAGTTCACCCAATGAGTCTAACTCATTGAACCTTATCAATCCTACTTGACTCCATGAACATCAATCTGAATTGACTCCATGAATCTAATTCGAATTGGATTAAATTGAGTTTAACTCAATGAGTCTAATTTGGATTAAACGTCTCTTTATTTTCCTCTTAATGGGTTGGATTATTATATCGGATTAACTATTAATCCAATAACCCAATAAGGCTAATCATCTCATAATTGACTCTTAGGGCTAATACTAACAATTTTCCACTAGCACTAGGTGCCAATCATTACAAAGATGACACAAACACTTTAGATTAACCCATTAATCTTAAGATCCTCAATGTTTTAGTCGAACTAAAATATTCATATCCAAACCAACATGCTCTTTGTGTGTGAGCCAATAGGCTCTCGTAACGTTGGTAATATATCCAAATCAATATTTTAGATATATAAACAATGAGTGGCATCTAGCAATGCATCATTGCTATCCAAGTGATGAGAAAGTCGAGATCCGACTTAACCTATCCATGGCTATTATATTTTATGATTCAATCTCTCCATGCTTGATATCTAGATTGATCAATGAGGCATAGACCGTGTCATCTTCTTATCAATCTTTGTATTTCTTGATCTCTAAGTATACACACTAAAAAAAATAAGCTCAATATCTCATATTGACTTATTTGAGCATGGTCATGTATTCTTGTGTCCTACTAATCAAGGGGTCCACAGATATCACTTCCGTCATATGGAAGAGATAGATCTCATCTACATCGCTCACATCCGTCCGCATAACTCATTGCATACCCAGTGATCGACTTTATAGTCCACCTTGTTATAGGTGACGTTTGACGATACCAAAGTACACAATTCCTTATGTAGGGAACCGTAGTGACTTCAGGTCTAAGGATTATTCATGCCAATAGTCACATGAGAATGTTTATGACACTCATATAATGATCCATGAAACATTCTCATGGTGGGTCAATTTAGTACATATTCTCTAATATATACCCATGTGTCAACCTGATATCTCATATCAATGACTTGTGAGATTAAGTCATCCGTTGACCTACATGCTAGTCTCAACGCATTAATATTGTCCTTGTATATTAATGCTTGACTAGGAATAGTTAAGAGTAATGTTTATGTATATCTATAATATCTCATTATCAATTCAGTTAATTGATATGTTATAGACTAGAACCTACTACCCTAGGACATTATTATAGCTATTCATTCAGCACTAAACTGAAATAAATATAATAACCATAACTTTTACCTTTTAATGAAATATGATACAAAATGTCCTAAGTCAATCAACTCTTGATTGCCTCTTAGGGCTTACACTAACAATCTTCTTATGCCACTAGTATTAATCACTGAAATATCTAATATCCCTTGACCTAGTGTGACCATCATGCTTCCTCGGTACCAAAGCCTTGGTCAAAGGATTCTTAATGTTAGCATTGTTCGGTTCTCTACATATCCTCACATCTCATATATCGATGATCCCTCGAATGAGATGGAATTATTGTAGTATCCAATACTCAGGACCATAATTTAAGTAAAATACATACCCAAACCGTGATCTAGAATCATCCCTGTCAATTTGGAAGCTTGCACAACTGTAATTCTTTACAACAACCGCTGTAACCCTTTACAACAAGCTCTTTATCGCCTCTAAAGATCAAGAAATAATCTTGAGTTTTTCTCAAGTACTTAAGAATATTTTTGACTATTGTCCAGTGACCTTCAACTAGATCTGACTGGTATCTGCTCGTAATACTTAACGCATACGAGACATCTGAGCGAGTATAAAGTATAACGTACATGATAGATCCTATAGCAGATACATAAGAAATCTGATCCATACAGTCCATTTCTTCCTTAGAAGATGGGCATTGAATCTTCGAAAGACTCACACCATGTGATATCGACAGAAATCCCTTCTTGGAATGATGCGTAGCAAAATGTTTAAGCACCTTGTCAATATAAGTACTCTGACTTATACCAAGTAATCTCTTAGATCTATCTCTATAGATCTTGATGCCTAAAATGTAGGCTGCTTTACCTAAGTCCTTCATTGAGAAACAATTCCCAAGCCAAGTCTTCACTAACTGAAGACTAGGGATATTATTTCCAATGAGAAGTATGTCATCTACATACAATATGAGAAAGATGACTGTGCTCCCACTAACCTTCTTGTAGACACAAGGTTTATCTTCATTCTTGATGAAACCAAATGCTTTGATTGCATCATGGAATATTCCAGCTTCTAGAAGCCTGGTTTAATCCATATATGGATCGTTGCAACTTATATACCTTTCCAGCATGCTTTGGATCTACAAAACCCTCATGTTGTGTCATGTACACATCCTCGAGTAGATTTCTATTAAGAAATATGGTTTTGACATCCATATGCCAGATCTCATAATCATAGTAAGCAGCAATAGCAAGCATGATCCAAATGGACTTTAGCATCGCAACTGGTGAAAATATTTCATCATAGTCTATACCATGAATCTGTTTGAATCCTTTAGCCACCAATCTACCTTTATAAGTATGCATATGACCATCCATATCAGTCTTCACCTTGAAGACCCACTTACACCCAATGAGTTTGATCCCTTCAGGTGGATCAACTAAAGTCCATACTTGGTTAGTGTACATGGATTCCATTTCGGATCTCATGGCCTCTAGCTATTTCTCAGAATTTGGGCTCTGTACAACTTCCTGATAAGATGTAAGCTTGTTGAGACCAACTAGCACTACATCACTGTTGTCAGACAAGAGAAAAAAATATCTCTCAAGTTGACAACGGATCCTATCAAATCTGCGTAGAGCTTATGCTAGTTGAACAGGTTGTTGCTCCACAACTTCTTATGGTATAATAAAATCATGATCGACAACATCTTGTGATTCCTGTTCAGTTTCCATCAAGGTGTCAGTGCTAGTTTGTTCATCTTGAATTTCTTCAAGATCGACTTTACTCCCATTAGTTTTTCTAGAAACAAATTCTCTTTCTAGAAAGACACTAGTTCTAGCAATAAACACTTTGCCTTATGTGGGATTATAAAAGTAATATCCCTTTGTTTCCTTGGGATATCGTACAAAATAGTACTTTTCTAATTTAGGTCCTAGTTTATCTGAGACTTATCGTCAAACATAAGCCTCACAACCTCAAATCTTCATGAAAGACATATTGGGACTCTTCCCAGTGCATATCGTATATGGTGTCTTTATGACGACCTTAGATGGAATGCGATTAAGTGTGAAAGCGACCATCTCTAGAGCATGTCCCCAGAAGGAAGTAGGAAGATATGTTTGACTCATCATCGATCGTACCATATCTAATAAAGTATGATTTCTCCTTTCTGATATACCATTCCATTGTGGTGTTTCAGGTGGAGTGAGTTGAGATATTATCCCACACTCAACGAGATGGTCATGAAACTTAGGTATTCCCCACCTCGATCTGATCGAAGCATCTTAATACTCTTACCAAGTTAGTTTTGTACTTCATTCTTGAATTCTTTGAACTTTTCAAAGGATTCAGGCTTGTGTCTCATCAGATATACATAACCGTACCTACTGAAATCATTAATAAAACTAATGAAGTAATGGTAGTCTCCTCTAGCTGCTATTTTGAAAGGGTCGCATACATCAATATATACGAGTCCTAACTGTTGGGACGTATACTATAAGTTTAGTTTTTGTATGAACATCTGTTTTGAAATATTTTGAAATGAGAATCACCTTGGTCAAATGTTTGTATTTTATATTTATATATATATCAATGCAGTTGTCTATTTAATTTATATTGTAGATAACATGGTGTGTGGTGCCACACAGAAGATCCTGTTATCGGTTCTTTATAAATTATAAATAGTAGCCCACAACCAAGATGGATTGGGACAAACCATTAGAACGATTGTAGTGTAATTTGGTATTGGTTTGTCTTGACTATAACATTACACTAGTACACTATGTGTGTATTGAGCAGGACCATTTGACGATGTTCGATTTGTACTGACTACATAAAAGAACAGAACCTCTGTTATTATGGATGTGCGCCCTCTTAATCCTGATATAATAACATGCACATATACTTAGTATTTATTTCTTTAACTTATCAATGGGTGAGATTTATTCATTAAATCAATAGACCCGATAAGTTGGGAAATAGTATTATTTATATGGTGTATTGTTGATTATAGAAGGAATCTGTGTCCTAATTATTTAGGCTGATGATGTCCCCTTGAGGAGCTCATAAGAATTATCATGTAAACCTTGCAAGTGGACTTAATCCGGAATGATAATAAAGTTGAGTGGTACTACTCTTGGAATAAGATGTTAATTAATTGAGTTGTCAGTAACTTATTTAATTAACGGACATATGATATCTTAAACACGGAGAGATCAACGCACTCATGATAAGAAGGAGCTCATATTGTAATATGGGATTGGTGCGGTAGTTCAATAATAACCCTTTAGTAGTATGGATTATTATTGATGGACTTGGGTTGGGTGTTCGGGCTGAACACAGGAAGCCCAAGCCCATCAGGAGGCCTAAACCAATTCCTCCTCTAGGTCCCTGTTGTAGCCTCTATATAAAGCCTCACATCCACCCATCCTTAACTTGGTTTGGTTTAACTAGGTTTGGTTTAACTTGGTTTAGTTTAACTTAACTTGGTTTGGTTTAACTTAACTTGGTTTGATTTAACTTGGTTATAGAAAGAGAGATTTTTTCTAAACAGAATTCGGTTATAGAAAGAGAGATTTTTTCTAAACAGAATTCTGTTATTTTTCTTTCTTTGTAACCGACGACAAGCCTATAAAAAGGAGTAGGTGGTGGCTCCTAAAACCTAATTTTTTGTATTCTCCACAATCCTCTTCTCTCCTTGTGGTCGGCGCCCCTCCTCACCTTGCTAGGGCCGGCCCTCCTCACCTTGCTAGGGATGCCCCTTCCTCACCTTGCAAGGGTCGCCCCTCCCTCCTCTCCTTGCTTAGGGTCGGCGCCCCCTTCCTCTCCTAGCTAGGGCCGACGCCCCTTCCTAGCAATCCATTGGTGGCCGACGGCTTGAAGAAGAGGAAGAAGATTAGAAGATGCCCCATCCTAGAGCCTCCTTTTGTAGCCGGCGTTTTGGAAACTGAGAAGAGAAGGAGGGTGGTGTTATCTTGGTAGATCGTCACCCACACGACGTACAAAAAAATAAGAGGAATACGACAGAAGATCAAGAGGTCTTTAGCTACAAAGAAAAGATACAACTAGTTCTTTAATTCCGCTGCGTATTTAGTTTGGTTTTCTTTGTATCATTTTCGGAATACCAACACAAGAGGCCAACGATTTTGTACTTCGATCAAGATGTGCTTTGATCATTTAAGAACTTGCTTGATTGATTAAACACATGTTTGATCGAACATGCGAGTTTCTAGGAAAAGTTCTGTTCTTATACAATTTTTTGTACAGGGAAATTGAAACAGAACGAAATTATAGCGCCTTCACTAATAAGTCATTAGCTCTTTCACTGTGTCTACTAAATGGAGTCTTGGTCATTTTACCTTGAAGACAAGATTTGCATACCTCATATGATTCAAAATCAAATGAGTCCAAAAGTCCATCCTTATGGAGTTGGGATATGTGACTCTCATTTATATGAACTAAGCAACAATGCTAGAGATATGTTTGGTATTTATATTATAGATTGGGTTGTCAAAGTCTAGAACATAGAGTCCATTCATAAGATATGCACTACTTAGAACATTTCATTGAAATAAACAAAACAATATTTGTCCTTCATTACAAATGAAAACCTTTTCTTGTTTAAACAAAAAAATAGAGATAATGTTCTTAGTCAAGACAGACACATAATAGCACTCTTCAAGTTCTAAAATAACCCTAGTGGGCAAAGATAAGTAATATGTTCCTACAACTATAGAAGCAACTCTTGCGCCATTATCTATTCGTAGGTCCACTTGGCCCTTTGTCAATGATCTACTACTTCTCAGCCTCTACACATTAGTACAAATGTCAGATGTACACTCGGTATCTAATACCCAAGAAGAAGAAATACATAGATCGACTTCTATAACATATATACCTGAGGCAAAAGTCTCACTTTTTTTCCTTTTTCAGTTCCTTTAGTAAAATTTACAGTTCCTCTTCCAATGTCCGGTCTCACCGTAGTGGAAGTAGGTTCCTTCCTTAGCAACTCCACCTTTGGGTTTCAATGCATGAATCTTTCCCTTGCCTTGGGCTTTGGTCTTACCCTTACCTTTGGGTTTCCATTTGCCTTTGCCCTTTTTTCACCATCAAAATGGTACTAGGCTATGCCTTCTTAAGGTTGAGTTCAGTAGTTCTCAACATGCTTAACATCTCAGGCAATGGTTTGTCAATTTCATTCATGTTGTAGTTCATGACAAATTGACTATAGTTCTCAGGCAACGACTACAAAATAAGGTCAGTGGCCAATTCTTGGCCTAGTGGAAATCCCAATCTTTGTAGATTCTCCACATACTCGATTATTTTGAGCATATAAGGCCCTATGGGACTTCATTCTTTCATTCTGCATTGAAATAGAGCATTGGAGATCTCAAATCACTCATGCCTTACTTGTCCTTGATATAGTTGTCTAAGATGTTCATGTTGGTTGCTACTCGGAAAGCCTAACGGTTCCACTGTACAAAATTTTTTGTACAAAGGTCTGAACCTTTTCCTAGCTACCATGTGTTCTTTTAAATTAAACTAGGATCGCCTGCGGAACTTAACACGTTTGATCCTAAGTTTAACTTACTTGTTCTTTTAGGTTTAGACTTGGATCTCCTGCGGAAATTAACACGTTTGATCCAAATCCACCTATGTTATTAATTCCATTAAATATTAATTTCCAAAATTGGCTTCCAGGACAGCATGGAGAGGCACATGACCTTCTTGGATATGGGAGCAACCGCCACCGCCTAGACAAAGCCTTTTAAGGAAAGTTAATATTTAATTTCCTTAAATAACTCTAGGTTAATCAAAAAGAACAATCGATTCATAAGGAAAAGAAAAATAAAGAACGCAACATCGAAAACTAATTCGAAATACTAGAATCGCATGCCTCTTGTATTTGGTATTTTTACATGAAGATTAAACTAACATGATGCGGAAAACAATATTAGTTATACCTTTCTTAGTAGATAATGACTTCTAGATCTTCTACCGTATTCCTCTTCTAATCTCGGACGTTGTGTGGGCAACGATCTTCCGAGACGAGGACCACCTAGCACCTTCTTCTCCTTCCTTCAAGATTCGGCCAAGCACAAAGCTTCCAAAGGATGAAGATCTTTTTCCACCAACCAAGCTCCAAGGGATGCAAGCTTCTCTCCTTCTTCTCCAAGCTAGGATCCGGCCACCACTTGATCTCCAAGATAGAAGAGAGTTTCGGCCACAAGGATGGAGAGAAGAGAAAAGGAAGAACCGGCCACACCAAGGAAGAAAAGAGGGAGAAAAAAATAATAGAGGTTGTTCACCTTGAAGGCACCCAAAACCCCCTCTTTTATAATCCTTAGCTTTGGCAAATAAGGAAATTTAATTACAATAAAATTTCCTTAACTTTCCTTGACATGAATTAATTAAGAAAAATTAAATAAAATTTCCTAATTACTCATGTCATGGCCGGCCACCTCATGGAAGAACAAATAAGATAATTTTCAATCAACCAATCAAAATTTCTTATTTGTCTTCAGAAATTTTAAAAAATAAAATTTCCCTTTAAAATCCCTTCATGGTTGATAAAAAGAAATTTCTATAATTTTAATTTTTCAACATGTGAATAATTTATAAAGAAGAAAAATAAAATATCCTTTCAATCTATAAATAAGGAAAGAGATTTAATCTCTTTTCTTAATCTTTTGTAGAAACTTATAAAAGAGATATTTTAATTTTTAATCTCTCCAATAAATTATATCTTCCACATAAGAAAAATTTAAAATTAAAATTCTTTTCTAATTTAATAGGGCCGGCCACCTAAGCTTGGGTTCAAGCTAGGGCCGGCCACCCATGGATCAAGGCTTGGCCGGCCCTAGCTTGGTCCTCAAACTAGTTTGGCCGACCCCTACAACATGGGTATGAAGGTGGGTATAGGTGGGTATTGTACTCTATAAATAAGAGGCTACGATAGAGATCGAGAGGAGGAATTGGTTTTGGTCTCCCGATATAATTAAGCATCCCGTGTTCGCCCCAAACACACAACTTAATTTTATCAATAATAAGTCATTCCACTAGAGAACTATTATTGAACTACCACACCAATCCCAAATTACATTTTTGGGCTCCTTCTTATTATGAGTGTATTAGTCTCCCTGTATTTAAGATATCGAATATCCACTAATTAAGTGAGTTACTGACAACTCATTTAATTAATATCTTAGTCCAAGAGTAGTACCACTCAACCTTATCGTCATGTTGGACTAAGTCCACCTGCAGGGTTTAACATGACAATCCTTATGAGCTCCTTTTGAGGACATTATCAACCTAGATCACTAGGACACAATTTCCTTCTATAATCAACAACACACACTATAAGTGATATTATTTCCCAACTTATCGGGCTTATTGATTTATCGAACTAAATCTCACCAATTGATAAATTAAAGAAATAAATATCAAATATATGTGCTTATTATTATATTAGGATTAAGAGCACACACTTCCATAATAACTGAGGTCTTTGTTCCTTTATGAAGTCAGTATAAAAGAAACGACCTCTAATGGTCCTACTCAATACACTCTTAGTGTACTAGTGTAATTATTTAGTTAAGATAAACTAATTCCTAATTACACTATGACCTTCCAATGGTTTGTTCCTTTCCATCTTGGTCGTGAGCTACTGTTTATAATTTATAAGGTACTGATAACATTATCTTCATTATGTGACACAACATACTATGTTATCTATAATATAAATTAATTGAACAACTATAAATAAATGTAGATAATTTGACCAAATGTGATTCTTTATTCAAAATAAATGTCTACAAAAGCTTAGGCTTTCAGTATACACTCTAACAATCTCCCACTTATACTAATGACTAAGCTGCCATATCTTCTGCCATACATCTGATTCCCATCCCCTCCACATGCCAATCGAAAGCTTTTGTTGGAAGGGCCTTAATGAAAGGATCTGCCAAGTTATCTGCTGATGCAATCTTGGCGATGACAACTTCTCCTCGCTTCACGATATTTCGTATCAGGTGGTACTTGCGCTCTATATGTTTACTTGCCTTATGGGCTCGTGGTTCCTTCGAGTTTACAACTGCACCGCTATTATCACAATAAATTGTGATGATTTTGGGCAAACCAGGAATCACATCTAAGTCCATTAGAAAGTTCCTGAGCCATACTGCTTCTTTAGCTGCCTCAGAGACTGCCACATACTCAGCTTCCATGGTTGAGTCTGAAACGTATTTCTACTTAACACTCCTTCATGCAATGACTCCACCTCCTAAAGTAAACACATAGCATGATGTAGACTTACTGTTGTCCCTATCCGATTGGAAATCTGAATCCGTGTAACCCACAGGGAGCAAATCGTCTACTTGGTAAACTAGCATATAATCTCTAGTCCTTCTCAGGTACTTTAATATATGCTTCATAGCCTAATATCCTTGTCCAGATTACTCGATATCGCTAACCATGCCCACGGAAACAGATATCGTGTCTCGACGATTGCATACATAAGGCTTCCTACAGCCGAAGCATAAGGAATTCCTTTCATGTCCTCTATCTCCTTTGATGTCTTCGGAGACATCTCTTTAGATAGAGCTATTCCATGCCTAAAAGGTAAGAAACCTTTCTTGGAATTCTGCATGCTAAAACGAGCAAGGATTGTATCTATATATGAAGCTTGGGATAAACACAACATTCTTTTCATGCGATCCCTTATAACTTTGATCCCAAGAATGTGTGCACAATCTCCTAAGTCCTTCATATCAAATTGTTTGGACAACCATACCCTTACGTCCGATAATACCTTGACATTATTGCCAATTAACAAAATATTATCTACGTATAGTACAAGAAATACCACCACGTTTCCGTTACACTTCTTGTATACACAAGACTCATCCGGACACTGAATAAATCCATATGACTGGATTGTTGGTGCGTGAAGCATCCGACGATCGAACCTAAGTTTTGATAATGGCAAAGGATTCAAAGTTAAGGTGCTTTGTTATCTGACAGCTGTTGCTGAGTGTTTCAGGAAAGTCCTAACTGCGGTTAGGCAAGGTAAAACCCTAGGGGGTAGTAACCCTAGGTCATAGGGGGTGGTAACCCTATGCGGAAAGTCTTGGTAGGTCGATGGCTTCAGGCAAAAGTCCTAGGGGGTGGTAACCCTAGGTTGAAAGTCCTGGTGTCGCGAACCAGGTGAAAGTCTGGACTGGCCGGTGAAGCGGATGTTCAGCAGAAAGTCTGGAAGCATCGAGTGCCGAGCAAAAGTCCAGTCGATCTGGAGGATCGTACTGGCAACAGGTAAATCTCCTGAGTGGAGTAGGTGAGGACGCGTTCCCCGTAGAGGGAACAGTAGGCGTCGGGTCGACCTAGGGTTTCCGGTTGGAAACCCGAAGTCAGACCCGGACAGTTCGAATGCTGTCAAATCTTTTATTCATTATGTTTCTGTGCTAACTTTGTTTTGCAGGGTATGTGTTTGGGACTAACACATTTTGCAGGAACAAAGGAGCAAGTTACAACTCGGATGAACAGTGTCCGAGGTGCCTCCATGGAGCTTGGAGGCGCCTCGGGTGCGAGCCAGGAAAAGGCCAGCGCAGCAGACTGGAGGCGCCTTGAATGGAGCTCAAGGCACCTTGGACCGGAGGTTGAAGGCGCCTTGGATAGGCTGAAGGCGCCTTGAACCAGATAGAGTTCGACCAGGTCAGTGCTGATCCACGCGGGTGACTCGGCTCGTTTAAGGCGCCTTGATGAACAGTATAAGGCGCCTTGAACCCTCTTTATAAGGGGTCTCGACCAGCAGCTCTCTACAACTTCTTCCAAGCGATCTTTCTGCTACGAGCTGCTCACGAGACGATCCCGAAGTGCTGCTACGAGACACCGACGACCCGGAGCTCCGAAATCTTCAGATTACGATATTGTCGTCGGTATAACTGTACTCTTTCCAATATACTCATTTGTAATACTTGTACTCTTGTCGAGCTTATAGTTGTTGCCCACGGAAAGCGATCAAGGATCGCGGGCCTTCGAGTAGGAGTCGTCACAGGCTCCGAACGAAGTAAATTCCCTTGTCTTTCTGTGTGTTTGTTTCTTTCCGCTGCGTTAATTACTCTACGAACATTTTACGATTCCGATAATCGAACAAATAGCCGCGAGCGCTATTCACCCCCCCTCTAGCGCGTCTCGATCCAACAATTGGTATCAGAGCAGGGTCGTTTTGAATTGGTGCAACCACCTTTCAAAACAAATTTTTCACAGTTTTTTTTGTTTTCGGAGTCGAATTAGAATTTAGCCTTATAGCTATATTCTAATTTTTGTTTCCCTCGAATCGACTTTTGCTCGAAGTAGGTGCAACACCACTCGAGTTCGTTTTTATTATCCTTTACTCTCGCACTACTAATCCAAGACTCAGTCTTGGAATAGATTTTGTTGTTTTTGTTCTTTTAGATCTAAAAATGGCCCAACAAGAAGGATATAGCACCGTTCGTCCCCCACTATTTTCCGGAGAAGACTTCGGGTATTGGAAGGGGCGAATGGAGATATATCTGAAGATCCAGTTCGATACCTGGATGATCATCAAAACATGACTGGAACTGCCAACTGGTACCGACTGTAAGCCTACACCCTGTGAAAATTGGGAGCCAGCATTTATCAAAAAGGTGGAAGCTGACGCAAAAGCCACCTGCACCATCCAATGTGGTCTTACCAAAGAAGAACTCAACAGAGTTGGCCCGTTCTCTTCTGCAAAGGAGCTCTGGGAAAAGCTAATCGAACTCCACGAAGGCACTGACGACACCAAGGTAAGTAAAAGAGATCTTTTACTTAATAAATTATATAATCTAAAAATGCAGGAAGGCGAAACGGCGAGTTCTCTTCACGCGAGAATACAAGACATCCTTAACTCTCTTCACGGAATTGGCCAGAAGATAGAAAATCGGGACATAATAAGGTATGCCCTAAACTCGTTTCCAAGGAATACATTGTGGGCATCAATGGTAGATGCCTACAAAGTTTCCAAGGATTTACCCTCTTTAAAACTAGATGAACTTTTTAGTGAATTTGAACTTCATGAGCAGACTAATGGAGAACCGAACCAGCATCGGAAGCTGAACCAGACTCTGACGATGAAGAAGGTGACATTACAACCGAACTGGTAAACCTCGTGAAGAAGCTCTACAAGACGAAAGGATTCGACAAAAGAGATCTAAAGAAGACAGTAAAATCAAAGGAAGGCCCACAAAATACAAAGATGAAGTTTGAAGTTACATGCTACGGGTGTAACCAAAAAGGGCACATCAAAACCAACTGCCCTAACCTGATGGAGGTCAAAAAGCAAAGAAGGAAAAAGGTCCTTAAGGCAACATGGGACGAATCTTCATCAGAGGACGACGACGACGAGCTCGAACAAACGAGTCTACTCGCATTAATGGCCCGGGACCAAGTCGTCGAATCCGGATGCGAGAGCGAGTCTGAGGCCGAGTCCGAGCAAAGCCACGGATCCGTATCCGTTTCCGAAGGACCAGACCCCGCTGTAAGTATCTCCGGTTAGTTTAGTTAGCTATTTATTACGCAAATTAGCTAAGTCAAACCTGAAAGTTAAGTCACTTCTAAAGGAAGTAAGTGTCCTTAAAGAAGTGGCTGACACCAAACCCTTACCTGACCAGAGTCAGACTGAATTTCCAACTCAAGTTCAAAAACTTGAGGAAGAAAATTCAAGTTTAACAAATAAGGTTAAAGATTTAGAAAATACCTTAGAACGGTTTACTTTGGGCTCCAAGAATTTGGACTTGATTCTTGGGACACAAAGAGCCGTCTACAACAGAACTGGGTTGGGATACAAAAGTAAATATAGATCTTATTTATCACTAATAAACAAACAAAGTATTAAATCAGTCCAAGCATGGGTCTCCAAGTCTAACTTGGTCAATCAAGTTGGACTTGGCCAATACTGGGTTCCGAAGGATCAAATATACTACCTCGATAGACCATATCGAGGCCATGATCCAGGGGGAGCAAAAAGAAAGACAATCCTAAAAATTTAAAATTTAAAATTCTAAATTAAAATTAAAAATTAAATTCAAAATTGAAATTAAAAATTAAAGTTAAATTCAAAATTCAAAATTGAAATTAAAAATTAAATTCAAAATTCAAAATTTGAAATTAAAATTAAAAATTAAAAATTAAATTCAAAATTGAAATTAAAAATTAAAGTTAAATTCAAAATTCGAAATTGAAAATTAAAGTTAAATTCAAGATTCGAAATTGAAATTCAAAATTAAATTATAAATTCAAAACTCAAAATTAAAATCAACTTCAAAATTAAGTTATAAATTCAAGATTTGAAATTAAATTAAAATAAAGATGGAGGATCCAGACTCGCTGGCACCCCCAACTAAACTACCCGGCAGGGTAACTGAACCTAATCTACCCGAAATGGGTAAAACAAGAGTAGATTACCCGACAGGGGAATTAAGGTTAGATTAAAACGGACTAAGGTTAACTTGAACCACAGTACTGGTGAAGTTTTTGGATGATAGTACGTTAGGAAAACTTGGGCATCGCATGTCTAGGAAGATATGACTTCGACCTGGTGTATTTGGCCAAGTGGAACTGACCGAAGCTACCCTTAAATGAATCCTGACTAGTTAGACCAAGGATTGGTATTAAGTTCAATGGGTAGGACTATTTGGAAAACCTCGAAGACATGGTTACTTTAATGAGCTCCTTGTGACTCACCATAGCCCAGAAGTTTATCCAAAGAATGCTTACTTGTTGAACCCAAAGCCAAATCTGAATCTAACACAAAGTTAAACCAAACTCCTGAATTCAACAATAAATCATCTCACATCAATCATAGGATTCCCTGATTGAAAATTTAGATCGGGTGAGATGACTAAGTAATAAAATTCATTTGAAAATTATTTAAGAAAAAAAAAAAATCCTTTCAAAATCCTTTCAAAATCATTTCAAAATTATTTTCAAAAATCAATTTTAAAATATTTTAAAACTCAATTTCAAAATTATTTTAAAACTCAATTTCAAAATATTTTAAAACTCAATTTCAAAATATTTTAAAACTCAATTTCAAAATATTTTAAAACTTAAATTTCAAAATTATTTTAAAACTCAATTTCAAAATTATTTTAAAACTCAATTTCAAAATATTTTAAAACTCAATTTCAAAATATTTTAAAAACTTAAATTTCAAAATTATTTTAAAACTCAATTTCAAAATATTTTAAAAACTTAAATTTCAAAATTATTTTAAAACTCAATTTCAAAATTATTTTAAAACTCAATTTCAAAATATTTTAAAACTCAATTTCAAAATTATTTTAAAACTCAATTTCAAAAATATTTTAAAACTCAATTTCAAAATATTTTAAAACTCAATTTCAAAATATTTTAAAAACTTAAATTTCAAAATTATTTTAAAACTCAATTTCAAAATTATTTTAAAACTCAATTTCAAAATATTTTAAAACTCAATTTCAAAATTATTTTAAAACTCAATTTCAAAATATTTTAAAACTCAATTTCAAAATATTTTAAAACTCAATTTCAAAATATTTTTAAAACTTAAATTTCAAAATTATTTTAAAACTCAATTTCAAAATTATTTTAAAACTCAATTTCAAAATTATTTTAAAACTCAATTTCAAAATATTTTAAAACTCAATTTCAAAATTATTTTAAAACTCAATTTCAAAATTATTTTAAAACTCAATTTCAAAATTATTTTAAAACTTAAATTTCAAAATTATTTTAAAACTCAATTTCAAAATTATTTTAAAACTCAATTTCAAAATATTTTAAAACTCAATTTCAAAATATTTTAAAACTTAACTTCAAAAATATTTTAAAAAACTTAAATTTCAAAATTATTTTAAAACTCAATTTCAAAATATTTTAAAAACTTAAATTTCAAAATTATTTTAAAACTCAATTTCAAAATTATTTTAAAACTCAATTTCAAAATATTTTAAAACTTAACTTCAAAATTATTTTAAAAACTTAAATTTCAAAATTATTTTAAAAACTTAAATTTCAAAATTACTTTAAAAAACTTAAATTTCAAAATTATTTTAAAAAACATAAATTTCAAAATTATTTTAAAAACTTAAATTTCAAAATTATTTAAAAAAAAAAAAACTTAAATTTCAAAATCATTTTAAAACCTCTTCAAAATTTATTTTAAAAAAAAAAAAAAAAAAAAAAACGCGTCAAGCCGATCAGAGGCGCCTCCCATCAAAAGGAGGCGCCTTAGCAAGCGGCGGGAAAATTCCCACCGCTTCATCTTAAGGCGCCTCGGATCAACCCGAGGCGCCTCCAACTTATATCAAAACGAACAGAAGCTTTTCTGTTCGTTTTCTGTCGACGCCGAGCACGCGATACTCGTGCTGTCTCCTCCCATCTAAGGCACCCTCAACCGATTTTTTTTCCCTCTCTACGTGACAATGCCTCCTAGGTATAATCCTAATCCCTTCCGATCAAGTTTTACTTAGAATTTTTGCTTATTTCTGTCAATTTTTGGTAAAATCGTTCAAAATAGGAAACGCCGACATGTTGATCTTAATCCAGCTAGAATTCCATCAGCAGATATCCGATTCCCGACTATACATCTTAGGGATACCTTTGCTAATTACATCTTTGAACCTATCAAGCCTAGATATGTGAACAAGACTTTTTATACCCAGTATTGTCAACCAACTATTCAAATGATAGAGTACTATCAACTGGATCAATTGGTTTACTGCACCGATACAGTAAACCAGGAGTTATGTGCACAGTTTTATCACAATCTTGAGAGGATTGATGATAATAGGTACAGCACCAGAGTTTCTGGCGTGGACATTGAGCTTACTCCCACTCTGCTACGCACCACCCTAGGACTTAGGGCTTCTGAGTCTACCTTTCTATGCTACCCCAGTAGGGATCTGCCATTTGGCGATCCTTACTCCCACATTACGTTAGATACTATCTATACGTATTTCTGGGAGACTTGACTGAGTTCAGGTCAGTTACTCTTCGGATTCAGGACTACATGATGTATAGGGTCCTGACAGCATGTATTCTACCGATCTCATCTCGGGATGTCCCGAAGATGAGATCTTCACACTCATTCTTTTTGTATGCCCTGTGTCATCGATTTGACATCGATATTGCCCTGCATATGTTCCAGAACATTATCTGTGCATCTGGGACAGTCACCTCCAAGATAGTCCACATGCCCTATTGTCATATTCTGACACGTTTCTTTTCGACGATAGAGGGTATAGATGTGACCAGAGGAACAGTCATTCCTCTTACTATATATGATGAGCTAGGATCCCGTAGTTGTAGACTGGCCAGTGCCGATATCACAGCTGATGGAGTTCTAGCGTGGATAGGACGACCACAACAGGCAGCTGCCCCTATCGCTCCAGCAGCCAATGATTTACCAGGCGAGGGAGAGGAGTGGGCTGATTTCTTAGCTGAGGATCTTTTCGCGGATCCCTCCCCGTCTGCCAGACCATCCACCTCGGCTGGACCTTCGACCTCTTCCTCACTCTCCGTCGAGGACAGACTAGCTCGACTCGAGGTTGAGTCCATCCAGACACGACGGATAGTTCTCTCTATTTGATCCGAGATGGCTGCCGGATTTACGTCCCTCCGTGACGAGATACGACGGCTAGGTCAGCCAACACCTGAGCAGCCCCATGATCCTCCAGCTAGTTCTCCTCAAGCAGATGATCCTGCTATTTGATATGACTCTGTTATGCACTATTCTGTGGATTATTGTCTCACTTGTTTAGACTCCCTTATTCTGTGGATGTACTTATTTGCATGCTTATTCAGTTTCACAAAATCTGAGTTTACTTATCACTCATTCAAATTCTAGGTAAAATAGTTTTCAAAACTCCAATTTTGTTAGATTTCCAAAATTTGGATCTAGCCTAAGTTTTCCCCTAGAAATCATGTTCCCCTAGATTAAAGCCAGAGCATCTCACAAACACCTAGGTCTACCTTGCTTATGTTTGGAAAACTTAGAAAGGCGTGAGATGCATAGGGTACAGCCTGGACTCAGGAATGCTTCTATTTGTGCATCAATATGAGTCTGGGTGTTAAACACATCATAAACATTAATCAAGTTAAGTTTTCCAGCTCTAGCCAACTCTAACTGGACCAAATGGACTTAATTTGACTAACCATGTGAAAGCTACTGCCCTCTAGGCAATCAGCAAGTAGCTAAAGGTTAGACAATTGGGAAAAGTGTGTTTCAATTTGTTGTTTAAGCATGATTGTACTTTAAGGTTCTAATCAAATTACTTTACCTGATTATTTTAAAGGCTCTGATACTTAATCAAATTAAACTCAATAATTTAATTTAACTCATGCTTGGACTAGAAAACAAACTACTGCTACTCTCTCTGTCTTAAAACTAAATATTTTTTCTTTTTCTTCAAAATGAGTATTCAAACCTTAATTACAGTTTTTTCAAAAAACTTGTCCATGTAATTGAGTATTCAAATATTTTCAAATCTAGTAAACTTTTTATAACGGTTTAAAGTTATTTTTTTCAAGTGACCTCATATTGTCATTCAAGTGACCTCATATTTTATAACTTCTAAGCAAATCCTTTTATTCAAATGCTCATATTTTCAAACTTAATTAATTTTAAGACTATTTGAACTAGACTTAGTTAGATTGTACTCTAAACTTAGCTATTTGGCAAAATATTTTCTCAATACAAATCATTTTGAAGCTGAATATATAGCTAAGTATTTTCAAATTTGGCAAATTCCAAAACTCAAAAAGCTAAGTCGTTTTTGCTAAGAAGAAAATTGTTCTTTTTCCCTCTCTTGAAAATTTTCCTTCAGAAAAATACAAATCTACTCTCAAACTGGTTTATTTTTGATATATGGCAAAGGGGGAGAGTAGGTAAATTAAAGTTAAAGGAAAATTCAAAGCAGAGAGTAGGTAAAGTAAAGTTAAATTCAAGTATTTAACAAAAGGAGGGCTTTTATTAAGGGGGAGTCTTATATTACAAAGTTAAAAGTTTCCAGCTTAACTGTTATTGCATTTGAAGTTTATTTACTTAAGCTTGGTTAACTTTATACAGTTATTACATATGTTGTTGTTTTTCTTAACTTTGAATTACGTGTTGCCATAATCAAAAAGGGGGAGATTGTTGGTGCGGGAAGCATCCGACGATCGAACCTAAGTTTTGATAATGGCAAAGGATTCAAAGTTAAGGTGCTTTGTTATCTGACAGCTGTTGCTGAGTGTTTCAGGAAAGTCCTAACTGCGTTAGGCAAGGTAAAACCCTAGGGGGTAGTAACCCTAGGTCATAGGGGGTGGTAACCCTATGCGGAAAGTCTTGGTAGGTCGATGGCTTCAGGCAAAAGTCCTAGGGGGTGGTAACCCTAGGTTGAAAGTCCTGGTGTCGCGAACCAGGTAAAAGTCTGGACTGGCCGGTGAAGCGGATGTTCAGCAGAAAGTCCGGAAGCATCAACAAAAGTCCAGTCGATCCGGAGGATCGTACTGGCAACAGGTAAATCTCCGAGTGGAGTAGGTGAGGACGCGTTCCCGTAGAGGGAACAGTAGGCGTCGGTTTGACTTTCAGACCCGGACAGTTCGAATGCTGTCAAATCTTTTATTCATTATGTTTCTGTGCTAACTTTGTTTTGCAGGGTATGTGTTTGGGACTAACACATTTTGCAGGAACAAAGGAGCAAGTTACAACTCGGATGAACAGTGTCCGAGGCGCCTCCATGGAGCTTGGAGGCGCCTCGGGTGCGAGCCAGGAAAAGGCCAGCGCAGCAGACTGGAGGCGCCTTGAATGGAGCTCAAGGCGCCTTGGACCGGAGGTTGAAGGCGCCTTGAACCAGATAGAGTTCGACCAGGTCAGTGCTGATCCACGCGGGTGACTCGGCTCGTTCAAGGCGCCTTGATGAACAGTATAAGGCGCCTTGAACCCTCTTTATAAGGGGTCTCGACCAGCAGCTCTCTACAACTTCTTCCAAGCGATCTTTCTGCTACGAGCTGCTCACGAGACGATCCCGAAGTGCTGCTACGAGACACCGACGACCCGGAGCTCCGAAATCTTCAGATTACGATATTATCGTCGGTATAACTGTACTCTTTCCAATATACTCATTTGTAATACTTGTACTCTTGTCGAGCTTATAGTTGTTGCCCACGGAAAGCGATCAAGGATCGCGGGCCTTCGAGTAGGAGTCGTCACAGGCTCCGAACGAAGTAAATTCCCTTGTCTTTCTGTGTGTTTGTTTCTTTCCGCTGCGTTAATTACTCTACGAACATTTTACGATTCCGATAATCGAACAAATAGCCACGAGCGCTATTCACCCCCCCTCTAGCGCGTCTCGATCCAACATGGATTACTTCATTAAACCGGATATTCCAAGACCTTGAAGCTTGCTTCAGTCCATAAATGGACCGATTGAGCTTGCACACTAGATGCTCTTTGCCTTTTTCAATGAACCCTTCTGGTTGCTTCATATGGATGTTTTCTTCAAGACTTCCATTAAGGAAAGCTGTCTTGACATCCATTTGCCAAATCTCATAATCCATATGAGCGGCAATGGATTAGAGTATCCGGATAGACTTAAGCATGACTACCGGTGAAAATGTCTCCTCATAATCGATTCCCTCTTTCTGAGTGTACCCTTTCGCAACAAGCCTAGCTTTGAAGGTTTCTACCTTCCCGTCTGTCCCTCTTTTCCTTTTATAGATCCACTTGCATCCAACGGCTTTTACACTATCAGGTGGTTCTACAAGCTCCCAGACCTTATTAGAGTACATAGACTCTATTTCAGAATTCATTGTCTTTTGCCAAGATGCTGCATCTATATCTTGGAGTGCTTCGTCATATGTTCGGGGATCAGGTTCATGTTTACCCGGGATCAAGTCTGAAGACTCTCCCAAAAACATGAATCTCTCAGGTTCCCTCACAACTCTCCCACTACGACGAGGCACCGTCTGTGGTTGTGTATCATGTGTGACACGTGTTGTAGTCTCTTGTGGTACTTCATCTTGTACTGTTGGTACTAAAGTAGACGTGTCCTCTCTAAGTTCTTCTAGAACAACTTTGCTACTGGGCTTATGATCCATTATATAGTCTTCTTCTAAAAACTGGGCATTGGTGCTAACAATGACCTTCTGGTCTTTAGGACTATAAAATAAACCACCTTTCGTTCCTCTGGGAAAACCCACAAACAACGCGAACTTCTGTACGAGATTCTAACTTATCAGCATCTGGTTTCAGCACATGTGCTGGACTACCCCAAATTCGAATATGTCTTAGACTGGGATTTCGCCCATTCCACAATTCTGTGGGAGTAGAAGATACTAATTTAGAAGATACTAAGTTCAGAATGTGCGCTGCCGTTTCCAGAGCGTATCCCCAAAACGAATTTGGTAATTCTGAATAACTCATCATCGATATAACCATCTCCATAAGAGTCCTATTCCTTCGTTCTGCCACACCATTCACTAGGTGTAGACAATTGGGATTGAATCCGACCTCGATAAGTAATTCCTAAACTCTCCTAAGAGGTATTCGCCACCATGATCGGATCAGTAGTGTCTTGATACTTTTACCTAATCGCTTCTCCACATCGCCTTGTACTCTTTGAACTTATCAAAGCACTGACTGCGCATTAGGTAAATGTATCCGTATCTTGAATAATCGTCTATAAAAGAGACAAAATATTCAAAACCACCTCTTGCCTGGATAGACATAGGACCACACAAATCAGAATGAACCAATTCTAACACTTCTTTGGCTCTATACCCCTTGGTCTTAAAAGGTCTCTTGGTCATTTTACCTTCCAAGCAAGATTCACAAGTTGGAAAATTTTCCAACTCTAATGAATCCAAGAGTCCATCGGCTATAAGCCTTTGAATCCTACTTAAGTTAATATGACCAAGCCTTAGATGCCAAAGATATGCTTGGTTCATTTCCGAAGGTTGTTTTCTCTTATTAGTGTTAGAAGATGTGTTATAAATTTCCATATTTTACTTTGTGGGAGAAATTGGATTTAAAGTATATAAATTGTCAACTAATGCACCAGAACAGATAATCACTTTATTTCTCTTTATAACTACATTGTTATTAAAGGAAACAGAATATCCATCCAAAAATAGTTTAGAAACTGAAATTAAATTCTTTCTAAAACTGGGTACATAAAGACAATTTCTTAAAACTAATTTTCTATTTCTATCAAAAGATAAATGGACGTCTCCCACTGCAACAGCCGCCACCTTAGTAGCATTGCCCATGTAGACGGTTATCTCTCCTTTATATAGTCGTCGAGTTTCCTGGAACCTCTGCAAAGAATTGCAGACATGATCAGTGGAACCCGTATCTACACACCAGGTGCTGGTAGATAACACCGCTAAACATGTTTCAACAACCAGAGCATGAGATATACCTTTGTTGTTTTGATTCCTACGAGGACAGTCCGCCTTCCAATGCCCTGACTGCTTGCAGATGAAGCACTTGCCCTTCGGCTTCTTCACTCCAGCTTTAGGTCCTGTACTCTGAGATTTATTCACTTTTTTTGTTGAGCTAACTTGTTTCTTCTTCTTCTTTCCTTTCGGTTTAGAAGTAGAACCATTTTCAGCATAGTGAATCTGAGAATTGTGACGAAACAAACCTTCTGCTGCCTGAAGTTCTATCAGTAGTTACGCCAATGAATATACCCTTTTATTCATATTGTAATTCAAGCGGAATTGCTCAAAACTTCTAGGTAGCGTTTGGAGGATCATATCGATCTGGGTTTCCCCATCAATTTCTCCTCCAAGGATTTGTATTTCATTTAGATAAGTCATCATCTTTAGGATATGATCCCTCACGGGAGTACCCTCTTGCATGGTGGCGTCATTATCTTTCTCATGGGTTCTTGCTTAGAGGCCCGATCCTGGTGACCAAAGAGTTCCTTGAGATTGTTCATAATATCATAGGCTGTTGGTAAATCTTGATGATGATGTTGCAATACATTTGACATTGAAGCCAAAATGTAACACCGCGCCATCTCATCTGCTTTTACCCATTTCTTATGATATTCAATCTCCTCTTGGGTAGATTCTCCAGTGGGTGCATCAGGGCAAGGTTCAGTCAGTACAAACTTATAGCTTTCAGCAGTAAGAACAATGTCCAGGTTCCTTTTCCAATCTATGTAGTTAGGACCAGTAAGTCTGTTCTCTTTTAGTATGATGGCCAGTGGGTTGAAAATCATCTTAAGAATCACAAATAACTTTTGGTCAGAACTCTAAATTTAGAATAATATTGATTCCTCAAAAAAATACTATTTTAAATTAACCAACACCTCAGAACACCGTGAATTTTGTATGCCACGATAGTGTGGACGTATACAAATTCAACATTTGTAAAAGGAGGGTTTAACCCATTAATTTTATTATCTTGTCAACCTAACTTTTTGACAAATAAAATTAATAGTTGATTTCCTTTGGTCACACGAATAATAGCAGTGACTTCGATGGGGAGGATACTATTAGACGTGCCTAAGTGTATACCATTACTTGACACTAAGTCCATTAATAAGATTGTGCCCCTTCTGATGGGGAAGATCGCACGCTCTTAATTAATTTCCTATAGTCATCCAAAATGGAAGTTTGTTCTAGTGATCCACAAACAAACTCATCCGATATGGAGGAAGGCACTCAGAGCCAACGCGCAAGTTTGTTTGCATCACTTACAAACCAGTAATGGAGACCGTGGAATTTATTTAAAATCCCTCTCCCATTGTAACGACCCAAATTTCCTCATTTTGAGCCCCAAAAATAATTCAAAAATATTTAGAAATGATATAGAAAAATTCTAGAGATTTTTATAAATTTTTAGAGTATTTTTATGTAATTTTTAGAGTTCGTTTGGTATTTTTACCAAGGAGAATAAGTTTTAAAAATAAACTAAAATAAAAAAAAGGGTTGTAGAAGCTGGGTTTCGAACCCAGCACCCCGGACCCAAGCAAAACCGACCCAACCAACCGAGCTGCGCTCAATTTGTTAATCATATATGGAGCGATATATATTTAAGTAGTAGTTAGGAACAGTAAAATAAATTGGAAATAAAAGTGCGCGGCTGAGGAATCAAAGCCAAGATCTCTGACTTGGTTAAAATCTGGCTAACCAAGTGTGCTGCGGGCGGTTTTGTTTAAGAATAGATAGTAAAATTATTTAAAGAAGTTAACCGAATATTGAGTTATAAGAGAGAACTTAGGGATTAATTTTTCCCGAGACCTAATTTTCTTCCCCCTCCCTTATCTCGCGCGGCGTCGTCCTCTGCACGGGCGGAAGACGAAGAGAAGCTAGGGCTTCTTTCGACGACCGACCAAGGTTCTCCAAGGGATTTTCTTCACTATCACAATCCCCTCGTCGAGGAGATTTCGTGGACACGAAGAGGAGCCGAGATCTTCACTTCTCCGGAAACTCTAGAGCCTTCCCCTTCGGCTGTGAGTCCAAGAAACCGCTGTGAGTTGCTACTCACCTGCAGTAGGAGTAGTTCCGCGATTTTGTCTTTCTTCTTTGCTTTGCTTTCGGATTCTTGTTTCCTTCTTTGTTTCCGGAGCACGCATGAAACCCTAGAAGTTTAGTTTCAGCAAGTTTTGGTTTTAGAACACCCCCAGAGATTCGGCTTAGATCTTTCTTTTGCTAATCATGGGACAAGATCAGCCCTAACATTAAGTACTTTAGGTTCTTTAGCTTCAGTTTGAGTCCCTTGCTAATTACCATAACTTGTCAACTTTCACCTTTGTTTTGTAGTTCATTACAGTAGGTCTTTAGTTGATGATTAATTGCCATGATTTGTCAGAGTTCACCTTTGATTCGTAGTTCATATCAGTAGGAATTAGTTGATGTTAATTGCCATGTATTGATTCTTATTTCTATTTCTTAGCTATTGAATATGCATGAGCAGACTTAATTCCTAGATTTATTTGCTATGAATTGGGCATGCACAGTTCTCATTGCTATTAGTTAAGCACCAGTAGCTTTTATTTGCAGATTTTATTTGCTGTTCCTTAGGTCTTGTTTTGCTGGAAACAATTCGTAATGTTAGGTTCCATTAAGTGCAGATTTTATTTGCTGCAGAATTTATTTTCTTCCATACTATCCAATGAGTATGAGCAGTTTTATTTATGAGCACGCACAATTTGGAACGCTAGTATGTTTGGATAGATCTTTTGTGCATATTCATGGGCAAGAACAGCCACCAATTCATAGTAGTTTAGATCCTTTTGTGTTGATTTAGTAAGCATGATATTCTGTTATTTGCATGCAGCAATGATTCCTTTATTTTCTAAGATTCCTTTGTTATTAGAATAACATGAGCAGATTTTCTAGATTCTATTGCATGCCTAGTAGTTGAATTTGTTTTACTTTCACAGCATGCTTAAGTTATTCTAGTTTCCTATTTGCTATTGGAATAACATGAGCAGTTCCATTTTTATAGCATGCAGATTTTTATAAGTAAAGTATGCAGATTTTTAATAAGCAGATTTTCATAAGTATGGCATGCAGATTTTAGATAAGCTTAGTATGCAGATTTTGATAAACTTAATATGCAGATTTTTGTTCAGCTTTACATGCAGATTTATGTTAAGCTTTGTATACAGATTTTCAGTACGTAGAGTGTGTTCTAGTGCACCCCAAGTGCTTGATAAAATGCTTAGCTCAATATAATGCTACAGTAGGCATTTTAATAGCTCAGTAAATGCAGTAGAAGCATTTAAAATAACTTATTTAGTCTTGCTTCAGCTTATATGGGACTACGGTCCAATGGGTGGGCTCCCACAGTCGCCTCTAGGTTCAGATAACCTAGTTCTAGGTTCAGATAACCTAGTTCTAGGTTCAGATAACCTAGTAAAAGCAAGATAAGTTAATTAGCTTATGATCCAGTATTTTACTTTCAGCAGTGGCACTGTACTGGATTAGATATCCATTGGGTTGTGCTCCCACAGTCGTCCCTAGGTTTAGATAACCTAGTAAACCCTACTAGACTCGGAACTTGCAATCCCGGGTTTAGTTAGGGATGCGCGCACAGCAAGTACAGTTGTCGGGCCCATCAGCAGCATGATTATTATTTTAATCTATTATGCAAATAGTTTTCAAAACTTCACAAATTAGTTATGTGAATACAAGTTAGACTCAGTTTAGCATTAATTAGTTCAGCTTATGTATCAGTTCAGTTTCCTATTGATACACATGATAGTTCTATGATTAGCTATACATGTTTAGTATTTCAGTTAGTATGATTCCTTTATTGGTTTATGAGCATGACTAGCTATACATGTTTAGTATTTCAGTTAGTATGATTCCTTTGCTATTTATGAGCATGATTAGCTATACATGTTTAATATTTCAGTTAGCATGATTCCTTTGCTATTTATGAGCATGAGTAGCTATACATGTTAGCTTTTCAGTTAGTTGATTTCTTTGCTATTTATGAGCATGAGTAGCTTTACATGTTAGCATTCAGTTTTAGCATGTTTTTATTTATATACATGCATATCGAGTTTTTGTGAATAGGATAGCGCTCACTAAGCTTTTAGCTTATAGATACTATTTTCCTCCTACTGCAGATAAAGGAAAAGCTAAAGTATAAGGAAGAAGACGACAAGGAGATGCTGTGACGGTGTGTGATGTGTGGACTATGGAGATCCTTGAGACTTAGCTAAAGAACTCACTTAGTTTAAGAATTTGTTTAGCTTAATTTCTTATTAAGTTGATAAGAAAATTTTGTAGTAAGAAGTTATGTTTCCGCTTTTCATTACCTGCATGTTTTGATTTATTAAACTGCGTGGTTGTGAAAATATATGTTCCAGCCGCCTGTGGCTGAGTATACTCTGTATGTATTTACGGACATGGCCACCGGTACAGGGGAGATTCTGTCGAAATTCTTCGGTAGGGTTTCCATGTGATTTTTTAATCATACCGGTTAAGTAGAGTTAGTAGTTAAGTAACGGTCATCCTTAGAGAGTAGTAGTTGTAAGAAGGGTGGTCGCTACACCCACTTAGTTATTTAAAAATGAGGAATTTTGACTATGCTAGCCTACTAAACATGTATACTAACACACAGCACAGCATAAAAGCAATAAATAGAAAAAACTATTTTTCAACTATTATGGCTTTTATCTATTGTTGTCCTCCGTGTGTTGTCATCCCTAGTTGCTGTCATTTTTGGCCACCGCCACTGGGTCTAGTTGTCGCATCCATCTTGATCCTTGTTCCGTTGCGCCTCTGGTCCTCAAAAGGTTCCACGCCTTGCAAGATTCGATCCGCGACATAAATAGAATTTTTCATTTTTCGATCCTATATTCCTCGAAGGAATGTACATGTATCTAGATAAAAAAATAAAATCCTAATAAAACTAAATACAGCTCCTGCTGTATTTTATAATACAATCATGCACACACAACAAAATGGCCTCGACATATCCAAGGGTCCAATCACGCACATAATAACTATAAGCCATAATAGTTGGATCATACATCCAAAAAGTTAGCACATCCTACTATTATCCTGCCTAAATTATGTATGCCATGCGCATAATTAAACTAATACCAAATACACAGAGGCAAAACCCTAGCTCTGATACTAATTGTTGGTTGCTACTCGGAAAGTCTAACGGTTCCACTGTACAAAATTTTTTGTACAAAGGTCTGAACCTTTTCCTAGCTACCATGTGTTCTTTTAAATTAAACTAGGATCACCTGCGGAACTTAATACGTTTGATCCTAAGTTTAACTTACTTGTTCTTTTAGGTTTAGACTTGGATCTCCTACGGAACTTAACACGTTTGATCCAAATCCACCTATGTTATTAATTCCATTAAATATTAATTTCCAAAATTGGCTTCCAGGACTGCATGGCGAGGCACATGGCCTTCTTGGATATGGGAGCAACCACCACCGCCTAGACAAAGCCTTTTAAGAAAAGCTAATATTTAATTTCCTTAAATAACTCTAGGTTAACCAAAAAGAACAATCGATTCACAAGGAAAAGAAAAATAAAGAACACAACATCGAAAACTAATTCGAAATACTAGAATCGTATGCCTCTTGTATTTGGTATTTTTACATGAAGATTAAACTAACATGATGCGGAAAACAATATTAGTTATACCTTTCTTAGTAGATAATGACCTCTAGATTTTCTACCATATTCCTCTTCTAATCTCGGACGTTGTGTGGACAACGATCTTCCGAGACGAGGACCACCTAGCACCTTCTTCTCCTTCCTTCAAGATTCGGCCAAGCACAAAGCTTCCAAAGGATGAAGATATTTTTCCACCAACCATGCTCCAAGGGATGCAAGCTTCTCTCCTTCTTCTCCAAGCTAGGATCCGACCACCACTTGATCTCCAAGATAGAAGAGAGTTTCGGCCACAAGGATGGAGAGAAGAGAAAAGGAAGAACCGGCCACACCAAGGAAGAAAAGAGGGAGAAAAAATAATAGAGGTTGTTCACCTTGAAGGCACCCAAAACCCCCTCTTTTATAATCCTTAGCTTTGGCAAATAAGGAAATTTAATTACAATAAAATTTCCTTAACTTTCCTTGACATGAATTAATTAATAAAAATTAAATAAAATTTCCTAATTACCCATGTCATGGCCGGCCACCTCATGGAAGAACAAATAAGATAATTTTCAATCAACCAATTAAAATTCCTTATTTGCCTCCAGAAATTTTAAAAAATAAAATTTCTCTTTAAAATCCCTTCATGGTTGATAAAAAAAAATTTCTATAATTTTAATTTTTCAACATGTGAATAATTTATAAAGAAGAAAAATAAAATATCCTTTCAATCTACAAATAAGGAAAGAGATTTAATCTCTTTTCTTAATCTTTTGTAGAAACTTATAAAAGAGATATTTTAATTTTTAATCTCTCCAATAAATTATATCTTCCACATAAGAAAAATTTAAAATTAAAATTCTTTTCTAATTTAATAGGGCCGGCCACCTAAGCTTGGGTTCAAGTTAGGGCCGACCACCCATGGATCAAGGCTTGGCCGGCCCTAGCTTGGTCCTCAAGCTAGCTTGGCCGGCCCCTACAACATGGGTATGAAGGTGGGTATAGGTGGGTATAGTACTCTTTAAATAAGAGGTTACAATAGGGACGGAGAGGAGGAATTGGTTTTGGTCTCCCGACAAAATTAAGCATCCCGTGTTCGCCCCGAACACACAACTTAATTTTATCAATAATAATTTATTCCACTAGAGAACTATTATTGAACTACCGCACCAATCCCAAATTATATTTTTGGGCTCCTTCTTATTATGAGTGTGTTAGTCTCCCTGTATTTAAGATATCGAATGTCCACTAATTAAGTGAGTTACTGACAACTCATTTAATTAATATCTTAGTCCAAGAGTAGTACCACTCAACCTTATCGTCATTTCAGACTAAGTCCACCTGCAGGGTTTAACATGACAATCTTTATGAGCTCCTCTTGGGGACATTATCAACCTAGATCACTAGGACACAGTTTTCTTCTATAATCAACAACACACACTATAAGTGATATTATTTCCCAACTTATCGGGCTTATTGATTTATCGAACTAAATCTCACCCATTGATAAATTAAAGAAATAAATATCAAATATATGTGCTTGTTATTATATTAGGATTAAGAGCACACACTTCCATAATAACTGAGGTCTTTGTTCCTTTATGAAGTCAGTATAAAAGAAACGACCTCTAATGGTCCTACTCAATACACTCTTAGTGTACTAGTGTAATTATTTAATTAAGATAAACTAATTCCTAATTACACTATGACCTTCCAATGGTTTGTTCCTTTCCATCTTAGTCGTGAGCTAATGTTTATAATTTATAAGGTACTGATAATATTATCTTTTGTATGTGACATCACATACTATGTTATCTACAATATAAATTAATTGAACAACTACAAATAAATGTAGATAATTTGACCAAATGTGATTCTTTATTCAAAATAAATGTCTACAAAAGCTTAGGCTTTCAGTATACACTCTAACAGTTCAACCATATCATAAGCGTCCATGTTCTCATGTTGCTTCTGAAGCTTAGAGTTCATGGTGGTGAGCATAAGGCATGATACATCTAATGTATCATCTTGATGCTTCTTATAAGCATCCCTATCAGCTTTAGTGGTAGTAGCGGGGTGGTTCAGGAATAGACTGCTCTAGGATGTATAATTTGCTCTCTTACTTAAGAACTATTCTCAAATTTTTGTACCAGTCTAGGAAATTAGCTCCATTGAGCTTGTCCTTATCAAGGACAGATCACAGTGAGAGTGTATTCGACATACTAGATGACATGGTGATATACAACAATAAAATGTAGAAAAAGTATCATACTCAGATCATTTAATTAGGCCTTTAATTAAATGATTCTCCCACATAATTCTAAAGCTTGGTTGAAGCAAGTCGCTACTAGCTCTAAATCTAATCACGATGACATTCATGTGGGGCAAGATCCATATTATACCTCATCTTGAGTTAGCTTTGGCTAATCACCCAAGACTTGTATAAATTAGGTAGGCAACATGTACCATTTGGACAAGATCCATATTATACCTCATCTTGAGTTAGCTTTGGCTAATCGCCCAAGACTTAGTATAACTTAGGTAGACAACGTTTACCAATTACATCCTATGTAACTCTTGTATCATTAGGTGAACAAGACTATTTGTCCATTGACCCATCTTATGAAATCCACATTATTACACATCTTGAGTTAGCTTTGACTAATCGCCCAAGACTAGTATAATTGAATTTCATCATATGGGATATAACTCTAAGTTCTCAACTTAGTTAAGTCACACCCAAAGTTTAATAGTTGGACATCACAATTGTCCTATCGCACTCTACCAAGATAAAATGAGTCACTTTTCTTTGGCAAAACCTGACTACAAATGATAGAAGTAGTAGTGAGTACCAAACTTTGGTAGACATATGAAAATGACCTAATTACAATAGCTACACATGCATCACATACATTTATGACATATCATGGTATACATCAACATATATGCTAAATAAAATGTGGCATGGTTATGGCCCCATCAACTACGATCTTCTCAAGCCAATGAGAAGAGCGAAAGGTCAACGTAGGTCTAAGCATCTTCTCCAAGTGCTTCCTTGGTCGTTGTGTGTTGTTGTCCTTCCTTTTTCATCATCGTCTAGTAGACTAATTATTCTCTAATTTGTACATTACAAATTCTAAAAGAAACCTCGAGTTACATTCGAGGGTAGTCTAAATTTATAACAAGAGTGATAAAAGATGAAGGCACGACACGTAGGCCGTATTATGAATTACAACACACATCCAATCACATTGGGGTTAAAGGACATAACCATGCACCATGTCATATATATATTCACAATATCCTTATAACATAAATCTACTATGATTTCAACAACTAGTTATGAGCTGCAATGTCACGGCGGTCCTGTTAGCCAGTTAGTAGGTGGGGGGGGGGGGGGGGGGCAAGGGGGCAGAGCCCCTTGCGGGGGTGAGGGGCAGCGCCCCTGGCGAAAAATTATTTCGCACACTCATTATATGAGTTGCTGCCATACCCGAAACCTTACTACCCACATAACCTTTGGCCAAAATCTTGATATTCACAATAGTTTTGGTCGAAACCTTGCTATTCACAATAGTTTTGCCGAGACATAGTTTGGCTGAAACTTTGTTTGGTTGAGACCTTGTTGTTGACAACATCTTTGGCCGAAACCTAGTTTGGCTGAAACTTTGTTTGGTCGAGACCTTGTTGTTGACAACATCTTTGGCCGAAACCTAGTTTGGCTGAAACTCTCTTTGGCCGAAACCTAGTTTAGCTAAAACTCTCTTTGGCTGAAACCTTGTTTGGACAAGACCCATAATCATGCAGATCATAGTAGACCTCTCATACAAGTTCTATATCACATATAAAATCTAACTACAACTTAATATACACCTTCGCAAGTGGCTCTGATACCACTGTAAGGAACTAGGGTGCTAAATATGCTAAAGCGCAGTGGAAAACTTCTAATTCCTCTCCAGAAGATCCATGCGAAGGGGAATACAAATACATATACTAAGTTTCATGATAGGGAGTATACCTTTGTTGCATGCCCGTCGCAATCTTGACAGTAACTTTTTTTTAGATGCAGATCTCAGCGCGATCAAGTGGTCGCGCCTCTATGGTATCCACATGAACATGTTTCGTTCATCGCACGAACACGGCTTCTGAGAAGAAACAACTTTGTGGTACTAGCCACTTGGAAGGTTCAGCCATGAGGAAGGAACGACCAAGAGGAAGAAGAGGAGGAAGGAGAAGAAGACCAAATGAACATTTGTTAGGATGTATACTAAAAGCCTAGCTTTTTGTATGAATATTTATTTTGAAATGATAATCACATTGGTCAAATGCTTGCATTTAGTAAAATGTAGTTGTCCATTTAATTTATATTGTAGATAACATGGTGTGTGATGCCACACAGAAGATCATGTTATCAGTTCCTTATAAATTATAAATAGTAGATCACAACCAAGATAGATTGGGACAAACCATTGGAATGATTGTAGTGTAATTTAGTATTAGTTTATCTTGACTATAAAATTACAGTACTACACTATGTGTGTATTAAGCAGGACCATTTGAGATTGTTTGTTTTTATACTGACTGCATAAAAGAACATAACCTCTGTTATTATGGATATACGTACTCTTAATCCTGATATAATAACAAGCACATATACTTATTATTTATTTCTTTAATTTATCAATGGGTGAGATTTATTCATTAAATCAATAGGTCCGATAAGTTGGGAAATAATATTATTTATATGGTGTGTTGTTGATTATAGAAGGAAACTGTGTCCTAGTTATCTAGGTTGATGATGCCCCCTTGAGGAGCTCATAAGAATTATCATGTAAACCCTGCAGGTAGATTTAGTCCGACATGACAATGAAGTTAAATAGTATTACTCTTGGAGCTAGATATTAATTAAGTGAATTGTCAGTAACTCATTTAATTAATGAACATTCGATATCTTAAACGCAGGGAGATGAATGCACTCATGATAAGAAGGAGCCCATAATGTAATATAGGATTGGTGCGGTAGTTCAATAATAACTCTTTAGTGGTATGAGTTATTATTGATAAACTTGAATTGAGTGTTCGGGTCGAACACAGGAAGCTCAAGTTCATCAGGAGGCCAAAACGAATTCCTCCTCTCAGTCCCTGTTGTAGCCTCTATAAAGCCTCACGTTCACCCGTTTTGATTTTCCTTCTAACCCAAATGAGGGGCCGCCACATCCTTGCTTGGTGCCCAAGCAAGGGGCCGGCCAAGCCCTCTTGGTGCCCAAGATGTGGACCGGCTAAGCCATGCTTGGTGCCCAAGCATGGGGCCGACCATACAAGAAGAGAAAAGGAAGTTTTGTTGAAAACAAAATTTTATTAAAATCTTTCCTTTTATAGCTTTCTACAATGGATTAAAAGAGAGATTTTAATTTTGTTAAATTTTTTCCTTTTTAGTAGTTATCTACAATGGTTAAAAGAGAGATTTTAATTTTGTTAAAATCTTTCCTTTTTTGTAGTTATCTACCATGGTTAAAAGAGATATTTTAATTTTATTAAAAATTTTTCTTTTTTGTAACCAACCATTATAGGAATAAAAGAAAGATTTTATTTAAAACAAAATTTTGTTATAATATTTCCTTTTATAGCTTTCTACAATGGATTAAAAGAGAGATTTTAATTTTGTTAAAAGCTTTCCTTTTTTGTAGTTATCTACAATGGTTAAAAGAGAGATTTTAATTTTGTTAAAATCTTTCCTTTTTTGTAACCAACCATTATAGGAATAAAAGGAAGATTTTGTTTAAAACAAAATTTTGTTATAATCTTTCCTTTTATAGCTTTCTACAATGGATTAAAAGAGAGATTTTAATTTTGTTAAAATCTTTCCTTTTTTGTAACCAACCATTATAGGAATAAAAGGAAGATTTTGTTTAAAACAAAATTTTGTTATAATCTTTCCTTTTATTGCTTTCTACAATGGATTAAAAGAGAGATTTTAATTTTGTTAAAATCTTTCCTTTATTGTAGTTATCTACAATGGTTAAAAGAGAGATTTTAATTTTGTTAAAATCTTTCCTTTTTTTGTAACTAACCATTATAGGAATAAAAGGAAGATTTTGTTTAAAACAAAATTTTGTTATAATCTTTCCTTTTATAGCTATTTATAATGGTTTAAAAGAGAGATTTTAATTTTATTAAAATCTTTCCTTTTTTATAACCATCTACAATAGCAAATAAAAGGAAATTTTATTAAAAACTTTCCTTATTATCTGCTAGCAAAGATTATAAAAGAGGAGGAGGGGATGCTCTCTAAACATAACAACCTAAGGTTCCTCTTCTAATTTCTTGTGGTCAACTCTTCCCTCTTTTCCTATTCCTCTTCATAAGGGTCAGCGACACTTGGAGAAGGACCTTCACCTTGTGGCCGGTTACTTGGAGGAGAAGAAGAAGAAGAAGAAGAAGAAGGAGACCTCTTCACTTTGTATTCTTTCGTGGCCGAAAGCTTGGAAAAGAAGGAGAAGGTCGGGTGTCTTCGTCTTGGTAGATCATCACCCACACAACATCCAAGAAGAGGAGAGGAATACAGTAGAAGATCAAGAGGTCTTTAGCTACAAGGAAAGGTACAACTAGTTCTTTATTCCGCTGCGAACTAGCTTAGTTTTTTTTCTTTATATGGATCCTGAAATACCAACACAAGAGACTAGCGATTTTGTGTTTCAATTTTGTGCTTCAATTTTGTGTTTCGATCTTGTGCTTCAATTGAGGTCTCTTTAGTTAAACCTAGGGTTTACTGTGAAGTATTTAAATATTCAATTTCTTTGAAAGGCTTTGTCTAGGAAGTGGTGGATGATCCCATAACCAAGAAGGCTGAGTGCCTCGCCAATGACCTGGAAGCCAATCCTTGAAATAGATATTTAATCAACTTCTGTAATATAGTTTAACTTTTGAAGAACACATGAGTTGAACTTGGAGTAAAAATGTTAAGTTTCGTTTCCAATCCAAGTTTAACTTATGAAGAACACATGGTTTGAATTTGGAGTATGTAACACCCCAATTTTCCTCATTAGGAGTCCTAAAAGTGCTTTAAAATATTTAGAAATACTTTAGAAATATTCTAAATATTTTTAGAAATTTTTAGAGTATTTTTATGGAATTTTTGGAGGTCGTTTGGTATTTTTATCAAAAGAAAGAAGTTGTGACAAAAAAATGTCCAAGCCGAGGCTCAAACCGGCAACCCCTGACCCAAGCAAAACTCGGCTAACCAACTGGGCTAGCAGTTATTACTTAATCAAATAAGGGTTGAAATTGTACTTAAGCCGTAGTTAAGAAATCGAAATTAATTAAAATGAAAAAGGGCGCTGTGGTGGAATCGAACCAGCGACGGTTTGATTTGATCAAACGCGGCTGACCAAGTGATCCAACGGGAATTTCGTAATAAGAAGGAAGCGAAATAGTCTTAAGCTGTAACAGAAGTATTAGGTTATAAAAGAGGAGAACTTAGGGCTCGATTGAGGAACGACGACCTAAATTTCCTTCCTCCCCTTTCTCTCACGCGCGGCGTTCCTGTGCCCGGGCGGAAACGAAGGCGAGCCTAGGGCTTTGTCTCCGGCAGCCGACGAGGACCTTTCCCGTGAGATCTTCACGTTCTCAAGACCCCTTCAGTTAGGAGAAGGTGTAGACGCAAGAGATCGCCGAGATTTGGAGCTCACCCGAACCCTAGAAGCACTAGAAGGTTCCTCCTTCGGCTGTGAGTCAAGGAAACGAAGGTAAGTGCTTCCTCACCTGCAGTAGAGTAGCTCCGGGTTCTCGTTTCTTCCTTGTTTTCGAATTTTGCTATGGGGATTTCCGTTTAGGGTTTGTTGCCGTGAGGTTCAGAGAAAGAACGAGAAAGAGGATGATTATATAGTTGAGCAAGTACATCCTATATATTGATATGAACTCTATGAAGTAGAGGATGAATGTTTGGATTTAAGCTGTTAAGATGGTGAATTTGTCATTTCTGCCATGAGGAATTTTGGGTTTGTCCAAGGATTTAGATATATGTTTTTTTGGGTTTTCAAAACATGCTGTAGAAAAAGTTGTGGTTTGCTAAGAATCCAGTTTCCTTTTTGGGATTCAGATTATGCTATGCAGAATAGGGTTGCTGGAGGAAGTGTAGCTTCGGGTGTTTGCTTTTTCCCTTGCATCCCTGCTGTAGTAAGCTTGAAGATCTCTATATTACTCAATGAAAGTACAGGTTTTGCATAAGTCTCACATAGTTTTTAAGCTTCAGTAGGTTTTAGGTTGGAATGGCTATAAGTAGCAAATTGGTCTCTTTGTTTTCCCTACCGTAGCACTGAACAGGAGGTTGGTGGTATTGTGGTTTTCCTTCCTTGCCGTAGATTAAAGTAGAGGCACTAGGTTGGAAATTTTATAGCTTAGAAGGTTGGCTTATTTCCTGGTCATGATATCATGTTTAAGTTAAATGAATTGTGCATGATTTTAATTATGTTAATACTCTTAATTAGTTTCTATAATTTTGTGAATTTGGTAATTCTACAGCTTGTAAGGTTAGATTGATTTCTTATCACGATATCATGTTTTGGTTCTATATAAATTGTGCAGGTTCTAAACTAATTTATATAATATTCAGTTCATATAATAATGTTTAGGAATGGCAAACCTAACCATGTTTAAGAGATAAATTAGTAGGTTATGTTGGTTTTGGTTCTATGCTTTTGCATGCTACAAACTCAATGCATGTTTTATTGGTAACGATTATGCATTTCTCTTCTTGTTCATGCGAGAATTTGACTAACAGAATTTTAGTCCCCTTTTATCATCTAGTTCCTTTGCTATTTAGATCTAGTAAATAACATGAACATGTGCAGATTTAGATTTCTAGTTCCTTTGCTATTGGAATAACATGAGCAGATTTATTCAAGTGAGGATTTATATTCATTCAAGTAGAAGTAGGCATGAACAGATTCATTCAAGTGTGCATTTATATATTCATTCAGTTCCTTTGCTATTTAGATTTAGTAAATAACATGAACATGTGCAGATTTAGATTTCTAGTTCCTTTGCTATTGGAATATCATGAGCAGATTTCTAGTTTCTTATGTTACTAGATGTGCATGAGTAGCCTTCCTTCTAAAACAATCAGTTTCTAGTTTCTTTAGAGCTTAATATGCAGAATTGTGTCAGCTTAATATGCAACATTTTAGTGTGCAGATTTTTATTAAGTATTAGTGTGCAGAATTCATTTACCCTTAGCTGAACATGTGCAGATTTTTATAAGCATAGCATGCAGATTTTTATAAGTATAGTATGCAGATTTTAATATGCAGAATTTTATTAGCATAGAAGGCAGATTTTTGGGTTAAGCATTTCAAAGTTAGATTTTGCTTAAACATTTCAGTTTCTTTTAAAGAAGTATTCTTTTAGAAGTATTAACAAGTATAAGAAAGATAAAGAAAAGAAAGAAAAAGGACAAGGCCTTAAGTAGATCCCAAAGTCAAGACTTTAGGGATTTTGGCACACAAGGTGCTAAAGAAAATGCCGAGGCATTATACAAAGTATTAAAAGATAACAAGTATTTTACTTTTATCAGTGACACTGTGCTGGACTCTCAGTTGTCCTTGGGTTGGGCTCCCATAGTCGTCCCTAGGTTTAGATAACCTAGTAGACCCTACTAGATTCGGCGACTAGCTAAATCGGGTCCTGAATGGGTCGGGTCGTTACAAAAGTAAAAGCACAGTTGCCGGGCCCAAGGAAAAGTTGATTATTATTTTGAAGTATTATAAGTATAAATTTTTGAACGAGTAAAACGAGTTTTACATAAACATAAAGTATTAAAGATTAAGTTAGAACAAATGAAATAAGTTTCATATAGTTCTGAAAATCAGTAAGTTTAGTTCTTTATTCTACCATGTTTATCTAGTGGATGAGTAGTTTTCATGTTTACCTATTAGATGAGTAGCATGATTAGCCATTAGAATTACATGAGTAGATCCCTTAGCTTTTCTTTGCTATTAGTTTGATATGAGCAGTTATGTTTATGCTTTATTTCTTTTTAGAGCATATAGTTTCTAGTTCTTTTCGTATACATGCACATTCGTGATTTTGTGAGTTAGATAGCGCTTACTAAGCAAATTTTGCTTATAGATTGCACTTCCTCTTACTGCAGATACAGGAAAGGAAAAGATATAGAAAGGAAGGCGACAAGGAGGTGTTCGAAGGATGTGTGATGCCAGGACTATGGAAGCCTTGGGACTAGGAAAGAAGTTTTAATTTTAGTTTCCGCATTTTAGTTATTATAAACATTTGAGTTGTATTTTAAGTTCATGTCATTTGAGATTATTCTGTTTAGATTGCATGTAGGATGAGTTCAGTTTAGTAAGTAGATATTTGTGTGTTTGATACTTATTTAACTGCGTGGTTGATTGATATGTGTTCCAGCCGCTTGTGACTGAGTATATATTGCATGTATTGTTGAATATGGTCACCGGTACAGGGGAGATTCTGTCGAAATTTTTCGGTAGGATTTCCATGTGATTTTTAATCATACCGATTAAGTAGAGTTAGTAGTTAAGTAATAGTCATCCTTAGAGTGTAGTAGTAGTAAGAATGGTGGTCGTTACAGAGTAAAAATGTTAAGTTTCATTTCCAATCCGAGTTTAACTTATGAAGAACACATGATTTGAACTTGGAGTAAAAATGTTAAGTTTCGTTTCAAATCCAAGTTTAAGAATATATGGGTTGCTAGGAAAAGTTCTGTGCTTGTACAAATTTTTATATAGGGGAAACAGAATGGTATTCCAAGTAGCACCCAACAATTGGTATTAAAGCTAGTTTTCTGCCTCTGTGTGTTTGGTTTTCTGTTAAATTATGCACTTTTCATACATAAATTTAGGTAGGATAATAGTAGGATATGCAAATATATTAACTCTGTGGTTGCAGGAATCCTAGTTACAACTATTATGACCCTATTGTGTTTGTGTGTGATTGGACCCTCTGTTGGGTTTTTCGGGCCGCAAAAATCGCTTTTTGCGTTGCTGAACCCCCGAAACCCCAGCCACCGGAACCGTACGAAGATTAAAATTTCAAAACGTTACGTGTACGAGTTTCTAACTTAGATTTACACTAAATCTACAAAGAAGAAGATCTTTACCCTTGATGCGAAGCCCTTCGCGTATCCCGCTCGTCTTCGGTTCGCCGGATCTCGAAAGTGTCAAAGTAGATACTTCTCTATGTGTATCCACACGAACAAACTAAGTGGAGAAGACCAAACAAAAGGTGTGCTAGCACCTTAGGTGGTTCGGCCAAGAAGGAGGAGAGGGAGAGCAAGAAGATGAGAAGAGGAAGAAGATGAAATGAATTGGCTTGAATGAAAAATTAACCCATTCATTCCACCATAAGTGGCTGGCCACATTAAGGTTTGTAACCTCCTTTCTCATTTAATGTGGCTATTGAAGAGGAGATTTGTAACCTCCATGAGGTGGCACACACATGTGCTAGACTCAATGATGTGTAACACCATTATTGGCCACTTAATGTCAACTCACAAATGAGGTGGCAAATAGTCAAGTCAAACTTGACTCTTCCTCTTCCTCTCAAGTCAAGTCAAACTTGACATTATAACTCTCATGGTTGATCAAATCCAACCATTTGATTCAAGCTAATTTAATATAATGGATCTAATTCATTTAATTAAATTGATTCAATGAGTCATAATCTAAATTAGACTTATTGAACACATGAATCAAATTAAGTCCAACTCAATTAGTTCAATTAGGATTACTCTTAATCCAATTTGATTCATCACATGAATCTAATCCTCTTGGTTCATCATATGAACCTAATCTCCATCTAATTGTCCTTTGTGTGTGACCCTATAGGTTCTTATAACGTTGGCAATACTCCTAAACCAATTTAGAAGCATAAGTAATGAGCGGTATCTAGCAACACATCATTACTACCCAAGTTATAAGAATGTTGAGATCCAACATCACCTTGTGACTACTAATTGTGACTCCTCACAATATATGACATTGTCCTTCTATCCTAGACATCTAGATTGATCAATGTGAGGCATAGACTGTGTCATCCTCTAATCAATCTAAATCTTGAACTCCAAGTAGACTCACTCAATCAAATGAGCTCAATATCTCATATTGACTCATTTGGGCATGACCATGCACTTCGTGGTCTCACTCTATCAAGAATATCGATGTCACTCCCATCATATAGGAGGGATAGATCCCATCTACATCACTCACATCTCTCTGCATAATTTGTTACATACCCAGTAATCGCCTTTATAGTCCACCAAGTTACGGGTGACGTTTGACGAAGCTAAAGTACTTAACTCCTTATGTAGGGAACCATGGTGACTTCAGGTCCAAGGACTAGTAGTCATACTAATAGCCACATGAGAAAGTATATGACACTCATATAACGATCCATGATACTTTCTCATGGCGGGTCATTCAGTATGCATTCTCCAATGCTTACCCATGTGTCAACTTGATATCTCCATATCCATGACTTGTGAGATCAAGTCATCGAGTTGACCTACATGCTAGTCTCGTCACATTAACATTGTCCCTGAATGTTAATACTCGACTAGGAATGATTAAGAGTAGTGTTCCCTATATCATCTCACTATCGATTCAACCAATCGATTGATATAGGTAAGAACCATCTACTCAAGGACGCTATTATACTTAGTTATTTGACACCAATACAAGTAAGTATAATAACCAAAACAAATGTCTTTATTTATATATATAGAAGAATATGATTCAATGAGTCCATATAACAATCATTAAATGATTGGCTCTAGGGATCTAACTAACAATCTCCCACTAGCACTAGTGCCAATCAGTGTGGGCTCTAAGCCCCAATGATCTAGTGTGACCATCATGTTTTCTCTGTGCCAAAGCCTTGGTCAAGGGATCTGCGATGTTAACCTCTGTGGGTACTCTACAAATCTTCACATCTCCTTTATCGATAATCTCTCGAATGAGATGGAAGCGCCGTAGTATGTGTTTGGTCCGCTGGTGTGAGCGAGGTTCCTTCGCCTATACTATAACTCCATTATTGTCACAATAGAGCTCAATAGGGTCAGTGATGCTAGGAACCACCCCAAGTTCAGTGATGAACTTGCGGATCCAAACTGCCTCCTTTGCTGCCTCTGATGCAGCAATATACTCGGCCTCTGTCGTAGAATTAGCTACTGTGTCCTGCTTCGAACTCTTCCAGCTCACAGCACCACCATTTATGCAAAACACGAACCTTGACTGTGATCGATAATCATCCTGATCGGTCTGGAAGCTGGCATCACTGTAACCCTTTACAGCTAGCTCGTCATCGCCTCCATATATCAAGAAATATTCTTTAGTCCTTCTTAAGTACTTAAGAATATTCTTGACCGCTATCCAGTGACTTTCACCTGGATCTCACTGGTATCTGCTCGTCATGCTCAAAGCATACGAGACATCAAGACGAGTACATAGCATGGCGTACATGATAGATCCTATGGATGAGGCATAAGGGATCTGATCCATGCGGTCTCTCTTCTCTCTAGAAGAGGGACCTTGAGTCTTCGAAAGACTCACGTCATGTGACATCGGCAGAAATCCCTTCTTGGAGTTCTGCATGGCAAACCGTAGGAGTACCTTGTCAATATATGTACTCTGACTTAGGCCAAGCAACCTCTTAGATCTATCTCTATAGATCTATATGCCTAGAATGCGGGATGCTTCACCTAAGTCCTTCATTGAGAAACAAGTCCCTAGCCAAGTCTTGACAGACTGTAGCAAAGGGATGTCTTTCCCAATGAGTAGTATGTCATCCACATATAATATGAGGAAGACAATTATGCCCCCTACAACCTTCTTGTAGACACAAGGTTCATCTTCATTCTTGATGAAACCAAACTGTTTGATTACATCATCGAATCGAATATTCCATCTCCGAGAAGCTTGCTTTAGTCCATAAATGGACTTATGCAGCTTGCATACTCTGCTAGTATGCTGTGGATCTACAAAACCCTCAGGTTGTGTCATGTACACATCCTCGAGCAGGTTTCCATTCAGAAATGCGGTTTTGACATCCATCTGCCATATCTCATAGTCATGGTATGCTGCAATAGCAAACATGATCTGAATGGACTTAAACATCGCTACTGGAGAAAAGGTTTCATCATAGTCAATACCATGAATTTGCTTGAAACCTTTAGCTGCCAAGCGACCCTTATAGATAAGTCCATCCATGTCAGTCTTTCTCTTAAAGACCCACTTACACCCGATGGATTTTACACCCTCAGGTGGATCAACCAAAGTCCATACTTGGTTAGTGTACATGGATTCCATCTCGGATCTCATGGCCTCTAGCCATTTCTCGAAATCTGGTCTTATCACAGCTTCTTGATGTAAGACCGTTGAATTCGATAGAGGGGGGGTGAATATCGATTCGAAAATCTCAAGTTAAAACGCAGCGGAAAAGTAAAGAAGTAAAGAGATGAACACTGTTGATTTTTACTTCGTTCGGAGCCTGTGACGACTCCTACTCGAAGGCCCGTACTCCTTGAGTACTTTCGTTGGGCAATTCACTAGCAATTCGGATAATTACAATTTACGTACAAATATTGCTAATGAAAAGAAAGAAAACAAAGTTAACCGACAAACAATGAATTAAAAAGAGAGCCGGCGTGAGTCGTCGGAGCTTTGTGAACGTCGTTGGAGCGCAGAGTGGCAGAGTGATTGAGCTCAGAGTTCTCAGAAAGCAGATATATTGAAACTCCTGCCTGGGGCTTCTTTTATATGCTGCTCCGGGCGCCTGGATCCCTTCCGGGCGCCTGGAATGTGACGTAACACTCCCAACCAGCATGCTCCAAGTGTCAACGTCGTCCTGGGGATAAAATTTGCCTCCGGCGCCTGGATCCCTTCCAGGCGCCCGGACTTCCGGGCGCCCGGACCCTCACTGTTCCCTACTTGCAAAACAGTGTTAGTCCGAGGTAAATAAACCCTGCAGCAATGTTTGTTAGCACATTTTTACAGATACGCTAAGTAATA
Organism: Zingiber officinale; assembly: GCF_018446385.1. Lineage (NCBI taxonomy): Eukaryota > Viridiplantae > Streptophyta > Magnoliopsida > Zingiberales > Zingiberaceae > Zingiber > Zingiber officinale. Next base: position 43,672,085 of record NC_056003.1, read on the forward strand.
AAAATTAGCATCAAGAGTATGACTTAGATTCCGTCTTTCCGAGACCGGAATCTAGTCACGATCTCGACTTAGATATCCGAAATGGATCTAAGCCGGATCGACACCTAATGTTCCCTTCCCGGGAACGCGTCATCACCTCCAGTGACTTACCTTACTTACCTGCCAGACGTCCGGTCAGCCCGTCGACCCGTCTGGACTTCTTGCCAGCGATCCGGTCAGCCCGTCGACCTAGCTGGACTTCGTGCCTAAGCGTCCGGTCAGCCCGTCGACCTGCTTGGACTTCTTGCCAGCGATCCGGTCAGCCCGTCGACCTTGCTTCTCGCCACTATTCGGTCACCGTCGACCTAGTGGACTTTGTGCCGACATCCGTCACCGTCGACTGTCTGGACTTCTCCTGCACACTCGATCAAAGTGTCAGACAACAACAAAACTAACTTAACCTATTTGTCATTCATCAAAACCTGGGTTAGACCGTTAGTGCTACCCTCACCAACAATCTCCCCCTTTTTGATGGAATGACAACCTGGTTAAGTTAGTGAAAGCATATGTACGAAACACCATGCATTTGTGTGGTTTTAAAGTTAGTTTGTGTTTTTCAGATTGGTTTAGCTAACTTAACCACCTAAACCTTCTCCCCCTTTGGCATTCATAAAAAAAAACAAGGGTAAACAATCATAGTGTAGAGTTACTTAAAACAATAACACTTAATGTTAAAAAATAACTGAGTTTGGTTTAGAATTCAAGGAAAAAAGTATAATTTTTAAATCCAAGAAAAGATCAAGTTGACTTGGGGGAGTATAAAGTTTTGAAAACTTGTATAAAGCAGTAGCTTTTAGCTTTTAGAAAAATTGCTAAGTTTTAATTTTCAAACATAAGTGTATAAGGTCTAAATTTCAAGATTAAATATTCAAAACAAGTTTCCACTTTGAACCGCTTTTCAAACATAAGTTTTCAAAACCAAAATTCCAAAACTAAGTTTGAAAGAATCTATTTTTCAAAACTAATTGAAATTTATTTTTCAACACTAAGTTTGTAAAAGATTCAATTTTCAAAATCAAGGAAAATGAGATTGAGAAGCTTAGTTTGTAAAATGTCAAAATTAAGTAAAATCAAATTTTAAGAACTAGATTCAGGACAATTTTCAAAGTAAAGTTAAATTAAATTTAAATCTTTACTTTTAGTTTTCAAAGGAGTTTGGTAAAAGTAAGATCATATTTTTAGAATGTTTTTGTAAAATTTGTTTTTCAAAATCAAATTTTCAAAGTTTAAAAGTATTAGATTCAAAACCTTTCAAACTTTCAAATTTTTGTAAAAAATTTCACAATTTTAAACAAGTTGTTTTTAAACTTTGATTTTCAAAATTAAGTTTAAAATTCGATTTGAAAAACTGAATTAGTTTTATTTCTCCCCCTGAACTTGATACTTAAAAGTTTGAAAATATTTGCTAAAAATGTTCAAAGTAATTTTTTTTTTTTAAATGAGGTAGAATTTTCTAAAGAGAAGATTAAAAAATAACGCTTAAGGAGATAATTAAAAAATAAACCTCCCCTGAATTTGATATTCCTTTAATTTGATATTCCTTTAATTTATTAATCCTCCTTATTTATTAATTTTTCTAGGGGATTTAAAAGAAATTGAACCTCCCCCTGAATTGGTTACTCCCCTTAATTTAATATCTCCCCTTTAATACTAAGGTTTGGTTGTGTTAAATTTCAAAGCCCTAACACATTTGTCTAATACATATATTATTATCTCTGTATCCTTGGTATAACTGTTTATTTGAATTTGATTAATTAATTAATTTTAGATTCAGGTGCTTAACTTTAGTTTAAGGTTAAATAAGATAAGATTTTATTAATTCAATAACAGTTAAGCATTATCAATAATTTATTGATTAGTTTTTACTTGATTTAATAATTTAATACTTAGTGAAATAATTTAAATTTCATATTACTTGATTGAGCTGGTCAATGAAAGTGTTAGTTATAATAATTATTATTATTAAAAAAATTTTAAAGGGATTTCTAAAACAGCATTTAAAAGGAATTTAAAATGATTTTTATAATATGTTTTATGTCAATTAACATATGTTTGATTCAGTTTTGATTTTAGATTTAAATTAATATTAGTGGTTAATTTAAGTTTAAGTTAAAAAATTTTAATTTTAATTGTAATTTCAATATTAAGTTTTATTTTAAGATTTAATTTTTAGTTAAGTCAAATTAAAAATTAATTTTAAGGTTAAAATGATGTTTAAGATTAAAAATGAGTTTAAAGTCAAAATAATAATTTTTAAAGTGAAAATAATCTATAGAAACAATTTATTATTACTATTTCATTATAGTGAAAAAAATAAGAAGAATTTTTCAAAATGATACAAAATTTTTAGATAGTTTTAAAATGATTTTTAAAATATTTTTTAAATGATTTTTAAAAGTTTTTTTTTTAAATAATTTTTGAAATAATTTTTATGTTAAAATAATTTTAAAAATATAATTTTTATATTAAAATGATTTTAAGTTAAAATAATTTTTAAAATAACAATAATTTTTAAAAGGTTTTAAAAGAATTTTTTTTTTTTTTTTAAAGAATTTTTAAAGTTTTTAAAATGATTTTTAAAAGAGTTTTTAAAATAATTTTTAGAATGTTTTAAAATAATTTTTAAAAGAATTTTAAAGTTTTTAAAATGATTTTTAAAATAATTTTTTAAAATGTTTTAAAAGAATTTTTTAAAAAAGTTTTTAAAGAATTTTTAAAAATAGTTTTTAAAGAATTTTAAAAATAGTTTTTAAAGAATTTTAAAAATAGTTTTTTTTTTTAAAGAATTTTTAAAATAGTTTTTAAAGAATTTTTAAAGTAGTTTTTAAAGAATTTTTAAAATAGTTTTTTTTTTTAAAGAATTTTTAAAATGATTTTTAAAGAATTTTTAAAATGGTTTTTAAAGTTATTATAATTTGAATTTGAAATTCAATTTGAAATTTGAAATTTAATTTTAATCAATTTTAATTTAATTTGAAATTTGAAAATTAATTTTAATTTAATTTGAAAATTAATTTGATCCTTATTCATCTCACCCGATCTAGATTATCAATCAGGGAATTCTATAATTTTGTGAGATGAATTAGATTTAATTACAGAGTTTGGTTTAACTTGTGTTAGATTCAGGTTTAGCTTTGGTCTCAACAAATAGGCATTCTTCGGATAAACTTCTAAGCTTGGTGAGTCACCTGGACATCATTAGAAGTAACCAACCCTTCGAGGTTTTCCGAATAGTCCTATCCACGGAGCTTAGTACTAAACCTTGGTCTACCTAGTTAGGATCCGTAAGGGGTAGCTTCGGTCAGTTCCACTTGGCCAAATGCACCAGATCGAAGCCATATCTTTCTAGACATGCGATGCCCAAGCTTCCCCAACGTACTATCATCCAAAACTTCACCAGTACTACTTGTCAGGTTAAACTTTTGTCCTTGTTTATTCTATTCCTAACTACCCTGCCAGGTAGGTTGGTTTTTGGGTACCCTACCGGGTAAGTTTGTTTCGGTTACCCTGTCGGGTAAATTATTTTTGGAGGTGCCAGCTATTCTGGAGCCTTCCCCTAAATTGTTGATTTTTATTTTTAAGATTTCTTGTATAATTAAAGTTAGTTTTAGTTAAGTTTTAATGTTTAATTTGTAATTTAAATTTAAGTTTTTAATTTTGAATTAATTAAATTGGTCAAATTATCTTTCTTTAAAAGAGTATATTTAATATTTAAATTTTCTTTCAATTTTAATTTTATTGGGTTAATTGACTTATCTTTCTTTAGTAGCTTATTTTTAAAGTTTAGGTTTTTATTTATTTTTGAGTTAATTAAATTGTTTAAATTATATTTCTTTAAGGGTTTATCTTTTAACTTTTTATTAATTGTTAATTTTGAATTTTCTAGATTATTTTTGTTTAATATGTTATCTTTAACATTTAATTTTAAGTTTGTTAACTTCCGTTTTGATTTTATCAAAGTGTTTGATTTTATCCTTATATTTTCTTTACCTTTTAAGTTGATATAATTAGTGGAATTTATTAAATAAGTCTTATCATTAAAATTTAATTTTTTGTTAATTAAATTATCTTGGATAGAATTTTCTAGATTGATATTGTCTAGATTATTAAACAATTTATTAATTGTGTCTAGATTGATATTGACCTTGTCATCCTTTTTGTTTGAATTTTCAAATGTGTTTAGGTTTAAATTTGAATTTTTAGATTTATTAATTATTTTCAGATTTTCTGTATTTTCTAAATTAATTATATTTGTTTTATCAGAAAATATCCTAGGGGTATTTTCTATATTTTCTGAATTAATTATATTTGTTTTATCAGAAAATGTCCTAGGGGTATTTTCGCAAGTATTGTCATGTACACTATTTTCACATATACTTTCAGATATATCCAAATTAACATGCACATATTTTAAACTACTACTAGCAAGGGTGTTTTGGTAAATATTACTAACCTTGAGCGCAACCCCTAATTCAGCAGGCTTCTCCGTTGGATCTGACTCGAGTCCGGATTCGACTTTAACTTGATCTTCTAGCTCCATTGGCGTCTCGTGAAGCTTGATCAACTGGGTCCACAGCTCATATGCATTCTTGTATTTTTCTAGTCTGCATATGATATTGTTAGGTAAAATATTACAAATAATTTTACTTACGTTTTTATTCAGTTCCGAGTTCTGAGAAGGTTTTTTCAATATTAGCATATAATCGATATCTACGCTTCCTAAGAAGCATTCCATTCTTCGCCTCCAGTAGTTGAAATCTTCATCGTACGGTGGTGGTTCATTGGGGTTCCATCCTTCTTGAAAAGACATTGTTCTTGCACACAATGAAACAAAGACAAAATCCCAAGACTTGGTCTTGGATTAGCAGTGCTGGAAAAAATAATATTTCACTAATTTTTTTTTTAAAAAATAATAAAATATTATTAAAATATTAATAAAAAATATTATCTCAAATTTTTGAAAATGTAATATTTTGTCGATACTAAATATTAAAGAGGAGATTTGTAACCTCCATGAGGTGGCACACACATGTGCTAGACTCAATGATGTGTGACACCATTATTGGCCACTTAATGCCAACTCACAAATGAGGTGACAAATAGTCAAGTCAAACTTGACTCTTCCTCTTCCTCTCAAGTCAAGTCAAACTTGACATTATAACTCTCATGATTGATCAAATCCAACCATTTGATTCAAGCTAATTTAATATAATGGATATAATTCATTTAATTAAATTGATTCAATGAGTTATAATCTAAATTAGACTTATTGAACACATGAATCAAATTGAGTCCAACTCAATTAGTTCAATTAGGATTACTCTTAATCCAATTTGATTCATCACATGAATCTAATTCTCTTGGTTCATCATATGAACCTAATCTCCATCTAATTGTCCTTTGTGTGTGACCCTATAGGTTCTTATAACGTTGGCAATGCTTCTAAACCAATTTAGAAGCATAAGTAATGAGCGGTATCTAACAACACATCATTACTACCCAAGTTATAAGAATGTTGAGATCCAACATCACCTTGTGATTACTAATTGTGACTCCTCACAATATATGACATTGTCCTTCTATCCTAGACATCTAGATTGATCAATGTGAGACATAGACCGTGTCATCCTCTAATCAATCTAAATCTTGAACTCCAAGTAGACTCACTCAATCAAATGAGCTCAATATCTCATATTGACTCATTTGGGCATGGCCATGCACTTCGTGGTCTCACTCTATCAAGAATATCGATGTCACTCCCGTCATATAGGAGGGATAGATCCCATCTACATCACTCACATCCCTCCGCATAATTTGTTACATACCCAATAATCGCCTTTATAGTCCACCCAGTTACGGGTGACGTTTGACGAAGCTAAAGTATGTAACTCCTTATGTAGGGAACCATGGTGACTTCAGGTCCAAGGACTAGTAGTCATACTAATAGCCACATGAAAAAGTATATGACACTCATATAACGATCCTTGATACTTTCTCATGGCAGGTCATTCAGTATACATTTTCCAATGCTTACCCATGTGTCAACTTGATATCTCCATATCCATGACTTGTGAAATCAAGTCATCGAGTTGACCTACATGCTAGTCTCGTTACATTAACATTGTCCTTGAATGTTAATACTCGACTAGGAATGATTAAGAGTAGTGTTCCCTATATCATCTCACTATTGATTCAACCAATCGATTGATATAGGTAAGAACCATCTACTAAAGGACGCTATTATACTTAGTTATTTGACACCAATACAAGTAAGTATAATAACCAAAACAAATGCCTTTATTTATATATATAGAAGAATATGATACAATGAGTCTATACAATAATCATCAAATGATTGGCTCTAGGGCTCTAACTAACACCCTCGGGCATATCGAGGGTATTTTATGTGTGTGCATGATTGTAATTATTAAATACAGCAGGAGCTCTATTAGTTTTAGGATTTTACATTCTGTTCGATCTAGATTATATGTACATTAACCTGTGGAATATAGGATCGATAAATGTAAAATTTTATTTTAGTCGTGGATCGTATCCTTGTGAGGCGTGGTGTTATTTGAGGACCAAAGGTGTAGCGAAAAAGGAAGCAAGATAGACGCGACGACATGACCCATTGGCAGCGGCTAGGGTTAGTGGCACACGGAGAATAGCTATGGATGAGGCCATAATAGTTGAAAAATTATTTTTCATATTTATTACCTTTTATGCTGTTTATATGTGCTGTGTGTGTGTGCGCATGTTAAAATTCCTTGCTTTAAATAACTAAGTGGGAGAGGAATTATTTAAATTCCACAGTCTCCATTACTGGTTTGTAAGTGATGCATTCAAACTTGCGCGTTGACTTTGAGTGCCTTCCTCCACATCGGATGAGTTTGTTTATGGATCACTAGATCAAACTTCTTTATGGATGATTATAGAAAATTATTTAGGTTTACGTGATCTTCTCCATCTGAAGGGGCACAATCCTATTTAATGGACTAAGTATCAAGTAATGGTATACACTTAGGCACATTTAATAGTATCCTCCCCATCGGAGTCACTACTATTATTTGTGTGACCAAAGAAAAATCAACTATTAATTTTATTTGTCATAAATTTAGGTTGACAAGATAATAAAATTAATGGGTAAAACCCCCTCTTACAAATGTTTGAATTTGTATACGTCCACACTATCGTGGCATACAAAATTCACGGTGTTTTGAGATGTTGGTGAATTTAAATGATATTATTTGAGGAATCAATATTATTTTAAATTCTTATGTTTTGACCAAATATTTTATGATTCTTAGGATTTCAAATGACTTTCAATCCTCTTGCTAATATATTGAAAGAGAACAAACTTACTGGTCCCAATTACATTGATTGGAAACAAAACTTGGACCGTCCTAGAAAAAGTGAGAACAATAAAGGTGTATCTTATTCATTAGTTATTGAAACATATTTAGCGGTGTTATCTACCGGTACCTGGTGTGTAGATACGGGAGCCACTGATCATGTCTGCAATTCATTGCAGGGGTTCTAGGAAACCCGATAACTATATGAAGCGGAAATCACCGTCTACATTGGCAATGCTACAAAATGGTGGTTGTTGCAGTGGGAGATGTTTATTTATCCTTTGATAGGAATAAATCATTGATTTTGAGAAATTGTCTTTATGCACCAAATTTAGAAAGAACTTAATTTCAGTTTCTAAACTATTTATGGATGGATATTCTGTTTCTTTTGATGACAAAGTAGTTGTCAAGAAAAATATGGTAGCTATCTGTTCTGGTACATTGGTTGATAATTTGTATACTCTAAATCCAATAACTCCCATGATGCAACAAATGGAAATTAATAATACATCTTCTAATTCAAATAAGAGAAAGCAACCTTCGAAAATGAACCAAACATATCTTTGGCATCTAAGGCTAGGTCATATTAACTTAAGTAGGATCCAAAGGTTAATAGCTGATGGACCTTTGGGTTCATTAGTGGTGGAAAATTTTCCAACCTGCGAATCTTGCTTGAAAGGAAAAATGACCAAGAGACCTTTTAAGGCCAAGGGGTATAGAGCCAAAGATGTGTTGGAATTAGTTCATTCTGATTTGTGTGGACCTATGACTATCCAAGCAAAAGGTGGTTTTGAATATTTTATCTCTTTTATAGACGACTATTCGAGATATGGATACATTTACTTGATGTGCCGCAAGTCTGAGTACTTTGATAAGTTCAAAGAATACAAGGCTGATGTGGAGAAACATTATGGTAAAGGTATAAAGACACTATGGTCTGATCGTGGTGGCGAATACCTCTTAGGAGAGTTTAGGAGTTACTTATCAGAGGTCAGGATTCAATCCCATCTATCTGCACCTGGTGCACCCCAACAGAATGGTGTGGCAGAACGAAGGAATAGGACTCTTATGGAAATGGTTAGATCAATGATGAATTATTCAGAATTACCAAATTCATTTTGGGGATATGCTCTAGAAACGACATTGTACATTCTGAACTTGGTACCTTCTAAGTCAGTAACGTCTACTCCCATAGAATTATGGAATGGGTGTAAGCCTAGTCTGAAGCATATTCGGATTTGGGGTAGTTCAGCATATGTGCTGAAGGGAGACACTGATAAGTTGGAATCACGTACAGAAGTTCGCTTGTTTATGGGTTATCCTAAAGGAACGAAAGGTGGTTTATTTTATAGTCCTAAAGATCAGAAGGTCATTGTTAGTACTAATGCCCGATTTTTAGAAGAGGACTATGTAATGAACCACAAGCCCATGAGTAAAATTATTCTTGAAGAAATAAGAGAAGACACGTCTACCTTAGTACCAACGGTACAAGATGAGATACCACAAGAAACTGCAACACGTGTCACAAATGATGCACAATTACAAGTAATACCTCGTCGTAGTGGGAGGGTTGTTCAACAACCTGATAGATTCATGTTTTTAGGAGAGTCTTCGGACTTGATCCCTGGTGAACATGAAGCTGATCCCTGGACATATGATGAAGTACTCCAAGATAAAGATGCAGTATCGGTCTATGTATGGACTGAAGCAAGCTTCGAGATATTGGAACATCCGGTTTAATCTTATGGATTTATTTAGTGTCCGGATAAGTCTTGTGTATACAAGAAGAGTGACAGAAACGTGATGGTATTTCTTATACTATACGTAGATGACATTTTGCTGATTGATAACAATATCAAAGTGTTGTCAGACGTAAGAGTATGGTTGTCCAAGCAATTTGATATGAAGAATTTGGAAGAATGTGGACATATTCTTGGGATTAAAGTAATAAGGGATCGCAAGAAAAGAATGTTGTGCTTATCCGAAGCTTCATACATCGATACTATCCTAGCTCGTTTTAGCATGTAAAACTCCAAGAAAGGTTTTCTACCTTTTCGGCATGGAGTACCTTTATCTAAAGAGATGTGTCCTAAAACATCAAAGGAGATAGAGGAGATGAAGGCAGTTCCTTATGCTTCGGCTGTAGGAAGCCTAATGTATGCAATGTTATGTACGAGACCAGATATCTATTTTTCCGTGGGCATGGTTAGCAGATATCAAAGTAATCTAGGACAGGGACATTGGACTGCCTTAAAGCATATATTAAAGTACCTGAAAAGGACTAGAGATTATATGCTGGTACCAGGTAGAAGATTTACTCCCTGTGGGTTACACAGATTCTGACTTCCAATCAGATAAGGACAATAGTAAGTCAACCTTGGGGTATGTGTTTACTTTGGGAGGTGGAGCCATAACATGGAGTGTTAAGAATAAATGCGTTTCGGATTCTACCATGAAAGTTGAGTATGTGGCAGCCTCTGAGGCAGTCAAAGAAGTTGTATAGCTCAAAAACTTCTTGATGGACTTAGATGTGATTCCTGGTTTGCCCAAAATTATCATAATTTATTGTGATAATAGTGGTGCAGTAGCAAACTCGAAGGAACCATGAGCCCATAAGGTTAGTAAACCCATTGAGCACAAGTACCACCTAATACGAGACATCGTAAAATGAGGAGAAGTTGTTGTCGCCAAGATTACATTAGCAGATAACCTGTATCCTTTCACTTAGGCCCTTTAGGCGAGAGCTTTTGATGGACATGTTGAGGGGATGAGAATCAGATGTATGGCAGCATATATGGCAGCATAGTCATTTAGTATAAGTGGGAGATTGTTAGGATATATACTAAAACCCTAGCTTTTTGTATGAACATTTATTTTGAAATGAGAATCACATTGGTCAAATGTCTGCATTTAGTAAAATATAGTTATCCATTTAATTTATATTGTAGATAACATAGTGTGTGGTGTCACACAGAAGATCACATTATTAGTTTCTTATAAATTATAAATAGTAGCTCACAACCAAGATGGATTGAGACAAACCATTGGAATGATTGTGGTGTAATTTGGTATTAGTTTATCTTGACTATAAAATTACACTAGTACACTATGTGTGTATTGAGCAGGACCATTTAAGGTTGTTTTTTTTATACTGACTGCATAAAAGAACATAACCTCTGTTATTATGCATGTACGTACTCTTAATCCCGATATAATAACAAGCACATATACTTAGTATTTATTTCTTTAATTTATCAATGAGTGAGATTTATTCGTTAAATCAATAGGCCTGATAAGTTGAGAAATAATATTATTTATATGGTGTGTTGTTGATTATAGAAGAAAATTGTGTCCTAGTTATCTTGGTTGATGATGCCCCATTGAGGAGCTCATAAGAATTGTCATGTAAACCCTGCAGGTGGATTTAGTCCGACATGACAATGAAGTTGAGTGGTACTACTCTTGGAGCTAGATATTAATTAAGTGAGTTGCCAGTAACTCATTTAATTAATGAACATTCGATATCTTAAACGCAGGGAGATTAATGCACTCATGATAAGAAGGAGCTCATAATGTAATATAGGATTGGTACGGTAGTTCAATAATAACTCTTTAGTGGTATGAGTTATTATTGATAAACTTGAGTTGGGTGTTCGGGTCGAACACAGGAAGCTCAAGTTCATCAGAAGGTCAAAACCAATTCCTCCTCACGGTCCCTGCTGTAGCCTCTATAAAGCCTCACCTTCACCCGTTTTGATTTTCCTTCTAACCCAAATGAGGGGCCGGCCACATCCTTGCTTGGTGCCCATGCAAGGGGCCGACCATGCCTTCTTGGTGCCCAAGATGTGGGTCGACCAAGCTATGCTTGGTGCCCAAGCATGGGGTTGTGTATACAAGAAGAGAAAAGGAAGTTTTGTTGAAAACAAAATTTTGTTAAAATCTTTCTTTTATAGCTTTCTACAATGGATTAAAAGAGATATTTTAATTTTGTTAAATTTTTTCCTTTTTGTAGTTATCTACAATGGTTAAAAGAGAGATTTTAATTTTGTTAAAATCTTTCATTTTTTGTAGTTATCTATAATGGTTGAAAGAGAGATTTTAATTTTGTTAAAAAAATTCCTTTTTTGTAACCAACCATTATAGGAATAAAAGAAAGATTTTATTTAAAACAAAATTTTGTTATAATATTTCCTTTTATAGCTTTCTACAATGGATTAAAAGAGAGATTTTAATTTTGTTAAAAGCTTTCCTTTTTTGCAGTTATCTACAATGGTTAAAGAGAGATTTTAATTTTGTTAAAAATTTTACTTTTTTGTAACTAACCATTATAGGAATAAAAGGAAGATTTTGTTTAAAATAAAATTTTGTTATAATCTTTCCTTTTATAGCTTTCTACAATGGATTAAAAGAGAGATTTTAATTTTGTTAAAATCTTTCCTTTTTGTAGTTATCTACAATGGTTAAAAGAGAGATTTTAATTTTGTTAAAATCTTTCCTTTTTTGTAACCAACCATTATAGGAATAAAAGGAAGATTTTGTGTAAAACAAAATTTTGTTATAATCTTTCCTTTTATAGCTATTTACAATGGTTTAAAAGAGATATTTTAATTTTGTTAAAATCTTTCCTTTTTTGTAACTATCTACAATAGAAAAAAAAAGAAATTTTATTAAAAACTTTCCTTATTAGCCGCTAGCAAAGATTATAAAAGAGGAGGAGGGGATGCTCTCTAAACATAACAACCTAAGGCTCCTCTTCTAATTTCTTGTGGCCGGCTCTTCCCTCTTTTCCTATTCCTCTTCATAAGGGTCGGCGACACTTGGAGAAGGACCTTTACCTTTTGGTCGGTTGCTTGGAGGAGAAGAAGAAGAAGGAGGAGGCATCTTCACTTTGTATTCTTTGGTGGCCGAAAGCTTGGAAAGAAGGAGAAGGTCGGGTGTCTTCGTCTTGGTCGATCGTCGCCCACACGCCATCCAAGAAGAAGAGAGGAATACAGTATAAGATCAAGAGGTCTTTAGCTACAAGGAAAGGTACAACTAGTTCTTTATTCCGCTGCGAACTAGCTTAGTTTTTTTTCTTTGTATGGATCCTGAAATACCAACACAAGAGGCTAGCGATTTTGTGTTTCAATTTTGTGCTTCGATTTTGTGTTTCGATCTTATACTTCAATTGAGGTCTTTTTAGTTAAACCTAGGGTTTACTGTGAGGAGTTTAAATATTCAATTTCTTTGAAAGGCTTTGTCTAGGAAGTGGTAGATGATCCCATAACCAAGAAGGCCGAGTGCCTCGCCAACGACCTGGAAGTCAATCCTTGAAATAGATATTTAATCAACTTTTGTAATATGGTTTAACTTCTGAAGAACACATGAGTTGAACTTGGAGTAAAAATATTAAATTTCGTTTCCAATCCAAGTTTAACTTATGAAGAACACATGGTTTGAACTTGGAGTAAAAATGTTAAGTTTCGTTTCCAATCCAAGTTTAACTTATAAAGAACACATGGTTTGAACTTGAAGTAAAAATGTTAAGTTTCATTTCAAATCCAAGTTTAAGAACACATGGGTTGCTAGGAAAAGTCTGTGCTTGTACAAATTTTTATACAGGGGAAACAAAACGGTATTCCAAGTAGCACCCAACAACATCTTTCATTTTCTCCCCAAAAAATCATCAACTCACCATCTTTTATATTCTCATGGAATACCAAAAGCCCTTGTGCCTTTTGATCTTCTTTCATGATTTTTCATCATTCATGAAGAGGCTTTTCATCTTCCATGAAGAGCCTTTTAGTCTTTTTTTTTTCTTTTACATGATCAAATCATGCAAAAGACCTTTCCTCTTCCTTGGTGAATTCAAGTTCACCTAATGAGTCTAACTCATTGAACCTTATCAATCCTAATTGACTCCATGAATATTAATCAAAATTGACTCCATGAATCTAATTCGAATTAGATCCAATTGAGTCTAACTCAATGAGTCTAATTTGGATTAAACGTCTCTTTGTTTTCCTCTTAATGGGTTGGATTATTATATTAGATTAACCATTAACCCAATAACCCAATAAGCTTAATCATCTCATAATTAGCTCTTAGTGCTAATACTAACATAAACTTCTTTCACGTAGCTAAGTAGAAGAACAAATCCTTATTCTCTCAAAGTATAAAGCAAAGTTTTAATAGTTGAATCATAGTCCATTGCATTTAAAATATCTAAAGACTTCTCTTGCAATGCTCGACAAAGATGATTTATTATCTCCATTATTTTTTACATCAAGTGTAATATGAATATGAAATCAAAATACTTCATCACATTGAACAAACCACTAGTTTCACCATGAATGGAATTAGAAGACTCATCATCCACCATGTTTTCTAATACGGTAATCACAGAGTTATACATATTAATCATGCTACAAATTGAGTCAAAATTAGAACTTCAAAAAGTCTTTCCAAGTCATAGTAAATTTCAAATTTGATTACATCATCATGTTAACCAAAGCTACCATATGCACAACTTCAATTCTTTGAGCATAATGTAACTCAACATTACCTTTACGAGACGCATTAATGACACTGGACATGAACAATCTTTCATGAAAAGAGCATGTAATTCATTCTCAGAGTCACATATATTGCTAGCACCATCATATTCCTCTACCACATATTGCAAGTCATAACAATTAAGAGCATCAAATATTTCTTTCTTACTTGTTGCAAAAGTTGTATCAGTCACATGTATAATGGCAAGAATTGCTCTCATAAAAAACATGAATATTCATAAATCTTAATACAATAGTTATCAGCTCTTTGTTAAATGTATCTCTTACTTAATCAAATAAAATACATAATTTTGCATCCCTAATTTTTTTTATGAATCTTGGTTCTCACTTGGCTAGCAAGAATATTCAAGATATTTTTCTAATTATCTAGTAAAATGTACTTTATAATTTTTAGAGCTTTTTTCTAAGATGATGTCCCAATACTTGATAATGACCATGTTGATATATTATTTTAGGCTTTAACTTGATGATTTTAATTCCCCTGTATGACTATTTCATGGGTTACAAAGACAGATTTAGGCATGGACAGTCTTGGACTATAGCGCAACCCAATTAATTATTTGTGCATCGACAATTAAAGGATGCATGTGTTGGTGCAATCTTCCTCGGGTCAAGATTGACCAAGTTGATTAAGCTAAAATTAACTCGAACCTGAGTTTCGATGTTTGATAATATGTGAGATAGAAGTCAAATAGGTCATAGAAGACTAGATATTTAATTAGGAAAAGTCCTAACTGGAGGTTAGGTAAGGTAAAGTCCTAAACTCGAGGATTAGTCAAGTGAAGTCCAATAGAAAGGTTGAAAAGAGGAAAATCTAAGTAGATCAAGGAGAACCGGATACTTGGTGTGAAAGTCCTAGCGAGACTAGGCAAGGGAAAGTCTCAAATGGAGATTAGGCAGGGTGGAAGTCTACCAAGTGACTAGTCTTAACTGAGGTTAGGCAAAGGAAAGTTCAAGTGGGTCAAAGAGGATTGCATGTTGGCAAAGGAAAACTCTAACTGCGGTTAAGCAATGGAAAGCCCTAACTGAGGTTACAAGGGTAGAAGTCTATCAAGTGACTAAATCTAACTAGAGGTTACACAAGAGAAACATTCAAGTGGGTTAAGGAGGATCTCACTTGGTGATCGAAAGTCCAATGAAAAGTTGGCATGAGATGGAAAGTCTAAGTGGGTCAAGGGTTAACTAGACACTTGGTGAAGAAGCCTTGCATATTAAGGTTGACCGGATGTTAGGCAATAAGAAATCTCAATAGGTCAAGATTTACCGGATGTTGAACAAGGAAACTGACTTGGATAAGGGATTTATGGTTGGGCAATCAATTAGGGTAATTGATTGGTCCCAAGACTAATCGATTAGGTTGATTGCTCAATCGATTGGAAGTCATTTGTGCAAGCACAAAAAGGAACAACTTCGATATAAAGGGGACTAGGGGAGTTTGTCTAGGTTTTCACTGTCGATGCTTGGGATATTGAGGAAGAAGTACTTCTATATTTTCAACTGATCAAGAGACATTTCCATACAATAAGAGAACAAACTATGCAAGATTTCATTATTGTAAATCATTTTCAATTTCCTTCGTATTTGTTTGTGCATTTCTTGTTATATTTCTCGTGTTGAGATTGTACGAGACTTCTCCGCCTCCAAGAATGAGATATTCATAGTGCATTTCTGAGTGAGAAGAGTGAACTTTTGGATTAGTCACCTCAATAAGGTGGATACCAAGTAAATCGAAGGTGTTAGCATTACTTTAAGTTTTTCGCTGCAATATCAACAAGAAGAAGTGAAAGAAGCTATTCACTCCCCCTCTAGCTCTCAGAGTGTCCTAACAAGTGGTATCAGAGTAAAGTTGCTTTTCATTAGACTAATCACCGGAAGAAGCAAGAGCTAGAGGAAGAAGAAGAAGTTGAAAGTTGAAGTCCTAATTTTCAACAAGTCAAAGACTTATCATCAAGGAGCTCAATTTCAAAATAGATTTTCGAGATGGGTTCGGATATTACATTTGAGCACCTCCACCCTTTGGATTGGGAGGATTCGACCAATGGAAAGCTAGGGTTGAAAATTCATGATCAACATTGAAGAATGGTTCAATTTAATGCAGGGATTTGAAACCCCAATTGATGATCAAGGAGGACTCCTCAGGAAAAAGAATTGGAACAAGGAGCAACTCAAACAATTTAAGACAAATAATAAGGTAACCAAAATTTTGGTTAATTTATTGCCTAACGATATTTTATGTAAGATGGATAATTACAACGATGCAAGTGAGTTATGAAGTAAATTGGTCATTTTCTATGAAGATCCATCCTCAATGAAAAATGGATAAAAAGACAAAGAGGGAAACTCTTCGTTTCAAATACAAAAGAATTCGAAGGTTGAGAGGTGTTTAATATCTGAGGAGGTTATCGAAGATCCAACCACCTCAAAGGATGAGGGAGAGAGCTCATTGACACTGGAATGAGAAGAAGTCTCAACTTCCAGAGTAAATGGAGACAAAGAGTGCTCCACCTCTACAAGCCAAGGGAGCAAAATTTTTGAAGGTATATCAAGTTTAATTTGCAAAAATAAGTCACATCATATGCTTTGAGTGTAGGGAGAGTGGACACTACAAGAGTAAGTGTTCCAATTTGAGAAGAAGAAGACTCAAATGACTCTCAAGATGAAGGAGAAGCCAAAAGAGATCGATCCCATGATACCAAAGGGCAAGGAGCACATTGTGTACTTCTCTTGTAATCAAAAGGGATAATTATCATAATCAATGTCCAAAAGGGAGGAATTTGACCAAGAATAAAGAAGGAAATTCAAATCAAAGGGAAACTTCAAAGGGCAAAACTAAGGTGTCATTAGCTAATGATACTTATTTAAGTCATGGTAAAAAGTATGATAGAAATAAATTTTATGATTTTAGAGTATGTTACCATGAAAATAGGAGGCATAATAATCCTAGGGAAAATTAAGAAGCATTTCATGCTAGAACCACCCTACCTAAGGTTAGAAAGGTAGGAAATAATTTAGGCAAGAACTCTGAAAATTTTAGATATATGCCTAAAAAGAGAAATGCTTAAAGAAATCATGAAAAATCCAAATTTGAGGATTTAAGGATAGAAAATTAAGTTTTGAAGTCAAGACTTGAGAAATAGGAAAAGACTCTTAAAAGAATGGATGTCTTTAAAGGATCAAAAGAACAATATTTAAGGTTAGATAGGCAAGATTCATTCAACGGCAAGAGAGGTTTGAGATACAAACCAAAGGCCAAAGAGAATGTACCATCTTATCATAAAATTCCATATAGTTATAGAACCAATCATAGGTCTAGAAGTCAAGTTAAGGTCTCAAGGGAAGTTATCCCTATAGTTAACCTTGAGAAGACTAACATGACTAAGGCTTTTAAGAAGTCTAAGAAAGTCATTAAGAAGATTACAAGGAAGTTATCCCTAGAGTTGACTTTGAGGTGACTAAGACCTCTAAGAAGTCTAGGAAAGTCATCAAAAAGGTGTCTAGGAAAGTTATCCCTAGTGAGTGCCTAGAACACCTAAGAAGCACCAATAGATTTTGGGTTTCTAAGAGTGTGTTCTCTACACCCTAAAGGGTTTAGAGTGTGTCAATTCTAATTGGAAGGATAGTTAATCCAACCACGACGAAATTGGCACTTTGGGGCATTTTTAAAGTATTCTTACACATTGAAAATGAAAAGTTAATTTTTACTCTTGAAGAGTAAACATGTTCCAATTAAATTATTTGAAATATTGAGCTTAATCAAATTGACATAAATAGGATAGAACTTAAAGAAATGGAAAATTGAAATTTTGGTATTTTCTAGGAAGATAAGGGTAAACTTAGGTTTATTTTTGACTTAGCGATTAATAATGATACATAAATGCAAAATCTAGGTATTTTCTTTATGCTAAACTTGTCATGTTTTGTGTGCCCTATCACATATCATGCCACTATTGTTAGAATGTATACTAAAAGTCTAGCTTTTGTATAAACATTTATTTAGAAATAAAAGAATCACATTAGTCAATATCTACAAGTTAAAGTGTAGTTGTTCGATTAATTTATATTGTAGATAACATGGTGTGTGGTGTCACACACAGAAGATCATGTTATCAGTTCTTTATAAATTATAAACAGTTACTCACGACAAGATGGAAAGGAACAAACCATTGGAATAGTCGTAGTGTAATTGTAGGACCATTGCGGCCGGCTAGAAGGGGGGGTTGGATAGCCTGCAAATTCAAAAACAAACCCAACCCTTCTCGAACTCTTAAACTAACACTTGCATAAAATAAAAGCAATAAATAAAATCAGAAAAGTAAAAGGCACACCAAAATTTACTTGGTTACAACCGGGGAGGTTGTTAATCCAAGAAAGCGTAGCACTAATGTCTCCTTCAGGCGGAGAAGCCGTTTACAGCAATGAAGTGCACAACAGAAGCTAAACTATAGAAAAGCGTACAAGTATATAAAAAATGCTTGAGTTCTGAATTGATTTTTAAGCTTCTGGACCAAGGCTATATTTATAACCTTGGTCGGGGCACCTAGAGGGTTCCGGGCACCCTGGGGGGGATAAATTTTATCCCCCAACGTTCAGATCGAGTCAAAGCTCGATCTGGTCAAATTTCACGGTCCTGGCGCCCGGAAGGGTTCCGGGCGCCCTGGACTATTCCGGGTGCCCCGGACCCTAAAGTCAACGAGTGTTGAATTTTTCATACGGGGACCACTGCACCGGTTCAGTTCGCCTTGGTCCGGGTCTTCTACTCCTGATCTGCTCGCTTGGGTGATCTCTGCCATCCGGAAAAGGGCTCACCCGAACCCAACTTCCGGTCTTCTCGAGCGGGCTTCCCTCCGGCTTCTCGTCCCTCGGAATCGCCGAGTGTTTCCTTCTCATCCGTCGGCGTACTCATCCGCAGTCCTCGTCCCTCGGACGCACCGCGTGTCATCCTTCTCGCTAGCTGCGTTTCTTGCTCCTCGAGCAATCTTCCGCTCCGGCTTTCGCCCCTCGGAACCCCCGCACGCTTCCTTCTCGTCCGCCGGTGTACTCTTCCGCAGCGCCTTGTCCCTCGGACGCACCTCGTGCCATCCTTCTCGCTAGCTGCGTCTTCCACTCGACTTCCTGTGCTCCTAAGCTCCATCACACTTAGACACAAGGTTAGAAACACACAGGACCTAACTTAACTTGTTGATCACACCAAAACAACCTTGGGGTTCCAACAATTTCCCTCTTTTTGGTGTGAGCAACCCAAGTTAAGATAGGGTAAAAATAGACATAAAATAAATGTTAAGTACAAAAATAAAACAAGTTAAATTTTGGTCTACCTCCCCCTAGACTTATACTTTTCCTTTTCCCCCTCTGATAAAAAAAAATGGAGTTCCAAGTAAAATAATCTAAGGGTTAAAGACTTTGAAAAATATGAGAATTTTTCTAAGTAATTTAAGCATAAATTTCTAGTTTCAGGAAAAAGTTTTTAACTTAGGGAAAAAATGATTTTTGAGAGTTTTTTTAAAAAAAAAATTCTAAGTAAAAATACTTTTTGAGATAAATTTTTAAAAAATTTCTAACTTAAATATTTGAGAATTTGTAAGTTAAAAATATTTTTTTTTAAAAAAAAATTCTAACTTAGGCAAAAATATCTTCTGAAAATTCTTCTAAGTATGAATTTAAGTCTTTGCAAAAATTATTAAAAAAAAATCCTAACTTAAGATTTTTCTAAGTAATTTTCGAAGTAAAAAATTTCACGTAAAAGTATTTTTCTAAGCATAAAAATATTTTGAAAAAAATGTTTGAAAAAAAAATTTAAAAGCATTAATTAATTCTAATTTTAATGCTTTGACAGAAAGTTAATTAAACATTTATTTCAATATTTTGGCTTCCAGGTCATGGCGAGGCACTACGTCTTCTTGGTTATTGGAGCAACAACTACTTCCTTAGATAAAGCCTCATAGAGAAATTCATTGTTTAATTTTTTCACTGAAAGCACTAATTTTTTATTAATATTAGACTAAGCAAAATTTAGGAACCCAATAAAGGTTCCAGTCTACTGGATTGATTAAAAATTTCTTAGGGACATATTTTCTAGAGATATTTCTAATTTGTCCCTGGTGATATTTAAAGTACCAATTTAAATTATTAAATCTTCTAAAATTGGTTTTAGGTGAACATGCATAGTTTTTCAAGTTGTCTATTTGAATTTTCAAATTTTGGTTTTCTAATTGTAATTTTTCATTTTCCAATTTTGATTTATCTAATTCTTCTAAAGGGCAGGATTTAGCTAAAATTATTTTTAAATTTTTTATTTCCTTTTCTAATTTATAGCAGTTTTTAGTTAATAACTTAACAAACTTAAAAAGTTTATCGGGAGGAATAGAACGTACCTGACTTTCCTTGTCGAGTTCGTTGTCCGTGTCTCCCCCTGACTTGCTGCTTTCTTCTGACGAAGCTCCCCCTTCATCGATGCTCTCGATGCTCATCTCGGAAGAGCTTAAATCATAGTCGTCATCTTGATAACTCGCCATCAGTGCGAGTCCGAAGAATGCTTCGACTTCCGATTCGGACGACGTATCATCCCACGTCGCCTTTAGGGTCTTTCGCTTTTGGATAAACTTCTTACCCTTCTCTTTGTCCTTGTTCTTCAGCTTGGGGCAGTTGTCCTTAATGTGTCCTTCTTCGTCGTAGTGGTAGCAGCGGATCGTTCTTTTCTTCTTTCCCTGTGGATGGTTAGTAGATCTGGATTTACAAAATTTCTTGAATCTTCTTACCATCATTACCATTTCCTCGTCGTCGAGAGAGGATTCCGACTCTGGTTTGTCTCTCGAAGCTTTGAGGGTGATGTTGTTCTTGGGATCCTTCATTCTTGCACATCTTGACTCATGCACTTCAAATGTTGAAAAGAATTCTTCTAATGAAATCTTTTCTAAATCTTTAGAAATGTAAAATGCATCTACTAATGATGCTCATTTGGTATTTCTAGGAAAGGAATTTAAAGTGTACCTTAGAGAATCTCGGTTACTTACCTTTTCTCCAAGATTCGAAAGTCCGGTAATAATTTATTTTAGTCTCGAGTGCAGATGTGCGACTGTCTCGTCTTCCCTAAGTCGCAGGTTGGTGAGCTGATTGTGAAGCAGATCTCTTCTGGCGAGCTTGGCTTCAGATGTCCCTTCGTGTAGCTCGAGGAACTTCTCCCAAAGTTCCTTTGCCGAGTCGTAGTGTTCGATCCTGTTGACTTCTTGAGGTGAAAGAACGCTTAGTAGATGATATTCTGCTTTGTCGTTCGCCACGTATTCATCCTGCTCCTTTTTTGTCCATTGACATTTTTCCTTACCTTCTGGAGCTACAAAGCCAGATTCCATTGTTAAAACTAATTCGAAATCTGTTGTAAAAAATACCTGTGTCACGCCCCGGGGGAGTCCATGTCCGACTAAATTTCGACAGCATCTCCCCTGTACGGGTGACAATCTGAAACTTTTCTACAATGCCCTCTGGGCCACATATACATCGGCCAACACGGCAGGAACAATAACAATAATATAAGCACAACACACAGACATCCACGCAGTTTAATAGTTAACAAACTAGCACAGTAATAATAAGACTCAAAAACAACCCTACTCAACTACACCCATAAAGTACAAAACCGATGTCCTACTCCACTACACTCATAAAGCTCAATTCCGACGATAAAATCAACTTACCTCTTATGCCGTCTAGGCAGGCGTGTAATAAAACAAATCCAATAAAACTCATAGGCAATATCCAAAAGTAAACTAATACAAGTCCAGATGTCAAAAGCAGAATAAGTCTAAACACAGTCTAAACAAGAAAAACTAAAAGAGTAACACTCGTCTTCGTGGACTGCAGGGAACTAGCGACTGGAACCCTTCGGACAACATCAACCTGAAAATAACAATGGAGGAGGGTGTGAGTCTAACACTCAGCGGGTATCAACTGATATGCATAATAAAGAAAATAACAACCAGCACTAATCATGCGTACAGTCTCCTGATACAAGAAGGATAAATGCAACTGAAACAAACAGGAGAAAACTGTACTAACCAGGACCAAGGTATAAGTACAACAGGGTCGTCAGACCGAGAGTATCATAAATCCTGTATGCATGTCAATCATATGCATCCATATAAATGCAGCAAGTAAATGTAACAAACACAAGCAATAAATGCATCATGCATATGATGCCAATGTCATGGTCACCCCTGACGCCAGTCAGCCATCTCACACACAATGGTGAGACCGAGTGGGTAGGGCTGTGACAACCGTGCACTCTGCCGTCACTGCTCCTGATGAGTGACCGAGTGGACGGGATGTTGTCGGAGTACACCTGTCCTCCTACCCCAAATCATAAATGGGGGAGCACAATGCTCTCATCTCCCAGTACACCATGACGGGGAGGGATCCCTGACGTGCTACCACGCTGCGTCACACTACCCATGAGTGGACCAACAGAGAACCGACAGAGTCAAACTGACGTGCTACCATGCTGCGTCACGCTACCCATGAGCGGACCAACGGAGCACCGACAGTGATGAAACTGGCGATGTGCTCAACAATAATGGAGCAGACTATCACGCAGCATGCAATCATGCGAATGGTACATGATACTAAGCATGGCAAAATACTGAGCAGCATAGCAATATCCATATATATGTAAAATGTGTACCATCAGAAAATGAATCAAATCAAAGTACACAGACCAGATAAGGTATCAAAAACCCTAGGTCCTGAACATGATAAATAACATGGTTGTGTCACTACCTCTATAAATATGCATAATCAGGTAAATACTAACATGATGTGCATAGCAAATAAACAAACAAGCATGTAACAGATCAGGTAGTGATCAACCGAAGCAGATAAGAAAACACAATCGTTGCTACTTGTTAAAGACATTACTATGCATATCAAAAGATATAAAGTCAAAGTACCCGCCTCCAATCGAAAAGTCCAATCCGATGTCGAGATACTCGTCTCGCATCAAAGTCCTGTAGTAAATCGTACAGTTTAGCTAAGTTAATTATAAACAAATAGCCAAACAAATTTCTAATCCACCGACCATCTAGGGTTAGTTTCATTAACCCTAATTACACCATTATATAAATTCTAAACCTAAGTTAATAATTATTACTAACACAACTAGCAATCATCTACCACGAAGATCAAAACCCTAAACCTTACCTCAAGTTCCACAGTCGTTCTTGCTGCTGAAAGTAGGGTAGTTTGCTGCTGGAATCTACCTGCTGTCGGAGATCAAGTAGTGTTGCGGGAAAACATTCACTACCACAGTGATCAGCCAAACTCATTCAGCATAAAACCCTGAATCACAAATACAAATACCTAACATGCCTTACCTACTCGATACCCTCTTATTCTCTCTCTGGCGGCGACTAGTGGCGAAGAAGGAAGACCCACAGTGGAGTTAGGGCATGAAAGTGAGCAGAGGGGAGGCGCTCAGCACTATGGTTCACGGCGAGAAGGAAGTCTAGTGCACGGTGGTCGGCTGCCGGCGCTAGGGCATAGCAAGGACAGCAACAAAATGGCCGCTGGAGAGATCGAACCGTGGTCGTCGGCTTCAAGCTAGGGCACAGCGTCGGCTTCAAGCTATGGCACAGCGTCGGCTAGGGCAAATTCACCGTGAGGGCTCGGGTGGCGTCGTCGGGCAGAGAAGAGAAGGGCGCTAGAGCAGAGAGAAGGGCTCTGCTCGACGATCGAAGGAAGGGCTCAGCCGGCGGTGCTCGCGCGTCGCCGGTGCTTGGACAGGGAGGAAGAAGGGAGGAGGCATCGACACGCAAGAGGAGAATCGGCAAGATCGGGTGAGAAGGGATACGAAATAGTCGTGCGGCGCCGGTTGGGGAAGCGGTTAGGGCAAGGGATCGGGCGAGGAAGCGGGGACGCAAGCTCGGGCGCGCGAGAAGTGGCGTCGGGTGAGAGCTTCGGCAGGGGAAGAAAAGAAACGAAGAAAAAATAAAGAAAATAAAAGAAAAAGGAAATATAAATATAAACATTTCCTCGCTTAAATGGGGTAGCCTAAATAGGCTTTTCCGGGCCCCATTTTTACCCTTGTTAACTCGTCCATACGAGCTCCGAAAAATTCTCGAAAAATTTCCAAAAATTCTGAAAAATTCCCCTTATTATTTTCTACCATTTTCAGGTATTTTACAACCTGCATCAATTTTTTCCAGGTGGCGAAGTCCCCTTCGTATTTCGGCGGGTGGATGCTTGGTCCGGTCATCTCGTTGCTTCGTTCGGCGGTTAGTCCTTCTGAAGCGCCTCGGCTCTGATACCACTTATAGGACCGTTGTGGCCGGCTAGAAGGGGGGGTTGGATAGCCTGCAAATTCAAAAACAAAACCAACCCTTCTCAAACTCTTAAACTAACACTTGCATAAAATAAAAGCAATAAATAAAATCAGAAAAGTAAAAGGCACACCGAGATTTACTTGGTTACAACCGGGGAGGTTGTTAATCCAAGAAAGCGTAGCACTAGTGTCTCCGTCAGGCAGAGAAGCCTTTTACAGCAATGAAGCGCACAACAGAAGCTAAACTATAGAAAAGCGTACAAGTGTAGAAAGAATGCTTGAGTTAATCTTCTGGGCCAAGGCTATATTTATAGCCTTGGTTGGGGCGCCTGAAGGGTTCCGGCCGCCCTGGGGGGATAAATTTTATCCCCCAACGTTCAGATCAAGTCAAAGCTCGATCTGGTCAAATTTCACGGTCCGAGCGCCCGGAATGGTTCCGGGCGCCTCGGGCTGGTTCGGGCGTCTCGGACTGTTCTGGGCGCCCCGGACCCTAAAGTCAACCAATGTTGACTTTTCATCCGGGGACCACTGCTCCGGTTCAGTTCGCCTCGGTCCCGGTCTTCTACTCCGGATCTGCTCGCTTGGGTGATCTCTGCCATCCAGAAAAGGGCTCACCTGAACCCAACTTCTCGTCTTCTCGAGCGGGCTTCCTTTCAGCTTCTCGTCCCTCAGAATCGCCGCGCGCCGTCCTTCTCGCTAGCTGCGTTTCTTGCTCCTTGAGCAATCTTCCGCTCCGGCTTTCGTCCCTCGGAACCCCCGCACGCTTCCTTCTCATCCGTCGGTGTACTCTTCCGCAGCGCCTTGTCCCTCGGACGCACCTCGTATCGTCCTTCTCGCTAGCTGCGTCTTCCACTCGACTACCTGTGCCCCTAAGCTCCTGCATACTTAGACACAAGGTTAGAAACACACAGGACCTAACTTAACTTATTGGTCACACCAAAACAACCTTGGGGTTCCAACAGTAATTAGGAATTAGTTTATCTTAACTGATAAATTACACTAGTACACTCTGAGTGTATTGAGCAGGACCATTTAAGGTAAGTTCTTTTTATACTGACTTAATAAAAGAACAAGACCTTAGTTATTATGAAAGTGTGTGCTCTTAATCCTAATGGAATAACAATCACATATATTTAGTATTTATTTCTTTGACTAATCAAAGGGTGAGATTTAGCTCGATAAATCAATAGGCCCGATAAGTTGGGAAATGATATTACTTATAGTGTGTGTTGTTGATTATAGAAGGAAACTGTGTCCTAGTAATCTAGGTTGATAATGCCCCCAAGAGGAGCTCATAAGGATTGTCATGTTAAACCCTGCAGGTGGACTTAGTCCGACACGACGATAAGGTTGAGTGGTACTACTCTTGGACTAAGATATTAATTAAAGAGAGTTGTCAGTAACTCATTTAATTAGTGGACATTCGACATCTTAAACACAGGGAGACTAACACACTCATGATAAGAAGGAGCCCAAAATGTAATTTGGGATTGGTGTGGTAGTTCAATAATAATTCTTTAGTGGTATGAATTATTATTGATGAAATTAAGTTGGGAGTTCAGGGCGAACACGGGAAGCTTAATTTCATCGGGAGACCAAAACCAATTTCTCCTCTCGGTCCCTATCGTAGCCTCTTGTATATAGAGAATTATACCCACCTATACCCACCTTCCTACCTATCCTAATGGGGTCGGCCAAGCTAGCTTGGAGCCCAAGCTAGGGCTGGCCAAGACCAATAGGATGAGCCAAGTAGGTGGTCGGTCAATGCTTGGAGCCCAAGCATAAGTGGTCGGCCCTAATCAAATTAAAAGGGTTTTAATTTTTAAAATTTTTCTTATGTGGATTTTATAGTTATAAAAGAGAGTTTACAATTTAAATCTTTCCTTTTTATAGCTTTCTACAAAATATTAAGAAAAGATATGATATCTTTCCTTTTTTGTAGATTGAAAGGAAGATTTTAATTTTGAGAAAACTTTCCTTTTTTGTAACCATGTTCATGATTTAAAAGAGAGTTTTAAAATTATAAATTTTTCCTTTCATAAGTTTCTATAAAGGGTTAAGAAAATATTTGATATCTTTCCTTATTTGTAGATTGAAAGGAGATTTTAATTTTAAAGATAATTTTACTTTTTGGAAATCATCCACATGTTTAAAAGAAAGATTTTAATTTATAAAATTTCCTTTTATAACCAACCATGAAGGGAAAAATTATTAGAGAATTTTTTTTATAAATTTCCAGAAACAAATTAGGAAATTTTAATTCTTGTATTATTAAAGTATGCAACTCCTTATGTAGGGAACCATGGTGACTTCAGGTCCAAGGATTGATAGTCATACTAATAGTCACATGAGAAAGTATATGACACTCATATAACAATCCATGATATTTTCTCATGGCTAGTCTTTCAGTATACATTCTCCAATGCATACCCATGTGTCAACTTGATATCTCTATATCCATGACTTGTGAGATCAAGTCATCGAGTTGACCTACATGCTAGTCTCATCACATTAACATTATCCCTGAATGTTAATACTTGACTAGGAATGATTAAGAATAGTGTTCTCTATATCATCTCACTATCGATTCAACCAATCGATTGATATAGATAAGAACCTTCTACTCAAGGACGCTATTATACTTAGTTATTTGGTACCAATACAAGTAAGTATAATAACCATAAAGAAAATGCCTTTATAAACATATAGGAATATGATACATCAAGTCCATATAACAATCATCACATGATTGTCTCTAGGGCTCTAACTAACAATCTCCCACTAGCACTAGTGCCAATCAGTGTAGGCTCTAAGGCCCAATGACCTAGTGTGACCATCATGCTTTCTTTGTGCCAAAGCCTTGGTCAAGGAATCAGTAATATTAGCTTCTGTGGGTACTCTGCAAATCTTCACATCTCCTCTATCGATAATCTCTCGAATGAGATGGAAGCGCCGTAGTATGTGTTTGGTCCGCTGGTATGAGCGAGGTTCCTTAGCCTGTGCAATTGCTCCATTGTTATCACAATAGAGCTCTATAGGATCAGCTATGCTAGGAACCACCCCAAGCTCAGTAATGAACTTGCGGATCCAAACTGCCTCCTTTGTTGCTTTTGATGCAGCAATATACTCGGCCTCTATTGTAGAATCAGCAACTGTGTCCTGCTTCAAACTCTTCCAGCTCACAGCACCACCATTTAAGCAAAACATGAACTCAGATTGTGATTTATAATCATCCTGGTCAGTTTGGAAGCTGGCATCACTGTAACCCTTTACAGCTAGCCCGTCATCGCCTCCATATATCAAGAAATATTCTTTAGTCCTTCTCAAGTACTTAAGAATATTCTTGGCCGCTATCCAGTGACCTTCACCTGGATTTGACTGGTATCTGCTCGTCATGTTCAAAGCATACGAAACACCAGGACGAGTATATAGCATGACATACATGATAGATCCTATGGCTGAAGCATAAGGGATCTTATCCATGCGGTCTCTCTCCTCTCTAGAAGAGGGACTTTGAGTCTTCGAAAGACTCATACCATGTGACATCGGCAGAAATCCTTTCTTGGAATTCTGCATGGCAAACCGTAGTAATACCTTGTCAATATATGTACTCTGACTTAGGCCAAACAATCTTTTAGATCTATCTCTATAGATCTTTATGCCTAGAATACAGGCTGCTTCACCTAAGTCCTTCATTGAGAAACAATTCCCTAGCCAAGTCTTTACAGACTGCAGCAAAGGGATATCGTTCCCAATGAGTAGTATGTCATCCACATACAACACAAGGAAGACAATTGTGCTCCCAATAACCTTCTTGTAGACACAGGGTTCATCTTCATTCTTGATGAAACCAAACTATTTGATTGCATCATCGAATTGAAGATTCCAGCTCCGAGAATCTTGCTTTAGTCCATAAATGGACTTATGCAGCTTGCATACTCTGCCAGTATGCTGTTGATCTACAAAATCCTCAGGTTGTGTCAAGCACGCATCCTCGAGCAAGTTTCCATTCAGAAACGCGGTTTTGACATCCATCTGCCAGATCTCATAATTGTGGTATGCTGCAATAGCAAGCATGATCCGAATTGACTTAAACATCGCTACTGGAGAAAAGGTTTCATCATAGTCAATACAATGAATTTGTTTGAAACCTTTAGCTACCAGACGACCCTTATATATAAGTCCATTCATGTCAGTCTTTCTTTTAAAGACTCACTTACACCCAATGGGTTTGACCCCTTCAGGTGGATCAACCAAAGTCCATACTTGGTTGGTGTACATGGATTCCATCTCAGATCTCATGACCTCTAGCCATTTCTCATAATCTGGGCTCATCACAGCTTCCTGATAGGAGGTAGGCTCATTCTCAATGAGCATAACGTCATCATGGTTAGACAAGAGAAATAAGTATCTCTCAGGCTGACGACATACCCTATCAGACCTGCAAAGATGTATGTCTACTTGAAATGGTTGTTGTTCCTCAACTCCTTGTGGAACAATCTCATCATCCACAACACTTTGTGGTTCCAGTTTAATTTCCATCAAGGCTTCAGTGCTATGGTCCATATCCTGAACTTCTTTAAGATTGAACGTACTCCCACTAGTTTTTCTAGAAACAAAGTCCCTTTCTAGAAATACCCCAATCTTAGCCACAACTACTTTGTGTTGACTGGGAATGTAGAAGTAATATCCCTTCGTTTCCTAGGGATATCCAATAAAATAACAATTATCGGATTTGGGTCCCAATTTGTTCGAGACTTGTCATCGAACGTAAGTCTCACAACCCCAAATCCTCATAAAAGACACCTGGGCATCTCTCCCAGTCCATATCCTATATGGTGTCTTTACCACAACCTTGGATGGAACACGGTTAAGTATGAAGGTTGCTGTGTATAAAGCATAGCCCCAAAGAGATATAGGAAGATCTGGGTGACTCATCATAGATCGCACCATATCTAATAGGGTACGATTTCTCCTTTCAGATACACCATTCCACTGTGGTGTTCCAGGAGGAGTGAGTTGGGATAGAATCCCACACTCAACTAGATAGTCACGAAACTCATAGCTAAGGTATTCACCACCTCGATCTGATTGAAGTATCTTAATACCTTTGTCAAGCTGGTTTTGTACTTCATTCTTGAATGCTTTGAACTTTTCAAAGGATTCAGACTTATGTGTCATCAAATACACATAACAATATCTACTGAAGTCATCAGTAAATGTAATGAAGTACCTATAACCACCTCTGGCAACGACATTGAAAGGGCCACATACATCACTATGTATAAGTGCTAGCAAGTCAGTCGCTCTCTCGCTATGTCCACTAAAGGGAGTCTTGGTCATCTTGCCCAGTAGGAATGACTCGCATGTCTCATATGATTCAAAATCAAATGAGTCCAGCAAATCATCTTTATGGAGTTGGGATAAGCGTTTGTCATTTATATAACCTAAGCGACAATGCCAGAGATAGGTTTGGTTCATATCATTTGACTTGAACTTTTTGGTACTTATGTAATAGATGGGGTTCTCTAAGTCTAGAATGTAGAGTCTATTCACCAGAGGTGCACTACAATAGAACATATCGTTTAAATAGACGGAACAACATTTGTTCTTTATTATAAATGAAAAACCTTTCTTGTCTAAACAAGAAACTGAAATGATGTTCTTGTTAAGAGCAGGCACATAACAACATTTATCTAATTCTAGTACAAGCCCAGAGGGCAGAGATAGATAGTAAGTCCCTACAGCAACAGCAGCAACCCATGCTCCATTGCCTACTCGTAGGTCCACCTCGCCCTTTGTCAATGCCCTGCTATTTCTCAGCACCTGCACATTAGTACAAATGTGAGAAGCACATCCGGTATCCAATACCCACGATGCAGAAATAGATAGATTGACTTCTATAACATATATACCTGAAGTAGAAGTCTCACTTCTCTTCTTCTTGAGATCTTCCAGATATACTTTGCAGTTCCTCTTCCAGTGCCCGGTCTGACCACAATAGAAGCAGGTAGCATCCTTGACAACCCCTCCTTTAGGTTTCAGTGCCTTGCCTTTGCCCTTGGCTTGGGACTTTCCCTTACCTTTAGGCTTGCCCTCGCCTTTATGTTTTTGCACCATCAAAATGGAGTTGGGCTTTACCTTCTTAAGGTTTAGCTCAACAGTTCTCAACATGCTTAGTAGCTCGGGCAGTGGCTTGTCAATTTCGTTCATGTTGTAATTCATGACAAATTGACTGTAGCTCTCTGGCAAGGATTGCGAGATCAAGTCTGTGGCCAGCTCTTGGCCAAGTGGGAATCCCAACCTCTGTAGATTTTCTATGTACCCAATCATCTTGAGCACATATGGACCTACGCGAGTCCCATCTTGCATCTTGCACTGAAACAGTGCTTTGGAGATCTCGAATCTCTCGTGCCTTGCTTGTCCTTGATATAGTTGATGAAGATGTTCAACCATATCATAAGCTGACATCAACTCATGTTGTTTTTGAAGCTCAGAGTTCATGGTTGAGAACATGAGGCATGACACATCTAATGCGTCATCTTGATGCTTCTTATAAGCATCTTGGTCAGCTCGCGTGGCAGTGGCAGGAGGTGCCTCCAGAATGGGCTGCTCCATGACGTACAGTTTTCTCTCTTGAGTGAGAAAAATTCTCAGATTCCTGTACCAGTCCAGGAAATTAGCTCCATTGAGCTTGTCCTTGTCAAGGACATAACACAGGGAGAAGGTGTTCGTGTTTGTTGACATGAAAATCTACAACAGAAATAATGCAGAAAATAAATATCATATTCCAACTAGCATTTAATTAGACCTTTAATTAAATGATGCTCCCACTGAATTATAGAACTTTTGTAGAATCAAGTCATGGATGTGGTCAAACCACACTTACTAGATTCTAACCAACTAGCTATAATTCTTGCAGGACAAGATCTACATCATACTACGCCTTGAGTTAGCTTTGGCTAAATCGCCAAGACTTAATATGATCGGTAGATAACTCATTATCAATTACATCTCTATGCAACTCTTGTTTATTGGATCAAGATCCTCACTTATATTAAAACTTGAGTTAGCTTTGGCTAAATCGCCCAAGATTTAATATAAATGTGATTTTATCCTATCTTCCAACCATTGGAAAATGCCTATAGTTTACCCGATCCAATTGAGTTAACTAGTTACGCTGAATCTTATTGAGTTTGTACTCACCCAAGATTTAATAGGCGAGACCAAGATTGTCCCTCCGCACCCTACCAAGATAATATGCGTTGCTCTGCTTTGGCAGATTCAACAACAACAAATGATCGAGGTAGTGATGGGTATCAGAACTTGGTAGGCATTTCGAGTTGATTTGATTAAGATCTAATCTAATCGTTAATGTGTATCATATACGCATCAAGACACTAATTATCCTACACTAGCATGCATCACATACACACAAGCAATGAATAATTAAATTTTGATTAGGTCATGACTCTACTACGATCTTCTCAAGCCAATGAGAAGATCAGACGGTCAACCTAGGGTCAACAGCTTCTTCAAGCTCCTCCCTTTGACCATCATGTGTTGCTCGCACCCTCCTCGTCGTTCCTTCTCGAGTGGACCTTCCACCGCTCCATTTTTTGTACATTACAAATATGAAACTCGTGTTACATTCGAGTCTAAAAATCTATTTACAACAAGAAATAAAAATGAGGGAGGTACGACACGTAGGCCGTATAATATATATAATACGCACATCACACAAAATGGCGCGCATGCCATATTATGAATTACAACACAAATTTGTCCAATCAAATTGGGTTTTGGGCCATGACCATCACAAAATCATACATAATTCTAAATTATTTATTTTACATAAATTTCTATAATTTTACTACTATTTTTACAATTTTATGAGTTACAATTTTCCGGCGGTCCCGTTTAGCGATTTTCGGGCGCGATCGCGGGACAATGCCCCTTGCTGGGTTAGGGGCAGCGCCCCTTCTCATGAAATGAGTATCACAAGTGTCCTACTACGATCTAACAGCGCCTTAAGCCGCTGTCCCAAAACAATTTGGGTGAGACCTTGCCGTTTTGGAAATTTTTTCTCGGTAGTCGAAGCCTACAAGTGTCCAAGCACTTGTTGCTTCGCCTCTACGAGAAAAATACTCATAAAAATCATAAAAATAGTAAATTTATAGAAACTTACAGATCTAAAATTTTTCATAAAAATTCAAACAAAAATAAGTACATGCTTCACACGTAGCTCTAATACCACTGTTAGAACTTTCGAGACGCAAAAACCGCTTTTTGCGTTGCGGAAACCCCGAAGTTCTTAGCCACTGGATCCGTGCGAAGATAAAAATTTTCATGTACTTAGTTTTTCTACTCTAGATCTACTTTAGATCTACATGTTAAGGAGTATACCTTTGAAGCGAAGCCCTTCGCAAATCCCGCTCGTCCAAGGTTCTTCGGATCTCAACAAGTGTGTTCAAGTGGACACACCTCTAGAAGAATCCACACGAACAAGAGATGGAGAGAACAACTAAGAGTGTTCTAGCACCCTTAAAGGTCACAGCAAGGATGAGGGGAAGAGAAGAGAGGAAGAGAGGAGGAAGATGATGAAGTGAATGAGCACACAAAAATTGCTAACTCTTGCACTAATGTGGTCGGCCACATTAAGAGGTTATTATACCTCCATGTAATACCAAGAGTCATGACTCTTGGTATTCCTCATGAAGTGGCACACTCTTGATGTAGCCATGATGATGTGGAACACCATCATTGGTTGGCCCCATGCCATGTCACAAATGATGTGACATTTGGTCAAGTCAAACTTGACCTTTCATCTTCCCTCTCAAGTCAAGTCAAACGTGACCTCTTCTTTCCCATGGGTGATCAAATCTAACCATTTGATTCAAATCAATTTAATTTAATGAATCTATATTCATTGAATTAAATTAACTCAATGAATCCATGTCTAAATTAGACTCATTTGACACATGAATCAAATTGAGTCCAACTCAATTAGTTTAATTTGGATTACTCTTAATCCAATTTGGTTCATCACATGAACCTAATCCTCTAGGTTCATCAAATAAACCTAATCTCCATCTAATTACCCTTTGTGTGTGACCCTATAGGTTCTTGTAACATTGGCAATGCTCCTAAACCCATTTAGAAGCATAAGTAATGAGCGGTATCTAGAAACACATCATTACTACCCAAGTTACAAGAATGTTGAGATCCAACATCACCTTGTGACTACTAATTGTGACCTTCACAATATATGACAATGTCCTTCTATCCTTGACATCTAGATCGATCAATTGAGACATAGACCATGTCATCCTCTAATCAATCTATATCTTGAATTCCAAGTAAACTCACTCTAATCAAATTAGCTTAATATCTCATATTGACTCACTTGGGCATGGCCATGCACTTAGTGGTCTCACTCTATCAAGAATCATGATGTCACTCTTGTCATATGAGAGGGATATATCCCATCTACATCACTCACATCCCTCCGCATAATTTGTTACATACCCAATAATCGCATTTATAGTCCACCTAGTTATGGGTGACGTTTGACAAAGCCAAAGTATGCAACTCTGTGTTGCCCAGTTATGGGTGACCATTGACCTATATGGCTATTCTGATTCAGACTATGCCGGGTGTAAACTAGATAGAAAAAGTACAAGTGGCAGTTGTCAGTTTCTAGGTCAATGCCTAGTAAGTTGGTCAAGTAGGAAGTAAAACTGTGT
This sequence comes from Zingiber officinale, assembly GCF_018446385.1. Classification (NCBI taxonomy): domain Eukaryota; kingdom Viridiplantae; phylum Streptophyta; class Magnoliopsida; order Zingiberales; family Zingiberaceae; genus Zingiber; species Zingiber officinale. The sequence continues at coordinate 43,706,082 of NC_056003.1, forward strand.
TGCCCTATCTACCACTGAAGCTGAATACATAGCTCTAGAAGAATGTGCATCTCAATTATTATGGATGATGCACGCCCTAAAAGACTACCAATTAGAATATCAAAATACTAAAATCTCAATTGACAACATAAGTTCAATCAATTTAACTAAAAACTCAATTCACCATTCAAGGACTAAACACATAGATGTAAAACATCATTTTGTAAGGGATCACGTAGCTAGCGGAGATATTGTACTTAACTATGTTGAGTCCGAATCAAACCTAGCCAACATATTCACAAAACCCTTACCTGAACTTGAGTTCAGTGCACTTAGAAGACAAATAGGAATGTGTTTAGTAGAATAGAACTTATTCAGTGTTTTTTTTTTATATTTTAAAACTTCTAAGAAAAATGTTGATTTCAAAATTCCAACTTTATTAGATTTTCAAAATTGGACTTAGCCTAGGCACTTACCTTTAGATATCATGTTCCCCTAGGTTTTAGCCAGAGCATCTCACAAGCACATAGGCATAACTTGTTTATGTTTGTAAAACTTAGAACGACGTGAGATGCATAGGGTGCAGCCTAGACTTCAGAATACTTATTTTTGTGCATCGCAGGAAGTCTGGGCATTAAATACCAAAAATACAGTAATCAAGTTAAGTGATCCTGACTTAGTCAAATCTAACTGGATTGTCAACTTAACTTGACTAGCCAAGTGAAAGCTGTTATCTTCTAGGTAAACAGTTAGTAGCTAATGGTTAGACATTTGACTCAGGAGATTAATAAATACTCATGCTTGGACTTTAGGCTACCTGAATTTAGATGAACAACCTTAATTCAAACTTTTACAAGTTAAGCTCCTCCCTCTGTGGAGCTAAATTTAACTAAGTCTTTCAAACCAAATATTTCAACTTTAACTATATCTTCTAATAACTTCTCAAAGCTATTTTTCAAAAGGCCTATTAAAACTTAAGCCATTTTCAAATATTCTTGCAAATGCCTTTAAACTTAGCCATTTTTGAGAAAAATTCTATAAAATTTTCCGAATCTAACTAACTTTTCTCAAAAAGGTTTTTTCCTTCAAAAGTTACCTAAGTACTTTTTTGAATTTTGATTTTCAATATAACCTTTCAAAATATCTTAAAAAAAGATCCTCTCTGAATCCTTAAACATTTACTTAGCTAAATGTCTTACAAAAACCATTCTCTTAGTTAAATACTTCTAAATTTAACTAAGTATTTTATTTTTTCAAGTACTCTGATTAGCTAAGTTATTTCTCAAAGTTGAAATAATTTATGACTTAACTAAAAGTCTTACAAGAACATTTCTTCTAAAAAGCTAAGTATTTTTTCAAGGTATACCTAAACACTTTTTCAAAATACTTTTTCAGATATACCTAAGTTCTATATTTTTCCTCTCCTTAATTTTGATATATGGCAAAGGGAGAGAGTGGCATAAAATTCAAAATTCAAATTCAAAATTCAAAATTTAAGCTCTAATTAAGGGGGAGCCTTACACTTTAAAGTGTTAGCTTAAGCCTTGATTGCGTCCCAAATTGTGTTCTTATGCTTACACTAAAACTTTAAAAAAATGTTATTAATTATACATCTGTTTAATTATGCCTATTTTTACTTAATTTTAAATTTGAGTTGCCATAATCAAAAAGGGGGAGATTGTTGGTGCTGGAAGCATCCGACGATCGAACCCGTGTTTTGATAATGGCAAAGGGTTCAAAGTTAAGTTGGTTTGTGATCTAACAGTTTGAATAAGCTTGCAGGAAAGTCCTAAGTGTACTTAGGCAAAAGTCCAAGCTGCGATTAGGCGGGTGAAAAACCCTAGAGGGCGGTAACCCTAGGTCATAGGGGGTGGTAACCTTATGCGGAATGTCTTGGCGGGTCGAAAGTTTCAGGCAAAAGTGCTAGGGGGTGGTAACCCTAGGTGGAAAATCCTGGTGTTACGAACCAGATGGAAGACTGGACGGGTCGGGAAGCGGACGTCCAGTAGAAAGTCTGGAAGCATCGAGCGCCAAGCAAAAGTCCAGTCGATCTGGAGGATCGTGATGTCATCAGGTAAATCTCCTGAGTGGAGTAGATGAGGACGCGTTCCCCGTAGAGGGAACAGTAGGCGTCGGATTGACCTAGGGTTTCCGGTTGGAAATCCGAAGTCAGACCCGGACAGTCCGAAGACTGACAATATCTCATTTACTATGACTACTATGTGCTAACTTTGTTTTGCAGGGTATGTGTTTGGGACTAACATATTTTGTAGGAACAAAGGAGCAAGTCACACCTCGGATGAACAGTGTCCGAGGCACCTCCATGGAGCTTGGAGGCGCCTTGGGTGCAGAGGGTGAGCTGGCTGCACAACAGGCTTGGAGTCGCCTCAGACGGAGCTAGAGGCGCCTTGGACCAGAGCTTGGAGGCGCCTTGGAGTGGCCATGAAGGCACCTCAAGCAGGATAAGAGGTGAACTTTTCAGCACTGATCCACGCGGCTGATTCGGCGTGTTGGAGGCACCCTGGATGGTGTTGGAGGTGCCTACAGTAGTGCATAAAAGGGGGTCTCGAGGCAGTAGTCAAGACAACAATTCCTAAGTGCTTTTACTGCAACGTGCTGCTCCAAAAGACGCCCCGAAGTGCTGTTACAAGCCCCCGACGACCCGAAGCTCCGAGATTTTGATTCTGTCATCGGTATAATAGTTCTTTATTGCACTTATTGTAATACAAATTTGTACTCTTTTTTTGAGCTTATAGTTGTTGCCCACCGGAAGCGATCAACGATCGCGGGCCTTGGAGTAGGAGTCATCACAAGCTCCGAACCAAGTAAATCCCTGGTGCCTTTCTGTGTTTGTTGTCTTTTACTTTATTCTGCTGCTTTAACTCGATAGTTTTATGAATCCGAAACACGAAATAGCCACGAGCGCTATTCCCCCCCCCCCCCCCCTCTAGCGCTTCTCGATCCAACACTAGTTTCATGTAATTCTAAAGTGGAAAAGAGTTCCTCTAGGGTACTTATCTCCATGTCCTTTGAGATGTAGTAGGCATCGATTATTGAGGTCCATTCTGGAGTCCTGGAAAAGGCATTGAGTGCGTAGCGTATCGTGCCCTGGTTGGTTACCATTTCACCAAGGTTTTCGAGTCTGGTGATTAGTTCTTTTACCTTTGCGTGTAGATTGGCTACCATCTCACCTCTTTCCATATGAATATTCATCAATTTGTTCTGAAGTATGTCTCTTCTTGTGAGCTTGGCTTCGGATGTACCTTCATGGAGTTCCAAGCATCTTTCCCAGAGTTCTTTGGCTGACGACTAGCTCCCGATGCAGTTGACTTCTTGAGGCGGCAGTACACTCGGCAAGTGATACTCCGCTCGATTATTTGCTACGGAATCATTTTGCTCTTTCTTCGTCTAAAGACTCTCTTATTTTTCCTCTCCATTATGATTCGTAGGAGCTACAAAGCAATATTTTATTATTAAATGAATCTCGAAGTCTATTTTCAGGAATACTTCCATACGACGTTTCCAGTGTGCCAAGTCTCCCTCGAATTTTGGTGGAACGATGCTTGGTTCGGCCATTGGTTACTTTGCTTCGGTCGACAGTTAGTCCTTTTGAAGCGTTCTCACTCTGATACCACTTGTTGGTCCCTTTGGAGGCCGGTAAGAGGGGAGGGGTGAATTGCCTTATAAAAACAAATCAACCCTTTCTCGACTTATATCTTGAATAAGAACACTTGTAATTAAAAATAAAGAGACTAATTAAAAAGAAATAGACACAAGAGGAATTACTTGGTTTGCAATCAGTAGATTGCTAATCTAAGGAGAATGAAGCACACTTTTCTGAAGATCTCCTTTTGGCGGAGTAGCCTCTTACAACGTTAACAGCTCACAAAGAAAGGTAAAACAGAAAGAATGGAATTACAAGTTGTTATTCTAACTGTTGAAATTGTTGGGACCGATTATGTAGCTAGAGGGGAGGTGAATAGCTCAGCGTGCTCCTCGTGCTCTTCGTTGCTTGTTTCTTCAATGGTATGCAGCGGAAATACAAGAAACAAAATACACAACGCTAACAAAAGGATTTACTTGGTATCCACCTCACAAGAGGTGACTAATCCAAGGATCCACACACTCACGCACCCTCCACTATGAAAACACTCCTTTATGGTAACTACCAAAGGCGGAGAAGCCCTATAAGTTCACACTACAAGAAGAAAGGGAAAGGGAACAAAATACAAGCAAAAGCTTACCAGTTTGCATAAGAAAACCCTAACCCTAGATTTCTTCTTCTGCCGTAGATCCGCCTCTTGACTTGGAAGAACCTCCAAGAACTTCAAGAACTGGCGGTGAGAACTTTGTGGAGAAGCTCTGTGAAGATCTGTGCTCGCTGGAGAAGAAGCCGTGGAAGTTCTGCCAAGAGAACAGCTCGCCAGCAGCTAAATACGACGCCAACGGTCGGATCCCAATCGATCGGATTGCTCCCAATCGATTGGGGAGGCTTTGGATCGATCGACCGATCGATCCAGAGTGCCTCTGTGCTCTCGGGAATTGCCTGGATCGATCAGTTGATCGATCCAGGGCTTATCGTGCGAAATCGCAGCTCCCAATCGATCCACTGATCGATTGGGGGCTCTGGATCGATCGACCGATCGATCCAAAGCTGTTCTGTGCGATCGCGCACTCGTCCCAATCGATCCATTGATCGATTGGGAGGAGGCTTGTCATGAAGACTCGCCCAATCGATCGGTCGATCGATTGGGCATGAGCCAATCGATCGGCTGATCGATCTAGCTCATGATTTCTCCCAAAATCAAGTCTAAAGCCTCCTAAACCAACATCTAGTCAACCATGACCTGTTGGTTCATCGTGCCTAGCATCCGGTCACCCTTGACCTGCTAGGACACCCTCACCAAGTGTCCGGTCAATCCTTTGACCCACTTGGACTTTTCTCCTCGTGCCAAGTATCCAGTCAATCCCTTTGACCTACTTAGACTTTCCAACACTAAATGTCCGATCAGCCTTGATCCATCTGGATTTCCTCGTGCCTGGCTTCACTCACCAGGACTTCCTTTTGCCTAGCTTCACTCACTAGGTCTTCCTTCTGCCTAGCTTCACTCACTAGGTCTTCCAACTGCCTAGCTTCACTCACTAGGTCTTTCACCTGGCTTCACTCACCAGGACTTTCACCTGGCTTCACTCACCAGGATTTTCTTCTGCTTAGCTTCACTCACTAGGTCTTTCCATCTGCCTGGCTTCACTCACCAGGACTTTCACCTAGCTTCACTCACTAGGATTTTCCATTGCCTAACTTCCCAGTTAGGACTTTCCATCTGCCTGGCTTCACTCACCGGGACTTCCTTCTGCCTAGCTTCACTCACTAGGTCTTCTAGTCAAGTATCCAGTCAATCTTGACATACTTGACTCTCCTTCACACATGAACAATTGCACCTACAATCTTCATGTATTGACTACATGTATTGTCAAACATCGAAACCACAACATCAAGACTCGAGCTTGACTCAATTCAAGCTCAGTCAACACGGTCAACCTTGACCTGAGGAATATTGCACCAACAATCTCCCCCTTTTTTATGTTTGACAATACCACATTTAAGTTAGGCTAATCACATAGCCTCAACTTCCTTCATGCGACTAGGTAATGAAGGCGTAAGTTAAACCCTACGTTCTCCCCCTAAGAGGGCAAACTCCCTCTTAGATAATGAAGGCCTAACTTAAACCCTTTCATTCTCCCCCTATTGGCACACATCAAAATAAGCAAACTCTCCCCTTGAAGAGTTACCTAACGTTGTTCACAACTTCACTTGTTGCTCACAATCCGATAACGAAGGTCCCATACCCTTCACTATCATTAAATGTTCATCCTTGAGCAGACACCCCTTGAATAACGAAGATATCCACTCTCCATTATTTTCAAATACTCAACCTTGAGCATTTCCGCGAAAGAAGGTTAACCACCATCCAAGGTGTATGAAAAGTATTTTTCATGTCCTTAAAGAGTAACTCCCCCTAAAGACATGCACGAAACTTCTGTCATTGCACCAACAATGACTTGGAATCCCTAAACCTTTAGGAAACCCAAAATTAAAAGTTTTGAGGTTCATAAATTCAATAATGAAACCAAACCTCAACCTAAACTTCGACTTAGTCTTCCTTAACCAATCCATCCTTGTTTTCATCATGAAAACTCCCCTTAAATGTGTATAAATATGTTTTAAGGGGTTTGGAATGGTTACCCAGACTAAAGATGGTCCAAAATGCTGAAACCAGGCTTTACCAGCCAAAATCAGCATTCCCAATCGATTGAAGTTGGGTCCCAATCGATTGAACCTGCTTGAATCAATCCACTGATCGATTCAGGAGGGCTAGATCGATCGGTGGATCGATCGAGGAAGCTTCTGTTCGCAAGAAGCTTGCTCTCAATTGATTGCCCGATCGATTGAGACCCTTCAATCGATCGGGTGATCAATTGAAACTCTGAAAAAGCTGAAATTCCATTTCAGTCAATTTCAGAAACCCTTAGAAAAATCTACAAAATTCCAAAAATCATAAAAATCTATGTAGACATTATTTAGGGCATATAGTATCATGGAAAAATAGTTTTCTAAGAAAATACTTCATATTTTTAAAGATTGACACAAACTTGAAAACTTGTAAACACTTTAGTGTTTTCTTCAAGTTTGTGCTCAACTATTCAATGATGATTACTATCAAAAGATAGCCTTCACCAAGGTTTTCCAAAATCATTTTAAAATGATTTTCAAAACCAATATCCAACCATGTTCCTTGGGCTTAATGCACATGACTTGTACATTAGCTTTCCCAATGATTGGAAAACACATAACTATGTGTTTGATGAACCTAAAAACTCAAAAGAATACATTAAATCAATATCTTGAGTTTTGTTCATCATCCTAACATCTCACTTGTATCTAATATGTATGAAAACACACACAAGTTACCTTATAGTTTGTGTGAGATGTAAAATTTTAGTTTTGCCCTAGTTTAGGGATCATGCATATCTACCTAGGCATTTTTTAGGTTGTGAACATCCACCAAGGGTGTTACTTGTTAACAAATGTCATTTGGTCCTTAATTGCAAGGAATTAAAATAATGCATGATGTGTTATGGCATACATCAAAGATAAATAATTTTCAAAAGAAAATTTCTTATGACTACATGATGTATGTATGACATGACATGATATTTTTGGTATTTTTCATAATAAAGCATGAATGCCAAAGCAAATAAATATGATGTCATGACATATAAAAGGCAAACAATCATGGTAGGTTTTAGTATAAATAAAATAACTAGATTACCTATCTAAGTATCCTAAAACCTTGGCTAACTTAAAATTTAAGTCCTAGATTGCCCTTAAGTCCCTAATAAAACGTCAAACTCCCAACTTGGCATTTCTTTAGACTTGATTTCTTGTGCCAATTTTAATTATATCCAAATGCTCAAATTATGGCACATATTACTCCAATTAAGAGTAAATGATACTCCTTTTCATTTTCAAAGGTTAATAATAACCTTGAAAATGCTCCTTGAGTGTCAACTTCATCATGATTAGGTTAACTACCCTTTCAATTTGAGTTGACACTCTCTAACTCATCTATGGGGTAGAGAAAATGCTCCTAGGAACCCAAAACCTATTGGTGCTCCTTGGATGCTCTAGGTACTCGGTAGGGATAACCTCCCTAGATACCTTCCTACTGACTTTATTTGGCTTCTTAGAAGCATGGTCACCTTTTCTAGGTCAACCCTAGGGATTTCTTCCCTTATGACCTTTTTAGTGACTTTGTTAGACTTCTTAGAAGTCTTAGTCACCTTAGTTGCAAAAATACTCCTAGGGATGACTTCCCTTGTACTTTTGACTTGACCCTTAGACCTAGACTCGGTTCCATAGCTATATGGAACCCTATGGTAAGAAATTACATCATTCTTAGCCTTAAGTTTGTATCCCAAACCTCTATGGCTCTTGGATGACCCTTGTTGTACTCCTAGACCTAGGTTTTTCTCATTTTGCCCTTTTAGGATATTTTCCATCCTTTTTAGGGTCTTTTTCATTTTATCAAGCCTTGACCTCAAGACTTGATTTTCTATCATTAAATCCTTAGTTTTTGGTTTTTCAATGAATCCATGAGCAGTTTTATGTTTAGGCTTGTAACTAAAACTCTTAGTTTTCTTGCCTAGATTTTCATCTACCTTCCTAACCCTAGGTGTGGTAGTCTTAGCATGAAAAGCTACATGATTTTCCTTAAAGCTATCATGCTTTCTATTCTTATGGTAAATAGCATTAAAATGATAAAAGTTAGAGCTACCATGCTTTTTACCATTATTTAAAGGGGTAGGCTCAATAAATGATACCTTTCTTTTTACCTTGGAGGCTCCCCCTTAACTTGCGCTTCCTCCAAGAGCCTTGACCGCTTTCTTCCCCTTGGGACATTGGCTTCGGTAATGTCCCTTTTGATTGCAAGAGAAGCACATAATGTGCTCCTTGCTCTTCTTTGTTCCGGGAGCGATCTCCTTGGGCTTCTCCTTGCCCTTTGGTGCCAATTGGCTCTTCTTCTTGGCCAATTTAGGACACTTGCTCTTGTAATGCCCTTTTTCCCTACACTCAAAGCAAATAATATGATCTTTATTATTAACAATTGAAATTGGTATACCTTTGCTTGTAGGGATGACTTCTTCTCCTTTTGTTCTGGATGTAGAGGCTTCCTCTTGATCCGAAAATGATGCTCCTCCAATAGATTTATCTCGACTTGTGGAGGTGGAAGCTTCTTCATCCTCTTCTTCTCTTGACCAGGATGTGGGGACTTCTCCTTCTTCTTGATTCGGTGTCACCGAAAGTCGCTCCCCCTCAATCCTAGAAGTGGAGACTTCTTCATCTTCATCTTGTACATGGAACAAGGAGTATGCCCTCTCCTTGCCCTCTTCATTGCATTCCTTTGAAGATGAAGCTTCTTGGACTTCTTCTGTAAAATACCGAAAATAGACGAATATTAATAAGGGAATTTTTCGGAAATTTTGGAAATTTTTCGGGAATTTTTCAGAGCTCGTACGGACGAGTTGACGGGGATAAAAATGGGGCCCGGAAAAGCCTGTTTAGGCTACCCTGTTTTAATGAGGAAAAGTTTTATTTTCTTTTCCTTTTTCTTTTCTTATTCTTTTTCTTTTTCTCTTATTCCTCCCGCGTGCCCTAACCTTTCCCTTCGCTCGGCGATTTCTCCTCTCAGCCCTAGCATCTCCGCCGACGCCGCCCTTCTCTTCTCCTCGGTCCCTGCCCAAGCGCCGGCGAGCGCGAGCCATTGCCGGTTGAGCCACCCTCTTGATCCTTTCCTCCTCTATGCCAGCCACTGAGCGTCGACGTCTCTGGACCTAGCACCGCCGCCGAGTTTGCTTCGCCGACGTTGTGCCCTAGATCCACCGTCGGCCGCAACTCACAGAGCCGACCGTCGTCCCTCTTTGCCCTAACGCCGTCAGACGATCGTCTCTCCTGCGCCACTGCCGTCCCTTGACCCGAGCAGTGCTATCCTCTGCTTCCCGATTCCTCCTCCCCTCTGTGCCTGCCGATGCCGCCACTTATTCCCGAGCGGAGGTTGCTGTAGGACCGTTAGATTCGATAGAGGGGGGGTGAATATCGATTCGAAAAGTCAAGTAAAAATACGCAGTGGAAAAGTAAATGAACACAGTTGTTTTTACTTCATTCGGAGCCTGTGACGACTCCTACTCGAAGGTCCGTGGTCCTTGATCACTTTCGTTGGGCAATCACTAGCAATTCGAATATAGTTACAAGATGAATACAGGAAATGCTAATGAAACAAAGTAATACCGACAAAGAAATAAACTAAAAACCGAAGGAGCACTTTGTCGAAGCTTTGTCGGCGTCCAGGAACGTAGAGCAGCAGGACCAGCAGTAGAAGAGTTCTCAGATTGATGATTGATTCTGAAGCTCCTGCCTGGGGCTTCTTTTATATGTTGCTCTGGGCGCCTGGAATGTGACGTAGCTACTCAAACCGTGATGTGCCACATGGTGACGACTCGGCTGGATATAATTTGCCTTCCGGGCGCCCGGATCCCCTCCGAGCGCCCGGACCACCTTGTTCCAGAAAACTCCCTTTTCCTGCAAAACAAATTTAGTCCGAGGCAATATATAACCTGCAACATAGATTGTTAGCACATTTTATAATAGTATGAATTAGCACAAATAGTATGACTTAGATTCCGTCTTTCCGAGACCGGAATCTAGTCACGATCTCGACTTAGATATCCGAAATGGATCTAAGCCGGATCGACGCCTAATGTTCCCTTCCCGGGAACGCGTCCTCGCAGTCACTCCCCTCCAGTGACTTACCTCACTTACCTGCCAGACGTCCGGTCAGCCCATCGACCCGTCTGGACTTCTCGCCAAGCGTCCGGTCAGCCCGTCGACCCGCTTGGACTTCTCGCCAAGCGTCCGGTCAGCCCGTCGACCCGCTTGGACTTCTTGCCAAGCGTCCGATCAGCCCGTCGACCTGCTTGGACTTCTCGCCAGCTATCCGGTCAGCCCGTCGACCTGTCTGGACTTCTCCTGCACACTCGATCAAAGTGTCAGACAACAACAAAACTAACTTAACATATTTGTCTTTCATCAAAACCTGGGTCAAATCGTTAGTGCTAACCGCACCAACAATCTCCCCCTTTTTGATGGAATGACAACCTGGTTAAGTTAGTGAAAACATATGCAAGAAACAACATGCATTTATGTGGTTTTAAAGTTAGTTTGTATTTTCAAATTGGTTTAGCTAACTTAACCACCTAACCCTCCCCCTTTGGCATTCATCAAAAAATAAGCAGGGGTAAACAAGCATAGTGTAGAGTAATAACAAGTTTAGTTCAAAAATTCAAAGATACTGATAAAAGTATAATTTTTAACAGTAAGTTAAAAAAATAGTCAAATTTTCAAGCATAAGTGTATAAGTTCTAAATTTCAAAATCAAGTTTTAAATTTTCAAAACAGGTTTCAACTTTGAAACGCTTTTCAAACATAAGTTTTCAAAATCAAAATTCCAAAATTAAGTTTTAAAAATTTGAAATTTATTTTTCAACACTAAGTTTGTAAAAGATTCAATTTTCAATAAAAAGTAAAACTCAATTCTTAAAAACAACTTAGTTTTATAAGAGTTAGTTTTCACAGACTAAGTAAAAAGGATAAAAAGTTTGTGATTTTAAAACAGACAATTTTGAGTTGATTTTTAAAAATTTTCACAATTTTAAACAATTTGATTTTGACGATTGATTTTTAAACTTTGATTTTCAAAATTAAGTTTAAAATTTAATTTGAAAAACTGAATTAGTTTTATTTCTCCCCCTGAACCTGACATTAAATTTTGAAAATATTTGCTAAAAATACTCAAAGTAGAATTTTTTTTTTTAAAAAAAAATTGAGGTAGAATTTTCTAGAGAGATTTTAAAGAGAAGAAAAAAAATAACACTTGAGGAGATAAAAAAACCTCCCCCTGAATTTGATACTCCTTTAATTTATTACTCTCCTTTAATTTATTAATTTTTCTAGGGGATATAGAAAGAAACAATTGAATCTCCCCCTTAAGTTAATACTAAGGTTTGGTTGTGTTAAATTTCAAAGTCCTAACACATTTGTCTAATTTACTAACACTTATATCTGTATCCTTGGTATAACTGTTTATTTGAATTTGATTAATCAATTATTAATTAATTTTAGATTCAGGCGCTTAACTTTTGTTTAAGGTTTAATAAGATAAGATTTTATTAATTCAATAACAGTTAACCATTATCAATAATTTATTGATTAATTTTTACTTGATTTAATAAGTTAATGCTTAATAAAGTAATTTAAATTTCATATTAATTGATTGAGTTGTCAATGAAAGTGTTAGTTATAATTATATTTTTTTTATTTACTTCCTTTTAAGTGGGATTTGAAGTTAGCATGAAGTTAAAATTATTAGACACAGTTAAGTAAGGTTTAATTCAAGTCAATTTTAGTTCTCAAATGAAGTTAAACTTAAAAGTTAAGTTCTACTTATTAATTACATAATTAAGTTTAAAGTTAACGGAATTTAAGTTTTTAAGTTAGGTGTCTAAGTTTTAAATGGATTTAAAAGAATTATTATTATTATTATTTTTAAGGAATTTCTAACAGGATTTATAAATTAGTGTTTAAAAGGATTAAAAAATGATTTCTATAATTATTTAATGGCAATTAACATACGTTCAATTCAGTTTTGATTTTGGATTTAAATTAATATTAGTGATTAATTTAGGTTTAAGTTTTAAGTTTAAGTTAAATTTATAAATTTTAATTGTAATTTCAATATTAAGTTTTAATTTAAGTTTTAATATTCAGTTAGGTTAAATTAAGTTGAAAAATAATTTTAAGAAAAATAATGTTTAAGGGAAAAAAAATTAAAATACTTTTTAAAGTTTAAGAATAGTTTTTTTTTTTAATTTAAAATGATTTTTAAAAGACGTTTTAAATAGTTTTTAAAAGATTTTTAAAAGAGTTTTTCTAAAATAATTTTTAAAATGTTTTAAAATAATTTTTAAAGTTTTTAAAATGATTTTTAAAAAAGATTTTAAAGGAATTTTTAAAGTTTTTAAAATGATTTTTAAAAGAGTTTTTTTTTTAAAGAATTTTTAAAATAGTTTTTAAAGAATTTAAAATAATTTTAAAGAGTTTTTAAAATAGTTTTTAAAGAGTTTTTCAAATAATTTTTAAAGAATTTTTAAAATAGTTTTTAAAATAGTTTTTAAAGAATTTTAAAAATAATTTTTAAAAAAGTTTTTAAAATAGTTTTTAAAGAATTTTTGAAATAGTTTTTAAAGAATTTTTAAAATAGTTTTTTAAAGAGTTTTTAAAATAATTTTTTAAAGAATTTTTAAAATAGTTTTTAAAGAGTTTTTAAAATAGTTTTTTAAAGAGTTTTTAAAATAATTTTTAAAGAATTTTTAAAATAGTTTTTAAAGAATTTTTAAAATAATTTTTAAAGAATTTTTAAAATAGTTTTTAAAGAGTTTTTAAAGAATTTTTAAAATAATTTTTAAAGAATTTTTAAAATAGTTTTTAAAATAGTTTTTAAAATAATTTTAAAGAATTTTTAAAATAGTTTTTAAAGAATTTTTAAAGAATTTTTAAAATAGTTTTTAAAGAGTTTTTAAAGAATTTTTAAAATAATTTTTAAAGAATTTTTAAAATAGTTTTTAAAAAGTTTTTAAAATAATTTTTAAAGAATTTTTAAAATATTTTTTAAAGAGTTTTTAAAGAATTTTTAAAATAATTTTTAAAGAATTTTTAAAATAGTTTTTAAAGAATTTTTAAAATAATTTTTAAAGAATTTTTAAAATAGTTTTTAAAGAGTTTTTAAAGAATTTTTAAAATAAGTTTTAAAGAATTTTTAAAATAGTTTTTAAAATAGTTTTTAAAGAATTTTTAAAATAATTTTTAAAGAATTTTTAAAATAGTTTTTAAAGAATTTTTAAAATAGTTTTTAAAGAGTTTTTAATTCCAAATTTAATTTTTAATTAATTCGAAATTTAATTTTAATTTGAAATGTAATTTGAAATTCGAAATTTAATTTTAATTAATTTTAATTCAATTTGAAATTCGAAATTTAATTTTGATTAATTTTAATTTAATTTGAAATTTGAAATTTAAATTCAATTTGAAATTTAATTTTAATTTAATTTAAAAATTAATTAATTTAATCCTTATTTATCTCACCCGATCTAGATTAACAGTCAGGGAATCTTATAATTTTGTGAGATGAATTAGATTTAATTACAGAGTTTGGTTTAACTTGTGTTAGATTCAGGTTTAACTTTGGTCTCAACAAATAGGCATTCTTCGGATAAACTTCTAAGCTTGGTGAGTCACCTGGACATCATTAGAAGTAACCAACCTTTCGAGGTTTTCCGAATAGTCCTATCCATGGAGCTTAGTACTAAACCTTGGTCTAACTAGTTAGGATCCATTTAAAGGTAGCTTCGGTCGGTTCCACTTGGCCAAATGCACCAGATTGAAGTCATATCTTTCTAGACATGCGATGCCCAAGCTTCCCCAACGTACTATCATCAAAAATCTTCACCAGTACCATGATTCAAGTTAAACTGGGTCCCTTTTTAACTAATCCTAATTACCCTGCCGGATTAGTTTATTTGGGTTACCTTGTCGGGTAAGTTAGTTTTGGAGGTGCCAGCTATTCTGGAGCCTCCCCCTCAATTATTGGCCTTTAATTTAAGATTTTTGTATAATTAGAGTTGGTTTTAGTTAAGTTTTAATGTTTAATTTGTAATTTAAATTTAAGTTTTTAATTTTGAATTAATTAAATTGGTCAAATTATCTTTTTTTAATAGCTTATTTTTAAAGTTTAAGTTTTTATTTATTTTTAAATTTGAATTAACTAAACTGTTTGAATTATATTTTCTTAACGGTTTATCTTTTAGCTTTTTATTAATTGTTAATTTTGAAATTTCTAGTTTATTTTTGTTTAATATGTTATCTTTAACATTTAATTTTAAGTTTGTTAAATTCCGTTTTGATTTTATCAAAGTGTTTGATTTTATCCTTATATTTTCTTTGCCTTTTAAATTGATATGGTTAATTGAATTTATTAGATTAGTTTTATCTTTAAAGTTTAATTTTTTATTAATTAAATTATCTTGGTTTTGGATAGCATTTTCTAGACTGATTTTATCTTGATTATTAAATATTTTATCAAGGTATTTATTGATTTTATCCATTTTCTCATTTTTAGCATTTAAATTCAAATTTATTTTAATGTTTGACTTATTTATGTATAAATGCTCACCTAATTTCAAATTTTCTGAATTAATTAAATTATTTGAATTGATTTGGACATTGTTCTGTTTGACCAAGTCAAGGTTGATGCCAAATTGATCAGAGTCTTGATTGACTTGATCAGAGTCTAGATTATCATGCACCATACTTGGACTAATTTCATACTTATCATCATGCTGATTATTTAAACTACTATTAACAGGAGTATTTTGGTAAATATTACTAACCTTGAGCGCAACCCCTAATTCAGTAGGCTTTTTCGTTGGATTTGACTCGAGTCCATATTTGACTTTAACTTGATATTCTAGCTCCATTGGCGTCTCGTGAAGCTTGATCAACTGGGTCCACAGCTCATATGCATTCTTGTACTTTTCTAATCTGCATAAAATATTGTTAGGTAAAACATTACAAATAATGTTACTTACCTTTTTGTTCAGTTCTGAGTTTTGAGAAGGTTTCCTCAAAATTAGCATATAATCGATGTCTACGCTTCCTAAGAAGCATTTCATTAATCGCTTCTAGTAGTTGAAGTCTTCATGATCGTATGGTGGTGGTTCGTAGGGGTTCCGTCCTTCTAGAAGAGTCATAATTTCTTGCACACAGAGAAACAAACAAAAGATCCCAAGACTTGGTCTTGGATTAGCAGTGCTGAAAAAAATAATATTTCACTATTTTCAGAAAGAATAATAAAATATTATTAAAATATTAATAAAATATTTGAAAAAAATATTATTTCAAAATTTTGAAAATGTAATATTTTTTAAATACTAAACAATGGTGAAAAGATGGCGATGTATTTTTCAAAATCCGTTTTGGAGGGAAAAAATGAAAGATTGGTGGTTGCACCAAATCAGAGTGGTACCTGCTCTGATACCACTTGTAGGACCGTTAGATTCGATAGAGGGGGGGTGAATATCGATTCGAAAAGTCAAGTAAAAATACGCAGTGGAAAAGTAAATGAACACAGTTGTTTTTACTTCGTTCGGAGCCTGTGACGACTCCTACTCGAAGGCCCGTGGTCCTTGATCACTTTCGTTGGGCAATCACTAGCAATTCGAATATAGTTACAAGATGAATACAGGAAATGCTAATGAAACAAAGTAATACCGACAAAGAAATAAACTAAAAACCGAAGGAGCACTTTGTCGGTGTCGCAGGAACGTAGAGCAGCAGGACCAGCAGTAGAAGAGTTCTCAGATTGATGATTGATTCTGAAGCTCCTGCCTGGGGCTTCTTTTATATGTTGCTACGGGCGCCTGGATTCCTTCCGGGCGCCTGGAATGTGACGTAGCTGCCCAAACCGTGATGCTCCACATGGTGACGACTCGGCTGGATATAATTTGCCTTCCGGGCGCCTGGATCCCTTCCGCGCTCCCGGACCTCCGGGCGCCCGGATCCCCTCCGGGCGCCCGGACCACCTTGTTCCAGAAAACTCCCTTTTCCTGCAAAACAAAGTTAGTCCGAGGCAATATATAACCTGCAACATAGATTGTTAGCACATTTTATAATAGTATGAATTAGCACAAATAGTATGACTTAGATTCCGTCTTTCTGAGACCGGAATCTAGTCACGATCTCGACTTAGATATCCGAAATGGATCTAAGCCGGATCGACGCCTAATGTTCCCTTCCCGGGAACGCGTCCTCGCAGTCACTCCCCTCCAGTGACTTACCTCACTTACCTGCTAGACGTCCGGTCAGCCCGTCGACCCGTCTGGACTTCTCGCCAAGCGTCCGGTCAGCCTGTCGACCCGCTTGGACTTCTCGCCAAGCGTCCGGTCAGCCCGTCGACCCGCTTGGACTTCTTGCCAAGCGTCCGGTCAGCCCGTCGACCTGCTTGGACTTCTTGCCAAGCGTCCGGTCAGCCCGTCGACCCGCTTGGACTTCTCGCCAGTTATCCGGTCAGCCCGTCGACCTAGCTGGACTTCGTGCCAGACATCCGGTCAGCCCGTCGACCTGTCTGGACTTCTCTTGCACACTCGATCAAAGTGTCAGACAACAACAAAACTAACTTAACCTATTTGTCATTCATCAAAACCTGGGTCAAATCGTTAGTGCTAACCGCACCAACAGTTGCTTCCACGTTGTGTTGTTCAGTGGGTTTAGGAATTAGGGTTTGTTGTGGGTTGTTCTTGGGTCCGACAGCCACCTTCCAGCGGCTACCTTTCTCCGGCAGCAACGTCCCTGTTGCGAATTGAAGTAAGATGAGTAAAATATTTTCTTGAATTTAAGTTGTTGTTGGAATAATATGGTTGAATCCCAAATCTGGTCCAGGGTCTCCACTCTTGCCATTACCTTTGATCAGAACAGTATACTGAAATCCTGAAGAGAAGTGGTTGCTGTGGGTTGTTTCTTGGTCCAGCAGTCGCATTCTAGACTGTGTATCAGTTGAGGAGGGTGAGAAGTGAGATCTTGATCTCTGAGTTGCGGTGGTGAGTTGCAGATTGACTGCTATACTTTAAGGTGAGCATCTGTGTAGTGATAAATTTTAAGTTAGTTAAGTGTGGATTATTGATGTAGGGTATTTGATTTAGAGGGCAACACCATTTACCTCGCTTCGGTCAGGTTTACTGGCAGCAAGAACGGCTGAGAAGTAAGGTAAGGTGTAGAGCACTTGATACATGCTATAGATCATTGTTTTGATTCGATTATTTTTAGATAGATGATCATGTGTAGATTAATTCTTGTGTATAGGATGATGGTCATGTGATTAGCAGTTTGCCCTAATCTAGTGTAGGAGATTTTTATTTAGCTATTTATAGGAGTGTAGTTAAACAAAAAGATTTATTTGTTTGACACAGGACTTTGACGCGAGACGAGTATCTAGGAGTCAGATTTGGACCATTTTATCGGAGGCGGGTACTTTTGACTTATGTCATTTGATATGCATAGTAATGAGTTTAACAAATAGCAAAGATTATGTTTCTTATTTGTTTCGGTTAATCATTACCCGATACCTGTTACATGTTTGGTTGTTTGTTTGTTTTGGCATCTCATGTTATTACTTACCTGATTACACATGCTTAGGGGTAGTGATATAACCATGCTTCACCATGTTCAGGACCTAGGTGTGATACCCTATCTGATCTGTGAAATCTTGATATGATTTATTGATTATGGTGCACATCATGTATGTATATAGATTTGGTTCAGTATATTATCATGCTTAGTGTCATCCACCATTCGCATGATTGCATGCTGTGTGATAGATTGCTCCATTATTGTCGAGCATATCGCCAATTTCATCACTGTTCGGTGCTCCGTTGTTGACGTTCATGGGTAGCGTGACGCAGCGTGGTAGCACGTCAGTTTGCTCTTCCGGTGCTCCGTTGGTCCGCTCATGGGTAGTGTGATGCAGCGTGTAGCACGTTAGGGACCCCTCTCCGTCATCGTGTACCGGGAGATGAGAGCATTGCGCTCCCCCATTATGATTTGGGGTAGGAGTATGTGTGTACTCCGACAACATCCCCTCCACTCAGTCACTCATCAGGAGTAGTGATGCAGAGTGCACGGTCGTCACAGCCCTACCCACTCGGTCCCACTTTTGTTGTGAGTTGGCTGACTGGCGTCAGGGGTGACCATGACATTGACATCATATGCATGATGCATTTATTGCATATGTTTGTGTTTGCTGCATTTATATGTTGCATATTGTTTGGATACCTATGTTTGACATACATACAGGATTTCTATACCACTCGGACTGTTTGTCCTGATACCCAGATCTTGGTTAGTACAGTTTCTCTCCTGTTTTACTTCGGTTTGCATTTACCTTTATTTTATCAGGAGACTGTACGCATGATTAGTGCTAGGTGTTATTTCCTTACTTTGCATATCAATTGTACCTGCTGAGTGTTGGACTCACCTCGCGTCCATTGTTGTTATATTTCAGGATGATGCTGTCAGGAGAGAGTTCTAGTTGCTGGTCCCCTGAAGACCCCGAAGACTTATGGATCTTTTGGTTTTGTTTTGCTTCTTATTTGACCATGTTTACACTTGGTTTTGTTTGATACCTGGATATTGTATGGATAGTCCTTGTTGATGGATTTTTATTCGATATGTTTTACTACATGCCTGCCTGCCTGGACGGCAGAAGAGGTGAGTTTAATTGGATTTGAGCTTTACGAGTGTAGTTGAGTAAGGTTGATTTCGAGTCAGAGTATTATTGTTCTGTTTACTTGTTATATAAACTGCGTGGAATGTCTGTGATTGTATTTTATTTCTACTATTATTCCAGCCGCATGTGGCTGAGGTATGTGGATATGTAGAAAGTTTCAGATTGTCTGCCGTACAGGGGAGGTGCTGCCGAAATTTCTTCGGACAGGGACTCCTCCGGGGCGTGACAATTTATTTGGTATCAGAGCTTAAGTTTTACGATCGTTTGTTTTTGTATTTTGGATATTGGGGATAACCTGATACCAATTTATTGGTATTAGAGCGCCAAAGTTTGGCAATACTTGTTTGATTTTCGTGTTACGGATTTTCGAGATTTGGCTGATACCAATTTATTGGTATCAGAGTGGGTTATAATACCTGCTTTTGGTATTCTGGATTTTTGGATTAGCCCAAGTTTGCGAGGCAAACTGGGTAGTTATTTGGATTGCAAGGATTTTCCATTATGTATATATTTTGGACTTCCGTTTCGGATTTATATGGATTTCCGGTGATTTTCATGTTCGGAAGTTGGGGATTGGACAGCGATGGAACATCTCCAGACGGCATATAGGTATGATGTTTAATTTTATAGTTTATGATAGGTATTAGCATTCTTTATGTAGTACCTGTTTGGTTGTTGTAGCACATATTACATGTGATGGGTTAGCCATTGAGCATGGTTGACCTTAATAGAGATCAAGGATTATAGTCTCTGGTGATTTTTCTTATCATACCATCAGTAGTTTTAGCTTCTGTTACTACTGGTAGGAGATGGAGGCACATACCAGCCTCTACTATTGTTAGCTGGGTAGTGGATGATACCTATATAATTCCTGTTGATTTAGTCAGTAGAGTTTTTATACTCATATCTTTTGGATATTAGGGTACCCGATACAATGAAAATTGGTCATTGGGGAGTTATCATGTTTGATCATGGTTGAGAATGGTTTGAGGTTGCGGGATATTGTGAGATCAGATATTGTGATATGATGATTTTGCATGTCTATGTTGCATGTATATTATGATTGTTATGTGTTGTAGGAGTCCTATGGTAGACTGCCCATTTGCGAGTAGTATATGTATCCATGTTCTGATATGGTTTGTAGGTTCCTTGTGGATCATGGTTATGTAGTTCGATGTATGTATTTGAATGTATTATTGAAGATATCTTGTCGATTAAATCCGAGTTGTGGTATAAGTACATCTGTGGTGTTTTGATGGAGGTATCTTGTCGATTTAGTCTGAGTCATGATATGTACATATGTGTTTGGTGTGGTATCTTAGATATCTTTTTGATTATGTTTGATTTGTGAGTGCACCTGGGTTTAGTATGCTTTATTGGAAGTATATGTTGGTTATTCTCTTGACATAGGTGTATATATGTCATGTGAGTGTTGTTTGAGGTGTATTGTTGATTTTATCTACTTTGATTTTGCACACGTGTTCGTTATGTATTGTTGGAAGTATCAAACTGAATATACCTGAGTTGTGTGTGTGTTTGGTGTGTACTAATTGGAGGATTATGTCGATCATACTTATGTTGTGTGAGCACGTGTGCCAGGTGTATTATTGGTAGCAGCATGATGATTCTACTTATGTTGAATGCAGGATGTGGAGTGTCTGCATTATGTCATTTGTTGGATTAACCCGTCAACTAATTCTCCTATCAGTGGATGACCCACTAGGATGCTGATAGAGTTAATGATGGATTTGATTAGCTTACTAGGTTGTTATACCCTAGGCTAGCCACAATGATATGTGGTTGAGTGATCTCGTGCAGCCTCTAGTTGGATAGTTAGGTGCCTTGGACACTTATGAATCGTTTGTGGTGGAACGGAGCTCCCACATATACATATTTCGGATTGATGGTAGCGGAGCATTGCTCCTATATTTATTGCAGATACATATTTCAGATTATTTGTGGTGGAGTGTTGCTCCCACATATTAAGAATTTCTTGTGGTAGAGAGTTGCTCCCACATATGTGGTATTTCCTGTGATGGAGCATTGCTCTCACACTGGAGGATTTATTCTTGGTGATTTATGTTGTTGATGATCAGATTTTTGATTTATTATCTGAGATCTTATAGATAGGAATGTCTGTGATACGAACATTATGTGTCTTTGTTTTTGCCATATAGGCTTACAGTGCCTTAGATGTTCTCAGAGACTCGATGATCCTGGTATGTCGAGGATGTTTGGATTGGTTTCCATTGTCTTAGTTGACGATGTTGTGATCTATTTCGGATCCGCGGTGAGTCACGCACATCATTTTGCATGGTTCTAGAGATGTTTTGATGGGAACATCTATATGCGAAGTTCAGTAGTGCGCTTTAGAATTGTCTTCTGTGAGATTTTTGGGACACATGGTGACCAGTAGGAGTATACCGTGGTTCCACAGAAGATCGAGGTTGTTACCGTTGGGAGTAGACGGAGTCTATAGAAGAGGCTCGCAACTTCTTTTGTTTGGCTCGATAATTTCGGATATATGTTGAAGGTTTTTCACGGATTGCAATGCCGCTGACACGCCTTACCAGGAAAGGCGTGAAGTTTACGTGGTCCGAGGATTGCGAGACCAGCTTTTAGGAGCTGAAGCGGAGATTAGTGTCGGCTCCAGTTTTGGTTTTTCCTTCTGGAGAGGACGGATTTGTACTCTACACGACGCTTCTCTACAGGGTTTGGGTGTTGTTCTGATGCAGCACAACAGAGTAGTCTCTTATGCTTCTCGTTAGCTGAAGGAGCATGAGAAGAAATACCCAGTTCATGATCTGGAGTTGGCCGCTATTATTTTTTCCCTGAAGATTTGGCGACATTACATGTATGATATTACATTGAGATTTTTACTGACCATAAGAGTCTCAAATATCTGTTCACTCAGAAGGAACTTAATCTTCGACAGAGAAGATGAATGGAGTTCCTGAAGGACATGATTTGTACCATTAGCTATCACCCGAGAAAAGCTAATGTGGTTGCTGATGCACTTAGCCGGAAGTCCAGAGGAACTTTAGCTTGTCACCGGGTTGTGGTCACAGACTTGATTCAGAATTTCTCCGAGTTAGACCTTGAGGAGCAGGGATAGACAGAGCAGGGTATTCTTGTTACCATGGTTGCTCAGTCGTCAATCAGGACGAGAATCCAAGAGGCCTAGTTGTTGGGACCTCATAGAGCTCAGCATGAGGTAGAGTGGTCCACACTATCAGACGGAGGAGGTCAAAGGCATAAGACTGCCAGAAGAGTTATGTTGACCCGAGTCGGAGACTCTTAGAGTTCTCCATTTGCGACCATGTATTTCTGCGAGTTTCACCCACGAAAGGGGTGAAGAGATTTGACCTCAGAGGTAAGCCAGCTCCGTGATACATTGGACCTTTCCAGATCTCGGAAAGGATTGGAGCAGTAGCTTACTGGTTGGCACTATCGCCGTCCTTGGCAGGCGTTTACGCTGTATTCCACGTATCTATGCTGAGGAGATACGCACCCGATCCGATACATGTGTTGATAGATAATCTCAGTTTCCTTCAGCCTGATGTCACCTATGAGGAGGTTCCGGTATGGATTTTAGACCGGAAAGAGCGTCAGTTGTGGAACAAGACTATTTGGCTGGTTAAGTCGGATGACAGTAACATTTGGACGAGGAAGTTACTCAGGAGCTCGGGGATACGATCCGAGCTCGATACCCCCATCTTTTCACTTGAGATATGTGATTTAATTTACCGTTCAACATTTTATACTCTTTACCTGTTGTTGGTACTTGCTGATGGTAGATAACGAAATTTGTGGACCAAATTTTTATTAGTGGGAGAGAATGTAAAATATCGAAAATAGGTAAATATTAATAAGGGAATTTTTTGGAATTTTTGAAAATTTTTCGAGAATTTTTCGGAGCTCGTATGGACGAGTTGACGGGGATAAAAATGGGGCCCGGAAAAGCCTGTTTAGGCTACCATGTTTTAATGAGGAAAAGTTTTATTTTCTTTTCCTTTTTCTTTTCTTATTCTTTTTCTTTTTCTCTTATTCCTCCCGCGTGCCCTAACCTTTCCCTTCGCTCGGCGATTTCTCCTCTCAGCCCTAGCATCTCCGCCGACGCCGCCCTTCTCTTCTCCTCGGTCCCTGCCCAAGCGCCGGCGAGCGCGAGCCATTGCCGGTCGAGCCACCCTCTTGATCCTTTCCTCCTCTATGCCAGCCACTGAGCGCCGACGTCTCTGGACCTAGCACCGCCGCCGAGTTTGCTTCGCCGACGTTGTGCCCTAGATCCACCGCCGACCACAACTCACAGAGCCGACCGTTGTCCCTCTTTTCCCTAACGTCGGCAGACGATCGTCTCTCCTGCGCCGCTGCCGTCCCTTGACCTGAGCAGTGCTATCCTCTGCTTCCCGATTCCTCCTCCCCTCTGTGCCTACCGACGCCGCCACTTATTCCCGAGCGGAGGTTGCTTCCACGTTGTGCTGTTCAGTGGGTTTAGGAATTAGGGTTTGTTGTGGGTTGTTCTTGGGTCCGACAGCCACCTTCCAGCGGCTACCTTTCTCCGGCAGCAACGTCCCTGTTGCGAATTGAGGTAAGATGAGTAAAATATTTTCTTGAATTTAAGTTGTTGGAATAATATGGTTGAATCCCAAATCTGGTCCAGGGTCTCCACTCTTGCCATTACCTTTGATCAGAACAGTATAATGAAATCCTGAAGAGAAGTGGTTGCTGTGGGTTGTTTCTTGGTCCAGCAGTCGCATTCTAGACTGTGTATCAGTTGAGGAGGGTGAGAAGTGAGATCTTGATCTCTGAGTTGCGGTGGTGAGTTGCAGATTGACTGTTATACTTTAAGGTGAGCATCTGTGTAGTGATAAATTTTAAGTTAGTTAAGTGTGGATTATTGATGTAGGGTATTTGATTTAGAGGGCAACACTGTTTACCTCGCTTCGGTCAGGTTTACTGGCAGCAAGAACGGCTGAGAAGTAAGGTAAGGTGTAGAGCATTTGATACATGCTATAGATCATTGTTTTGATTCGATTATTTTTAGATAGATGATCATGTGTAGATTAATTCTTGTGTACAGGATGATGGTCATGTGATTAGGAGTTTGCCCTAATCTAGTGTAGGAGATTTTTATTTAGCTATTTATAGGAGTGTAGTTAAATAAAAAGATTTATTTGTTTGACACAGGACTTTGACGTGAGACGAGTATCTAGGAGTCAGATTTGGACCATTTTATTGGAGGCGGGTACTTTTGACTTATGTCATTTGATATGCATAGTAATGAGTTTAACAAATAGCAAAGATTATGTTTCTTATTTGTTTCGGTTAATCACTACCCGATACCCGTTACATGTTTGGTTGTTTGTTTGTTTTGGCATCTCATGTTATTACTTACCTGATTACACATGCTTAGGGGTAGTGATATAACCATGCTTCACCATGTTCAGGACCTAGGTGTGATACCCTATCTGATCTGTGAAATCTTGATATGATTTATTGATTATGGTGCACATCATGTATGTATATAAATTTGGTTCAGTATATTATCATGCTTAGTGTCATGCACCATTCGCATAATTGCATGCTGTGTGATAGATTGCTCCATTATTGTCGAGCGCATCGCCAGTTTCATCACTGTTCGGTGCTCCGTTGTTGACGTTCATGGGTAGCGTGACGCAGCGTGGTAGCACGTCAATTTGCTCTTCCGGTGCTCCGTTGGTCCGCTCATGGGTAGTGTGACGCAGCGTGTAGCACGTTAGGGACCCCTCTCCGTCATCGTGTACCGGGAGATGAGAGCATTGCGCTCCCCCATTTATGATTTGGCGTAGGAGTATGTGTGTACTCCGACAGCATCCCGTCCACTCGGTCACTCATCAGGAGTAGTGATGCAGAGTGCACGGTCGTCACAGCCCTACCCACTCGGTCCCACTTTTGTTGTGAGTTGGCTGACTGGTGTCAGGGGTGACCATGACATTGGCATCATATGCATGATGCATTTATTGCTTGTGTTTGTGTTTGCTGCATTTATATGTTGCATATTGTTTGGATACCTATGTTTGACATGCATACAGGATTTCTATACCACTATACCCAGATCCTGGTTAGTACAGTTTCTCTCCTGTTTACTTCGGTTTGTATTTACCTTTATTTTATCAGGAGACTGTACGCATGATTAGTGCTAGGTGTTATTTCCTTACTTTGCATATCAATTGTACCTGCTGAGTGTTGGACTCACCCCGCCTCCATTGTTGTTATATTTCAGGATGATGCTGTCAGGAGAGAGTTCTAGTTGCTGGTCCCCTGAAGACCCCGAAGACTTATGGATCTTTTGGTTTTGTTTTGCTTCTTATTTGACCATGTTTACACTTGGTTTTGTTTGATACCTGGATATTGTATGGATAGTCCTTGTTGATGGATTTTTATTCGATATGTTTTACTACATGCCTGCCTGGACGGCAGAAGAGGTGAGTTTAATTGGATTTGAGCTTTACGAGTGTAGTTGAGTAGGGTTGATTTCGAGTCAGAGTATTATTGTTCTGTTTACTTGTTATATAAACTGCGTGGAATGTCTGTGATTGTATTTTATTTCTGCTATTATTCCAGCCGCATGTGGATATGTAGAAAGTTTCAGATTGTCCGCCGTACAGGGGAGGTGATACCGAAATTTCTTCGGACAGGGACTCCTCCGGGGCGTGACATCTTCTTCGGAAGATGAGCATCTCTCACCTTCGGAATTCTCCTCCTCTTGATCTTGCTCCAATGAGTCACCCTCTTTAGATTTTTCTTGGCTTGGTACAGTGGAGGGGATCTCATGAATCTTTGCCAATTTGCTCCAAAGCTCCTTGGCATCCTTGAATTCTCCAACTTTAGCCAAAATATTGCTTGGCAACAAATTAACCAAAAGCTTGGTCACTTTATCATTTGCCTTGCTCTTTTGAACTTGCTCTTGGCTCCATTTGCTTTTCTTGAGAGGCTTGCCCTTGGAGTTTGTTGGAGCTTCAAATCCTTCCATTAGAGCAAACTATTGCTCTATCTCCATCATCAAGAAATTCTCGATCCTTGATTTCCAAAGATCGAAGCTTGTTGAAATAAATGATGGAGGCACCCTTGTATCAAATCCAAGCCCGTCTTGGAATTCCATTGAAGTTGAGCCTTTTGATGAATTCTTTGACTTGATAGAATTTGCTCTAACTTCTACACCCTCTAGCTCTTTGCCCCCTCCGGCGATGATTCCGGTGAAGAGCAACCTCGCTCTGATACCACTTGTTGGGACCGATTATGTAGCTAGAGGGGGGGTGAATAGCTCAGCACGCTCCTCGTGCTCTTCGTTGCTTGTTTCTTCAATGGTATGCAGCGGAAATACAAGAAACAAAATACACAACGCTAACAAAAGGATTTACTTGGTATCCACCTCATAAGAGGTGACTAATCCAAGGATCCACACACTCACGCACCCTCCACTATGAAAACACTCCTTTATGGTAACTACCAAAGGCGAAGAAGCCCTACAAGTTCACACTACAAGAAGAAAGGGAAAGAGAACAAAATACAAGCAAAAGCTTACCAGTTTGCATAAGAAACCCCTAACCCTAGATTTCTTCTTCTGCCGTAGATCCGCCTCTCGACTTGGAAGAACCTCCAAGAACTTCAAGAACTGGCGGTGAGAACTCTGTGGAGAAGCTCTGTGAAGATCTGTGCTCGCTGGAGAAGAAGTCGTGGAAGTTCTGCCGAGAGAACAGCTCGTCAGCAGCTAAATACGACGCCAACGGTCGGATCCCAATTGATCCGATTGCTCCCAATCGATTGGGGAGGCTTTGGATCGATCGATCGATCGATCCAGAGTGCCTCTGTGCTCTCGGGAATTGCCTGGATCGATCAGTTGATCGATCCAGGGCTTATCGCGCGAAATCGTAGCTCCCAATCGATCCACTGATCGATTGGGGGCTCTGGATCGATCGGCTGATCGATCCAGCTCATGATTTCTCCCAAAATCAAGTCTAAAGCCTCCTAAACCAACATCTAGTCAACCATGACCTGTTGGTTCATCGTGCCTAGCATCCGGTCACCCTTAACCTGCTAGGACACCCTCACCAAGTGTCCGGTCAATCCTTTGACCCACTTGGACTTTTCTCCTCGTACTAAGTATCCAGTCAATCCCTTTGACCTACTTGGACTTTCCAACACTAGATGTCCGATCAACCTTGATCCATCTGGATTTCCTCGTGCCTGGCTTCACTCACCAGGACTTCCTTCTGCCTAGCTTCACTTACTAGGTCTTCCTTCTGCCTAGCTTCACTCACTAGGTCTTCCAACTGCCTAGCTTTACTCACTAGGTCTTTCACCTGGCTTCACACACCAGGACTTTCACCTAGCTTCACTCACCAGGATTTTCTTCTGCCTAGCTTCACTTACTAGGTCTTTCCATCTGCCTGGCTTCACTCACCAGGACTTCCTTCTGCCTAGCTTCACTCACTAGGTCTTCCAGTCAAGTATCCAGTCAATCTTGACATACTTGACTCTCCTTCACACATGAACAATTGCACCTGCAATCTTCATGTATTGACTACATGTATTGTCAAACATCGAAACCACAACATCAAGACTCGAGCTTGACTCAATTCAAGCTCAGTCAACATGGTCAACCTTAACCTGAGGAATATTGCACCAACAGAAATCAGGCTATATTTATAGCACTATTCCGGGCGCCTGGAAGGGTTTCGGGCGCCTAGAGTGGGATAGAATTCTATCCCCGACGCGTTAGTCAACGCCCATGTCACTTGTGATAAACTTTGGGTTCTGGGCGCCCAGAAGGGTTCTGAGTGCCTGGAATGGCTCCGGGCGCCCAGACCACAAAAGTCAACAGGATTGACTTTTTGCGGTCTGGTTCCTCTACTTCGATTTTGCTCGTCTCGGTCCGTGTCTTCCACTTCGGCTCTGCTAGCTTGGATGATCTCGGTCATCCGGAATAGGGCTTACCCGAACCCAAGTTCCGGCCTTCTCTTCAAATAGTCTTCCTCCCCTGTTTCTCATCCCTCGAACGTCGTGTACGTTCTTCTCGTCCACCAGTGTACTATTCCACGGCACCTCGTCCTTCAGATACACCGAGCCCGTCAGCTCTCTCCCCGTGCCGTCCTTCTCGCTCGCCGCGTCTTTCGCTCGACTTCCTGTGCTCCTAAGCTCCTGCACACTTAGACACAAGGGGTAAACCAAACAGGACCTAACTTAACTTGTTTGATCACATCAAAACAACCTTAGGGTTCCAACAATTTGCAATCACAAATTCAAGTAGAAAATTTATGAATAAAATATGATTTCACAACAAAGCTTCGATCGGGACTGATCATCTTATGGAGAAGGTCTGTTATCTGAAAAAGTTGGAGATGACGACGAACAGACTCCCAATCGGGCATATGCGACAAGATCGTGGTTGCAAAACTCTCCTCTTTGAATCTGAAGAAGAAAGGTGGAGAAGGATGAAATGGATGGCCGGCTCCGAGCTTCCAAGGGAGATGGGAGAGACCTCAGATCCCATGTCTCCTCTACTAATTGAGAGAGGTGGCTATGGTGGCGAGAAATCAGCCTCCTCCTCTCCCAATCGAGAGAGGAAGGCGATGAAGTGGACGTTCTGTCGGAATTCTCCTAATCGACAGAAGAAGAGGGTGGCTACTCCAGTGATGAGTGGAGATGGCATCCCAGATCCAGATGACTCACATCCTCACCCCTCTTTGCGCTGATCGGGGGAAAAGAGGAGAAGGGCTCCTCTCCTATCCATTTGGGAGAGAAATAGAGCTTGACTCTAGCCGGCGGCTGTAGCGAGGATGAGGAGCTCGCCGGTAGTTTGTGGTGAGATGAAGAGGAAGGAGGTGTGTTCGTGAGATAAGAGAAAATCAAGGATTTGATGTCTGGTAGTGTTCTATTTTTTTTAATCTCACCTCAGGCTGGGTAACATCGAACCTGGGGTGACCGGTTTAGTCCTACAAAAGTTTTTCACCGGCCATCAGGGTAAATCGGGAAGCGCTCGCAGTGGGCAGCCCAAGAGCCCAGCATCCTTTAGTTTGCATGCCCCATTTGGAGGAAACATTTCTGCAAATTCGTCATAACTGGGGTTCGAACCGCGGGTACTTGGGTGACAACCTGAATACCCTATCACTGCACCATAGCTCCAGGAGCCTTAACCACTCCTAAAGTGGCAAAAGGTGGAACCGCCACCCTAGCGGCCCCCTGGCCCCGGCCCCACAAGATTCCAGAGGGAGTAAATCATGGTTAATGCTGGGCAGGATAAGTGACTGGGGGTCGAAGGAATTTTTGGAGCAGCAGACCAGGGTTTTATCCCCGAGTGCAACTGACGACCTTCGACCCTATGACTTCAGTGGCAAGTTACAGGTATCTAATCAGCTGATCCAGCCCGTGGAGACGCCTTAACCACTCCTAAAGGGACCTTATAGAAGCGGTCAAATTAATCGCTTGTAAACATGCCCAACATAAATATTTTTTCGACCGCTTCAAAAAATATGCCAATTAAAGTATTTTTAGGAGTGATCACTTATGACCGATCCTGTTGTTCTACTTTTACAATTGTTTTATAAATCACTATTAATTTTCCAATCTAATGTCTATTTTTTTTAGTGCGTGCAAGTTTTTTTTTATTATCATTAATTTTTTTAGGAGATCGAGATGGAGCCCAAGTTACACTCAAGTTGGGTTTGGTTTGGGCAGAGCTAGGGTATCTTAATCGAGAGCAATCTAATCAAAAGGCTCAATCTGTTAAATCCTACACCTGGGCTATCTGATCAGATGAGGACCATCTGGCCTGCACATTTAGAAAAGGAATCTTAGCACTTGCTTCAGATTTGATCTGAACCGCGCATTCAGATTTGATTTCATCCGTCACTTCAGATCTGGAGTAATTATGTTTGGGGGCATAGAGAAGACATCGTTCGGGGCAAAGGAAGTTTCTCTGGCGATTTATGTCGGCGCTCGAAATTTCGTTCTTATAAAACTCTTGTACAAAAATTTATACAGGTACAGAACTTTTCCTAGCAACCTACATATTTGATCAAACATGTGTTTGATCAATCAAGCAAGTCCTTGATTGACCAAAACACACCTTGATCGAAGCACAAGATCGCTTGCCTCTTGTGTTAGTATTCAGGATCCATACAAAGAAAACATAACTAGTTGCGCTGCGGAATAAATAACTAGTTGTACCTTTCTTCGTAGACAAATACCTCTTGATCTTCTACTGTATTCCTCTTCTCTTCTTGGGCATCGTGTGGGCGACGATCTACCAAGACAAACCACCCAAACATTCTTTTGTTTCCAAGCCGCCTACCACCAAAAGATGCAAAGAAAAAGGGCGCCTTCTTCTTCTTCCTCTCCTCCAAACCGCCTACCACCTAGGGTGGTTTTTCTCTTCTTCTTCTTCTCCTCCAAGCTCCGGCCACCAAGGGAGATATGCGCTGGCCCTAGAGGGAGGAAAGGGAGGAAGAGATAAGAAGGTGGGGCGCTGGCCCTAGGAGGAAGAGAGGAGGTGGGCGCCGGCCCTAGGAGAAAAGAAAAGAGATAAAAGAAGAGATAAGGTGCCGGCCACAAGCAAGGGAAAACAACTCAAGAGAGATTAGGTTTTGGAGGCATGGCCTCTTCCCTTTTTATAACCTTTGGCACCAGATAAAAGAGGAGAAATATTAACAGAATTTTTGTTTAGAAAAAATCTCTAGAAAAGAATTAACATAATTCTTTTTAGAAAAATTTCTTAAAAAAGAATTAATATAATTTTTTTTAGAAAATTTCTAAGAAAGAATTAACATAATTCTTTTTAGAAAAATCTCTAATTCTGTTGAGAAAAAATCTCCCTTTTACAACTCCTTTTTTTTTCTTTTCTTTTCCTTTTCTTTTCTTTTGGTTTGGCCGGCCCCTTGCTTGGGCACCAAGCAAGGCTTGGCCGACCTCTTTCTTGGGTAGGAAACAAAATCAAATGAGTGAATGCGAGGCTATGTAGAGGCTACAACAGAGACTGAGAGGAGGAATTGGTTTTGACCTCCTGATGGACTTGAGCTTCCTGTGTTCGACCCAAACACCCAACTCAAGTTCATCAATAATAACTCATACCACTAAAGAGTTATTATTGAACTACCGCACCAATCCTATATTACAATATGGGCTCCTTCTTATCATGAGTGCGTTGATATCCCTGCGTTTAAGATATCATATGTGTTGGTGCAATCTACCTCTAGGGTTTCAATGTTTGACAATATAACCAAGGGTTGACCCAAACAGGACTTGATGTTTGGGAGTGAGAAGTCTAGTCAGGACTAGATGACTAGCAAAGGTAAGTCCTAACCAAAGGTTAGGCAAAATGGAAGTCCCGATGAGTGAAACCGGGCCCTAGTGAGTGAAGCTAGGTGGTGGAAGTCCCGGTGAGTGAAGCCGGGCCCTAGTGAGTGAAGCTAGGTGGTGGAAGTCCTGGTGAGTGAAGTCGGGTCCTAGTGAGTAAAGTTAGGTGGTGAAAGTCTCGGTGAGTGAAGTCGGGTCCTAGTGAGTAAAGTTAGGTGGTGAAAGTCTCGGTGAGTGAAGTCGGGCCCTAGTGAGTGAAGCTAGGTGGAGGAAGTCCTGGTGAGTGAAGCCAGACCCTAGTGAGTGAAGTTAGGTGGAGGAAGTCCTGGTGAGTGAATCCAGACCCTAGTGAGTGAAGCTAGGTGGAGGAAGTCCTGGTGAGTGAAGCCGGACCCTAGTGAGTGAAGCTAGGTGGAGGAAGTCCTGGTGAGTGAAGCCAGGCAATGGAAGTCCTAGTGAGTGAAGCTAGGCAACCCTAGGAGGTAACCCTAGGTTATACTTGAATTCTATTAATACTGTGCTAACTCAGTGTTGCGGGGAAGCTTAGCTAGGTCGACGGGCTGACCAGGTAGCTGACACGAAGTCCAGACAGGTCGAAGGGCTGACCGGACGCTTGGCAGGTAAGTGAAGGTAAGTTACTGGAGGGGAGAGACTGTGAGGACGCGTTCCCGGGAAGGGAACATTAGGCATCGATCCGACTTAGACCCATTTCAGATATCTAAGTCGAGATCGTGACTAGATTCCGGTCTCGAGGAGACGGAATCTAGCTACTACTCTACTTGTTAATCTTAAACTATGCTAACACTTTGTTTTGCAGGATAATATTATTTGTATTTTGCCTCTAACTAACTCTTTCATGTAGGAGAAGGACATTCTGGAGAAGAGTGGTTCGGGCGCCCGAAAGGGATCTGGGCGCCCGGAGGTCCGAGCGCCCGGGAGGGATTCGGGCGCCCGGAATGCAAAATATATCCTCAACATCGCCTCGCCACGTGAAGATGCCTGGTTGGCTCAGCTACGTCAAATTCAGGGCGCCCGAAAGGATCCAAGCGCCCCGAACCTCCTATATAAGGAGGGTAAAGGCTGGAGTCACAACAACAACGAAAGATCTACTCTTCTGTGCTCCTGCGATGTTGCGAAAGCTCTCCGACAAAAGTGTTAATTCTGTTTTTGTTTTTATTTATTGTCGGCTTTCTTTTTCACTAATTAATTCCTGTACTTAGTTTGTAATAATCTTTTGAATTATCAGTGATTGTCCATCGAAAGCACCCTTGTGTGCGGGCCTTGGAGTAGGAGTCGCCAAAGGCTCCGAACCAAGTAAATTGTCGTCTCTGCTTTGGCTTAACTATTTTCCGCTGTGCGCTTACTCTACAAGATTTTATTAATCGATATTCACCCCCCTCCCCTCTATCGAATTCATGATCCAACAAGTGGTATCAGAGCAGGTACCGCTCTGATTTGGTGCAACCACCAATCAGACAGGGGGTGAAACTAGTTTCTTTTATTTTTTCTCCGGTTTTTAGATTTTCATAATTTTTCAAACTGGTACTATTACCTTTTTGGAAATTTTTTCGTCGCAATCAATCTGAATTGGTGCAACACTAATTCAGTTCTTAAATTATTTTTATCTTATCCCGCACTGCTAATCCAAGACCAAGTCTTGGGACTCTTTTTGTTTGTTTCCTGGTATGCAAGTTCAATGTCTCTTCTAGAAGGACGGAGCATCCACAAACCACCTCCATATGAGATGTACGAGAGGCATGAATTCAATTTGTAAAGGATGCAGATGGAAAGCTTCATCTCCATGAACGACTTTGATAGTGGCTTGGCACTGATAAGATCAACACAAAACTCGGAAGCAAACCAAAAGGTAATAAAATTAGTTTCAGAATTATTACCTAACAAAGTTAATTGCAGGATAGGAAAAGTCAAGGATGCCCACGAGTTTTGGACCTACCTGACCAAGCTTCACGAGGAGCTGATGGAGCTCGAGGATCAAGTCGAACTAGAGTTTAGATTTGAGTCCAAATCCCCAGAGTCATCCTCAGAATCAGACCAAACAAGATTTATGGCCTTAATGGCACAAGAAGAGATGGAAGGATCTGAATCAAAGTTAGAACAAGACTTAGAAGTCGAATCTGAGACGACGGTGGACAAGGAGGAGAATCCTAACAAGGATTCTAAAGGTAAATTTGAAAATTCAAAATTTAAATATCATTTAATATGTTTTAAATGTAGTGAAAGAGGACATTACAAAAGTAAGTGTCCCACCTATAAGACTCGAGTCACACAACTAGAGGTAAAGGAGAAGTTGACACCTAAAATTCAAAAAGGGAAGGAGCATATCCAATGCTTCAATTGCAAAAAAATGGTCACTACAAACTTCAATGTCCAGAAAGAAGACCCAAGGATCCAGGGGAAGCAAAGGTTAGTAAGTTTACTATACATGACAATCCAATTTTTTCTACACATAGTAGTAAATTAGATAATTATCATTGCTCTAGGTTAGATGTACCTCAACAATTAGATGTGCATGCTCAACCAAATAAATTAATAAATAAAAATCTAATCAATAATTTAGAATGTAATTCCTTAATCTTTTATTCAAGATTTAGGAAATTATAAAAATAAATTAATCTTTTAAAAAATAAACAAGAATAAATAATTAAATAATTAAATCTAGACTTGAATTACAAGTCTAAACCAAATCTAAGATATAATCAAGTATTTTTTTATTATAAAATTAATCAACAAGATATAATTCAAACAATTTAACTAATTCAAAATTAAATTAACACTTAAATTGAATTAAGACTTAAAACTTAAATTTAAATTCAAAATTAAACATTAAATCTTTAGTAAAACTTAAAAATAACAGACCAATAATTTAGGGGAGGCTCCAGAATAGCTGGCACCTCCAAAATTAACCTACCCAATAGGATAACCAAAACCAACCTACCCGACAGAGTAATTAGGACTAGCTTAAAAAGGGATAATAGTTTAACTTGACCTACGATACTGGTGAAGTTTTGGATGATAGTACGTTAGGGAAACTATATCTATGCATGTCTAGGAAGATATGGTTTCAACCTGGTGCATTTGGCTTAGTGGAACTAACCGAAGCTACCCTTTATGGATCTTAACTAGTTAGACAAAGGTTTTGTATTAAGTTCAGTGGATAGGACTATTTGGAAAACCTTGAAGGCATGGTTACTTTAATAATGTCCAAGTGACTCACCAAAGCCCAGAAGTTTATTCAGAGAATGTCTATTTGTTGAACTCAAAGCTAAACCTGAATCTAACACAAAGTTAAACTAAACCCTAAAACTGAACCTAATTAATCTCATAAAATTATAAGATTCCCTGATTGAACACGTTGATCGGGTGAGATGACTAAAGATTCAATTAAATCAAATTAAATTAAAATTTAATTAAAATTAAAATTAAAATTAAATTACATTAAAATTAATTTAAAATAAATTAAATTAAAATTAAATTTTAAAAAAACTTAAAAAATTTATATTGAAAAATTCTTTTAAAAACTTTAAAAATCATTTTAATTTTTTTAAAAAACATTAAAAATTTATTTGGAAAATCCTTTTAAAAATTTCAAAAATTCTTTTAAAAACTTTAAAAATCATTATAAAAATTATTTTTAAAACTTTAAAAATCATTTTAAAAACTTAAAAAAATTATTTGAAAAATTCTTTTAAAAATCTAAAAAATCATTTAAAAATTCTTTTAAAAATCATATAAAAATTCTTTTAAAAATCATTTAAAAATTCTTTAAAAAATCATCTAAAACTTCTTTCAAAAATCATTTTAAAAATTCTTTTAAAAATCATTTAAAAATTCTTTTAAAAATTCTTTTACAAACTTTAAAAATCATTTTAAAAATTCTTTTAAAAACTTTAAAAATTTATTTTAAAAATTCTTTTAAAAACTTTAAAAATAATTTTAAAAATTCTTTTAAAAATTTTAATTATCATTTTAAAAATTGTTTTAAAAACTTTAAAAATTTATTTGAAAAATTCTTTTAAAAACTTTAAAAATTTATTTGAAAAATTCTTTTAAAAACTTTAAAAATCATTTTAAAAACTTTAAAAATTTATTTGATAAATTCTTTTAAAAACTTTAAAAATCATTATAAAATTCTATTAAAAACTTTAAAAATCATTTTAAAAATTCTTTTAAAAACTTTAAATATTTATTTGAAAAATTCTTTTAAAAACTTTAAAAATTTATTTGAAAAATTCTTATAAAAACTTTAAAAATCATTTTAAAAATTCTTTTAAAAAACTTTAAAAATCATTTTAAAAATTCTTTTAAAAACTTTAAAAATTTATTTGAAATTTTTTTAAAAAAAATTTAAAAATCATTTGATAAATTCTTTTAAAAACTTTAAAAACCAATTTAAAAAGTCTTTTAAAAACTTTAAAAATTTATTTTAAAAATTCTTTTAAAAACTTTAAAATATCATTCTAAAGATTCTTTAAAAAATCATTTAAAAATTATTTTAAAAATGATTTAAAAATTCTTTTAAAAATTATTTATATATCATTTTTAAAAAATAAATCCTTTTAAAAATTCTTTTAAAAATTATTTAAAATAATTTAAAAATTCTTTTAAAATCTTCTAAAAATTATTTAAAAATCATATTAATTATCATAAAAATTAATTTAAATTAAAAATTATTTTAAATTTTATGTTAACTTAGAAGTTATTTTAACTTAAAAATTAATTTATATTAAAAATTATTTTAAAATTTTATTTTAACTTAAAAATTATTTTAACTTAAAAATTAATTTAACTGAAAAATTATATCAAAAATTATTTTTAAAAATTATTTTTAAAATTGTTTTAAAAATGATCTTAAAGATTATTTCAAAAATCATTTTAGAAATTAACTTAAAAATTATTTTATCAAAACTAAAACTAAAATTTAAAATCAACTTAACAAAAAATTAAATTAAATTAACACTGGTTAAATTTAAAATTTACTAAACTAAATTAAACTAATTAAATTATATTAAATTGAAAACTTAAATTAAGTTAAAAATGAAACTTTAAAGTTAAATTAAGTTAAAAATTAAACTTTAAACTTAAAATTTACACTTAAAATCAAAATTAAAATTAAAGTTTAAAATTAAATTTTAATTAAGTTAAACTTAAACTAAACTCAAGCTTAAAATTAAAATTAATTCTAAGTCTATGTTACTTAAATATAATTTTACAACCTGAAATTAACTAACTTATTTAATTTACTTAATTCCTAATCTTATTTTAAAAAAAATTAACAGATTAATTAATGTTCTAATTTATTCGATCAATTAATCTTCTACAAACTTAATTAATACTTAAATTAAATTTAAAGCAAAAAATAAAATAAATATTATAACTAATATTATCATTAAATTAACTCAAACAATTAATTTGAAATTTAAGCTATTTTAAACAAATATGTATTAAATTAGTAACAAATTATTTTAATACATCTAAATCTAAAATTAATTATCTTTTTATTTAATAAATGAACGATTATACCAAGTATATAAAGATAATTTATGTAGGAAAATATTGCTAACCCTAAATCCCCTAGAACACCTAGGTACCCAAACCCAGTGTTGACTTCAGGGGGAGTGTTGACGTCAGGGGAGGTGTTCTAGAGAAGGACTTTCTGAAGAAGAGTGGTCCGGGTGCCCGAAATGCAAAATATATCCTCAACGTCGCCTCGCCACGTGGAGATGCCTGGTTGGCTCGGCTACGTCATATTCAGGGCACCCGAAAGGATCTAGGTGCCTTATGGGTTCGTGGTTCCTTCGAGTTTGCTACTGCACCACTATTATCATAATAAATTTTGATAATTTTGGACAAACCAAGAATCACATCTAAGTCCATCAAGAAGTTTCTGAGCTATACTGCTTCTTTGGCTGCCTCAGAGGTTGCCACATACTCAACTTCCATGGTGGAGTCTGAAACGCACTTCTGCTTAACACTCCTCCATGTTATGACTCCACCTCCCAAAGTAAACACATACCCTGAGGTTGACTTACTATTACCCCTATCTGATTGGAAGTCAGAATCCGTGTAACCCACAGGGAGCAAATCATCTGCCTAGTAACCAGCATATAATCTCTAGTCCTTCTCAGGTACTTCAATATATGCTTTACGGCAGTTCAATATCCCTGTCCTGGATTACTTTGATATCTGCTAACCATGCTCACGGCAAAACAGATATCCGATCTCGTACATAACATTGTATACATTAGGCTTCCTACAGCCGAAGCATAAGGAACTGCCTTTATGTCCTCTATTTCCTTTGATGTCTTAGGACACATCTCTTTAGATAAAGGTACTCCATGCGGAAAAGGTAGAAAACCTTCTTGGAGTTTTGCAAGCTAAAACGAGCTAGGATAGTATCGATGTATGAAGCTTGGGATAAGCACAACATCTTTTTCTTATGATCCCTTATTACTTTGATCCCAAGAATATGTCCACATTCTCCCAAGTCCTTCATGTCAAACTGCTTGGATAATCATACCCTTACGTCTGACAACACTTTGACATTGTTGCCAATGAGCAAATTGTCATGTACGTATAGTACAAGAAATACCACCACGTTTCCGTCACTTTTCTTGTATACACAAGACTCATCAGGACACTGAATGAATCCATAAGACTGGATCACTTCATCAAACTGGATGTTCCAAGATCTCGAAGCTTGCTTCAGTCCATAAATGAACCGATTGATCTTATACACAAAATGCTCTTTGCCCTTTGCAATGAACCCCTCTGGTTGCTTCATATGGATATTTTCTTCAAGACTTCCGTTAAGGAAAGTTGTCTTGACAACCATTTGTCAAACCTCATAATCCATATGAGCAGCAATAGATAAAAGAATCCGGATAGACTTAAGCATGGCTACCGGTGAAAAGGTTTCCTCAAAATTAATTTCCTCTTTTTGAGTATACCCCTTCACAACAAGTCTTGCTTTAAAGGTTTCCACCTTTCCTTCTGCTCCTCTTTTCCTTTTATAGACCCCATTTACATCCAATGGCCACCATTGGGTGCTTCTACAAGCTTCCAGACCTGATTAGAATACATAGATTTTATTTCAGAGTTCATTGCACTTTTCCAAGATGCTGCATCTTTATCTTGGAGTGCTTCATCATATGTCTAGGGATCAGGTTCATGTTCACCAGGGATCAAGTTTGAAGACTCTCCCAAAAACATGAATCTATCAGGTTACCGAACAACCCTCCCACTATGATGAGACACTACCTGTAATTATGCATCATTTGTAACACGTGTTGCAATTTCTTGTGGTATCTCATCTTGTACCGTTGATATTAAATTAGACGTGTCCTCTCTTATTTCCTCAAGAATAATTTTACTCATGGGCTTGTGGTTCATTACATAGTCCTCTTTTAAAAATCGGGCATTGGTACTAACAATGACCTTCTGATCTTTAGAACTATAAAACAAACCACCTTTCGTTCCTCTAGGATAACCCAAAAACAAGCGAACTTCTGTACGTGTTTCCAACTTATCAGCGTCTCCCTTCAGCACATGTGCTAGACTACCCCAAATTCGAATGTGTTTTAGACTAGGTTAACGCTCATTCCATAATTCTGTGGGAGTAGAGGGTACTGACTTAGAAGGTACCAAGTTTAGAATGTACGTCACCATTTCCAGAGCATATCGCCAAAATAAATTTGGTAATTTTAAATAACTCATCATCAATCTAACCATTTCCATAAGAGTCATATTCCTTCGTTCTGCCACACCATTCTGTTGGGGTGTACAAGGTACAGACAATTGGGATTGAATCCCGACCTTTGATAAGTAATTTCTAAACTCTCCTAAGAGGTACTCTCCACCACAATCAGACCGTAGTGTCTTGATTCTTTTAGCATAATATTTCTGCACATCAGCCTTGTACTCTTTGAACTTATCAAAGCACTCAGACTTGCGGTGCATCAAGTAAATGTACCCATATCTTGAATAATCGCCTATAAAAGAGACAAAATATTCGAAACCACCTCTCACCTGGATAGTCATAGGCCCACACAAATTAGAATGAACCAATTCCAACACTTCTTTGGCTCTATACCCCTGTGCCTTAAAAGGTCTCTTGGTCATTTTTCCTTCCAAGCAGGATTCGCAGGTTAGAAAGTTTTCCACCACCAATGAACCCAAAGGCCCATCGGCTATTAACCTTTGAATCCTACTCAAGTTAATATGACCTAGTCTTAGATGCCAAAGATATGTTTAGTTCATTTTCGAAGGATGTTTTCTCTTATTAGAATTAGAAGATGTGTTATTAATTTCCATTTGTTGCATCGTGGGAGTTATTGGATTAAGAGTTTACAAATTACCAACCAACGTACCAGAACAGATAACTACCCCATTTTTCTTGACAACTACTTTGTCATTAAAAGAAATAGAATATCCATCCATAAATAATTTAGAAACTGAAATCAAGTTCTTTCTAAAACATGGTACGTAAAGATAATTTCTCAAAATCAATGTTTTATTCCTATCAAAAGATAAATAAACATCTCCCACTACAACAGCCGCCACTTTTGTAGCATTGCCCATGTAGACGGTGATCTCCCCTTCATGTAGTCGTCGAGTTTCCTGGAACCCCTGCAATGAATTACAGACATGATCAGTGGCTCCCGTATCTACACACCAGGTGCTGGTAGATAACACCGCTAAACATGTTTCAACAACTAATGAATGAGATATACCTTTATTGTTTTGCTTTCTGCAAGGACAGTCCACCTTCCAATGTCCAGACTGCTTGCATGTGAAGCACTTACCCTTCGGCTTCTTCACACCTTCTTGCGGTCCAGTCCCTTGAGGTCGAATCACTTTCTTTGCTGAACCAACTTGTTTCTTCTTTTTCTTTATGTCCTTCGGCTTAGAAACAGAAACGTTTTCAGCAATGTGAATTTGAGAACTTTGACGAAATAGCCCTTCTACTGCTTGGAGTTCTATCAGAAGTTCTGCCAACGAATATGTCCTTTTGTTTATATTATAGTTCAGACAGAACTGCTCAAAACTCTTGGGTAGCGTTTGGAGAATGATATCGACCTGGGTTTCTCCATCGATTTCGGCTCTAAGAATTTGTATTTCGTTCAAATGAGTCATCATCTTGAAGATATGATCCCTCACGGGTGTCCCCTCAGTCATGCTGGTTTCCATTAAGTTTCTCATGGCCTCCTGCCTGGCAACCCGATTCTAGTATCCGAAGAGTTCTTTGAGATTGAGCATCATGTCATAAGTAGTGGGTAGGGTCTGATGCTGATGTTGCAGCACATTTGACATAGAAGTCAAAATGTAACACCGTGCCATCTCATCTGTCTTGACCCATTTCGTATGTCTCTTTATCTCCTCTTCACTAGAATCCTTATCAGGCAAGCTAGGACAGACTTCAAGAAGTACGAACTTATATCCTTCAGCAGTTAAGACAACGCCCAAGTTTCGTTTCCAATCAATATAATTGAGACCCGTAAGTTTGTTTTCTTTTAAAATAACAACAAGAGGATTGAAAGCCATTTTGAAATCCTGAGAATCACAAAATAAAATATTTGATCAAAACTTTAGAATTTAAAATAATATTGATCCCTCAAACAATATAATTTAAATTCACCAACACCTCAAAATACCGTGAATTTAGTATGCCACGATAGTGTGAACGTATACTAATTCAAACATTTGTAAGAAGAGGTTTTACCCATTAATTTTATTATCTTATCAACCTAACTTTATGACAAATAAAATTAATAGTTGGTTTATTTTCGGTCACACAAAATAATAGCAGTGTCTCCGATGGGGAGGATACTATTAAATGCACCTAAGTGTATACCATTACTTGATACTTAGTCCATTAATTTGGATTGTGCCCCTTCAGATGGAGAAGATCACACAAAACTAAATAATTTCCTATAATCATCTATAGAGGAAGTTTGATCTAGTGATCTGCAAACAAACTCATCCGATGTGGAGGAAGACACTTAAAGCCAACACGCAAGTTTGAATGCATCACTTACAAACCAATAATGGAGGCCGTGGAATTTAAATAAATAAACCCTCTCCCACTTAGTAATTTAAACGAGGAATTTTAACATTTACACATATCACACATGCACACAAAAGCATACACATCACAGCACATAAAGGCAATAAATATAAAAAATAATTTTCCAACTATTATGGTCTCATTTGTAGCTGTCCTCTGTATGCCGCTAACCCTAGCCGTTGCCAACCCTAGCCGCCAACCCTAGGGTTTATGTCGTTGCATCCTTCTTGCTTCCTCTTCCGCTGCTCCTCCGGTCCTCAAGGTAGCACCATGCATAGCAAGGAGACGAGCTACAACAAAATAAAATTTTATATTTATCGATCCTATATTCCACGAAGGAATGTACATGTAATCTAGATCAAATAAAAATAAAAATTTACATTTATCGATCCTATATTTCACAAAGGAATGTACATGTAATCTAGATCAAAATATAAAATAAACTAATACATCTCCTGCTATATTTAATAATTACAATCATGCACACACAAAATGCCCTCAACATGTCTGAGGGTCCAAATCACATACAAACACAATAGGTCATAAAGGAACTAGGATGCCTGTAACCATAGAGTTAATCTATTTTGCATATCCTACTATTATCCTACCTAAATTATATATGACTAGTGCATAGTTTAACTGAAAACCAAACACACAGAGGCAGAAACTTAGCTCTGATACCAATTGTTGGCGCTCAGAATTCCGTTCTGTGTAAAACCCCTGTACAAAAATTTGTACAGGCATAGAACTTTTCCTAACAACCTACATGCTTGATCAGACATGTGTTTGATCAATCAAGTAAGTCCTTGATTGATCAAAACGCACCTTGATCGAAGCACAAGATCATTTACCTCTTGTGTTGGTGTTCATGATCCATACAAAGAAAACATAACTAGTTGCGCTGCGGAATAAATAACTAGTTGTACCTTTCTTTTTAGACAAACACCTCTTGATCTTCTACTGTATTTCTCTCCTCTTCTTGGATGTCGTGTGGGCGACGATCTACCAAGACAAACCACCCGAACCTTCTTTTGTTTCCAAGTCGCCTACCACCAAAAGATGCAAAGAAAAAGGGTGCCTCCTTCTTCTTCTTCTCCTCCAAACCGCCTACCACCTAGGGTGGTCCTTCTCTTCTTCTTCTTCTCCTCCAAGCTCCAGCCACCAAGGGAGATATGCGCCGGCCATAGAGGGAGGAAAGGGAGGAAGAGATGAGAAGGTGGGCGCCGACCCTAGGAGGAAGAGAGGAGGTGGGCGCCGACTCTAGGGGAAAAGAAAAGAGAGAAAAGAAGAGACGAGGTGCCGAGCACAAGCAAGGGAAAACAACTCAAGAAATATTAGGTTTTGGTGGCATGGCCTCTTCCCTTTTTATAACCTTCAGCACCAGATAAAAGAGAAGAAATATTAATAGAATTTTTGTTTAGAAAAAATCTCTAAAAAAGAATTAACATAATTCTTTTCAGAAAAATTTCTTAGGAAAGAATTAATATAATTCTTTTTAGAAAATTTCTAAGAAAAAATTAACATAATTCTTTTTAGAAAAATCTCTAATTCTGTTGAGAAAAAATCTCCCTTTTACAACTCCCTTTTTTTTCTTCCTTTTCTTTTCTTTTCCTTTTCTTTTCTTTTGGTTTGGCCGGCCCCTTGCTTGGGCACCAAGCAAGGCTTGGCTGGCCTCTTTCTTGGGTAGGAAACAAAATCAAACGAGTGAATGCGAGGCTATGTAGAGGCTATAATAGGGACCGAGAGAAGGAATTGGTTTTAGCCTCCTAATGGACTTGAGCTTCCTGTGTTTGACCCGAACATCCAACTTAAGTTCATCAATAATAACTCATACCACTAAAGAGTTATTATTGAACTACCGCACTAATCCCATATTACAATATGGGCTCCTTCTTATCATGAGTACGTTAATCTCCCTGTGTTTAAGATATCGTATGTCCGTTAATTAAATGAGTTACTGACAACTCACTTAATTAACATCTGACTCCAAGAGTAGTACCACTCAACTTTATTATTATGTCAGACTAAGTCCATCTGCAGGATTTACATGATAACCCTTATGAGCTCCTCAAGGGGACATCATCAACCTAAATTAATAGGACACAGTTTCTTTTTATAATCAACAACACACCGTATAAATAACACTATCTCCCAACTCATTGAGCCTATTGATTTAACGAATAAATCTCACCCATTGATAAGTCAAAGAAATAAATACTAAGTGTACATGCTTGTTATTATATCGGGATTAAGAGAACGCACATCCATAATAACAGAGGTTCTGTTCTTTTATGCAGTCAATATAAATTGAACAACCTCAAATGGTCATACTCAATACACACATAGTGTACTAATGTAATTTTATAGTCAAAACAGACTAATATCAAAGTACACTACAACCGTTCCAATGGTTTGTCCCTATCTATCTCGGTCGTGAGCTACTATTTATAATTTATAAGGAACTAATAACATGATCTTCTGTATGACACCACACACCATGTTATTTACAATATAAATTAAATGGATAACTGCATTAACATATAAATAAATATAAAATACAACATTTGACCAAAGTGATTCTAATTTCAAAATAGATGTTCATACAAAAAGCTAGGCTTATAGTATACATCCCAACAATTTCATCATCCGCAACCGAGTTCTGTTGGGGAAAGACAGATTTCCGGAGAGGTAGGGGAGACTTCTTCCTCTTTGGTTCCAAGATCTAGTTCCGTTGATCATCCATTTTGTCCACCGTCGTCGATTCTGTCGAAGTTTCGCTTCCGCCATTACCGTGCCGCTCATCTATATTTGCCACCATCTAGTAGTGACGAGAGAATGAGGGCTTGTCATCTCCTAGCTACAGATCAACTTCTTTCCAGCGTCATTGCATCCATTTCGTCCGTCATTGCCGAATCTGATTCCGATCATTGAATCTATCAAGTTGGGAGTTCTCTAGGTTGTTCAACGAGCATCTCTTCTTTATTAGCTTCTTCTTGTGTTGTTCTTGTTGTTTGAATCACTATGAACAACATAGCTGCTCTAGCATCAAATGCATGGATGTTTTCTATAGCGCGCGCCATTTGTTAGTGTTGTTGGATGCTGTTAGGATTTATGAATATGTTGCTCTCAATATTTTCTTTGCATTGTTATCCAATTTACCTTTTATTTGGTTTAGGGGTTTGGG
Organism: Zingiber officinale; assembly: GCF_018446385.1. NCBI lineage: Eukaryota > Viridiplantae > Streptophyta > Magnoliopsida > Zingiberales > Zingiberaceae > Zingiber > Zingiber officinale. The sequence goes on from NC_056003.1 coordinate 43,750,615, forward strand.
AATAACGGAATAGATTCATTCATAAACCTTGTGTTTAGTTGATGAAAATGAAATTAAAATTTTGGAATAAAATCTAAAAATTTGGATATGGATAAAACCCAATCTTTCCCTTGGATTTTGGTGGAATGAGAATGAGAATGAGAATTAAGTTTTGGACGAAAATATTCTTAATATATTTGTTCAATTTTTCATTTATTTCATTCTCTCTTTTCTTATTTTCTCTAAAAGTACGCCGTTAAAAATATTATTAACAGCGTGCATGTTGATATGTACTGTTAATAATATAAACTTGGAAGAAAAAAATCGCATCTATGTTTTAACGGCATATGTTTTAACGGCACACATTAAAAATACACTGTTAATACACTGTGAATGATTAATAACAACAATGGCGTGTAAAAATTGATATGCTGCTAATGAATCTATTATTATCAATGGCATACATACGCTGCGAATAAAACTACAAAAATGTGCACACATTTATTTTTTCCACCCCATTCTTTTATTTCCCCCTCTTTCTCTCCTTATCTAGGTTTTTTCCCTCTTTCTCATCCCCGATTCTGCTCCCCGCTCCCCGCCCCCCGCCCCCCGCTGACTCCTTTCTTACTCTTCTTCTGCTCCCTACCGACTCCTCTTTTGCTCCTCGTCGACTCCTTTCCTATAACTCCTCGTTCTGCAGCTCTTCTCCTTGCAGACTCTTCTCCCTGCCGACTGCTCCTTCTATAGCTCTTCTCCCCGCCGACTCTTCTCTTTGCCGACCCTTCTCCTCTGAGTCTTCTCCCCGTTGACTCCTCTCCCACGATTGCTCCACTGATCGTGTTCTCGTGATTGCTCCCACACCATTTGCTGCCGCAACTACTGTACGTCGTCGCTACAACCGTCTTCATCATCTTCTGCAATAACGTGGTTTGACATTCTTGTCTCGTTTCTTTGCATATGATCTTAAGACATACTTTTTATTATCTTTGGATAATTTTTTGTGCTTGAGTTTGTATCGGTTCTATGGTGTTGTGTCAATTACATGCATTCCCAATGATAGATCATTTTAGGAGGACCATGTGACTCTAAAAATTATTATTTTTAAAGTTAGGGCATTTTTTGTAAGAATATATTGTTGATGATGAAAAATGATAAGTGGGGTTGATAATCTTTATCGTCTTAACCACTGTGTTTATTGGCATTATCATGATTGAGGGCTTGCAAAATTGACTGCTAATTTGCTATATGAATATATTTTAGAGTGCATGGAAATGTAGACCAATTTATATCTTAATTGTAAATAAGGTTTTATTTCTTTCGACGAATGGAGACAATAGTTTCTTCTTCTCTGATGATTGAACACATGGTATTAAAACATGAATTATTCAAGATTTAGTTGTTTTTGTTTAATCAAATCAGATGATGTGGTTGGGGATATTTCTTTTTGTGAGTTGAAAAATAGATACCAAATCCAGAGGTGGCATTTATGATTATGTCGATGCTATTCAGCATTGTTTGATGCTAATACTCTTTGATGGCGGTGTTTCTCCCGTAGGTGGAATAAGGATTCTCCATGGGAGTCTTTCACCCTAGCTACTGATTTTGATTAGTAAAAAAAATGCAGAATATATAATGCAACTGGACACTGAGGCAACAGATGGATCCTACATTGAGTTCAAAGACACTGACTTAGTTTGGCATCATCAATATGTTGATCCAGATTTTAGCTCTTGTTAGGCTAAAGAACTCCTGGATTACCAAGAAAATGTGCTTGCTAATGAGCCTATGGTTGTGAAAAGAGGCCAACATATAGTTGAAGTGAAGCCCCAGGTATGTGGCTACATTATGTTCATTGTTTTACCAACTTTGTCAGAGATTTTTTCTTCTCATCTGAAGAAATAACCACTCTCAATGTCACATTCCTAGTAACTCCAAAATCAAGTAAATGAGCATGTTTAAGATTGATTCGAATGTCACATTCCTAGTAACTCTGTAATCAAGTAAAGGCGCATGTTTAAGATTGATTTGACTGTATTATGTGTTGCACAAGCATACATCTAACGCAGACCATTTCCATATAAAAGATGCATATTAGTGAATTTACAAGGGACCATGGTTTGAATTATCTATTATGAGATCAAAAAAATTAGATGTCAGATTCTAAACTCTAATTTTTTACTCATCCTATGTTGTTTAAGTTGAATACACATATCTAAGTATGTCATAATGTGGGGATTATTTGCAGGGGATAAGCAAAGGTGTAGTTGTCGGAAATCTTTTGTAGACCATGTCAAGCATTGGAAAGCGTCCAGATTTTGGATTGTGCATCGGTGTTGATCAGTCTGATGAAGATATGTTCGAGAGCATTGTTAGTTCTGTGATTGATACATATTTTACTAATTTATGTGGATTGAAAGTTTAATCATTATTATATATATACTAGTTAGTTTGTTATAGATTTTATATCTTGTTTTGAATTTCAGACCTTCTAATTTACTATAATAATAAGCAATGACTTTTATTAATTTTGTGTGTGGATTAGACTTAAATTTGCATTGAATTTGTTGTAAAAATTTGATTTATCATTTTCGTCAATGAAATTAATTTTTTTTAATATAGATAAGAATATCAATAGTGTACATTTGCATGCAGCGGATTAGAATATTAACAACACGCATTTGCACGCTGTGAAAAATACATTCCGCAGCGTGCATTGCGCACTGCGGAATGTGTTTTCCACAGCATGCATTGCGTGCTACGGAATGTGTTTTTCGCAGCGTGCAAATGCACGTTGTTAATAACCTAGGACTTTTAACAGCTTTTAATTGTGCAGCATGCAATGTATGCTGCGGAAAGTGAATTTGCGCACTGCAAAATGTCATTTTTGTTGTAGTATATCATCACACTTTCTCTCTCAACATACTTTCACTCTCCTCATTCTCTCTTTATACATTCTCTATCATTTTCTCTCTGTATTATCTCTCATCACACACTTTCTCTCTCCTCATTTTCTCTCTCTTCATTCTCTCCTTATTTTTTTATCATATTTTTTCTCTCCTCAATATCTCTTACGATACTCTTTCTCCACATTTTCTCTCATCACACTTTCTCTCTTTATTCTCTTCCATCACACTCTCTCTTCTAATTTTCTCTCATCATACTTTCTTTTTTTTTATTTTTCCCATCACATATTCTCTTTCATCATACTTTCTCATTATACTTTCTCTCTAATTATTTTCTCATTTTCTCTCATCGCACTTTCTTTCTCTTTATTTTTTTCTCATCACTCTTTCTCTCTCAGTACACTTTCTCTTTCATCATACTTTTTCTCTTCTCAATCTCTCCTATCACGCCCTCTCTCCTCATTTTCTCTCATCACACTTTCTCTCTCTTCACTTTCTCTCCCATCACACTTTCATCCTTATCATTCTCTCTCATCATATATTTCTCTCCCATCTAATTTTTTCTCTTATTTTCCTCTAAGGGTAAAAAAAGAAATTTAGGTTCATTAATTTCGATTGAAAATATTCAACTAATCAATTTTTTTTAAGAATGATACTCAATTTCATATTCATTCTCATTTCATAATACGATGATACTCATTCCCATTCTGATTTCTAAGAGAGAATCAAACACCACCTTAGTTAATTGTTTCACTCAATGCTATTGAATTAGTTATGTTCCTAGCTTAGAATGTCATTTCTCATGTCTTGCCTTTGTTAGTATTAGTTTCTGTTAAAACCCCCCAAAACAATCTGATATGATAATCAACAGTTCATCACAATGATCCTAAGGAGACGATCCAAGTTATCCTACACTGCATAAGTTAGGGGGGTTCGAAGGAGAGTACTCTAACTTAGTAATTTTTTTAAACTAATGACTTTAGAATCATCGATTTTAATTTTTAAATTTGGTCTATGGATACTCATTTTTATAAGTTGATATGACCTCATATTAATATAAGTTCATCTAATTTTATCTTTTAATAGATTGATATAACATCATCTTAACATAAATTCATCTAATTTCATCTCCATAATTAATAAGATATTTTCATATTAGGGTACGTAAAATCCAATCAAGTTCAAGAGAGCCAACATCAATATCAAGCATACAAGATTTGTTAGGTTGTTGATCATTAAAATCTGATATATCAGTATTAGATGGACAATAATCTTAACTTATTGATATCTACTCTTTTACCTTAAAAATAAATTGATAGTTTTTATCTTCCTCATCCTGAGTTTTCTGTATTCGTTGTATTAGTTTTATATTCATTTAAAATTAAAGTTATATTATAAAAATTAATTACAACTAAATGTAAAATAGTGCAATAAATATCAGATAATTATTCAATTGTATCATTAAATAATTTTAAAATTTTATAAATATTAATATATATTTTATTATTATTATGAAAATAAATATATATTCGTTGTATTAGTACTATCAAAAGATACACACAATAATTCTCTATTCAATTAATCCTATAAAATCTATTCTATTATTTTATTATATAGAATTTGACCAAACAAGAGATAACAATTTTAATTGACTGTCACGTTGTACAATATCACATATACATCAACTATAAAATATAAATCACTTAGCATGCTGTCATATAATTTTAAGTCTGACTAACTAATACTTCAAGTATGGAAAAATTAATATTATCAAACAATATTAAAAATATCTTAAAAGTTTATATATATATATATATATATATATATATATGCTAAGCGACATTTTGTGTGTAACCATGAGCGATATGCAGACGTAGTGTTGCCAGCTCGATTTTTTTTGAAAAAAATATTCCTTTTACTCTCTCTGCGCTCTGCCGCCTTTTATTCAAAACAGCAACGTTCGAATTTTTCCAAATTCTAAATTTCTCTCGTCGCTTTCTCTCTCTCGCTCTCGCCTCTTCCTTCACCATCGACTTCCGTCGTAACTGACTGAAGTTCCCCAAACTGCGCGTTGAACACAAAGGCGACGCTGGTGTAAAAGTCCCCCTTTCTCCATTCTCGATCGTAAGTCTTTCTCCTCTATTGTCTATTATTCAGCTATGTACAATTATTTTGCAATACAAGTTACCTGCAAATTATATAAGCAAAGCACTGGTAGCATAACAGCTAGGACTTGTGCTTGGTAGGATATATATATATATATATATATATAAAAATTTTTTTTTTTTTTTTAACAGTAATAAAGTAGATTAACAGTAAATAATAACAGAAGTAGATTAACAGTAATTGTAAAACAGTAATAGTAAATAGTAAACAGTAAATAGGAATGGTAAATTTTTTTTTTTTTTTTTTTTTTTAACAGTAATAAAGTAGATTAACAGTAAATAATAACAGAAGTAGATTAACAGTAAACAGTAATTGTAAAACAGTAATAGTTAACAGTAAATAGTAAATATTAAACAGTAAATAGTAAAAGAAAAATACAGTAATAGTGAAGTGCAGAAATAAAGTAGATAGTCACAATACCGTGATGGTATGGTTAAATATATTGACTTTTTAAATTTTTACTCTTTTTTTTTTTTTTTAGTGATACTAAACTGCTTTCTTTTCTTGTTTGTTTTCCAGGGAGCCTCACCTGTTCAGGACCTCACCTTTCAATCAGTGCCCCGGCTTATGCGTAAGTTTTTGGGTTGCTACCCTTCTTACTTAGCCCGCACAGGTCTTATATGATTTTGGTTATTCCTGATACAGTTACTGTTCACCTATCGGTTACTAAGACAAGGACTGAGGAAAAGAACCAAGACGAGAGAGACAGAAACTTAGATTATCAGTATAAAACAAGCAACAAGCATAGATCTTATTTAATAGAGAATTTTTACAGAGAGTTACATAAAATTTTTACATAAAGATAGCTTACATAGAAGACAACATATATTACATAAAAGTACCGAATTTTTACATAACTTAACAGAGAGAACTTACAAACACACTTGCGCAAACTTGAAGAACAGCGGAAGAGTATGGACAGTAGTGAGTGCAGTGGGGGAAGTGGATGCCTCAGCAAGAGAGTTTTGGGGTCTTTTATAGGAGGAGGAGAGAGCTTTTCTTGGAGGAGAAGGAAAGCAGAGAAAGAGAGGGGCCTGGAAAGAGAAAGCTTGGCGAAGGACAAGTGGAAAGCTCTAAGAAATAGAAAGGGGGCCTGGCAAAAGAAGGGTTTAGTTGAGAGGACAGATGGCTTCTTTTTAGGTGGGTGGACATAATGGCTAGGTGGCAGAAAAAACGTCATGAATGACGTTTTTGGTAGATGTTCTTGTAGTGTTGTGTTTATGGGAGAGGACGTCATGGATGACGTTATTAAGTCTCCATTAAGTTGTCGAGATTATTGTCACTGGTAAGATCCAGAGAGGGAGTTTGTGAACTTCCGGCTAAGTCTGACTGCATACTTCTGTTGAGTGCTGCTCTATATGCTCTAGCAGAGAGAACAGAGCTGGCTAGTCTCTTCTGACAGTATCTTTCAGTTTTTCTTTTATAATGTTGAAGCAATGTCGTATGCTGTGTTTTGAAGGAGAAAGGGAGGAATCTAGTCCCCATATCTTTTGGCCAATAGATCTTCTCAGTATAAGTTTCTCCTATTAGGAAGTAATTATCTGGATCTGTCAAGCGATCCCAAGCCCAATTAGTTCCTTGTACTGATGCTCTCCAATGCTTTAATTGATCTTCAATAGTAGGAAGAGCTTCCCAATGGAGATCGGGGTCAGATGGGTAATCGTCAAGTTCTGTTTGGATACCCCCGACTTCATTGATATCTAGCTTAACCAGATGTTTGGCTGGTTCAATATTAAGGTTAAGCCATTCCGGTGGAGAGCTGTCAAAAGTACATACAACAAACGTTTCCTCTTCTTCGAGGGCCAGAGAAATAATAGTACCAAGCTTTTTAGGAAAATCTTTAACAGAATCTGGATCATGTATCCAGACTTTGTATAGTAGTCCATAGTCCATCAGAAGAAAAGGAGTAATAAGCCTTCCTTTGTATGAAATTGCTTTATACCTTTCATAGTCTAAGTTGGCTTTTCGGAAGGAATATAGCAGCTGGTATGGACAACCATATTTAGCAGAGTCTTCACAGGTTGGCCCAATTTTCTGCCATTTAAGTTTTTGGGCCAAATTCTGCTTCATAGGTAATAGTTATCCCAGGAGGGGGATTTTTGTGGAAGGCCTTTAGTGCTTCACATAATTCAAAAAATGTCTGTAGTGTAGATCGCTCTGGTCGGCGCCGAACGTAAGAATTGATATCCTCTGGTATAGTGGTGGGCAGGCCCAATATATGGGCTGCAGATGTTCTTTGAGCAAAAGTTGTAGCAGCTTGTTCTTTTAACTGGGCCAGTGTTAGATAATTGGCCCGTTGTGGTTTCTTTTCTTCTAATGTTGTGGAAGAGGAAGGAGACCCATGAGTTCCTTCAGTAATTTGTGCATATGTAGGAGTTTCTTCTGATTGTGAGCTAGTTGGCACCATAGTTGTTGTTTTTAATAAAGTGCTAATAAAGAAATTAGCACCAAGTTGAGTCCTGGCAGCATTAAAGGCTTCTTCAAGTGAATAATACCCTTTGAAGAAAGGATGTTCTAAGCCTTGTATGGCCATATTTGTTTCCTCCCAAGTAGCATATACCCCAGCTTGTGGCCCAGAAAAGACTACATAGCAAGAGAATTTCTTGCCTGCTGGCTTTTGTATGGTTGTTAGAAAGTAGTTTGTTAAAGCATTTATGACTGCTATCTTGTGTCCTGAGCTACCAGGGATGGTAGGAATGTGCCAAATGTTATCTATCAAACAGTGTTGAATGTGATCTAGTTTGTCTCTGAATAAAGAGCGAAACTGATCTTCTTGCTGTGTAAACTGTTGTAGTTCTTGTGTTCCAAATCTTAATGTTTTAGTAGCAAACGATGTGCGAACTTTCCTTGGCCGATCCATTACCTAAACAAAAATTGTTAGTGGAGTAAACGAGATAAAGTATCAGCTAAAGAATTGTTAATTCCTTTTATATGTTCCCAGTGAATACGTAAACCTTTATTAATAATATTATCTGTGAATTTTAGCCATCTCTTAGTACTTAATCCTTTTCTTAATCCTTTAGTTTGTTGGCTATACTTGACTATAGCTTCGCAGTCGGTTCGAATGGTAATTTCTTGCTTATTACAAATGAATAATCTGAAGGCTTCTAGACAATAAATAACTGCTAATATTTCAAAATCTAACGAGGTAAGATGTCCTTTTTCTTGAAATTTTCCAGAGGCATATCTGCATAAGGTTTCTGTAGTTTTAGGATCATACTTGGATGTTTTTCTAAATAAAATTCCTCCCCATCCTGTTTCACATCCATCTGTTTCGATGACTAAGTAGTCAGCATCAAGTGGTAGTGTTAACATGGGAATTGTTTTTACTAATTCTTTAATCTGTTTTACAAGTGCTATATCTTGTTGATTAAAGTGTTTTTGTCCTGTTAAGGAGGTTTTGTTGTATAAGGGGCCGCTGATTTTTCCTATATTTTTTAAATAAGGTCTAGCATAATTTAGGAGTCCTAAAAAGGCTCTTAGAGTTTTAGTGTCTTCCATCTTATCTGGAAAAGCAAGGATTTTAGCAGAGATATGAGGTTGAAGGGCTATTTGTCCCTGTCCTATTTCTGCTCCTAAGAAATCAATATGAGTAGTGGCTATTGTCATTTTCTTTCGAGAAATAATCAGACCATGTTTCTCAAATAAATTAAATATAATATGAAGATGAGCATAATGTTCTTGTTTAGTCTTAGAGAAAACTAAAATATCATCTATATACACACAAGTGAAGAGAGAAAAATCTCGAAAAATGTCATCCATTTTCCTTTGGAATATTTGAGGAGCGACCTTAAGGCCAAAAGGCATAACAAGCCACTCAAAATGTCCTTCGGGACAGGAAAATGCTGTCCATTCAATGGACTCAGGATGCATTTTAACTTGCCAAAATCCTGATTTCATGTCAAATTTTGAGTACCATTTTGAGTTTTGGATTTTATTTAAGAGTTGGTCTTTGTCGGGAATTTTATAACCGTCTTCTTGACAATTATCATTTAGTCTCTTGTAATTAAATACCATTCTAGATTGGCCACGTTTTTGTTCTGATCCTTTATTAACTATAAAAGCTGGACTTCGGTGCCTAGATGTAGACCTTTGAATGGCTCCTAAAGTTAAGAGTTGGTTAATATGCATTTTGCATTCTTCAGTTTCCCAATTTGTATATTTTAAGTCTTGGGTCTTAATTGTAAGGTCTGGATTAATGATTGATAGCTTGCAGTATACTTTATCTCTGTCCCAATATTTAGTAGGATTTTCTCCAATTATTTCTAATTTTTCTAATCTAGAAATGAGAGAGTCTAAATCAGGTTTATGTGTGTTTATTAATTGAAGTAACTGTTGTGGGAGTATAAGATCATATGGGATACAGGTGTCATCAGTTATAGGGCTTGACCAGCCAAGTGGGGCTAGTTTTCCGAGTCTTGGTAGTCAGAAAAAGCTAGGGCACAGGTCTGGTTATCCGGTTGTGTCTTCTTACTAGGTTGTTTACAGGCATTTTTAGGAGAACATTGACAAGATGTGTTTTCTGAAGGTAGAAGTTCTATGTGGGATTTTGTATTTAAGGGATGGACAATAGAGGGATAGTCTGATACTATTGGAGATATTATGGGTGAGGAAAAGAAAAGAGCATAATCCTTAGTTAGAAGACAAGCTCTATCTGATGCTACCAGAAAATTTAAACCTAGGATTAAATGAATATTAGGATGTAAGAGTGGCTTAATCCATAGCTTAGGAAGTGAGAGTGGTGTGCCGTATTTACCACAGTTGTCATAAAATCTTAGATGGGTGTTAGTAACAAATTGCGTGCAAGCTAACTGTTGGCCATCAAATTGTGTACTTAGTAATGGTTGTGATGCTGTTTTTATAAAAGTTTTTGGTAAGACAGAAAGAAGTGTATTTTCATCTATGGTGGAGTTGGTAGCTCCACTATCTAAAAAGGCATGTAGGGTGAATTCATGGCCATGGATATTTACTAGACATTTGACTCTAATGTCTAAAGTTTTTCCTGTATTACATATACTAGAGGCTTTTATAAAGACTAGATCTCTATCTGTTGGTATAAGTTGTAAACCTTTTCCTTTATCAAGGGTAACCTGAGAAGAAGAATGTGGAGGAAGATTTTCTTTTATTTGTTTATCTAGGATCTCAATTTCTGTTTCTAATTTATTAATACGTGTTTCTAATACAGAAACTCTTGTTTCTAATAAAAAATTTCTAGTTCCTCCTTTAGAGAGCTGGCTTATAGGTATCGTAATAGAGAATAGTTGTTGAAGACAAAGATTACAGGCTTGTTTTTTACATATTTTGCAGGTTCCTCTTTTGTCTAAAGAAGGATAATAACTACAAAAGAAACAAGGAATGTTATCAGTTCCTGTTTTGAGTATCCACTCATGTATGCAGTTAAGTTCTTCTGTAGTCTTATTGTTAAGTTGTTTAAACATTAGATTTGTATCTGGAAATAGAGAGTCTTCCCATAATTCATCTAGATTGTCTAATGTATCATAGGGTATGTAATTTTCAGGATATAGGTTATACTGCTGATGCGAGGGTTGCAAGAAAGAGTTTACAAGACTGTAATCAGAAGAAGGAACAACTTCTTCTATGTCATCTACAGAAACAATAGAGTAGATAGAGGATGTATCAGAAACATCTGATTGTACTTCTATTAAATCTAGATTTGTACAGGTAACTAGTTTTGCTTCTCGGGTATATAAATTCTTTTTATTTGGGCAGGCAGAGGATAAATGACCTGGTTCATTACAGGCAAAACATGTGATAGTATTGGCATATGTCTTCTTTGGTTTGAACTTCCGTACATGTTTTTCTTTATTTAAGTAAGGTTTCTTTTCTCTACTTTTTCTAAGATAATAAGTCTTTTTAGGTTTTATTGCCTTTGACCTTGTTACCAATTTTCTGGGTGTTCTTGATGAATGATTTAGTCTTGATTTAGGTTGGGTGAGGCCATATTGTTGAGGGGTATATATCTGACTACAAAATCCATATTGTTGATTTTTTAATTGCTTTTGTATATGGATATAGGTACATTTTTCTTTAAGTATGGAAATAATGTGTTGAATTCTTACTCCAATATTATCGTATTGTGGTGCTACATTCATGTCTGTCCAGGCTTTATGTATTTCCTTTCCTAAGTCTCCTGGAAGTTTGCTAAAAAGTCTTTCCCCTAGTTCCGGGTTACAATAGTTTCCCAAGACTGCTGTTAATGCTAGAAAGTCATTACAAAAAGGTTTAATCCAGTTCCAACTAAAGAGTTGTAATTGTTCTAAGTCTCTCATAGCTTCTCTTTGTCTTATATCTAATCCAGTATTAGCATCTCTGGCAGTAAACAACCTATGAATTGTATAGCAAAAATTGAGTATGTTATTTCCTTGTGATGCCATCCTGGCTACTTCCTCGGGATATGTAGTTTTATAGGCTTCCCATGCTGCTCTGGCAACATCACCTAGGTAATTTTCTCCTACTCTTATCATGGATTCTCCTGTTTCTATGTCTAGTTCATGTCTAGCTTGATAATCTCTTTTAACAGAGACTATCCATTGTTCTAGATAAGTATCATAAAGTTGCAGATCATCGCATTCTCCAATATTTAATAAGACCGAATTCTTGCCAAAGTAAGTAATTTCAGGTGGTCTTCTTTTTTCTATTGTTCTTAATAAAGGATTATTATTAGTATATGGGGTAATCTTTGTTCTTGGGGGATGTCCTTCCCCATAATCCATAGTTCTCATAGAACTTTCAGGGTATCTTACTTGTAGCGGTTGTGGTCTGAAGTTACTAGTGCTACTAGATTCGGCTGGATTCATTAGATTTACTGTTGAGAAGTAATCTTGTTTTTTAGCAATTATGTTATGCTCTTCGTCGAAATATAACATCCAGTCAGGCTCTAATTTATGGTGTAAAAGGTCAAAAGTTTCTAATTCTTTTAAATCTTCTTTAGTGAAATAGTTGGCTATTTCAAATGGAATGTAAACATATTCATTTAGATCGTCATAAAATAAATAATTACTTTCCGTATTATTGTTTATAGGAGTGTCAAGTATGCTATATTCAATGTTCATTAAATTCATGTTAGTTTGAGTTTCTTCATTATCTTCTTCCTGTGATGTTGAAGGTTTATAATTATGAAATCTTACTATAGAGCTTCCATGTCTATCTTTATAAATAATGGATTCTGTTGGTTGTAAGGTTTGTGGTTTATTGTTTAATTCTAAATTAAGAGTCCAGTCCAATCCTGCAAGTAATGTTGATGAGAAGTCCTTAGGTTTGTGGAAATAAATGCCTTTTGTCGTAAGGGTTTCAATAACACTAGTAATTTGAACTTTAAAACTATTGTTAATATTTGTCATAGTTTTCCCTAGAAAGATTATGTCTATTTGAATATTATGTCTTTGAAAGTCTCCATACCCTCGGGCTTGTACTGAAATTTTAATATGTTCTATAAAGTCTGGGATTGTCATATTGAAGTTTGGACAGAAATAGGTAATTCCTAAATTGCTATTCATATCTACTTCAATGAGTCCAATAATTGCCTTATCATTGTCAGAAAATCTTGAGTCATAAAGGACTAAAAATACTTTAGCTCCTATACTTTTTCTAGTAAGTCCTCTTAGTCCAAATACTATTAATCCTAGATGTATGTAGTGATGTTTTCTTTGTAAAAGTGTTCTTGCTGATTCTTCTGTCATGAGTGTAAATCTTTCTTCACCTCCATCTGGTAGATGAAGTGGTTGTGTTCTGTGATGTCTATAAAGTGATGTCGAGAAGGACAATAGTCCTTGATTATATATTCTTTTGGGGTTTAAGGTATTTAATTGTTCGTTAGAAAAAGTGTCTAAATTTTGTTCTATGTCTATAAGTTCTTCTAATTGACAAGAACAAAGATTACCCCATATACTAATAATAATCCTTTATTACGAACAATAGGAAAAAGAAGACCACCTGAAATTACTTACTTTGGCAAGAATTCGGTCTTGTTAAATATTGGAGAATGCGATGATCCGCAACTTTATGATACTTATCTAGAACAATGGATAGTCTCTGTTAAAAGAGATTATCAAGCTAGACATGAACTAGACATAGAAACAGGAGAAGCCATGATAAGAGTAGGAGAAAATTACCTAGGTGATGTTGCCAGAGCAGCATGGGAAGCCTATAAAACTACATATCCTGAGGAAGTAGCCAGGATGGCATCACAAGGAAATAACATACTCAATTTTTGCTATACAATTCATAGGTTGTTTACTGCCAGAGATGCTAATACTGGATTAGATATAAGACAAAGAGAAGCTATGAGAGACTTAGAACAATTACAACTCTTTAGTTGGAACTGGATTAAACCTTTTTGTAATGACTTTCTAGCATTAACAGCAGTCTCGAGAAACTATTGTAACCCGGAACTAGGGGAAAGACTTTTTAGCAAACTTCCAGGAGATTTAGGAAAGGAAATACATAAAGCCTGGACAGACATGAATGTAGCACCACAATACGATAATATTGGAGTAAGAATTCAACACATTATTTCCATACTTAAAGAAAAATGTACCTATATCCATATACAAAAGCAATTAAAAAATCAACAATATGGATTTTGTAGTCAGATATATACCCCTCAACAATATGGCCTCACCCAACCTAAATCAAGACTAAATCATTCATCAAGAACACCCAGAAAATTGGTAACAAGGTCAAAGGCAATAAAACCTAAAAAGACTTATTATCTTAGAAAAAGTAGAGAAAAGAAACCTTATTTAAATAAAGAAAAACATGTACGGAAGTTCAAACCAAAGAAGACATATGCCAATACTATCACATGTTTTGCCTGTAATGAACCAGGTCATTTATCCTCTGCCTGCCCAAATAAAAAGAATTTATATACCAGAGAAGCAAAACTAGTTACCTGTACAAATCTAGATTTAATAGAAGTACAATCAGATGTTTCTGATACATCCTCTATCTACTCTATTGTTTCTGTAGATGACATAGAAGAAGTTGTTCCTTCTTCTGATTACAGTCTTGTAAACTCTTTCTTGCAACCCTCGCATCAGCAGTATAACCTATATCCTGAAAATTACATACCCTATGATACATTAGACAATCTAGATGAATTATGGGAAGACTCTCTATTTCCAGATACAAATCTAATGTTTAAACAACTTAACAATAAGACTACAGAAGAACTTAACTGCATACATGAGTGGATACTCAAAACAGGAACTGATAACATTCCTTGTTTCTTTTGTAGTTATTATCCTTCTTTAGACAAAAGAGGAACCTGCAAAATATGTAAAAAACAAGCCTGTAATCTTTGTCTTCAACAACTATTCTCTATTACGATACCTATAAGCCAGCTCTCTAAAGGAGGAACTAGAAATTTTTTATTAGAAACAAGAGTTTCTGTATTAGAAACACGTATTAATAAATTAGAAACAGAAATTGAGATCCTAGATAAACAAATAAAAGAAAATCTTCCTCCACATTCTTCTTCTCAGGTTACCCTTGATAAAGGAAAAGGTTTACAACTTATACCAACAGATAGAGATCTAGTCTTTATAAAAGCCTCTAGTATATGTAATACAGGAAAAACTTTAGACATTAGAGTCAAATGTCTAGTAAATATCCATGGCCATGAATTCACCCTACATGCCTTTTTAGATAGTGGAGCTACCAACTCCACCATAGATGAAAATACACTTCTTTCTGTCTTACCAAAAACTTTTATAAAAACAGCATCACAACCATTACTAAGTACACAATTTGATGGCCAACAGTTAGCTTGCACGCAATTTGTTACTAACACCCATCTAAGATTTTATGACAACTGTGGTAAATACGGCACACCACTCTCACTTCCTAAGCTATGGATTAAGCCACTCTTACATCCTAATATTCATTTAATCCTAGGTTTAAATTTTCTGGTAGCATCAGATAGAGCTTGTCTTCTAACTAAGGATTATGCTCTTTTCTTTTCCTCACCCATAATATCTCCAATAGTATCAGACTATCCCTCTATTGTCCATCCCTTAAATACAAAATCCCATATAGAACTTCTACCTTCAGAAAACACATCTTGTCAATGTTCTCCTAAAAATGCCTGTAAACCCCCTAGTAAGAAGCCACCACCGGATCACCCGACCTGTGCCCTAGCTTCTTCTGACTACCCAGACTCGGAAAACTAGCCCCACTTGGCTGGTCAAGCCCTATAACCGATGACACATGTATCCCATATGATCTTATACTCCCACAACAGTTACTTCAATTAATAAACACACATAAACCTGATTTAGACTCTCTCATTTCTAGATTAGAAAAATTAGAAATAATTGGAGAAAATCCTACTAAATATTGGGACAGAGATAAAGTATACTGCAAGCTATCAATCATTAATCCAGACCTTACAATTAAGACCCAAGACTTAAAATATACAAATTGGGAAACTGAAGAATGCAAAATGCATATTAACCAACTCTTAACTTTAGGAGCCATTCAAAGGTCTACATCTAGGCACCGAAGTCCAGCTTTTATAGTTAATAAAGGATCAGAACAAAAACGTGGCCAATCTAGAATGGTATTTAATTACAAGAGACTAAATGATAATTGTCAAGAAGACGGTTATAAAATTCCAGACAAAGACCAACTCTTAAATAAAATCCAAAACTCAAAATGGTACTCAAAATTTGACATGAAATCAGGATTTTGGCAAGTTAAAATGCATCCTGAGTCCATTGAATGGACAGCATTTTCCTGTCCCGAAGGACATTTTGAGTGGCTTGTTATGCCTTTTGGCCTTAAGGTCGCTCCTCAAATATTCCAAAGGAAAATGGATGACATTTTTCGAGATTTTTCTCTTCACTTGTGTGTATATAGATGATATTTTAGTTTTCTCTAAGACTAAACAAGAACATTATGCTCATCTTCATATTATATTTAATTTATTTGAGAAACATGGTCTGATTATTTCTCGAAAGAAAATGACAATAGCCACTACTCATATTGATTTCTTAGGAGCAGAAATAGGACAGGGACAAATAGCCCTTCAACCTCATATCTCTGCTAAAATCCTTGCTTTTCCAGATAAGATGGAAGACACTAAAACTCTAAGAGCCTTTTTAGGACTCCTAAATTATGCTAGACCTTATTTAAAAAATATAGGAAAAATCAGCGGCCCCTTATACAACAAAACCTCCTTAACAGGACAAAAACACTTTAATCAACAAGATATAGCACTTGTAAAACAGATTAAAGAATTAGTAAAAATAATTCCCATGTTAACACTACCACTTGATGCTGACTACTTAGTCATCGAAACAGATGGATGTGAAACAGGATGGGGAGGAATTTTATTTAGAAAAACATCCAAGTATGACCCTAAAACTACAGAAACCTTATGCAGATATGCCTCTGGAAAATTTCAAGAAAAAGGACATCTTACCTCGTTAGATTTTGAAATATTAGCAGTTATTTATTGTCTAGAAGCCTTCCGATTATTCATTTGTAATAAGCAAGAAATTACCATTCGAACCGACTGCGAAGCTATAGTCAAGTATAGTCAACAAACTAAAGGATTAAGAAAAGGATTAAGTACTAAGAGATGGCTAAAATTCACAGATACTATTATTAATAAAGGTTTACGTATTCACTGGGAACATATAAAAGGAATTAACAATTCTTTAGCTGATACTTTATCTCGTTTACTCCACTAACAATTTTTGTTTAGGTAATGGATCGGCCAAGGAAAGTTCGCACATCGTTTGCTACTAAAACATTAAGATTTGGAACACAAGAATTACAACAGTTTACACAGCAATAAGATCAGTTTCGCTCTTTATTCAGAGACAAACTAGATCACATTCAACACTATTTGATAGATAACATTTGATACATTCCTACCATGCCTGGTAGCTCGGGACACAAGATAGCAGTCATAAATGCTTTAACAAACTATTTTCTAACAACCATACAAAAGCTAGCAGGCAAGAAATTCTCTTGTTATGTAGTCTTTTCTGGGCCACAAGCTGGGGTATATGCTACTTGGGAGGAAACAAATATGGCCATGCAAGGCCTAGAACATCCTTTCTTCAAAGGGTATTATTCACTTGAAGAAGCTTTTAATGCTGCCAGAACTCAACTTGGTGCTAATTTCTTTATTAACACTTTATTAAAAACAACAACTATGGTGCCAACTAGCTCACAATCAGAAGAGCCTCCTACATATGCACAAATTACTGAAGCAACTCATGGGTCTCCTTCCTCATCCACAACATTAGAAGAAAAGAAACCACAACGGGCCAACTATCTAACACTGGCCCAGTTAAAAGAACAAGCTGCTACAACTTTTGCTAAAAGAACATCCGTAACCCATATATTGGGCCTGCCCAACACCATACCCAAGGATATCAACTCCTACGTTCGGAACCTAGCAGAACAATCTACACTACAGATATTTTTTGAATTATGTGAAGCACTAAAGGCCTTCCACAAAAATCCCCCTCCTGGGATAACTATTACCTATGAAGCAGAATTTGGCCCAAAAACTTAAATGGCAGAAAATTGGGCCAACCTGTGAAGACTCTGCTAAATACGGATGTCCATGCCAGTTGCTATATTCCTTCCGAAAAGCCAACTTAGACTATGAAAGGTATAAAGCAATTTCATACAAAGGAAGGCTTATTACTCCTTTTCTTCTGATGGACTATGGACTACTATACAAAGTCTGGATACATGATCCAGATTCTGTTAAAGATTTTCCTAAAAAGCTTGGTACTATTATTTCTCTGGCCCTCGAAGAAGAGGAAACGTTTGTTGTATGTACTTTTGACAGCTCTCCACCGGAATGGCTTAACCTTAATATTGAACCAGCCAAACATCTGGTTAAGCTAGATATCAATGAAGTCGGGGGTATCCAAACAGAACTTGACGATTACCCATCTGACCCCGATCTCCATTGGGAAGCTCTTCCTACTATTGAAGATCAATTAAAGCATTGGAGAGCATCAGTACAAGGAACTAATTGGGCTTGGGATCGCTTGACAGATCCAGATAATTACTTCCTAATAGGAGAAACTTATACTGAGAAGATCTATTGGCCAAAAGATATGGGGACTAGATTCCTCCCTTTCTCCTTCAAAACACAGCATACGACATTGCTTCAACATTATAAAAGAAAAACTGAAAGATACTGTCAGAAGAGACTAGCCAGCTCTGTTCTCTCTGCTAGAGCATATAGAGCAGCACTCAACAGAAGTATGCAGTCAGACTTAGCCGGAAGTTCACAAACTCCCTCTCTGGATCTTACCAGTGACAATAATCTCGACAACTTAATGGAGACTTAATAACGTCATCCATGACGTCCTCTCCCATAAACACAACACTACAAGAACATCTACCAAAAACGTCATTCATGACGTTTTTTCTGCCACCTAGCCATTATGTCCACCCACCTAAAAAGAAGCCATCTGTCCTCTCAACTAAACCCTTCTTTTGCCAGGCCCCCTTTCTATTTCTTAGAGCTTTCCACTTGTCCTTCGCCAAGCTTTCTCTTTCCAGGCCCCTCTCTTTCTCTGCTTTCCTTCTCCTCCAAGAAAAGCTCTCTCCTCCTCCTATAAAAAGACCCCAAAACTCTCTTGCTGAGGCATCCACTTCCCCCACTGCACTCACTACTGTCTATACTCTTCCGCTGTTCTTCAAGTTTGCGCAAGTGTGTTTGTAAGTTCTCTCTGTTAAGTTATGTAAAAATTCGGTACTTTTATGTAATATATGTTGTCTTCTATGTAAGCTATCTTTATGTAAAAATTTTATGTAACTCTCTGTAAAAATTCTCTATTAAATAAGATCTATGCTTGTTGCTTGTTTTATACTGATAATCTAAGTTTCTGTCTCTCTCGTCTTGGTTCTTTTCCTCAGTCCTTGTCTTAGTAACCGATAGGTGAACAGTAACTGTATCAGGAATAACCAAAATCATATAAGACCTGTGCGGGCTAAGTAAGAAGGGTAGCAACCCAAAAACTTACGCATAAGCCGGGGCACTGATTGAAAGGTGAGGTCCTGAACAGGTGAGGCTCCCTGGAAAACAAACAAGAAAAGAAAGCAGTTTAGTTAAAAAAAAAAAAAAAAAAAAAAAAAAAAAAGAGTAAAAATTTAAAAAGTCAATATATTTAACCATACCATCACGGTATTGTGACTATCTACTTTATTTCTGCACTTCACTATTACTGTATTTTTCTTTTACTATTTACTATTTAATATTTACTATTTACTGTTTACTATTTACTGTTAACTATTACTGTTTTACAATTACTATTTACTGTTAATCTACTTCTGTTATTATTTACTGTTAATCTACTTTATTACTGTTAAAAAAAAAAAAAAAAAAAAAATTACCATTCCTATTTACTGTTTACTATTTACTATTACTGTTTTACAATTACTGTTTACTGTTAATCTACTTCTGTTATTATTTACTATTAATCTACTTTATTACTGTTAAAAAAAAAAAAAAAAAAATTTGGTATATATATATATCCTACCAAGCACAAGTCCTAGCTGTTATGCTACCAGTGTTTTGCTTATATAATTTGCAGGTAACTTGTCAAACATCATTTCTATCTGCATTTCATAACCAATGGTAAATCATTTCCTTGTAAGTTGTAATTTCCAACCGTGATCCTAAAGGAATATTAGAAGGAAGAAAGGATTTATGCTACAACGTGCAAGGTCAACACTTGTTACAAACGCGTGCAACCACTTGGACAGTTAGCTGTTACAAGTTGTAGCAGCTACTTCGACAGGTAATTGCTACACCTTGTAGCAGCTAACCATTCATGTAGCTGCTACAATGTGTAGCAGCCACTTGGTAAGTTGTTTTTGTAGCAGCTACATTTTTTTATAGGTATTACCCCTAAAAATACTTTTGTTATATATATCAACTTGGTAAAAAATTATTTAAAAAATTATTTTTGTTGTCACACGTTGTAGCAGCTACTTCGACAATTAACTGCTACACTTTATAGCAGCTAACTTGGAATGTTAGCTGCTACAATGTTATAGCAGCTAATTCCACAGTGATAGCTTCTACAATGTTGTAGTAATTATGTTCCAGAGTGGAAGTAGCTAAATCGACGGTTAGCTTCTACAACATTATAGCAGCTACTTGGAATGATAGTTGCTACAATGTTGTAGCAGCTATCACTGTGGAAGTAGTTGTTACACCTTGTAGTAGCTAACTTGGAATGTTAGCTACTACAACGTTGTAGTATCTATCACTGTGAAAATAGCTGCTACACCTTATAGCAACTACAACACAAAATAGCTACTATAGAATAACTACTACATGTTGTAGCAGTTAATCGGTAGTAGCTGCTACAATGTATAGCAGTTTATTGGCAGTAGCTGCTAAAGGGGACAAATAAAAGATGGATGACAACGTGTAGCAGCTCATCGACAGTAACTGCTACATGTTGTAGTAGCTAGTCGGCTGTTGCTGCTACAACTTGTAGCAGCTACTGCTGCACGTTGTAGCAGCTAGTCAGCAGTTGCTTCAACATTGTGTATATATTACTCCCCCCGTAATTGCTAAATTGTGAAAGTGATAGAATAATTACCCTTTTGTCCGCCCTTCCACAACCATGACCACTACTAACCCATACTAAGTTTGGGATGGTAGCCATCGTCGCTTCGTCTATCAACCT
Source organism: Zingiber officinale (assembly GCF_018446385.1). Classification (NCBI taxonomy): domain Eukaryota; kingdom Viridiplantae; phylum Streptophyta; class Magnoliopsida; order Zingiberales; family Zingiberaceae; genus Zingiber; species Zingiber officinale. The sequence continues at coordinate 43,771,361 of NC_056003.1, forward strand.
CACTGTGACGCCTAGTTTTTGCCTTCGAATCTGTGTCCCTATCGTAAGTTATTTTAATTTGACTCTTCACCTAGGAATTAGGGTTTATACTTTTAGGGTTTATATAGTTTTAAACCACCTTCTAGAATAGCGTAGTTACCTCTATGAGCATTTAAATATTTCCTCTATATTATATTTTCTACTAATGTATCTTCATGTACTATTAAAATTTTTAAATTTATTTTGAGCAAAATATGTCATTCTCTAGCAACGAAAAAAAACTTATGATGTTAATCAGCTATACATTCCCCAAGTCGCTGAAAATCGAAAACCACGAATTGGGATGGAATTTGCATCATTGGAGGAGGCATATTCATTCTATAACCAATATGCATGTGAAGCCGGATTTAGTGCAAGATTAGGCAACAACAAGAAAAAATAAGAGAGCATATGAAGTTGGATGGAAACAATTTGTAAGCTTTAAAGAAGGGCATACAGATGATAAACGAAAAAAAGAAGCACAAGTTGGCAGTATAAGAACAAGATGCATCTTTGACTGATGAGGGGACAAACTTCTTGGATGAACAATTCAATTGTTTATACAATAAAATTCAAGAGATGAACATTAGCAGAAAATGTGACAATCAAAGTCAAAGGAAGAAAGTCATCGATGGGACCCCCTCTATTGTTGATCCTTCTTTAGTAAGGGCAAAGGGCTGTAGGAAAGATTGAAATCTTCAAAAGAGACGTCTACCTCAAAGTCCAGGCTATGTTGTGGATGCAGTCACCAAGATGTCTCACACGACAAGCGCAACTATCCATTATTGTAGCAAGGGTATGCATCCATTAATTATGCATTTGTAGTACAATGTTATTGCTGAATCAATGATTTTTATCCATTAATAGTAAATTTGATGACGAGTCAATTGCCAGATCAACTACTACAGATAAAGATAATACCAACGATGATGAATCATATAAAGAAGAGTTGGCATCTATAGTTGGTACTTTTAAAGTTTTATTTAACTATATTACTGAATCATGATAAATTTCAACTTATAATTATATGTGGTGTTGTAGGTTCTAATAACTTTCCCTTTGAGTTATGAGGCTAGGTTGACCAAACTCTCGGTGAGTGGTTATTACTTATTACAACTATTATTCCATTAATAATCTGAGATGTATTACATAAAGCCTAACTTTTTGTTATAACAAATTTATTTTTCCATTGAACTTGCTTTCATTACCATCCCTCTTTCTGCCATTAATTAATTGATGAGTCTGAGTGTCTCCATAAATTAAATAATTTCAAATTATATAAGTGACCATTGAATTATTAATAGAGTTAATGCTTGTTAGCTGCATCGCCAGTAGCTGCTACACTTTGTAGCAGATCACGTCTCTGAAGTAGCTGCTATAATGTGTAGCAGCTAATCCGCACCAAATACTATAGAGTGTAGCAGCTAATCTTCAGAAGCTGCTACACGTTGTAGCAGTTACTCTTGAGAAGCTACTTGTTAGGATGTATACTAAAAGTCTAGCTTTTGTATAAATATTTATAAGAATCACATTGGTCAAATGTCTAGATTTATGCTAAGTGTAGTTGTCCATTTAATTTATATTGTAGATAACATGGTGTGAGGAGATACACAGAAGATCATGTTATCAGATCCTTATAAATTATAAATAGTAGCTCACAACCAAGATGGAATGGGACAAACCATTAGAGTGGTTGTAGTGTAATTTGGTATTAGTTTATCTTGACTATAAAATTACACTAGTACACTATGAGTGTATTGAGCAGGATCATTTGAGGTAGTTTATTTTTATACTGACTACATAAAATAACAAAATCTTTGTTATTATGGAAGTGTGTACTCTTAATCATGATATAATAACAAGCACATATACTCAATATTTATTTCTTTAATTTATTAAAGGGTGTGATTTGGTTCGTTAAATTAATAGACCCGATAAGTTGGGAAATGATATATTTATATGGTATGTTGTTGATTATAGAATAAAACTGTGTCCTAGTAATCTAGGTTGATGATGTCCCCTTGAGGAGCTCATAAGGATTGTCATGTAAACCCTACAGGTGGACTTAGTCCGACATGACGATAAGGTTGAATGACACTACTCTTGAAGCTAGATATTAATTAAGTGAGTTGTTAGTAACTCATTTAATTAGTGGGCATTCAATATCTTAAACACAGGGAGACTAACACACTCATGATAAGAAGGAGCCTATATTGTAATATGAGATTGGTGTGGTAGTGCAATAATAACTCTTTAATGGAATGAGATATTATTGATGAACTTGAGTTGGGTGTTCGGGGCGAACACGGGAAGCTCAAGCTCATCGGGAGACCAAAATCAATTCCTCCTCTAGGTCCTATTGTAGCCTCTTATATAAAGCCTTATATCCACCCAAAAGCCTAGCTTCTTAAGGCCCAAGCTAGGGTCGGCCAAGCCTTGCTTGGAGACCAAGCAAGGGGTCGGCCAAGCTAAGCTTGGAGCCCAAGCTAGGGCCAGCCAAGCCTTGCTTGGTGCCCAGGCAAGGGGCCAGCCACACACAAGAAGAAAAGGAAGTTTTATTTTTTGTAAAATCTTTCCTTTTATAGAGATCCCTAAAAAGGATTTAAAAGGATGATTTTAATATAAAACTTTCCTTTTTTAGATTAGTCACAAAAGGAAATAAAAGGAGTTTTTATTTTGTTAAAAACTTTCCTTTTATGATGGTTTTAAAAGAGAGTTTTAAATTTTAAAATCTTTCCTTTTATAGCTTTCTACAAAGGAATAAAAGAAAGATTTGAAATCTTTCCTTATTTGTAGTTATCTATAATGTGAAAGAAAGATTTTAATTTTTGTTATAAAACTTTCCTTTTTGTAACCATGTTTTATTTTAAATCTTTTCTTTTATAGATATCCATAAAAGGATTTAAAAGAAAGAGATTTTAATTTATAAAATATTCCTTTTATAACTATCCACAAAATAGATTTTAAAAGAGATATTTTAATTTTGTTTAAAATCTTTCCTTACTTGGAGCACAAGCTTATGGCCGGCCATGTCATGGGAGAAAAGGAAGTTTTATTTTTTGTTATAAAACTTTCCTTTTTTGGCAAGACCAAGGAATATAAAAGAGAAGGAGGGGGTGCCTCACCTTATAACACATCTTCTATTCCTCTCTATTCTTCCTTGGTGGCCGACCCTTGTTCTTTCTCTTCTCACCTTTTGGTTACTCGCTTAGAGGCCGGCGGCATCAATTGTGGGAGATCTCTTGGTGGCCGGTTGCTTGAAAGAGAAGGAAGCTCTCTTGTCTAGCATCCCTTGGAGGTTATTTGGTGGCCAGATCTTGGAAGCCTTGGAAGAAGCTTGAGTGGATTTCATCTTGGAAGATCGTCGCTCACACGACGTCCAAGAGAAGGAGAGGAATACAATAGAAGATCAAGAGGTCTATAAGCTATAAAAGGTATAACTAGTTATTAGTTTCCGCATCATAACTAGTTCATCTTTTGTATAGATTTTGAAAAACCAAACACAAGAGATTATCGGTTTTAAGTTATCATTTTTGTTATCGATTTTATTTTTTGATTTCATGTTTCGATAATGTGTTTCTATTGAGGTCTATATAGTTAAACCTAATTTACTGTAAGAAGTTAAATATCTAATTTCTCTGTGAGGCTTTGTCTAGGAAGTAGTAGATGATCCCATACCCAAGAAGGTCTAGTGCCTCGTCATGTTTAACCTGGAAGCCGATCTTAGAAATAGATATTTGATAACTTCTGTAATATGGATTAACTTAGGAAGATCACATCGGTTGAACTTGGAGTAAAAATGTTAAGTTTCGTTCCCAATCCAAGTTTAACTTCTAAAGAGAAATTTGGATTAATAATGTTAAGTATCGTTTGCAATCCAAATTTAACTTTAGTAGAGCACATGGGTATCTAGGATAGTTCTATGCTTGTACAAATTTTTATACAGGGGAACTAGGACGGTATTCCGAATAGCAACCAATACTACTAAAATTTATTTTCTCTCTAATCCACACTAACTGCTACAGAGTGTAACAACTACTCTTGAGAAGCTACTACAGGTTATAGCAGATCACTTTATTACTAGATCTTGATAAATTTTATCTTATAATTATCTTTGTTGTTGCAGGTTCTAACAATACAACCTTTGAGTTATGAAACTAGGTTTACCAAACTCTCGGTGAGCGGTTAATAGTTAATACGGATGAATTTGACAACCTTGTTGGTTATTACAGATTGATTTAACAAACTTCTGTGATACTGTTGATAATAGCCAAAAAGTGACATTTTGTATGTAGAGTGATGTATGTATATACTCCCTTGGCTATAATGAGAGATTAAGTATTATAATAGAGAAATCATAAACATTTTTATTCATTTTCTATTCTTAAGACTTCCTCTTTTGATCTTTTACACAAGGTGAGATTTATTCAAACCGTCACCTTTTTCCTAAAATAACTAGGATTAATAGAATTTCTCATTCTACTCCGATTTCTATGCTATTATTCTATTAATAATATGAGATGTCTTACATAATGCCTCCCTCTATATTATAGCAGCTACGGATAAATAGCTGCTACAACATTAAGTCATATGTTGTAGCAGTTACTGACCTGTAATTGCCACAATATCAACTTAATTATAATTAAATTTCATCAACCCTCTCGTTGCATTTAAAGTGTTATCTAGAAATTATGTTTCAGTTGCTACAAGGGTGAAACATCTACCACACACTAGCTGCTACAACATGGAACTCATGTTCGTTGTTCGTGAGTTTGATCATGACTCATGAGTCCACTTTAATTTGTCGTATCATGATATCACAACATACCTAAGAAATAAAATATAAATACTACATTTTTTGTCAATACGACAGAGATTACATCGTAAGTGTAATATTATCAATCAAATATTACATTTCCTTTACATCGTAAGTGTAATATCGAACACAGTGATCACAGTGTTCTGAACCCCCATGACCGATCACAGTGTTCTGAACCCCCATGACCGCTCACATTGTTCTCATATTATTTTCCTTCTTACTCACGTCCTTTGGTCATGCTTGGGAAGTTCATCGAAGCGAGAATCTTATGGTTACTCCATGAGGACTCCTCAGTGAATTCTCGAGGCTCTTTGTTACAAACACAATATTTTGGGAAAACATCAACCACTCCATGAGCGGCCTAACCTCATCCGCTAGATGATGGTGTTCGCATTAAAGATATTCCTTTATGAATATTGAAGCTTACACTAGACCGTGAAAGACAACATGATCACTTTGTCATTCCCTCTTTTGAGAGCAAGATACACTTGAAGATGTACACTAGATGCTATGAAAGAAATGACGAAGGTGGTGTTGGGAAAATGACGGCAATCCATTAATAAGCTATTCATTTACCTTTGGATGTCATCAAAGGAGCCTACCTGTCTCTGTAACGCCCGAAAATTCTCAAACTTGCATTAGAATTATTCTATGATTTTTCTGGAATTTTTAGATATTTTTCTGGAATTTTCCGAGTAGCGGAAGCAACAAAAATAATTAGAACCGCAAAATAGCTTAGGCGGGAATCGAACCCGAGACCTATGGCTTAGAGATAATGTTGGGAACCAGTTGAACCCAGCAGGGCCGTGCTGAAAGAAAAGGGGACCAATTATATTTATAATTGGGTTGGCCGAATTAGTTACTTAGTATAAATAGGAAGGTTAAGTTGGGGGTTGGTTTATTTTGAGAACTTGGTTCGGCAACATCAAATTCACCGTGACCTATCCCTCTCCCAAAAACCTTCACCGCCGCCCACTCCTCTTCTTCCTCCTCTTCCTCTCGACGCCCAAGCCCCAAGGGCTCTCGGATCATCTTCCGGCGACGACTCCAACACGAAAGAGGTTCTTCTCCGCGAGAGGAACGCAAAGACGTGAGAAGATCGTCGAGAAGGTCATCTCCACCGGAATTCTAGCGAATAGAATCGTAAGAAATTACGAACAGGAGGTAAGAAACCCCTCACCTGCAGTATAATAGCTACCGTTTGATTTTCTATGCATTAGTTTAGTTATATGCGTATGTTTCCGACACATAGGGTGTATTTAACCCTCCTCGCAGGTTTAGGGATTTAGCGAGTACCTTTAGATGGGCCGGACACGTCTTTTCTCCTTCAGTTGGAGCTTTAGATGCTGTTGGGTGCCTAAAGGTAGTCTCCCTAATGGAGAGGGAAGTTAAAGCACACTAGGTGGTCGATTAAATAACTAGCTTAGGAAAAAATGCAACCTAGGTATTTTTATTAGCACAGTTGAATGCATTAGAAGCATCTAAATCAGTTATCCTAACTTATATGGGACTACGGTCCAATGGGTGGGCTCCCACAGTCGCCTCTAGGTTCAGACAACCTAGCTCTAGGTTCAGATAACCTAGAAACAGCAAGACTAGCTATACTCAGTATTTTACTTTTCAGTTGGCACGGTACTGGATTAGATATCCATTGGGCTGGGCTCCCATAGTCGGTCCCTAGGTTTAGATAACCTAGTAGCTCTACTAAATTTGGGATTTGCAACCCCGGGTCTAGTTAGAGATGCGCGCATAGCAAGTACAGTTGTCGGGCCCAAACAGCAGCATGATTACTATTTTCACTTATTATGATATTAGCTTTCAAACTCTTAATCTAATCTAGTGATTATAGTTTAAGATCAGTTTTGGCTTAGTTCAGTTTCAGTCAGTATCATGCTCCAGCTTAGTTTTTCCGTGCGCATATGCATGATAACTTTATGTGCAGTTGTTATACATGTTTATATGTTCAGCTTTAGATATGCCATGATTGTATGCTTACATGCCATGCCATGCTTAGTTTATTCAGTATATCCAGCATAGGTTTTAAAAAGCATGATTTAAAATCATATTTGCATCGTTGCATGTTTTTGTGAGGTAGATGGTTTCTTACTAAGCTTTTTAGCTTATAGATACTACTTTTCTTATACTGCAGATAAAGGTAAAGGAAAAGTGGACCAGTAGCGGAGGTCTGATCAAGATGTGTGTGGCAGGAACTGGAATAAAAGATTCTAAGGGATTTTAGCAAGTTTTACTTAAGCATCAGAACTTTACAGTATTTTGTTATTTGCACTCTAGTTGTTAATCACTATGAATTAGTTAGCTATGCACTCTATTATGCTTAGAACCCTTCGTTTATGATGTGAGAATGTTAGTTTCCATTGTTAGAGTGTTTCCTAGCCTGGTTAGAATTGTTGTGTGAGGTTTTGCACGCCAAAGTGAAATCGTAGTCCCGGCGAATCGACTCGACGGTGCAGACCGATCGAGCATCGGACGGCCGACCGATCCGCATAACATAAGATGCTATCCTCGGATCGGTCACCACCGATCCAAGACGATACAAGAGCGTTCAGAGAGAGCTTCACCGACCGATCCAGACATACCGGATCGGTCTCGCCGACCGATCGAAGCCACACCGGATCGGTCACCGACCGATCTCGTTGAAACGGCCTCGATCGATCCGTGGATCGATCGGCAGCTAGCTGGGAAGTTAGTTTAGCTCAGTTGGGATGTTCGGTTCTCCTCCTTAGCATATGTACACCAGCAAAGAAGGTCTTTAGACCTTTCTTATCAGTTGTATCCGTCATTAGTAGAGTAAAATTTTAATTAGCCCAGCTTTCCGCATAGTATAGTTTAGCATTATTGTGACGATCGGCCTTACAGCCAGTGATCAGAAGGCGGGTCGTTACAGAGTGGTTTCAGAGCAGTGTTCCATACTTCCTACACACACATCAGCATTGTACCTACAGCTTCCAAGTAAGAATACCTCTACTTTATTTATGCTCCTTGTTTTGTTATTACAGTTCATGTTTATATGCCTATTGCTTGTTAGTATGTGATAGTTTTTGAACATGATATCAGTAGTTATATAACTGTGATTACCTTAGTTATGTTATGTTCTCCATGTCTTTAGAAATGGCACGAGGACGCCCAGCTAGAAGGGCGCTAGCTACTGAGCCCCAGCAAGAGGCGTGTTCGGTGCCTCCTCCGCATCTTACAAGATTAGTGGCTCACATGCAGCTAATAAAGACAGAAATAGCCACCTTAAAGGCTAATCAATAGAATACACCCCGGAACCGAATTTGACGACTCGGTAGTCTTAGAGGTTCCACCAGCTCAACCTACAAGCACCAGCAGCTGAGCCAAGGAAGGAAGCCTATCCGATCCAGTGGCAGCGAGTCAAGAACTTCTCGGCACTAGTGAACCATGGGATGCACAAGCTGGTTCAAAACACCGGAGAGCATGATGGAGCTCGGACTGGCCGTAACACGAGAAGGTGAAGTGTGCCTCCTTCGCCGACAGAGACGACGCATGTGGTGGAAAGAATCAACGGCGCCCAAGAAACCGGATGTTATGGGTCGACTTCGAGAGGAGTTCTTCGAGGAGTTCTTTCACATGGGTCACAAACCGCCACTACGACGAGTTCACCGAGTTTCGCTAGGGCAACCTTTCAGTTGAGGAAGCCGTGAAGAGATTCAACAGGTTGGCTCGCCTATGCCCGGAGCTAGTCAACACAGAGAAGGAACGAATCCGGTTGATGCTCAAGATGCCGAGGCCGAGATAGCGATGAACGTGGCTGGTGGCATACATAGCCACAAACCACAGAGGAGTTAGTGAGCGGTGCCTTGACCACGAGCATTACGAGAACAACAGAAGCAAGTCTCCACAGAATCCAAAGGCCAAGGAAACTCTCACACTCAAAACAGAAGGCCACGGCTAACTGGAAAGGGAACTCCAACAGCAAGCGCAAATCGTGGAGTGACCCAAAGGAGGACCATCTAGCAAGCGACCCGGTTTATCCAAAGTGTGCTACTTGTGGGAAATTCCACCCAGGGGTTTGTCGCAAGGGCACACGAGGATGCTTTGAATGTGGATAAGAAGGGCACATGGCCAAGCAGTGCCCGAACAAGACCGGTCTTCCTCACCCACAGCAGATGCAGTATGCCAGCTACATCAGATGCAGCCGCTCTAGAAGGTCCACTTATCGGCCAGGCAGAGAAGCCCCCAGCTATGGAGAATGTGAGGATCTACTCACTCACCGGAGAACGAGCTAATGCCTCGACAGCGTTGTCACAGTCGATTAGCATTTTCAAGATAGTGCTACCGTTCTATTTGATCGGGCAACCCATTCATATATAGCTAGGGTGTTCTCCAAAAATTAGAAATACCCCAGAGGTACTCGGTGGTCAGTTTTAACGCACTACCTTCGGAGAGATCATGGCATCCACGACCGCTCGAGCGGCTTGGCCATTATAGCGCATGTGAACTCTTTTGTAATATGATCCTGCTGAAATGACCGACTCACGACGTCATCCTTGAATGGACTTTCCGATCAAATACGATGCTTCCATAGAGTGCCAGAAATAGAAGGTCGATTCCAACTCAAGCGTATACGCTTTGAGTACATCGGAGAACCGAAGAGAAAAGCCAGAAAATTTCTCTCAGCTATGAAGGCACAGAAGTTGATGGATTCGGGATGTACGGGGTACCTAGCACATGTAGTCAATACCAGCCAGGACAAGGACCAACAGCTAGCAGGGGTCCGAGTTGTATGTGACTACCCAGCAGTCTTCCCTGAAAGAGTTACCAGGCCTAGCACCAGTCAGGGAGATTGAATTTGAGATGGAGCTCTTCCCCGACACCAATCCTATTTCCAAAGCGCCATATCGCATGGCTCCAGCAGAACTGAAGGAACTTCAGGAGCAACTACAAGAGCTGCTTGACAAGGGTTTCATACGCCCTAGTCACTCACCATGGGGAGCGCCTGTGTTGTTCGTGAAGAAGAAGGATGGAAGCATGCGACTGTGCATAGACTACAGAGCACTGAATCAGGTCATGATCAAGAACAGGTATCCTCTTCCCAGAATAAATGACCTGTTCAACCAGTTAAAGGGAGCAGCAGTGTTCTCTAAGATTGACCTTAGATCAGGATATCACCAAGTCAGAGTCAAGGAGGGTGATATACCCAAGACAGCATTCAGAACCAGATACGGACACTACGAGTTCGTAGTCATGCCCTTTGGCGTGACCAAACATTCATGGATCTCATGAACAGAGTATTCAGGGAGTATTTAGATAAGTTTGTTATTGTGTTTATCGATGACATTCTTATCTACTCAGAACTCAGGAAGAACATGCAGAACACCTGGAACTAGTATTGCAACAGAACCAGCTATATGCCAAATTCACGAAATGTGAATTTTGGCTAGATCAGTGTCCTTCCCGGGTCACATCATCTCCAAGGATGGTATTATGGTAGATCCCAACAAGATAGAAGCAAGTAACTGGAAGAGACCTAAGAATGCCAACAAATCAGGAGCTCGGGATTAGCAGGATATTACGTAAAGTTTCAGAGGACTTCTCCAGTAGCCTCCCACCGATGCTCTTACCGTAAAGAACAGGAAATTTCGGATGGATCGTGAGACACTTGAGAGAGCTAAAAGGAGATTGACCAGGCTCCCATTTTGTCTCTACCAGAACAGCTTTGACATCTATAGTGATGCCTCTAAGTTGGGACTAGGAGCAGTCTGATGCAAAATGGCAAGGTGATCGCTTATGCCTCCAGACAACTCAAGGATTATGAGAAGAATTACCCTACTCATGACCTTGAGCTTGCAGAATAGTGTTCGCCTCAAAATTTGGAGACATTAATTATACGAGCTCAAGCAGAGTGTATACAGATCATCGAGTTCAAGTACTTCTTCACCGGAAGGATCTGAATATGCGACAGCAGATGGCTTGAGCCGGTCAAAGACTACGATATAGACATCCTCTACCATCCGAGGAAAGCCAATAAGGTAGCCGACGACTTAGCGTAAAATCGTTACCTTATTATCGCCTGACCATGTCACCGCCCCTGTAGGAGATCGAGATTTGGTCTTGAACTCATCGGGACAGCTCTCTACTATGACCTTAGAGTCTACCTTGCTTGGTGATATTCAGTCAGCTCAGGACTAAAATCAAGCAAGGGCTAGCGGAATCAGAAAGTAGAGAATTCAGAGCGTCCGATAGTGGGGTGTTGTATTTCGGTGATGACTCTGTGTTCCCGATCGGGAGGAGCTACGAGATGATTTTAGATGAGGCTCACAAGACTCCTATGCAATGCATCCAGGTTCCACTAAATGTATCAAGACCGAAGAAACATTTTGGTGGCCCGAATGAAGCGAGACATCGCGATATGTTAGCACCGCCTCACCGTCGGAGGTCAAGGCGTAACATCGGGAGGAGTTCTGCAGCCTATACAGATTCCAGAGTGGAAGTGGGAGGATATTTCTATGGATTTCATAGTGGAACGCCAGAACCATGAATGGTTTTGACACCATCCGGGTAGAAAGGGGGTTCTACACAATTGAATTCGCTAACAAGACACCGTGCCCCTAAAAGTCTAACACCGATAAAACTCCTAACATCAAGGTGGACACCTAACAGCGGGTACGAAACCCGCAGCCATGAGACAATAGACAACTCATGACTTAAAAAAGAAACCCTAAGGCGCGCTAGGGAAGGCGAATGCAAGATGAACGAGTAGAGGGCTTAATAACCTACAAAACAACAAAAGACGGTGCCCTAGACTTCAGAGGAAGTTGGTGCAAATATCCGAGCTTAGCGGAATTACAACAACAACTATCGTGCCACTATCGGCATGGCACCACGAGGCTCTCTATGGGCGGAGGTGTAGATCTCCAATCTGGGTATGAGAGTGGTGAGCAGAAGAAACTAGACAGATCTAGTAGCAGATACCAGAGCAACAAATCCGTAGATCCGCAGCGTAAGAAACTGACGAAAGCCAACCCTTAGAGTTTTCAGTTGGGGACACAGTGTTCCTCAGAGTAGCTCCCATGAAGGGAGTGATGCGTTTTGGGAAGAAGGGCAAGCTTAGTCCCAAATGGGTGGGGAAAAAATGCAACCTAGGTATTTTTATTAGCACAGTTGAATGCATTAGAAGCATCTAAATCAGTTATCCTAACTTATATGGGACTACGGTCCAATGGGTGGGCTCCCACAGTCGCCTCTAGGTTCAGACAACCTAGCTCTAGGTTCAGATAACCTAGAAACAGCTATTTAGAACAGTTTAGCTATACTCAGTATTTTACTTTTCAGTTGGCACGGTACTGGATTAGATATCCATTGGGCTGGGCTCCCATAGTCGGTCCCTAGGTTTAGATAACCTAGTAGCTCTACTAAATTCGGGATTTGTAACCCCGGGTCTAGTTAGAGATGCGCGCATAGCAAGTACAGTTGTCGGGCCCAAACAGCAGCATGATTACTATTTTCACTTATTATGATATTAGCTTTCAAACTCTTAATCTAATCCAGTGATTATAGTTTAAGATCAGTTTTGGCTTAGTTCAGTTTCAGTCAGTATCATGCTCCAGCTTAGTTTTTCCGTGTGCATATGCATGATAACTTTATGTGCAGTTGTTATACATGTTTATATGTTCAGCTTTAGATATGCCATGATTGTATGCTTATATGCCATGCCATGCTTAGTTTATTCAGTATATTCAGCATAGGTTTTAAACAGCATGATTTAAAATCATATTTGCACCGTTGCATGTTTTTTTGAGGTAGATGGTTTTTACTAAGCTTTTTAGCTTATAGATACTACTTTTCTTATACTGCAGATAAAGGTAAAGGAAAAGTGGACCAGTAGCGGAGGCTGGAGGTCAATGCAGATCAAGATGTGTGTGGCAGGAACTGGAATAAAAGATTCTAAGGGATTTTAGCAAGTTTTACTTAAGCATCAGAACTTTACAGTATTTTGTTATTTGCACTCTAGTTGTTAATCACTATGAATTAGTTAGCTATGCACTCTATTATGCTTAGAACCCTTCGTTTATGATGTGAGAATGTTAGTTTCCATTGTTAGAGTATTTCCTAGCCTTGTTAGAATTGTTGTGTGAGGTTTTGGCACGCCAAAGTGCTGAAATCAGAGTCCCCGGGCGAAATCAGAACTCTGATCGGTCTGCAGACCGATCAGAGCCTGGGCAGTGCCACTGGATCGGTCAGCCGACCGATCCAGACAGATACAGTATGCTATTGTATCCTCCTGGATCGGTCAGCCGACCGATCCAGCACGATACAGTAGCGTTCCAGGAGAGCTTCAGGTGCCTGGATCGGTCAGCCGACCGATCCAGCCACACCTGGATCGGTCAGCCGACCGATCCAGTTGGGAACAGAACGACCGCAGCTCTGATCGATCTGTGGATCGATCGGCAGGTCTGTGAGTAGTTGGGAAGTTAGTTTCTAGCCCCTAGCTCAGTTGGGATGTTCAGTTTCTCCTCCTTAGCATATGTACACCAGCAAAGAAGGTCTTTAGACCTTTCTTATCAGTTGTATCCGTCATTAGTAGAGTAAAATTTTAATTAGCCCAGTTTTCCGCACAGTATAGTTTAGCATTATTATGACGATCGGCCTTACAGCCAGTGATCAGAAGGCGGGTCGTTACAGTCTCTGTTATATAGGAAAACAGAGGCGCTTACTATTTAATCTAGGAATAGTTGTATTCACGCATCCACAATTAGCTTCTAACAAAGCAGGATTTTGAATTCTTCATGAGTCTTGATTTATGACAGGTATGACTAGTCATAGCTGTCATAAAGATGCCAGCTAGGAGTAGTCATTCTATAGACGTCATAGATCAATGAACCAGATGTGGTAAGTCGACATTAATTAATTGATGTGTCTACATAAATTTATTAATTTTAAATTATATAAGTGACCATTGAATTATTAATAGAGATTAGGGATTGTTAGTTGCATCACCAGTAGCTACTACACCTTGTAGCATCTCACGTCTCTGGAGTAACTGCTACAATGTATAGTAGCTAATCCGTAGTAACTGCTACACATTGTGATAACTCACATCTCTGGAGTAGTTGCTACAATGTATAGCAGCTAATCTATAGTAACTACTACATAGTATAGCAACTACTCTCGAGAAGCTGCTACACATTGTAGCATCTTCTGATGACTATCTACTACAACGTGCTGTAGTAGCTGCTACAACGTGTAATAGCTTCTAACTATTTATACATTAACTGATAAAACATGTAGAAGCTTTAATTGATTTAAATAAAAAATTGAGATTGATATGATCTATTTGTCATGCCCCGGGGGAGTCCCTATCCGAAGAAATTTCGACAGCATCTCCCCTGTACAGGTGACAATCTGAAACTTTTCTACATCCATAGTCATACATGGCCAACACGGCCGAAACATATGTATATAACAACAAATAAATAAGCAAACAATCACACCATCCACGCAGTTAAATAGTGAACTAAAACAAATGATAAGTAAACATCTCAAATCATCCTACTCAACTACACTCATAAAGCACAAAAGCGATATCTTATTCAACTACACTCATAAAGTACACAAAACTCAACGACGCAAATAAAGTCAACTTACCTCTTCTGTCGTTCAGGCAGGCATGTAGAAGATCATATCGAATAAAAATCAATCGACAAGTAAAAATCCATACAAGATCCAAAGTATCAAAACAGAACAAGTCTAAACATAGTCTATAAAGAAAAATAAAAAGACCAAAAAACATCCTCGTGGACTGCAGGTAACTAGCAACTGGAACTCTCCGGACAGCATCAACCTGAAAATAGCAACGGAGGGGGTGTGAGTCCAACACTCAGCGGGTAACAATTGATATGCATAATAAAGAAAATAACAACCAGCACTAATCATGCGTACAGTCTCCTGATACAAGAAGGATAAATGCAACTGAAACAAGCAGGAGAAAACTATACTAACCAGGACCAAGGTATAAGTATAACAGGGTCGTCAGACCAAGAGGTATCAAAATCCTATATGCATGTCAAACATATGCATCCATCCAAATGCAACATATAAGTGCAGCAAACATAATCATAAAATGCATAAATGAATATGATGCCAATGACATGGTCACCCCTGACGCCAGTCAGCCATCTCACACACAATGGTGAGACCGAGAGGGTAGGGTTGTGACAACCGTACACTCTGCCATCACTGCTCCTGATGAGTGACCGAGTGGACGAGATGTTGTCGGAGTACACCTATCCTCCTACCCCAAATCATAAATGGGGGAGCTCAATGCTCTCATCTCCCGGTACACAATGATGGGGAGGAATCTCTGCCGGCTACCACACTACGTCGCACTACCCATGAGCGGATCAACAGAGCCTAACAAAGTCCAACCGTCTGCCGGCTACCACGCTGATACACTAAACCAGCGAAGCCTAACAGAGCAGAACTGTCTGCCGGCTACCACGCTGAGTCACCGGACCAGCGGAGCCAAACAGCAAAACTGCCACACACCCTGCCTGATAAAAACCACTAACCCATGAGTGGTGGTGTGTGCAGATCCATGTAACTGGCGATATGCTCGACAATAATAGAGCAGACTATTGCACAGTATGTAATCATGCTAGATGATGCATGACACTAAGCATGGCAAAAATCCTGAACCTATCCATAGATATAAAATGTGTACCCTAGCATCAATGGATCAATCTGAAGATCTAAGGTACATAAGTCAGATAAGGTATCAAAAACCCTAGGTCCTGAACATAATAAATTACATGGTTGTGTCACTACCCCTATAAGCATGTATAATCAGGTAGGTACTAACATGAAGTGCATAACAAGTAAACAAATAAGCATGTAACAGATCAGGTAGTGACCAACCGAAGTAGATAAGAAACACAATCATTGCTATTTGTTAAAAACATTACTATGCATATCAAATGACATAAAGTTAAAGTACCCGCCTCCAATCGAAAAGTCCAATCTGGTCCAAATACGACGTCGAGATACTTGTCTCGCGTCAAAGTCCTGTGCCACGAATAAAAATATATTTTATTTAGCTACAATTCTTCTAAATAGCTAAATAAAATCTCTAATCCTAAATAAGGGCAAAACCCTAATCATATTACCATCATTCTTCCCGCAAGAATTAATCTACACATGATCATCTATCTAAAATAATCGAATCAAAATCATGACCTATAGCATATATTAAATGCTCTACACCTTACCTTACTTCTTAGCCGCTCCTGTTAATCTACAGCCAAGGAAGTTTGCTCCGGAAAGGATTAGCTGCTGCTGGAGACCAGAACACCGCCGACACAATACTCTACAATCAGAGACCACCATCCTCAATTAGCACAACCATTCCACCCAACACAGTGCTGCTCATGGCAGGACACGAAACAGAGCACAAAATCGAAAACTAAACCCTAAACCATCACCTTTAATCTCGCTGTCGGATTACCGCCACTCGCTGTCGCCTTCTCCAACTCTCGGTTTCCGACGATCTAGGGCACCATGTCAACAGGGGCGGCGGCGCACAGTCCAGAGGACAAGAAGAGGGTGACAGAGGAGAGTAGAAGGTTAGCGCACGGCTCTGGATTTGGGAGGCGGCGATGCTGTTCGGCGCATTTGGAGATCTCCACGGCAAGGAAACAATGCTAGGGCTTCGGGAAAGACAAAACAGTGGCTGGAGATCAGCGCGCGACTCAGCGAAGTGGCGGAGCAAGGTGGCGCTGGGTCAGTGTCTGCGCGCAGAGGAGAAGGGAAGGGTAAAATCGACAAATCTGTGACTTTACCGAGAGAAAGAAAAAGAGGCGAAGGCAGAGGGGAGCTAGGGCACAGCCGGGCGGAGGAGAAGTGGCGCGATCAGGAGAAGAAGAAGGCTCGGCGCTACGCGAAGGAGAGGATCGGGAGAAGGGCTCGATGAGGAAAGGGAAGGAGATGAAGAGGATCGGCTCAGGGACAAGGAGTGACTTTGTACTCGAGGGGAGAAAGGAACCGACGAGGAAGAAGAAAATAAAGAAAAAGGAATTTATAAAAATAAACATTTCCTCGCTTAAATGTGTTAGGATGTATACTAAAAGCCTAGCTTTTGGTATAAACATTTATCTAGAAATAAGAATCACATTGGTCAAATGTCTACGTTTATGATAAATGTAGTTGTTCAATTAATTTATATTGTAGATAACATGGTGTGTGGTGTCACACACAGAGGATCATGTTATCAGTACCTTATAAATTATAAACAGTAGCTCACGATCAAAATGGAAAGGAACAAACCATTGGAAGGTCGTAGTGTAATTAGGTATTAGTTTATCTTAACTATATAATTACACTAGTACACTTAGAGTGTATTGAGTAGGACCATTAGAGGTCGTTTCTTTTATACTGACTTTATAAAAGAACAAAGACCTCAGTTATTATGGAAGTGTGTGCTCTTAATCCTAATATAATAACAAGCACATATATTTGATATTTATTTCTTTAATTTATCAATGGGTGAGATTTAGTTCGATAAATCAATAAGCCCGATAAGTTGGGAAATGATATCACTTATAGTGTGTGTTGTTGATTATAGAAGGAAACTGTGTCCTAGTAATCTAGGTTGAGAATGTCCCCAAGAGGAGCTCATAAGGATTGTCATGTTAAACCCTGCAGGTGGACTTAGTCCGACATGATAATAAGATTGAGTGGTACTACTTTTGGACTAAGATATTAATTAAATGAGTTGTCAGTAACTCACTTAATTAGTGGACATTCGACATCTTAAACACAGGGAGACTAACACACTCATAATAAGAAGGAGCCCAAAAATATAATTTGGGATTGGTGCGGTAGTTCAATAATAGTTCTCTAGTGGAATGAATTATTATTGATAAAAGTAAGTTGTGTGTTCGGGGCGAACACGGGATGCTTAATTTTATCGGGAGACCAAAACCAATTCCTCCTCTCGGTCCCTATCGTAGCCTCTTGTATATAGAGATGTATACATACCACATACCCACCTTCTTACCCATCCAATGGGGTCGGCCAAGCTAGCTTGGAACCCAAGCTAGGGCCGGCCAAGACCAAGTGGATGAGCCAAGTTGGTGGTCGGCCAAAGCTTGGGTCCCAAGCTTAGGTGGTCGGCCACTAGAATATTAAAAAGGATTTTTATTAAAATTATTTCTTATGTGGATATCATGGTTTTAAAAGAGAGTTTAAAAATTAAAAATTTCCTTTTATAACTTTCTACAAAAGATTAAGAGAAGAGATTAATCTCTTTCCTTATTTGTAGATTAAAAGGATGTTTTTAATTTTTGGTAAAAACTTTCCTTATTTGTAAATCATCTACATGTTTAAAAGAGAGTTTAAAATTTGAAATCTTTCCTTATTTGTTGATTAAAAGGTGGATTTTAAATTTTAAGAAAACTTTCCTTTTTAACCATGTTCATGATTTAAAAGAGAGTTTAAAAATTAAATATTCTCTTTTATAAGTTTCTACAAAAGATTAAGAAAAGATTTGATATCTTTCCTTATTTGTAGATTAAAAGAGATTTTAATTTTTAGAGATAACTTTCTTTTTATCCACATGTTTAAAAGAAAGATTTTAATTTATTAAATTTCCTTTTTATAAACCAATCATGAAGGGATAATATTATTGGAGAAATTTTTATAAATTTCTGGAAACAAATTAGGAAGTTTTAATTCTTGTTTAATTAAAACTCTCCTTGATTTGGGGAAATAAGTGGCCGACCATATTATAATGAAAAGAAAAATTATTTTTAATTAAATAAAATTTTCCTTTTCATGGCAAAAGAATTAAGGAAGTTTTTATTTAAATTTTCTTATTTGCCAAGATCAAGGATTATAAAAGAGGGGGTAGAGGAGGCTTTATGGTTAACAACCTCTATTATTTTTCTCCCTCTTTTCTTCCTTGGTGTGGCCGGCCCTTCTCTGTTCTCTTCTCTCCATCCTTGTGGCCGAACCTCACATCTTCTTGGAGATCAAGTGGTGGCCGGATTCTAGCTTGGAGAAGAAGGAGAGAAAGCTTATATCCCTTGGAGCATTGGTGGTGTTTTCTCTTCATCCTTGGAGAAGCTCTTGTTGTGGCCGAACCTTGCAAGGAGGAGAAGCGAAGGTGCTTTGGTGGTTTCTCATCTCGGAAGATCGTTGCCCACACAACGTCCGAGGTTAGAAGAGGAATACGGTAGAAGACCTAGAGGTTTTTACTTGCAAAAGAAAAGGTATACTAGTATTTAATTTCCGCATCATACTAGTTCTATCTTCATGTAAAAATACCAAATACAAGAGGCATGCGATTCTAGTATTTCGAATTTGTTTTCGATGTTGTGTTCTTTTGTTTTTCTTTTCCTTGTGATTTGATTGTTCTTTTCGGTTGACCTAAAGTTATTTAAGGAAATTAAATATTAGCTTTCCTTAAAAGACTTTGTCTAGGCGGTGGTGGTTGCTCCCATATCCAAGAAGGTCATGTGCCTCGCCATGCAGTCCTGGAAGCCAATTTTGGAAATTAATATTTAATGGAATTAATAACCTAGGTGATTTGGATCGAACGTGTTAAGTTCCGCAGGAGATCCAAGTCTAAACCTAAAAGAACAAATAGATTAAACTTTGGATCAAACGTATTAAGTTCCGCAGGCGATCCAAGTTTAATTTAAAAGGACACAAGGTAGCTAGGAAAGGTTCAGACCTTTGTACAAAATTTTTGTACAGTGGAACCATTAGGTTTTCCGAGTAGCAACCAACAAAATGGGTAGCCTAAACCGGCTTTCCGGGGCCCCGTTTTTATCCCCGTAAACTCGCCCATATGAGCTCCGAAAAATTCCCCAAAAAATTCTAAAAATTCCAAAAAAATCCCCTTATTATTATCTGCCATTTTTCAATATTTTACATTTTCCCCCACTAATAAAAATTTGGTCCCCAAATTTCGTTATCTACCATCAGTAAGTACTAGCAACAGATAAAAAGTATAAATGTTGAACGGTAATTAACTCACATACCTCAAGTAAAAAGATGGGGATATAGAGCTCGGATTGTATCCTCGAGCTCCCAAGTATCCTCCTCGTCCAAATGATACTGCCATCTGACTTTAACCAACCAGATAGTCTTGTTCCACAGCTGACGCTCTTTCCGGTCCAAAATCTGTACCAGAACCTCCTCGTAGGTCACGTCAGGCTGTACGGGAACTGAGATATCTGTCAGCACATGTGTTGGGTCAGGTATATATCTCCTCAACATAGATACGTGGAATACATCGTGCACGCCTGTCAGGGACGATGGTAGTGCCAGCCGGTAAGCTACTGCTCCAATCCTCTCCAGGATCTGGAAAGGGCCAATGTATCGCGGAACTAGCTTACCTCTGAGGCCAAATCTCTTCACCCCTTTCATGGGTGATACTCGCAGAAAAACATAGTCGCCAATAGAGAACTCCAGGGGTCTGCGTCTCCGATCAACATAACTCTTTTGGCGGTCCTGCGCCTCTGACATCCTCCATCTGATAGTACGGACCAAATCTGCCTCCTGCTGAACTCTATGAGGTCCCAACAGCTGGGCCTCCCCAGCCTCATCCCAGAGGGTGGGTGTCCGACAAGGCCTACCATACAACGCTTCAAACGGTGCCATCCGGATAGCCGAATGAAAGCTGTTGTTGTAGGCAAATTCTACCAATGGCAAATGGTCCTCCCAACTGCCTCCAAAATCCAGTACACAAGATCTCAGCAAGTCCTCTAGAGTCTGAATAGTCCGCTCTGACTGTCCATCTGTTTGCGGATGGAAAGCTGTACTGAAACGGAGCTGAGTGCCCAAGGCCTGCTGCAGACTCTGCCAGAATCGAGACGTGAATCGGGGGTCTCTGTCCGAAATAATACTCAAAGGGACACCATGCAATTTGATGATCTCCCGGCAATACAGATCTGCCAATCGATCCAGGGAATCTGTCCTCCGGATCGCTAAGAAGTACGTGGATTTGGTTAATCGATCAACGATTACCTAAATTGTGTCATGGCCTTGTCGTGTCCTCGGCAAACCCACCACAAAGTCCATAGTAATGTGTTCCCATTTCCACTCAGGAATAGGAATCCGCTGAAGTAAACCGGCAGGTCTCTGGTGCTCAGCCTTCACCTGTTGACAGACAAGACATCTAGCTACAAATTCCGCGATGTCTTTCTTCATACCATTCCACCAGTAGGAATGCCTTAAATCTCGATATATGCGGGTCCCACCTGGATGGATCGTAAATCGAGAGCGATGAGCCTCCTGAAATAGCTCCTGTAAGACCAGGTGAGACTGAGGTACGCATAATCTCCCTTGGAAGTATATAATACCCTCCTCATCTCGTGTGAATCGGTCTGCTGCCCGGAAGCTATCTGGCTGCCAATAAACTAAAAATACTGATCACTGGCTTGGGCCTCTCGGATCCTCATCCTGATCGATGACTAAGCAACCATGGTAACCAGAATACCCTGCTCTGTCGGTCCCTGCTCCTCAAGGCCTAACTCAAAGAAACCCTGAATAAAGTCTGTGACTGAAGTCCGGTGGCAAGCCAAAGTCCCTCTGGACTTCCTGCTGAGCACATAGGCAACCACATTGGCTTTCCCTGGGTGGTAGCTAATGGTACAATCATAATCCTTCAGGAACTCCATCCATCTCCTCTGTCAGAGATTAATCTCCTTCTGGGTAAAAATATATTTGAGACTCTTATGATCAGTGAGAATCTCAAATGTAATGTCGTACAAATGATGCCGCCAAAGCTTCAGAGCAATGATGATGGCAGCTAGCTCTATATCATGAACTGGGTAGTTCTTCTCATGCTCCTTCAACTGTCGAGAAGCATAGGAGACTACCCTGCCGTGCTGCATCAGAACAGCGCCCAAACCCTGAAGAGACGCGTCAGTGTAGAGTACAAATCCTGGAGCCGACACTAATCTCCGCTTCAGCTCCTCAAAGCTGGTCTCGTAATCCTCGGACCATGTGAACTTCACGCCTTTCCTGGTAAGGCGTGTCAGTGACATAGCAATACGCGAGAAACCCTCGACAAAACGTCGGTAATATCCGGTCAGTCCCAGAAAACTGTGGATCTCCTGCACGGACTTCGGCTGCTCCAAGCTAGTGACAGCCTCGATCTTCTGAGGGTCTACTGAAATACCTCTACTAGAGACCACGTGTTCCAGAAAACCGACTGAAGGTAGCCAGAAGGCACACTTGCTGAACTTCGCATATAGCTGATGTCGTCGAAGAGTCTCCAAGACTATGCGAAGATGCTGTGCATGTTCCTCCTCGGAACACGAGTAGATCAATATGTCATCGATGAAAATGACAACGAACTGATCTAGATATTCCAGAAAGATGCGGTTCATCAAGTCCATAAACACCGCTGGTGCATTGATAAGCCCAAATAGCATTACCAAAAACTCATAATGTCCGTATCTAGTGCAAAATGTCGTCTTTTAGATATCAGAATCTCGTACTCTCAGCTGATTATATCCGGACCGGAGATCAATCTTAGAATACACTGATGTACCTCTGAGCTGATTAAATAAATCTTCGATCCGGGGTAAAGGATAATTATTTCGGACAGTCACTGCATTCAGCTATCTGTAGTCAATATACAACCTCAATGTACCATCCTTTTTCTTGACAAACAGTACCGGAGAACCCCATGGAGAAATACTAGGGCGAATAAATCCCCTATCCAAAAGCTCCTGGAGTTGAACCTTCAGCTCGTTCAACTCTT
The DNA here is from genome assembly GCF_018446385.1 of Zingiber officinale. Classification (NCBI taxonomy): domain Eukaryota; kingdom Viridiplantae; phylum Streptophyta; class Magnoliopsida; order Zingiberales; family Zingiberaceae; genus Zingiber; species Zingiber officinale. The sequence goes on from NC_056003.1 coordinate 43,793,950, forward strand.
TTGTTGTCATACGATAAGGAGCTTTTGAAGTCGGCGCGGTCCCCGGAATCAGCTCAATAGCGAACTCTACTCTTCTGGGAGGTAAGCCTGGTAGCTCCTCTGGAAATACATCTGGGTACTCTCGGACTACTGGCATATCAGAGAGCTGCGAACTACTACTGTCGTCAGTACTAATCAAAGATAGCAGAAAACCCTGACAACCATGTGACATCAGCTTCTGAGCCTGAATCGCTAAAATAGTCGATATGCCGTCGTCTCTAATACTAGTGAAATTCCACGAGGATTGGTTCGAATGCCGGAATGTGACCACCCTCGTCTGGCAATCAACAATGGCATGATATGCTGATAAATAGTCCATGCCAAGAATAATATCAAAATCGACCATTTCCAATACTAAAAGATCTACCGTGAGTATCATGTTACCTAGGCATTGTAGTAGGTGACCACATCACTGGTAACGTATACGACCACAACACTTAGCTTCACCTCAATATATGGGACTAATGACTTAGGCAACCGGATATGGCATTGTTATGGCCATATATGTAATCCTATAAGCAGATATAGGACAAACTAAAATAGTAGATGGTCTGCACTGTGATTACATTGCTTTTAGTGGAACAGCAAGGATATTGCATGTCTTAAGCAGCGATCCGCCAGGTTATGCCAGCATTGCCAAAAGCATCAAGGAATCACAAAAATTCAATAAGCATTCCTTCTCAAGCCTTGCTAGCTATTGTTTATACTAAAGCCACGAATACTTGATCATATGCAATGGAATTTTTATTCCATTAATCAAACTAACTAATGAATATTCATAGTCTATTCATAGGTTTCCTTTTTCGAAGAATAACTATTCTATTCCAGAATTAATTCCTTCTATAAACCAAAAGTATTATTAATGTATTATGTGTGCACTAACTTCATTAATTTACCATTACATGTTAGAACTTGTAATGCAAACATCATGTTATTAGGATTCTGGTTATCTCCTTTACATGTATCAAATGCTGGACCTAATAAGGCTATGTCATGTTTGACGTACGTATAGATCCCTTCAACCCCATATTCCCACTTGATAACATGTTTGGAATAGGTTCATCATTGGGTTGGATACACATACTCAAGACCAATTAACACTGATAATAAGATCCAAGTAACAATAATTATAAAATTACCTTTATACCTATTTACCATCTGGAGATGTTCCGTCGCTGTCCAGTCCCCTTTTATTTCGAAATTCCGTACAAGAAAATCAACTAGAATCCATACAAACCCGAAAATAAGTACCCAAGTTTACTCACAAACTTGGGCTACCCCAAAAATTCACAACACCAAAAGTAGGTATTCGTAACCCGCTCTGATACCAATAAATTGGTATCAGATAAATCTCGAAATCCGTAACACGATATACTAACAAGTATCGCCAACTTGGCTCTGATACCAAATAAATTGGAGGGTCCCCCGGGGGAGTCCCTGTCCGAAGAAATTTCGGCAGCATCTCCCCTGTACAGGTGACAATCTGAAACTTTTCTACATCCATAGTCATACACGGTCAACACAGCCGAAACATATGTATATAACAACAAATAAATAAGCAAACAATCACACCATTCACGCAGTTAAATAGTGAACTAAAACAAATGATAAGTAAACATCTCAAATCATCCTACTCAACTACACTCATAAAGTACAAAACTGATATCTTATTCAACTACACTCATAAAGCACAAAAAACTCAACGACGCAAATAAAGTCAACTTACCTCTTCTGCCGTCCAGGCAGACATGTAGAAGATCATATCGAATAAAAATCCATCGACAAGTAAAAATCCATACAAGATCCAAAGTATCAAAATAGAACAAGTCTAAACATAGTCTATAAAGAAAAACCAAAAGACCAACAAACGTCCTCGTGGACTCAGGGAACTAGCGACTGGAACTCTCCGGACAGCATCAACCTGAAAATATCAACGGAGGGGGTGTGAGTCCAACACTCAGCGGGTAACAATTGATATGCATAATAAAGAAAATAACAACCAGCACTAATCATGCGTACAGTCTCTTGATACAAGAAGGATAAATGCAACTGAAACAAGCAGGAGAAAACTATACTAACCAGGACCAAGGTATAAGTATAACAGGGTCGTCAGACCAAGAGGTATCAAAATCCTATATGCATGTCAAACATATGCATCCATCCAAATGCAACATATAAGTGCAGCAAACATAATCATAAAATGCATAAATGAATATGATGCCAATGACATGGTCACCCCTGACGCCAGTCAGCCATCTCACACACAATGGTGAGATCGAGTGGGTAGGGTTGTGACAACCGTACACTCTGCCATCACTGCTCCTGATGAGTGACTGAGTGGACGGGATGCTGTCGGAGTACACCTATCCTCCTACCCCAAATCATAAATGGGGGAGCTCAATGCTCTCATCTCCCGGTACACAATGATGGGGAGGAATCTCTGCCGGCTACCACGCTGCGTCGCACTACCCATGAGCGGACCAACAGAGCCTAACAAAGTCCAACCGTCTATCGGCTACCACGCTGATACACTAAACCAGCGAAGCCTAACAGAGCAGAACTGTCTGCCGGCTACCACGCTGAGTCACCGGACCAGCGGAGCCAAACAGCAAAACTGCCACACACCCTGCCTGATAAAAACCACTAACCCATGAGTGGTGGTGTGTGCAGATCCATGTAACTGGCGATATGCTCGACAATAATAGAGCGGACTATTGCACAGCATGCAATCATGCGAGATGATGCATGACACTAAGCATGGCAAAAATCCTGAACCTATCCATAGATATAAAATGTGTACCCTAGTATCAATGGATCAATCTGAAGATCTAAGGTACATAAGTCAGATAAGGTATCAAAAACCCTAGGTCCTAAACATAATAAATAACATGGTTGTGTCACTACCCCTATAAGCATGTATAATCAGGTAGGTACTAACATGAAGTGCATAACAAGTAAACAAATAAGCATGTAACAGATCAGGTAGTGACCAACCGAAGTAGATAAGAAACACAATCATTGCTATTTGTTAAAAACATTACTATGCATATCAAATAACATAAAGTCAAAGTACCCGCCTCCAATCGAAAAGTCCAATCTGGTCCAAATATGACGTCAGATACTCGTCTCACGTCAAAGTCCTGTGTCACGAATAGAAATATATTTTATTTAGCTACAATTCTTCTAAATAGCTAAATAAAATCTCTAATCCTAAATTAGGGCAAAACCCTAATCATATTACCATCATTCTTCCCACAAGAATTAATCTACACATGATCATCTATCTAAAATAATCGAATCAAAATCATGACCTATAGCATATATCAAATGCTCTACACCTTACCTTCTTAGCCGCTCCTGTTAATCCACAACCAAGGAAGTTTGCTCTGGAAAGGATTAGCTGCTGCTGGAGACCAGAACACCGCTGGCACAATGACTCTACAACCAGAGACCACCATCCTCGATTAGCACAACCATTCCACCCAACATAGTGCTACTCGTGGAAGGACACGAAACAGAGCACAAAATAACCTTCAATCCCGCTGTCGGATTACTGCCGCTCGCTGTGGCCTTCTCCAACTCTCAGTTTCCGACGATGTAGGGCGATAGGGGCGGCGGCGCACAGTGCAGAGGACAAGAAGAGGGCGATAGAGGAGAGTAGAAGGTTAGCGCACGGCTCTAGATTTGGGTGGCGGCGATGTTGTTCGGCGCGTTTGGAGATCTCCACGGCAAGGAAACAATGCTAAGGCTTTGGGAAAGACAAAACAGTGGCTGGAGATCGGCGCGTGGCTCATCGAAGTGGCGGAGTAAGGTGGCGCTGGGTCGGTGTCAGCGCACAGAGGAGAAGGGAAGGGGAAAATCGACAAATCTGTGACTTTGTCGAGAGAAAGAAAAAGAGGCGAAGGCAGAGGGGAGCTAGGGCACAGCCGGGCGGAGGAGAAGTGGCGTGATCGGGAGAAGAAGAAGGCTCGGCACCGCGCGGAGGAGAGGATCGGGAGAAGGGCTCAGTGAGGAAAGGGAAGGAGATGAAGAGGATCGGCTCAGGGACGAGGAGTGGCTTTGTACTCGAGGGGAGAAAGGAACCGACGAGGAGCAGTTCGGCTCGGAGGTTAGGGCAAATGGGTGTCGGGCGCGCGGGAGAGAAAGAAATGACGAGGAAGAGGAAAGTAAAGAAAAAGGAATTTATAAAAATAAACATTTCCTCACTTAAATGGGTAGCCTAAACAAGCTTTCCCGGGCCCCGTTTTTATCCCCGTAAATTCGTCCATACGAGCTCTGAAAAATTCCCGAAAAATTTCTAAAAATTCCAGAAAATTCCCCTTATTATTATCTGCCCTTTTCGGTATTTTACACTATTATTGATTGAAAATGCAGAGTAATATCTTATTGAGCGTAACTGAAGAAAGAGTTAGAGACTATAGTTGGATATACATGAATGTAATAATATTAATGTTCTAAACAAAGATAATAACATAAGACAAATAAGAAAATCTTAAGCCAAAAAGTTAATACAAACATTAATGCTATAATCATTTGATTTATAGCATTCTCTAATGCTACATTAACTTGGGATCGTTATCGTCGCACTTGCATAAAATCAGTTTGATTCTTTTTCTCTCGTAGAAGGGTGGCATTGCTAGGGAGATGTTAGGCTGAACTTCACAAAGAATGATATTTCACTCAGTCATTTGATTGATAGCATCCTCTAATGCTACATTAACTTGGGACAGTTGTCGTCGCAGCTGCACAAGTTCAGTTTGGTTCTTTTTATCTCGAAAAAGGGCAGCTTCGAACTCCTTCCTCGTCTGGTTCCGTTGTTCTGTGAGAATCTTAATATAGCCACAAACAACATGATGTTCCATAGCTAGACTAAGATACCTATTAGGATTATTTTAGAAAATTCATAAATTCAAGAAAAAAAGATATATATAATAGAAGAAGAATGGATAATACAAACCGAGAAGAAGACGAGTTTACTGATAGAGATGGTCTTTCAAAAGCAGAAGACATAGAGCTTAAATCCTCTTCGATAGGGGTTCTTTAACACCACCCAGAGTGAGTTTCGTCTTCTTGCTAAAGCAAGACATGTACCTTGAACAACTACAATAAAACCACTATATAAGAAAATGAAGGGCTAGGTAGCGTGAAAGAGGGAGTTAGGTTGATAGACGATTTATAGGAAAATGAGTTCTAACAACATTAACTCTTGATAAAGACAAGTCAAACGAAAGCGTCTTTCCAATACCTTAAAAATGGGTCATCAAATTACTCACTACAACTCATCAAAACCTGTGAAAAGATAAGACAAATAGTAAAGACAAGGATAACCAATCGTCAGGCCTTGATTCCTTCCGTGTATATAATGTATACTCTACAACAGTAACTGCTACAATGTGTAGCAGTTAACTTTCCAAGTTGCCATCCTAACAAAGTCAGATTTTCCCTACGTTCACGGGCCATGGTTTATAACATGTATGAGTGGTCATTCTCTTGAAGTGACGGATCAATGAACTGGAGTAGGTAGGTCTCCATTAAAATATTAATTAATACATCATCATATAATAATCGGTGTCAGCTAGTAGCCACATGGACAATTAGCTACTACAACGTGTAGCAATTAACTGTCGAAGTAGTTGCTACAACTTGTAGCAACTAACTATCCAAGTGGCTGCAGGTGTTTGTAGCAGCAACAACCGACTTGCTGCTACACCGCACACTAGCCAGCTTGACAATACATTTAAAGGTGATTTATGATAGATTAATCCAACTTTTGTTTGTCCCTTATAGCAACTAATGTCGATTGGTTGCTGCACGTTGTAGCAGCTACTGTCGATTAGCTGTTACAACATGTAGCAGATACTCGATATTAGTTGTCACAATCCTATAGTAGCTTGACAAGATAATTATAATAGTTTTACAAAATATTTACACCATCTAGGAAACATTGATGGGGTAACTTAAAGTGCAATCAGTTTTACAATAATTTTACACCACCACCTTGTCAGTAATCTAGTGTTTGCTAGTAAAAATTTTATGACCAACATGAAAACTATATTGTCTCATTCCAGCTTGTCCAAAATTTGATGGTCTTCGGTATATTAAACTCTTGGAGTATAACATAATAAAAAATGTACAATCTAACTTGAAAGATAAAGTTGATTTCACACTGTTAATAATATAATTGCAACCAAGAATATGGAGATGTATAAAAAACATGAATAAACATATACTTACGATTTTATTTCTGTTGGACCTAGGATTATAGATACGTCAAAGTCTCTTGACAATAAGAAATGTAGCCTTGGATATCACATATCGTAGTAAGATTGGTTCATATTTTTTAAAAAAATCCACCTACATTAGGATGAAGTTTGTAACCAAAACAAATCCTGTGCATTCCAATACATAATGATTTCTTCAACATGGCAGGTACTTACAGAACTTTAAAACTTAGATGTGTAGAGTTCTGAGGCTCCCAGGGAATTATAATGCATATAGTGAGCTTCTTGGAGGTCTATGATTAGTAGGTATCAGTGATCATCTGCATTATTTAATGGACAAAATATATATCTGATTGGCTTGTCATTGTCAGTGCTTGTTGATAGACTAAATGCCTCATAAGACATCATTTCAAACAAATCCTGTGTATGCACACAATCATTGTTAGAGGAATAAATGGAGAATAAAAAACTAAGTAGTAAGAGTTGGTGCTATACTCACAACAAAACCAGCAGGACAAAATATAGATAACCAATATTGTATGCCAGAAGTTTTGGCTTTCTCTGCAATGATTGCAAAATATACATTTATGCAATCTTCATCTGTGCCTATAGTCCAATCAAAAACACACAGGAAAGATGACATATCCAATGAAATCATTCCATTGGACCATATTGCCTTTGTCATAACCCTACATAAATAAAAACTAAAACATGTCCATAAATTATATTTTACAATAATAGTGCCTATTGCTGCTACAATTGAAGCAGTTACGAAAATTAAATGTGTTATAGCAACTTCTTAATAAGCCATGGTTGATTTTATTCAACAATATAAAATGTTTGTTTGACTATACAATAAGAAGATAATTTCAATATAATTTATCCTTGTGTTCAAAATGAAAGTATTAACATAATTCATCATATATTTGCATTACAGAAAGTGTATAACTCAATAAACATTTGATTCACTTTAGCTGACTCAGTTTCAACAATGTCTCTGCCACCACATCATCTTTATTTTTCTTAAAAATATGACTTTGCTTGCTGAACAAATACATAAAGATAAGTTTTCTGCATGAGTAATTATATGTGATATAAGAATAAAAGACAAAAACATTTAACCAACATAAACCATACCTTCATGATTTTGGATTTTTGTTTAACAAGCATATACAAGAGTTTAGATGATGAAGATGTGGCAGCTACATCAGTAGATGAGATAGGGACTTCTTGAACTTTAACAGGAAGTTTAATATTTTCCTCTCCTTTGCCCTTATCCATCTCTGTCTCATGCTCATCTTGGAAAGTGACTTTTTAAAATTATTTTGGCCAAGGGCACTCCCTTAATCTCTTTTACGAGTGGGGGTGTGATTTTCTTTGTAGCACTCCTCTTTGACTTTGTTATTGGCCGATTGGTAGGTAATACCACTATATCCTTGGCAAGCAACTGACTTTGAAGATCTTTGATTTTTCTCTCTTGCTCTACTATAATTTTATCTTTTATATCTATAATTCTGTCCTTTTCATCAATTGTTTTATCCTTGGCAGCTATTGAAGTTTCTGAATCACTGACACAGATTTTATTCTAAGCAATTAACTCACTAATTCTAGCCTCCATCTAGGCAATGATCCGGTCCTTGCCCTCAACCTCCAAATGATCAATTTTACCCTCCCTTGTTTGACAGTTTGTACAACTCTCTTTCTCCTGAATACATTCTATAGTAAATTTCTCAAGAACTTCTTCATGATTTTCTTGAGTTTTACCTGCATGTTCAGGAAATTGCTCAGGAACTTGTTGGGGATTTACCTGAGCTTCGACTGTCTGTTCAAAAAATTACTTAAGAACTTGTTCAAGATTTTTCACAAAAACTAATTGTATAAACCCCTCAACAATTTGTTGATTTATATGCTCCACAACATCTTCTAGGGATTCGTTTGAGAGAAGATGTGTCTCTAGATCCGATGGACTTAAATCAACAATTATTTTGATAGTAGGTAATTCTACGATCATAAACTTTATTGTCTCCACACAGGAGCTTAACCACTTCCATCTGCATATTCTTAGAAGAGAATGTTATCTGTAAGGATCCATTATTCTGGCATGTTCACATATCCACACCTGTAATACAATAAAAATGGTTAAATATGAAATTTTCTACATAAATTATATGAGTTGCTCATTAAATTGAAGAACTTACAGCGAGGAGATGTGTGAACCCTTTGAGCATGGGAGCTTGATTTCCCTCAAGGCCCTCTGGCTTCGGCCTTTATGAAAGCATCACCCCAATGACCCCCAGCTGTGGGCTTATATAGTCATATACAACCTTACATCAATTATACCTACCTAAATTGGCAAAATCATCTACGTAATCTATTAGTGGTTGTACTAGTAATCTAGATATACTACTAGTAGTAGTAAATAAAACACAAATAAAGAAATATAATATTAAAAATTGGCAAAAGAGAGTATCAGTTTCAGTAGATGGAGGTTGTTTACTGAGGTTGATTATCTTATTCTCTAGTTCATTCTATGTGCAATTCACATTACTAAAGTGTTGAAGAAATAGTGGGGTGGTGGTTGCATGCTGCTGCAAATTTACTTCATCACCTTGGTCTGAGAGTCCAAGAATCAATGAAACATCTTTCCTAGTGAAACTATCTCCTTATTATGAAAGATGAAACATCTGGCTTCAACGTCTCAATTGTCAAACATATTTTGTATAGGGCTTCGGATATTTGCAATTTCAAGCATGACTACGGTCCAAGCAAATGAGCTTCCATTAATCAACTTCATTTGTTGGTCGTTTATGTGTAGTGATGATAAAAAAAACCCTTGAAGTGAGGGTAATTACTTTTCTAATGCACTTTCTTACGATATACACGGGAAGCAGATGTTCTCTGGCTTGCCATTTCCTTCTGTCAAGCAAATACATAAGATTTTAGTGATACTCAGTTGATTTCATTACAATGCAGTTAGATTTCACCCATAATATGATACATTACACTATTATTTTTTAACCATAAAATGATACATTACAATGTCTATAATTTTTCCTAGGTACTAAAATGTGATTAGTAGCTGCTATAACATGGCTACTGATCACGTTGTAGCAGTTAGGGTCAAGTAGCTGCTACAATAATGAGAAGCCAATAGGGACTATAGGGGTTAATCACTTTATATCAATCATTAGGGTTTAACTATGTTGTAGCAACTGCTATCGCGTAGCTGCTACAACAAAGATAAACTTTTTTAAAACTCTTTATTCCCTTGAAGGAAATCTTCAATCCAAAGCTCTAAAATCATTAAACACCATTATAACAGCTAGGAGACAAATCAAAACACTAAAAATTCAAACCCATAAACAAAACGAGAAGAATCAAAACTTTAAACCCCAACACAATACTTACGATGGAGGTGAAGCTTTGGATGAAAAATAAGTCATCGCGGTGAGGTTGATTGATGAAGACACCGTGTGAGCACTGATATACTATGAATGAAATTCTTTTGAAATATTTGTCACACTGCAAGTTTAGGGGTTAAAACTTTGGTCGATGAGGGCCAAAAGGTAATTGCACAATAGATTTTCACGTTCTCCCCCCATGCATGATAATAGATATTAAGATTAGAGGGATTTACAACTTATATTCAAACAAGTTACCATCAAATGGTTTGTGGAAAATGATGTTTGCCAAGTTTCCTATAAACTATATTACAAAAAATGGGTTAGAAATTATTGTTTGGAGATTAGCAGTAGCTACTACACATTGAAGCAGTTATTCTGGAGTAGCTGCTACAATGTGTAGTATGCTAATCCGTATTAATTGTTACACAGTGTAGCAGCTACTCTTGAGAAGCAGCTACACATTGTAGCAGCTACACGTTGTAACAGCTTCTGATGACTAGCTGCTACAACGTGCTGCAGTAGCTACTACAACGTGTAGCAGCATCTAACTATTTATACATTAACTAATACAACATGTAGAAGCTCATTAAATTGATCTAAATAAAAAACTATGATTGATCTGATCTATTATTGCTTGAAAATACAGAGTCACATCTTGTTGAGCGTAAATAAAGAAATAGCTGCTACAACGTTGTAGCAGCTAGCATTCCAAGTTAGCTGCTACAACGGTGTTGCAGCTATCACTGTGGAAATAACTGCTACAACATTGTAGCTACTTTATATTGTAGCTGCTACAAGGTGTAGCAGCTACTTCCACAGTGATAGATGTTACAATGTTATAGCAGCTAACATTCCAAGTTAGCTGCTACAAGGTGTAGCAGCTACTTCCACAGTGATAGTTGCTACAACATTATAGCAGCTATCATTTCAAGTAGCTGCTACAATATTGTAGTAGCTAATCATCGATTTAGCTACTTCCACTCTGGAACGTAATTGCTATAACATTGTGGCAACTATCACTGTGGAAGCTGCTACAAGGTGTAGCAGTTAATTGTCGAAGTAGCTGTTATAACATATAGCAGCAAAGCAAAGGCACTGCAACAGTAAAAATAATTTTAAATAATTTTTTACTAAGTTGATGTACATAACAAAAATATTTTTAGAGGTAATATCTGTTAGAAAATGTAGCTACTATAAAAACAACTTACCAAGTGGTTGCTACATGTTGTAGCAGTTACCTATCGAAGTAGCTACTACAACTTGTAGCAGCTAACTGTCCAAGTGGCTGCAACCGTTTGTAGCAGACGTCGACCTTGCACGTTGTAGTATAAATCCTTCCTTCCTTCTAATATTCCTTTAGGATCACGTTCGGGATTTACAACTTATAATGAAATGATTTACTATTTGTTATGAAATGTAGATGGAAATGATGTTTGGCAAGTTACCTGCAAATTATATAAGCAAAAAACTAGTAGCATAGCAACTAGGGCTTATGCTTGGTAGGATATATATATGGTGCAAAAAAAAAATTGTACACAGCTGAATAACAAACAGTGGAGGGGAAAGACATACGATCGAGAATAGAGAAAAGGGGCTTTTACACCAACGTCGCCTTTATGTTCAATGCACAGTTTGGGGAACTTCAGTCAACTGCGATGAAAGCTGGCGGAGAAGGAAGAGGCGAGAGCGAGAGAGAGAGCGGTGAGGGAAATTTAGAATTTGTGTAGTGGAGTCTTGGTTGCAGAGGCTAAGTAGTGGCAATTGGTACAAGGACCAGAATGTGCAGAAATGGCTAAGCAGTGGTTGTGCAGAATGGAATCAAGGCCATTGGTTCATTAAAAATTTTGAAACTCAGCTGCTAATCCAGTATTGACAAAGGGTTATCCTTCTTCTCCAGAGTTTACAAGATTTTTTGGATGAGAAATTAGATACCAAACAGGGAAACAAAGCTAAAATTTGGAAACTGAAACAAAACTGCAGCAGTGGTTTAGACTGTTATTGCAGCAGGAGAAAGTCAAAATTAGAGCTGTAATTTTGTATTATTGCAAGAGAAGAGGTTGAGTCTTGAAGCCGTGCAATTGTTGAAGAGGATGTTAAGAAAGAAGTGTGCACATGCAATTGGAACTAAGTCCTGATTTAAATGCAGAACAGTTTGGTGTCATAGGAAAGTTGCTGATTTGTGCCAAGTTTTCTTGCTAATCCAATCTAAAATGAATGGAGTTTAAGCCATCTTGATCCATTATTAAATGAACCGTCTTCGAAGGTTTACTTGCTAGGGAAATTTGGATGAAATGTCTTCAAGCAGAATTAGTATAAGCAAACTAAAAATAATTTCATAATACCACTGTGCCAAAGCTACAGGTTATCAATGTTTTAATGGTTGATAAGGAATGGAAGACTTTAGAGATGGAACTTCAATTCCTATTACATTGAATGTAATTCTCAAACGAATTAGAATGAACAGATTCAGACTTTTGAGATGTGAAGTATGTATCAAGTTGAACATATGTTTGCCAAACCCTATTGTCGTTTTATTCTAATGATACTTTGGAAAAAGTACATGTCCTTTTGTGATCTTTGGATTCATAAGTGAAGAAACAGTGATGAAATTCAAAAATGAAAAGTTGAATCTGTTTAGAGATCAAAGCTGTATGGATTTTGAAATTCTGAAATATGGATTGCTGAAATGGGTGCAGAGCTTAAGTTGGAATTCAAAGATTCTGCAGTTCTTGATATTGTAAAAGCTGAATTGTTTTCAGTGCAGTTGAGAACATGGAGTATGGAACAGAAATTGTTTGGTGTATCATGAAGTTTTGAAGCTGAATGCTGAATCAGAACAGTAAAGTTCATTCTTGAAATTGAAGTATCAACTTAGACTATTTTGTGCCAACTTCTATGGAATTTCTGCACAAAGACAACTCTCAATCTGAATTTCAAATAAATGTTTCTGAATTGTTTCATTGAAAAGGAGTTCGAGAACTTCAAGGGAGCTACCTAAATTCCAAGATATCAAAATGTGGAAAATTGTGAACCAATAGTTTGCACTAATATATTGGATTTCTAGGATTCTGAAGTGGAACTTATTTAGTGTTGTCTCTTTATGTGGCTGCTGATAAAAAACAACTGGATATATAGACATAGGCAGTGTTGAATTCTGAACAATCTGCATTGCTGAAAACTAAAGAAGTCACTGATGGTTTCAGATGTTATTTCTGTATTTCCAGAATTCAGAATCTATATTTACCAAAATCTAAAATAAGTGCAGAATTAGAGATGCGGATTTATGAGTGTTGCTGCTGGGCATTAATTCTGTTTGGGTTTTCAATCACACGATGTGAGTGTGCTATCCTAGTTAACCAAGGTCTACCAATTTCTGAAATTGTTTTGTTGAGAGACATTGTTGTGAGCTATTTTGGAACTCAAACAGAAACAGAATTGATAGGATTTTGGAGGTTGTGCCAATCTGAATTTTTATGTTTTTGGAGCTGGAATCAGTGATTAACTTAAGTCTCTAGTGTGCCAAGTTGTTGATGTAAGTTGTTGGTAAGTAAAAGTCTTATGACAAATTCAGAGACCTGCAGATATTGCAACTGAGATGTTTATGTATGCTCAGTGAACTTCAATACTGCTTAAGAAAATCAGTTCTTGTTACATGCCGAGTTGTTGTTGTACATTTCGGATCCATGGAGCTGAAATTTTGAGCTGAATTCTGCTGTTAACAGAACAGCAGGTTCTACTTTGCTGTTGCAAGTGCATGGGGTTGAACTGGTACTTCATGGAGCTAAAATTTTGTGATGTTAGAATCTGTAGCAGCAGATTGCAGAAATCAAAGTCCATTTACAGATTTCAGCTGAACCTTGCAAATGTGATAAATTCAGTTAAGGAATTGGAAAGTTTTATAAGTGCAGTAGAACTAGATTACTGGATTTCTAAGCTTTAGTAACCATCTTTGGTAGCTTCAATTCTTTGAGTTCTTGCTCTATTTGATATACTAAAAGGAGACAAAATGTAAGAAGTCAGAATTCAAGAAATGTAATCAGAATTTGAGGATTGAAATTGAGGTATCAACTATTGCTTGTATGTGCCAAATTTCTGTTACAAGCTGCTGACCAGCAAGAGTTCAAGAGGATCAGATTTACCATTACCATGCCATTTGTAGGTAAATAGATGCATGAAACTCAATGATACTCATGTTCTAAAACTGTGAATGTCTGAAACTGGGATCTTGAAACCTGTGTTCAGAAATCAGTGGTGATTTACCGATTAAGTTGTTGTTAGTGTTTATTCCTTTGGATAAGTTCCTAAAACTTGACAAGATAAACAAATATTTGGAACTAAGTTTTGGAAACAAGAATGCATGAGTGTTAATGCTTAAATTATTTGACTTTCCGTATTCTAAATTCAGTTTCTCCAGGAAGCTATATCTTCATATCACTTGCACAAACTTCTTATCTTCTCATTGGCAATGACTTCCCAGAATTCAGAATTCAGATTTATCAAAATTTTGTTTAATAATGTGCCAATTTGGAAAATGGATTGTAACCAGCGAGAGTTGTTGAAATCTGTAATTCTAAGTTTTTTTTTGCCTAGTTACTGAATTTGATTGAAATGCAAAAATTTTGTTTATAAAGATGCTGGCTTCTGGGAATGTATGGTTGAAAATGGAACAAAACAAGTAAGATATTCTGCAGAATGAAGGAAAAAACAGTGGCAAGATTGGTATCAAGTAAAAAAATTGTTGAATTGTCCGAGACGGCCAATGTTTCAAGTGTGGGGGATGGAATTATTCTTCTTTATAAGTTGATTGAGATTATTTTAGTCTCCAAGTGTTAGAATTGAAGAGGAAAAATAGTGAAAAAAAATTGGCAAATCAAGAGTGTATCAAGTGTGAAGATAGAGTATCAAAATTTTTGGATATCCATCAAATTGAAGGGGAGTTTAGCTTGATCTCTTGTATTGATAATGACAAATGGTATTCATCTTTTACACATCCAAAATGGTCAACTCATCAAGTATATTCCTCCAATACTCTCATTCTCTCATTTTCCTCATTAATACTTGTTCTTTTACCATTTCATCCACTTCTATTGTTCTTTTTGCTTCCATTTCAATTCTTGTTGATAAATCCTTTTGATTCATGTATGCTATGTTTATAGTGGTGGAGAATTAGAAAATGAGCAAGCTTATGGTAGTGAAATGTTTCCCCAGGGCGTAGCACAGATGGGGAGTGCATGGTTCTGTGACTGAAAGGTCCAGGGGTCGATCCCCGGGGTGTCACTGCCTGGGGTTAACGTCTCCGCCATGCACTTTCCACCTGTGTACCTGCATTTACCTCCCTCAATATCCATGGGACCGGCTCTAGGGGGGCCGCTGATGTGGCGGTTCCTCATTTTTTTTATGGTAGTGAAATGTTGTGAGTTGCATTGAGTGAGCTCCACTTATATGCATTTTTTGAGTGTGAGAGATAGAATAGGTGAATGCCTTGTGAGATTGCATCTTGCTTAATTTTTCAATTGGATTGAAACTACCATACCTACTGATTATTGTTTGGATTGTATTCATGATTGTTGTGATCTTTAGATGGTCTTAGTTAAATTCCTTTTTACTATCTTCTAGGTATTGCTAGGGAATTTGTGTGGAGATGATTTTTAGTTTTCTTTATTTTCACGGGACGTTCAAGGCTAAGTGAGGGGGATTTGATAACCATGATTTTACTGGATTATTTTGATTCATTTATGCATGGTTTGATGTTGATTTCATAGGTTTAAATCATGGTTATATCACATTTTATGCATTATCTTTATTTTTGGACTTAATTGTAAATTATATTATTTTTGGTGTTATTTGATGCTAATATTTGATTCTTATTTTGTAGGCATCAAAGGATCATGGGTGTGGATCTATTTGAACCGAAATTGGGCTCGAATCGGAGTTTAAACGAGAAGATCAAGCTTTGGAGTATTAGGGGTCGTTCATCAAGAATAGGACATATCTGAACCATCCAGTGAAGATATGGCCCATCCAACCTAATGAGGAGGAGATCTCAACCATAGATGAAGATCCAGAGGTTTTGATCTAGATCTGAGTTCATATAGCCATTGATCCAGCTCGAATTAATCTAGACCGTTCATCGAAGATTAGGAAGATCTGAACCATCCAGTGAAGATCTGGTCGATCCGACCTAAGGGAGAGTAGATCAAGACCCTAGATCAAGATCAGTACCTTCGGATCGGATTTTGGATGATTTTCACCGTTGATCAAGAGCCAAATCAATTTCAGCCGTCCGTTCAGATCTGGAACAGATTCAAAACACATAAGCTACAGTGTTTTCCAGTGTCGATCCTCCACAGCGCTGTTCTTCGTTCCGGCGCGCGTCTTCTTCTGGATTTCGGCCCCTTTCTCTTCTCCAATCAATTTCCCGAGCTTCAACCTTCATTGTAGAGCTTCACGGAAGCACATCCCGATCATCTGGAACCATCGGCGGGTGTTCTCTCCGGCGAAATTCTCATCTCGGCATCTCCATGTTCACCTCAGATTTGGAGGTGTTCTTCCAAATCTGAGCTCCGATTCCCATCAGAAACGTTCGGCGGTGGTCCTCCGGCGTTGCTGAGCTTCATCCGACCACAATCCGCAATCCACAGCCTCCATCCAGATTCCGAGACTAGATTTCTAGATTTTCGGCATTTATGGGTTTCGGGATGTTCTTAGCTCGCCGGGGGTGGTCCGTCGGTGTAGCTGAGTATACTTGGAGCTGATACGCCACTGAGATGCTCCACTGAGGTCCAGAGTTGGGTGGTCTCAACTTTGACACTCTTGTGTGACGGCAAGAGTGTGTAGCTTGGTAGATTGGTTGTGAGTTGGATTGGTTAGGGTTTTATTTCGTTTATTTCCTGTTTTGTAGCTTGACACAGATTTATTTTGATGTTGTTATGTTTTTAGTAGTAGTTTAGCATTTCAATACCTTGTTAAAGCTTAGTTTAAGTCTTATTTGATGCTTGGTTAATTGTTTGGTGTTTAAGTTCTAAATTAGGGTTTACATCTTGCTTTAGATCAGATTTAATTGTGTATCGTCATTTCATATTTAGTTTAAGTGTGTTGATGGTTTAATTATGACGTAGGGTGACAATGCGTTATGGTTTGATCATTGGCACCTAGTTAGATTTCACTATTGCTTTAGATTAATTTCTTTATTGCTGTGCTTTACTTTTGTTAGATTTAAATTCAAGTTAAACCCCCCATTGTCATATTAAAAACCCCAAAAATGAGAATAAAATACAATCCTAGATTACATCCTACCGTTTGTTCCTCGAGGTTCGATCCTGGGCTCGTTACTACAACGTTATTGCAAAATTAAGGGGTTCAGTGGAAATACATTGCTAATTTGATTTACGAGTGTGACAGACATCGTTATCAGCCGGCCGAAGCATCGACCACATCTCCTAATCCGCAACTTGCCGCTGGACGCGAACAACAGTCGCTGCCTCCTTCCAGCACACCCATCGGAGGAGTCCCTTACTGCTGGCGTGCGCGATGCATTTGATTGATGCTACCATCTCTAGGGTGACACTGACGACCTTAATGTCGAGGACTACATTCCGCCAGAGGGGTCTCTTGATGCGGTGCCACAGCCACCGAGCGTCACCTCCAGTGCCATCGTTACCATCTCTAGCCGTCATCGTCTTCTCGGCACGACTAGATTGGAATCACCGCCAACTGCCGGCGGCTGCCACGCTGTGTCAGAGAAGAAGTTGTCGAAGAAGGAGGAGGAGCCAAAGCCGTGTTTGGGTAACGGTTAATTAAACAAAATTTTTAGTTTTTGACTAACCTAAATTATTCGATAATTGATGATTAATTTTGGTAATTAGATTGGATTAACTAATCACTAAATCAATTAATAATCTTGATTATAGATTTAAGTAAATTAAATTAATGGTTAAAGGTTGATTAATTGAGATTAATAGATGGATTATATGATTAATAAGTAATTAGATAATTAATTGATTAATTGAGGCTACTTGATTAAATTATAATTCAATTGATGGAGAGATTAATATATTAACATGGGAATTAATAAATAGGTTGGTTCATGAGTTAATTCTTGGTACACCTTACATGTAGATTGGAGCTAGAGACACACTCTTTGATTTGAGGACATCAAAGGATATTCTACGTCGAGAGGTGGGTAGATCTTGCTTATCTTCTTGATAGCTTTGATTATAATGCATGATTGTTTACTGCCATGTTTGATGAGGTTATAGCTACTCACCTACATTTGTCCTATATTGCTCCCGAGTTGATACCTTATTGGTTGTCCTTATATGTTGACCTATTGTTGATAGTTATGTAATTATGTTTGTTATTCATGATTGGGTTTATATATATATATATGAACTCAATCATGATATATGCATGATATTACCAGACCTTAGTGTAGGGCGATCATACCGTAGTATAGGATATTGAGCATCTTGCTAAACATGTGTTTGTTGTTCATACTATAGTGTAGGATATTGAGTATCCTAATAGAACCTTGTTGTTATTTAGGCCTATAGCTTATGTTCGTGAATTTGTATTATAGTATGATTATATACTTAAGCTCGTGCCTACAGGGCACTGATATTATAGGTAGTATAGTTGTATACTGGTGCGAGGGCATATATATTAGTGAGATTATACTGACCTAGACTTGATGAAAATTACTCCCTAACAAAAAAGTAGTGTATTCCATTAGGTTTTCCCCTCTGAATCAGCCCCCATGATTACTTGATATTAATCCCGTTGTTTATTATATTTGCGATGATTCCATGGAATTAGTCAAGATATTAATGCTAGATGACTAGTAACTTAGGGACATGATTGTCTATTTTCTACCTATATATTAGTAGGATATAGGATACCAAATATCATAGTAGACCCTTACTTGTTATACAGGCTCATGCCTATACATTAGTAGAATTATACCATAGTGTAGGATTTTGAGAATCCTACGAAACCATCCGTGATAGAGCATTTTACCGCAGATAGTGACTAGTTATTTACCCTATCCGCCCACGGAACCATTCGTGGTAGAGCGTTCTCCTGCGGACAGTGACTAGTCCTTTACCCTGACTGCCCATGGGACCATCCGTGGTAGAGCGTTCTTCTGCAGTCAATGTTTGTTATATACTTGCTATATGTCGGTCATGTAATTATTCATGCAGGTTTGGATGTATTGTATATACTCCCGATTTGTTAGTTATACTTGGTTGAGCAAGTTAGTGAAGTGTTATATTATTGATTATAATTTTGGTTAGCTGGTGATTATTTTGGGACATCTACGTTGGTTAGTAAATATTTTACTGAGACTACATCCTTTGATATCTTGTTAGCATATTATTCATGCGTTATCTTCTTCTACCCATTGAGTGGTTGTACTCACTACCCTTTACTTTTTCCTTAACTTTTAGGTTAGCAGATAGAGGAGGTGTTGTGTCGTTTAGAGGTCCTAACTGCCAGTCTTGCTAGAGTTGGATTTATGTTGAGTTGTTTTGTTTGATTATTTTTTTTGCTTATAGTTATGGTTTCTTTCTATTATAGATTTTGAGTGTTCACTTGTACATGCATACATACACGCATTGACATTTGTATCTAGTCAATTTTATGTTGCATCTGTTGATACCCCAAGGTTATTTTGATGTGATCAAATAAGATAAGTTAGGTCATGTTGTGTTTAACTATGTGTCTAAGTGTGCAGGAACTTAAGAACACAGGAAGTCGAGAGAAAGACGCAGCTAGCGAGAAGGACGACACGGGAGAGAGTCGACGGGCTCGGTGCGTCTGAGGGACGAGGTGCTATGGAAGAGTACGCGGCCGACGAGAAGGAGGCGCGGGGTGTTTTTGAGGGACGAGAAGTCGGAGCGGAAGGTTTCTCGAGGAGAAGGCTGGAAGTTGGGTTCGGGTGAGCCCTATTTCGGATGACCGAAATCGCCCAAGCAAGAGGAGCCGGAGCGGAAGACCTGGACTGAAGCAAGCGGAGCCGGAGCAGAAGGGCTCCGGGCGCCCGAAACCCTTCCGGGCACTCGAAACGGAGTTTATCCGGATCACGTTCGACCACGATCCATTGCGAAGGGATAAAACCCTTCCAGGCACCTGGAACCCTTCCAGGTGCCCCGACCAAGGCTATAAATACAGCTTTGGTCCAAGAAGTTAAATACAACAAGCATTCTTGCAACAACACTTATACCCTTTCAGTTTTCCATTTAGCTTCCTATTTTTGTGCAATCGTTGATGTAAAGAGACTTCTCCGCTTGAAGGAGATATTAGTGTGCTCTACTTCCTTAGATTAACAACCTCTCCGATTGTAACCAAGTAAAAACTTCTGTGCCTCTGTCTTTTTTGTTTCCTTATTTTTTATGCAAATGTTTGTTTAAGTTATACGCCGAGAAAGGTATTTTTGTTTTGATTTTGTGCAGGGGCTATTCACCCCCCTCTATCCGACCGCCAAGGGTCCTAACAAGTGGTATCAGAGTCAAGTTCGCTTCAGGAGGACTAATCATCGAACGAAGCACATGAGATGGCCTGACCAAGCATCTACCCACTAAAGTTCGAGGGGGAGTTCACAAGATGGAAAAAGAGAATGGAGGTATTTTTCAAACAGACTTCGATTTATTATTAATAATGGAATTCGATTTTGAAGCGCCCGAAGGCAAACAAAAGTATCAATAGATGAAGAAGGAATAAGCAGACTTCTTGGCAAACGGCAAAGCAGAGTTTCATCTGCTGAGCGTCCTCCTGCCACAAGAAGTCAACCAGATCAGAGCTTACGAGTTCGCCAAGGAGCTTTGGGAAATTCCTAGAACTTCACGAAGGAACCTCAGAGGCGAAACTTGCGAGACCGGACTTACTTCGTAACCATATCAGCAACCTCCGATTAGAAGAAGACGAAACAATTGTACACATTCACTTGAGGATCAAGGAGCTCATCACCAGACTTTCGAATCTCGGAGAAAAGGTAAGCAACCAAGATTCACTAAGGTACACTCTTAATGCATTCCCTAGAAATATGAAATGGGCATCATTAGTAGATGCCTACTATATCTCTAAGGATTTAGAATCTATTACCTTAGAAGAGTTATTTTCAACATTTGAAGTCCATGAATCGAGATGTGCAGATACAAAGAAGGAGTCGAAACACGACATTTCCCTTAAGGCGAAGATGGATGAACAAAGTTCAGAGTCCTCTCTCGATGACAATGAAACGCTAATGATGGTAAGACGTTTTAAAAAATTACTTAAATCTAGAAAATCTAACCATCTGCAGGGTAGAAAGAGAAGAATGATCAGATGCTACCATTGTAATGAAAAAGGGAATGTTAAAGACAACTGCCTTAAGTTAAAGATCAACAAGAAGGACAAAGGCAAGAATAAGCACAAGATCCTAAATGTGACGTAGGATGAAACGTCGTCCGAATCAGAGGTCGAAGTCTTTTCCAGACTTGCGTTGATTGCAAGTCATCAAGAAGACGAACATGAAGAAAGCTCGTCCGAAATGAGCATCGAGAGCATCGATGAAGGGGGAGCGTCAACAGAAGGAAGCAGCAGTTCAGAGGGAGCTACGGATAACGAGATTGACAAGGTAAGTTAGGTACGATCTCTTCCACCTGATAAGTTGTTTAAATGAATTAAATTATTAACTAAAGATTGTTGAAAACTTGAAAAAGAAAATAAAGAGTTGAAATTAATTCTAACTAAATCTTGTCCATTAGAAGAATTTGACAAAGTAAAATTGGAAAATGATATTTTGCAAAAAGAAATAAAGAACTTGAAAAATCATGCATGCTCATATAATACAAGTAGTAGAAAATTTAATGGTCTAAATTTGTATTTTTATTACCACAAAGGACAAATTAAAAAAATTTCTCAGAAATATATACAAAAAAAATTTCTAGTTAACCCAGTTGGAAGGAACCTATGTTGGGTTCCAAAGACTTGTCTAAATTAAAATTTAGTTAGACTTAGGGCTTTCAGAGAGTACATTAAATATTTGATTTCATTATGATGCTTTGTTTATAAGTGGTTGATGATCCAATAACCAAGAAGGTATAATGTCTCGCCATAGCTTGGAAGTCAATTAACGAAATAAAATATTTAATTGACTAACTCATAAAACATTTAATTATAATTAAAAAATAATTTAAATAGTTACTCATTTTTTAAATCTTTTTAAACTTAGAAATTTTAACTTAAAAGTTTTTTTAAAGTATCAGCTTTACTTTTTCCAAAATTATTTCTACAAAATTAGTTTTTGCAAACTTAGAAAAATATTGATATTTTTTTATATCAATTTTTTTTTTACTTAGAAATTTTTTCTAAAATTATTTTAAGTGCTATCAAAATAATTTTCAAAAGTTTCGGAGTTTTTTAAAATGTTGAAAATTACTTTTTTTTTTTACTAAAAACTTTCCTCTTTTTTTTGAAAAATTTAACCCTTAGATTTTTTTTTTGTACCCCGTTTTTTATGTGATCAAAGGGGGAGAAAGGAAGATTAAGTCTAAGGGAAGGTAGTAATTTCAAATTTCACTTTATTTCAAATTTCATTTTTTTTACACTTTAATTGCAAAATTATTGCTTTTATTTTATGTTGGTTTATCCTAACTTAACTTGGGTTGCTCATATTAAAATAGGAAAGATTGTTGGTACCCCAACGTTATTTTGATGTGATCAAATAAGTTAAGTTAGGCCCTATTGTATTTAACCCTGTGTCTATATGTGCAGAAACTTAGGAACACAAGAATTCGAGCAAAAGACGCAGCTAGGGAGAAGGACGACACGGGAGAGAGCCGCCGGGCTCAGTGCGTCTGAGGGACGAGGTGCTGCGGAAGAGTACACGGGCAGATGAGAAGGAGGCACGCGGTGTTTCCAAGGGATGAGAAGCCGGAGTGGAAGGTTGCTCGAGGAGAAGGTCGGAAGTTGGGTTCGGGTGAGCCCTATTCCGGATGACCGAAATCACCCAAACGAGCGGAGCCGGAGCGGAAGACCTGGACCGAAGCAAGCGGAGCCGGAGCAAAAGGCCGGGAACGGAGTTCAAATGTGATCCGTTGCGAAGGGGATAAAATTTTATCCCCTTCCAGGCGCCCCGACCAAGGCTATAAATACAACCTTGGTCCAAGAAGCTAAATACAACAAGTATTCTTGCAACAACACTTGTATGCTTCCAGTTTTCCATTTAGCTTTCTGTTTTTGTGCGATCATTGCTGTAAAGAGGCTTCTCCGCCTGAAGGAGATATTAGTGTGCTCTACTTCCTTGAATTAAAAACCTCTCTGGTTGTTACCAAGTAAATATTTCTGTGCCTCTGTCTTTTTGGTTTCCTTATTTTTTTATGCAAGTGTTTGTTTAAGTTATAAGTTGAGAAATGTAATTTTGTTTTGATTTTGTACAGGGGTTATTCAGCCCCCCTCTAGCTGACCGCCAAGGGTCCTAATAGCATCGGTGTTGTATGGACTTGAAATGGTGTGATATCGATTATTTCGTATATTGTCACTAGGGGGTACCATCCGATTTGGTGGACAAGTATACCCTCGGGGAGTGACATAATGTGTATGATCTTGCTTGAGAACGCCGAAGAACCATCGATGAGTTGGTGAGGATACTAACTTTGCCCTAGTGATAATGAAGATTGACAGGTAGATTTATTGGAGTTTAAATAGAAGAAGATGAAAAAAAGAGGGTTAGAATGCCGACCAGGGTAATTCAGGGCAACCACTCCAATACTCAAGTAAGTTTTGACAGAGGAACAAGAAGTAAAACGAAAAGATGTTTAGGGTTTCGAATGCATGTGCGCATGTACCTGTGCTCATAGGAGTAGATCACCTTTTCTAGGACGATAGTTGACATTTTTTTTTTTCTCGAGATTCACGGTGTTATCTCTTTCTTGAAATAATTCAAGATTTATATGATCGTTATCTTTAATCTGAGATTTGTGTGATTGTTATTCTTTTCCCGAAAGAATCTAAGATTTGGGCGATTGTTATTATTTTCCTAAAATAATCCTAGATTCTGTGTCGAGGTATCAAGAAGATGAGTGCCCAAAGAGATGGAGTGCCATGGAGTTGAGGACGCGATGGAGTCGAGGGTGCGACAGAGTTGGGGGCACACGAAATCAAGGTTGCTAGGAAGACGAGGTCGATTCAATTTCTCTTGGATTGAACTGCCAAGAAGTCGGGGACAACACAAATTCGTGATTAGCAAAGAGTTGGGGGCGCCAACGAGTTGAGGGCGACAAAGAATCACGGTTGTCAGGAAGATGAAGTCGACTTAATTTTTCCTTAATCTGGATCGCCACCTCAGTAGAACCGTCTATCTCTCTATCCCTCTATTAGTGTATTTCTAATTAAAATTAAAAGAAAAGTATTTGACGTTAATAAGTCTAACTAATAATTATTTTAATTTAATATCAAAATATTTAAATAAATTATATATCAACATCTCTATAATTAATTATTACAAATCTATATAATTATATTTGAGAATGATCTCAAAACTCAATGCCTTAATTTTTATCTTATTGAAATTTATAAGATATATTACAAAATATATATATATATATATATATATATATATATATTAGATAAAAAAATAATCTTCTTACGTTGTTTAATAAAAATAAATGAGATAAGATAAAAAAATCTCAAATAAAGTATAATTTTTTTTAAATTTACTACATTTAAACTCGAATACGTTTGATTCTATGTAAATGATGCTAAATTTAAAAAGAATTATATCATTATTTTCATAGAATAGAATCTTTTATTATTTTTTTTATAGATATAATTCAAAATAAATTATAATTTCTCCTAAATATATTATTTAATTAGAATCGAGAAAAATAAAATATAATTTGATAGAAAATATATTAAATTTTAATTTAGATATGATGTATTTAGGAAACATTATACATCATTTTAAAATTTTTATATCTAAAAAAAATAAGAATAATTAGATAAATTAGTATACAGTGAGGGTCGAAGTAAAGAAAAGTTAAGTGGAAATAAAATTTTGTCAGCAGAAATTAGGAAAAAATTGAGTTTGTTATTAGGAGTTTTAGGACGACTAATTTAATTTAATTCAATTGTAATTTATGTAATACCACAAAACTAATCTTTTCATCCAATCCATTAGGTTAAAATCATATTGTATTGAATAGGACCCGTTAACTTACCGTCAACTGTGGTCACTGGACGCCGCAATGGACGAGGAATA
Source organism: Zingiber officinale (assembly GCF_018446385.1). NCBI lineage: Eukaryota > Viridiplantae > Streptophyta > Magnoliopsida > Zingiberales > Zingiberaceae > Zingiber > Zingiber officinale. The sequence goes on from NC_056003.1 coordinate 43,818,852, forward strand.
TGGCGGGGATTGCGGAGGAGGAAACGGCAGGAATCCCGGAGGAGGAGACGGCGGCGACACTGTCCGCTGCCTGCGGCGACACCGGTGGACGAAGAACGAGAGCATTGTGATGCTAGAAGGGAAGCGAGCGGTGGAAGGGCGGGGCAGGGAGCCCTTCGTCACCATGTCGACGAAGAGGAAATGGGATGCTGTGTCATCCTACTGCCGCCAAAAGGGGACGGATCGGAGTCCGAAACAGTGTCGTAAGCGCTGGGGCATACTGGTGACCGGTTACAACAAGATACGGGCGTGGGAGACGAAACACGCTGCGGACCCTAGCGAGTCCTTTTGGGAGATGACAAACGGACAAAGGAAGAGGCGGCTGCTGCCAGGCGTATATGACGACGTGCTGTATAGCATTCTTGAGGAGGACAAGGAGTTTGAGGTCAGGGTCGGCGATTTTGGAGAGAGCATAGAAGAAGGCGAATTGGAAGTTGACGAGGATGAGGCGGCGTTCTTAGCTGGCGGTCAAAATGCAACCGAGAGTGGATCTTTCTCCGATGTCAACCAGGCGAATCTGATGAAGAACAAGCCGTCGCCGATTACTGCCACGCTCATAACAAGTAATTTGCTACCCTTGCTCGTTTTTACAGGGCCTTTTTTCAAAAATTAACATTCATTTTCTGTGCTTGTCGAATTCGAAATGCTTGTTAGCTTCCTTATAATGTTCGCCAGCTTGATTGTTCTTGTTCTCATTCAGAAGGAATTTACACGTCCTGGTACGTCCTTATTCTCATTCAAAACCTTGTTCTACTACTTTGGCATCTTGTTGGTTAAAGTTGTTGGTGAGTTAGGTGAAGTGATAGAGGTAATCGTGGAGATGGAGGTAGAAAGAACTTGAAGAGGTAGAGGACTATTAACTTGAGAAATACCGAGACATTAAAGAACTTAGTTACAATAGAATTATACTTTTAAATGAGTAATTCTGACAAGTATGGTTGTTCACAGAATGACCTTTCGCTCATAATTATTGATACATTTATCCTAGGATTTCAAGCTCACATGGATCGCCCCAATGACTTTAAAATCATCATATGTCATCACCCACTTAATGAGCTTTTCTAAAACTGTGAGCATGGCACAATTGCTCAAATTTCAGTCTTGGAAATGCTTTGGGAAAGATATCATGCTGCACTTCTTCAATTGCAGTGTGTTTAGTGTTGCTTTGAAAGTGGATTTTTTTCACTGCATTTATGTACTTCTTACTAGGGTTCAATTGTCTTCTACAAGTCTTTTTATAAGATTCTCTTCATTCATTGGTTCTTTTCTTGTTGCAACCTTGCTTAGTTAATGACTGCACCAGACTGTTCATAGAAAAGGGTAACATAGAGTTTAGGGTAACATAGAAAATTATTAGTTTATCAAAAGTGTGAATTCTCCCTAACTTGATTTGACCAACATAGATCAAGATAACATAAACACATAACAATGGATATAGATGGACATAGAATTTGTTAATCTCCTAGCTTTCAGATCTTCCACTTGCTAGTTTCTATCTTAGTATTACATAACAGGGGGGACAAAAAAATCAAAGGAGTGCCTTATTTTTCCATAATATCAAAGGAGTGTCTCTTTATTCCAAAACATACAAAAAAAACTTCTACAAGTGTTTTGCTACAATTGCCCTCAAATTAACTATTGCAACCTTATCCATCTGCCAAAAAAATAAACCAGCCTCTCAATCGGTCTGACACAAACCTAGGCAAACCTATGTAGTAATTTTGGTTAAAACTCTAAACAAGTTATATTTTAAAAATATACATTTTAAAAAAAGAGAAGAATACTTGGTTACGTTCAAAAGTGAAAATAATAAATTGCAAATTAACTTATGATTAAGAAAAAGATAGAAAGATTTATAAAAATTACAAGGTCATTTTGGAGAAAAGCTAACTACCCAATATAAGTTAGTAGTGTTGTATATACGCCTTAAATATAATATCAATAGAATAAAAATAAGTGTGACTCTTACAATTAAGTGGTGGATCTTTAAAGGATGGGAAGCAAAACATATTTAAGAAGAGGGTAGGAGTATAAATATTATAAGAAATGTACAACGACTCAAATATAATATAAGATAAGAGGGTATCAAAATTGAAAATTTTAGACAAGAGTGTACTCTATGAGTTAAAGGGATGTGCTCCACAAGTAAGAAATCTTGTGATGGCATGAGAAAGTACAGGAGAAAATAAAGAAAAAACGAACAGCCTATAAGGTATTATATACTTATAAGAACGAAAAAATTTAAAAAATATAGAATATTCAAGAAAAAGGCTAAGAAAGAAGTGAATAAAGCTATAAATGAAACTTTTGAATGCTTATATCGAAAAATGGAAAAAAAGAGGAAAGAGATATTTACAAAATAGCTAAAGCGAGAGTGAGGAAGAGAGATCTTATCCAAATAAGATGTATTAAAGATAAATGTAATAAAGTACTAGTAAATGATGAGGAAATAAAAGAGCAGTAGAAGATATATTTAAATTTTTATTATAGAATTCAAACTTCAGAAGTAGAACAAATTTTAAATGAGATGCAAAATGGAAAGGTAGTTGGACTATGTTCTGATAGAATTATGGAAGTGTATAGCAAAATAAGGTATCAACTTTTTAATGAAGGTTTATGTGACCAATTTAACTTAGATAATTTAATAGGTCAAATAAGTATATAAATTTTAATTTTTATCGTAGAATTTAAATTTTAGATGTAGAACAAGTTTTAAATGAGATGCAAAATAGAAAAGCAGTCTGAAAAAGTAAAGTATTGAATGACTTACAGAGTTATTTAACGTCATATTGAAAACAAAAAAAATATCGGAGAATAAGTATTCTAGTTTCCTAATATTAAAACAAAGGAGACGTATAAAATTATACAAACTATAGGGGTATTAAACTAATAAGTTATACTATGAAACTTTGGAAAAGGTAATAGAAATAAAATTAAGGAAAAACGGTGATTGAAAATCAATTTAGATTCATGATTGGAAGGTTAACAATAAAAGCAATTATTTGAAAAATATCGAGAAAAAAAAAGATCTACATATAGTATTTGTTGACTTAAAACAAACTTATGTTAGAGTCTAAAGAGAAATTATATGCATAATTTTAGAAAAGAGATGTTAGCGTAATATATATTAAACTAATTAAAGATATGTATGACGATGTATCGACTTCAGGCAGATTTACTAAAACATTTCCCATAAAGATAGGGTTACATCAAGGATCAGCTCTAAGTCCTTATCTTTTTAAACTAGTCGCCTCCAAGACACGGTATTGTGTGCATATTGTTTGCAGATAATATTATTTTGTTAGATGAGACACGTGGAGTAAATGCTAAACTCAAATCTTAGCAAGAAATAATAGAAGTAAAAGGTTTTAGGCTTAATAAAGTAAAAACAAAATATATAGAATTTAAGTTTGACAACATTAGATGTAATGAGACAATTGTTAAGATAAGATATGACGAGTTGTGTGGAATTAAGAGCTTTAAGTATTTAGGATCATTTTTGCAAAATAATAGAGTGATTTAGAGAGATGTGTTACATAAAATACAAGTAGGACGGTTGAAATGGAGGAGAGTACCTATGTAATCGTAAAGTACCTCTACAACTTAAAAAAAAGTTCTACAAATTGACGGTTATACCTGCTATGGTAGATAGAACTGAATGTTGGCTATGACTCGTGCATATGAGCAGAAGATGAGAGTTGTAGAGATGAGGATGTTAAGGTGGATGTGTGGACATATAAGGATGAACATGATAAGAAATGAGAATATTAGAAAGAAAATCGGGTTGCATCTATAGAAAGCAAACTTTGAGAGACACATTTATGATGGTACAAACATGTACTTAGAGGACCAATAAATGCTTCTATTAGATGATGTGAAACTATGACAGATATGTACTTCAAATGAGGAAGAGAAAGATAAAAAAAAGATAAAATTTATTTAAATGTAGATAATGATATGTAGGAGATATAGTCCAATGACGTAAAAGAATCCATATAGCCGACTCCACCTAGTAGGATAAGATTTGGTTATTATATATATATATATATATTTAAAAAAAATAATAGGGAGCAAAGTGATATAAATTATGTTGTACTTTTTTTTAAAATATTACTTGAGTTATATATATATATATAACTTTGCCCGTGACGACCTAGTCATGGCTAGTCCCAAGCTCGGATAAAGGAGGAGGCTTACGTTAGGTTGCCAACCCACGTTAAAACTATGATAAATATTCAATAATTGATTTATTAAACTATTGTGCTAATGCTAGGTTGTTCCCCAGAAGGAACGTGTTGCAGGTCCAGCTGTAACGTCTCGGCAAGGATCGCTACATCTCCATGAGAACTTGGGTGTAGTGTTAAATAAGCAAGAGTTCTCATACCATAGGTTGGATAAAAACAAATATGATAGGAAAACTAATAATTTAAGATTTAGAACATGGAACATAGGAACCCTCACTAGTAAATCAATGAAAGTAGTAGATACGATGATTAGGAGAAGAATTAGTATTTTGTGTGTACAAGAGATAAAATGGGTAAGCGAGAAGGCAAAACTGATAGAGAATTCGGGTTTTAAGTTATGGTACATAGGAAAGAGTAAAACAAGAAATGAAATGAGTATTGTTGTAGATAGTTCGTTAAAGGATGAAGTTGTAAGAGTAGTTAGAAAAGAGGATAGAATTATAATCCTTAAGATAATAATGACAAAAGAAACTATAATTAGCATATATGCACTGCAAGTAGGATTAGATGAAACTACCAAATCAAGGTTTTGGGGCGACTTAGATGAAATATTACAAAATATTCTGCTAAATGAAATGATTTTAATAAGAGGTGATCTAAATGGGCATGTTGGAGTGAAAAATGAGGAATATGAGAGGGTACATGGGGGTTATGAGTTTGGAATAAGAAATGAGGAAGGGGAAACTATATTAGATTTTGCGATAGCATATTATCTTATATTAGCTAATACGTTTTTAAGAAAAGAAAAGAACACTTAGTCACGCTAAAAGTGGGAATAATAAATCACAAATTGATTTTCTTATGATTAGGAAGAAGGATAGAAAGATTTGTAAACATTGCAAGGTCATCCCTGGAGCTACCCAACATACGTTAGTAGTGTTAGATATACGCCTCAAGCATAATATCAATAGAAAGAAAATATATATGACTCCTAGAATTAAGTGGTGGAAGTTAAAGGATGGGAAACAAAATATATTCAAGGAGAAGGTAGGAGTACAAACATTAGGTGAAATATACAGTGATTCTAATACAACATGGGATAAGATGATATCAAAGTTGAAAATAGTAGCTAAGAGTGTACTCGGTGAGTCAAAAGGACATGCACCACTAAGTAAGGAATCTTGGTGGTGGAATGAGAAAGTACAAAAGAAAGTGAAGGAAAAATGAATAGCTTATAAGTAATTACATATTTGTAAGAACGAGGAAAGCCTAAAAAAATATACAATAGCCAAGAAAGAAGCTAAGAGAGTAGTGAATGAAGCAAAAAATGAAACTTTTAAATGATTATATCAAAAATTGGATACAAAAGGGGAAAGAGATATTTATAGAATAAATAAACTGAGAGAAAGTAAGACAAGAGATTTTATTCAAATAAAATATATTAAAGATGAATGTAATAAAGTACTAGTAAACGAGGGAGAAATAAAAGAGCGGTGGAAGAAGTATTTTTATCAACTTTTTAATGAAAGTTTAGGTGATCAATTTAATTTAGGCAATTTAAGTATATTGAATGAGCATAGAAATTTTAATTTTTATCGTAGAGTTCGAACTTTAGAAGTAGAACAAGCTTTAGATGGGATGCACAATGGAAAAGTTGTTAGACCAGATGATATTCCGATAGAGGTATGGAAGTGCTAAGGGAAACAAGGTATTGAATGACTTACAAAATTATTTAACATGATATTGAACACGAAAAAAATGTCTAATCAATGGAGGATAAGTACTCTAGTTTCTATATATAAGAACAAGGGAGATATACAAAATTGTGCAAACTATAGGGGTATTAAACTAATGAGTCATACCATGAAACATTGGAAAAAAGTAATAGAAAAAAGATTAAAGAGACCATGGTGATCGAAAATCAATTTGGGTTCATGCCTGGAAGGTCGATAATAGAAGCTATACATCTTCTTAGATAATTAATTGAAAAATATCGGAGCAAAAACAAGATCTACATATGGTATTTATTGACTTAGAAAAGTTTATGATAGAGTTCCAAGAAAAATTATATGGAGAATTCTAGAAAAGAGAGGTGTTAGCGTAACATATATTGAACTAATTAAGGATATGTACGAGAATGTAACGACTAGAGTAAAGACTTCAGGCGGAGTAATCGAAGCATTTCCAATAAAGATAGGAGGGTTATATCAAGGATCAACTCTAAGTCCTTATCTTTTTACACTAATTATGGACGAACTCACTGCCATATTCAAGACATAGTACCGTGGTGCATGTTGTTTGCATATGATATTATTTTGGTAGATGAAACACGTGAAAGAGTAAATGCTAAACTAGAATCTTGGCGGGAAATACTAGAAGGGAAAGGTTTAAAGCTTAATAGAATAAAGATAGAATATATGGAATTTAAGTTTAGGAATATTAGATATAATGAGACAATTGTTAAGATAGGAGACGACGAGTTGCTCGGAACCGAGAGGTTTAGATATTTAGGATTATTTTTGCAAAATAATGGAGGGATTGAGAGAGATGTTTTACATAGAATACAAGCAGGATCGTTAAAATGGAGGAGAGCGTCGAGTGTTTTATGTGATCGTAAAGTACTTCTAAAAATTAAAGGAAAATTCTACAAAATCGTAGTTAGACTTGCTATGTTATATGGAGTTGAATGTTGGGCTATGACTCGAATACATAAGTAAAAGATAAGAGTTGCAGAGATGATGATGTTAAGGTAGATGTGTGGACATACGAAAATGGACAGAATAAGAAATGAGAGTTAGAGAGAAAGTCGGAGTTGCATCTATTGAGGGAAAACTCCGAGAGACACGTTTAAGATGACACGGGCATGTATTTAGACGACCAATAAATGCTTTAGTTAGGCGATGTGAAATTATGACAAACACGCATATCAAATTAGGAAGAGGTAGACCAAAAAAGACTTAGGGGGCGTTTGGTTCTTTCCTACGAATAGGAATCGGAATGAGAATCATTGTATTGTGGAATGAGAATGAGTATGAGTATGGATATCACTCTTAAAAGCAATGTTTGGTTAGTTGCATATTTTCTATCGGAATAAATCAAAATTTCCTATTTTACCCTTAAAGGAAAATAAGAGAAAAAATTGGATGTGAGAGAAAATATGATGAAAGAGAATGATGAGAAAGAAAGTATGATGAGAGAGAAAGTGTGATGAAAAAAATGACGAGAGAGAAAGTATGATGAGAGAAAATGAGAAAAGAGAGTGTGATAGGAGAGAGAAAATATGATGTGAGAGAAAATATGATGGGAGAGGATGAAGAGAGAGAAAATGTAATGAGAAAAAAATGAGGAGAGAGAGTGTGATGAGAGAGATTGAGGAGAGAGAGTATGGTGAGAGAGAAAGTGTGATGAGAAAAAAAGAGAACAGTGAGTGTGATGGGAGAGATTGAGGAGAGAGAAAGTATGATGAGAGAGAAAATGTGTTGAGGAAAAAAAGAAGGGAGTGTGACAAGAGAGATTGAGGAAAGAGAAAGTGTGATGAGAGCGAAAGTGTGATGAGAAAAAAAAGAGAAAAGAGAGTGTGATGGGAGAGATTGAGGAGAGAGAAAGTATGATGAGAAAAAAAGAAGGAAAAGAGTGCGATGGAAGAGATTGAGGAGAGAGAAAGTATGATGAGAGAGAAAGTGTAATGAGAAAAAAACGAGGAAAGAGAGTGTGATAGGAGATATTAAGGAGAGAGAAAGTGTGTGATAAAATGATGAGAGAGAAAATATGATGAGAGAGAACAAGAAGAGAGAAGTGATATGAAAGAAAAAATAAATAAACATATTTTGATATTTGATATTAAGGGAGAAAATTTTAGTTTTAGGTCAAGGGTATTTTTGGAATAAGGAAATCTTTTGATTGATGAAAATAGGGTAATGACTCATTGAAGGGGAGGTACATGAGAATGAGTTATTATCCAATTTCAAGGATTCATTCCCTTATTTGTATTCCTATTCCTATAATCCAAATATTAACAATGACAATCAATGATTCTCATTCCCATTCCCCACTTCTATTCTCCTAAACCAAATACCCCCTTAGTTAGCAACGATAAAACAAGATAAATTTTATCTAAATATAGATGATGATATAGTTGGAGATAGAACTCAGTGGCGTAAAAGGATCCATATAGTCGACCCCACGTAGTAGGATAAGGCTTGGTTGTTGGTTGGTTGGTTATAAATATATATATATAATTTATAAAAAAGATAAATTTAATTTTTTTTAACAAATTATTTTTTTTTGAAAAAGATAATAGTGAGTAAAGTGATATGAACTCTATTAGCATTTTTTTTTTAAAAAAAAAGAATTAACTTGTTAAAAAATGTGATGATTTTGGTAAAAATGATTATTGTAGAAATTTTGACCAAAATTATTGCATATTATTTTCTACTTATTTTTAAAACTTGAATATATGAATGTATTTTAAAATAACTATGCTTTTATGGTTCATTTATGCTTTTAAACTAACTAAATGGATTATAAAAAATGACAATGCAACTGAGTAGTTTTGGATATTTTAAAAGTCACTAAATGCCTTAAAAAATGATCATGTAGCATCTTTGGTTAAAATCACTACAAGGTCATTTTCTATTTAAATTTGGAATCTAAATATATAGATACACTCTAAGAGACCATTGGACTCCAACCATACTTTCAAAGTGACCAAATGACTTGAAAATTATGATATAGTAAATTTGTCCAAAAATATTATATGAATCTAGCAGTTTTAGCCATAACTGTTACATTTTTGTAACAATCTTGACAAAAACTATCACATTCACATAGCAATTTTTCTAATAGTTTTGGTCAAAATTGCTAGATTCATGTAGCAACTTTACCTAAAATTGTTATATGTCTATTTTTGAATCATTTAATTGCTATAAAAGCATGATTGGACTCTAATGACTTCGCTGGGTCCATCTATATATTTAGATTTAAAATTTGTCCAAAAATGACCATGCAAAACTAATATGATTATTTTTAGTTGTTTAATAACTTTCAAAGCATATGTAATCTTTAATGGCCTTTCTAAAGTACATGTGCATATTCAGATTCAAAATTGGAGCAGAAATAACCATGTAATAGTTTTTGCCTACATGACCATACTATATATATTAAAATTCAACCAAAATATTCAGTAGTTTTACCAAAAATTGTTAAATAATCATTTTTGTGCAAGATTATCACTTTTTTTATTTACATTTTATTTCCTTTTGAAAAATAATTTGCTCGTAACCTTAAAGGTTTGTATTGTCTATTACTTTTGATTTCTTTTTTCATTTTGTGATATTTTTATTTATATTTTTTAAAAATTAATTTTTTTTTTTACTTTATAGCTCATGCAATATTCGTTTTTAATTTATAACAGAGTTTATATCAATTTGTTCTCTTTTACTTTTTTTAAAAATTGTTATTTTTTAAAAAATTTATAGCTTATGTAGTTATTTTCACTGAAACTGCTACTTGAGTCTGTGCATAGAGGCACACGTTAGGTTGGTTGGCCGAACTATCTATAGTTTTCTTGGGCGTGTGGATGAAAGTGCAATAATTGGTTTGAAGGCATTTATGGTAGAATAGTTAAGATTGGGCACCCTTTTGAGGTTAGGATACGCAACTGGTGTTAATTTTCATACTCCCTAGTAAATTGCTTGATCACTGCATAAGTCCAATTAATAACAAAATAGTTGTTGATTTTTCCAGTAAATTATAATCTATAGTGTCTTAGCATTCTTTATGGAGGATTTGTGTTGAGATGCAAGTATCTGGGTGATAAGCTGACAATTTAGATGATGTAAATGGTCATTGATAGGTAGAGTAGGTCTCTCTGGGATGCCTCTTTACAGCATTACATTGGCCTTATCAAAACTATCTGAAATTTTGTTTGTTGTCGTAGGGACTTGCATTGGTCACATTCAAACATCTTGAAATTTCACACAAACAATTCAGCATTTTATAGAGACGACAATTCTTTAATCCTTGAATCATTTCTATCCCAAAAAAAAAAATGCTCTAGTTTAAGATCAGCATCTTGAAATTCAAACATTTTGCATATTCTCTGAAACAGTTTAATATTCTTAGACAGACAGAATATTATTTAATCCTTGGATCACTTTGATTCCATATAAAAATCAAGATGAATCTTGAAGATTTTCATCAGTTTTTTCATTCAATCCATAGTTGTTTTCTATAAAGAATTTCTTTGCATATTCTCAGAAACAGTTTAATGTTCTTAGAGAGACAAAATATTCTTTAATCCTCGGATCACTTTGATTCCATAAAAACCCACAGTTGTCTTCTATGAAGATAAGACCCATGTATAGAGAGATGCTTAGGATATTATTTAGGTTTCTTGTTTATATGTCTACTTCACAGTTTTGCTTACCATATGTTTTTTTGTTCAGAAGTTTCACTAATCTTATTTGATCTCAGACATTCTCATTTAACTTCAGAGTCTCAACCACCAAAAATACAATGGAAATTTGATTTTAAAATTTGTGGCTTGAAACGACAGATTTGTACTTATGTTTTGTATGTAAGCATAGACATGATTTGTACTTATGGTGTGTGAGCTCCTCCTATTGTTTTTATCTCGCACTGACAAAAATTACTATTTTCTTCAACCTCGAGTTTGACCTCCAACTTAGCTTTCTAATAATCATATATTTTTCTCCATTAAATACTAGATCTATGTGGGGTTGTATCATGCTGATGTACTGTCCTGAACAAGTTGGAAGGTTCTTGCATGCACTGTAATTGTCGTTTGGAATGAAATTTTTCTGAATTTTGCCTAGTGAAGGTTCAACATGCTTTCGCTTCATTGTAATTTAACCTCAATTCTACCTGGACTATTCTTAGATACTATGCAATTTTTATGGATTTAGAGTTCTTCAAGCATTGAAAACTGTACTAACTTGGAAAATTCAGACTGTGCAAACTGTGCTCTATCTTTTCGTTCACTTGAATGCAGTTTCAATTGCTACATACATATTTATCAGCATTTTTAACGCATGCATAACTTATTAGACAATCAGATCATTTTCATATATATGGATATTCCCCTTAACATTTTCTTCACCTTGATCATATACACAAGAATGGCATTGTAGATGGTAATTGTCTAGGAGTATACTTGTATAGTTTAATTCTTCTACGGTGGCTTATATTGCCTCCTTTACATTATTCTAGAGTGCCTCTTGTATTGTGAAGGGTGTTTTTTTGCTCAAATTCTTCGATCTTAGACTATTTGCCTAGTTTCCCTACTCGGAAGCATTATTGATAATCATACTGAAAATACTTGTATGATCAAATTCTGCAATTATATGCTTACTTTGTCTTAAAAGTAACTGTTGTTTGTGTATAAGGAAGTTAGTCTTAGCTTGTAATTATTAATAATGTTGTCAATGATAAGGTCAAAAGTAGTTATGATAAAGTAAGTGTCGAGGAAAGTTGATGATACATTTAATAATTTCTGATAGAAAATATTTTCCATACTTTTATGGTTAAAAGTGCCGATTGGTATATGTCAATGCATCCAAAACATTTCATTATGGTCATTGCCCCATATTGATATTGTGTCGGCCTAAATAATGTTATTATATTGCTAATGCCAATAAATTTTAGGTTGTATAGATTGAAATAAGACATTGTCTAGTTGATACCATCCAAAATAGATAGGGAGGGAGGCCATGAAATGAAATTTATAAAAAAGGGAGGGAGGTCAAGAAGAGGAACACCAACCAAACCAAGCAACAACAAAGAAGAGTAAGACTAGTTAGAAATTTTTTGATGAATGTACTTATGGTTGTTCTAGTTTCAATTGCACACACCCACACACATGAATATGGATATACGAAGAAACCATTTCTAATACCACATGTTTTGAGATGAACATACATTATTTCACATGTATACAATCAGCAAAAATTGGAAATAACAGGAACGAAGAAGTAAAAAATACAAAGTAAGCATAAAACTCTAAGCAGGGAGGAGAATAGGGTACAAATTGTGTTCACTATATGATCTAGTATGAAGAGTCCAACCCTCAAGTCAACATGGTTAGACAACTATTCGTCTCACAACTATTGGTATGTAGAGTCCAACCCTCTCTATAAAAAACACATGGTTACAAAATATAGACCTGAATTAATTGTTGCCAAACCAAACTGCTGCGATTACACCAACCTCATCTATGCACTCAAACACCAAACTTAATCCACTGAACATATACAAGAAAAGTTTTTAATTTCGCTTCTTAGGTAAGATGCAACTGCTTAAATTAACTGTTGAAGACTTAATTCATTATATACAAAGATCAGCTATCCCTTTGTGACAATACCTAAGCATTATGGAGGCTGGCAGCTGAAAAAAAATAGGGGTAAAAATCTTACCTTAATCGTTTTGTTTCCTAACATTTAGTTGCTCAATAAATGACCTACCAATTGTTTGAAGATTTTATTTAATAAACATAAATAATGAATTAATAAAGGTTTAAATGAACATAATAAAACTTAAACAATCTAGGACATATAAGTTACTATAGACAAATGAATATAATAAGGGGTGGTTAAATGCATGAATAAAGAGATTTACTACTTTTATAGGTCTACAATTGATGCAACACCAACTTAAACCCTTATTTTAATAGATGCAATCATGTTAAGGATTTGCAATTTTTTTAATATATTTTGCATTATTAGTTCATGATTATTTTGTTTAGTTTGCCTTTTGGCTTCTTTGCATAATATGAATTAGTTACGATATGATGAGAACCTAAATCGTGGTTACTATTAAGTCGAATAATCTCTAGAGATTAAATCAATAGCAGGAGGTTTTTTTTAGATTGCATCATCAAAGGACTCATATAAAGCATCATTGAATGACTCTTCTACAGTATCATTAGTTATTTTAAAACATTTCAGAGAACTTTCTTAGGCTTGTATTAGGAGGTTTCTTTAAGGACAACTCTTTCATTTTTAACTACAAGTTCATTAATTGTAAGTGAACTAGACTCTATAAGTAATAAAAGAAGATTGTTTTGTGTTTACATATTAAGTAATAGTAGTCCTTGGTAAGACATATTTTTCATCAATTGTATTTTTATCTCATGCCAATGTATATGATAGATTCTTGTTTGTCTTGATCTCTAATGTCTGGATATGCTGTCAATATTTTCTAGTGGATCTACCATGGGTGAATTTGATAAATTGTACTTGTTTAATGGAGGTCATGTTATGTTGGTCAAAATAATTTCCAGTGTACTTTAACCAATCAATAAATACATTAAATTATATTCTTCTATAATAAATAGGGACATCTTTCCTAATATACAAGGATTACAATTCCTGAAATTTAAAAGTGACTGAAGTATACTAATTTCTAGAATTATTAAAATTGTTCGTTTTAGTATTTATGAATCTTATAGTTTAGTTAATCTCTCACTTATGCAGTCGCATACATTTATTGGGAGTTATGGTGCTTCCTCTCATCATGTTGATCTAAGTACTGACAACTAATGATAGCCATAAAATAAATACGATAAATATAATGTAGGAAAATATAATGGAAGATAAACAAATTAAAATACAAGCAAAAGAGCATATTAATGATGATATTTTTCCCTTTTTACTTAAATGATAACTAGCAAACTAGAAAAGAAACTATTGATATGTTTCTATTTTTATTATTTTTTTTATGGATAATAACTAAACTAAATAAGAAATAATATGATAATATTTTTTTGAATAATATTTAATGATGCATAGAAACTGCGAAAAAAATTAATTAAATATAATTAATTTAAATTTAACTAAATAAATAAAACATAATTTTTAGCAAGAACATATGTACTGAGACGATATAAACTTTTGTTGATGCTGAAGTTGCCATATTGTTCTAACTTGACTAGTAACTGAAGATGTTTGACTCTATAATTTATAATTCTTTGGGCTTCTGCAAAATCCATAATGTGTCTTCTCCATCTCCTTTTTTTTTTTTTTTTGTTTTGACAGTTGCTTTTCTTTTCACTCTCTCTCTCTCTCTCTCTTGCCTTCATTTCCTTGAAACAGTTGGTGGCAGAGTGTGCGCTCTTCTCATAGACAATGGGTGGCTCTATTAGGTCGAAGGACTGTGGAACATTAGGTGGCAATGCTCGTTGCAGAAGACTTGAGAGAGTCTAAAGTAGCCAGAGATGAGTCAAGGGAAGAGAGATCTCTAGAGGTGGATGTTGGTTTTGTAGGTGGAGGTAGCCTTGTAGAAAACTTGAGACGGTCTGTAGCAGCCAGAGATGAGTCAAGGGATGAGAGATGTCTAGAGGTGGATGTTGGTTTCATCGATGGTAGCAGCCAAGCGTCGTGTCCTGTGAAGTCAATCTATCTTCCAACCATTACATGCCTATCAAACACCAAAACAAGTTCGAGATGGTTGTGTTTATTTCTCTAATCGTATCAAGGCTCCTCATTTTGTGAACGGAAGCCCCTCATCCCACTTTGCTGTTCTCTTCTTTCAATCCCAAATTGTCAAAACTCAACTTCACATCCATTTAACCTTTTGTCTTTACAACCCTAATTATTAGGTTTATGTATTCACTGGATAAATAGTAATCTATGACCCAAAAGATCAATCAGTTACAAACTAAAGATATGGTTGAATTTTGTATGTGCAGAGATTACAAATGATAAGCTGCCAGCTAATGATTCTGAAGATAAATCACTGCCACCGGGAAGAAAACACTGGCAAACTTCAGAAGATGAAGTAACAAACAACAATCCTTGTAGCCAACAAACCGAAGTCTTAGGTAGGAACAACTCCATGACGGCACAACTTGATGCACAAAACCTCCTGAACATTCAACTGAACGGAGATCAATGGAGGGAACATGCGAACAGGCTACTCACTGTTCTTGACAAAGTGACTGATGTTCTTGGGAAATTTGCAGATAAACCTTGAATAACTGATGTAAGGATGTAGGGAGGATCTAAACGCAGGGAAAGCCAAAGAATCACATTATCCCTGGGTTTACTGCATAGTTAAGTTGCATCATTCTCCACTTTTAGATTTATCAGTATCTGGCTGAGTTCCATCTTTCCACCTATAGAGATTTTTCAAGTCTAGTTGAAAGATTTATCATTGTCTTTGTCAGTCAATGATCCCTAAGTTTACTGCTGAATTACATGTTTCCACCTTCAGAGTTACATTTTCATGTCTAGTTGAAAGATTTATCAGTCTTTGTAAGTATTTTTGTTTTGACATAGTTTACCCTCTCATCAACTTTGTTAGTCATTTTACCAACATTCCAAAGAAAAGTAGCACAAGAATATAATATTTTATTTTAGAAATGTGATCATCATCTTGATTTTCTTATTACAAGTTTGTTATCCTAATTTTCCTAAGCACATGAAATAATAAGTGTCCTATGAGTGTGGTACTATAATAAAACACTCAGTAGAATAAATAAAAAAAAAAGATGAATATTTCAAATATCATTTTTTTAATAGTTAGATATTAAGTTTATATTGATTAATTCTGAAGATCGTCTCAGTTCCATAGAAATGTTTCATCGGCCATCAGGATAAATTATGAAGTATTTATCGTGGATGATTTATTAATTTAACATTCTTAGGTCAATTATCTATTAAGAAAAATTTATCTGTTAATTTATCAAAATTAAAATTTAATCTTTAAATATTTGATAAATTTGTGGTTGTACCATTATCACATAATGTGTCTTATAAAAAATAATAACATAAAAACGTAAATAATTGATCATACTTTTACTTATTATCATCGGTATTCTTTCAAAACTTTTTCTTTTCTGTTGAATATTTTACTTTATCCATTATTATCTATTTTACTGTTTTCAAGCGTATTGAGTGGAAAACATATTGTCAAATTATTGTTCTCTTACATGACCAAACAAACTAGAGATAAAACTAAGGGATGCCCCTCTTCATATTATATTTGCATGAATCTCAATTTTATATATAAAAAAGATACTTAGTTAAACTAAATAAAAATATTATTCAATTAAATCGAATGAAAGCAAATTAAGATAAATGAAACCAAAACTTGAATTAAATGAAACTTTATAGGTAAACTAATTGAATATGCATGACTAAATTAAATAAAGGTATCTGTAATTTGATATATAAGTTGGTAAAAAGATGTCTGCGGTTGTTCCTAGCGATTCTGTCAACTTATCTCAGGGTTAATTTGAGGAGATCTAAAATTGACAACATCTCGTACGTTAACCACTAACTCTCCTTAGAGGGCTCTAATTTGATATACAAATTACATAAGTAACACTTGCTCGAACTAAATGATTTTGCCTATTGCATTGTGCAAATGTAGCCGTTAGAGTTTTGTTGGTTGGAAATTGATTTTCGTAATCAATCGATTGAATAAAGACATGAACAATTATTTTTTAAATAGATTGTCATAAATTAATTTACCCAGTGAATGAAACTAATATGCAAACTGTGTCACCTTTGTGTCGTTACATAATTGCAATACACAAATAGACGACTCAAAATTACAACATGCAAACCGTGACGTCTCAAAATGTTACGACATTTAACATAGGCTTTGAAGCAATGACAACCTGGCACAACAATGGTCAATTGGGAAGTTGTCGAAGGAATCAAACAACTAACACATAGTGTGTTCACTAGATTCAAGTTCTCACCGATTCTCAGTTAATTAGAAGGGGATAAATTTATTATAATAGGGTAGAGACATCAATTCTTGACAGGCATATATGTTGATCTAAAGCATGAAATACATAATATGTAAATATGTAAAACTCACAATGATCTCCCGAGACAATCTTAATCTCTGTTTGATGTCGGAAAAATGATCACGACACAAGGTCGAAAAGTTTTCCTTTAGTTCACAAACCAAATCCCAATTTCACTAGATGTTCTCCTTTGCTGATTGCTTCGATGACCTCCAACTCCTCTTTTCCGATTGCTCTTGGATGTTTTTTTAAAAGAGAATCCATTGATTTTGTAGCTGATGCTTTAATTGCACATCATGGAGGAAGATGAAGGTGAATAGACACTTCTTTATCTTCTTGATGTTGCAAATATTGCAATGTTCAATATCTTCCACTCGTCCAAGTCAATTCATAAAAGGTTATCTTGTCACAAATACTATGTAAGTCACATAGACTATATGATGATCAAGTTACGAAAACTAAAACAAAAAACTAATTAGTCATAAAGACTAAATAATAACACTCAATCCATACTTTAGGGAAAATGGTTCGTGCGACAGCAAGCACACTGAGCAATTATTGTTAAGAAATTGTTACACCTTATATAGCTGCTCTATAGAATGAATCAAAGACATCAATAACTTGCCTTTATCCCAAATTAAATCATTTACATCATTATGAATATATCTAATCCCTCGTAATAATCATTATATCGAGAGCTTGTTTAACATTTCCAATTTAATATAATTATTCATAATTATATTTTATGTAAAAAAAAGGCAGCCCGATGCACGAAGCTACCGCCATGCGGGGTCTCGGGGAAGGATCCATTGCACGCAGCCTTACCCTACTTTTTGCAAGAGGCTATTTCTAGGATTCGAACCCGTGACCTTTTGGTCACAATTATATTTTATGTACTGAACAAAAATGTAACTGACATCAGTGAATAAATGCCAAAGATGTAAATCAATCTTAATATTTCCTTTTAGCTAGAATTTATTCATTCTAATCAGTCACTTCTCTAGTTATGCTCTATAAACCGAATCACCCATAACCAATAAGAAATATGCTAAAATAGCAGTTACTGATCAGAACTTCAAGTAAACAACTAAATAGTTACTTAAGGTAAGGTTAAGATAACTTATAATCTCAAGGGTCTCACATAGTAGAGAAGTAGGGTTCCATTCTCCTACTACCCTTCTTCTCGCCATAGCACATGTGGTATGAATCACATGCTATGATGTTATTCTCTTTATTAAAAAGAGCGCATATTTTTCTTAAAATTTAACATCTTACATATTTCAATCTAGACATACTTAATGTTTAATCCTGAATTCAACATATGAATTTTATTCTGACCTTAAAGCAGATTCAACAAATGGTGGGTTCATTTACTCTAATTATTATATAAATTATCTCATCTTGACATAATTATTAAGGCGACCTTAACTTATGGGTATGTCTCTATTCACAGCTACATAAGATGTCTCATAAATAATAATCTTACCTCTATTTATACTTAACAAATAGAGATGATTGTTCATATGAGTGAACCAATCTCAACCTTCCAACATACTTATCGAGACTTTATTCAAATGTAACAAAAACATATACACTGAATAGATCATGTCATTTTCATATATCTAATTATCTTTATAATATGTTATATTCTTCGAAGTCCCAAAAACTTCACATGTCATCGAAATGACTCTTTAGTCAATGACTTAGTAAAAGGATCTGCAAGCATATTATGTGTAGAGATGTACTCAAGAACTATCCTTTTCTTGTCAACAATATCTCTTACAAAATTATACTTAATTTCTATATGCTTGCCTTTGTTGTGATATTTTGGATTTTTGAAAAAAGCTATAAGCTATGGCAACTTGACTGTCAGAGTAACAGGACTCCCACGTCCTCAGTAATTTTTAGATGATTTAGGAACCTTCTTAACCAGACAACCTCTTGCATAGTCGTTGCACAAGCCACATACTCAGCTTTCATTGTTGACATCACTATACAAACATGTTTCTTGCTATTCCATGAGATGAAGCTACCATTTAGCAAGAAGGTATAGCCAGATTTGGATTTTCTATCATCAAGGTTCTCCGTCTAATCTGCATCTGTGTAGTCACTTAGACTCATATTTGATCTTTGGAAACGGAGACAATAATTCGCTATCCCTTTGAGATGTCTGAATAACCTCTTCACCATTTTCTAGTGTCTCGATCATGAGTTTGATAGGAAATGACTAACTAAACCAACAGCATAGCTTATATCAGGACGAGTACACAACATAGTGTATATTAAACTACCAATAGCACTGATATATGATTTTCTCTTCATTTTGATTATTTCTTCAGGAGTCTTGGGATATATACTTTTGCTTAGAATAGTATCTTTCACTGTACGTGTTTGTTTAATGTTGTAATCTGACATATTAAAGTATTGTAGCATCTCAGTGATATAACCTCTTGAGATAAATCCAAAAGTTTTTTTAATCAATCTCTAATGATCTTTACTCCTAAACTTTACTCAACTTCTTCCATATCCATTATGTCAAATTGTGATAAAAGCCACGATTTAACTTTTATCACACACTTTATATCACTTCTAACTATTAGCATATCATCAATATATAATGATAAAATGACAAAGTTTCTTTTTTCTTTCTTAGGTAAACATAATGATTCTCATTGATTATTTCGAAATCATAAGATAAAATGACTTCATTAAATCTTATGTTCCATTGTCATGACACTTGCTTTAGCCCATATACAGACTTCTTAAGTTTACATACTTTATTCTCTTGGCTTTCATTAATGTAACTTTCTAGCTATGCTATATAGATTTCCTCGTCAAGATTAGCATTAAGGAAAGTTATTTTTACATCCATATGATGTAATTCTATGTCAAATTGTGCTACTATGCTAGGATAATACATATTGACACAAACTTCATAACTGGGGAGAATGTCTCTTCAAAATCAATAGTCTCCATTTGGGTATATCCTTTTACTACTAAACAGTCTTTGTATCAATTAATCGATCCATTTGCTTTCTTCTTAATTTGAAGAATCTATTTATTCCCAATAGTCCTTTGGTCCAGAGGAAGATCGACTAAATTCCAAACTTGATTCTTTCTCATAGACTTCATCTCCTCATCCATTGTAATTTTTCATTTTTCTCTTACTGAGTATCTCAAAGTTTCCTCAACTATTCGAGGTTTTTATCGTCAATTGGAGAATTATCAATGCCTCATTCTCAATGTCAAACCTTCTTTGAGGAATAATCTGATGACTATTTCTTCGTTGGTTAGAGGTTGAGAAATTGACTCATTCGCCAACAAATCACTCCCACTAGGTTGACTAGATTCAGACATCTTTCATGATACTTAATTTGTTGATAAAGGAACATTATCCTCCTCCTCTATCATAATAGATGAATTGTTTTATCAACTTCACATCTTGTTGGAAATTCAATTCGAAAAAAGTAACATCTCTTGACTCTATTTCAGAGATGATTCCATCTTGTTGCTCACCAATGAAGACATAACCCTTAGAAGTCTCAGAATACCTTATAAAGATACAGTTCTTACATCTGAGTCCTAATTTTCTATATTTGTGAGTCTTATCATGAACGTAGGCAGTTGACTCCTAAGGTCTCAGATTACTCAAATATGATTTTTTGCCTATCCAACGTTCATATGGAGTGGATGGAACAGATTTAGAAGACACTTAGTTAAGTATATATATTGCAGCTAATAACGTATCTCTCAAATAGGAAATTGGTAAATTAGCTTGAGCCATCGTAGACCTAACCATATCTATAAGAGTTCAATCTCTTCTTTCAGCAAGCCTATTTTGTTGTGGAGTTCCAAGTATCATAAGTTGTCTAATAATCTCTTTATCATTATACATTATCTTGAACTAATCAGACAAATATTCACCTACACAGTCAATGCACAATGTTTTAACCTTACGTTCCAATTGATTCTCAATCTCATTCAAGAAACAATTGAAGCAATCTAATACTTCAGATTTATGGAAAATCAGATACACATGACCAAAACATATGAAGTCATCAATAAATGTAATAAAATAAGAACTTCCATTTCTAACCTTTGTTGAACCCTGTGGTTGTTTTGATGTGATCAAATAAGTTAGGTTAGGTCCTGCTTGTTATTTGATCCCTGTGTCTAAGTGTACAGGAACGGGAAGGGAGCTGACGGGCTCGGTGCGTCCGAAGGACGAGAGAGTTGCGGAAGAGTACTCCGGTGGACGAGAAGAACGTATGCGGCGTTCGAGGGACGAGAAGCCGAGATGGAAGCCTACTCGAGGAAAAGACCGAAAGATGGGTTCGGGTGAGCCCTATTCCGGATAGCGGAGATCACCCAAGCAAACGGAGTCGGAGCGGAATAGATCCGGACCGAGGCGAGCTGAAAATGGAGAAGAAGGCTAGGACCAAAAGTCAAACCTGAGTTGACTTGCATGTCCGGGCGCCCGGATCAATCCCGGGCGCCCGGACCTCTGGGCGCCCGGAACAGCCCGGGGTGCCCGGAGTTGGTTTTGACCAGATCGAGTCAAAACTCGATCTGAACGTTGGGGGATAAAATTTTAACCCCCCAGGGCGCCCGAAACCCTTCACAGCGCCCCGACCAAGGTTATAAATAAAGCCTTGGTCCAGATCTTTTCATTAATTCAAGCAATCAACTCTGTATTCATTTCTAGCAATAGTTCTGAGCTTTTAGTGTGTAAAAGACTTCTCCGCCATCAGAGAAGGAGATTGTTAGTGCGCTTTTCATCGTCTTGGATTAACAACCATCTTGGTTGTAACTAAGTCAACTTCTGGTCTTCTCTGATTGTTTTCGTCTTATTACTTTATTATTATTGCTATTTATTTTGAGTTGAAAGTCTTGAGGAGGGTATCTTTAATTTTGCAGGAAATTCACCCCCCTCTTGCCGGCCCCCTGCTGCGCCAATAAGTGATATCAGAGTTCGATAGCTTCAGAAAGACTAACCGCCGACTGAAGCACAAAGATCAGGATGATGGTCGACGCGAACATTCATCCCCCGAAATTCGACGGAGACTTCGCTACTTGGAAGCGAAAAATGGAGGTATTTTTTAAGACCGAATTTGATATCCTTTTAATAATGAAATATGGATATACAGCGCCAAAAGACAAAGAAGAATACAACTGGACGAAGAAAGAGCAAGCCGATTTCGTGGTCAACGGAAAAGCGAAATTTCACCTGCTTAGCGTTCTGCCGCCCCAGGAGGTAAGTCAGATCGGAAGCTACGACTCCGCCAAAGACCTCTGGGACAAATTCCTGGAGCTCCACGAAGGCACCTCAGAAGCAAAGCTAGCGAGGCGCGACATCCTTCGAACCTAGTTAACGAACCTCTGGATGAACAACGGCGAGAAGGTAGCGCAACTCCAGACAAGAATTAAGGAGTTGATAACTCAACTGACCAACCTCGGAGAACCGGTAACGAACCGAGACTCTATCCGGTATGCGCTCAACGCCTTCCCAAGAACTCCAGAGTGTGCGCCCTTAGTAGATGCTTACTACATCTCTAAGGACCTTAAGATAAATAGTTTAGAAAATTTATTCTCTACATTTGAACTTTACGAGTCTCAAATCGCAGAGCCTAAACAAACGGAGAAGACGAACCTAAATATTGCCCTACAAGCTGAAAAGGACGATCCTGATTCTGAAGTATCGATCGACGAAACTGAAGCAGCTCTTCTGGTAAGAAAATTAAATAAATTTATTAAAACTAACAAATTTAGATCGCAGTCGAAAAAGCATCAACGCTATAAAAAGACAGTTCGATGCTACAATTGCAACGAGGAAGGGCACATCAAGGATGACTGCCCCAAATTAAAGAAAAAGGACAAGTCTCAGAGACCGATATCCACTAAACGCAAAAATCTGAAGGCCACTTGGGATGATTCTTCATCATCCGAATCAGAAGTCGAAGCCTTCTCAGGAGTAGCATTGATGGCCAACCATCTCTTTGAAGATGACTCTGACTCAGAGATGAGCATAGATGAAGGGGGAGGATCCTCAGAAGAAGAAGAAAGCTGCGACGAAGGGGGAGCATCACCAAGAGAGGTAAGTAAGGTACGTGATCTCACCCCTACTCAGTCCTTTAAATTTATCAAAGTTCTTACGAAAGATCTAACAAAATGCTGAATTGAAATTGAACTTAACAAAATCATGCCCACTAGAAATGTATGATAATTTAAAATTAGAAAATGAAAGATTAAAATTGAAATTGAAAAGTTGAAAAATAATCATGCATGCTTAAATAAATTTTCAAAATCAAAATTAAGAACTTTTGGAAAATTAAATTGGTATATTAGAAAACATCAGGGACAACTTAGGAAAGTTCCAAGAAACTATGTACCCCCTAAGTTTCTGATTAATCCAGTAGGAAGGAACCTTTACTGGGTTCCAAAACCATTGCTAGATTAAATTTAAAAAGTTAAAAGGCTTTCAGTGAGAAAATTAAATAGTGAATTTCCTTATGAGGCTTTGACTAGAAAGTGATTGTTGCTCCAATAACCAAGAAGGCCTAGTGCCTCGCCACTGCCTCGAAGCCAAATATAGAAATGAAATATTTAATTAACTTTCTTGAAAAGCATTAAAATTAGAATTAAATTAATGCTTGTAAAAGTTCTTCAAATTTTTTTTTTCTTCAAAAATATTTTTGAGAAAATATTTGTTTAAGTTAAAAGTTTTTTAAAAAAATCTATACTTAGAGAAATTTTCCTGCGAAATTTTTTAAACTTAAAATTTTTTGGAAAATATTTTAAACTATTTTTGCCTAAGTTAAAAAGCCCTCGAAAAGTTAGAATTTTTTTTACTTAAAATCTTGTATTAACTTAGAATTTTTGTGAAATCTTAAGGAAATTCCTAAAAATCTTTTTGAAAATAACTGATTTTTGTACTCAGAAATTTTTTTTCTCAAACATATCTATATTTTCTCAAACATATCTAATTTCAAAAAACCCTTACCTTATACTTTTTTACCCAATTCTTTTTGCTGTGATCAAAGGGGGAGAAGTAGGTATACAAGTTAAGGGGGAGTTAGGAAAATTGACAAATCAAATTTTTTTGGTATTGCAAATTTATTTTTACAATTTTTTATGCTTAAATTATTAGTTAGTAATTTCTTTCAAATTACTATATGTTTTTATACCCTAACTTGAATTTGGGTTGATGCACATCAAAAATGGGGAGATTGTTGAACCCCGTGGTTGTTTTGATGTGATCAAACAAGTTAGGTTAGGTCCTGCTTGTTATTTGATCCCTGTGTCTAAGTGTGCAGCAACTTAGGAGTGCAGGAAGTCGAGCGGAAGACGCAGTTAGCGAGAAGGACGACACGAGAAGGGAGTTGACGGGCTAAGTGCGTCCGAAGGACGAGAGAGCTGCGGAAGAGTACTCCAGTGGACGAGAAGAACGTACGCGACGTTCGAGGGACGAGAAGCCGGGATGGAAGCCTGCTCGAGGAAAAGATCGGAAGATGGGTTCAGGTGAGCCCTATTCTGGATAACGGAGATCACCCAAGCAAACGGAGCCGGAGCAGAATAGACCCGGACCGAGGAGAGCTGAAAACGGAGCAGAAGACCCGGACCAAAAGTCAAACATGAGTTGACTTTCATGTCCGGGCGGCCGGAACAGCCCGAGGCGCCCGAAACAGCCCGGGGCGCCCGGAACAGCCCGGGGCGCCCGAAGTTGGATCTTTACTAGATCGAGTCAAAACTCGATCTGAACGTTGGGGGATAAAATTTTATCCCCCCAGGGCGCCCGAAACCCTTAAGGGCTCCCCGACCAAGGCTATAAATAAAGCCTTGGTCCAGATCTTTTCATTAATTCAAGCAATCAACTCTGTATTCATTTCTAGCAATAGTTATGAGCTTTTAGTGTGTAAAAGACTTCTCCGCCTTCAGAGAAGGAGATCGTTAGTGCGCTTTTCATCGTCTTGGATTAACAACCATCTTTGTTGTAACCAAGTCAACTTCTGGTCTTCTCTGATTCTTTTCGTCTTATTACTTTATTATTATTGCTATTTATTTTGAGTTGAAAGTCTTGAGGAGGGTATATTTAATTTTGCAGGTAATTCACCCCCTCTTGCCGGCCCCCGCTGCGCCAACAACCTTTACATTCATTGGACCACAAATATTTGAAAAATTAATTGCAATGACAATTCAACCCTAATAGTTTTACCAAATGATTTTTTAATTACTTTTCCGACAAGACAATATTCATATATAGACAAGATAACTTTAGCATGAGTGTCTAAAAGGTCATCTTTAGCTAATTTATTCATTCGTTTTTGTCCTATATGTTCTAGTCTAGCATGACAAACTTCATCATTAATATCAACATCAATAGAAAGAGCGATGTTTGAAAAATAACCATTATTTTTATAATTATTATTTGGTTCTACATCAAGAACCATGAAATCATTTGTTACATAACCATTCCTAATTAACACAAAATTAATGCGAAGTTTCACACAATGACTATAAAAGTTTACACAATAACCTAAATCAAGAAGACTAGTATGAAAATCAGATTTCGTCAAATCTCAGGAGCATATAGGACATTATGTAGTAACAAGATACACCCACCGCAAAGATTGAGTTTGTAAGCGACAATGCCTTTGACTTCAATCCATGCATTGTTTCCCATATATATTCATTTGTTGTCAGTTGGTACTCGATGGTACTCCATGAATCTATAATCCACAAAGGATAAGAATCAACTAATAACACTGAACTTGCAATATAATGCTCATGGAAAGAAGATAATGATGGATCTACTTTTTTTGACTTAGTACAATCCCGAGCAAAATGACTCTTCTTGCCATAGTTATAGTAAGTTAGCTTGCTCTTAGGTTTTTATCCATATTTCTTTTCTTTATTCTTGATTTGGTCTTTCCTAGCAATAACACCAGCTTCTTTTCCTTTTTTCCTTTCCTCTCTTAAACTATCTTTTCTTATTCTTGTGACCAAAACCTTCAGCAACAAAAGCTTGGTTAGAAATCCTTGCGGATTCTATTCTCTTCACCTCCAGTTCAACATGACATGAGACATCAGTGAAAGTCTTGATACTTTCATTGTGAGTCAACTTCTGTTTCATCGTTTCTCAAGAATCAGAAAGGGAGTGAATAACTGCCTGAACCTGTTGTTCAT
The DNA here is from genome assembly GCF_018446385.1 of Zingiber officinale. NCBI lineage: Eukaryota > Viridiplantae > Streptophyta > Magnoliopsida > Zingiberales > Zingiberaceae > Zingiber > Zingiber officinale. The sequence goes on from NC_056003.1 coordinate 43,845,033, forward strand.
CAGTCAACTCATGATCGACAGCATTTAAGTCCTGAATCATATTTGTTATTTCCCTCAGATGTTGGGCCATGGTAACATTCGAGTGCTTTTTATAGCTATCAAACTTAATTGTCAGCTGACGAAGCTTACTCAGACTTTCTCCACTGTACTTCTCTCTAAGGGCTACCTAGACAGCATGAGCCGATGGTAATGACTCATACTCAAATACCAAGCCATCCACCATTGAACTAATTAATATTTCCTTAGCAATAGAATCCTTCCTTTTCTATGCTTTATATGCATCAAGGTCACGTCTATTTTGTGTTGTAGAACCATCAGTCATTTTTTCCATGAATTAATTTATAGCCTCTAGAACTTTTTGTTCTTCAAGAACATACTATATCTTGAGGTACCAGATTTTGTAGTTATCCCCATATAATTTCTCTCCCTTATTGGGTTCAGCTATGATCTTCTTAGTTGTCATAATCTACAATAATTAAACATATTATTTATTATTTAAGTGTAATTCATATATATGTAATTAATTATTGAATCAATGTAAATTAGAATTTATTTATAAAATCAAGTGGTAATTATATTTCTACTCATCATTTGTATGTTCCAATTTAACTAACATTGATCAATTATATTACACACATCCCATCAAATGAACTAATAATTCTTTAAGACTGTTAATATATAACATTCTTTTTCCAAGTTCGTTAACTTTTCATTAAAATAACATTGTGTGTACATAACAACAATTTCTATTACATAATTTTATTAATATGAGCTTAATACTATCCATGTATAGTGACAATAATAACAACTGAACTCTACTTTGCAAAATAAGATAGCATCACTCTCACTAGAAAAAATACTAGTGTAGTGAGCAATACTATCCTGTTCATCTCGGACTCGATGAAGGCAAGATTAGCTTCAGAAATATCATTCAGATCTATTTCTGGATCTTCCACACACTCTTCCAGATCCTCCTTTGATTCTTCAGAATCTTCTTCCTCAGATTCTTCAAGATCCATTTCAAGATCCTCCTTAGATTCTACGAGATACATTTTTAGATCCTCCTTAGATTATGCGTGATACATTTCTAGATCCTCCTCAGATTCTGTGGGATCCATTTCTTCAGAATTTGGATCCTCTTCTGATTCTTCAGGATCTCATGCTAAATGAAGTAAATCCCTGTACATCTCTGAATATGAAATGCACCCTTCAGAGCGATTCATTAGTTGGTGTGCTATATATCTAAGATGTCTCGACAGTGACTTAACCAAAGTCCATCTTCTGTGTTTGTCCAAGATTGAAAATTCTTCTTGTTCGAGTTTCTAGAATAACCGATCAAGCTGACCAATAAGCCATCTGACTCCGTCAATCAGGTCATAATTAAGCTCATTGATCTCCTCCCAAAGCTCATGTTGTCGTACATCGCAACCAGTCATCATGTATATTGTCCGTGATATCTGTAATTAAAAATAATAATGTCAATACAAAACCGATAAACCAGTAATAAAATCGGTCAAATTCAATTCTCACATATGTATGGAGGAATATACATACAAAATATATAAGCAAATAAGAAAAATAAATTTTTTTATATTTGGAGAGTTCTAATTGATTGACACACTGGATCGGTCCATCGAGAAATTGGATCTTAAATCTCTTGTACTTATTAGAATTAATTTAATTGGGATGTTCAATTATTTTTATTTAATTTAAACTCATTTAATTAAATTATTCTAATTAAATTAATCAATGATTTGAATCAGATTAGGATATGCTTAGACTAATCCAATTTTATAAGAGATCGGTTCGATTTGAAACATTAGGTAGTCCTACAAATCCAAATCCAAATCTAAATATAATTAATTAAAAAATTAAAACACAAAAGTTAATTTTCAATTAATTTTACCAGAGAAAAAAAAACTCTTTTGTTTCAAAAAAAATTTCTGAATTTGTTCACACGTGAGACAGTGCTCATATTTTTCCTTTTTCCTTATTCGAAACTTATATTTCATTTTATTTTCTTTCTGAATTATAAAAATCGCTACTTTTTCTCAAACACTGACGTTGACGAACAAAATTACTGTTCTCTTATCCGCTACGCTAGAGCGACTGCCAATCCTCGGCCCCCGGCGTTCTCCGATGCTGGGAACCGATCGCCGATGACTCGTCGTGGTCGTCGGCTCGCGCAATACACAGAAAAAACGTAAGAGGGTGTTAGATGGCCTTTAGCGCGTCGCCGGCCGGCCTCCCAGTATGCCGTCACCAGCCCCGGAATGCTGTCGCCAGTGCTTACGTCAGTCCTGACAATGGTACGACTGATGGCGACAGAGAAAGTGCTACTAGTAGCTTTTTCCCTCTGCCTGCGATGTGATCGCCGATTGCGCAAGGGCCTTCCCAAGTAAGGACCTTCCCAATCAATAATGAGATACCATTGTTAATCTAAAGAATGAAATACAAAAGTAAAACTCAAATCGAAAAGTTTCTCTTTGGTTCACAAATCAAATGCCAATCTGACTCCTTTGCTGATTGTTTCGATCACCTCTAATTCTTCTTGGATGCTTTTTAAAGGAGAATCTATTTGTCTTATAAGTGGTGCTTTAATTACACATAATAGAGGAAGACGAAGATGACATCCTTCATTAAGAAATCTTCTTAACGTTGTAAATATTGCAATGTTCAATTGCATATTCTTGGAGAAAATTTTTTTCCTTATAATTTATCTTTCTTCCTATATAATCTGACATCTCAAGATCCGAGAAATATCTCGAATAAGTGTAATCCTTCTTTACTATAAAAGTGTTCACTAAATTCAAATCCATTCGCAATCATCAAAAGCCACCATGTCAATTATTTTATGATCTTTTCTAGAAAAAGGATCTAACCAACTGAAAATTATATCATCCCTATAATTAAATAGATAGCACGCATGTTGTTTAAATTTCTTAATTCACAAGTTGTAAATTTTGCTCTCAAGCTTTTTTTAATTCCTATTTTTTTTTATAAAAAATTTAAATCCAGTTAGACTCATTAATTATCCTTGTATTTTTTAATTGCGCTCGCATTTAAAATAAAAATTCTACAAATATATCATAACTAGAAATTGAACCGTCAATATTTAAATTATAACTTAAATATTCTATCGCTATACGAGAGCCCCCATGAAGCCTGGAGGACTCAAATAATAAAAATGAGAGTCTAATAACTCGGTAGACTCTAAGGGCCATAACACATTTTATTTGAAAATTTCGATCATTTTAAATCTTTCTAAAATTTTTTGACCAAAATTACCAGATGACCTTCAAGTGGTTCACAGAGTTGGGAAGATGCCCTTCCAAAACTTCCTTCCACTCCTCTCTCCCTGAATACCATTGCTAGGCAACCAATGAAGCAGACTAACACAATGTGGACTGATATCAAGTGAAAGTGCTAAGTGGAGCAAACTACTTGTTTCTTGAAGTGGGTTGAAAAGGGGATTGCTCCTGCAATTTACACTTAAGATGTTGCTGAAAGCACTTCTAGATTTTCTCTTTCTTGATTTTTTGTTTTTTAGAGAAACGTCTTACAAACTCTTTATAACTCTTTATAAGATAACAATTTGAAAGCTAAAGGATTAAAAGAAATAGTATATAAAAGAGCTCAAATTATCGCAATAATATCTGAGGAACGTCAACCTTCAAGTGCCTCCTCCCTTGGGAGGCCAGATCTCTTGGACTACTTTTTGTGGTCTATGGGATGTGCCACTCCCATTTGTGGTTGGATCACGATCGCGATCCGGCCGTAAATGGTTGCGATCCCTCCCTGGGTTCATAGTCCCCACTAGATTATAGTTTTTGTTCGGAGCGGGCGGCCGGAGGTCGCCCGAAGGACACCCTCGCTCGGCGGCCAGTAATCTGACCACTTATCCACCACCGGAGGCCTTCGGACGACCTCCGACCACCCGCTCCGAACAAAAACTATAACCTGGTGGGGACGTTGAACCCTAGAAGGGATCGCAACCATTTGCGGTCGGATCGTGATCGTGATCCGACCGCAAATGAGAGTGGCACATCCCCTGTACCACAAAAAAGTGGTCTAGGAGATCTATGCTGCTCCCTTGGCACCCTTTTATAGATGGCAATAGGATAGGTTTAAATATGATCTCGTAATAAATTTGTCCCAATAGGGTGGGAATAAACCCATCTAAAAGGGAAGGGTTTAAGGCGGATCCTGGGTTTAACTGGACTCGTCCCGGACTCGCTGCGGACTCATATATATATATATATATAGTTTATTAATATAATTATAAATTTTCTTATATTTAATAATTAATATTTTAATTAAAAATTTATTTTATAATATTTTAATATTGAAATAAATATATTTTAAATATAGCGGGTCTAACTTGGACCTACCCAGCCGGGTTCACGAGGTGGGGAGGGGCGGGTCTAAAGGGAGACGAGGCGGGTTGCGGGTTTGGCCAAACCCGCCCTAACCCGGACCCATTGCCTTCCCTAATTTTGATCCTATCCAAAAACTAAGAAGATGGAACTATTGGTGAAACGGCTAAAATGTTGACTGAACTGTCATGACCCGGTGAGAGAAAGGAGGTGAGCTATCATCTGGGTTGATTAAGTTGTCAAAAGGTATTTGGTCAACGCTACTTGCAGACATCGACCGGGTTGCCCCGGTCCCAGGTTCCTCGATGCTCGAGGCAGGTCCCAAAAATATATAAGGAGACGAATAAATAGTAGAATAATGAAGTGCGTGGAGAATAAGCATGGAAAACATACCCTGACCCAGGGGGCGCCTTTTGGTAGACCGGTGAGCTGGTCTTAATGCTAATCGAGTCATCGTGACCGGAAGAGTATATGAATGTGAGTCAGATGAGGAGTTAGATATGGGGAGTTGACACTACAAGAAAAAAACTTAACAACAACGGTTTTTCACCGTTGTCGTAGCCCCTTTAGAGCTGTTGTTAAATGTCGTGTTGTTAAAAGGGGTGCCCAAAGACAACAGTTTTTAACCGTTGTCTTTAAAGGCAAAGACAACATTTTTACAACGGTGAAAAACTGTTATCTTTTTCTTCAAAGACAACAGTTTTTCACCGTTGTCTTTGAGCATCTACCTTTAATAACAGGGTCTTCAACAACAGTTTTAAATTATCTACGACAACGGTGAAAAACTGTTGTCTTTTTTAGATAAAAAAAAAAAAAAAATTAATACACAATTTTCTAATATTATAAATTATTCAAAATACTAAATTTCAAAATAAAATTTAATATACAATTTTTTAACATTCAAAAATAATATCTATAACATTCTGAAGAAATTTCATAAGCAACCAACAAAATGATAACACTATTAAAACAAAGGTGATATGCAAACACAAGCAATGGGATTGGTAGTGTAAAACATACAAGTACATACTTTAACTTGTTGTCAATTTGAGTGTAAGCTTCCAAATAAGAGTTGTCAATTTGAGTGACTTTTCTTCCAAATAAGAAAAGTCAACGTGCCCAGGTGAATCTATGAGGTTGATTAGATATTCATTTCCGCTCCTTTCGCCCTTGTAGTTTTTTAGGGATTCCTCTGTCATTTCATAGTACAGGGAAATCCCAATGGATTTGATTGTAATACCACGTTCAACCTCGTCTTGGCGAGTATCAGTCATCCTAACATCTCCAGCGACTTCTTGTGCGATGATTCCGACAGCAGCAACAAGAGAATCAGTGAGGGTTGATTTACCTGCAAATATAAGAAACAACACTTGATGTATTTGTTACATCACATGGTATCAAGAAAGTATGAGCTAGGGAATAACTAACCATGATCGACATGTGCAATGACAGACATGTTGCGGATGTTATGCTTCATGTCCATGATGCGACGGAGTTCTTCGGCTGTGAACTTCACCATCTCGACCGGTTTTAGAAATTAGACAATCCTCCAAATGACCCTGTGAATGCACAAATGACAGAACAGGTTCTTGGTCACAATGAATCGTATAACAATAGAGAAAAGAAACTTGAATAATGAAAAAGATAACTTATTATATAGTTAACGAAAGATAATAATGTGTTAATAAATTATAATAATTGAACACCAAGCAACAAATGAAACTATGAATTCGTGGTGATTGAGAATAGATGCAACAGATATAGGTGCAATCTCAAAATTTCAACAGAGGCCATAATTTCAACATCAAGAAGTAACTAAAACTATCTTAATTGACACAATAAACGTCAATCAATACCACAGACAAGGAAGCTGCACGATTTGTCAAAAAGCATGGATTTCCGCACAAACAAAAAATATTAAGCTGAGATGTAACAAATTTAAAAGGATTCTTGTTATAGGGCCATCGTCCACAGTAAATATTGATCAGTAGAAAAATACAAATTAAGAAATAAAAGTATGAAAAACAACACCGACAGGAATTTAAGAACAAGAAAAAGAAATATGTAGGTACCATGAAAATATGTAAACATATGAAGCTAGAATATATCGATTCATGACTCAATAGAGTAAAGAAATAGTAAGAGAAGATGATAAAAACATTCAGAAACAAAAGGGTCATGCATCTAAATTAATATATAATACTAAATATATAGACCAACAGACAGATTCATTCATATTGTTGTATATCTTATGTTTCTTCAAACATATTTATACATCGTTAGGTTGAAAACATGATCCAAACCAAATTTACTTGAAACATTATACAGGAAATTGCATATTCAGTATAATTGTAAATAGCACAAGTCATAAAAAGGATGGAGAAAGAAAAATAACAAGAAGTGCGCAATTGTAAAGTTTTCCTAACCTGTAAGGTGAACAATCTATCATTGATCTAGACTTCTTTGGTCAAAAAGTAGGCTACAATCCCAAATTAAGCATCATAGATGTATAATTCCATCAAAAGAACTAACTCATTGTCCAAAAGTAAGTTAAAAAATGCATAAAATGATTTAGAGACTTAACAAAACCTAATCTTAATCTAATTAGAAAACTCTAATTAGCTCCACCCAACCTATTCAATACTTGAAAGTTAATCAACATATCCTTACCATCTGACTCTAATTAACATAATCAATCACACATAGATTACATCTCCAAATCTGAGAGAATAGGTCAATAGTATAAGAGTAAGGAAATTCATTACCTAACTCTTCTTCTTTGACAATGCGATGACGTCCAAAGGTCCCTAGCAGTGGCACGGTGGCCAGGGGTTGACTTTGATTGCTCGGTCTTAGGTGGTGTCCCCACTGGCTGATGCAGGGAGGTGGGAGCTCTTAGGCCACCAGAACAAAAGAGTGCAACTAACTCACAGAAAAATTATTGTAGTATACCTCTTTCCAATGCACGATTTTGATCAACCTCATACAGAAAAATTATTGTAATGGATATTATAAATAGACCTCATGTAATTCATTCTATGTATGAATGTCTTCTAAGCTCTTCAGTTATTATTGAAAATTACAGAGCACCAATTAGATGCTTTACTATAACTTAAGGCAAACTCATCTCAAAAACATGAATAGATTTTTCTGAACTAAAATTCCACTTCCATCAATTTCAGGAAATGGTTGGTCCTTCATTAATAGAATGAAACTAATGTGAAACGGATATAAGAACTCACACAACCTATTAATTCCCAATGATTGAGCGTTCAGTGTCACTTTCTGTCAAAGAACTATTCCCCATGTTTAAATCACATGGGATCTGGTGCACTTAGTTGCACAAGTTTCTACCGCACAAGATGATGCTGCAAGTTTTCAAACACAACGATAATGTTAAGAGTGCCTATCTTCTTCAATAATTTTGCTACACAGTTCAATCTTTACCATGCTCCACATGTTGAAGGAAACTATTTCCTTACATATGCAAACAACAAAATCAAAGAAACAGAATATCCATATAACTTCGACAACTTTATAAAAAAATACACTGTCAAGTCACGCATATTCCTGGAGCAAAGATTGTACAAAGTTTATCAAAGGCAAACACATTGCTCCACTCAGGCCAGAAATGATGACGACCTTCATCCTAACTAGTCAACAACCTCATCTGTTGCTCAAATCAGTCTATTAGTTCAGATCATCAAGCAAAAAGGGCATAAACACGTCCAATCAAACAATTTGAACGCTTCCCTATTAATAGTACAAACATCCAGGATCAAATAGACGGCTCCTTGTAAGAATCACCCAGCACCTCATAGATCCAATGGAAAGAGGGAAAAGGAGCAAAACTGGAGGGGAAACCCTAAAGAAGAATTTAAGAAAAGAATACATAAAGCGGAAGCAGCGAAGGGACCAACCTTGACAGTGTCGAAGGGAAGGCCGGTGATCGGATGGCTCTAGCTTGATCCCATGGCACCAGAACAAAAATTAAGGCACGACTATACCTCAGACGCTGACGACGATCCAGGGGAAATCGGAACACAGGGAACCTATGCACTCCCTCGATCAACGGCGTTGTCGATCTGTCCTCAAGCCAAGGCGATGACGGCTTTGCGAAGGAAGGGAGAGCTCGGCAGTGTCGGCGTCGCGTGAGAGAGGAGAGGGAGGACTCGGCGACGGAAAAACCTAGGGCTCGGCTGGAAAGAGTTGAGAAGTGGGTTTTAGGTTTTTTTTCATGAAGTTAAAAAAATTGTTGTGTTTTTAGGATTCAACAACATTCAATAGACAATAGTTTAATAAAACTGTTGTATATTATCACATAAGCAACACTAAAAGACAATAGTTTTTTAAAACTGTTGTCTTTGACACACATTAGACAACAGTTTTTTGAAAAACTGTTGTTATTTAAAAAATATTATGGTGAACAACAACAGTTTTCAATAAAACTATTGTTAAATGGAAAAAAGACAACAATTTCTTGAAAAACTGTTGTCTATTAGGTGTGGTTAAATCCAGAAATTCTTGTAGTGTGAAGGCCAGAGTATAACAGTGGCTCGTAGGCTGGACCATAATAGTGGCTCGTAGGCTGGACCATAATAGTGGCTCGTTGGCTGGCATGCGACAGTAGCACGCAGGCTGGAATATAATATCGGCTAAAAAGTCGAAACACATCCATGGCGGCATGAAGGTCGGAGCACCATAGTAGCTCGAAGACCGGAACACACTAGCGAGGTGCACGATTGTGGTGATTCGGAGGAGGTTGGATCGCATCAAAAGCGCATGCCAACGTGACTCGGGGGCTGGATCGACGCCGAAAGCGTGAGGTAGCACAGATCAAAGGGCGACAGCGTGTGTCAGGCGGCTTCAGCCGCTGGAGGTAGGCGTTGGCCGCTGGTGGCGGCGTCAGAGGGCGGCAACAACTGTTAGAGGTGGTACTGAAGGCAGCTACCGTTGGGTGCAGGGAGGAGGCGGTAGCCGCGGGTAGTGGGGCAGAGGTGGCAGCCGTGGATAGCGGTACGGAGGCGGCTGCCGCTGGTGGCTATGGTGGCCTGCGTGAACGAGAGAGAGGAGGCGACCCCTCACGGGAGAGGTAATGACAATAATGGAGATAATCTCTAATTGATTTCAATCAATTGGGATTTATTATATTTGGCACATAATCAAGATCGACATGAATCAAATAGAAAAACTAATATTTCCAAGTCTATTATATTACTATGTTTATAATTATTATGATTGTATACCTTATTTACTCTTTCCATTATTATTTTGGACAATTGATATAAATAAGCCTATTGACTTTAGTAATAAGATTATCAAAAAGTTTTATATTATTTCTTTCTTCTACCTATTAATTTTTACATGGTATCATAGCGATGATCCTTTCTTTTCCTTATCTTACCTCAAAATTTAGCTTATTTCTTCTTTAATTCTTCTTTAATTCTTCTTCCAGCACCTTAATTCCAACACTAGATTTCTACAACATTAGTCAGCAACAATGTGAACATCTTGGAGCACAACAGCAACTTGGAGCAACCCAAAGATCAGCGTGCTCCAACAACATCTTGTAGTCTCATTGCCAACGCCCTTTCTTGCTAGTTTTGTGTGACAACCTCGGGAACTTCGATAACTACAGTAACAATTTTTTTTCTTCTACTAATTCGGTTTTTGATTCTTTGCATTGAAAGAAAAAAAATGGTTGGCATATCTGTTCACTTTCATGTTTTGCTCTTAAGATTTCTATTCGGTTGGATTAAAAAAAAACTGAGAAAAATAAGTGAGAGAAAAAAAATTGAGAAAAAAAGTGAGGAAAAAAAAATAGAGAAAAAAAAGGTGAGAGAAAAAAAAATCAAGGAAAAAAAAGTGAGAAAAAAAACCAAGAAAAAAGTGAGAGAAAAAAAAATAGAGAGAGAGAGAGAAAAAAAAAAATGTCTTCTCTCAAGTCTACTGAAATCTCTTCACCATCACAAAATACCTCTTTTTCAATTCCTATGGTTCCTTCTTTCTCCGTTAAACTTGACAATGATAATTATTTACTATGAAAATTGTAATTTCTTCCTTTACTTTGTGTTCATGATTTACTTGGTCATGTTGATGGTAGTTTATCCCTGATATGGGTTAGGTTTTGTGGGTCTTCAGATAAGGAAAGAAAAGGAAGAAAGAGTCAAAGGAGGAAGGCCAATAACGGCCGAAACATACTTTCAGAACAAAGGTAGGTCAATATCGGTCGATACATGCCTGCCGAACGAAGGTAGGCCAATATCGGTCGATACATGCCTGCCAAACGAAGATAGGCCAATATCGGTCGATACATGCTTGCCGTATGAAGGTAAGCCAATAACGACCGCTACATACTCCGAAGCAAAGATAGACCAATATCGGTCGATACATGCCTGCCAAACGAAGGTAGGCCAATATCGGTCGATACATGCCTGCCGAACGAAGATAGGCCAATATCGGTCGATACATGCTTGCCGTATGAAGGTAAGCCAATAACGACCGCTACATACTCCGAAGCAAAGATAGACCAATATCGGTCGATACATGCCTGCCGAACGAAGGTAGGCCAATATCGGTCGATACATGCCTACTGAACGAAGATAGGCCAATATCGGTCGATACATGCTTGCCGTATGAAGGTAAACCAATAACGACCGCTACATACTCCGAAGCAAAGATAGACCAATATCGGTCGATACATGCCTGCCGAACGAAGATAGGCCAATATCGGTCGATACATGCTTGCCGTATGAAGGTAAGCCAATAACGACCGATACATACTCCAAAGCAAAGATAGATCAATATCGGTCAAGAGGGTTCTTTCGACCAAAGAACCCGCATAGTTCCTTCAATGAATACCTTAGAAGCATGTTGAATAAAATGTTATTTTTTAACACAACAAAGATACAAACAGAAGTCACATGAAGAAGAATCATACATGAATATACCGAATAGAATATATATTTTGGCGGGAAATATGCTTTCAGCTTGTCTTGCAGGCGCTAAACGACAAAGAAGGTACATCTGGGGTACAAAAAAGATTCCTTAAAAATCATCTTCCCCAAGTACGCAGCTGATGTCATAACGAACTCTAACAAACCTGGATCCACTTCATGACTACGGAGGTTATATGAAGTGGTATAAAAGGGGGAATCCTCTCCGTTGGCTAGGTAAGTTCACATCCCTAATTTTCTGGCTACTGTTCATCTTCTTTCTCCTTCCTTCCTTCCTCGACATCAAGAGAGATCACTAACTTGAGCGTCGGAGGGCCTAGCCAGGGATTCCCACCTCGGTCTTAGGTCACTGACGATAGTGTTGGTTGGTCTCTTGTGCGCAGGGAGCTTCGGGAGCTTGTAAGTTCAGTTTTCTCCTATTTGGACGGGGATTTCTTCCTACTTATCAGATTTCCTTCGGTGATTCTGGTTTTCTTCCGATCCGCTTTGGGTTTCTCGGGTCGAGGCTCCACCGGCATTATTCTTCATCAGCACAGTGGGCTTCTTTCTCCCGGATCTCCTTCACGGTCAGCTTCTCAGACAGGATCAATCCCCATCTCAAAAAGATGATTCATCCTATACTATTTGATTTAAGAAGGATCAATTAGTCTTTACTTGGTTAATTTCATCAATTACTGAGTCTATACTTCCTATGATCGTTGGGCTCAACACTTCGCGCCCGATTTGGGAAGCTCTGGATCATTCTTTTGCATCTCGCTCTCAAGCACGAGTTCTCCAACTTCGTCTACAATTACAGTCTGTACAACGAGGAGATGCCTCCATCAATGACTATATGCAATCAGTCAAGACCATTGCCAATAACCTAGCTGCAATTGGACATCCAATCTCTGATCCAGAACTATTAATGCATGTTCTTGCAGGTTTAGGTCCTCAATATGATAACTTTGTTCCCAGTGTGACGACTCGTATGGATCAAGTGTCACTTAAAATGCTTCATGGTATGTTAGTCTCTCATGAAAAGCTTCTACAAATACAATCTCAAAGGATGTCAGATTCTCTATCTTTATCGGTACACATGATTAGCAAGGCTCCACAACCTGATCAACATAATCAGCCTCCTCCCCAATATGGTCACCAAATCAGTTTGGAGGTTTCAAAGGCCGGGGTCGAGGTCGAGGTCGAGGTAGAGGTCAAGGTCGAGGACGCTGTCAGATTTGCTTCAATTATGGTCATTATGCTCAAAATTGTTATAAAATATATGATTCAAATTTTCGAGGAGGACTTGTATCATCAAGTTGACCCTCTCCCTCATCTTGGCAATCTAGTACTCAATCATCTAATTCTGGAGCATTTTCACTCTCCATCCCTCCTAATGCAACGTCATCAATTCCTGAAACCCGGCCCTAGGATGGCATCCGGATTCTAGAGCAACTCATCATGTTATACTAAAATATAATATTCTCACAGAGGCTTCACCTTATCATGGACACGACATGATACAAATAGGCAATGGCTCAGGTTTGCAAATTGCTCACATTGGAAACATATCCTTTCATTCATATGGTCGTACTTTTCACATGCGCAACACTCTTCATGTTCCTTCTATTACTAAAAATTTGCTTTCTGCCCGTCAGTTTACTCTTGATAATAATGTGTTTTTTAAATTTCATCCTCATCATTGTCTTGTGAAGGATCCCATAACAGGAAATATTCTACTTCGAGGAAATATTAAAGACGGTCTTTATCATCTTCAACCCACCTATACTAATGCGTTTGTTGGAGAACACACTGATAAATTCTCTTGGCACACATGTCTTGGTCATCTGTCTCTACGTGTTATTCAGAATATCATTAACCAGTATGGTTTACCAATTTCTTTAGCCTCCTCTTCTCATTTATGTGAAGCTTGCATGAAAGCAAAATCTCATAAATTACCTTTTGTGTCTTCTTATCGCACTTCTAATTTTCCTTTAGAAACTATTCACTCTGATGTGTGGGGTCCTACTCCTATTCTATCTAATCAAGTTTTTCTTTATTATGTTATTTTTATTGACGATTTAAGCAAGTTTACTTGGATTTTTCCTATGAAAAGAAAGTCTGATCTCTTTGATATTTTTTGTCGCTTTCAAAAACAAGTTGAGCGCTATTTTAATCGTGAAATCCTCTCCCTTCATTCTGATTGGGGTGGAGAGTATCAAGCACTTCATTGTCATCTTACTTCCTCCGGCATCATCCATCGAGTCTCTTGTCCTAACACTCCTGAACAAAATGGATCCGCCGAGAGAAAACATCGTCATGTGGTTGAAACTGCCTTAGCTCTTCTTAATCATGCCTTAGTTCCACTTAAATTTTGGGATGATGTCATTCAAACTGCAGTCTACCTTATCAATCGTTTACCCACTCCACTACTTTAAAATAAGTGTCCCTTGAAAAGACTTTATAATTGTCTTCTAGATTACTCCTTTCGTATCTTTGATTGCGCATGTTATCCTTGGCTACGACCTTACTCTAAGCACAAGTTAAACCCTCGCTCTTTACAATGTGTTTTCCTTAGTTATAGTAATTTGCATCATGGGTACCGTTGCCTCCATATTTTGACCGGTCGGATATATATTTCTCAACATGTTACTTTTGATGAATCTCTGTTTTCATTTGCAGTAGCTACCTCAGATCCTCCTTCAGATAATCGAGGCAACTATCTAATATCACCAAGCAATATACTAGAATCCCTACAAATTGATTCATCAGGACATATTGAAAGTACAAGGGGGGATGGTATCTTGGGCCCTGCTCCATCTCCACAAGTTCCTGTAGACTCGGTGGCTAGGTGATCCACTCTCTAGTTCTGATTCTCATCCATCTGACCACTCATCTCCGAGTAGCTCTGATGATGATATTCCTCGGTGGATGCTTCCTCTAAGTGATATTTATGCACGATGTCAATTAGTTTCCACTCGTTATCCTCTTCCACGTACTCTTATTGCTTCTTCAAATTTTGTTGAACCTTCTAGTTTTACATAGGCAGTCAAAGATCCAAATTGGTATGCTGCGATGACTACAGAATTTGATGCTCTTCTTCGTAATGCAACCTGGAGCTTAGTCCCTCGTACCCCATCTATAAATATTGTAGGCTCTAAATGGGTTTACCGAATTAAGTATCGTGCAGATGGTTCTATTGAACATTGCAAAGCTTCCCTTGTTGCTAAAGACTTTAATCAATAGCCAGGTATTGACTTCAATGATAATTTTAGTCTAGTCGTCAAAATTACAACTATCAGATTGCTACTATCTATAGCTGTAAACTCTAATTGGCCAATACACCAATTAGATGTTTCCAATGCTTTCCTTCATGGACACCTTGAAGAAACTATTTATATCGAGTAACCACCTGGATTCATCCACCCGTAACTTTCAACACATGTGTGTCAACTTCAAAAGTCTATTATGGTCTTCGACAAGCACCTTATGCATGATTTCATCATCTATCGACCTGGCTTCATACTCAGGGATTTTCTGGCTCAAAAATAGACTCTTCCCTATTCTACAAATGTAATGAGAAATTTTTAATATTTGTTCTGATTTATATGGATGATATATTAATAACTGGTAGTGATCAAAATGACATTACTACTTTACTACATCTTCTCCGTCAAGAGTTTCCTATTAGGGATCTTGGCAATGCTCGTTTGTTTCCTTGGCATAGAGTTTCTTTCACATTTTGAAGGTTGTCTTCTTCTCAGAGCAAATACATTACTGGGCTCCTACAACGAGCTCAAATGGATGTTGTATGTCCTATCTCCACACCAATCATTGAGGGTGGTTTCACTGCACCTTCATCCTCCTCTTCGATGTTTGCCCCCAGATCTATCGTAGTATTGTTGGTGCCCTACAATATGTCACAATTACACGACTCGATATTGCTTTCGCTGTGAATCGTGTCTGTCAATTTATGCATGCTCCTACTAAACATCATTGGGAAGGTGTTAAGAGAATTCTTCGATATCTCAAAGGTACTATTCTACATGATTTTCTTTTATATTGTCAGTATTCACAAGAGTTGATTACCTATAGTGATACAGATTGGGCTAGATCTCCTGAAGATAGATGTTCTACTAGTGAATATGCTATATTTATTGGGCGAAATCTTGTTTCCTGGCTTTCAAAGAAGTAACTTACAGTCTCTCGCTCGAGTATTGAAGCTGAATATAAAGCTATCGCTAACACAACATCAGAAATTATTTGGCTACAATCTTTTCTTTCAGAATTACACTTTTTCCCAACTGCTACGCCTAAAATATGATGTGATAATATTGGAGCAACTTATCTTGTGGCAAATCCTATTTTTCATGCTTGTACCAAGCATGTAGAGATTGATTTTCATTTTGTTCACGAGCGTGTGGCGGCTCGACAACTTTCGATTTCTTATATCTCTACGAAAGATCAAATTGACGATATATTTACCAAACCATTATCTAGACAACGTTTCACCAAGTTAGCACTCAAACTCAATGTTCAGACACTCCCATTGAGTTTGTTGGGGGGGTGGGGTGATCCTGTCTGAGTGCTGAGTCGACGGTCGCTGGGGACGTGGTGCTCTCGTTGACTCCGCGTAGCCCTGTGAGTGACGTAGACCTTCAGCGAGAACCTGCAAGTACAAAATCAAACCGGGAAGGGGTTCCCGGTGACGACCCTCCGACGCTCAAGTCAGCCTCTGGCAGCAAGAAATCGAAGTAGAATAATGAGAACTGTAGCTACAGTGATAAATCGCGCATACCTCCGTTGGAGTCTGGGGGTCCTTATATAGGGCTCCCTGAAGGCGCGTGCACGCTTATCGAGATGTGCACGCTTCTCAAAGCATACCTGTAATGAGTGTGTCAGAAAAGCGTGCCTGACGCCATACCTCAATAGCGCGAGCATATCCCTGACGTGACAGTGGAAACTTCCGTCGTACGATTCTCTGTCTGATCTGGCCGCCTGCCATGTTGCATATCGGTGACACTTGTCTTGAGGAAGATAGAGTGACCTGCCCCTTTTGTCTCATACCAAGCCGGACGGAAGAACCGCTTGGCTAACGTCGCGGTTGGCCGAGCAGGACATCTGCTCAGCCAACCATACGAAGGCCCTGGTGCTGCTTGTACGAACGGGAGAACCTTAGTGGTCATGGTTCCCGTTCGGTCGAGACGACAACCGCTCAGCCTTCGTCCCCTACTATTAAGCCGTGCTAGTCACTCGCCGGGCGTGTGGAGCTTGGGCCCGAGTCGAGCCAATCTGTCTAGATGCCGGGTCGGCTTTCCATCGATCGAGGAGGTGATTCGCCTGGTCGGGCGCCTACAGGGTGTTGACCACCTTGACCTCCTGTCGGTCGGCCCCACAGGGTGTTGACCACCTTGACCTCTTGCCTGTCGCCCCCCCCTTTACCATTGGATCACATGCCTTCCATTCAAGTCTAGTCGAAGGAGGCTAAAAGTCCGACTGATTGGACAAGTAGCATGGTGAGGAATTGGCTGGTTGGCCAGCCGTTGAGCTGGATCTTGACGGTTCCCGTAGGATCAGCCTTTTTCTCCAGGTCGGTGCTTCGTGCATTTGTACTTGGGTCATTTTTTGGATACTTTTCCTTACCACTGTCGAGGGGGATTGGGTCGGCTGGCTATTGCTGATGCCGTCCGAATCTCCTTGTGATACGTGCAGATCGCTTCCATTAAGGCCGAGCATGCGGCCATTAAATGCTGACCCGTGGGGGGGGGGGGCGCCACGTGTCAGTGCTGCAGTCGTCGCACGTCCGAGGTGACAATTGCTGATGTGACGTTTGGCGATTTGAATTCAACGGTCAGATGTGCACTTCAATCCTTGCGCCCTAGATCGGACGGCTCAACTCAGCCGTGCCCATCTTTATAAAGCTTTGGCGTCGTCGCTTCCCCGACGCTCTATTTCCGCTTCTCCCCCGTTTGCTCTGGCGACTTCGTTTGCTTCCAGTGCTCCGTTCCAGCATTCCGGTGATCCTCAGCTTCCTTCTCCAGCACTCCATTTTCTTGTAAGCTCTAATCTTCTATTTCCTTGTCTTTTCTCCTGGTCTTTACTGCTTTACGGAGCTCTGCCGCCTCTCCTCGATCCTCTTTTGCTTTCCCATTGAATTTCCTAGCGAATCCCTTTGTTTCTATTTTCCGACTATAGCCAGTTCCTCCCAGCCAGTCGACTCGACCTCTGGTCCTTGGTACACCACCATGGAGACCAGATTTGACACGGATGACTCAACGCGTCTCATAAATGCTTTTGACCTTCCGCCCGACCATGAAATTGTCCTGGTCGGACCGTCCGATCGGCCACATAACTTGCCAACCGACATTGTATGTTTCTTTCGAGACCAGTTTGTGGTCGGCCTTTGATTTTCCATCCACCCATTCATTACCGAAGTTTGCAATTTCTTTCACATCCCGCTCGCCTAGCTTGTTCCCAATTCCTTCATCTTGTTCCCAATTCCTTCCTCTTGTTATGTGGTGTAGTTGTGCTATTCAAAGTGCACAGCATCCCGCTGACCCCTCAGGTCTTCCACTACTTCTACTACCCTAAACAGTCCGAGCTGGACACCTACCTATTCCAATCTCGCATTGGCCTAGTCTTCTTTGACAGGATGCCCACCTCTAACAAGTACTGGAAGGAGTATTTCTTCTACATCAGACTCCCCGAGCGTCCGAGCTTCCGGATTTGAAGAGGTACAAGACACGGCCGGACTATCTTCATGCTGCCAATATGCTGGCCGGCCTGAAGTTTGATATTCACAAATTGCTCCCCGAGGGCGTATTGTATATCTTTGGGCTGAGTCCGAGCCGAGTGCAGCTTCCGAGTAGCCTAGGTACTAGATTTTCTTATCCTCCTTCCTTTGAGTCTAACTATTCTATTATTCTTTTGCAGCTGACATCATGATGCGCGCCCGAGCTGCCGGGATAATGAAGGCCAAGCAGGCTGAGATCGAGGCGGCTGCCGCCAAGGAGATGGAGCGGCTTAGTTTGACCCCAGTCGGCTTGCAGGAGGTCACGGTTGGAGAAACTGCAGCTACGGGCGATGGGACCGCCGAACAGATGCCAAGCGTGGGCGGGACTACTGACCTAGGGGTGGGCCAAGAGGTGCCCCCCGTCATTCAAGCTGAGGGATCAGGGTCCACAGGCGACGATGTGCCGCTCACCCCACAAGAGACGCCGAGCCGAGGTGCCCTCCCGGTCCACCACGTCGGTCGTGCAAACTTCTGCGAGAGGCGTCCCATCTACAGCCCCCACAATAGTGGAGGCTACATCCTCTGATCGGACCACCTCATTGGCCGAGCTGCAGGAGCCACTTCCCGTGCAGCCACTTACCTCCCTTCCTCCAGCTGGGAGGAGGATAACTCGCTCAGCCATTCATCCTGTTCGCACTGCCCAATCCTTCGGCCCGTCTGCCTCTGCCCAATCAGCGCCGGGCGGGAGACGATTCATCACTGCCACCCTTCGTCTGCCGACCGAAGACCTTCGCTCGCTCGGCGACCAGGCTGAATCTCCCTAACATCAGGTCTACATCTGGGGTCGGCTCGGCCGTGTATGGGAAGAGGCGAGGGCGCGAGCGGCTCTGCAGTCCCCGGGCGCGCTGGCAGATAGCCATCTGGAGATGTCCACGGGGGTTAGTTCTCTTAGATATCACTTTGTGAATTGCCTCCGATCGACACTAATGTTTATTTGCAGTACTAGGTGGAGAGCATCGCCTTGTGCCAGCGGCTGGTGCAGGTGGAGGATGAGCTGAAGTAGCTCAAACTCTCCAGGGAGGCTTCTTCTTCTCAGGGACCGTCGGTTGGTCATCTAAAGGCCGATTTGGAGAGGTCTCAACGACTCCTGTCTGAGGAGCAGCAGAAATCGACCGAGCAGGCTAGCAGGCTGGGTCAAATAGAGGCACAGCTGAAGACCTATGATAGGAAGTTGGAGCTGGCCTCCACGAGGAAGTAGCGGGCCGTCGCCGACATAGAAGAAAAGAACCAGCAAGCCAGGCGACAGGCCGAGAAGCTGAAGGCAGCGGAGAATTCCCTGGTTGCTGAGCGGGAGATCTGCTCGGCCAAGGAGACTGAACTGCAAGGCCGCGTGAAGCACCTTGAAGATGAGTTACTGGCATCACGGGCTGCTCTGAAGACCTACCAGGAGGCTGAGCTGGTTCGCTTTGCCGCCATGAAACATCAATACCTCCGCTCGGAGCCATTTTTGGAGAAGGCGACAGACCGTATCGTCGATTCGTTCGAGCTGGCCATTACCGCCACGATCACCCAACTGAAAACGAACGACCACCTCCCTGAAGGTTTTTTCGACCGGGATGTCAACCGAGTCTAGCTTCTGGAGGGTATCTCTAACGAGGCGTTTGAGTATATCGAGTGAGCGAGCGGTCAGTAGAGTTTTTTTGTTTAAGTCTTAATGTAATTCTGCCGCTCGACAGCGCCTATCAATGAAATCATTTGGCGCCCTCCTTTATGTGCTATGTGCTATTTGCTTTGCCAAGTATTTGGATGCGTAGTTCCGTTCAACTACTGAACCCATGCCATTATTGAAGTATTCGCCTAAGATCATACCTCCGGGGTTTAGAGTAGCCGCTCTACTTCCATTTAGCTCGTGCGTTGGATTATTTCCCAAGGCCGGGTTCTAATGTCGCCGCTCGACGGTCTTTTAGGCGAGGTATTTATAGTCGCCGCGCCGACTCTGGGGTTTAACGTCGCCGCTCGACGGTCTTCCGAGCGGGGTTTTTATATTCGCCGCGCCGACTCTGGGGTTTAACGTCGCCGCTCGACGGTCTTCCGAGCGGGGTTTTTATAGTCGCTGCGCCGACTCTGGGGTTTAACGTCATCACTCGATGGTCTTTTGAGCGGGGTTTTTATAGTCGCCGCGCCGACTCTGGGGTTTAACGTTGTCGCTCGACGGTCTTCCGAGCGGGGTTTTTATAGTCGCCGTGCCGACTCTGGGGTTTAACGTCGCCGCTCGGCGGTCTTCAGGCGGGGTATTTATGGTCACTGCTCCGACCCTGGGGTTTAACGTCGCCGCTCGACAGTCTTCAGGCCGAGTATTTATAGCTGTTGGTTCGGCTCTGGTGTTTAACGTCACCGCTCGACGGTCTTCAGGCTGGGTATTTATAGCCGTCGGTTTGACTCTGGCGTTTAACGTCGCCGCTCGATGATCTTCAGGCCGGGTATTTATAGCCGTCGGTTCGACTCTGGCGTTTAACGTCGCCGCTCGACGATCTTCAGGTCGGGTATTTATAGCCGCCGATTCGGCTCTGGGGTTTAACGTCGCCGCTCGACGGTCTTCCGAGCGAGGTTTTTATAGTCGCCACGCCGACTCTGGGTTTAACGTTGCCGCTCCGAGTGGGGTTTTTATAGTCGCCGTGCCGACTCTGGGGTTTAACGTCGCCACTCGATGGTCTTCCAAGCGGGCTTTTTATAGTCGCCGCGCCGACTCTAGGGTTTAACGTCGCCGCTCGATGGTCTTCAGACGAGGTATTTATGGTCGCCACTCCAACCTTGGGGTTTAACGTCGTCGCTCGACGGTCTTCAGGCCGGGTATTTATAGCCATCGATTCGGCTCTGGCATTTAACGTCGCCGCTCGACGGTCTTCAGGCCGGGTATTTATAGCCGTCGGTTTGGCCCTAGCATTTAACGTCGCAGCTCGACGATCTTCAGGCCAGGTATTTATAGCCGCCGGTTCGGCTCTGGCGTTTAACGTTGCCGCTCGACAGTCTTCAGGCCGAGTGTTTATAGCCGTTGGTTCGGCTCTGGCATTTAACGTCGCCGCTCGACGTTCTTCAGGCCGGGTATTTATAGCCGTCGGTTCGGCTCTGGCATTTAAAGTCGCCGCTCGACGGTCTTCAGGCCGGGTTGCCAAGTCGTTCAGCGATGATCATGAAATCCTTTTCTTTTCGATTTTAACCCTGCAGTCAAAAGGCGTAGGGCAAAGAAGAGATACACGGCACTAAATACATCGGCGCACCTTTCACCCAGGTCGGTACGGTTGGAGATGGTTCGCACTCCATGGACGTTCCAGTCGCCGCCTGTCTTCATCTTCTAAATAGTAAGCTCCCGAGTGGAGCTTCTCCACGATCTTGAACGGTCAAGCCCATGGAGCCTCCAGCTTGCCGACGTCGCCGACCTGAAAGGATCGGGGGATCACCCGCCGGTTGTAGCTTTGCCTCATTCTTTGCCGATAGGCCGTCAGCTGAGCGGCCGCTTTGGCGCACATCTCATCCACCAAATAAAGCTCCAGTTGTCTTCGCTCGGCGTTGTCCGCGTCGTACTGCTGCACCCGGTCAGATTCTATTCTGACTTCGACGGGAACAATTGCCTCGCCCCCATACACCAAGTGGAAAGGCGTGACACCCGTCCCCTCCTTTGGCATCGTTCGGATTGCCCATAATATGCATGGAAGTGCGTCCACTCAGCTGCCCCCGACGTGGTCGAGTTGAACTTGGAGAATCCGCAGGATCTCCCGATTGGATACTTCGGCTTGCCCATTACTCTGGGGGTAAGCCATTGAAGTGAAGGTCTGCTGGATGCCGTATCCTTCGCACCACTCTCTGAGTTGCTGACTGACAAACTGCCTTCCGTTGTCTGAGATGAGCCAGCGCGGGATGCCAAACCGACAAATAAGGTGTTGCCAGATGAACTTCTTGACCATCTGTTCGGTGATCCTAGCCAGCGGCTCGACCTCTACCCACTTGGAGAAGTAATCAACGACAACAAGTAAAAACTTCCGTTGACTAGTTGCCATGGGGAAGGGCCCCACTATGTCCAAGCCCCACTGGTCGAACGGGCAGGATACCGCGGATGTGTTCATTTCTTCTGTCGGGCGGTGTGAGAGATTGTGGTACTTTTGGTAGGACAGGCAAGTGGATACGGTCTGAGCGGTGTCCTTCTGAAGGGTCGGCCAAAAGTAGCCAGCCATTAAAATCTTTCTTGCTAGTGAACGGCCGCCCGGATATCCACCACAGGAGCCTTGGTGTACCTCCTGCAGTATGTAGTCGATGTCTTCTGGCCTGACGCATTTGAGAAGCGGTTGGGAGAAAGCTTTCTTGTACAGCTGGTCTCTGATTAATGTGAATCTGCCCGCTCGCCTTCTCAGCAGGTGAGCCTCTTCCCGATCAGAAGGCGTAGATCCCGCTTGCAGAAATTCTATCAGCGCCGTTCTCCAGTCGCTGGGAAAGGTGAGTCCCTCCATCCAGTCGATATGGGCCACGAGGGACATTTGCTCGATCGGCTGCTGCATGACGATCGGCGATATGGAGCTGGCTAGTTTCGCCAGTTCGTCCGCCGCTTGATTCTCCGCTCGGGGTACCTTCCTTATAACCACCTCCTGGAAATTGGCTTTCAATTTTTCGAAGGCCTCGGTATAGAGCCTGAGCCGAGCGTTGTTGATCTCGAACGTTCCGGAGAGCTGCTGGACAGCTAACTGCAAGTCCGAATGAATCAGAACTCTGATGGCGACCACGTGCCGAGCGGCTTGTAGCCCGGCTATGAGAGCCTCGTACTCGGCCTCATTGTTGGTTGCTTGGTAGTCCAGCCGAACAGATAGCTGCATCTGCTCTTCTTTGGGGGAGATCAGTAGTATTCCCACCCCACTCCCTTGCCGGGTGGAAGACCCATCCTGGTACACCTTCCAAGTGACTTCGGGCTTGGGGTCTTGCACCTCGGTGATGAAGTCTGCTAGAGATTGTCCCTTTATGGCTGTCCGGGGCTGATACTGAATATCAAACTCACTGAGCTCCATGGTCCACTTAATCAACCATCCTGATGCTTCTGAATTGAGGAGGACCTTGTTCAACGAGCTATTGGTCATTACTGTGATGGTATGCACAAGAAAGTACGGACGGAGCCTCCGAGCGGCGAGGACCAGTGCAAATGCGAGTTTCTCGAGACTGGTGTAGCGGGATTCAGCGTCTTTTAATATATGGTTCAAGAAGTATAAAGGCTGTTCCTCGCCGTCCGACCTTACAAGGGCCGAGCCTACCGCGTGATTGGTCGAGGATAGGTAAATCTTGAGGGGTTCACCAGCTATCGGCTTGGCTAGCACTGGTAAGGAGTTGAGATAGGCTTTCAGCTCCTCGAACGCTCGATCGCACTCCTCGTCCCACTGGAACTTCATGGCTCGGCGCAAGATCTTGAAAATCGGTAGGCTCTGGTCAGCAGACTTTGAAATGAACCTTCATAAAGCTGTTATCCGGCCGGTAAGACGCTGCGCTTCCCTTAGGTTTCTTGGTGGTAGCATATCTTGTAGCGCTTTAACCTTGCTGGGATTAGCCTCAATGTCCCGCTCGGTCACAATGTATCCCAGGAAACGTCCGCTCTTGGCGCCGAATAGACATTTCTGGGGGTTGAGCTTGATTCCATACGCCCGTAGCGTATGCCAAGTCTCCTTTATATTTGCACAGAGAT
This sequence comes from Zingiber officinale, assembly GCF_018446385.1. Lineage (NCBI taxonomy): Eukaryota > Viridiplantae > Streptophyta > Magnoliopsida > Zingiberales > Zingiberaceae > Zingiber > Zingiber officinale. The sequence goes on from NC_056003.1 coordinate 43,868,790, forward strand.
CGGCAGCCTGGAGCGATTTAATCAATATATCATCTACATATACCTTCATGTTGCGCCCGATCTGCCACCTGAATACTTTGTTCATAAGACGCTGGTAAGTGGCCCCATCTTTCTTTAAGCCGAACGACATCACGTTGTAGCAGTAGGTGTCGTCCGCCGTGATGAAGCTAACCTTCTCCTGGTCCTCGCGGCGAGCGGCACCTGGTGGTATCCTTGGTATGCATCCAGCATACATATTAGCTCACACCCGGCGGTTGAATCTACCATCTGATCGATTCTGGGCAGAGGATAAAAGTCCTTCGGGCATGCTTTGTTCAAGTACCGAAAGTCGATGCAGCCTCTCCATTTGTTGTTTGACTTGGAGAAGAGCACTATGTTCGCGAGCCAGCTTGGGAATTGCACCTCACGTATGTGGTTGACCTCCAGGAGCTTCTCAACCGCCGCTCGGATTATCTGATTCTATTCAACACTGAAGTCTCTCTTTCGTTGCTTTACTGGCGTGGCGTCTGGTCGGACGTGGAGCTTGTGCTGAGCTATGCTTGGGGAAATGTCAGACAGTTCGTGCGTCGACCATGCGAAGACATCATGGTTTTGTTGGAGGCATTTGATGAGCTCTTTCCTTTGTTCCCCCTCCAGGTCAGATGCTATGAAGGTTGTGGCCTCCGGTCGGCAAGGATGAATCTGCACTTCCTCCTTTTCCTCATAAACTAAAGTAGGAGGTTTCTCGATTATAGCATTTACCTCGATCCGGGGTGTATTCCGTGCGGACCTGGCTTTAGAGAGGACCATTTCCACATAGTAGCGCTAAGCCACTAGTTGGTCTCCTCGGACCTCTCCTACCTGGTCCTCGACAGGAAATTTTATTTTCTGACAAAAAGACTAGACGATCGCCCGAAACTCGTTGAGCGCGGGGCGCCCCAGGATCCTGTTGTAGGCGGAGGGGGCGTCTACCACGATAAAGTTAGTGGTCCGCGTCCTCCGGAATGGCTCCTCTCCCAGCGATATGGCTAGTCTGGTTTGTCCGACTGGCAGAACCTCATTTCCTGTGAACCCGTATAGTGGGATTGTCATGGGCAACAACTCTGCTTTGTCAATCTGGAGTTGGTCGAATGCCTTCTTGAAGATGATGTTGACCGAGCTGCCTGCCTCAATAAATATGTGGTGAATAGTATAATTGGCTATTACCGCTTTGATGATGAGAGCGTCATCATGCGGTACTTCGACTCCCTCGAGGTCTCTCAGACCAAATCTAATCTCGGGCCCGTTCGCCTTCTCTTCGCTGCAGCCCACAGCGTGGATCCTTAACTGCCGAGCATGCGACTTCCGGGCCTGGTTAGAATCCCCGCCGATGGGCCCTCCTGCTATGATATTCATCTCCCCTCGAGGGGCGTTGCTTATGTTTTCTTCTTCCCGTGTGGATGGTCTAGTTCGCTCGTGTGAGGTCCGGGGCTGATCACCGTGATGTGTCCGCTCGGATGATCGCCTAACTTCTCGTCGCTCGGCATCCCGGTTCCGATGCCGCTGGTTGGGCGAGGGCAATCGAAGGAGATAGTTTCTTGGCGTCGGCGAGACAACTGGGGTGAAACCTCGACAATCGCGGGTGTTGTGGCTAGCCGACTGGTGTAGGGAACAAAACATGGGAGTCCATACCTTTCCCGTCGGCCTCGGCCATTTGGCAGCGACATGTTGGACGGCATGCGGCTTGGCCTCGTAATGCTGTCGGCCCCCCTCAGCTCGGGGCCCTCTAGGGGTTGGTGGCTGACAGGTGGCCTCCTTTCAGTCGGCGTGGCTGGTTCTGACGACACCTCCTTCCTTCTGGCCGATTGTGCTTCCTCTACGTTGATGTATTCGCTCGCCTTCTTCATCATATGGTCGTAATCACGGGGCAACTTTCGGATGAGCGAAAGGAAGAAATCCCCATCAACCAACCCTTGGGTGAAGGTGTGTATCATGGTTTCGAATGAAACTGTCGGGATGTCCATGGCTGCCTGGTTGAATCGTTGGATGTAGGTTCAGAGAGTTTCTCTAGGCCCCTGCTTCATGGAGAATAGGTTGACACTAGTCTTCTAGTAGCACCTGCTGCTTGTGAAGTGGTGGAGGAACGCCATCCGGAAGTCCTTAAAACTCTGAATCGATCCATCCAGCAACCTCCGAAACCATCGTTGCGCTGAGCTGGGCAGGGTAGTGAGGAAGATCCAACACTTAACTCCGTCATTGTATTGATGTAGAGTAGCGGCGTTTTCGAACTTGCCGAGATGGTCGTCCGGGTCAGTCGCACCACTGTATTCTCCAATTGTCAGGGGGGCATAGTGCCTCGGGAGCAGATCCTATAGAATCACCTCTGAGAAATGGCGATTTATCTGCTCGGGAGAAGAATTTGTCCAAGGCGCCTTGCCTTTCTTGACGTCTCGCGCGAGTGCTTCATCGGCTTACGATCCTTGGTTGGCTTGCGCGAGTTCGGAGGGGCTCTAGAATAGGGCCCGATGGAAGGAAATTGGTGCGGGTGGTGCATCTCCTGGCGTGCCGATCTGCCCTTTGTTCTGCTCCCAAGTAGAAAATTGTTCCGGTCGATCTTCCAACGCCTCTCGGCCATCAGATACCGAGGTGGCCTACTGCGCAAGCCGCTCGGCTTGTGCCCTCTGCTGCTGCTCTACTATTTTTGTCGCTCGCGCCTGGATGAGTGCATCGATTTCTTCTAGAGAGAACATCACGGTGTGTGAGCGTCCAACTTCCTCCATCTTCTCGGCTCGGATTCAAGTGCTTTCCCACAGACGGTGCCAATTTGATCCTGTCCGAGTGCTGAGTAAACGGTCGCTGGGGATGTGGTGCTCTCGTTGACTCCGCGCAACCTTGTGAGTGACATCGACCTTCGGCGAGAACCTGCAAGCACAAAATCGAGCCGGAAAGGGGTTCCCGGTGACGGCCCTCCGACGCTCAAGTCAGCCTTTGGCAGCAAGAAATTGAAGTAGAATGATGAGAACTGTAGCTACAGTGATGAATCACGCATACCTCCGTTGGAGTCTGGGGGTCCTTATATAGGGCTCCCTGAAGGCGCGTGCATGCTTACCGAGACATGCACACTTCTCAAAGTATACCTGTAATGAGTGTGTCAGAAAAGCGTGCCTGACGTCATACCTCAATAGCGCGAGCATATCCCTGATGTGACAGTGGAAACTTCTGTCGTATGATTCTCTGTCTGTTTCGGCCGCCTACCATGCTGCATGTCGGCCACACTTGTCTCGAGGAAGATAGAGTTACCTGTCCCTTTTGTCTCATACCAAGCCGGACGGAAGAACCGCTCGGCTAACGTCGCGGTTGGCTGAGCGGGACATCTGCTCAGCCAACCATATGAAGGCCCTGGCGCTGCTTGTACGAATGGGAGAACCTTAGTGGCCATGGTTCCCATTCGATCGAGACTACAACCGCTCAGCCTTCGTCCCTTCTTATTAAGCCGTGCTAGTCACTCGCCGGGCGTCAGGAGCTCGGACCCGAGTCGAGCCGATCTGTCTAGATGCCGGGTCGGCTTTCCGCCGATCGGGGAGGTGATTCGCCCGGTCGGGCGCCTACAGGGTGTTGACCGCCTTGACCTCCCGCCGGATGAGCTTGTTGACCACCTTGACCTCTTGCTGGTCGGCCCCACAGGGTGTTGACCACCTTGACCTCTTGCCGGTCGGCCCCCCGTTTACCACCGGATCAGGGGGTAATGACAATAATGGAAATAATCTCTAATTGATTTCAATCAATTGAGATTTATTATATTTGGCACACAATCAAGATCGACATGAATCAAATAGGAAAAATAATATTTCCAAATCTATTATATTATTATGTGTATAATTATTATGATTGTATGCCTTATTTAATCTTTCCATTATTATTATGGACAATTTGTATAAATAAGACTATTGGTTTTAGTAATAAGATTATCAAAAAGTTTTATATTATTTCTTTCCTCTACCTATTAATTTCTACAAGAGGAAGTAGCCACTAGGGGGAGTCGATGGCGTCGGCGTGGAAAGGGTAGGCGGCGTTAGCGCTGGAGGTAGGCGATGCTTGCCACGTGAGAGGCGGGCGGTGTGGCGTGTGTGGCTACGACCTGGCCTGCAACGACAGTTGTGAGGCAGCGATGGATGGAGGCGGCAGTGGCATTGGCGGAAGTGACAAGGCTACTGGTGTGAGGGGAGGCGGCGTTCGTGAGCATGAAGAAAGAGTGCCTCTTGTGAAAGCGTGTGTGACCGTCGGAGAAGGTCAAAGAGCGGCTGCATTCCTACGAAGCGATGGGGGTGGCATCAACATCATCTGCTGATGTCGGCCTTGATTCCTTGTGAGGCGGCGGACCCCTAACCTAGAAAAAGACCCTTCATCTCAAAGTCCTTCCTCCCTAACAGGGAATTGACCAAGATACCCTCTTCTTTCTCCTTAATTTTCCTAGGCCCCCAAATACATCCGCATCAGGTTTCATTTATCTTCAGCTTCACTTTACCGTTTTGTTGTGTTAACACCGATCAATCGGTTGGATCCACCATCAGCCAATTGTTTTCCAAATCGTTACTGATCCTATGTAAGAAGCTGGACAAGACGGAGACCCAGAAGAAGAAACCCACTGTTGATGGAGAAGAATGCCTAGAGAACGCCGATCAGAGAAACCCAAAGCGGATCGGGAAGAATAGGATCACCCAATGCCCTCCCGGCACGAAGACCTGATGACGAGAAAGAAACCCAATCGAAGAGACACCCGAATTCGAAGCTCCCGAGACCTCCTGCACACAAGAGACCGGCCAACACTATTGTCAGTGACCTAAGACCGGGGTGGGAATCCCTAGCTAGGCCCTCCGACGTTCAAGTTAGTGATCTCTCTTGGTGTGGAAGAAGAAGATGAACAGTACTTCAAAATTAGGGTTACGAATGTGCGTGATGATGTGAACTAACCTAGCCAACGGAGAGGATTCCCTTTTTATACCACTTCATATAACCTCCGTAGTCATGAAGTGGACCCCGGTTTGTTAGAGTTTGTTATGAGATGACGTAAGCTGCGTACTTGTGGTGAATGACTTTTAAGGAATCTTTCTTGTACCCCAGATGTACCTTCTTTGTCGTTTAGCACCTGCAAAACAATCCAAAAACACAATTCCCGCTAAAATATATAATACCTGTCATATAATCATACATTGCAGATACCTTCATTAATTATTTTATTTGAAATATTTACCTCTATCCTACCTCATGAGTCCCTTTAAAGTGTTTCTATCGTTTCTTCTCGCCCCTCCTGCTTCTATTATATCATGGATAGCTCAATATACCAATGTTCATTGTATCGATCGAAGTTAACCTTGACTAGGTTTAGTTAATGATTATTGATCCTGTCCGAGCGCTGAGTCGACGGACGCTGGGGACGTGGCACGCTCCGTTGTCTCCGACTGGCGGTGTAGCCCTTCGATGAACCTGCAAGGAAGCTGAGCTGGGAGGGGTTTCCCGGCGACGGCCCTCGGACGCTCAAGTCAGGCAACGAGAGAGGCAGAGTAATGAGGCTACAGTAGAAATGTGTGCATACCTTCATCGACGTCTGGGGTCTTTATATAGGATTCCGGGGAAGCGCGGGCAAGTTTCCCGATGCGTGCACGCTTCCCCAAACATACCTTAACAAGCCTATGTCAGAAAAGTACCTCTGGCGCCATTCCGCAATCGTCCGAGCATATCCCGGATGTGACGGTGGAAGCTTCCGCTGTATGATTCTGTGTACGGCTCGGCCGCCAACTCTGCTGCTTGTCGGCGGTAGGTGTCTCGAGGATGATGTTATCCTCTGTCTCCTTTGTCCTCTTGCGTTCCCTGTCTTTTCCAGGGCCGAGCAGATCGGCCGCTCGGCAGGCATATTACTTCTGCATCGGTCATATGCTCGGATGAGACTGCTCCTGCCTGTGCTGCATTGTGCACCGGCCGAACGGACAGCCCGCTCGACCCTTGAAACATTTTTACCTTGAGCATCGGAAACCCGACCCCTAGTCGGGTTGTCTTTCATTCGGTTCGGAGGATTCACGGTCGGTCGGCCTGCGGGGCCCTGTCGGTAGGCCTGCTTCGTCCGGTCGGTCGGTCTCCAGGTTGACTATCTTGACCTTTGACCTCCACGTACCGTTGACCCCTCGCCGACGAGGGTCCCTCGTCCTTATCACCGGATCACATGCCTCCCCTTCAAGTCTAGTCGAAGGAGGCGGCAAGTCCGACTGACTGGACTATGAATTTGGTCGAGCGACATTCACTTCGCTGCTCTCGAAAATGTATTTCCGATCGGCTCTAGGAGGCCCCCTCGGCCGATCGGCGAGATGATGACCATGTCTTAGTGTTTTGATTTCTATTCGTCGCCCGTCGCGCTACCGTGCTGGGGGGGGGGGTTGGAGTTGTCGGGTCTCCTCGGGGCTTGTTCCCATCCTCGTTAAGCCGACCACGCGCGAGTAATGGTGCTCATTAAATGCTATCCAATCGTTGATCGCCACTTGGCATGTCCACCGTCATCGTACGGTGGGGGCGTAAGCTTCGATGGGACATACGTCGGTTCAAATCCGACGGTCCGATGTCCTCGCTTCTTTCGATGACCTGGATCGGACGACTGTGGTGAACCGAGACCGGGGTTTATGAAGCGCCGACGCAGGTTTCTCCTTCATCGTGTCTTCGGTGCTTCCTCCCGTGTCCAGCTCCTGGGCGTCTGCTTGTCTCGGTGCTCCGACGAACTTTCGCCCCTTCCTTCACGCTCTGCTCCCTGTAAGCCTTCTCCTGTCCTTGCTTTCTTCTGTTTTTTCTTTTCTAGTGGCCTCCATACCCATTCAACATAGTTTTGATCCTCTCTATCAACCCTTTCATTTTCCTTTCATCGGTTCTTCTTTCCTTGCTACTGTTCCATCCATGGCTAGCACTTCACAGCCTTCTGGCCCTTCTCCTGGCCTGTGGTATATGACCATGGTTAGCCGGTTCGACGAAACTAACACGGGATGCTTCCTTAACTAATTTAAACTGCCTCCTGACCATAAACTAGTTTTAGCCACCTCTTCCGATCGGCCCCATAATCCGCCGGTCGGCACTGTTTGCTTCTTCCGCGACTAATTCGTGGCCGGTCTGCGCTTCCCTCTACACTCTTTTATCCGGGAGGTTTGTAATTATTTTCGCATCCCGCTCAGCCAACTTGTCCCCAACTCTTTTAGGTTGTTGTGCGGCGTAGTAATCCTTTTCAAGCTGCACGACATTCCCTTAGTTCCTAGAATTTTCCACTACTTTTACTACCTTAAACAGTCCGAGTGGGGTACTTTTCTTTTCCCGTCGCGGATCGGCCTTGTCTTCTTCGATAAGATGCCAACCTCGAACAAGCACTGGAAGGAAAATTATTTTTACCTTCACTTTCCTGAACTGTCATCCTTTCGCACCCAGTGGCAGACCACCGTGCCGAGCCAGCTAACCTCGGTAAATACAAGAGCCAGCCGGATTATCTTCATGCAGAAAATCTACTGGCCGGCCAGAGGTTCAATATCGACAAACTACTTCATGAGGGGGTATTGTACGTATTTGGTTTGAGCCCGATCCGAATGAAGCTTCCGAGCAGCATAGGTAAGCACTTTCCCTGTCCTTTTTTCCTTTTGGTCTAACTGATTTATTCTCCTGTTATGCAGCTGACATCATGTGGCACGCCAAGGTTGCCGAACGGCTGAAGTTGAAAGCGGCCGAAATGGAAGCGGTGGTAGCCAAGGAGATGGCTGATCTAAGCATCGCGCCAGTCAGCTCGCATGAAGACGAAGGCGAAGGCACTCCAACTGAGGCCCGAGAGTCTGCTGATCAGGTCATCGCAACTGGAGCGGTAGGGGATGCTATTTCTTCGGCCGATCAGCAGCCTACATCTGAGGACGCGGAGCAGTCGACAGGCGATTCCCCACTGATAGTACGCAAGCGCCGCCGGACGAGCATTGCGCATGCTGAGCCGGTGATTGGGCCAGTCGATGCCCCCTTAGAGACGACCGACCCGCTACCCGTCGCGCATGAGGCCATTTCTTCTGATCGGACTCCCTCCCAGCTTGACTAGCCAGCAGCTTCAACTGGAGCGCCACCCGTTAGTTCTGTCGCTCGGGACTTTCGGGAGCGGCGAAGTGAATGTCGCTTGACCAAATTCATAGTCCAGTCAGTCGGACTTACCGCCTCCTTCGACTAGACTTGAAGGGGAGACATGTGATCTGGTGATAAGGACGGGGGGCCCTCGTCGGCGAGGGGTCAACGGTACATGGAGGTCAAAGGTCAAGATAGTCAACCCGGAGACCGGCCGACCGGACGGAGCAGGCCTACCGACAGGGCCCCGCAGGCCAATCGACCGTGAATCCTCCGAACCGAATGAAAGACAACCCGACTAGGGGTCGGGTTTCTGATGCTCAAGGTAAAAAGGTTTCAAGGTTCGAGCGGGCTGTCCGTTCGGCCGGTGCACAAGGCAGCACAGGCAGGAGCAGTCTCATTCGAGCATATGACCGATGCAGAAGTAATATGCCTGCCGAGCGGCCGATCCGCTCGGCCCTGGAACAGACAGGAAACACAAGAGGACAAAGGAGACAGAGGATAACATCATCCTCGAGACACCTGCCGCCGACAAGCAGTAGAGTTGGCGGCCGAGCCGTACACAGAATCATACGGCGGAAGCTTCCACCGTCACATCCGGGATATGCTCGGACGATTGCGGAATGACGCCAGAGGTACTTTTCTGACACAGGCTTATTAAGGTATGTTTGGGGAAGTGTGCACACATCGAGAAACGTGCCCGCGCTTCCCCGGGGTCCTATATAAAGATCCCAGACGTCGACGAAGGTATGCACACATTTCTACTGTAGCCTCGTTACTCTGCCTCTCTCGTTGCCTGACTTGAGCGTCGGAGGGCCGTTGCCGGGAAACCCCTCCCGGCTCGGCTTCCTTGCAGGTTCGTCGAAGGGCTACACCACCAGTCGAAGACAGCGGAGCGTGCCACGTCCCCAGCGTCCGTCGACTCAGCGCTCGGACATGATCAATTATTATTCCTCATGAGGCTTCTGTCCTCGCCCTTCTATGTTAATTATCCTAGCTAGCACTAGACTATTTTATCAAGTATCTTTCCAAGGTATTGGTCAACCGGCCGGTATTGGCTTTTCTTCTTTAAGGCATGTCTCGATCGATATTGTCCTATCTGCTTTGGAAATATATCCCGGCCGATACTAGTCTACTCGCTTGGAAGTATCTCCCAGCCGATACTGGTCTACACGCTTTGGAAGTATATCCCGGCCGATACTGGTCTACTTCTTTTGAGATATATGCCACTCGATATGGGTCTTCCTTCTTGGAAGCATATCTCGGTCGATACAAACCTACCTCCTTTTGAGGTATATCCCGGCCGATATTAGCCTACCTCCTTCTAGGTATACGCTAATTGACATGAGTCTTCCTTCTTGGAAGCATATCTCGGTCGATACAAAACTATCTCCTTTTGAGGTATATCCCGGCCGATATTAGCCTACCTCCTTCTAGGTATACGCTAATTGACATGGGTCTTCCTTCTTGGAAGCATATCTCGGTCGATACAAACCTATCTCCTTTTGAGGTATATCCCGGCCGATATTAGCCTACCTCCTTCTAGGTATACGCTAATTGACATGGGTCTTCCTTCTTGGAAGCATATCTCGGTCGATACAAACCTATCTCCTTTTGAGATATATCCCGGCCGATATTAGCCTACCTCCTTCTAGGTATACGCTAATTGACATGGGTCTTCCTTCTTGGAAGCATATCTCGGTCGATACAAAACTACCTCCTTTTGAGGTATATCCCGGCCGATATTAGCCTACCTCCTTCTAGGTATACGCTAATTGACATGGGTCTTCCTTCTTGGAAGCATATCTCGGTCGATACAAAACTACCTTCTTTTGAGGTATATCCCGGTCGATATTAGCCTACCTCTTTCTAGGTATACGCTAATTGACATGGGTCTTCCTTCTTGGAAGCATATCTCGGTCGATACAAAACTACCTCCTTTTGAGGTATATCCCGGCCGATATTAGCCTACATTCTCCGTTTGGTTATCTCCTTTCCCCCTCTTATCAGGGACTCATGAAACCTAACCCATATCACTAGTTTTCCCTTCAAGTCTAGTCGAAGGAGGTGTAGACGACTGACTAGACACAAGTCTGATTTTGTCTTTTCCTACCATGACTCTGCTCCAGATATTGAAATGACCTCACAGATTTTGTGTACATCTATCTGATGAAACTAAGTATAGTGATCCCGTGAACCTCAATACAGTGATTCCTTGAGTCTTTTGATCCTTTAAATAGGGTTACAACCTTCTCTTCGTTCACCACCCACCTTAGTTCTTTTCCTTCCTTGCTAACTTTCATTGCTAAGGTTATGGTCTTGGATCCTCCTCTATGGAGGCGACTTCTGTCGGACAAGGCGAGATCTATATATGAGTTTATTCAAATTTTTACTTCAGCTAACTCTAGGGTTCAAGGGATTGTCTTAAGAGATGAAGCTTCTCAAAGTCCAGACTTTTCATCCAAAGGTGCCAAGGTTCTGAAGGCTCAAGAAACTTTAGAGAGATTTTCACTACTCATGGAGGGCCAACTGAATAGCCCATGGATGTCGCGAGAAGGGCACAACACATATTGGCGACGGGCTAAGCTGGGTGGATCTAGTTGCAGAACTCCAGGGCTTGGGGAGAGGCTCTTTCAATTACTTTTTCATCATGGCCTGAATAGATTTATCCCCTTCCCCTTTCCCTTGAATCTTTCTACTCCACAATCCTCATTGTCTCGGGCAAAATATTGCCACTTATGCGCCTTGACAAGCTCGGACGAGCTTCTTCTGCGCTGGGTAAAATGCTTCCACTTCTGCTCCATGGTAAGTTTGACTATAGTGAGACTAAAACTTTCTAAGCATCTCAAGGGCTTATGTTTGTAATTTTTGTTATCTGTTTAAGGTTTAATGTTCTGAGGGGAAATGTAATGTTATGTACCTGACCAGATTCTAAGTGTAAAAACAAGCTTTTGTATTGAATTAAGTGATTCTATTGAATCCTTCTCTAATTTATAAGAATAAATGTGATGTTATGTTTATTACCCCTTCGTATATCCTATGTGTCATTTATCATGGCTGAGGCTATCTTAACCGTTGGAATACTTCTATATTATAGCTAATGTTATACCAACCAATATCAGCTTATCTGTCATAAACAAGACTGTCTTGGTCAAAGTTATATTTATCTATTGTAACCAACATTATACCAACCAGTATTGTCTCGTTGATTATAAACAATGTTATTTAAACTGATATTATACTTGTCTAGCATAACCAAAGTTATGCCGGCCAATATAAAATTATTTTGATCAATGCTAGTTTGCATTTTATAAGGATGTTAATTTAAAATATGTTATTCGCCTAAATCTCTATCCTTAAATGTTTTCGTCCTTAGCCTGGGCTTAGTCAAAAGTCAGTCCTTTCCACTTTATTATGTCCAGTTAATTACGTTTCCTTTCGAAACTTCTTGGTTGGTGATTGGCTCTTCTTCGAGTAAGAGAATGTTATAAGTGTACAATGAGGTGTTACCAACCCAGCGTGATCCAATCTGTCACATCCAACATAAATGTTTCTTTATACTTTCTCTCACCGCCATGTCACGTAAGCCTTCGCCTATTTCCTGTGATCCTCAGCGTCTGCTGAGATAAAGGCATTTTGATCTGACGACGATTATGTGTTTTTCAAACCCTAAACCCTTCGTCTTCTTTTCAACTTTGTCCTTTCTTTTCTTTTCCTTAGCGTTCTTTTCTCACTGCAGTCTTCGACCAAACTCTGTGCTCACCGTTTCTTGGCGATCTTCTTTCTTGTTTTCAGTAAGTAATCTTGTTGTTTTATTAGCCTCTACTCTTGTCCATGGCTGAGGAAGCAATTGCTCCTTGGTACGTCAACATGTCTTCTTCTTTTGATAAAAACGCTAGGTTAACCATTCGTCGTCAGTATGAAATTCCCCGGGAGTATGACATCATAATCCCAGCATTGGATGATCGTCCTCATCGTCCTCCTGCTAATTGCGTGACTTTTTTCAAGGATCAATTGATAGGAGGCTTAAGGTTTCCCATTCCTCCGTTCTTGATCGAAATAAGCCAGTATTTTGATATTTCTTTGCAACAATTTGCCCCAACGCATTTCGTTATCTATGTGGTACTTACATGCTATTTCGTTTGCGAGATATTCCTCCTACTCTACAAAATTTCTTCATGTTTTCTTATCCCAAGTGTTCAGAACCGGGTGTTTTCTTATTTCAGTCGCAAACTAAAATGGTTCTTTTTGAGGATATGTCGTCGTCTCTCAAAGCTTGGAAATCCCGTTTTTTCTTCATAAAGTTTCTAGGACTCATTCCTTGGTCTCATGCCTGGAAATCCTTCTTGCCCCCCTTGCCCGACGTCAAGGAGTTTCATCTTCATCCCTCTTTTCCTATTTATTGTGAGAAGTTGTTAAGCCATCGACTTTCTATTCCCAAGTGGCTGAGAGTCAATCTCCTATATCTATTTGGCTTAAGCCCCGTCAAACCTGATACTCAAGTTCCTTTAGGTAACACATTGTTTTTTTTCTTCTTGCTTTTAACTAACTAAACTATTTTTATTTTCTATGTAGTGGAGAGCTTTTATGACGCTTTGATTGATGAAGAACTATGTCTGGAAGAGGACGCAATTCGTGCCAAAGAAGCTGAACTTCTGGCTGCTATTATTCCTCCCCCTTCAATCGAAGAGCCGGCTCCTCTAGCTGAGGCACCCAGCTCTTTGGGGGTTCTTGAAGCTCTTGAGGCTCCTGAAGGTCCTTCTGCAGAGATCCTTGCCATTTCTTTACCCGCTGTTACTTCACCAGTGGCTACTGCTGTTTCCTCATCTGCCCCTCTTCCCATCATTGAACTCACGTCTTCTGGTAGCCCCAATAAATCAATAGCTGAACTTGTTACCGGCAAACGCCCGGGGCGCAAACTTACCAGAATTCCTCCGTCCAAAAGGAGGCTTGTCCTTTCGGCTAATGAACAGGTTTCAGAAGGTTTTGTTCCTGCTGACCCTCCTTCTGATGAACCTACGTTGGTCGAACTTTACCCTTCTCTTAGTTTTCCTGCCTCACCCTTCTCTAATGCCAGTGCTTCTGGTGATGTCTCTTTCACTTTTCCCCTATCTATTCCAACTTCTGGATCTTTACCCTCCTCACCTTCTTCTTATTTAGTCTTTGCTCCTCCTTCTATCCCTACTTCCTCCTTCTCTGCTGGTTCTTCTACTATTCTTGTCCTCCCCATATTGCTGGGAGGTTCCTTCGTCGGCGATTGTGATGAAGTTCATCCCATTTTTGAAGAACTCAATACTTCTGAAACAATTGATCGTTTCTCCCATAGGGAGAATCAGGTATGTTTACCAACGTTTACTCCCTATTTCTTTAGCGGTTATCTCCTGACCTTGTATTATATTTCTAGCGATGGATGGAAAACATGGGCTTATCTCGACTAATGCACAATTTATACAACGAGAACAAGAAACTAAAGTCCGAGAATGACAAGCTGAGACAACATGTTACTGAGTTATCTTCTGCCGCGCTTTCCGATGCTACCAAGAAGCAACTTGAAGCCCAGATTGAAAGTCTTCAAGCACAATTCAAATCGGCTACAGACCTCAACCAAGAATTAACTTCCAAAATTGGCGAACTAAAGGCTGATTATGAAGCAGAATTGGCTGAAAAACTCAAAGCCCTGCAGCTAAAGGAAGATGAAATAACTTCCTTGAACACCTCCCTTAATTCAGTTAAAACCGAGGTTTCTGTCAAAGAGAATGAACTGAAGACTTCCCAAATGACTTTGGTGGTCTACAAGGAGAACGAAGATACTCGTTACAAGGAACGGGCCACTGCCATGATTGAATCTCCTGAATTCAATAGGCCGATCGTGAAGTCCATCTTATCAGCCTTTACTGCGGGAGCTAAAGGGGCGATTCAACAATTACGAGAGGAGAGCTACTTATCTCGTGACCCTCCTCCTAATTTCCTAAATCGTCGCAAACTTATTAAGAACAAACCCCCTGATCTATACCCTCAGTTGACTTTAGTATGACTTAAATTCAAATTCTTGTAAAAAGGGAGACCAAAACTCTGTGATGACAATCTGACAAACTTATGTGACGCTGATTATCCCTTTTTCATTGTTAATTTCACTCTTTCTTACGATAGTCATCTGTTTTGTTTAAATATGTCAAATGTTGCTTGACTGGTCATCATACAACTTCACCCAACAGATTATTATGTTTTAGATTGTTTCCTCATGACCGGACGGTATATATCAAGGTTGATAAGTACCGTCCGATATTTCAAAGATCCATTATGTCGCGTCCGATCTGGTGCAGTTTTATTATGATATTCTCAATATCGTTCGATTTATTTTACTTGATCGACTTACGCTTATATCTACGTATGTTATCTCATGTATTAATAAATTTTCGTATGGTTTTATCATAGTGTATGCTACTTGACCTATCACGATAAGCCTTTGGTCGACACATTTGGATGGTATTTATTTCGGCCGATCTATTATGATCGCCCGATTTATATTTATAAGCCTCGTTCGATAATATTTAACCAAGTCTTGTCCATTAACTAATACCTTGTACCCCACTCCTGCCAAATAATCCGAGCTTATAATTACCTACCCAATTTTTCTTTATATCCGTCAAACTTTCTTAAGAATTGTATCTAGGAAAATTTTATGCATTTTTCGAGGAAGATTACTTAACTTCTCCTTTCTTTCTTGATTTTATCTTTTAATGTTATCACCCGTTTATGGCGATTGGCATTTCGAGTACCTTTTCTCTTCTTGTTTTCTTCTGCTATCCCTGTTTAGGGGTTTTAGCATAAGATCGAAGGGAAAACAAGGGTTTTAAGAAGTTTGCTTCCGCCTTCCCACTTCTCTCTTCCTCTCCCTTGATTTCTCTTCCTTCTACTATGGCAAGTTCCCCTCCTGCTTGGTTTCTCTCGTGTGTTTCCGACCTTATAGATACAAAAGAAGTGGATTTACAGGCGACCTATGGTTTCCCTTCTTATATAACTCATCCCACTCCTCATGATGGTCCGCATCTTCCTCCCTTAGGGTGTATATCTATCTTCCGAGATCAAGTCCTACAAGGTTTTAGATTTCCTCTTCACCCTTTCTTCTGTAATGTTAGTCTCTATTTTAATATTCCACTTAATCAGTTTGTCTCTCAATTCTTTTCTATCCTTATGGGTTTTATCGGGGTATCCAAACTGTTAGATTTTCCCTTGTCTCCTCGTCTTTTTCATCACTTCTTCATTCCTCATCGAGTAGATGTTGGCGTTTTCAAATTCCAATCTCGTCCTAAGGCTATTCTGTTCAACCGAATTCCTCCTCAGGGGGAATGGTATCACAAATTTTTCTATATGCGTCTCCCTTCTCCTCCTCCGTTTCCCATCCAATGGATATATGATTTACCTCCACTTCCTAGCACCCATAATCTTCTTAACGATCCCTTTGCTGCTTCTGCCTTACCTAAACTGAGAGGAGCGAAATTCAGCTTGCCGCATCTAATTGTGGAGGGTTTAATGTTTCCTTTCGGGATAAGAAATATTGATACCCCTTTGGATGGATCTTTTGGTATGTTTAAACATTTCGGTCCGTATTTACTGATTAATATATCTCTTTTATAACAGTGTTTAATTCCTGTGTTTCAGCTGATGTTCTTCTTCCAGCCTTTATGTACAAGAATCCTGCTATGATATATCTCTTCTTCTTCCTCTTCTATGGCTGCGACAGCCTCTGCCCGTTGTTCTTCTTCAGATAGCAAACCCAAGGTGGAGGAATTAGGATTAGATCGGCGGGCGCGCAACCATTCTTCTCCAAGATTATTGTCCTTAGTGTGTGACCCTATAGGTTCTTGTAACGTTGGCAATGCCCCTAAACCCATTTAGGAGCATAAGTAATGAGCGGTATCTAGCAACACATCATTACTACCCAAGTTACAAGAATGTTGAGATCCAACATCACTATGTGACTACTAATTGTGACTCCTCACAAAATATGACAAGTATCCTTCTATCCTAGACATCTAGATTGATCAATGTGAGGCATAGACCGTGTCATCCTCTGATCAATCTAAATCTTGAACTCCAAGTAGACTCACTAAATCAAATAAGCTCAATATCTCATATTGACTCATTTGGGCATGGTCATGCACTTCGTGGTATCACTCTATCAAGAATACCGATGTCTCTCCCATCATATAGGAGGGATAGATCCCATCTACATCACTCACATCCCTCCGCATAATTTGTTACATACCCAGTAATCGCCTTTATAGTCCACCCAGTTACGGGTGACGTTTGACGAAACCAAAGTACATAACTCCTTATGTAGGGAACCATGGTGACTTCAGGTCTAAGGACTAGTAGTCATACTAATAGCCACATGAGAAAGTATATGACACTCATATAACGATCCATGATACTTTCTCATGGTGGGTCATTCGGTATACATTATCTAATGCATATCCATGTGTCAACTTGATATCTCTATATCCATGACTTGTGAGATAAAGTCATCAAGTTGACCTACATGCTAGTCTTATTGCATTAACATTGTCCCTGAATGTTAATACTCGACTAGGAATGATTAAGAGTAGTGTTCCCTATATCATCTCACTATCGATTCAACCAATCGATTGATATAGGTAAGAACCTTCTACTCAAGGACGTTATTATACTTAGTTTATTTGGCACCAATACAAGCAAGTATAATAACCAAAAACCAAATGCCTTTATTTATATAGAATATGATACAACAAGTCCAAAAATACAATCATCAAATGATTGGCTCTAGGGCTCTAGCTAACACTATGAAGGTACGAGAAATAGCGTAGTTGGCTATTACTGCTTTAATGATTAGGCCATCATCATGGGGTATCTCTACCCCTTCGAGATCCCTAGGCCCAAAACTTATCTCAGGACCAGCCGCTCGCTCCATGCTACATCCTATGGCATGAATTTCCAGTCTTCGGGCATGTACTTTCCTGGCCCTATTAGAATCCCCATCAGTGGGCCCGCCTGCAATCATATTGATATTGCCCCGAGCAGCATTACTCCTGTTTTCTTCCTGTCGAGTCGTCATAGCTTTAGTAGGAGCTTTTTTTGACACTTGGCTTGTACCGGCCGGGGTCGGTAATGCGTCCTGCCGAGGCTCGACCGGGCGATATTCCAGTTCGAGCGGGCTTTGCTGCCTGGGGTACTGTTGTCGATAATAATTTTGCCTCTGATAACGCTCCCTATTAGCTCATTTATTTCTTAAAACAAAACAGTCTTCAGTATGATGACTGCTAGTTTTATGATAAGTGCACCATCTCCTTGGTGCCTCTGGCTGTATCTCCACGTGTTGTACGGCTTGTGGACGATATTCTGGTTGACGGTGAGGTGGATGAGTTGCTCTAGGCCCTCTTGGTGGAGGAACAGGGGCCGGAGCTTTCTCCTTAACCGGGATGGGAGAAGAGGTAACACCCTCCTTCCTACGAGCGGCTTGAGCTTCTTCCACATTAATGAATGCAGTAGCACGCTCAATCAAGGAATCAAAATTAACAGGAGGATTTCTCACTAAATCTTTAAAGAAATCATTATCATTTAAACCTTGAGAAAAAGCACTCACTAAGATTTCTGTGGTAGCATTAGGTACATCGATGGCTACCTGATTGAATCTTTTGATGTAGGATCGGATGGATTCTTTGGACACTTGCTTGATTGAAAATAGACTCCAAGGAGTCTTATGATACCTCTTATTGCTGGAGAAATGGTGTAGAAAAACTTTCTTGAAGTCTTTGAATTTTCGAATAGACTTCTCTGGCAATCTTTTGAACCAACGTTGTGCAGCTCCTCCGAGGGTAGTAAGGAACATCCGACATTTCACCCCATCCGAGAATTGTTGTAATAATGCTACATTCTCAAATTTCAATAAATGATCTTCTGGATCTGTCATTCCAGTGTACTCACTGATCTGAAGATTTTGATACCGCTTAGGAAGCGGATCATCCAGTACACTCTGAGAGAATGGGGAGATGACTTTCTCTGGTGAGCTATCACTAGTTATCATTTTGATCTTACGCTTTTCTCTGTCTGGTGCTTTGCCAGAGGATTCCTGAAACACAGGCCTCCTACCCCCCTGCTCCATGGGAGTGCGAAGAAAGGCTCGTGGACGTCTTGTTGGAGAAACAGCAGCTGGGGGAAAATACGCATGTTCCTCCTCTTCCGTGGTTGAAATCGCCGGATTATGAGCTGTTGGTAGAGTAGCTCCAGTGTGAGCTTGAAGTTGTTGTTGTTGTTGTTGTAAGGCTTTTTGTACGTGAGAATTGATGAGGAAATCCAGATCCTCTCGACTAATGGTGAGTAGGTTTGATTTTCCGGCCTCTTCCATCTTGTAGTCTTAGATTCAGGTGAAGTTCCCACAGACGGCGCCAAATTTGATCCTGTCTAAGAAGCTGGACAAGACGGAGACCCGGAAGAAGAAACTTACTGTTGATGGAGAAGAATGCCTAGAGAACGCCGATTCGAGAAACCCAAAGCGGATCGAGAAGAATAGGATCACCCAATGCCCTCCCGGCACGAAGACTTGATGACGAGAAAGAAACCCAATCGAACAGACACCCGAATTCGAAGCTCCCGAGACCTCCTGCACACAAGAGACCGGTCAACACTATTGTCAGTGACCTAAGACCGGGGTGGGAATCCCTGGCTAGGCCCTACGACGCTCAAGTTAGTGATCTCTCTTGGTGTGGAAGAAGAAGATGAACAGTAGTTCAAAATTAGGATTACGAATGTGCGTGATGATGTGAACTCACCTAGCCAACGGAGAGGATTTCCCTTTTTATACCACTTCATATAACCTCCATAGTCATGAAGTTAACCCCGATTTGTTAGAGTTTGTTATGAGATGACGTAAGCTGCGTACTTGTGGTGAATGACTTTTAAGGAATCTTTCTTGTATCCCAGATGTACCTTCTTTGTTGTTTAGCACCTGCAAAACAATCTAAAAACATAATTCCCGCCAAAATATATAATACCTGTCATATAATCATACATTGCAGATACCTTCATTAATTATTTTATTTGAAATATTTACCTCTATCCTACCTCATGAGTCCCTTTAAAGTGTTTCTATCGTTTCTTCTCACCCCTCCTGCTTCTATTATATCATGGATAGCTCAATATACCAATGTTCCTTGTATCGATCGAAGTTAACCTTGACTAGGTTTAGTTAATGATTATTATTCCTCATGAGGCTTCTGTCCTCGCCCTTCTATGTTAATTATCCTAGCTAGCACTAGACTATATTTGATCAAGTATCTTTCCAAGGTATTGGTCAACAGGCCGGTATTGGCTTTTCTTCTTTAAGGCATGTCTCGATCGATATTGTCCTACCTGCTTTGGAAGTATATCCCGGCCGATACTAGTCTACTCGCTTGGAAGTATCTCCCGGCCGATACTGGTCTACACGCTTTGGAAGTATATCCCGGCCGATACTAGTCTACTTCTTTTGAGATATATGACACTCGATATGGGTCTTCCTTCTTGGAAGCATATCTCGGTCGATACAAACCTACCTCCTTTTGAGGTATATCCCGGCCGATATTAGCCTACCTCCTTCTAGGTATTCACTAATTGACATGGGTCTTCCTTCTTGGAAGCATATCTCGGTCGATACAAAACTACCTCCTTTTGAGGTATATCCCGGCCGATATTAGCCTACCTCCTTCTAGGTATACGCTAATTGACATGGGTCTTCCTTCTTGGAAGCATATCTCGGTCGATTCAAACCTACCTCCTTTTGAGGTATATCCCGGCTGATATTAGCCTACCTCCTTCTAGGTATACGCTAATTGACATGGGTCTTCCTTCTTGGAAGCATATCTCGGTCGATACAAACCTACCTCCTTTTGAGGTATATCCCGGCCGATATTAGCCTACCTCCTTCTAGGTATATGCTAATTGACATGGGTCTTCCTTCTTGGAAGCATATCTCGGTCGATACAAAACTACCTCATTTTGAGGTATATCCCGGCCGATATTAGCCTATCTCCTTCTAGGTATACGCTAATTGACATGGGTCTTTCTTCTTGGAAGCATATATCGGTCGATACAAAACTACCTCCTTTTGAAGTATATCCCGGCCGATATTAGCCTACCTCCTTCTAGGTATACGCTAATTGACATGGGTCTTCCTTCTTGGAAGCATATCTCGGTCCATACAAAACTACCTCCTTTTGAGGTATATCCCGGCCGATATTAGCCTACCTTCTCCGTTTGGTTATCTCCTTTCCCCCTCTTATCAGGGACCCATGAAACCTAACCCATATCAGTTACAACTACTAATCTATAAAGGGTACCTTAATCGCTAAAACCCACCATTAGCCAATTAATCAACTGTAACTCTTAGGTTATCAAATAGTTGTCATTAGGGGTGTAAATGAACCAAGTTGAATAAATAACTCGTGAGATATTCAAAGCTCAATTCGATAAAAGCTCGTTTGAGCTCGTTTAATGAGGCTTGTTAAAATAAACAAACCAAGCTCAAGCTTCATAATACATGTCTCGTTGGCTCGTGAATATGCTCATTAAGCTCATGAATCAACTTTTAAATAAAAAAATAATAGTTTTGATATTGAATTTATAGATTTTACACTATACTTATGAAAAATATAAACAAATATATTAAATTTATTTATTAGAATAAAATTATAAATTATAATAAGAATATTATAATTTTCTATAAATATATAATTTAGTTTTTAATGAATATTTAAATTTATAATTTATATTTATTAAGCTCGTTTAGGCTCGATAAAAGCTTGAATAATTTCGTGAGCCATGAATATATTCATTAAATAAAGCTTGAGCTTGGCTCGATTATAAATCGGCTAAGTTTAAGCATTCAAGAATTTGGCTCGGCTCGATTCGGTTCGATTATACCCCCAGTTGCCATTAAAAGCCTATGAGATTAACAACCATTCACAACTTTTTCTATTATGTCATAAGTTACTTAAATTTGTCATTAGTCAAATCAATCGACTGAGCCATTAATAGAGTATTTTATTCATTGGTTGCCCAAATTAACTCAACCACTAACAATCAACTAATATCTAATTGTCAACTGATACTAGATTAGTTGACTATCTAGTTGACTTGGCAACAAACATAAACATTGTTTTTGTTCATTAGCTGATCTACTTGAGTCAACTACTTGATTAGTTCAAGATAATATTCAGTCGACTAGATGGTCAGCTTTGACCATTTTAATAGTTGATCCTTTGCTTAAGTTGAAATTACTCACTCCCAAGTACAAGTCTCTCAATTCTTAACTCACTTGAGAGTTTTACCTTATAACTCTTTCACCATGAGACCATCCATCATGTTACTTGTCTCTTGAATGCACTTAGCCCATGATTGGTACACTTGCTATCTTTCATGCTTCACCTACGTCATCTCTTCTAGCTTAGTTACACTCTGATATAGTTCCAAAGATGTCATATACCATTCTTCTCTAATCTCCAATGGAACTTCAGCCATAGATGTCATATACCATTCTTCTCTAATCTCCAATGGAACTTCAGCCATCGAGCCATCAACAATCTTGCCCACACCAAATCTTTGTATATCTCAATTAAGTCTTGCACAACTTCATACACATATGAGATACAAATATGATCTTAATTTTTATCCAAACATCAAAACTCATAATTGATTACAGTCACTAATAGAACATCTATATATATATATATATATATATATATATATATATATATCACTTTGTGTTAATTTTTTAAATTTTTTTGAAACTTTCTTTAGCTTAAATGCTAAATCCAAAATCTAGTGTTATTTTTTTTTAAAAAAATATTCTATTTGTAAGCCAACTATTTTGAGTCGACTCTACACATCTAGAGCTATCAGACGGGCCAATTTGTGGTATAGCAGGGCAGGTCTGTTGGACGTTGCATCAGTTGCAACTGTTAGAATGTATACTAAAAGTGTCTATCTTTTTGTAAACATTTATTTTGAAATAAGAATCACATTGGTCAAATGTCTACATTTTTGCTAAGTGTAGTTGTCTGTTTAATTTATATTGCAGATAACATGGTGTGAGAAGACACACAGAAGTTCATGTTATCAGTTCCTTATAAATTATAAACAGTTGCTCACAACCAAGATGGAATGGGACAAACCATTGGAGTGGTTGTAGTGCAATTAGGTATTAGTTTATCTTGACTAATAAATTACACTAGTACACTATGAGTGTATTGAGCAGGACCATTTCAGGTAGTTTCTTTTTATACTGACTATATAAAAAAATGAAACCTCTGTTATTATGGAAGCATGTACTCTTAATCATGAAATAATAACAAGCACGTATATTTAATATTTATTTCTTTAATTTATCAAAGGGTGCGATTTAGCTCGTTAAATCAATAGGCCCGATAAGTTAGGAAATGATATTATTTATATGGTGTGTTGTTGATTATAGAATGAAACTATGTCCTAGTAATCTAGGTTGATGATGTCTCCTTGAGGAGCTCATAAGGATTGTCATGTAAACTCTGTAGGTGGACTTAGTCCGACATGACGATAAGGTTGAGTGGTACTACTCTTGGAGCCAGATATTAATTAAGTGAGTTGCCAATAACTCATTTAATTAGTTGACATTCAATATCTTAAACACAGGGAGACTAACACACTCATAATAAGAAGGAGCCCATATTATAATATGGGATTGGTGCGGTAGTGTAATAATAACTCTTTAGTGGTATGAGTTATTATTGATGAACTTGAGTTGGGTGTTCGGGGCGAACATGGGAAGCTCAAGCTCATCGGGAGACCAAAACCAATTCCTCCTCTAGGTCCCTATTGTAGCCTCTTATATAAAGCCTTATATCCACCCGAAGCCTTGCTTCTTAAGGCTCAAGCTAGGGCCGGCCAAGCCTTGCTTGGAGACCAAGCAAGGGGCTGGCCAAGCTAAGCTTGGAGCCCAAGCTAGGGCCGGCCAAGCCTTACTTGGTACCCAAGCAAGGGGTCGGCCACACACAAGAAGAAGGAAGTTTTATATTTTGTAAAATCTTTCCTTTTATAAAGATCCATAAAAAGGATTTAAAAGGATGATTTTAATATAAAGCTTTCCTTTTTTAGATTGGTCATAAAATTAATAAAAGGGAGTTTTTATTTTGTTAAAAACTTTCCTTTTATGTTGGTTTTAAAAGAGATTTTTAAATTTTAAAATATTTCCTTTTATATCTTTCTACAAAAGAATAAAAGAGAGATTTGAAATCTTTCCTTATTTGTAGTTATCTATAATGTAAAAGAAAGATTTTAATTTTTGTTATAAAACTTTTCTTTTTTGAAACCATGTTTTATTTTAAATCTTATCTTTTATAGATATCCATAAAAGAATTTAAAAGAGAGAGATTTTAATTTATAAAACATTCCTTTTATAACTATCCACAAAAGGGATTTTAAAAGAGAGATTTTAATTTTTGTTTAAAATCTTTCCTTGCTTGGAGAACAAGCTTGTGGCCGGCCATGCTATGATAAGAAAGGAAATTTTAGTTTTTGTTACAAAACTTTCCTTTTTTGCCAAGACCAAGGAATATAAAAGAGAAGGAGGGGGTGCCTCACCCAAGAACATATCTTCTATTCCTCTCTATTCTTCCTTGGTGGCCGGGCCTTGCTCTTTCTCTTCTCTCCTTTTGTTTTCTCTCTTGGAGGCTGGCGACATCAATTGGTGGTGATCTCTTGGTGGCCGATTGCTTAAAGGAGAAGAAGAAGAGAAGGAAGCTCTCTTGTCTAGCATCCATTGGAGGATAGTTGGTGGCCGGATCTTGGAAGCTTTGGAAGAAGCTTGGGTGGACTACCTCTTGGAAGATCGTCGCCCACACGATGTTCAAGAGAAGGAGAGGAATACAATAGGAGATCAAGAGGTCTATAAGCTACGAAAGGTATAACTAGTTATTAGTTTCCGCATCATGACTAGTTCATCCTTTTGTATAGATCTTGTAAAACCAAACACAAGAGGTTATCGGTTTTAAGTTATCATTTTTGTTATCGATTTTATTTTTCGATTTCATGTCTCAATAATGTGTTTCTATTGAGGTCTCTATAGTTAAACCTAGTTTACTGTAAGAAGTTAAATATCCAATTTCCCTGTGAGGCTTTGTCTAGGAAGTGGTGGATGATCCCATACCCAAGAAGGCCTAGTGCCTCGCCATGTTTAACCTGGAAGCCGATCTTAGAAATAGATATTTGATAACTTCTGTAATATGGTTTAACTTAGGAAGATCACATCGGTTGAACTTGGAGTAAGAATGTTAAGTTTCGTTCCCAATCCAAGTTTAACATCTAAAGGAAAATTTGGATTAATAATGTTAAGCATCGTTTGTAATCCAAATTTAACTTTAGTAGAGCACATGGGTAGCTAGGATAGTTCTATGCTTGTACAATTTTTTGTACAGGAGAACTAGGATGGTATTCCAAGTAGCAACCAACAGCAACGTTAGGAAGATGAAAGGGTGGCCATTCACCTTTATCTTCCTCCATTGAAAGCCATCAAAGTATTGATTAGTAACCGATGTTTTGCTTCCTATTTAAAATGACGTCCAAGAGCAATTGACAAATGGGAGCGAAGAAAAAAAAGGAAGAGGCGACGGTGATCACTATGCACAACGGAAGTGACGTTGAGCAAAGGAGAACATCTGAGAGGAAAGGGATTTGGCTCGTGAACATTGAAGTACTTTCCGGTTACCCGTGATCGTGCTTCCGACAGCAGCGATGTCCGGCGGCTTCTTCAATTTCTTCGGGAGATCACTATGAGTGGTTATAACTTTATTCTTGTGTTTTATTCATGCTCTCAAAAAGACGACAATGGTATCATAGTGTTTTTGAAAGCATGAATTTCGCGGAACTGAGAAATCGCGACGTTGTGATTTCACTCAATTTCTACAAGAATCGGCATCCCGAAGTCACGATTTCCATCCGGCTACATGGAAATCATATTGTCCTCGGCGGCATAAATCGTGGCAGAGGAGCATCGGCAACTATGTTGAAATACCAGTGAAAGTCGGCCGTAGGAAGCCTCGCGTTTGCCACGAGAAGAAGATGAACAGTGCACAATTTTTTTTGTTTTAATCGATTGCTCAATCGATTCATTCATTTAAATCGATTGAGGAGGAAATTGAATCGATTAAATTCACATCACAATGAATTCTGTATTTAATCGATTCATCAATCGATTGAATTAATTTTAATCGATTAATCAATCGATTCAATTGAATCTCAATCGATTCAAAGAAATAAAAAAAAAACGAGATGAACAGTAGGTTTTGACGAAGCACAGTGAATTTTTTTTTTTGATTGTTTCACATGCATAAACCTTAGTGTTGGTATAAAATATAATTAAATATATTTATTTATTAATTAAATGCATAAGGAAATGTATTATTAATCAATAAATACATATTTAATTAATTTATGGTTCAATCAATTGAAAATTGAACAAACCCAACTTATCCAATCAAACCTAGGCTTGATTTAAATTATTAGTTGATTTAAGCAGACTAGTTTGATTCAATGATACCTAGATCCGATTCAAATTATTTGTTGGTTTAACCAGTTCAGTTTATTATCGAATTAATTGGGATCGTTGTGATTACACAAGTTGGGCTGATCAAATATGACCAGATTAGTTCTGATGTGTCAGATTTGATCAAAAAGGTTAGATTTGTTCTAATGGATCAGACTTAATCCAATGGGCATTGGATTGATCAAATGGACCTTAATTTGATCAATAAGTCTGAAAAGACTTAAATGGGCTTAGATTAAAATAATAACAGAACATAGGTCAGAAGTCCCTGTCCAATTAGATTAGTTCTAATGAGGACAATAAACTAAGCTTTGGATCCGGATTCCTGAATGATCGGTCCAATCTGTCAGTCAACTTAAACTCCTGAAAATCAAGAAGATTTGTTTTTCTTGATTTATAATGATGGTTCTATATCTGTATAAATTGAATTAAACTAGTTTTGTACTGGTTAGTTGGTTTTGTACTGACTTATTTAAATTCAATTTTTCATATGGCACAGACGATTACCACATTGACTCGTCGCGAAGTGCGACGAAACCAGCTCCTGAAGGAGATTTAGGAGATAGAGTATAAGTCTGTTTATGGAGTCGACGGACATGTTAGAAGGCTTGATAGACTATTCTGGAAACTTGAGCAAGAAGAGTTTCCAATCCTAGACAGTTTAGGATCTGGGCATTGATGCATTCATTGCCAGAGTATCCTAGGGTAATAGTAGACTATGTATGAGGATGTGATGAAGGACGCATCACATATTCAGAACTGTGTGAGGAACTACTTCACTATATGGGTGAAGAAAGCCTAAAGAGTCTGAAGAGGACCAGGAAATGTTCGAGGAAGATCTAGAAATAGATTTGATGAAGAATCCTAAAGCTGCCCCATCTGAGATTATCCCAAATGAGTACAGGTTAATAGGGATAATGTTGGCTGCTGCACTAGTATTTATCCTAGTGGGAGCGGTATTGGCCTATCTAATTTATTAGTATTCTGTTTACTGTCATTATGTATGAACAGTATTAGCCCATTAAGTTTTTGAGTCATGTAATAATTTCTGTCGTTACGTACGAACAGAGTTATGATAAATAAACAGTTATGTTATGTGTTAACTAACTTGCTCATGATTCATTCATGTTAAATAATATGATTAGTTCATATATATATATATATGATTCGTTCATATTAAATGATTCGTTCATTAGATGGGATGTGTGTAATATAATTGATCAATGTTGATTAGATTAGAACATACAAATGATGAGTGGAAACATAGTTATCACTTGATTTTGTAAACTAATTCTAATTTATACTGAGTCAAAAATTAATTGCATACAAATGAATTACACTAAAACAATAAATAATGTGTTTATTTATGTAGATCATGACAACTAAAAATATTATAACTAAACTCAATAAGGGAGAGAAATTATATGGGGATAACTACAAAATCTGGCACCTCAAGATACAATACGTTCTTGAGGAACAAGAAGTTCTAGAGGCTGTAAATCAATTCATGGAAGAACCAGCTGATGGTTCTATAGAATAGCACAGACGTGACCTTGATGCCTATAAGGCATGGAAAAGGAAGGACTCCATTGCTAAGGGAATATTGATTAGTTCAATGGTGGATGACCTGGTATTTGAGTATGAGCCATTACCATCGGCTCATGCTGTCTGGGTAGCTCTTGGAGAAAAGTACAATGGAATAAGTTTGAGTAAGCTCTGTCAGCTAACAATTAAGTTTGATAGCTATAAAAAAATGCTCGAATGTTACCATGGCTCAACATCTCAGGGAGATGGGTAACATGATTCGAGAACTTAATACTGCTAGTCATGTGTTAACCGATGAACAACAGGTTCAGGTAGTTATCTGTTCCCTTCCTGATTATTGGGAAATGATGAAACAGAATTTGACTCATAGTGAAAGTATCAAGACTTTCACCGATGTCTCACACCATGTTGAACTTGAGGCGGAGAGGATTGAATTCGCAAGGATTTCTGGTCAAGCTTTTATAGCTGAAGGTTTTGGTTCCAAGAATAAGAAAAGACGGTTTAAGAAAGGAAAGGGAAAAGGAAAGGAGGCTAGTGCTGTTGCTGTTAAAAACTAAATCAAGAAGAAAGGAAAGAAATATGGACAAAACCCTAGGAGCAAGTTGACCTGCTTCAACTGTGGCAAGAAGGGCCATTTTGCTCGGGATTGTATTGAGCCTAAAAAGGTAGATCCATCTCTATATTCTTTCCAAGAGCATCATGTTGCAAGTACAGTGTTGTTAGCTGATTCATATCCTTTGTGGATTGTAGATTCGGGAGCAATGAACCACGTAGCACGTGATCGAGCTACATATGTGGAGTACCGTCGGGTACCAGCAGGCAACAAATGAATATATGTAGGAAACAATGCAATAATTGAAGTCAAAGGAATTGACACTTGCAAGCTCAACCTATGTGGTGGGTGTACCCTGTTTCTACATGATGTCCTGTATGCTCCTGAGATTCGACGGAATCTAGTTTCTGTCATTTGTCTTCTTGATTTAGGTTATTGTGTAAATTTTTATAGTCATTGTGTGGAACTTCGAATTAACTCTGTGTTAATTGGGCATGATTATGTAACAAATGATTTTATGGTTCTTGATGTAGAACCAAATAATAATGATAATTATTTTTCAAACATTGCTCTTACTAGTAATGCTGATGTTAATGATGAAATTTGGCATGCTATATTAGGACATATAGGACAAGAATGAATGAATAGATTAGCTAAGGAGGGCCTTTTAGGCACTCATGCTAAGATTAACTTGTCTATATGTGAGCATTGTCTTGCTAGAAAGACGACTAGGAAACCATTTGGTAAGGCTATTAGGGCTGAATCACCATTGTAATTAATTCATTCGGATATTTATGGTCCAATGAATATGAAGGCTAGAAGTGAGAGTTCTTATTTCATTACATTTATTGATGACTTCACACGTTTTGGTCATGTGTATTTGATTTCTCACAAATATGAAGCATTAGATTGCTTTATTCATTACTTGAATGAAGTTGAGAATCAATTGGAACGTAAGGTTAAAACCTTGCGTACTGACCGTGGAGGTGAATATTTGTCTGATTAGTTCAAGATAATATGTAATGAGAAAGGGATTATTAGACAGCTAACTATTCCTGGAACTCCACAACAAAATGGAGTTGCTGAAAGAAGAAATAGGACTCTTCTTGAAATGGTTAGGTCTATGATGACACAGGCTAATTTGCTAGTCTCCTATTGGGGAGATGCATTATTAGTTGTGGCCTATATACTTAACAAAGTGCCTTCAAAGTCAGTTTCATCTACCCTACATGAACGTTGGACAGGCAGAAAGCCGGATTTAAGTAATCTGAGACTTTTGGGGTCAGCTGCCTTCGTTCATGATAAGACTCATGAACATGAAAAATTAGGACCCAGAGGTAAGAAGTGTATCTTTATAAGGTATTCTGAGACTTCTAAGGGTTATGTTTTTATTGGCGAGTGACAAGATGGAACCATCTATGAAATAGAGTCAAGAGATGTTACTTTGCTTGAAACTGAGTTCCCAACATGAGGTGAAGTTGATAAGATAATTCATCTATATGAGATAGAGGAGGAGGATAATGTTCCTTTATCAACAAATCAGGAGATGCTTGAATCTAGTCAACCTAGTGGGAGTAATTTGCCACTGAATGAGTCAGTTTCTCAACAGTTTAACCTACGAAGAAGTAGTCATCAGTTTATTCCTCGGAGAAGCTTTGATATTGAGAATGAGGCATTGACGATTCTCCCAGTTGATGATGAGGAACCTCGAACAGTTGAGGAAGTTTTGAGAAGCTTAGTAAAAGAAAAATGGAATATTGCAATGGATGAGGAAATGGAGTCAATGAGAAAGAATTAAGTTTGGGATTTAGTCAATCTTCCTCTGGGCCAAAAGGCTATTGGGAATAAGCGGATTCTCAAAATAAAGAGGAAAGAAGATGGATCGATTAATTGATACAAAGCTTGATTGGTTGAAAAAGGATATATCCAAATGGAGGGTATTGACTTTGAAGAGACATTCTCCCTAGTTGTGAAGTTTATGTCAATACGTGCCATCCTAGCTATAGTAGCATTATTTGACATGGAATTACATCAGATGAATGTAAAAATAGCTTTCCTTAATGGTAATCTTGATAAAGAAATCTATATGGTACAACCAGAAGGTTATGTTGCTGAAGGCCAAGAGAATAGAGTATGTAGACTTAGGAAGTCTATATATAGGCTAAAGCAAGCATCAAGATAATGGAATATGAGATTTAATGAAGTCATTTTGTCTTATGATTTTGAAATGATCAATGAGAATCATTGTGTTTACTTTAGAAAGGAAAAAAAGGAAAGTTTATCATTTTATCATTTATGTTGATGATATGCTAATAGCTGGAAGTGACATAAAGTGTGTGATAGAAGTCAAATCTTGATTTTCATTGCAATTTGATATAATAGATATGGGAGAAGCAGAGTATATCTTAGGAGTAAAGATCATTAGAGATCAATCAAAAAGGCTTTTGGGTTTGTCTCAAGAAGCTTATATCACTAAGATGATACAAGACTTCAATATATCAGATTGCAACATTGAACAAACGCCTATAGCAAGAGGTACTGTTTTGAGCAAAAGTATGTATCCCAAGACTCCTGAGGAAATAGCTGAAATGAAGAAAAAACCATATGCCAGTGCTATTGGTAGTTTAATGTACACTATGTTATGTACTCGTCCTGATATAAGCTATGTTGTTGGCTTAGTTAGTCATTTCCAGTCAAACCCAAAATCGAGATACTGGAAAGCGGTGAAGAGGATATTTAGATATCTCAAAGGAACAACGGATTATTGTTTCTATTTCCAAGGATCATAAATGAGCCTAAGTGGCTACACAGATGCAGATTGGGCAGGGGACCTTGATGACAGAAAATCCACATCTGGCTATGCCTTCTTGCTGAATGGTGGCGTCATCTCATGGAACAACAAGAAGCAGGCTTGTGTAGCCTTGTCGACAATGGAAGCTGAGTATGTGGCTTGTGCAGCGACTGTGCAAGAGGCTGTCTGGCTAAGAAGGTTCCTGAAGCATTTGAAGATTGCTGAGGATAGTGGGAGTCCTGTTATAGTGTACTGTGACAGTCAAGCTGTAATAGCATTTTCCAAGGATCCCAAATATCACAGCAAAGGCAAGTATATAGAAATTAAGTATAATTTTATAAGGGATATTGTTGACAAGAAAAAGATAATTCTTGAGTACATCCCTACATGAAATATGTTTGTTGATCCTTTTATTAAGCCATTGACTACAGAGACATTTCATGGATATGTGAAGTCTTTGGAACTTCGAAGAATGTAACTTATTATAAAGATATTTTGATAAATGAAAAATGTCATGATCTATTCAGTGTATATGTCTTTGTTATATTCGAATAAAAGTCTCGATAAGCATGTTGGCAGATTGAGATTGGTCCAATCACATGGACAATCATCTCTATTTGTTAAGTATGAATAGAAGTAAGACCTTTACTTATGGGATAGCTTATGTAGCTATGAATAGAGACATACCCGTAAGTTAAGGTCACCTTGATAATTGTGTCAATATGAGATCATTTATATAATGATCAGAGTAAATGCACCCACCATTTACTGAATCTGCTTAAGGCTAGATATAATTCATGTGTTGAATTCAGGATTAGACATTAGGTATGTCTAGATCGAAATCTGTACAATGTTAAAATTTGAGAAAAATATGCGCTCTTTTTTTTAGTAAAGAGAATAACATTGTAACATGTGATTCATACCACATATGCTATGACGACAAGAAGGGTAGTAGGAGAATGAATTCTTGCTTCTCTACTATGTGAGACCCTTGAGATTATAAGTTAATCTCATTCTTACCCTAAGTGACTATTTAGCTTCTACTTGAAGTTCTAATCAGTGTCTGCTACTTTAGCATGTTTCCTATTGACTATGGATGATTCAGTCTCTGGATCATAACTAGGAAAGTGACTAATTAGAATGAATAGATTCTAGCTAAAAAGGAAGATTAAGATTGATTTACATCTGTGACATTTATTCACTGGTACCAGTTACATTTTTAGTTCAGTACATAAAATGTAATTATAAATAATTTGTTTAATTGGAGATGTTGAACATGCTCTTGGCATATAGTCAATATGAGGGATTAGAGATATTCATAATGAT
Source organism: Zingiber officinale (assembly GCF_018446385.1). NCBI lineage: Eukaryota > Viridiplantae > Streptophyta > Magnoliopsida > Zingiberales > Zingiberaceae > Zingiber > Zingiber officinale. The sequence continues at coordinate 43,900,674 of NC_056003.1, forward strand.
GTAAATAATTTAATCTGGGGTAAAGGCAAGTTATTGATGTCTTTGATTCATTCTAAAGAGCAGTTATGTAAGGTGCACCAATCTTCTTAGCAATAAATGCTCAGTATGCTTGCTGTCGCACGAACATTTTCCCTATTGTATGGAATGGAGGATGTTCTTATTTGGTCTTTGTGACTAATTAATTCTTTCTTTGGTCTTTGTGACTTGATCGTCAAATAGTCTATGTGACTTATTTGGTCTTTGTGACCAATTAATGTTTGGCTTTGGCATTGTGATATGATCGCTTTGTAATCTATGTGATTGACATGGTCTATATGACTAGAAAACCTTTTTAGATTGACTTGGACGAGTGAGAGATGTTGGACGTTGCATCAGTTGCAACTTCAGGAAGATGAAGGGGTGCCCATTCACCTTCATCTTCCTCCATTGAAAGTCATCAAAGCATCGGTTAATAACCGATGTTTTGCTTCCTATTTAAAATGACGTCCAAGAGCAATCGACAAATGGGAGCAAAGAAAAAAAAAGGAAGAGGCGACGGTGATCACTGACATTGAGCAAAGGAGAACATTCGAGAGGAAAGGGATTTGGCTCGTGAACATTGAAGTACTTTCCTGTTACCCGTGATCGTGCTTCCAACAGCAGCGACGTCCGACGGCTTCTTTGATTTCTTCGGGAGATCACTGTGAGTGATTACAGCTTTATTCTTGTGTTTGATTCATGCTTACAAAAAGATGACAGGGTCGGCCTGTGGTGGGCCAGCCATTTGGTGAGGTTGGGTTGGGCGGATTGGCCCGTCATCTTAGTGGGTAGGGAAATCTCCAATCTAACTCAATCCAAGGCGTGTTGCAGGTTAGGCTGGACAACTCACGGACTCATCAAAATAATTTTAAAAAATACATATCTTTAATGCTTTACCTCAAAAAGATTTCAACAACCAAAGATATCCAAAAATAGATATTTTAAATATAAATAGATATAAACAAGTACACATATTTGATAAAAAAAGTATTATTTTTATTTCAAAATTATAATAAAGAAAGATAATAAATTGACATAAAACTTAGTCTACATATATTTTTCAACCTGCGGACCAACCCAAGCCCATCATAAGCCAACCCGCGTGGGTCGCAGGCCTAGGCGGGTCGATGTTAACGCTTAAATATTGAGTGTCACGAATGTGCTTATCAAATTAACAATGTATATTCATGAACCCCTTATCTATACAATCATGTTGTAGTAACGAGCCCAGGATCGAACCTCGAGGAACTATGGTAGAATGTAATCTAGGATTGTACGTTATTCCTATTTTTGAGGTTTTCATATATAAATGGGGGAGTTTAGACTTTGAATTTAAATCTAACAAATGAAAGCACAGCAATCAAGAAATTATTCTAATGCATAAAGAAAACCTAACTAGGTGCCAACAATTAAACCATAACGCATTGTCACTCTACGTTTTGATTAAATCATTAACACACTTAAACTAAAAATGGAATGCAACACATAAGTGAATCTAATCTTAAGCATAGAAATAAGTAGCAAGACATTAGGAAAATCTAATCTAAAGCACCAATTAAAACCCTAGCTTAAACTTACAACCTAACAATTAACCAAGCACAAATTAAACACAAGTAGAGCTTCGACAATGAAATAAAATGCTAAATTACTTGCTAAAAACATAACAAACATAAAAGTAATCTGTGCCAAGCTGTAAAAACAGTAACAAAATGAAATAAAAGGGTAAACCAATCCATTCTCACAACCAATCTATCAAGCAACACACTCTTGCCGTCACACAAGAGTGCCGAAGTCGAGAACACCCAACTCCGATCCTCAATGTACCATCTCAGCTGCGTCTCAGTTCAAGGAATGCTCAACAGTGCGGACGGAACACCCCTGACACATTGGAAACAACCCTAAACCAATAACCAGCCCGAAATCTGGAAATCTGTAATCCTTCACCTCTGAATATGCAAGGGAAGCGACGAATGATGGATGATCGTCGGATGAAGCTCAGGAATACTGGAGGAACGCCGCCGAGTGTCCTGATGGGAGGCGAAGCTCGGATCTGAGGGAACACCCAACAAATCTGGCGAAAATAGAGGATCACAGTGAACAGAATTCCGCCGGAGGGAACACCCGTCGATGGCTCCAGATGAACGTGATGAAGATGTCGTGAAGCTCTCCACCGAGGTTGAAGCTTAAGAAGTTGATCGGAGAAGGAAAGGGATCAGAAATCCCAGAGAAATGCCGCGGGATGCGAAGCTCAGCGCGAGGACTCGACGAAGATAAGTTCTACTGTAGATTCTCTTTTGAATCTGATCCAGATCTGAATGGATGGCTATGATTGATTTGGAGCTTGATCTGTAACGCCCGCCCTCCCTGCTAACTCTAAGGGACGGGGCTACGATACTCCATGTACAAATTTTTCTTTTTAAAACAGCGGAAGACTTAAAATAATTTTCTTAGTTTAATGAAAACTTTTCTTTTGTTTTTCTTTTCATCAAATCTGAACTACACTATCATGGCATCAATAACATGATATCAAAATTAGTAGAAACATAACATCAAGTCACACATACGGTACTACAATTTATGATACCAAAGCATAGTTTTTTAAAAGTTTTTAAAGCAGGTTCTTATTTGGTTGCTTAGCCACTGCCACACACATCTCCTTGCCTCTCCTGTTGCTCCTTTAGCTCATCCAGCTTTTTCCTTTATCTGTGGTACAAGGAAAGTAAGCTATGAGCACTCATGGCTCAGTAAGTTCCTTTCCTACTCACTAAAACAAAAAATAATCACATGATCAAAGAATGTCTCAACATAACATGATCTCAACTAGTCATGGCATAACATATCATACTCTTTAAGCATATCATGCAACATAACAAAATCATAACTAGTCATGGCATATCATCTCTTAAAGCATAGCATGAAACATAACATAATCATATCTAATCATGGCATATCATAGTATCATCATAAGGTGGCATGGCATATCAAGCTCTTAAAGCATAGCATGAAACATAACATAATCGTATCTAATCATGGCATATCATAAATCATAGCATATCATAAATCATAGCATCATCACAACATGATCAAAAGGTATATGCAATATGATTTTGAAAATATGTATCCGAAAAACATGTGTATGTCTCATGATCTTTAAAACCATTTCTTCTTACATATATACTTGAACATAATATCAACATAATCAGGGCCCCGGCTTATACCACACATAGATAAATCACGTAGATATGCGCGCTTCCTAAGTATATCCAAGGTAGCAAGTCTTGAATCATACTAGGAACTGGGTCCGGATCACACAGCCATAGACCTAGGGGCGTACTAAGGAGCCCATCCCTTTTTTTTTACTAGCCTGGATCACACAGCCAAAGGCCTAGGGGCTGATTAGGAGCCCACCCTTGGTACAAGCCTTACAAAGTAAAGTAGCATGTATAAAAATGCATCATTTAGTCACATAGCATATCATAGAAGTATGCATCACTTAGGCATACGTTATGTCATAAAAGTATGCATCACTTAGGCATACGTCATGTCATAAAAAGTATGCATCACTTAGGCATACATCATGTCATAAAAAGTATGCATCACTTAGGCATACATCATGTCATAAAAGCATGCATATTTTCACCACATAGCATATCATGAGAGCATGTATATTTTAGGCACATAGCATATCATCAAAGCATGCATATTTCTATCCACATAGCATATCATGAAAGCATGCATATTTTAAGCACATAGCATATCATCCAAGCATGCATATTTCTATCCACCTAGCATATCATGAAAGCATGCATATTTTAAGCACATAGCATATCATCAAAGCATGCATATTTCTATCCACATAGCATATCATGAAAGCATGCATATTTTAAGCACATAGCATATCATCAAAGCATGCATATTTCTAAGCACATATCATATCATGGAAAGTATAAATCACAAGCATACATGTTTAAGCATAAGGGTGTATCCTGTGATTATACTATCATAAGAAACATGGTAACATAGTTAGCTTGGGTTCTAAGCTTCCTAATCCCTTGGGTTCTTATCATGGCCGAACCCCCCCTTAGATCTCAATTTAGGTAAAAACAACCTCCAAGCATGTGGAACCTAAATTATCATCACATCCATTTCATAGGAAGCATTATAAGCATGATTAACTTGGTTTCTAAGTTCTCCAAGTCCCTAAACTTCATGTGGCCGAACCCTATCAGGTGTGAAACAAGGTCCCAAATGTCATGAAAGCATGGAAACCTTAAAACATATTTATAGCATTTTTTCCAAGTAACATAGTAAGCATATTTGAGCTAGTTCCTAAGTTCTTCAAGCCCTTAACATATGTCATGGCCGAAATTTAACAAGTATTTATTAGGGCTAAAAGCAAGCATACAAGCATGTGAACTTGAACTAACATCATGTATAAATTCATAATAAGGCATCATACAATGGGTATGGCCGAAACTTACCCTAGCCTCATTTTAGGTCATTAAACAACATATAGCATGAGAACTTTGGCTTTCTACTTATCATATTTCATGTAGAGTGACATGAGAATATTTAATTTTTTGTTCTAGGGTTTGTAGGGCATCTATCCCTTCATGGCCGAAACATACAATGGTCCATTTAGGTCATGGAAAAATTATACAAGCATGTGACTCAATCATCATATTATCATATTTCCATAAGAAGTATTTTTAACACAATTGGTTTCAATTCTAAGGCCTCTAGGTCATTTAAACCCTACTTGGCCAAGACTCATCAGTGTTTAAATTTGCTTCAAATAGCCTAAAAGCATAGGAAGTCATACAAGTTTCATAGCATGTACAAAGACAAGCATAATAAACATACATGTGAATTGTGTCTTAGGCTTCCTAGGTTTCTTTCCTTTTTCTTTTATTTTTCCTCATGGCCGAAACCTACCAATCTCTAAACTAGGTTTTAAGTGGCCTAAAGCATGGAAAACCTAAGTAAGTTTCATGGCAAAAATTACTAAGAACATCATATACAAATTTGGTTCATAAACAAGCTAGGACCCTTGTGATCTTACATGTCATATATCATGTAACTAAATTCTCTATACCCTAATTAAGCATGAGAGCATTAAACAACTTTCATATCTTAATATCACAGAGGTCTTGAGCATGTTAAAATTTTGTTTAAGCTTTTCTAAGCTATCCATCTTATCATGGCCGAAAATCTTAATGAAGAGTTCATGAATTTCTAGCAATATTCAACATGCAATTCTTTAAGAGAACTCTATATTCTATCATATAAACATGGTTACTTAAATTTAAAGGTCTTCCTAACCCTAAGCTCTTTTCTTAGCCGAAACATATGAGTGGATTTCTTTTGGTTCCAAGTAACTTTTAAGCAAGAAAAACCAACAAAAGACCCTTAGTAATTCATGGAGGGAATCTTGTACTAGTTTGGTTAAACAATGATTTCCCTAACCTCTTTAAAATATTTTTGGCCGAAATTCTAGGGTTAGGTACTCCTCTGACCAAGCATCATATAGGTATAAAAACATGAAGGAAAACCTTCCTATATAGCATAGAAAAATATCATGAAATGAGGACTTGTTTAAACCTTCCTAGATTTAAAAACTCTTCTTTGGCCGAATTTTTTTCTTAAATTCTATTCTAGGTTTTCTAATCCTCATAAAATCCGAAAAGCACATAAAACGCCTTGTACCACAGGTGAGGGGAAGCTTACTTCCTTTTCGCTTGTGGATCTAAGGTGTGGTGATGGAAGAAGTAGCCTCTTCTTCTAGTTCCCTTCCCTTGATTCCTTGCTAAGTCCTCCTTGTATCTTAGGCTTTCTTAGGAGAAAACCTTGGTTTGGGCCGAAGATGGAGGAGAGGGGACTGAGGGTTCGGTGAGGGAGAGGGAGGATGAGGGAAAATGAGAGAAAAATAGAATTTTCCCTTTACATCATTTTTTTTTTATATTAAGGGGGAAGAGGTAGCAAAATTGGTTTTTGCTTTCCTTCTCCTTTAACCCATTTTCTATTTTCTTTTATTTATTTTATTTTCTAATTTATTCTCATCATTTATGATGAGAACAAGGGGGAAAGAATCCCCTTCATTCTCCATTTAATGTCACGGCAAGAGAGGGAAAAGAGAGAGAAAGGGAGGAAGGCAAATTGTCTTTCTCTTGCTCTTTTCTTGCTTTCTCTTCTTAGATCTTTACTCCTATCTTTATCATGCATTCCCTTTCCTTGCTATTAATATCTTCTCTCTATCCCAATTGGTTTCTACTAATTAATTCTATAAATTTTAATATAAGAGGTTCAAGGTTCAATCCTTGACCTCCTCTTCTTTTTATTTCATTTTATTTCTTTTTGCTTCAATTCACTTCTTATTATTTTTCTAAGGCAAAATTCGTCATTCTCTTATTTATCTTAAAAGTTTAGTGGGTGTTACATGATCAACGGTGAAAAGTCTCTAAAAATCCGATCTGAATGTGCTGATCTTGATCAAGGGTCTGGATCTGCTCTCCCTTAGGTCAGATCAACCAGATCTTCACTGGATGGTTCAGATCTGTCCAATCTTCGATGAACGGTCCATAATGCTCCGCAACTTGATCTTCTCGTTTAAACTTCGATTCGAGCACAAATTCGGTTCGAATAGATCCAAATCCAAGATCCTTTGATGCCTACAAAATAAGAATCAAATATTAGCATCAAATAACACCAAAAATAAGATAATTTATAATTAAGTCCAAAAATAAAGACAATGCATGAAATATGATGCAAATCTAGGTTTTATCTATGAACATAACATCAAATCATGCATGTATGAACCAAAATAATACAATAAAATCATGGTTATCAAATCCCCCACACTTAGTCTTGAACGCCCTGTGCAAATAAAGAAAACTAAAAATCATCTCCACAAAAATTCCCTAGCAATATCTAAAAGGTAGTAAAAGGAACTTAACTAAGACCATCTAAAGATCACAAATAATCATGAATACAATCCAAACAATAATCAGTAGGTATGATAGTTTCAATCCAATTGAAAAATTAAGCAAGTTGCAATCTCACAAGGTATTTACCTAATCTATCTCTCACACTCAAAAATACATATAAGTGGAGCTCACTCAATGCAACTCATAACATTTCACTACCATAAGCTTGCTTATTTTCTAATTCTTCACCACTATAAACATAGCATATATGAATCAAAAGGATTTATCAACAAGAATTGAAAAAAAAAGCAAGAAGAACAATAAAAGTGAATGAAATAGGCAAAAGAAAAGAATTTAGTGAAAAATTGAGGAGATGAGAGTGTTGGAGGAATATACTTGATGAGTTGACCGTTTTGATGTGTGAAGAGATGAATACCATTTGTCATTGCCAATTCAAAATATCAAGCTAACCTCTCCTTTAATTTGATGGCTAACATAGAATCTTGATACCCTATCTCCACACCTTGATACTCTTTGTCTTGCCAATTTTCTGCTAGGCTCAGTTGCAAGCACTCCACTTTGCACCCAAAAATCAATTTCAGAACTAGCACTGAATTCTGCATTTCTGATTTTACTAGACTGGTACTATTCAGAACTCAAGTGACCAAGCAATTTGATTCAAAATCTTAATTCCAGCAGGAACTCAGATCATTACAGCTATCAAAGAATAAGAATTTCAGCAACTTGCATATCCAGATTGTGCAGAAATCACACTGTCTCAGAACTGCAATTTCAAGATAACTTATACTTAAATCATATAGAATTCTGTTCACCAAAGAATAACAATCAATATTAGTCTAACGATGCATTTCCAAATTGATTCAATCCAATCCAAGTTGATACATCATAGTATCATAAATCTGAAATCTGTTGAAACTTAATCTGTTTCCAAATTAATCTGTTGAACATGTTCAACTGAATTCACAGAACTGTAGCATAAAAATCAGATTATGCAACTTTTCCAATCAACAACTACTTCCTATTTTTCAGTCAAACAGATCTGACCTTTTCACATATTCAGCTCCAGAATATGGCTCTAGGGTCTATTTTTACAGATTTTGCATAGTTCTGTAAAAATCTGTTCTTTAGTGTCCATAATCCTATACAATGAAATTTAAACACCATGTGAAGCATTGAAAGATAGTCAATTGATAATGAATCGAGATGGCTTTAATATCAGTCATTTTAGATCAGAAATAGCCAGAAAACTTGGCACACAGCATCAAAGGATTGATGCATCAATCACAGCTTCCTCCAGCAGATTTCTTCTCTGTTATTCAAACAGCTATATAATTGATGAAGTAGTTAAGGCCCGAAACAAGAAGAGTTTACAAAATTTATAACACCATCTAGTACTGAATTATCAGGAAGCCTCAACTAGAATAGGTGCTGATTATAAACTTGATAATGGAATTGATTCCTAAGTGACAAAATCAATACTCTCCCATCAATTCAGAGTTCATCATTTTGATAACTGTTGTTCCAGATAAGTACCAAGAGCACAAAGAATTGTCAGAAAAAACATGTTGAGGAACAAACATAAACCTTTCAGCCATAAAATCTTAGTAGCAACAGATTATGAATCACTTAAAGAACTGCATTTTTGAAATCTAAAATCCAATGCAAGCTCTCAAATTAAAAGCTTCAGTAAAGGGTTTCATTTAGCACTGGAATGATTGGAGCTTCAATTCAAAACAATGCTAATCAGAAACACATCATCAGATTTTGATATTGTTGATACATTAGTTTTATCTCTGCAATTCAGATGTTGCAGAAATTTTCAGTTAAGATTCTGGATTCTAGAAATCAGCAACTTAGAATTCAGCTACAAAATCAGAAATAAGCATAGCTCCCACAACTCCAATCTGTCAAATTCATGCAATTACATTTTTTTCTTTGATAGTTTTCATCATCTGCCCATTTCTTGCCAAAATCATAATAAAAAATAGAAATGAAGCTGATTTCTATAATTCAGTATCAGAATATGGTGCTCAAGTCTAGAATTCTCATAATCTACCAAAGCTTCAACCAATCAAATGAGCTACACATTTAAAAAATTTATCTTCAATAAAATCACAACAGCCACACCATTCCAAAATCAAGGATTCAATTATGTTCCTTTGAAATCTTTTCCAGCAGCAACATCTGAAACCGGCAGTGACATCTACACCTTGACCTTTTCTTTCCTCTAGCATAAATTCAATCTTTGCAACTCATGAATTCATATACCAAATTCAGAATCTAGAATTCAAGGTAATCTTGGCCAGATTCCAAAATTTAGCTTGCTGATTTCTGCACTACAGTTCTTAGTATATTCTTCCTTCAATTCCAAGTTACTTGCAGATTCTTGCTTGATTCATTTAAAAAAAAAACTTCATTCTAATCACTTGGTATTCTGCCAAAATTTAGAGAGTAGGCCCTTATATGCTTCTCTTTATTGCAGAATGTCTGTAGTTAAAGAATTACTGATCACTAAGATTCCATCTCAGACTTGAAAATCAGATAGAATCTGAAATTTCTATTTCTGAAATCTGTGTATTTACTGATTTTTCATCAAGCTGTAACATTTTATTCTTAAACAACATCTCATTTATCACTTAATCAACAGCAGCTTGAATTCAATTAGTTCATCTCAAAAAGATCAACATAACAGTTTGGCATGATGCCGGTACAACTTTTACTTTATGTTTCTATTTTGTACCAATATCAGCTCTACAGTTGGACTTCTTTGAGTATCAATGCAGACTAAATGATACTTTCTTCTAATTCTTCCTGAATAAAATGATACTCTCCCAATTTAAGTTCGAATCTTTGTTCTTAATCAAATTATCAGCAGCTCTAACAGCTCACTGTTCTTGCATTTCAGCAACTTGAGAGTTTCAGAAAACTCTTGATATAACTCTCAAACTGAATTCTCTTGAGGCTTTAATCTCAATAGACCATCTCATTTAACATTCAATCCAATCTAGCTTGCCTTCAATCCTACATAGATCCTGAACAGAGCTGATAAAGAGTTGGTTCAGATTCTACACAGTGAAGAATTTCTGGTTTATTTCAGATATGTTATTTCTGTTTTGTATCCCTTCCAGCTTCAACACTTAAACTTCCAGAATCTTTTCTTCATTTGCAACTTGTAGCTATGTCCAGATTAGCTGGGGGATTGTCTCATTTCAAATGAATAGAAAATACAAACAACTTCCAATTCAATCAACACTCTTTTGTAATTTCTGCACAGCAACCATTGGATAACATACATCAGCTTCCAACAGATTCATCAATTTCAGAATTGCTATTCTTCAGCTTCATTTATGAAGAGTTGAATCACAGAAATGTCTCATTCATTACTATAATGATAGGAGACTTGTTTCATGTTGTTACTAGTCAAAAAAAATCACCATTTAAAAATTTACACAAACAAAACTTTGTTTCATCTATCAAAATCCAAATATGATTATTTTTACTAAAATCTAGCTCCACAGAGTTGTTATGACGCTACCCTCAGCAGCCAAAAAGCTTCTAGTATCCAATTAAATTCTGCAATTCATGAACTCATTAATAATTTCAAATTCAGAAATATAACTGATTTCTCAGGTTTCCAAATTCCAGTTTCAGACATTAACAGTTTAGAATATCATGCCTGCCATGTCTAGGTGAAATGATGCATGCAATTTCAATGGTACACTTGAACTCTTGCTGTTCAAAAATTTGCAATAGAATTTCTCATGACATAATTAAGAAACAAATCATAGCAACAATTTTTGAACATGAAGATCTTCAATTCTGCATTTCCAATTTCAACTTCCAAATGTTAATAGAGCTCCACAAATATTAAATCTCCACTTCTGAATTCCTGCAATGATCAGATTCCACCTTGCTTACTTCCTTCTTGAAAAACTTGAGAAATTTCTGATTTCAAATTTAAGTTACTGCTGTTTTAACTTTCAGTTTCAGCAATGTAATTACAGTTTCAGCAAACAAATTCAATGAGATTGCAGCTTTTAATTTATCAGGATTCAGCTTGAAAGGATGTTGCAGTTGTCACAAGAGTAAGAATTCAGAATTTAGTAACTCTTCTAATGTCAAGGTTCAATTTTAACAGATTAGAATCTGTTCCCAGATTCATCTTTAAAGTTAAAATTCAGACCTTGAATTATCCCATACATTGAATGGGTTCATTGAATGCTCTTAATTCGATATCTTATCTCTGATAACTTTTCATATTTTGTAAAGTGATAACATGAATCTGTTCTTTAATTTTTCAGATCCTTCCACCATGATATTTCAGCAAAATTCTTCAACAAGTAAACCTTAGAAAATAGTTCATTCGACATTGAATAATAAGGACTTTGAATTCTTTCCATTTTTGATCAGAGACATCAAGAAAACTTTAGCACAAAACTAAACATTCTTAAAAAATAGAATTTAGCTCTAGAGTTATGCACTGTTTCTGCATTTCTGTGTCCAGATGGAGTTTCTAAATTTCATCCTTTCTTATTTTGCAGATGTCATGGAAGCAAGAATACCATTTGATTCAGCACAATAAAGAACTTAACTTGAGTTTCACATTGGCTTTAAGGCTGCTCTTGAATTCCGGCACAACTTTAATACTAACTCCTCATTTCCATGTTATTGTAACCCCAATTTTCTGCAGATTCTTATTTCTGCATTTGCAAATTTCTACCTTTCTCAATAAGCCTCTTCTACTTCATATTTCAAGACCTTGTAACTGTCCAGAACAAACAATGTTCAGCAAACCAAATTGCTGAAATTTGATAGCAGACAACATCTTTCAGCAATTCATTCCAAGCAATTGCTGTAACAGAAACTCTAAAATTGCTAAGCTGTAGAATCATTACTGCATTTAGTCCCAACCTTGCTATCAAAATTCTATTGTTAAACACATTCTTCTTAAAGGCTATAGCACAACTCATGGCAGCAACACCAACAAAATGCTCAGATTCCAGCATTTCAAAACTTTCTTCAACATATGTCTTCAAACAGCTTGAGTGTATCACCATAGTAACAATTTCCATAATTCAAAACTGTTTAAGCTTGCTCTATACATGAATAAGCTAAAGGAATGATTAGGTTTAGCATACAATCTAATCAGCCATCCCTTCTCCACTTCCCTGTACAGGGGGAGTATTAACCATGTAGGCACAAGAATTCTACAAAAACAGCCCTTGTCTTCATTTTTGTTTCTTATCTAAAACCATTTCTTGAATTGTAATTTGTGCAAACTCCATACAGCTACCACTAAATTCCAATGCACTCTAACTTAATTTTGAACATCCAAAATTCTGGTCATGAGAAAATGCATCCAAACATCCAAACACATCAACCTCAAAATTCCCAATCTCCGTGAACTTCAATGATAAACAAACCTCCCCCACACTCAAAACTTCTCATCCATCCAAGGCAATCTAAGTCATCAAGTATTCATCCAAACCTCTCAATGAAATAATGACAAGCAAAGATAATCAAGGGTTAAAATGCAAGATGAAATGAAAATGTTTAAAGAAAATTGTCGAGAAAGAAATTAGAAAGTGTGAGGGAACAAGAATGAAAAATTTCCTTTATCACCATGCACACAAATGCTATTGTGACCTTGAAAAGAAACTAAGCAAGTTCTAGAGTTTAATTTGCTATGAGTGCATGCCACACAAAGATAAAATAGTGTTTAGGCTTAAAGTGGTCCTTCTAGGAATTTTTATATGCAATCAAGCTCAATTGATCAAATTGAAATCCACCAACATTTTAACCAATATCATGTAAGTAGAGCATCCAATCATGTCAAATGACCTAAAATTGATGATCAAATTTAAGAAACGTTTACCATCTTAAAAATATTACTAAACAATTCATGGAGAATTTTATTCAAATGACATGCTATGTATACCAAACTAAATGCAAAGTATGTAAGTAAAATGCAAAATGCAAAGTATGATACTAAAGAAATGTATAAAGAATTTATTAACAAGACATGAATTAAAATGCAAAAGTAAGCTAAATTAGAACCAACTCCCCTTTCATTCCCGGTGGTTGAAAAAGGTTTAGAAGAAGAATCCACCCCGGAAGTGGAGTAATCATGGTTCCACTCAAATTCTTCTTATTAATCATTTTTCCTTTCACCATTCTTTCTGGAGGTCTAAGGCGGTTCAGTTTAAGCACCCACTCCGGAAGCTTAATTTCTCCTACAACATCAATAAAACAAAACACCTCCCACACGCATGTGGGATAAAAAGAAAATAGGAGAATATTAGTGTGGGTAGAAAATGTATCAAACAATGAATCACATCTAATAAAATCAACAATTGGTACCTCTATAAAATTCTCTGAAAAATCACAAGAAATACTCACCTTGTCATGTTGAACGGTACCTGGAGTGGTGATTGATACCTCTTTCTCATCAAGTAAATGCTCAGACTCTGGTTTTGATGATTGTATAACCTCATGTAGTGATTCTTGGGTGCTTGGCTCCATAGCACAAGTCCCTACACTCTCTTCATCATCATCATCAAATCCAGGTGATCCTTGGGGTATTGCTTCCAGTAAGCAATCCCCTACACTTAAATTTTCTTCATCAATTAAATCTTCATTTCCTGCATCTTCAATAATATATAAAGCAACTCTATTAGTAGAATCAGAAATTTTAACAACTACATCATCACCACAAATTAAACTAGAAAATTCTTGTGAAGAAATGGGAGTAGGGTCAGGCTTGACAAAATCACTACTCTCCATCTCTCTACTGGAGTTCTGTGCTTGTAACTAGTTAATGGATGATGCAATCTGATCTAATTGACTCTGAATATTCTGTATCCTTGTAAATTGTTACTCTTGATGCTCTCTCATTTGTTGAATAACTTCATTACATTTCCATACTGACTTTGTAAATTGTTCTTGTACATCCTCATACTGATATTCAGGTGCATAAATCCCAGTCTGAGGCTGATAATAATAACTCTGACTCCAATCTCCAAAAAGCTGATAATATGGATCCATGGTAAAAAGAATTTTTTATTCTTACACTAAAACACTAGCAAATAAAATCAGAAGACTCAGGAACAAATAAAATCAACACATGGACATATAATCATGAAAGCAATCAAAACTACAAATTTTCTAGGTTTTCAAGATAAAGAACAATCCTAAAATTATCAAACACCGCTACAATAGTTTTCCCCGGCAACGGTGCCAAAATTTGATAACGTCTAAATATTGAGTGCCACGAATAAGCTTATCAAATTAACAATGTATATTCCATGAACCTCTTATCTACACAATCATGTTGTAGTAACGAGCCCAGGATCGAACCTCGAGGAACTACGGTAGAATGTAATCTAGGATTGTACGTTATTCTTATTTTTGAGGTTTTCATATATAAATGGGGGAGTTTAGACTTTGAATTTAAATCTAACAAATGAAAGCACAACAGTTAAGAAATTATTCTAATGCATAAAGAAAACCTAACTAGGTGCCAACAATTAAACCATAACGCATTGTCACCCTATGTTTTGATTAAATCATTAACACACTTAAACTAAAAATGAAATACAACACACAAGTGAATCTAATCTTAAGCATAGAAATAAGTAGCAAGACATCATAAAAATCTAATCTAAAGCATCAATTAAAACCCTAGCTTAAACTTACAACCTAACAATTAACCAAGCACAAATTAAACACAAGTAGAGCTTCAACAATGAAATGAAATGCTAAATTACTTGCTAAAAATATAACAAACATAAAAGTAATCTGTGCCAAGCTGTAAAAACAGTAACAAAATGAAATAAAAGGGTAAACCAATCCATTCTCACAACTAATCTATCAAGCAACACACTCTTGTCGTCACACAAGAGTGCCGAAGTCGAGAACACCCAACTCCGGTCCTCAATGGAGCATCTCAACTGTGTCTCCATTCAAGGAATGCTCAACAGTGCCGACGGAACACCCCCGATACGTTGGAAACAAACCTAAACCAATAACTGGCCTGAAATCTAGAAATCTGCAATCCTTCACCTCTGAATCTGCAAGGGAAATGACAGATGATGGATGATCGTCGGATAAAGCTCAGGAATACTGGAGGAACGCCGTCGAGTGTCCTGATGGGAGACGAAGCTCGGATCTGAGGGAAGACCCAACAAATCTGGCGAAAATAGAGGATCACAGTGAACAGAATTCCGCCGGAGGGAACACCCGCCGATGGCTCCAGATGAACGGGATGAAGCTGCCGTGAAGCTCTCCACCGAGGTTGAAGCTTAAGAAGTTGATCGCAGAAGGAAAGGGATCGGAAATCCCGGAGAAACGCCGTGGGACGCGAAGCTCAGCGCGAGGACTCGACGAAGAGAAGTGCTACTGTAGCTTCTCTTTTGAATCTGATCCAGATCTGAACGGATGGCTGTGATTGATTTGGAGCTTGATCAACAGTGAAAAGTCTCTAAAAATTTGATCCGAAGGTGCTGATCTTGATCACGAGTCTGGATCTACTCTCCCTTAGGTCGGATCGACCAGATCTTCACTGGATGGTTCAGATCTGTCCAATCTTCGATGAATGGTCCATAATACTCCGCAGCTTGATCTTCTCGTTTAAACTCCGATTCGAGCACAAATTCGGTTCGAATAGATCCAAATCCAAGATCCTTTGATGCCTATAAAATAAGAATCAAATATTAGCATCAAATAACACCAAAAATAAGATAATTTATAATTAAGTCAAAAAATAAAGACAATGCATGAAATATGATGCAAATCTAGGTTTTATCTATGAACATGACATCAAATCATGCATGTTTGAACCAAAATAATACAATAAAATCATGATTATCAGTAGGCCCATGGAAGACTTAGGTTGATAAAATTTCAACACAACCTGCTTAAATTATTTTACAGAGCGAGCTAATTTAATAGGCCCAATTAAAATTGATGACTCTAGACACATCAATCAACTGGGAACACCTTCTAGTCCCCTGGATTAATGATTATGACTAATTTTATAGTTGAGTTATTGTATAAGTCAAGAGCTATCCTTATAGGTCTCTTGACACTCATAAGTCACGTAAGAGTTTACCTGTACAATTTGACCTTCGGTCATGAAGTCATCTCTCATTACGACACAAGTCCTTCGATACATCAAACTCTTGGTTTGCTCCACATGTTATCTGTTACTTTAAACCAATGTAGTTCACTCCTCTCGGTCGTTGTTAATGTTTTCACTTTGATACTTCTCGTTTCGTGGTCTTTGAATGTCTCATTCCATCTTTCTCTTAGCTCTAATGAACCTCGAACCATTGAGTTAACCAAATTAGCCACACCAAGTCAAGTTCCATGAACTTTTTTATTAACGAACATGGTTCATGAACTTTGTTCACAAATATTATTCATGAATTTTTTCATGAATATTATTTATGAGCATTAACGAGTTAAATACATATATATTTAATCATATTAATTTAGTTCAACGAGTTGTTCAAGCTTGTTCATTTAATTAATCTTGTGTATTGAGTGAACATACACAAGATTTTACTAAGTTGAACATCAAACTTATTTACAAATATTCGATTCATTTACATCCTGAATCTCTACGAGTTTTATGTGCATCTTGTAAGTTCTATCACAACTTAACATGAACATCATATAATTGTAACTTAAACTCTTTGTTTAACTCGTCAAATTTCATAGTCAAATAGGGCCACTTAGTGCATTATTATACTACACTAAATGATGGCACTAAAAGTCCTACCACTATACTTTCAATTCAAACTAATGGTGTGTGCCATGTGACACTTCTAAATTGTTCTACTATAATCCTCACTCAAATTTAAATCCATGACATTCTTAACATCTCTATTATCTAGTTGTAATTCCTATGTTAAACTTCTTAATCAACTTCATTATTGATAGAATACCTATATTGTTCAATTTTAAGACCTACCTTAAATTTGAAAATCGAATTTATGACATCTGAAAACACCTATATTTTCTCATTACAAACCCCCCTTTAAACCCCAAAACCAAATTTATCACAAGTTGAATACCTATATTATCCCATTGTAAGCCATACCTCAAATTTCAACCCTATTTTAAACTTTTAAATTCATCGCATGTGGAACACTTACAAAAGTCCCACTATAAGTCCTACTTCAAACTCTAACTTAAAGTAATAGAATATAGAACACCTATATCATTTCACTAAAATTCATAAAACTCACTTTTCAAAATAAAAAAGATGGAGGATATTTATTTAATCCATCAGAGCACATGAGTAAAAGATGAGACAAATACTTAAAAAATCTTCAACTACAATTTAGTCCTACAAGTATATATAGGAGTCCCGCTGTATGTTGATTTTGAAAACCTTAACTAGTACAAATAAAAATAAATTTACCAAATATGTTATAAACTTCTCATTTAAACATTTATGGAGTAAGATGTATCTTATCAATGAACTTCCCATTATAAGCCTTCCTATATTTTCTCATTATAAGCCTTCCTTTAAACCCCAAAATCAAATTTTCCTACTCCAAACTCTAACTTAAAGTCATAGAATATAGAACACCTATATTGTTTCACTAAAATTACTAAAACTCATTTTTCAAAAAAAGAAAAATATAGAGGATGTCTAATCCCTCAGAGTGAACGAGTAAAAAATGAGACACTTGAAAAATCCCAATTACATTATAGGTCAGTCTCGATGATCTTGCTCAGAGTAGCTCAAGAACGATTCATTGGTGCGCTGGAAAGAGAATTGGCACGACTACAGTGATGAGTAAATAAGTATATGTGGAGAAGAAGAAGAAGACACAATGAGTAGACCTAGTATTCCAATTTCGGATCCCCCATTTTCTCTTCTTATTACTATCCTTTTATACATTTCTCTTGAAATTTTCACTTTCCTCCTCATTTAATGAGACTATATTTATTACAAGGGAGTTAATGAATTGATAATTGATTCATTATTTACAAGGAATCTTTATTTTGTCTTCCTCTAACTTTTAATGCAGCCTTATCAATGAGATCATCTTAATTGAAGTAAACTATTAATTTACTTCCCTTGACGATTCCTATTTCTCATGCATGTATGTATCTATAATGGCCATTTAATGTAGGTGACATTAGGTATTTAATAATATAGGCAGCCCAAATGTCTGCTAAAATGTTCCTTCCAAGTGATAACTCGGTAGTTCATACACCTAAGCGGTTATGTACCTAAATTGTGATACTGTTTGCTAAGACCTATAAAGGGTACTTGAGTGGTCGCTCGGAGGGTTGCCCGAGCAGTGACTATACCTATTCGGGAAGGCTCAGAAACTATAAGGGTGGCCCAGGCGAGTGAGTACCCATTCTCGATTGGCTTGGTCATCACCCGAGCAACACATCTTCCTTTATCGACCTTGACTTTGATTGATGTCCCACTTGCTATGTTGACCCTTAGGCGCCACATGGTGCCTTCTATGAGTTGTCACATCACAAGCCTCCCTCTTTAGTCCAGTCGAAGGAAGTACCAAACTAGCTTACTCAAGGTGTGACTAAGTAAAAATGTTAATTACTGTTGCCACTTGGAGAGAGAGAAAGAAAAATTCCTAGAATAACCCAAGAGATTTGTTCATTTATGAGTTGTGGCACCCATTAATGGTGCATGCCATGTTTGATGACGTGTATATATTATTGGACCAATAGCATAACGAGTCGCCTAGTGTTAAGGTTATATCGCTTGTTACATCAAGTGATATGATTGACTACTGTGCATGCCTCTAGATGGTCGTGCCAAATTCGATGGCCCAAACTAAATCCTGCTTTCTATACCATCTTGGATCGAATGACTATTATTGAGGAATCGAAGGTATATTAGGGTTTTCCCCTCTTCCTTCGACACCCATCTTTGCCTATCCTTGTCTGCATTTCCATCGCGCTCATCTTCTCTTCGCCTTCTACCTCCTGCGTTCCCTCCCTCTCGTGTAAGTTCTCTTTTTTATTTGCACTTTTTTACCTGCCTTCTAGGATTTAGGTTCTGCCTCAGCCTCAGTGTATCTCTATAATTCCCATGGCTTTTGTTTCTTGGTATGAAACTATTTACTTGACTTTAACCGAAGAGCGTAGGAGAGAACTTAGGATGGACTATGGTATCTCTGACGATTATACAATCCGAATACCCATAGGAGATCAGGTACCTTCGATGTCTCCTCCTGGTTTTACCACCTTTTTTCACAGCCAAATCGAAAGTGGTCTCGGTTTCCCTGTCAATAAGTTCTTCAGGGATATTTGCACCTATTTAGGATTTCTCTACACCAACTGGCACTGAATGCCATTAGGATTCTATATGGGGTGACTATGGTTTTTTTCCTGTATAATATTCCTCTTACCCCCACCTTTTTTCATTACTTCTTGCATCCCAAGAGGGTTGAGCTAAGAGCCTTTCACTTCATGTCCTGAGCGGGATGCAAGTTTTTAGAAGACAACCCATCATCCCATAAAGGTTGGAAAAGTAAATTTTTCTATTTGAAGTCGTCGGTGCCCTTCACATTCCTGACCAGCTAGATAGGAGAGCTTTCGGATCCACTATCGCTCGGGAAGTATAAGAAGATTCCCGAGAATCTTCGGGCCTTAGAGATACTCGTCGGCATGTGCTTCAACTGTACCGCTATCATTCAAAATGAGGGCCTTCTATATCAGGCTCATCTAAGCCCCATCGCAGCTAAGTTGAAAATGTTGCTCGATAAGTTCTTCCTTTTCTTCTTCTTCTACGAGAGCTGACTTACCTTTCTTGCTTGCTGGCAGAGGACACTATGTTGGGCACTTCAATAAGCAAACTTATGAAGGCAGATCGAGCAACTTTTCGGGCATTGGCCACTCCCGAAGTTTCTTTGGACGCTGTTGGGGCAGCTTCTACCGAGGCTGATACTGTTAGAACTATCGAGCCGCAAAAATCGATTTTTGCGTTGCGGAAACCTCAAAACTAGCCACGGATCCATGCAAAGATAGATAAATAAAAATATTCATGTACATGTTTATCTACACTAGATCTACCTTAGATCTACATGAAAAGGAAGTATTACCGTTGTAGCGATGCCCTTCGCTTATCTCGCTTGTCCAAATGGTTGTCGGATCTCGTAGAGTGTCAAGTGTACACTCCTTTACACGTATCCACACGGAAAAAAGGTGGAGAGAACCCACTTAGAGTGTGCTAGCACTCTTGAGAGGTCTCCGCAATGGAGGAGAAGGAGAGAAAAGAAGAGAGGAAGAAGAAGAAGCCTTGAGTAAGCACACACTTATTCTTCATTACTATGGTCGGCCACTTAATAGAGGTTTTATACCTCCATGTAATACCAAGAGTTGTGGCTCTTGGTCTTCCTCATGAGGTGGCACACAATGATGTTGCCTTGATGATGTGGATCATCATCATTGGCCGGCCCATGCCAAGTCACAATGAGGTGACATTTGGTCAAGTCAAACTTGACCCTTCATCTTCTCTCTCAAGTCAAGTTAAACTTGACCTCTTATCTCCCATTGTTGATCAAATCTACCCTTTGATTCAAATCAATTTAATTTAATGAATCTCTATTCATTGGTTTAAATTGACTCAATGAATCATAGTCTAAATTAAACTCATTCGACACATGAATAAAATTGAGTCCAACTCAATTAGTCTAATTTGGATTACTCTTAATCCAATTTGATTCATCATATGAACCTAATCCTCTTGGTCCATCATATGAACCTAATCTCCTTCTTACTGCCCTTTGTGTGTGACCCTATAGGTTCTTGTAACGTTGGCAATGCTCCTAAACCTATTTAGAAACATAAGCAATGAACGGTATCTAACAACACATCATTACTACCCAAGTTACAAGAATGTTGAGATCCAACATCACCATTGTGACTACTAATTGTGACTCTCACAATATGTGGCAATGTCTTTCTATCCTTGACATATAAATTGATCAATTGAGGCATAGACCGTGTCATCCTCTATTCAATCTATGTCTTGAACTTCAAGTAGACTCACTCTAATCAAATGAGCTCAATATCTCATATTGACTTATTTGGGCATGGTCATGCACTTAGTGGTCTCACTCTATCAAGAATCATGATATCACTCCCGTCATTTAGGAGGGATAGATCCCATCTACATCACTCACATCCCTCTGCATAATTTGTTACATACCTAGTAGTTGCCTTTATAGTCCACCCATTTACGAGTGACGTTTGACGAAGCCAAAGTATGCAACTCCTTATGTAGGGAACCATGGTGACTTCAGGTCCAAGGACTGATAGTCATACTAATAGTCACATGAGAAAGTATATGACACTCATATAACGATCCATGATACTTTCTCATGTCGGGTTATTCAGTATACATTCTCTAATGCATACCCATGTGTCAACTTGATATCTAATATCCATGACTTGTGAGATCAAGTCATCCAGTTGACCTACATGCTAGTCTCATCAAATTAACATTGTCCCTGAATGTTAATACTTGACTAGGAATGATTAAGAGTAGTATTCTCTATATCATCTCATTATCAATTCAACCAATCGATTGATATAGATAAGAACCTTCTACTCAAGGATGGTATTACACTCAGTTATTTGGTACCAATACAAGTAAGTAAAATAACCATAAAGAAATGCCTTTATAGGAATATGATACATCGAGTCCATACAACAATCATCACATGATCGACTCTAGGGCTCTCACTAACAATCTCCCACTAGCACTAGTGTCAATCAGTGTAGGCTCTAACACCCAATGACCTAGTGTGACCATCATGCTTTCTCTGCGCCAAAGCCTTGGTTAAGGGATCAGCGACGTTAGCCTCAATGGGTACTCTGTAAATTTTCACATCTCCTCTATCGCTGATCTCTCGAATGAGATGGAAGCGTCATAGTATGTGTTTGGTCCGCTGGTGTGAGCGAGGTTCCTTAGCCTGCGCAATTGCTCCATTGTTGTCACAATAGAGCTCTATAGGATAGGCTATGCTAGGAACCACCCCATGCTCAATAATGAACTTGTGGATCCAAACTACCTCCTTTGCTGCTTCTGATGAAGCAATATACTCGGCCTCTGTTGTAGAATTAGAAACTGTACCCTGCTTCGAACTCTTCCACCTCACAGCACCGCCATTCAAGCAAAACACTAACCCCGACTGCGATCTATAATCATCCTGGTCAGTTTGGAAGCTGGCATAACTGTAACCCTTTACAAGTAGCTTGCCATCGCATCCAAATATTAAGAAATATTCTTTAGTCCTTCTCAAGTACTTAAGAATATTCTTGACCGCTATCCAGTGACGTTCACCTGAATCTGACTGGTATATGCTCGTCATGCTCAAAGCATATGAAACATTAGGACGAGTACACAGCATGACGTACATAGATCCTATAGCTGAAACATAAGGGATCTTATCAATGCGGTCTCTCTCCTCTCTAGAAGAGAGACTTTGAGTCTTCGAAAGACTCACACTATGTGACATCGGCAGAAATTCTTTCTTGGAATTCTGCATGGTAAACCGTAGTAATACCGTGTAAATATATGTATTTTGACTTAGGCCAAGCAATCTCTTAGATCTATCTCTATAGATCTTTATGCCTAGAATACAGGCTGCTTCACCTAAGTCCTTCATTGAGAAACAATTCCACAGCCAAGTCTTTACAGACTGTAGCAAAGGGATGTCATTTCCAATGAGTAGTATGTCATCCATATACAATACAAGGAAGACAACTGTGTGTTAGGACCGATGATCGCGGCTAGAGAGGGGGGTGTGAATAGCCGACCCAAATTCTTCCCGTTTCTTCCTACGATTAGGGTTAGCGCAGCGGAAATAACTAAATAGAAACGAAAGCGGAGAATAGCAAACCTCAAACTCGTCGATGTAACAAGGTTCGGAGATGAAACTCCTACTCCTCGGCGTGTCCGTAAGGTGGACGAAGCCTATCAATTCGTCGGTGGATGAGTCCCCGGAAAATCGGCTAATGTAAACTCCTTATGGGTGGAGAAACCTCGCCACAAAAACTTTGCAACAGCAATAAAGAGTACAACAGTAGAGAAAGCAAACAAGAACAATCGAAATGTAAAACCCTTTGCTTGCCTTCTCGTTGTCGACTGGAATCCTGATGAAGCAGCAACTTCTCGGATCCAAGCTCAGCTAGAAAACCAGCAGGAAGCTCACCCGAAGCTTCGACAGTGAGAGCTCAATAAAGCTCGCAGAAGGAACCAGGAAGAACTTGCAGAAGCAAGAAGAAGGTCCTGTAGAGTCGCTCGACTCTTTATATAGCTGAACCTGCAAACCTGTGAAGGCAGAAGAAGACACAGAAGACCGAGATCTAGCCGTTGTCACTCACAACGGCTAGTCCTGGACCGATCAGGCTCCAACCTGATCGGTCCTATTTGATCCATGGTGGTGAAACTTGAATGGCGTGTGTTGGTCCACCGATCACTCTCGGCGGATCCCGTCTCTCCTTCTTCTCTTCTTTGCTTCATGCGTCGGGAATCAAAACGTGTGGCTTGCATTTAATGTTCCGGTCAGTCAACCAGCGTATCACTGGATCGGTCCCCAGATCGATCCAGAGCTTGGTTTTTCCCAATACCAAGTCCCAAGTCTCCCACACCAACATCCGGTCAACCTTGACCTGTTGGTACATCATGCTTAGCATCCGGTCACTCCCTTGACCTGCTAAGACTCCCCACCAAGTGTCTGGTCAATCCCTTTGACCCACTTGGACTTTTCTCTTCGTGTCAAGTATCCGGTCACTCCCTTGACCTACTTGACCTTCTCAACACCAGATGTCCGATCACCCTTGATCCATCTGGATTTTTCCTTGCTCGGCTTCACTCACCAGGACTTTCACCTAGCTTCACTCACTAGGTTTTCACCTGGCTTCACTCACCAGGATTTCCAATCTGCCCGGCTTCACTCACCAGGACTTTCCAATCTGCCTAGCTTCACTCACCAGGACTTTCCCACTGCCTGGCTTCACTCACCAGGACTTTCCCACTGCCTGGCTTCACTCACTAGGACTTTCTCCAACTGGCTGGCTTCACTCACCAGGACTTTCACTTTCACCTAGCTTCACTCACTAGGATTTTCACCCGGCTTCACTCACCAGGATTTCCTGACTGCCTGGCTTCACTCACCAGGACTTTCCGAACTGCCTGGCTTCACTCACCAGGACTTTTCGAACTGCCTGGTTTCACTCACCAGGACTTTCCGAACTGCCTAACATCCCAGTTAGGACTTCCCAGTCAAGTATCCGGTCCAGAGAATGAGCTACCGAGCCCTCTCTGACCACAGTCCGGAGAACGAGCTACCGAGCCCTCTCCGACTTCCCATGTGGTCCAGAGAACGAGCTCCCGAGCCCTCTCTGACCACAGTCCGGAGAACGAGCTACCGAGCCCTCTCCGACTTCCCATGTGCCAAGCTTCCATACTTGGACTTCTCCGTGCCAAGTCTCCATACTTGGACTTTTCCCGTGCCAAGTTCCCTGCTTGGACTTTTCACCATGCCAAAACTCCCTGCTTGGACTTTTCCCGTGCCAAGCTCCCTTCTTGGACTTTTCCGAGTCAGGTCAACTCACCTCGGGTCAACCTTGACCACGGGTTGCACCCACAATCTCCCAAGCTTGTTCTCGTCAAACATCAAAATACAACTCGAGTCAGGTCAACTCGAGTCTGGTCAACCAGGTCAACCTTGACCTAAGGTTGCACCAACAATCTCCCATCATGTTCTCGTCAAACATCAAAATACAACTCGAGTCAGGTCAACTCGAGTCGGGTCAACAAGGTCAACCTTGACCTAAGGTTGCACCAACACTGTGTTCCCAACAATCTTTTTGTAGACACAGGGTTCATCTTCATTCTTGATGAAATCAAACTGTTTGATCGCATCATCGAATAGAAGATTCTAGCTCCGAGAAGCTTGCTTTAGTCCATAAATGGACTTATGCAGCTTGCATACTCTGCCAGTATGCAGTGGATCTACAAAACCCTCAGGTTGTGTCATATACACATCCTCGAGCAAGTTTCCATTCAAAAACACGGTTTTGACATCCATATGCCAGATCTCATAATCGTGGTATGCTGCAATAGCAAGCATAATCCGAATGGACTTAAACATCGCTACTGGAGAAAAAGTTTCATCATAGTCAATACCATGAATTTGCTTGAAACATTTAGCTACCAAACGACCCTTATAGGTTTGCATTAGTCCATCCATGTCAATCTTTCTCTTAAAGACCCACTTATTCCAATGGGTTTGACGCCTTCAGGTGGATCAACCAAAGTCTATACTTGGTTTGTGTACATAGATTGCATCTCGGATCTCATGGCCTCTAGCTATGACTCAGAATCTGGTCTCATCACAGCTTCCTGATAGGAGGTAGGCTCATTCTCAACGAGCATAATGTCATCATGGTCAGACAAGAGAAATGAGTATCTCTCAGGCTGACGACGTACCCTATCAGACCTGCGAAGAGGTAGGTCTACTTAAACTGGTTGTTGTTCCTCAACTCCTTGTGGAACAATCTCATCATCCACAACAATTTGTGGTTCCAGTTCAACTTCCATCAAGGCTTCAGTGCTATGGTCCATATCTTGAACTTCTTCAAGATCGAACGTACTCCCACTAGTTTTTCTAGAAATAAAGTCCCTTTCTGGAAATATCCCAGTCTTAGCCACAAACACTTTGTGGTGACTGGGAATGTAGAAGTAATATCCCTTCGTTTCCTTGGGATATCCTCTAAAATAGCACTTATCGGATTTGGGTCCCAGTTTGTCCGAGACTTGACGTCGAACGTAAACCTCACAACCCCAAATCCTCATAAAAGATATCTGGGCATCTCTCCCAGTTCATATCCTATATGGTGTCTTTATCACAGCATTGGATGGAATACGGTTAAGTGTGAAGGCTGCTGTGTCTAGAGCATATCCCCAAAAAGATATAAGAAGATCTGTGTGACTCATCATAGATCGTACCATATCTAATAGGGTACGATTCCTCCTTTCGGATACACCATTTCACTGTGGTGTTCCAGGAGGAGTAAGTTGGGATAGAATCTCACACTCATCTAGATAGTCATGAAACTCATGGCTAAGGTATTCACCACCTCGATCTGATCGAAGTATCTTAATACTCTTGCCTAGCTGGTTTTGTACTTCATTCTTGAATTCTTTGAACTTTTCAAAGGATTATGACTTATGTGTCATTAGATACACATAACCATATCTACTGAAGTCATCAGTAAATGTAATGAAGTACCTATAACCACCTCTGGCAGTGACATTGAAAGGGCCATATACATCACTATGTATAAGTCCTAACAAGTCAGTTGCTCTTTCGCTGTGTCCACTAAAGGGAGTCTTGGTCATCTTGCCCAGTAGGCATGACTCGCATGTCTCATATGATTCAAAATCAAATGAGTCCAGCAAACCATCTTTATGGAGTTGGGATAAGCAATTCTCATTTATATGACCTAAGCGACAATGCCAGAGATAGGTTCGGTTCATTTCATTTGACTTGAACCTTTTGGTACTTATGTTATAGATGGGGTTCTCTAAGTCTAGAATGTAGAGTCCGTTCATCAGAGGTGCACTACAATAGAACATATCATTTAAATAAACTGAACAACATTTGTTCTTTATTATAAATGAAAAGCCTTACTTGTCTAAACAAGAAACTGAAATGATGATCTTTGTGAGAGCAAACACATAACAACATTCATCTAATTCTAGTATAAGCCCAGAGGGCAGAGATAGAGAGTAAGTTCCTACAGCAACAGCAGCAACCCATGCTCCATTGCCTACTCGTAGGTCAACCTCGCCCTTCGTCAATGTCCTGCTATTTCTCAACGCCTATACACTAGTACAAATATGAGAAGCACATCCAGTATCTAATACCCATGATGAAGAAATAGAGAGATTGACTTCTATAACATATATACCTGAAGTAGAAATCTCATTTCTCTTCTTATTAAGATCTTCTAGGTATCCTTTGCAGTTCCTCTTCCAGTGCCCGGTCTGACCGCAATGGAAGCAGGTAGCATCCTTGGCAACCCCTCCTTTAGGTTTCATTACCTTGCCTTTGCCCTTGGCTTGGGACTTTCCCTTACTTTTAGGCTTGCCCTTGCCTTTATGCTTTTGCACCATCAAAATGGAGTTGGGCTTTACCTTCTTAAGGTTGATCTCAGTAGTTTGCAACATGCTTAGCAGCTCAGGTAGTGGCTTATCAATTTCGTTCATGTTGTAATTTATGACAAATTGACTGTAACTTTCTAGTAAGGATTGTAAGATCAAGTCAGTGGTCAGTTCTTGGCCAAGTGGGAATCCCAACCTCTGTAGGTTCTCTATGTACCCAATCATCTTGAGTACATATGGACCTACGGGAGTCCCATCTTGCATCTTGCACTGAAACAGTGCCTTAGAGATCTCGAATCTCTCGTGCCTTGCTTGTCCTTGATATAGTTGACGAAGATGTTCAACCATATCATAAGCAGTCATCAACTCGTGTTGCTTCTGAAGCTCAGAGTTCATGGTTGCGAGCATGAGGCATGATACATCTAATGCATCATCTTGATGCTTCTTATAAGCATCTCGGTCGGCTCGCGTGGCAGTGGCAGGAGGTGCCTCCGGAATGGGCTGCTCCAGGACGTACAGTTTTCTTTCTTATGTGAGAACGATTCTCAGATTCCCGTACCAGTCCAGGAAATTAGCTCCATTGAGCTTGTCCTTGTCAAGGACAGAACGCAGGGAGAAAATGTTCGTGTTCGTCGACATGGAAATCTACAACATAAATAAAACAGAAAGTAAATATCATATTTCACTTATCATTTAATTAGGCCTTTAACTAAATGATGCTCCCACTGAATTATAGGGCTTTTGTAGAATCAAGTCATGGATGTGGTCAAACCACACTACTAGATTCATACCAATTAGCTATAATTCTCGCAGGACAAGATCCACATCATACTGCGCCTTGAGTTAGCTTTGGCTAAATCGCCCAAGACTTAGTATGATCGGTAGATAACTAATTATCAATTACATCTCTATGCAACTCTTGTTTATAGGATCAAGATAAATGTGATCTTTATCCTATCTTCCCAACCGTTGGAAAATGCCTATAGTTTTACCCGATCCAATTGAGTTAGCTAGTTATACTCAATCTAATTGAGTTTGTTCTCACCCAAGCTTTGATAGGAGGGACCAAGATTGTCCCTCCGCACCCTACCAAGATAATATGCATTGCTCTGCTTTGGCAGATTCAATAACAACAAATGATCGAGGTAGTGATGGGTATCAAAACTTGGTAGGCATTTCGAGTTGACTTGATTAAGATCTAATCTAATAATAAATGTGTATCATATACGCATTAAGACACTAATTACCCTATATTAGCATGCATCACATACACACAAGCAATGATATATATATATATATATATATATATATATATATATATATATATATATATATACTGATTAATTAATTTGTGATGTGGTCATGACCCTACTACGATCTTCTCAAGCCAATGAAAAGATCGGACGGTCAACCTAGGGTTAACGGCTTCTTCAAGCGACTCCTTTTTACCGCCAAGTGTTGGCAGCACCCTCTTCGTAACTCCTTCTTGAGTGGACCTTCTACCGCTTCATTTTGTACATTACAAATATGAAACTCGAGTTACATTCGAGTCTAAAATCTATTTACAATAGGAACATAATAAGGGAGGCACGACGCGCAGGTCGTATATCATATACAACACGTACAATACTAAAATGGCGCGCAGGCCATATTATGAATTACAACATAATTTTAACCAATCACATTGGGATTTTGGGCCATGACCATTACAATATCATACATAATTCTAAATTATGTATTTTACATAAATTTCTATAATTTTACTACTGTTTTATCAATTTTATGAGTCACAACTCCTCGACGGTCCCGTTTAGCGATTTTCGGGCGCGATCGCGAGACAATGCCCCTTGCGGGGTTAGGGGCAGCGCCCCTTCTCGCGAAATGAATATTGTGAGTGCCCCAAACTAATCTAATAGCACCTTAAGTCGCTATCCCAAAAAAAAATAATTTTGTTTGGGCGAGACCTTGCCGTTTCGGAAGATTTTTCTCGGTATTTGAAGCCTACAAGTGTCCAAGCACTTGTTGCTTCGCCTTTACAAGAAAAATACTCACAAAATCCATAAAAGTAGAAAAATTACAGAAACTTATAGATCTGAAACCTTTTCATAATAACAAATACAAACATATACAAGCTTCGCACGTGGCTCTGATACCACTGTTAGAACTTTCGAGCCGTAAAAATCGCTTTTTGCGTTACGGAAACCTTGAAGCTAGCCATGAATTCGTGCGAAGATAGATAAATAAAAATATTCATGTACATGTTTGTCTACACTAGATCTACCTTAGATCTACATGAAAAGGAAGTATTACCCTTGTAGCGATGCCCTTCGTTTATCCTGCTCGTCCAAATGTTGTCGGATCTCGGAGAGTGTCAAGTGTACACTCCTCTACACGTATCCACACGGAAAAAAGGTGGAGAGAACCACTTAGAGTGTGCTAGCACTCTTGAGAGGTCTCCGCAATGGAGGAGAAGGAGAGAAAAGAAGAGAGGAAGAAGAAGAAGCCTTGAATAAGCACACACTTATTCTTCATTTCTATGGCCGGCCACTTAATAGAGGTTTTATACCTCCATGCATGTAATACCAAGAGTCATGGCTCTTGGTCTTCCTCATGAGGTGGCACACAATGATGTAGCCTTGATGATGTGGAACATCATCATTGGCCGACCCATGCCAAGTCACAATGAGGTGGCATTTGGTCAAGTCAAACTTGACCCTTCATCTTCCCTCTCAAGTCAAGTCAAACTTGACCTCTTATCTCCCATTATTAATCAAATCTACCATTTGATTCAAATTAATTTAGTTTAATGAATCTCTATTCATTGGTTTAAATTGACTCAATGAATCATAGTCTAAATTGGACTCATTCGACACATGAATAAAATTGAGTCCAACTCAATTAGTCTAATTTGGATTACTCTTAATCCAATTTGGTTCATCATATGAACCTAATCCTCTTGGTCCATCATATGAACCTACTCTCCATCTTACTGCCCTTTGTGTGTGACCCTATAGGTTCTTGTAACGTTGACAAAGCTCCTAAACTCATTTAGAAACATAAGCAATGAGCGGTATCTAGCTGTTAGAGTATATACTAAAAGCCTAGCTTTTGGTATAAACATTTATCTAGAAATAAGAATCACATTGGTTAAATGTCTACATTTATGATAAATGAAGTTGTTCAATTAATTTATATTGTAGATAACATGGCGTGTGGTGTCACACACAGAGGATCATGTTATCAGTACCTTATAAATTATAAACAGTAGCTCACGACCATAATGGAAAGGAACAAATCATTGGAAGGTCGTAGTGTAATTAGGTATTAGTTTATCTTAACTATATAATTACACTAGTACACTTAGAGTGTATTGAGTAGGACCATTAGAGGTCGTTTCTTTTAAACTGACTTTATAAAGAAACAAAGACCTCAGTTATTATGGAAGTGTGTGCTCTTAATCCTAATATAATAACAAGCACATATATTTGATATTTATTTCTTTAATTTATCAATGGGTGAGATTTAGTTCGATGAATCAATAAGCCCGATAAATTGGGAAATAATATCACTTATAGTGTGTGTTGTTGATTATAGAAGGAAACTGTGTCCTAGTGATCTAGGTTGAGAATGTCCCCAAGAGGAGCTCATAAGGATTGTCATGTTAAACCCTGCAGGTGGACTTAGTCCGACATGACGATGAAGTTGAGTGGTACTACTCTTGGAGCTAGATATTAATTAAGTGAGTTGTCAGTAACTTACTTAATTAGTGGACATTTGTTATCTTAAACACAGGGAGACTAACACACTCATAATAAGAAGGAGCCCAAAATGTAATTTGAGATTGGTGCGGTAGTTCAATAATAGTTCTTTAGTGGAATGAATTATTATTGATGAAATTAAGTTGTGTGTTCGGGGCGAACACGGGATGCTTAATTTCATCGGGAGACCAAAACCAATTCCTCCTCTCGGTCCCTATCGTAGCCTCTAGTATATAGAGATTTATACCCACCGCATACCCACCTTCTTACCCATCCAATGGGGCCGGCCAAGCTAGCTTGGAACCCAAGTTAGGGCCGGCCAAGACCAAGTGGATGAGTCATGTAGGTGGCCAGCTAAAGCTTAGGTCCCAAGCTTAGGTGGCCGGCCACTAGAATATTAAAAAGGATTTTTATTAAAATTATTTCTTATGTGGATATCATGATTTTAAAAGAGAGTTTAAAAATTAAAAATTTTCTTTTATAACTTTCTACAAAAGATTAAGAGAAGAGATTAATCTCTTTCCTTATTTGTAGTTTAAAAGGATGGTTTTAATTTTTGGTAAAAACTTTCCTTATTTGTAAATCATCTACATGTTTAAAAGAGAGTTTAAAATTTGAAATCTTTCCTTATTTGTTGATTAAAGGAGGATTTTAAATTTTAAGAAAACTTTCAATTTTAATCATGTTCATGATTTAAAAGAGAGTTTAAAATTAAATATTCTCTTTTATAAGTTTCTACAAAAGATTAAGAAAAGATTTGATATCTTTCCTTATTTGTAGATTAAAAGAGATTTTAATTTTTTAGAGATAACTTTCTTTTTATCCACATGTTTAAAAGAAATATTTTAATTTATAAAATTTCCTTTTTATTAACCACCATGAAGGGAAAAATTATTTGAGAATTTTTTATTAATTTCCGGAAGCAAATTAGGAAGTTTTAATTCTTGTGTGAATTAAAATTTCCTTGATTAAAGGGATTAAGGTGGCCGGCCATTAACATGATGAAAAGAAAATTATTTTTAATTAAATAAATTTTCCTTTTCAATGGCAAAAGAATTAAGGAAGTTTTTATTAAATTTTCCTTATTTGCCAAGACCAAGGATTATAAAAGAGGGGGTAGAGGAGGCTTCATGATGAATGTCTCTATTATTTTTCTCCCTCTCTTCTTCTTTGGGTATGGCCGGCCCTTTTCTTTTCTCTCCTCTCCTTTGTGTGGCCGAAACTCTCTCATGGTGGAGATAGCTTTGGTGGCCGGATCTAAGAAGGAGAAGAAGGAGAGAAAAGAAGCCTCTTTTCTAGCATCCCTTGGAGCATGGTGGTGGTGGCCGAACCTCTTCATCCTAGAAGAAGTTTAGATGGCCGAAACTTACAAGGAAGAAGAAGGTGCTTGGTGGTTCTCATCTCGGAAGATCGTTGCCCACACAACGTCCGAGGTTAGAAGAGGAATACGGTAGAAGATCAAGAGGTTTTTCTAAAAGGTATAACTAGTATTTTTCTTTCCGCATCATACTAGTTATTTTTGGAAATAATACTAAATACAAGAGGCATACGATTCTAGTATTTCGAATTTGTTTTCGATATAGTGTTCTTTTGTTTTTCTTTTCCTTGTGATTTGATTGTTCTTTTAGGAAATTAAATATTAGCTTTCCATAAAAGGTTCTGTCTAGTCGGTGGTGGTTGCTCCCATATCCAAGAAGGCCATGTGCCTCGCCACGTCAGTACTGGGAACCAATTATGGAAATTAATATTTAATGGAATTAATAACTTAAGGTGATTTGGGTCGAACGTGTTAAGTTCCGCAGGAGATCCAAGTCTAAACCTAAAAGAACAAATAGATTAAGTTTTGGATCAAACGTGTTAAGTTCCGCAGGCGATCCAAAATTTAATTTAAAAGAACACATGGTAGCTAGGAAAAGGTTCAGACCTTTGTACAAAATTTTTGTACAGTGGAACCTCTAGGTTTTCCGAGTAGCAACCAACACTAGCAACACATCATTACTACCCAAGTTACAAGAATGTTGAGATCCAACATCACCATTGTGACTACTAATTGTGACTCTCACAATATGTGGCAATGTCCTTCTATCCTTGACATCTAAATTGATCAATTGAGGCATAGACCGTGTCATCCCTTAATCAATCTATGTCTTGAACTCCAAGTATGTTGGGACTTTCGAGCCGCAAAAACCGCTTTTTGTGTTGTGGAAACCTCGAAGTCTTGCCACGGATCCGTGCGAAGATATAAAAATAAATCATGTACATATTTCTAACCTAGATTTACTTTAGATCTACATGAATAAGAAGCGTTACCCTTGTTGCGAAGCCCTTCGCTTATCCCACTCGTCCAAAAGGATGTCAGATCTCGAGAGTGTCAAGCGTACACTCCTCTATATGTATCCACACGGACAATAGGTGGAGAAGAACCACTTAGAGTGTGCTAGCACTCTTGGGTGGCTCGGCAATGGAGGAGAGGGAGAGAGAGCTAGAAGAGAGGAAGAATAATGATGATTCATTCAAAATCAAAAATAAGAGTAAAAATGGATTAAGTATTTTCATCTAATGAAAATACTTAATGCTCATTAACTCCATTAATGAGCCTCACTAATGAGTCTTAATGAGTATTTAATGAATATTCATTCTTCATTAAATGATCATTTTGAAACTCCTCTTCTCTTCATAATTTGAATCGAAATTTGAATCTAATATTCAAATTGAATTCATAATTCAATGAATGTCACCATTTATCATTGAATTCAAAATTCAATGAATATCATCATTAAGCCTCACTTGAGTCTAACTCAAGTCTAGCCTCACTTGAGTCTAACTCAAGTCTAACTAAATTGAGTCTTACTCAATTAATCTATTTTGGATTACTCTTAATCCAATTTGGTTCATCATATAAACCTAATCCTCTTGGTTCATCATATGAACCTAATCTCCATCTAATTGCCCTTTGTGTGTGACCCTATAGGTTCTTGTAATGTTGGCAATGCTCCTAAACCCATTTAGAAGCATAAGTAATGAGCGGTATCTAGCAACACATCATTACTACCCAAGTTACAAGAATGTTGAGATCCAACATCACCTTTGTGACTACTAATTGTGACTCTCACAATATGTGACAATGTCCTTCTATCCTTGACATCTAAATTGATCAATTGAGGCATAGACTGTGTTATCCTCTAATCAATCTATGTCTTGAACTCCAAGTAGACTCACTCTAAACAAATGAGCTCAATATCTCATATTGACTCATTTGGGCATGGTCATGCACTTAGTGGTCTCACTCTATCAAGAATCATGATGTCACTCCCGTCATATAGGAGGGATAGATCCCATCTACATCACTCACATCCCTCCGCATAATTTGTTACATACCCAGTAATCGCCTTTATAGTCCACCCAGTTACAGGTGACGTTTGACGAAGCCAAAGTATGCAACTCCTTATGTAGGGAACCATGGTGACTTCAGGTCCAAGGACTGATAGTCATACTAATAGTCACATGAGAAAGTATATGACACTCATATAATGATCCATGATACTTTCTCATGGCAGGTCATTCAGTATACATTCTCCAATGCATACCCATGTGTCAACTTGATATCTCTATATCCATGATTTGTGAGATCAAGTCATCGAGTTGACCTACATGCTAGTCTCATCGCATTAACATTGTCCCTGAATGTTAATACTTGACTAGGAATAATTAAGAGTAGTGTTCTCTATATCATCTCACTATCAATTCAACCAATTGATTGATATAGATAAGAACCTTCTACTCAAGAACACTATTATACTTAGTTATTTGGCACCAATACAAGTAAGTATAATAACCATAAAAAATACCTTTATAAGTATATAGGAATATGTTACAACGAGTCCATACAACAATAATCATATGATTGGCTCTAGGGCTCTAACTAACAATCTCCCACTAGCACTAGTGACAATCAGTGTAGGCTCTAAGCCTAATGACCTAGTGTGACCATCATGCTTTCTCTGTGCCAAAGCCTTGGTCAAGGGATCAGTGATGTTAGCCTATGTGAACTCTTCCAGCTCACAGCATCACCATTCAAGCAAAACACGAACCCAGACTATGACCTATAATCATACTGGTCAGTTTGGAAGCTAGCATCACTGTAACCCTTTACAGCTAGCTCGTCATCGCCTCCAAATATCAAGAAATAGTCTTTAGTCCTTCTCAGGTACTTAAGAATATTCTTGACCGCTATCTAGTGACGCTCACCTGGATCTGACTGGTATCTGCTCATCATGCTTAAAGCATACAAAACATCAAGACGGGTACATAGCATGGCGTCCATAATAGACCCTATAGCTGAAGCATAATGGATCTTATCCATGCGGTCTCTCTCTTCTCTAGAAGAGGACTTTGAGTCTTCGAAAGACTCACACCATGTGACATCGGCAGAAATCCTTTCTTGAATTTTGCATGGCAAACCGTAGTAATACGGTGTCAATATATGTACTTTGACTTAGGCCAAGCAACCTCTTAGATCTATCTCTATAGATCTTTATGCCTAGAATACAGGTTTGTTCACCTAAGTCCTTCATTGAGAAACAATTCCCCAGCCAAGTCTTTACAGACTGCAGCAAAGGGATGTCATTCCCAATGAGTAGTATGTCATCCACATACAATACAAGGTAGGCTCATGGCCTGTAACCATGACTCAGAATCTGGTCTCATCACAGCTTCCTGATAGGAGGTAGGCTCATTCACAATGAGCATAACGTCATCATGGTCAGACAAGAGAAATGAGTATCTCTCAGACGACGTACCCTATCAGACCTGCGAAGAGGTAGGTCTACTTGAACTGGTTGTTGTTCCTCAACTCCTTGTGGAACAATCTCATCATCCACAATAATTTGTGGTTCCAGTTCAACTTCCATCAAGGCTCAGTGCTATGGTCCATATCTTGAACTTCTTCAAGATCGAACGTACTCCCACTAGTTTTTCTAGAAACAAAGTCCCTTTCTAGAAATACCCCAGTCTTAGCCACAAACACTTTGTGTTGATTGGGAATGTAGAAGTAATATCCCTTCGTTTCCTTGGGATATCCTATAAAATAGCACTTATCGGATTTGGGTCCCAGTTTATCTGAGACTTGACGTCGAACGTAAGCCTCACAACCCTAAATCCTCATAAAAGACACCTGGGCATCTCTCCCAGTCCATATCCTATATGGTGTCTTTATCACAGCCTTGGATGGAACATGATTAAGTGTGAAGGATGCTGTGTCTAGAGCATATCCCCAAAAGGATATAGGAAGATCTGTGTGACTCATCATAGATCGTACCATATCTAATAGGGTACGATTCCTCCTTTCAGACACACCATTCCACTGTGGTGTTCCAGGAGGAGTGAGTTGGGATAGGATCCCAGACTCAGCTAGATAGTCACAAAACTCATGGCTAAGGTATTCATCACCTCGATCTGATCTAAGTATTTTAATACACTTGCCTAGCTGGTTTTGTACTTCATTCTTGAATTCTTTGAACTTTTCAAAGGATTGTGATTTATGTGTCATCAGATACACATAACCATTTCTACTGAAATCATCAGTAAATGTGATGAAGTACCTATAACCACCTCTGGCAGCGACATTGAAAGGGCCACATACATCACTATGTATAACTCCTAACAAGTCAGTCGCTCTTTCGCTGTGTCCACTAAAGGGAGTCTTGGTCATCTTGCCTAGTAGGCATGACTCGCATGTCTCATATGATTCAAAATCAAATGAGTCCAGCAAACCATCTTTATGGAGTTGAGATAAGCGATTCTCATTTATATGACCTAAGTGACAATGCCAGATATAGGTTTGGTTCATTTCATTTGACTTGAACCTTTTGGTATTTATGTTATAGATGAGTTCTCTAAGT
Organism: Zingiber officinale; assembly: GCF_018446385.1. NCBI lineage: Eukaryota > Viridiplantae > Streptophyta > Magnoliopsida > Zingiberales > Zingiberaceae > Zingiber > Zingiber officinale. Next base: position 43,937,464 of record NC_056003.1, read on the forward strand.
CTAGAATATAAAGTTCGTTCATCAGAGGTGCACTACAGTAGAACATATCTTTTAAATAAACAGAACAACATTTGTTCTTTATTATAAATGAAAAGCCTTTCTTGTCCAAACAAGAGACTGAAATGATGTTCTTTGTAAGAGCAGGTACATAACAACATTCATTTAATTTTAGTACAAGCCCAGAGGGCAGAGATAGATAGTAAGTTCCTACAGCAACAGCAGCAACTCGTGCTCTATTGCCTACTCGTAGGTCCACCTCGTCCTTCGTCAATGCCCTGCTATTTCTCAACGCCTTCACATTAGTACAAATGTGAGAAGTACATCCGGTATCCAATACTCACGATGCAGAAATAGATAGATTAACTTCTATAACATATATACCTGAAGTAGAAGTCTCACTTCTCTTCTTCTTAAGATCTTCCAGATATACTTTGCAGTTCCTCTTCCAGTGCCCGGTCTGACCGCAATGGAAGCAGGTAGCATCCTTGGCAACCCCTCCTTTAGGTTTCAGTGCCTTGCCTTTGCCCTTGGCTTGGGACATTCCCTTACTTTTAGGCTTGCCGTTGCCTTTATGCTTTTGCACCATCAAAATGGAGTTGGGTTTTACCTTCTTAAGGTTGAGCTCAGCAGTTCGCAACATACTTAGTAGCTCAGGCTGTGGCTTGTCAATTTTGTTCATGTTATAATTCATGATAAATTGACTATAGCTCTCTGGCAATAATTGCAAGATCAAGTCTGTGGCCATCTCTTGGCCAAGTGGGAATCCTAACCTCTATAGGTTCTCTATGTACCCAATCATCTTGAGCACATATGGACCTACGGGAGTCCCATCTTGCATCTTGCACTGAAACAATGCCTTGGAGATCTCAAATCTCTCGTGCCTTGCTTGTCCTTGATATAGTTGACGAAGATGTTCAACCATATCATAAGCAGTCATCAACTCATGTTGCTTCTAAAGCTCATATTTCATGGTCGCGAGCATGAGGCATGACACATCTAATGCATCATCTTGATGCTTCTTATAAGCATCTCGGTCAGCTCGCGTGGCAGTGGTAGGATGTGCCTCGGGAATGGGCTGCTCCAGGACGTACAGTTTTCTTTCTTATGTGAGAACAATTCTCAGATTCCTGTACCAGGCCAGGAAATTAGCTCCATTGAGCTTGTCCTTGTCAAGGACAGAACACAGGGAGAAGGTGTTCGTGTTTATCGACATGGCAATCTACAACAGAAATAATGCAGAAAGTAAATATCATATTTCTTTAATCACTTAATTAGTCTTTTAATTAAATGATGCTCCCACTGAATTATAGAGCTTTTGTAGAATCAAGTCATGGATGTGGTCAAACCACACTACTAGATTCTTACCAATTAGCTATAATTTTTGTGGGACAAGATCCACATCATACTCTGACTTGAGTTAGCTTTGGCTAAAATGTCCAAGACTTAGTATGATCGGTAGATAACTAATTATCAATTACATCTCTATGCAACTCTTGTTTATAGGATCAAAAATCTCATTTATTTTAAAACTTGAGTTAGCTTTGGCTAAATCACCCAAGATTTAGTATAAATATGATTTTTATCCTATCGTCCAACCGTTGGAAAATGCCTATAGTTTTACCCAATCCAATTGAGTTACCTAGTTATGCTCAATCTAATTGAGTTTGTACTCACCCAAGCTTTGATAGGCGGGACCAAGGTTGTCCCTCCGCGCCCTACCAAGATAATATATGTTGCTCTACTTTAGCAGATTCAACAACAACAAATGATCGAGGTAGTGATGGGTATCAAAACTTGGTAGGCATATCGAGTTGACTTGATTAAGATCTAATCTAATCGTAGATTTGTATCTTATACGCATCAAGGCACTAATTATCCTACATTATCATGCATCACATACACAAGCAATGATAGATAACTAATTATTTTGTGATGAGGTCATGGCCCTACTACGATCTTTTCAACCCAATGAAAAGATCGGATGGTCAACCTAGGGTCAACGACTTCTTCAAGCGCCTCCCTTTGACCGCCATGTGTTGAAATCACCCTCCTCGTAACTCTTTCTTGAGTGGACCTTCCACCGCTTCATTTTGTACATTAGAAATGTGAAACCCGAGTTACATTCGAGTCTAAATTCTATTTACAGCAAGAATATAAAAGAGAAGGTACGACACACAGGTCGCATATCAATACACCACGCACAACACAAAAATGGCGTGCAGGCCATATTATGAATTACAACACATTTTAACCAATCATATTGGGGGTTTGGGCCATGACCATAACAAAATTACACATAATTCTAAATTATGTATTTTATATAAATTTCTATAATTTTACTACTGATTTTATCGATTTTATGAGTCACAACTTCTCGGTGGTTCCGTTTAGCGGTTTTCGGGCGTGATCGTGGGACAATGCCTCTTGCAGGGTTAGGGGCAGCACCCCTTCTCACGAAATCAATATCGCGAGTGTCCCATCTTGATCTAACAGTGCCTTAAGCCGCTATCCCAAAACGATTTGGGTGAGACCTTACCGTTTCGGAAGGTTTTTCTCGGTAGTCGAAGCCTACAAGTGTCCAAGCACTTGTTGCTTCGATTCTACGAGAAAAATACTCAAAAAATCTATAAAAATAGCAAACTTACAGAAACTTATAGATCTGAAATATTTTCATAAAAATAAAATATAAACTTGTACATACTTCGCTCGTGGCTCTGATACCACTGTTGGGACTTTCGAGCCGTAAAAATCACTTTTTGCGTTGCGGAAACCTCGAAGTCTTGCCATGGATCCGTACGAAGATATAAAAATAAATCATGTACATATTTCTAACCTAGATCTACCTTATATCTACATGGATAAGAAGTGTTACCCTTGTTGTGAAGCCCTTCGCTTATCCCGCTCGTCCAAAAGAATGCCGGATCTCGAGAGTGTCAAGCGTACACTCCTCTATATGTATTCACACGGACAATAGGTGGAGAAGAACCACTTAGAGTGTGCTAGCACTCTTGGGTGGCTCGAAAATGGAGGAGAGGGAGAGAGAGCTAGAAGAGAGGAAGAATAATGATGATTTATTCATAATTAAAAATAAGAGTAAAAATGGCTTAAGTATTTTCATCTAATGAAAATACTTAATGCTCATTAACTCCATTAATGAGCCTCATTAATGAGTATTTAATGAATATTCATTCTTCATTAAATGACCATTTTGAAACTCCTATTCTCTTCATAATTTGAATCAAAATTTGAATCTAATATTCAAATTGAATTCATAATTCAATGAATGTCACCATTTATCATTGAATTCAAAATTCAATGAATATCATCATTAAGCCTCACTTGAGTCTAACTCAAGTCTAGCCTCACTTGAGTCTAACTCAAGTCTAACTCAATCGAGTCTTACTCAATTAATCTAATTTGGATTACTCTTAATCTAATTTGGTTCATCATATGAACCTAATCCTCTTGGTTCATCATATGAACCTAATCTCCATCTAATTGCCCTTTGTGTGTGACCCTATAGGTTCTTGTAACGTTGGCAATGCTCCTAAACTCATTTAGAAGCATAAGTAATGAGCGGTATCTAGCAACACATCATTACTACCCAAGTTACAAGAAAGTTGAGATCCAACATCACCTTTGTGACTACTAATTGTGACTCTCACAATATGTGACAATGTCCTTCTATCCTTGACATCTAGATTGATCAATTGAAGCATAGACCATGTCATCCTCTAATCAATCTATGTCTTGAACTCCAAGTAGACTCACTCTAAATAAATGAGTTCAATATCTCATATTGACTCATTTGGGCATGGTCATGCACTTAGTGGTCTCACTCTATCAAGAATCATGATGTCACTCCCGTCATATAGGAGGGATAGATCTCATCTACATCACTCACATCCCTCCGCATAATTTGTTACATATCCAGTAATCGTCTTTATAGTCCACCCAGTTACAGGTGACATTTGACGAAGCCAAAGTATGCAACTCCTTATGTAGGGAACCATGGTGACTTCAGGTCCAAGGACTAATAGTCATACTAATAGTCACATGAGAAAGTATATGACACTCATATAACGATCCATGATACTTTCTCATGGCGGGTCATTCAGTATACATTCTCCAATGCATACCCATGTGTCAATTTGATATCTCTATATCCATGATTTATGAGATCAAGTCATTGAGTTGACCTACATGCTAGTCTCATCGCATTAACATTGTCCCTGAATGTTAATACTTGACTAGGAATGATTAAGAGTAGTGTTCTCTATATCATCTCACTATCAATTCAACCAATTGATTGATATAGATAAGAACCTTCTACTCAAGGACTATATTATACTTAGTTATTTGGCACCAATACAAGTAAGTATAATAACCATAAAGAAATGCCATTATAAATATATAGCAATATGATACAACGAGTTCATACAACAATCATCATATGATTGGCTCTAGGGCTCTTGTTGGAGTGTATACTGAAAGCCTAAGCTTTGTAAACATTCATTATGAATAAAGAATCACATTTGGTCTAATTATCTACATTTGTTTGTAGTTGTTCATTTAATTTATATTGTAGATAACATAGTATGTGGTGTCACATACAGAAGATGATGTTATCAGTACCTTATAAATTATAAACAGTAGCTCACGACCAGAATGGAAAGGAACAAACCATTAGAAAGTCGTAGTGTAATTAGATATTAGTTTATCTTGACTATATAATTACACTAGTACACTCAGAGTGTATTGAGTAGGACCATTTGAAGTCGTTCCTTTTATACTGACTTTATAAAGGAATAAAGACCTCAGTTATTATGGAAGTGTGTGCTCTTAATCCTAATATAATAACAAGCATATATGTTTGATATTTATTTCTTTAATTTATCAATGGGTGAGATTTAGTTCGATGAATCAATAAACCCGATAAATTGGGAAATGGTATCACTCATAGTGTGTGTTGTTGATTAAAGAAGAAACGTGTCCTAGTGATACTAGGTTGATAATGTCCTCAAGAGGAGCTCATAAAGATTGTCATGTTAAACCCTGCAGTGGACTTAGTCCGACATGATAATAAGGTTGAGTGGTACTACTCTTGGACTTAGATATTAATTAAATGAGTTGTCGAACTCACTTAATTAGTGGACATTCGATATCTTAAACACAGGGAGACTAACACACTCATAATAAGAAGGAGCCCAAAAATGTAATTTGGGATTGGTGCGGTAGTTCAATGATAGTTCTCTAGTGGAATGAATTATCATTGATAAAATTAAGTTGTGTGTTCGGGGCGAACATGGGATGCTTAATTTTATCAGGAGACCAAAACCAATTCCTCCTCTCGGTCCCTATCGTAGCCTCTTATTTATAGAGTACTATACCCACATATACCCACCTTTTATACCCACCTAAAGGGGGTCGGCCAAGCTAGCTTGGGAACCAAGCTAGGGCCGGCCTAAGCTTGGGTTTAAGGTGGCCGGCCCTAGCTTGAACCCAAGCTAGTAGGGCCGGCCATAATTAATTAAAAAGAAAAATTAATTTTAATGTTTATTATTATGTGGAAGATTTAATTTAAAAGAGAATTAAAATTTAAATATCTCTCTTGTAAAAATTTACAAAAGAAAGAGATTAGATTTCTTTCCTTATTTGTAGATTGGAGAGTTGTTTTATTTTCTCTTTAAAATTATTCACATGTTAATAAAATTAAAATTATAGATATTTCCTTTTATTAACCATGAAGAGATTTTAAAGAGAAATTTTATTTTTTAAAATTTCCGGAAACAAATAAGGAAAGTTTTAATTGTTGATTGAAACTTGTCCAATTTGCTTCCTATTGTTTTGGCCGGCCATCATTGTTTAATTGGGGAAATATTATTTTATTTTTCTCAATTAAATCATGTCAAGGAAATTAAGGAAAATTTATTGTAATTAAATTTCCTAATTTACCTAGGCCAAGGAATATAAAAGAAGGGGTGAGGGTGCCTTCATGAGACACACAATCTATTATTCCTCTCCCTCTTTTGTTTCTTGGTGTGGCCGGCCATCATCTCCATCTCTTCCTCTTGTGGTGGCCGAACCTCTCCCTCTCCCTTGGAGTTCTTGTGGTGGCCGGATACTACTCGGAGAAGAAGAAGAAGAAGGAGAGGAAGCTAGCATCTCTTGGAGCTTGGTTAGTATTTTGATTTTCTTCTTTGGTAAAGTTCTTCCTTTGTGGCCGAACCTTGCTTGGAGAAGAAGAAGGTGGTTGGTGGTTTCTCATCTTGGTAGATCGTTGCCCACACAACGTCCGAGGTTAGAAGAGGAATACGGTAGAAGATCAAGAGGTTTTTCTACAAGGTATAACTAGTAATTTCTTTTTCCGCATCATGCTAGTTATTTATGGAAATAATACCAAATACAAGAGGCTTACGTTCTAGTATTTCGAATATGTTTTTTCGAAGTTGTGTTCTTTTGTTTCTTTCTTTTCCTTGTGATTTGATTGTTCTCTTTGGTTAACCTAAAGTTATTTTAGGAAATTAAATATTAGCTTTCTATTAAAGGTTTTGTCTAGTCGGTGGTGGTTGCTCCCATATCCAAGAAGGCCATGTGCCTCGCCACGTCGATCTTGGGAACCTTTATGGAAATTAATATTTAATGGAATTAATAACTAAGGAGACTTGGGTCGAGCGTGTTAAGTTCGCAGGAGATCCAAGTCAAAACCTAAAAGAACAAATAGATTAAGTTTTGGATCAAACGTGTTAAGTTCCGCAGGAGATCCAAATTTAATTTAAAAGAACACATGGTAGCTAGGAAAGGTTCAGATCTTTGTATAAAATTTTTGTACAGTGGAACCGTTAGGCTTTCCGAGTAGCAACCAACAGATGTTTCCCCCAGAATGTCTTGTGAGCTAGAGGCAGCCACTTGCTGGATGGAGGTTTCATGCAAAGGAGCAACAGAGGGCTGATTTCGCTCGACATTAAGTTCTTGTTGATTGGCCATGAACGCCTCATGTTCAAGGGCAATTTATATGTCGTGCATGACTTGAAATACCAAATCAGGAGCTGTATTTAGTTTTATTAGGATTGTATTTTTGATCTAGATACATGTACATTCCTTTTATGGAATATAGGATCAAAATGTAAAATTCTATTTGTGTCGCGGATCGAATCTTGCAAAGCGTGGAACCTCCTAAGGACCAGAGGCGCAGCGGAAAAAGGATGCAAGTGCTAGACCCGTGGCGGTGGCCAAATATGGCGGCAGCTTGGGATGACAACACACGGAGGACAATTAAAGATAAAAGCCATAATAGTTGAAAATTAGATTTTCTATTTATTGCTTTTATATTGTGTGCATGTTAGTTTACAAGTTTAGTAGGCTAGCATAGTTAAAATTCCTCATTTATAAATAACTAAGTGGGAGAGGAATTTTAAGTAAATCCCATGGTCTCCATTACTGGTTTGTAAGTGATGCAAACAAGCTTGCGCGTTGGCTCTAAGTGCCTTCCTCCATAATGGATGAGCTTGTTTGCGGATCACTAGAACAGACTTCCATTTTTGGATGACTATAGGAAGTTAATCAAGAGCGTGTGATCTTCCCCAACGGAAGGGGCATAATCTTATTAATGAACTTAGTGCCAAGTAATGGTGTACACTTAGACACATCTAATAGTATCCTCTCCAACGGAGTCACTGCTATTATTTGTGTGACCAAATAATACCAACTATTAATTTTATTTGTCAAAAAGTTAAGTTGACAAGATAATAAAATTAATGGGTTAAAACCCTCCTTTTACAAATGTTGAATTTGTATACGTCCACACTAACGTGGCATACAAAATTCACGGTGTTTTAAGGTGTTGGTTAATTTAAAATAGTATTGTTTGAGGAATCAATATTATTCTAAATTTAGAGTTCTGACCAAAAGTTATTTGTGATTCTTAGGATGACTTTCAACCCCATCACACTTCAACAAAATAGACTTCTGGACCAAATTACATAGATTGGAAAAGAAACACGGATATTGTTCTTACTGCTGAAAGCTATAAATTTGTGATGTGCCTAATGGTGAATCTACCCAAGAGGAGATTGAATATCATAGGAAATGGGTAAGCGGATGAGATGGCGCGGTGTTACATTTTGGCTTCAATGTCAAATGTATTGCAACATCAGCATAAAGATTTACCAACAGCTTATGATATTATGAACAATCTCAAGGAACTCTTTGGTCATCAGGATAGGGCTTCTAGACAAGAAGCTATGAGAAAGATAATGACAGCCACCATGCAAGAGGGTACTCCTGTAAGGGATCATATCCTAAACATGATGGCTTATCTGAACGAGATACAGATCCTTGGAGGAGAAATTGATGGGGAAACCCAGATCGATATGATCCTCCAAACGCTACCTAGAAGTTTTGAGCAGTTCCGCCTGAACTATAATATGAATAAAAGGATTTATTCATTAGGGAAACTACTGACAGAACTTCAAGCGGCAGAAGGATTATTTCGTCAAAATTCTCAAATTCACTATGCTGAAAATGGTTCTACTTCTAAACCGAGAGGAAAGAAGAAGAAGAAACAAGCTGGTTCAGCAAAGAAAGTGAATAAATCTCAGAGTACGGGATTTAAAGCTGAAGCCGAAGGGCAAGTGCTTCATCTGTAAGCAGGCAGGACATTGGAAGGCGGACTGTCCTCGTAGAAATCAAAACAAAGGTATATCTCATACTCTAGTTGTTGAAACATGTTTAGCGGTGTTATCTACCAGCACCTGGTGTGTAGATACGGGAGCCACTGATCATGTCTAAAGGGGAGATTACTGTCTACATGGGCAATGCTACTAAGGTGGCAGCTGTTGCAGTGGGAGACGTCTACTTATCTTTTAGTAGAAATAGAAATTTGGTTTTAAGAAATTGTCTTTATGTACCCAGTTTTAGAAAGAATTTAATTTCAGTTTCTAAACTGTTTTTAGATGGATATTCAGTTTCTTTCAGTAACGATGTAGTTATTAAAAGAAATAAAGTGATTATCTGTTCTGGTGCATTAGTTGGCAATTTGTATATTTTAAATCCAAATTCTTCCACAAAGCAAAACATGGAAATTTATAATTCATCTTCTAATTCTAATAAGAGAAAAGAACCTTCAGAAATGAACCAAGCATATCTTTGGTATCTAAGGCTTGGTCATATTAACTTAAGTAGGATTCAGAGGCTTATAGCCGATGGACTTTTAAGTTCATTAGAGTTGGAAAATTTTCCAACTTGTGAATCTTGCTTAGAAGGTAAAATGACCAAGAGACCGTTCAAGGCCAAGGGGTATAGAGCCAAAGAAGTATTAGAGTTGGTTCACTCTGATTTGTGTGGTCTGTCCAGGCAAGAGGAGGTTTTGAATATTTTGTCTCTTTCATGGGCGATTATTCAAGATATGGATACATTTACCTAATGCAAGTCCGAATGCTTTGACAAGTTCAAAGAATACAAGGTGATGTGGAGAAACGATTAGGTAAAAGTATCAAGACACTACGATCGATCGTGGTGGCGAATACCTCTTAGGAGAGTTTAGGAATTACTTATCGAGTCAGGATTCAATCCCAATTGACTGCACCTGGAACGAATGGTGTAGCGAGCGAAGGAATAGGACTCTTATGGAGATGGTTAGATCGATGATGAGTTATTCAGAATTACCAAATTCGTTTTGGAAACAGCAGTATACATTCGAACTTAGTACCTTCTAAATCAGTTTCTTCTACTCCCATAGAATTGTGGAATGGCGAAAACCCGTCTAAGACATATTCGGATTTGGGGTAGTCCAGCACATGTGTTGAAACCAGATCTTGATAAGAATCTCGTACAGAAGTTCGCGTGTTTGTAGGATATCCCAAAGGAACGAAGGTGGTTTATTTTATAGTCCTAAAGACCAGAAGGTCATTGTTAGCACCAATGCCCGATTTTTAGAAGAAGACTATATAATGGATCACAAGCCCAGAGTAAAGTCGTTTTAGAAGAACTTAGAGAGGACATGTCTACTTGACAAGATGAAGTACCACAAGAGCGCAACACGTGTCACACATGATACACAACCACGGATGCCTCGTCGTAGTGGGAGGTTGTGAGGCAGAAAGGTTCATGTTCTTGGGAGAGTCTTGGACTTGATCCGGGTAAACATGAACCTGATCATATGACGAAGCACTCCAAGATATAGATGCAGCATGCAATGAATTCAAATAGAGTCCATGTACTCTAATAAGGTCAGGAGCTTGTAGAACCACTGATGGTGTAAAAGCCGTTGAATGCAAGTGGATCTACAAAGGAAAAGAGGGACGGGAAGGTAGAAACCTTCAAAGCTAGGCTTGTTGCGGAACACAAAAAGAGGAATCGATTATGAGAAACCTTTTCACGGTAGCCATGCTTAAGTCTATCAGGATACTCTTATCCATTCTCATATGGATTATGAGATTTGGCAAATGGATGTCAAGGCGACTTTCCTTAATGGAAGTCTTGAGAGAACATCCATATGAAGCAACGGAAGGATTTATTGAAAAGGCAAAGAGCATCTAGTATGCAAGCTCAATCGGTCCATTTATGGAAGCAAGCTTCAAGGTCTTGGAACATCCGGTTTAATGAAGTAATCAGTCATATGGATTTATTCAAAGTCGGTCTTGTGTATATAAGAAGTGTAACGGAAACGTGGTGGTATTTCTTGTACTATCGTAGATGATATTTTGTTAATTGGCAACAATGTCAAGGTATTATCGGACGTAAGGGTATGGTTGTCCAAACAATTTGATATGAAGGACTTAGGAGAATGTGCACACATTCTTGGGATCAAAGTTATAAGGGATCGCAAGAAAAGAATGTTGTGTCTATCCCAAGCTTCATATATAGATACAATCCTTGCTCGTTTTAGCATGCAAGACTCCAAGAAAGGTTTCTTACCTTTTAGACATGGAGTAGCTCTATCTAAAGAGATGTCTCCAAAGACATCAAAAGAGATAGAGGACATGAAAGCAGTTCCTTATGCTTCGGCTGTAGGAAGCCTAATGTATGCAATGCTATGTACGAGACCTGATATCTGTTTTGCCGTAGGCATGGTCAGCAAATATCAGAGTAACCCTGGACAAGGACATTGGACTGCGGTAAAGCATATATTAAAGTACTTGAGGAGGACTAGAGATTATATGCTAGTTTACCAAGCAGATGATCTGCTCCCTGTGGGTTACACGGATTCAGATTTCCAATCAGATAGGGATAACAGTAAGTCTACATCAGGCTATATGTTTACTTTAGGAGGTGGAGCCATTTCATGGAGGAGTGTTAAGCATAAATGCGTTTCGGACTCAACCATGGAAGCTGAGTATGTGAGGCAGCTAAAGAAGCAGTATGGCTCGAAACTTTCTAATGGACTTAGATGTGATTCTGGTTTGCCCAAAATCATCACAATTTATTGTGATAATAGCGGTGCAAACTCAAAGGAACCACGAGCCCATAAGGCAAGTAAACATATAGAGCGCAAGTACCACCTGATACGAGATATCGTGAAGCGAGGAGAAGTTATCATCACCAAGATTGCATCAGAACCTGGCGATCCTTTCACTAAGGCCCTTTGAAAGCTTTCGATCGGCATGTGGAGGAATGGGAATCGGATGTATGGTAGAAGATATGGCGCTTAGTCATTAGTATAAGTGGGAGATTGTTGGGTGTATATTGAAAGCCTAAGCTTTGTAAACATTCATTATGAATAAAGAATCACATTTGGTCTAATTATCTACATTTGTTTGTAGTTGTTCATTTAATTTATATTGTAGATAACATAGTATGTGGTGTCACATACAGAAGATGATGTTATCAGTACCTTATAAATTATAAACAGTAGCTCACGACCAGAATGGAAAGGAACAAACCATTAGAAAGTCGTAGTGTAATTAGATATTAGTTTATCTTGACTATATAATTACACTAGTACACTCAGAGTGTATTGAGTAGGACCATTTGAAGTCGTTCCTTTTATACTGACTTTATAAAGGAATAAAGACCTCAGTTATTATGGAAGTGTGTGCTCTTAATCCTAATATAATAACAAGCATATATGTTTGATATTTATTTCTTTAATTTATCAATGGGTGAGATTTAGTTCGATGAATCAATAAACCCGATAAATTGGGAAATGGTATCACTCATAGTGTGTGTTGTTGATTATAGAAGGAAACTGTGTCCTAGTGATACTAGGTTGATAATGTCCTCAAGAGGAGCTCATAAAGATTGTCATGTTAAACCCTGTGGACTTAGTCCGACATGATAATAAGGTTGAGTGGTACTACTCTTGGACTTAGATATTAATTAAATGAGTTGTCGGTAACTCACTTAATTAGTGGACATTCGATATCTTAAACACGGAGACTAACACACTCATAATAAGAAGGAGCCCAAAATGTAATTTGGGATTGGTGCGGTAGTTCAATGATAGTTCTCTAGTGGAATGAATTATCATTGATAAAATTAAGTTGTGTGTTAGGGACATGGGATGCTTAATTTTATCGGGAGACCAAAACCAATTCCTCCTCTCGGTCCCTATCGTAGCCTCTTATTTATAGAGTACTATACCCACATATACCCACCTTTTATACCCACCTAAAGGGGTCGGCCAAGCTAGCTTGGGAACCAAGCTAGGGCCTAAGCTTGGGTTTAAGGTGGCCGGCCCTAGCTTGAACCCAAGCTAGTAGGGCCGGCCATAATTAATTAAAAAGAAAAATTAATTTTAATGTTTATTATTATGTGGAAGATTTAATTTAAAAGAGAATTAAAATTTAAATATCTCTCTTGTAAAAATTTACAAAAGAAAGAGATTAGATTTCTTTCCTTATTTGTAGATTGGAGAGTTGTTTTATTTTCTCTTTAAAATTATTCACATGTTAATAAAATTAAAATTATAGATATTTCCTTTTATTAACCATGAAGAGATTTTAAAGAGAAATTTTATTTTTTAAAATTTCCGGAAACAAATAAGGAAAGTTTTAATTGTTGATTGAAACTTGTCCAATTTGCTTCCTATTGTTTTGGCCGGCCATCATTGTTTAATTGGGGAAATATTATTTTATTTTTCTCAATTAAATCATGTCAAGGAAATTAAGGAAAATTTATTGTAATTAAATTTCCTAATTTACCTAGGCCAAGGAATATAAAAGAAGGGGTGAGGGTGCCTTCATGAGACACACAATCTATTATTCCTCTCCCTCTTTTGTTTCTTGGTGTGGCCGGCCATCATCTCCATCTCTTCCTCTTGTGGTGGCCGAACCTCTCCCTCTCCCTTGGAGTTCTTGTGGTGGCCGGATACTACTCGGAGAAGAAGAAGAAGAAGGAGAGGAAGCTAGCATCTCTTGGAGCTTGGTTAGTATTTTGATTTTCTTCTTTGGTAAAGTTCTTCCTTTGTGGCCGAACCTTGCTTGGAGAAGAAGAAGGTGGTTGGTGGTTTCTCATCTTGGTAGATCGTTGCCCACACAACGTCCGAGGTTAGAAGAGGAATACGGTAGAAGATCAAGAGGTTTTTCTACAAGGTATAACTAGTAATTTCTTTTCCGCATCATGCTAGTTATTTATGGAAATAATACCAAATACAAGAGGCTTACGTTCTAGTATTTGAATATGTTTTTCGAAGTTGTGTTCTTTTGTTTCTTTCTTTTCCTTGTGATTTGATTGTTCTCTTTGGTTAACCTAAAGTTATTTTAGGAAATTAAATATTAGCTTTCTATTAAAGGTTTTGTCTAGTCGGTGGTGGTTGCTCCCATATCCAAGAAGGCCATGTGCCTCGCCACGTCAGTACTGGGAACCTTTTATGGAAATTAATATTTAATGGAATTAATAACTTAAGGAGACTTGGGTCGAACGTGTTAAGTTCCGCAGGAGATCCAAGTCAAAACCTAAAAGAACAAATAGATTAAGTTTTGGATCAAACGTGTTAAGTTCCGCAGGAGATCCAAAATTTAATTTAAAAGAACACATGGTAGCTAGGAAAAGGTTCAGATCTTTGTACAAAATTTTTGTACAGTGGAACCTATAGGCTTTCCGAGTAGCAACCAACAGCTCTAACTAACAAAGTAGACTCACTCTAATCAAATGAGCTCAATATCTCATATTGACTTATTTGGGCATGACCATCCACTTAGTGGTCTCACTCTATCAAGAATCATGATATCACTCCCATCATATAGGAGGGATAGATATCATCTACATCACTCACATCCCTTCGCATAATTTGTTACATACCCAGTAGTCGCCTTTATAGTCCACCCATTTACGGGTGACGTTTGACGAAGCCAAAGGCTGCAACTCCTTATGTAGAAAACTATGGTGACTTCAGGTCCAAGGACTGATAGTCATACTAATAGTCACATGAGAAAGTATTTGACACTCATATAACGATCCATGATATTTTCTCATGGCGGGTCATTCAGTATACATTCCCCAATGCATACCCATGTGTCAACTTGATATCTAATATCTATGACTTGTGAGATCAAGTCATCGAGTTGGCCTACATGCTAGTCTCATCACATTAACATTGTCCCTGAATGTTAATACTTGACTAGGAATGATTAAGAGTAGTGTTCTCTATATCATCTCATTATCAATTCAACCAATCGATTGATATAGATAAGAACCTTCTACTCAAGGCCGCTATTATACTCAGTTATTTGGCACCAATACAAGTAAGTATAATAACCATAAAGAAATGTCTTTATAGGAATATGATACATCAAGTTCATACAACAATCATCATATGATCGGCTCTAGGGCTCTCACTAACAGATATGCCCCTAGGTATTGGGATAGAAATAAGTTATTCCAGTCGAGTGATGCCAGGAACTGAAGGAGCATCTCGAGTGACCCCTACTGCCACAACAACCGGGTGGATTAGCGATCCGGCTACTACTGAGGATCTGACCACCACATTGATCGGGGAAGCGACTAATGACTCGGTCGAGGAAGAAGAACCCAAGCTATCGGCAGATAAGGAAGTGTAAACACCTTGAGCCACCTATACTAGCGGGCCCTTTGCCCAAAAGACCCGCCTCTCACCCAAGAATGAGCATTTTGATAACCAAGCCTCCTTGAGAGCAGCTAGTAGGTTCCCCATCCGTCTCTGAAACAACACCGACCATTCCAACTACCCCTACTGGAGGGGAATCTACAGTCGAGCTGGAGACTTCCAAGGATTTTGCCTTCCCTCGGATTTCCCCCAATCCTAGTTGGTCGGAGGATATCACCCACTAGACTAGCTTACTGTGGTTGATAAAGTCAAACAATCATGCTAACTTGCTTCACAGTTTAGACGTGTTGGAAGTTAGCCGACGCACCAATGCCTCCATTTTGAAGGTATACACCGTATCCTTGTCATTTTTGATTCTAATATCTGTGCAATAAACTTTATAAAAATACTCCTTGAGCAGCCATGGATAGAGCATATGCACGTCTATAACTGAATTCTTGCCTTGATGATGCAGATCAAGCAACTACCGAAATAGGTTATTGATTTGGAGGCTCGTATAGCAGAGCTAACTTGTGTGGTCGAAGAGGCTAAAGTTGACTCTGCTCGGACTATAGAAGAATGTCTCCTTCAGAGGAATCTGGTGGCTAGCCTTCACAAGAAATTGGAACAAGCATTTTCCCTCAAAGACGATCTGGATGAAGCAATTCAGAGGGAAAAGTCTGCCAGTCCAAAGTTATCTTGCTGGAGGCTGGTCGGGAAGAGCTTACTTCCTGACTCACCGAGCAGGTGGCTCGGCAAGACAACTTAGAAAAATAAGTAGCTGATATGTAGGGCTAGCTGATACGGGTAAATGGAGAGGTGGTCATGCTTCATGAGCAAGTGGAGACTGATGTCCAAGGTGAGACAAAGGTAACGACCAGCTAGAGGAAGTCCAATCCAACCTAGCTTCCTATAGAGCCGAAGAGGAGGGGCGCCAAGTAGCTTTTAAAATAGAGTTTTTAAAGTCTGAAAAATATTCTGATCTGTCGACTGCTTAGATTTTGAAGAGGTTAAAATAAGGGTTTTAAGGAGTTTCTTAGCAATTTATCCTAGTAGGACTAGTCTCCCATGCACTAACTTAGACTTTCTTGATTTAGAAAAGGTGTGGGATAAATTACCTAAGTTTGAAAAAACTGTATAGGATAGGGGAAGCCTCTTTGGGAGACTCTTGGGACTTTGTTGTATAAATTCTTGCTTCACTTCAATCAATAGACTTGTTATTCCCTGCTTTTGCATATGTTGGTTGAGTAATGCTTGATCAATAAGTGATTATGGCTATCTCCCCAAAATTAGAACACTTAGAGAAATTCTACGATGTGATTCATATAACTTTACTAACTTCTGCTATGGTAGGCTATAAACCCTCTAGGAGAACTTTGGTTAGCTTCCGCTTAGGAAGGTTGAACCTTCTATGTAGGAGGATAACTTTGGTTAGCTTCTGCTCGGGAAGGTTGAACCCTCTCTGTAGGAGGATAACTTTGGTTAGCTTCCATTCGGGAAGGTTGAACTCTCTCGGTAGGAGGATAACTTTAGTTTAGCTTCCAATCGGGAAGATTGAATCTTCTCAGTAGGAGGATAACTTTTGTTTAGTTTCCACTCGGAAAGGTTGAACCCTCTCTTTAGGAGGATAACTTTGGTTAGCTTCCGCTCGAGAATGTTGAACCCTCTCGGTAGGAGGATAACTTTGGTTAGCTTCTACTCGGGAAGGTTGAGCCATGTCGGTAGGAGGATAACTTTGGTTAGCTTCCGCTCGGGAAAGTTAAACCCTCTCTGTAGGAAGATAACTTTGTACTACAACAAAAGGCTAACTTTATTTTCAAACAAGGGCATACACACATTACAAAAATCATGAAGGATATAAACTTCATTGAGCCCTGTAGAGCTACAAATAGTTGTCACTCTAGGGTCGGAGTAGTTTTTTCCCATTTATCTCTTCCAGATAGTAATTTCCTGCACTTAATTTAGTGATCACTCAATAAGGGCCTCCCCATTGAGGGTCAAGTTTGCTGGCATCTCTGACCGGCTTGACTTTTTACCATACTAGATCTTCAACTTGAAATGATCGAGAAATTACCTTTTTGTCACACACCTGCTTCATTCTTTGTCTATATGCGATAAGCTGACAACTTTTCTCTCACCTCAGTCACCAAGTCAAGGTCAATGAGGCATTGTTCGACATTTTACTCGTCTTCATAATTTTGTCGTTGAATGACACTTCACCTACCTCAATCGACACCATTGCTTCTGCTCCATAAACCAAATAAAAGGGAGTTTCACCAGTACTTTCTCTTGGAGTTGTTCGATAAGCCCCCAAGATGCTAGGTAATTCTTTAACCCAACTGCCTTTTGTTAGCAAGAGCCCTAGAGCCCTAGAGCCAATCATTTGATGATTGTATTTTGGACTTGTTGTATCATATTCTATATAAATAAAGGTATTTGATTTTTGGTTATTATACTTACTTATATTGGTGCCAAATAAACTAAGTATAATAACGTCCTTGAGTAGAAGGTTCTTACCTATATCAATCGATTGGTTGAATCGATAGTGAGATGATATAGGGAACACTACTCTTAATCATTCCTAGTCGAGTATTAACATTCAGGGACAATGTTAATGCAATAAGACTAGCATATAGGTCAACTCGATGACTTTATCTCACAAGTCATGGATATAGAGATATCAAGTTGACACATGGGTATGCATTAGAGAATGTATACTGAATGACCCGCCATGAGAAACTATCATGGATCGTTATATGAGTGTCATATACTTTCTCATGTGGCTATTAGTATGACTACTAGTCCTTAGACCTGAAGTCACCATGGTTCCCTACATAAGGAGTTATGTACTTTGGTTTCATCAAACGTCACCCGTAACTGGGTGGACTATAAAGGCGATTACTGGGTATGTAACAAATTAAGCGGAGGGATATGAGTGATGTAGATGAGATCTATCCCTCCTATATGACGGGAGAGACATCGGTATTCTTGATAGAGTGAGACCACGAAGTGCATGACCATGCCCAAATGAGTCAATATGAGATATTGAGCTCATTTGATTTAGTGAGTCTACTTGGTGTTCAAGATTTAGATTGATCAGAGGATGATACGGTCTATGCCTCACATTGATCAATCTAGATGTCTAGGATAGAAGGACACTTGTAATATTTTGTGAGGAGTCACAATTAGTAGTCACAAGGTGATGTTGGATCTCAACATTCTTGTAACTTGGGTAGTAATCATGTGTTGCTAGATACCGCTCATTACTTATGCTCGTAAATGGGTTTAGAGGCATTACCAACGTTACAAGAACCTATAGGGTCACACACTAAGGACAATTAGATGGAGATTAGGTTCATATGATGAACCAAGAGGATTAGATTCATTTGATGAATCAAATTGGATTAAGAGTAATCCTAATTGAGCTAATTGAGTTGAACTCAAGTTGATTCATGTGTTCAATGAGTCTAATTTAGATTATGACTCATTGAATCAATTTAATTAAATGAATTAGATTCATTATATTAAATTGGCTTGAATTAAATGGTTGGATTAGATCAACCATGAGAGAGATTAAGTCAAGTTTGACTTGACTTGAGAGGAAGATGAAGAGTCAAGTTTGACTTGACTTTATGCCACCTCATTGGTGAGTTGGCATTAAGTAGCCAATGATGAGGTGACACATCATCATGTTTAGCACATGTGTGTGTGTCACCTCATGGAGGTTACAAATCTCTTAATGGTCACACTTAATGCAAAAATGGGGGTTACACATGGGAAAGTGGCCGGCCACCTTTTGTTGTGAATGTGAATTCATTTTTCTCATTCATGTGCATTCACTTCATCTCCTTCCTCTAGCCATTTTTGCTCTCCCTCTCCTTTCCTTGGCCGAATCCCATAAGGTGCTAGCACACCTTGTTTTGGTCATCTCCACCTAGTGTGTTCGTGTGGATACGTATAGAGAAGTATCTATTTTGATACTTTCGAGATCCGGCGAATCTTGGACGAGCGGGATACGAAAAAGGGCACGCATCGAAGGTATAGATCTCTTCCATGTAGATCTAGGAGTAGATCTAAGTTTTAGTAAACTCGTACTCATATTTAAATTTTTCTTCGCACGGATCCGTTGGCTAGGGAGTTTCGGGGTTTCCGCGACGCGAAAAGCGGTTTTCGCGGCCCGAAAAACCCAACAGTGGTATCAGAGCCACGTGCGAAGATGAATACGAGTTTATTTTGTGTTTTATGAAAACTTTTTAGTTTTGTAATATTCTATAAATTTATAATTTTTATATTTTTTAAGAGTATTTTTCTCGTAGAAGCGAAGCACAAGTGTTTCAGTACTTGTAGGCTTCGACTACCGAGAAGTTTTTCCCAAAATGGCTAAGTTTCGCCCCAAAATTTTTTTGGGACAGCGGGCTAAGGTGCTGTTAGATCGCAAAGGAACCCTCGCGATGGTTAGATCACGGGTAAGGGCGCTGCCCCTGGCCCCGCAAGGGGATTCGTTCCGCGATTGCGCCCGAAAACCGCTAAACGGAACCGCCGGGAAATTGTACTCGTAAAAATTGTAAAAATTATAGAAAAATTATAGAAAATTATAGAAATATATAATTTCGAATTATATATTATTTTTGTGATAGTCATGGCCCAAAGACCCAATTCGATTGGATAATTTGTGTTGTAATTCATAATACGGCCTGCGTGCCATGATGTGATGTGCGTGTTGTAATTTTATTTTTCACGACCTGCGCGTCGTGCCTTTCTCTTTTATTCTTGTTGTAAATTAGTTTAGACTCGAATGTAACTCGAGTTTCAAAATGTAATGTACAAAATTTGAAGCGGTGGAAGGTCCACTCAAGACGGAGTTACGAGGAAGGCGCGAGCAACACAAGGTGGTCAAAAGGAAGGCGCTTGAGAAGCTGTTGACCTTAGGTTGACCATCCAATCTTCTCATTGGCTTGAGAAGATCGTAGTAGGGTCATGACATAATCGCAAAATTTAGTTAATTACTTGTGTATGTGATGCATGTTTAATTAAGTAATTAATTAGTGCCTAACGATTAAGATTAGATCTAAATCGTGCACAAGATGCACCCTTACGATTAGAATAGATCTACATCGTGTACAAGATGCACCCTATCGATTAGATTAGATCTATATCGTGTATATGATACAACATTGACGTTTAGATTAGATCTAAATCACGTCAACTCTAATGCCTACCGTATCGTGATACCTACCACTACCTCGATCGCATGCTGTTGTTGAATCTGCCAAAGCAGAGCAACACATACTATCTTGGTAGGGTACGGAGGGACAATCTTGGTCCTGCCTATCAACGCATAGGTGAGTACAACTCAATTAGATTGAGTAACTAGTTAACTCGGTTGGATCGAGTACAACTATAGGCATTCTTCCAACGGTTGGAAAGGTAGGACAAAATCACGTTTATATTAATTCTCGGGCGTATTAGCCAAAGCTAACTCGAGTTTTAATATCAATGCGGATCTTGAACCTATAAACAAGAGTTGCATAGAGATGTAATTGGTAATCGTTACCTACCGATCATACTAAGTCTTGGGCGTATTAGCCAAAGCTAACTCAAGGGTTAGTATGATGTGGATCTTGTCCCACATGAATTATAGAATTCAGTGGGAGCATCATTTAGTTAAAGGCCTAAGTAAATGATTAAGAATATGATATTTATTTCTGCATTTATTTCTGTTGTAGATTACCATGACGTCGAATACGAACACCTTCTCCCTGCGATCTGTCCTCGAGAAGGACAAGCTCAACGGAGCAAACTTCCTAGACTGGTACAGGAACTTGAGAATAGTTCTCACCCAAAAACGTAAACTGTACATTCTGGAGAAGCCCATTCCGGAGGCTCCTCCTGCCAATGCCC
Source organism: Zingiber officinale (assembly GCF_018446385.1). Classification (NCBI taxonomy): domain Eukaryota; kingdom Viridiplantae; phylum Streptophyta; class Magnoliopsida; order Zingiberales; family Zingiberaceae; genus Zingiber; species Zingiber officinale. Next base: position 43,958,369 of record NC_056003.1, read on the forward strand.
CACGAGCTGACAAAGATGCTTACAAGAAGCATCAAGATGACGCATTAGATGTGTCCTGTCTAATGCTCACGACCATGAACTCTGAGCTTCAGAAGCAATACGAGTTAATGGGTGCTTACGATATGGTTGAACATCTTCGTCAACTGTATCAAGGACAAGGGCAAGATGTCAGACGGGGCTCCTGTAGGCCCATATGTACTCAAAATGATTGGGTACATAGAGAACCTACAAAGATTGGGGTTCCCACTTGGCCAAGAGCTGGCCACTGACCTGATCTTGCAATCCTTGCCGGATAGCTACAGTCAATTCATTCTAAACTACAATATGAACGAAATTGACAAGCCACTGCCCGAACTGCTTAGCATGTTAAGCCCAACACTGTTCTGATGGTTCAGAAACATAAGGGCAAGGGCAAGCCCAAAAGGCAAGGGAAAGTCCCAAGCCAAGGGCAAAGGTAAGGCACTGAAGCCTAAAGGAGGGGTCGCCAAGGATGCTACCTGCTTGCACTGCGGTCAGACCGGGCATTGGAAGAGGAACTACAAGGTATACTTGGAGGATCTTAAGAAGAAGGAAAGTGAGACTTCCACTTCAGGTATATATGTTATAGAAGTCAATCTATCTATTTCTACATCATGGGTATTAGATACTGGATGTGCTTCTCACATTTGTACTGATGTGCAGGTGCTGAGAAATAGCAGGGCATTGACAAAGGGCGAGGTGGACCTACGAGTAGGCAATGGAGCACGGGTTGCTGCTGTTGCTGTAGGGACTTACTTTCTATCTCTGCCCTCTGGGCTTGTACTAGAGTTAGTCGATTGTTGTTATGTGCCTGCATTAACTAAGAACATTATATCAGTTTCTTGTTTGGACAAGAAAGGTTTCTCGTTTACAATAAAGAACAAAATGTTGTTCCGTCTATTTAAACGATATGTTCTATTGTAGTGCACCTCTGATAAACGGACTCTATATTCTAAACCTTGAAAGCTCTATCTATAACATAAATACCAAAAGGTTCAAGTCAAATGACCTGAACCAAACCTATCTCTGGCACTGTTGCTTAGGTCATATAAATGACAAGCGCTTATCCCAGCTCCATAAGGATGGTTTGCTGGACTCATTTGATTTTGAATCTTATGAGACGTGTGAGTCATGCCTACTAGGCAAGATGACCAAGACTCCCTTTAGTGGGCACAGTGAAAGAGTGACTGATTTGTTAGGACTCATACATAGTGATGTATGTGGCCCTTTCAATGTCGCTGCTAGAGGCGGTTATAGGTACTTCATCACATTTACTAATGACTTCAGTAGATATGGTTATGTGTACTTGATGACACATAAGTCTGAATCCTTTGAAAAGTTCAAAGAATTCAAGAATGAAGTACAGAGCCAGTTAGGCAAGAGTATTAAGATATTTCGATCAGATCGAGGTGGTGAATACTTAAGCCATGAGTTTCATGACTATTTAGCTGAGTGTGGGATTCTATCCCAACTCACTCCTCCTGGAACACCACAGTGGAATGGTGTATCCGAAAGGAGGAATCATACCTTATTAGATATGGTATGATCTATGATGAGTCACACAGATCTTCCGACATACCTTTGGGGTTATGCTCTAGACACGGCAGCTTTTATACTCAATCGAGTTCCATCCAAGGTCGTGATAAAGACACCATATAGGATATGGACTGGGAGAGATGCCCAGGTGTCTTTCATGAGGATTTGGGGTTGTGAGGCTTACGTTAGACGTCAAGTCTCAGACAAATTAGGACCCAAATCTGACAAGTGCTACTTTATTGGATATCCCAAGGAAACTAAGGGATATTACTTCTACATTCCCAGTCAGCACAAGGTAGTTGTGGCAAAGACTGGGGTCTTTCTAGAAAGGGACTTTGTTTCTAGAAAGACTAGTGGGAGCACGTTCGATCTTGAAGAAGTTCAAGATGCAGACCATAGCACTGAAGCCTCGATGGAAGTTGAACTGGAACCACAAAGTGTTGTGGATGATGTTGTTCCACAAGGAGTTGAGGAACAACAACCAGTTCAAGTAGACATACCTCTTCGCAGGTCTGATAGGGTACGTCGTCAGCCTGAGAGATACTCATTTCTCTTGTCTGACCATGATGACGTTGTGCTCATAGAGGATGAGCCTACCACCTATCAGGAAGCTGTGATGAGACCAGATTCCGAGAAATGGCTAGAGGCCATGAGATCCGAGATGGAATCCATGTACACCAACCAAGTATGGACTTTGGTTGATCCACCTGAAGGGGTAAAATCCATTGGGTGTAAGTGGGTCTTTAAGAGAAAGACTGACATGGATGGACTTATCTATAAGGGTCGCTTGGTAGCTAAAGGTTTCAAGCAGATTCATGGTATTGACTATTGATATGGGTAAGGTTTTATAGGTCCCTGATAAGGAGAGAAAAGTGGGTAAGGAAACTAAGAAGATAGGCCAATATCGGCTAGGACACACCTCCCAGGCGGAGTTAGGTCTATATCGGCCGGGACATACCTCCCATGTGGGGTTAGGTATATATCGGCCAGGACACACCTCCCAAGCGGAGTTAGTCTAATATCGGCCGAGACATACTTCTCCGGAGGAGTTAGGTTTATATTGACAGAAACATACTTCCCGAGAGAAAATATTCGCATTAATTAAAAGGAGGTAGGCTAATATCGGCCGGGACATACCTCCCAAGGGAAGTTAGGCTAATATCGGCCGAGATATACCTCCCAGGCGGAGTTAGGCTAATATCGGCCGAGACATACCTCCCAGGCGGAGTTAGGCTAATATCGGCCGAAACATACTTCTCAAGAGTAAGATTCGCATTAACTGACATATACCTCCCAGGGAAGTTAGGCTAATATCGGTCGGGACATGCCTTCCAAAAGAAGTTAGGCCCGGTCAATTGATCCATGATTAGGAAAGACACTTGATAGAATATAGTGACTTCGATCGATATAAGGAATATTGGTAGAGGGAATTCATTACCGCAGGAGGGGTGAAATGATGATTAATGGAGATATTTATAGTATGTAACTATATGACAGAAAATATATATTTTGGTGGGACATGTGTTTTCATATTATTTTGCAAGTGCTAAACGACAAAGAAGGTACATCTGGGGTACAAAAAAGATTCCTTAAAAGTGATTCACCACAAGTACACAGCTGACGTCATCTCATAACAAACTCTAACAAACCGGGGTCCACTTCATGACTACGGAGGTTATATGAAGTGGTATAAAAGGGGGAATCCTCTCCGTTGGCTAGGTAAGTTCACAAGTTCACATCATTGCGCACATTCATAACCCTAATTTTTCAACTACTGTTCATCTTCTTCCTCCTTCTTCCACACCAAGAGAGATGACTGACTTGAGCGTCGGAGGGCCTAGCCAGGGATTCCCACCCCGGTCTTAGGTCACTGACGATAGTGAAGTCTTGGAAGCTTCGAATCTGGGTTTTTTCTCTTCAGATTTGGATTTCTTCTTCATCATCGGGTCTTCGCACGAGGAAAATCTCCGGTGACTCTACTTCTTTCCGATCCGCTTTAGGTTTCTCGGATTGGTATTCGGCAGACATTATTCTTCATTAGCACGACATTATCCTTCATCGGCGCGGTGGGTTTCTTTCTTCCAGATCTCCATCTTATCCAGCTTCTCAGACAGGATCAAATTTGGCGCCGTCTGTGGGAACTTCACCTGAATCTGAGACTACAGGATGGAAGAAGCCGGAAAATCAAACCTACTCATTATCAGTCGTGAGGATTTGGATTTCCTCATCAATTCTCATGTTCAAAAAGTCTTACAACAGCAACAACAACAACTGCAAGCCCACACTGGAGCTACTCTGCCAACAGCTCATAATCCAGCAATATCGACCACCGAGCATCGGAAAGGAAAAGAGCTGGAAGAAGAAGAACATGCGTATTTTCCTCCAGCTGCTGTTTCTCCGACAAGACACCCACGAGCCTTTCTTCGCACTCCCATGGATCAAGGGGGCAAGAGACCGGTGTTCCAAGAGTCCTCGGGCGAAGCACCAGATAGAGAAAAGCGTAAGCTCAAAATGATAACTAGTGATAGCTCACCTGAGAAAGTCATCTCCCCATTCTCTCAAAACGTACTAGAGGATCCACTTCCTAAGCAGTATCAAAATCTTCAGATCGGGGAATATACTGGAACAATAGATCCAGAAGATCATCTGTTGAAATTCGAGAACGTAGCATTATTACAATAATTTTCTGACGGGGTGAAGTGTAGGATGTTTCTCACTACCCTCGGAGGAGCTGCACAAAGATGGTTCAAAAGGTTACCAGAGAAATCTATTCAAAAATTTAAGGACTTCAAGAAAGTCTTTCTACACCATTTCTCCAGCAACAAAAGGTATCATAAGACTTCTTGGAGTTTGTTTTCAATCAAGCAGGCGTCTAAAGAGTCTATCCGAGCATACATCAAAAGGTTCAAACAGGTAGCTATTGATGTACCTAATGCTACTATCGAAATATTAATAAGCGCTTTCTCTCAAGGTTTAAATGATAATGATTTCTTTAAAGATTTGGTAAGAAATCCCCCTGTTAATTTTGATTCCTTGATTGAGCGGGCTACTGAGTTTATTAATGTAGAAGAAGCTCAAGCTGCTCGTAGGAAGGAAGGTACTACCTCTTCCCCTACCCAAGTCAAGGAGAAAGCTCCGGCCCCCGTGCCTCCACCAAGAGGGCCTAGAGTAACTCATCCACCTCATCGACAACCAGAGTATCGTCCACAAGCTGTACAACACGTGGAGATATAGCCAAAGGCACCAAGGAGGTGGTGCACTTATCATAAAACTAGCAGTCATCATACTGAAGACTGTTTTGTTTTAAGAAATAGACGAGTCAATAGGGAGCGATATCAGAGGCAGAACTACTATCGACTGCAATACCCCAGGCAGTAAAGTCCACCCAAACTGGAATATCGCCCGGTCGAGCCTCGGCAGGAGGCAATACCAGTCCCGGCCGGTACCAGTCAAGTGTCAGAAAAAGCACCTTCTGAAGCTGTGATGACTCTGCTCGGAGGCAATATCAATATGATTGCGGGCGGACCCACTGATGGGGATTCTAATAGAGCCAGAAAAGCACATGCCCGAAGATTGGAGATTCATGTAGTAGGGTGCAGCATGGAACGAGCAGCCGGTCCCGAAATAAGTTTCGGGCCCAGAGATCTTGAGGGGGTAGAAATACCTCATGATGATGCCCTGATCATCAAAGCTGTGATAGCTAACTACGCCATTGCCCGTACCTTCATAGACACGGGCAGTTCCGTCAATATTATATTCAAGAAGGCTTTCGATCAGCTACAAATTGATCCAAGTGAACTTCAACAAATCGTTACTCCTCTGTATGGATTCACAGGCAATAAAGTACAACCTTTAGGTCAAATAAAGTTGGCCATTTCTCTGGGAGAAGAGCCTCTGATGAGAACCAGGAGATCCTATTTTATGGTTGTAGACGCTCCATCCTCTTATAATGTGATATTGGGTCGACCTGCCTTAAATGAGTTAGGGTGGTCGTTTCTACTTTTTGTCAGAAGATCAAATTTCCTGTGGATGATCAAGTTGGAGAGGTGCGGAGCGATCAGAAGATAGCCCGAAAATGTTACGTAGAAATAATTTGAGCTGAAGCTAACACTGCACGAAAGATTCAGAGAATGGAGGTTAATGCTATTCGGGAAAAGCAGCCCGTCCTGGTTTATGAAGAGAAGGAAGAAGTTCAGATCCAGACTGGTCAACCTGAAGCTACTACGTATATTGCGGCTGATCTTGATCCCGCTTTGAAGGTCGAATTATTGCAATGCCTGAGGAAGAATAATGATGTATTCGCCTGGACTCCCAAAGAAGTCTCGGGCGTTTCTCCTACCGTCATGGAGCATTCCTTGCATGTCTTCCCAGATGCCCGCCCGGTCATGCAAAGAAAAAGGAGTTTTAGCGCGGAACAAAATCAGATCATCAAAGAAGAAATAACCAAACTTATGGAGGCTGGGTACATCAGGGAAGTACAATTTCCAAGTTGGCTGGCTAATGTAGTGTTAGTCTCTAAACCAGGAAATAAATGGCGAGTATGCATTGATTTTCGAGATCTCAACAAAGCTTGCCCAAAGAACTATTATCCATTACCCAGGATTGATCAGCTTGTCGACTCCACCGCTGGATGCGAATATATCTCTATGTTGGATGCTTATCAAGGCTATCATCAAGTTCCTTTGGCTAAAGAGGATCAAGAAAAGGTCAGTTTTATAACATCTGAAGGTACTTACTGTTATAATGTTATGCCCTTCGGACTAAAAAATGCAGGGGCAATTTATCAAAGGCTTATGAATAAGGTCTTCCAGGAGCAGATTGGTAGAAATATGGAAGTATATGTGGATGACATCTTAATTAAGTCTCTTCAAGCTGTTGATCTGTGCAGGGACGTAGAGGAAACTTGCGAGACATTAAGACAATATGGGCTCAAGTTAAACCCAAGCAAATGCTTGTTCGGCGCGAAGGGAGGAAAATTCCTGGGATATATGGTGTCCGAACGAGGAATAGAGGCCAACCCGAGCAAGGTCAATGTTGGTGCAACCTTAGGTCAAGGTTGACCTGGTTGACCCGACTCGAGTTGACTTGACTCGAGTTGTATTTTGATGTTTGACTTGGGAAGATTGTTGATGCAACTTTAGGTCAAGATTGACCTAGTTGAGTTGCATGTTGATGTTTGACACTCGTGAGAGAGTTCTATTCTTGATATGGGACAAGAATAGATGTTTGGGAGATTATTGGTGCAACCGTAGGTCAAGGTTGACCTGGTTGACCTGATTCGGGAAAAAGTCCAAGTATGGAGACTTGGCAACGGAAAAGTCCAAGCAGGAAGCTTGGCACTAGAAAAGTCCAAGTATGGAGACTTGGCACTGGAAAAGTCCAAGCAGGGAGCTTGGCACGCGAAAAGTCCAAGTATGGAGACTTGGTACTGGAAAAGTCCAAGCAGGGAGCTTGGCACGAGGGAAAGTCCTAACTGGGATGTTAGGCAGTTGGAAAGTCCTGGTGAGTGAAGCCAGGCAGTGAGAAAGTCCTAACTGGGATGTTAGGCAGTGTGGAAAGTCCTGGTGAGTGAAACCAGGCAGTGGGAAAGTCCTAACTGGGATGTTAGGCAGTGGGAAAGTCCTAACTGGGATGTTAGGCAGTGGGAAAGTCCTAACTGGGATGTTAGGCAGTTGGAAAGTCCTGGTGAGTGAAACCAGGCAAGGGAAAATCCAGATGGATCAGGGATGATCGGACTTCTGGTGTTGGAAAGTCCAAGTAGGTCAAGAGAGTGATCGGATACTTGGCACGAAGAGGAAAATCCAGATGGATCAGGGATGATCGGACGTCTGGTGTGGAAAAGTCTAAGTGGGTCAAAGGGATTGACCGGACACTTAGCGGGGAGTGCTAGCAGGTCAAGGGAGTGACCGGATGCTAGGTATGATATACCAACAGGTCAAGGTTGACCGGATGTTGGTGTGGAAGCCTTAGGTTTAGGGCTGAGAAGTTTGGATCGGTCTGGTGACCGATCCAGTGATACTGCGTTTGCCCTGATCGGTCTGGTGACCGATCAGAATCAGATCAGAGGCTCACGGATCGAAAGCTGATCGGTCCCTGGACCGATCAGGTGTATGCCTGATCGGTCTCCACGACCGATCAAGAGACGAGTGCGATTCTCTGTCTGTGAGAGAGCTGGGAGAGCTGGGATCGGTCTGGGGACCGATCAGGACAGAGCCTGATCGGTCCACAGACCGATCAGAGTACGCACAGAAGATTCTGTACACTGGCTGATCGGTCTGGGGACCGATCAGCGAAGGGCCTGATCGGTCCACAGACCGATCAGAGCTCCGATCGCGACACCTGATCGGTCTGCAGACCGATCAGGGTTCTAGCCGTTGCATTGCAACGGCTAGTTTTCTCACTGTCTTCTTCGCAGGTATAAAAGGATCAAGGGCATCTTCTGTGCGACATCTCTTCTTCCTCCTTTCTGTTGCTAAGTGCTGCTGTGCTTGAGTTTTGTTGAGCTCGTCCAAAGCTTCGCGTGAGCTTCCCCGACTGGAACAGCTGCTGCTGTTAGAGTTTTTGAAGCTGCTGCTTCATCCGGACTCCAGTCGACGAGAAAGCAAGATTGGTAGAGTGCTTGTGTATTCTTATTGTATTTCTTGCTTACTCTTTGTTCTTGTACTCTTTGTTTGCTGTTGCAAACGTTTGTGGCGAGGTTTCTCCACCCACAAGGAGTATATTGTATTAGCCGGTTCTCCGGGGACTCATCCACCGACGGATTGACTGGACTCGTCCACCTTACGGACACGCCGAGGAGTAGGAGCCCTAATCTCCGAACCTCGTTACATCCTCGTGTTAAGGTTTGGTTTTCTTCTCTTTCGTTTCTTTGTATTTTCCGCTGCGCTAACAAATTGTAGGAAGAAACGAGCGATTTGGGGCGGCTATTCACACCCCCCCTCTCTAGCCGAGTACGAAGGATCCTAACAAGTGGTATCAGAGCGAAGGTTCGCTCTTCATCGGATCAACACCCGTGGGAGCAAAGCTAGAGAATGGATCTCTATGGAGAAGATTTCACCATTCCACCCTTCTACGAATGCGGCGACTTCGCGTATTGGAAGGTAAGGATGAAGTATTTTCTTATGACTAACATAATGAATTGGTTTTGTGTACAAGAAGGATTTACTCCTCCGGTGGATAAGGAAGGAAAACCACTTGAGAAGAAGGAGTGGACAAGAGAACAAATTCACAAATCCGAAATCAACAAAGAGGTAACGAAAATAATTGAATTTTCATTGCCTACTAACATCTTGTGTAAGATAGGTTACAACAATGCCAAGGAATTATGGGATAACTTGGCCAAGTACCATGAAGAGAGCTCCACTTCAAGCCATGAAGAGGAGCCTAGTGAGCCAAGTAGCTCACATCATGAAGAGAGCAAATTGGAAGTTGAGGGTTACTCAACATCTAAAGAAGAAGAGGAAGTGAGTTCTTCTTCTTCAAGATCGAAGCACGAAGAAGAAGCTTCTACCTCCGGGAGGGATGAAGAAGAGAGCATCCATTCATCCTCAACCCTAGGTAACTCAAACACTTTAAGTTCAAGTAAATTGCATATAATGTGTTTTGAGTGTAGGGAATTTGGGCACTACAAGAGTAAGTGTCCAAAGAGGGTAAGGAAGACTCCACCGGCGCCAAAGGTCAAGGTAGCCGGAGTCCCGACACGCAAGGGCAAGGAGCACGTGGTATGTTTCCAATGCAAGCGAAGGGGACATTATCGGAGTCATTGTCCGAGGGGGAGGCAACCTCACAAGGGCAAGAGACCGAGCACTTCTATAGGGGGAGCTAAGGCAAACCCTAAGGTATCATTTAAGTCTCATTCGTGCAATACTAGTAAGATGCATGCTAGAAATTTTATTGCACTAGTCAATAATGATAAGCATGATAACATTAGAAATCGATACACATGCTTAGGTGCCAAACATGTGAGCCTAGATAAGGATAACACTAGGAAAGCCAACCCTAGAATTACCTCATCTAAGGTTAAGGAGAACCTAGGTAGGAATCCCAAATCAACTAGACACATGCCTAGGAATGCCTCAAAGAAAAATGACAAATCAAAAATTGAGGTACTAGAGAAGGAGAATCAAGTCTTGAGGTCAAGACTTGATACTTTGGAAAATGCTCTTAAGAACTTGGAGAAGTCATCTCTAGGGTTTAAGGGTCAAAAACCAATGTCCAAGGACAAAAAGGGTTTGGGTCACAAACTTAAGTCCCAAGTGGTCAAGCCCACCTATCATAATGTTCCATTCGATTATGGAACAAAACCTAGGGCTAGGAAGATCACTACCAAGGTCACAAGGGAAGTCACCCCTATAGTTGACCTTGATGAGACCCAAATGACCAAGGCTTTAAAGCCTAAGAGGGTCATTAGGAGGGTTGCTAGGGAAGTTATCCCTAGTGAATATTTAGTGAACCCAATGAGCTCTAATAGGTATTGGGTTCCTAGGAGCATCTTCTCTACCCCATAGATGGGTTAGAGAGTGTCAACTCCAATAAGAAGGGTAGTTAACCCAACTTTGAGGAAATTGACACTCAAGGAGCATTTTCAAGGTGTTTGGGAACCTTTGAAAATGAAATGGAATAATCTTTGTCATTCACTCCTTGGAAGAGTAAGTTGTGCCAAAGTGAGAATATATTAATCTTACTTTAAATTGACACAATTTTGAAAAACCTAGAGAAATATCAAATTGGGATTTTGATATTCTCTTAGGTAATCAAGGCAATCCGGGCCTTAACTTAGAAGTGCTACTCTTGTAGAATTTTAAATGGTATAAATCAAACAAGAGATCAAGAAATGCCAACTTGGGGTTTGACATTTTCTTGGAGCACTTTGGGCAATCTAGGATTAGAATTTAAGTTAGCTAAGTGATTAAGGATACTTAGATAGGTAATCTAGGTATTTTATTTGTGTTAACTTACCATGGTTGTTTGCCATTTGCCATGTCATGACACCATATTTAATTTATGATCATTTGAAATGTCATGATAATGCTTAGGTTATTATATGTCATGCTTTATTTAAGTTTTCAAGCTTTATGCCATGACATCATGACATTGGCACATGTTTTTACTTATGATATCATTTATGCCATGTCATCATCTCTTGCATTAATAATCAATGAAATTGATTTAAGGATAAAAACACATTTTGATATTGAGATCAAAGTGTAGTTTAGAAAATGCATGAGAACTTAGCCTAAGTTGACCTTAACCCATATCTCACATCAAATTGACTTGAATGTGGTTTGATACACCTTAGATGTGTGTGAGATATTAGGATCATGAGTTAGGATCAAGGTGCATAGTTCTTGTACCTAGATGAGCCTAATTCGAAATTGGGGATCATAGGGAAAGCTTGTGTACAAGTCATGTACATTTAGCCCTAAGATTGTGGTCCTAAATTAAAAGGTTTAAAATCATTTTGAAATTGATTTGGAAAACCTTGATGAAGCCATCTTAGTGATTGCATTCATCATTGAACATTGTGATACAAAGTTGAGTTAAAACTTGAACTATTTCAAAGTTTTTGAACTTTGTATCAAGATTGAAAAATGGAAGTTATTTTCATAGAAAACTATTTTTCCATGATTGTATATGTTATGAGGAGTGTATCCTCAAAGTTTCATAATTTTTGAAATTTTCTGGAATTGTTTATGGGTTTCTGAATTTCGGGTAAAGGAAATTCAGGAATTCTGATAAGGGAGCTTGGATCGGTCACTGGACCGATCCAGAAAGGAGTGGATCGGTCACTGGACCGATCCAGGGAGGTGTGGATCGGTCCGGAGACCGATCCAGTAAGAGGCAGTGAGGCAGTCCGATCCCAGTGAATGTGGATCGGTCTGGGGACTGATCCAATGGGATCTGATCAGGGCGTGCCAGAAGCTGAATTTCGACTGTTGGTCTGAAATTTCAGCTGAAAATTGGGTTTTGTGGATTTCTAAAGGTTTGAAACTCTCCAAGACATTGTTGGTGCAATGGTAAAGGGGGAGTTGACCTTTAGGGGGAGTTTTATCTAATTATCAAGGGGGAGTTGACTTTTAGGGGGAGTTTTTACTTCTTAAGATTTTTTGAGGATTAGTAATATGGGATTATCACTAAGTTGATTGTTGAGTTTAGTATCAAGGGGGAAATTAAGAGTTTCAATGAAAGGTATGGGACTTTCATTAGGAAGAAACTCTTGATCTTGATACTCTGTGTCAAAAAGGGGAGAGTGTTCATTGGAGAATTATTGGAGAACCCAAGTTAGGTTATCGGGTTAACCTAAGCTAGGGGAAGAATGTCAAGGAATGTTCAAGGAAGAACATTGGAATTCTTTTTGATGTGTGTCAAAAAGGGGGAGAATTATTGGAGAACCCAAGTTAGGTTATCAGGTTAACCAAAGGGGAGAATGTCCAGAGAATGTTCAAGGAAAGAACATTGGACATTGGAAGATGATTGAAAACCTAAGTTAGGTTATCGGGTTAACCTAACTTGATTATGGTTTTGTCAAACATCAAAAAGGGGGAGATTGTTGGTGCAACCTTAGGTCAAGGTTGACCTGGTTGACCCGACTCGAGTTGACTTGACTCGAGTTGTATTTTGATGTTTGACTTGGGAAGATTGTTGATGCAACTTTAGGTCAAGATTGACCTAGTTGAGTTGCATGTTGATGTTTGACACTCGTGAGAGAGTTCTATTCTTGATATGGGACAAGAATAGATGTTTGGGAGATTATTGGTGCAACCGTAGGTCAAGGTTGACCTGGTTGACCTGATTCGGGAAAAAGTCCAAGTATGGAGACTTGGCAACGGAAAAGGCCAAGCGGGAAGCTTGGCACTAGAAAAGTCCAAGTATGGAGACTTGGCATGGAAAAGTCCAAGCAGGGAGTTCGAAAAGTCCAAGTATGGAGACTTGGTATGGAAAAGTCAAGCAGGGAGCTTGGCACGAGGGAAAGTCCTAACCGAGATGTTAGGCGGTTGGAAAGTCCCGTGAGTGAAGCGGTGAGAAAGTCCTAAGCGGGATGTTAGGTGTGGAAAGTCCCGTGAGTGAAACCGGTGGGAAAGTCCTAAGCGGGATGTTAGGCGGTGGGAAAGCCCTAACTGGGATGTTAGGCAGTGTGGAAAGTCCTGGTGAGTGAAGCCGGGCAAGGGAAAATCCAGATGGATCAGGGATGATCGGACTTCTGGTGTTGGAAAGTCCAAGTAGGTCAAGGGAGTGATCGGATACTTGGCACGAAGAGGAAAATCCAGATGGATCAGGGATGATCGGACATCTGGTGTGGAAAAGTCTAAGTGGGTCAAAGGGATTGACCGGACACTTAGCGGGGAGTGCTAGCAGGTCAAGGGAGTGACCGGATGCTAGGCATGATGTACCAACAGGTCAAGGTTGACCGGATGTTGGTGTGGAAGCCTTAGGTTTAGGGCTGAGAAGTTTGGATCGGACTGCAGACCGATCCAGAGGGGTTCTGATCGGTCCGGTGACCGATCGGGCGTGCAGAATGCGGAATCGACGGTGGTCTGAACGATCAGTGGACACTGATCGGTCTCACGACCGATCACGAGGCGAGTGCGATTCTCCGTGAGAGAGCTGAGAGTGGATCGGCCGGGGACCGATCGGGAGTTGATCGGTCCACGCATCGATCGAGTACGCATGTAAGATTTCAGACATCGCTGATCGGTGCGGGGACCGATCAACTGATCGGTCCACGGACCGATCGAGCTCGATCGCGACACTGATCGGCGCATCGATCAGTTCTAGCTGCGACGCAACGGCAGTTTTCTCACCGCTTCTTCGCGGTATAAAAGGATCAAGGGCATCTTCGTGCGACAACTCTTCTTCCTCCTTGCTGTTGTTGCTAAGTGCTGTTGTGCTTGAGTTTTGTTGAGCTCGTCCAAAGCTTCGCGTGAGCTTCCCCGACTGGAACAGCTGCTGCTGTTAGAGTTTTTGAAGCTGCTGCTTCATCCGGACTCCAGTCGACGAGAAAGCAAGATTGGTAGAGTGCTTGTGTATTCTTATTGTATTTCTTGCTTACTCTTTGTTCTTGTACTCTTTGTTTGCTGTTGCAAACGTTTGTGGCGAGGTTTCTCCACCCACAAGGAGTATATTGTATTAGCCGGTTCTCCGGGGACTCATCCACCGACGGATTGACTGGACTCGTCCACCTTACGGACACGCCGAGGAGTAGGAGCCCTAATCTCCGAACCTCGTTACATCCTCGTGTTAAGGTTTGGTTTTCTTCTCTTTCGTTTCTTTGTATTTTCCGCTGCGCTAACGAATTGTAGGAAGAAACGCGAGAGATTTGGGGGCGGCTATTCACACCCCCCTCTCTAGCCGAGTACGAAGAGATCCCAACAGTCAAGGCGCTGCAGAACATGGAGCCACCGCGCAACATGAGGGAAGCTCAAAGGCTGACAGGCCGAATCACAGCCTTGTCGAGATTTATTTCTAGATCGGCTGATCGTAGTTTTCATTTCTTTAAAATACTCAGAAAGGCTAATAAATTTCAGTGGAATGAAGAGTGTGATAAGGCTTTCCAAGAATTAAAAGACTATTTGGTTACTCTCTCTGTGTTGGCTAAACCTATAGAAGGAGAGACTTTGTGGGTATATTTGTCGGCTAATGAAAACGCCATGGGCTCGGTATTAGTTAGACAAGAGGGAAAGGAGCAACAACCTGTATATTTTTCTAGCCATTTATTAAAAGGAGCTGAGTGTAGATACACTACACTAGAAAAATTAGCTTATGCCCTAGTATTGACTGCTCGAAGGCTGCGCCCATATTTCTTAGCACATGAGATTATTGTATTAACTAACAGCACTCTTGGGCGAGTGTTACTCAACCTAGAGGCATCAGGACGGCTGATCAAATGGACAACTGAACTTGGGGAATATTGTTGGTGCAGGAAGCATCCGACGATCGAACCTAAGTTTTGATAATGGCAAAGGAATTCAAAGTTAAGATTCTCTGTTATCTAACATGTTGAATGAGTATTTCAGGAAAGTCCTAACTGCGGTTAGGCAGGTGAAAACCCTAGGGGGTGGTAACCCTAGGTCCTAGGGGGTGGTAACCCTAGGTCCTAGGGGGTGGTAACCCTAGGTGGAGAAAAGTCCTAGCTGCGGTTAGGCAAAGGGAAAACCCTAGAGGGTGGTAACCCTAGGTCATAGGGGGTGGTAACCCTATGTGGAAAGTCTTGGCGGGTCGATGGTAAGCCAAAGTCCTAGGGGTGGTAACCCTAGGTGGAAAGTCCCGTGTCGCGAACCAGTGAAAGCTGGACTAGGGAAGCGGATGTCCGGTGAGAAAGTCCGAAGCATCGAAAGTCTGAGCAAAGTCCGGTCGATCGGACGGCATCAAGTAAATCTCCGAGTGGAGTAGGTGAGGACGCGTTCCCGTAGAGGGAACAGTAGGGTCGACCTAGGGTTTCCGGAAACTCGGACAGTCAGGAGACTATCTATACTTCATTTATCATGTTTATTGTGCTAACTTTGTGTTGCGGGATATTGTTTGGGACTAACGTATCTTGCAGGTGCAAAGGAGCAACCTAAAGCCTCGGATGAGCGAGGCGCCTCCATGGAGCTTGGAGGCGCCTCGGGTGCAAGGCAGGAGTTGGCTCAGCTCCAAGGCAGTATAGGCGCCTGGAAGGCGCCTTGAGCAGGTATAAGCCTCCAAGGGATGAAGTTCGACCAGTTCAGATCTGATCCACGCGAAAGACTAGGCGCCTTGAACCGCCTTCAAGGCGCCTTGAACACCCTTTATAAGGGGTTTCACCAGCATCTCAATGAATCAAGTTCTGAGCTTTCCTTCTTCAACGTGCTGCTAACAAAGTCATTCCGAAGTGCTGTTGCAACATTCCGACGACCCGGAGCTTCGTTTTTCTCTTCTTTAAGTTGTCGGTACAAAGTTATTCTAATTGCTATTACATTTTGTAATCTGTAATTCTTATCGAGCTTATAGTTGTTGCCCACCGGAAGCGATCAAGGATCGCGGGCCTTCGAGTAGAAGTCGTCTTAGGCTCTGAACGAAGTAAATCCCTTTGTGTCTTTGTATTTATTTTATTCCGCTGCATTTTAATTACTCCGATAGTTTTCTGATAATCGAACAAATAGCCACGAGCGCTATTCACCCCCCCCTCTAGCGCGTCTTAATCCAACAATTGGTATCAGAGCGGGGTCGCTTTGAACTGGTGCAACCACCATTCAAGCATTTTTCGTGGCTTTGTCGTTTGTATAGGTTGGAATTACGCCTTTCGTTTTTTTCCCTCCAAAACTATTTTCAAAAATCCATTTTCATCTTTTCACCATTGGTTGGAATTAGCGAAATATTGCGTTTTTAAAAATTTGTGGTAATATTTTTTAATATTATTTTAATAATATTTTATTATTTTTTCTCGAAATTCCTGAATCACTATCTTTATTTATCTCCCGCACTACTAATCCAAGACTAAGTCTTGGAACAAGTTTTATTTTGTTTATTTTTCGAGATTGTCTTTCTAAAATGGCCCATCAAGAAGGCTACAACACTGCTCGTCCACCGCTCTTCTCCGGAGATGATTTCGGAGATTGGAAGGGTCGGATGGAGGCGTATCTCCAGACTCACTTTGAAGTCTGGATGATCGTCAAAACCGGGTTTCAACTTCCAACTGACGGCACCGGCAAGCCACTACCGTACGAGAACTGGGACGCGAACCTTATCAAAAAGGTAGAAGCAAACGCAAGAGCAACGTATACACTTCAGTGTGGTTTAACGAATAAGGAGCTGAATCGCGTCGGCCCATTCTCAAGCGCTAAGGAGCTGTGGGAGAATCTGATTGAGCTACACGAAGGTATTCCTGATACGAAAATAGGTAAGCATGTTTTAATAAATAAATTATTTGAGCAGACTAATACTATTCCGGCCGAGGAAGGTGTTGCGTTATTTGCAGGAACAAGCAAGACGAAGAAAGCACTAAAGGCAACATGGTCCGAGTCATCAGATGAATCCGAATCGGACGAAGAAGAGCAAACGAGCCTTCTCGCTCTACCAGTACTAGCGAACATTATCGACACCGAGTCTGAGTTCAAATCCGAAACGGAGAGCGAGTCATAAACAGAGTCCGAGCGAAGCCACGAATCCGCATTCGTTTCCGAAGGACCTAACCCCGCTGTAAGTGCCTTACTCGCCGAAACTCAATTAGAGGATTTAAAAAATATAGTCCCTTACTTGCTAAAAAAGTTGGCTAAATCCAACGTCCGGGTTAAGTCGCTCCAAAAGGAGGTAACAACCCTTAAGGAAGCGACTGACTCGAGCTCTTTAACTGAGTCAGTTCAAGTTGAAAGTTCAACTCAAGTCCAACAACTTGAGGAAGAAAATTCCAATTTGAAAGCTCAAATTAAAGAACTCAAGGACACGTTGGAACGGTTCACCTTGGGCTCCAAGAATCTGGATCTGATTCTTGGAAAACAGCGAGCCGTTTACAATAAAACTGGACTTGGATTTAAAACTAAAACGAAATACAAATCGTATTTATCATTAGTTAATATAAATAATATAAAGGTAGTCCAAGCATGGGTGCCAAAATCCAACTTGGTTAATCAAGTTGGAACTGGTCACTATTGGGTCCCCAAGGATCAAGTCTATTACCTTGATAGACCATATCGAGGCTATAATCCAGGGGGAGCTAATAGAAAAATAATATTAAGAACTTAATTCAAATTCAAATTCAAAATTCAAAATTCAAAATTCAATTAAAAATTTGAAATTAAATTAAATTTGAAATTCAATTCGAAATTAATTCAAAATTAAAAGTAAATTTCAACTTAAGTTAAATAAAAATAGATGGAGGATCCAGACTCGTTGGCACCCCCAACTGAACTACCCGACAGGGTAACCCAACTTAATCTACCCGAAATGGGTAAACAAGAGTAGACTACCCGACAGGGTAATTAAGGTTAGATCAAAATGGGCTAGGTTTAACTTGACCCACAGTACTAGTGAAATTTTTGGATGATAGTACGTTAGGGAAGCTTGGACATCGCATGTCTAGGAAGATATGGCTTCGACCTGGTGCATTTGGCCGAGTGGAACTGACCGAAGCTACCCTTAAATGGATCCTAACTAGTTAGACCAAGGTTTAGTATTAAGCTCAATGGGTAGGACTATTTGGGAAACCTCGAAGGCATGGTTACTTTAATGAGTACTTTGTGACTCACCATAGCCCAGAAGTTTATCCAAAGAATGCTTACTTGTTGAACCCAAAGCTAAACCTGAATCTAACACAAAGTTAAACCAAACCCTTAAACTGAACCTCAATTCATCTCACAAAAATTATAGGATTCCCTGATTGAAAATTTAGATCGGGTGAGATGACTAGGAAATTAAATTGACTTAACTTAAATCAAGTTAATTAATAATTAAATTATTTTAACTTGAATTATTTTCAAATCAAAATTATTTTTAACTTAATTTCAAAAATATTTCAAAATTATTTTAAACTTAATTTCAAAATCTTTCAAAATTATTTTAAACTTAATTTCAAAATCTTTCAAAATTATTTTTAATTTCAAAATCTTTCAAAATTATTTGAAAAATCTTTTAAAATCATTTTCAAAATCTTTTCAAAATTATTTTAAAAATCTTTTAAACTTAATTTCAAAACTATTTTCAAAATCATTTTAAAAATCTTTTAAAAACTCATTTCAAAATTATTTGAAAAATCTTTTAAAATCTTTTTCAAAACCATTTAAAAATCTTTTAAACATAATTTCAAAACTATTTTCAAAATCATTTTAAAAAAATCTTTTAAAACTTAATTTCAAAATTATTTGAAAAATCTTTTAAAATCATTTTCAAAATTATTTTAAAAATCTTTTAAACTTAATTTCAAAACTATTTTCAAAATCATTTTAAAAAATCTTTTAAAACTTCATTTCAAAATTATTTGAAAAATCTTTTAAAATCATTTTCAAAATCTTTTCAAAATTATTTTAAAAATCTTTTAAACATAATTTCAAAACTATTTTCAAAATCATTTTAAAAAATCTTTTAAAACTTCATTTCAAAATTATTTGAAAAATCTTTTAAAATCATTTTCAAAATCTTTTAAAAATTATTTTTAAAATCTTTTAAACTTAATTTCAAAACTATTTTCAAAATCATTTTAAAAATCTTTTAAAACTTCATTTCAAAATTATTTGAAAAATCTTTCAAAATCATTTTCAAAATCTTTTCAAAATTATTTTAAAAATCTTTTAAACTTGACTTCAATATTATTTCAAAAATTCTTTTAAAATATTATTTCAAAAATTCTTTTAAAAATCATTTCAAAATTCTTTTAAAAATCATTTCAAAATTCTTTTAAAAATCATTTCAAAATTCTTTTAAAATATTATTTCAAAAATTCTTTTAAAAATCAATTCAAAATTCTTTTAAAAATCATTTCAAAATCATTTAAAAATATTTTCAAAATTAATTTCAAAATTATTTAAAAATATTTTCAAAATTAATTTCAATATTATTTAAAAATATTTTCAAAAATTAATTTCAAAATTATTTCAAAACTTAATTTCAAAATTATTTCAAAATCTTTACAAAACTAAATTTCAAAATAATTTTAAAATCTTTTCAAAACTTAATTTCAAAATCATTTTAAAGTCTTTACAAAACTTAATTTCAAAAATTAATTTCAAAATTATTTCAAAATCTTTTCAAAACTTAATTTCAAAATAATTTCAATATCCTTTCAAAACTTAATTTCAAAATCATTTTAAAATCTTTACAAAACTTAATTTCAAAATTTATTTCAAAAATTAATTTCAAAATTTTTTCAAAACTTAATTTCAAAATCTTTTCAAAACTTAATTTCAAAATCTTTTCACAAATTAATTTCAAAATCTTTACAAAACTAAATTTCAAAATTATTTCAAAATCTTTTCAAAATTTCAAAATTATTTCAAAATCTTTACAAAACTATTTTTCAAAATTACTTTCAAAATTATTTAAAAAACTTTTCAAAATCAATTTCAAAATTATTTAAAAATCATTTCAAAATAAATTTAAAATTATTTAAAAATCTTTTCAAAATTAATTTCAAAACTCTTTAAAAAACTGTTCAAAATCAATTTCAAAATTATTTAAAAAACTTTTCAAAATCTTTTCAAAACTCAATTTCAAAATTATTTTAAACACAATTTCAAAAATATTTCAAAATTATTTTAAACTTAATTTCAAAATCTTTCAAAATTATTTTAAACTCAATTTCAAAAATATTTCAAAATTATTTTAAACTGAATTTCAAAAATATTTCAAAATTATTTTAAATTTAATTTCAAAATCTTTCAAAATTATTTTAAACTCAATTTCAAAAATATTTCAAAATTATTTTGAACTCAATTTCAAAATCTTTCAAAATTATTTTAAACTCAATTTCAAAATCTTTCAAAATTATTTTAAACTCAATTTCAAAATATTTAAAAATTATTTTAAACTCAATTTCAAAATCTTTCAAAATTATTTTAAACTTAATTATTTTAAACTCAATTTCAAAATCTTTCAAAATTATTTTAAACTCAATTTCAAAATCTTTCAAAATTATTTTAAATTAATTTTAAAATCTTTCAAAACTATTTTAAACTTAATTTCAAAATCTTTCAAAATTACTTTAAACTTAATTTCAAAATTTTTCGAAATTACTTTAAACTTTATTTCAAAATATTTCAAAATTATTTTAAACTCAATTTCAAAAATATTTAAAAATTATTTTAAACTCAATTTCAAAAATATTTCAAAATTACTTTAAACTTTAATTTCAAAATATTTCAAAATTACTTTAAACTTAATTTCAAAATCATTCAAAATTATTTTAAACTTAATTTCAAAATCTTTCAAAATTACTTTAAACTTAATTTCAAAATCTTTCAAAATTATTTTAAACTCAATTTCAAAAATATTTCAAAATTATTTTAAACTCAATTTCAAAAATATTTCAAAATTATTTTATACTCAATTTCAAAAATATTATTTCAAAAATTCTTTTAAAAATCATTTTCAAAATTATTTAAAAAACTTTTCAAAATCAATTCCAAAATTATTTAAAAATCTTTTCAAAATTATTTAAAAATCTTTTCAAAATTAATTTCTAAATTATTTAAAAATGTTTTCAAAATTAATTTCAAAATTATTTTAAAATCTTTTCAAAATTTATTTCAAAATTATTTAAAAATCTTTTCAAAACTAATTTCAAAATTATTTCAAAATCTTTTCAAAATCATTTTCAAAATTATTTAAAAATCTTTTCAAAATTATTTAAAAATCTTTTAAAAATTAATTTCAAAATTATTTAAAAATCTTTTCAAAATTAATTTCAAAATTATTTAAAAATCTTTTCAAAATTATTTAAAAATCTTTTCAAAATCATTTTCAAAATTATTTAAAAATCTTTTCAAAATTAATTTCAAAATTATTTAAAAATATTTTCAAAATTATTTAAAAATCAATTTCAAAAATCTTTTCAAAATGAATTTCAAAATTATTTAAAAAATATTTTCAAAATTGATTTCAAAATTATTTAAAAATCTTTTCAAAATTAATTTCAAACTTATTTAAAAATCTTTTCAAAATCATTTTCAAAATTATTTAAAAATATTTTCGAAATTAATTTCAAAATTATTTAAAAATCAATTTCAAAATTCTTTTTAAAATTATTTAAAAATCTGTTCAAAATTATTTAAAAATCAATTTCAAAATTATTTAAAAATCTTTTCAAAATTAATTTCAAAATTATTTAAAAATCTTTTCAAAATTAATTTCAAAATTATTTAAAAATCTTTTCAAAATCAATTTGAAATTTATTAAAAAATGTTTTCAAAATTAATTTCAAAATTATTTAAAAATCTTTTCAAAATCAATTTCATAATTATTTAAAAATATTTTCAAAATCAATTTTAAAATTATTTAAAAATCTTTTCAAAATCAATTTCAAAATTCTTTTAAAAATCATTTCAAAATTCTTTTAAAAATAATTTCAAAATTCTTTTCAAAATCATTTCAAAATCTTTTTAAACTTCATTTCAAAATTATTTGAAAAAACTTTCAAAATCATTTTAAAAATATTTTTAAACTTCATTTCAAAATTATTTAAAAATCTTTTCAAAATCAATTTCAAATTTATTAAAAAATATTTTCAAAATTAATTTCAAAATTATTTAAAAATCTTTTCAAAATCAATTTCAAAATTATTTAAAAATATTTTCAAAATCAATTTTAAAATTATTTAAAAATCTTTTCAAAATCAATTTCAAAATTCTTTTAAAAATCATTTCAAAATTCTTTTAAAAATAATTTCAAAATCATTTCAAAATCTTTTTAAACTTCATTTCAAAATTATTTGAAAAAACTTTCAAAATCATTTTTAAAAACTTTTTAAACTTCATTTCAAAATTATTTGAAAAAACTGTCAAAATCATTTTAAAAATCTTTTTAAAGTTCATTTCAAAATTATTTCAAAAAACTTTCAAAATCACTTAAAAAAATCTTTTTAAACTTTATTTCAAAATCCTTTGAAAAATACTTGAAAAACTTATTTAAAAAATCCTTTGAAAAATACTTGAAAAACTAACTTGAAAATCTTGCTCCCCTAAATTTATAAGACTTACAAGAATATGGAATTAGCCCTGAAGGAAATGGAGATTTGAAGCTTGAGCATGCTCATACTTTTGGGCTCTGATACCTGAACAAAACTATCAGGATAACTTAAAATCTATTTAACCTCATGCTTGGACTTAAAGACCAACTAAAATAAATAACCTAAATTAAACATTTAGTCACTCCCTCTTTGTCCAAAAAAAAAAAGAAAGAAAAAATAACAAATTCTTACTCTTTTAACGCTAAGTACCTTTTAAACTGAACCTACATTCTCAAAATTCATTGTTTGCAAAAGGCTTAGCTAAAGTGACTCATATAGCAACCTTCAAACTTTCTCAAACTTAGCCACCTTATAAATTTTAACTCTAAATGCTAAAATACTTTTCTAAGTTAAAAAGTATTAAAAAACATATTTCTTTACTTGCAAAATTTAACTCATGGCTTTCAAAAGACTTTTGCTAAGTAAATTGAGACTTCAAATTTCTTTACAAACAATTTGGCTCCAAAATTAAAAAAAAAAAAAAAATCTAGCTAAGTTTTTCTAACTTTAGTTAGGTATGTCTTTCTAAAAACAACAAAGTCTCAAGGCATCATTCGAAATCATCCATATATTAGCCTTTTAAACTTAGGTGAAATTTTTTTTTCGTTTAACTAAGTTTCACAAGCCTTCTTCTACCTTCTCTCAAAAAGATTGTTTTCTTAAAATCTTAAAACTTGCTTTCAACTGATTTTTGATATATGGCAAAGGGGGAGAGTAGAAGAAAATTCAAAGAATTAAAGAAAATTAAAAGAAATTCAAATTTTAAAAAGTGAGCTTTTATTAAGGGGGAGTCTTTATATAAAGGGGGAGCTCTGCACTTAATTTAGCTCTGCACTTAACTATAATTATGCTTGTATTTTCATGCTTATCTTTTAATGGCATTATTTTCTTAACTTTGAATTTTTGTTGCCATAATCAAAAAGGGGGAGATTGTTGGTGCAGGAAGCATCCGACGATCGAACCTAAGTTTTGATAATGGCAAAGGGATTCAAAGTTAAGATTCTCTGTTATCTAACATGTTGAATGAGTGTTTCAGGAAAGTCCTAACTGCGGTTAGGTAGGTGAAAACCCTAGGGGTGGTAACCCTAGGTCCTAGGGGGTGGTAACCCTAAGTGGAGAAAAGTCCTAACTGCGGTTAGGCAAAGGGAAAACCCCTAGGGGGTGGTAACCCTAGGTCATAGGGGGTGGTAACCCTATGCGGAAAGTCTTGGCAGGTCGATAACTTCAGGCAAAAGTCCTAGGGGGTGGTAACCCTAGGTGAAAAGTCCTGGTGTCACGAACCAGGTGAAAGACTGGACTAGCCGGGGAAGCGGATGTCCAGCAGAAAGTCCGGAAGCATCGAGTGCTGAGCAAAAGTCCAATCGATCTGGAGGATCGACTGGCAACAGGTAAATCTCCTGAGTGGAGTAGGTGAGGACGCGTTCCCCGTAGAGGGAACAGTAGGCATCGGGTCGACCTAGGGTTTCCGGTCGGAAACCCGAAGTCAGACTCGGACAGTCCGGAGACTGTCTATAGTTCATTTATCATGTTTATTGTGCTAACTTTGTGTTGCAGGATATTGTTTGGGACTAACGTATCTTGCAGGTGCAAAGGAGCAACCTAAAACCTCGGATGAACAGTGTCCGAGGCGCCTCCATGGAGCTTGGAGGCGCCTCGGGTGCAAAAGTTGAGCTGGCTGCGAAAGTTCATCGAAGGCGTCTTGAAGGGAGTATAAGGCGCCTTGGAAGGTGCCTTGAGCAGGGTATAAGGCGCCTCCAAGGGATGAAGTTTGACCAGTTCAGATCTGATCCACGCGGAAGACTAGGCAGCATAGAGGCGCCTTGAACAGCCTTCAAGGCGCCTTGAACACCCTTTATAAGGGGGTTTCAACCAGCATCTCAATGAATCAAGTTCTGATCTTTCCTTCTTCAACGTGCTGCTAACAAAGTCATTTCGAAGTGCTGTTGCAACATTCCGACGACCCGGAGCTTCGTTTTTCTCTTCTTTAAGTTGTCGATACAAAGTTATTCTAATTGCTGTTACATTTTGTAATCTGTAATTCTTATCGAGCTTATAGTTGTTGCCCACCAGAAGCGATCAAGGATCGCGGGCCTTCGAGTAGGAGTCGCCTTAGGCTTCGAACGAAGTAAATCCCTTTGTGTCTTTGTGTTTATTTTATTCCGCTGCATTTTAATTACTCCAATAGTTTTCCGATAATTGAACAAATAGCCACGAGCGCTATTCACCCCCCCCCTCTAGCGCGTCTCGATCCAACAAATATGACATCCAATATCAACCTCGCTCGGCCATCAAGGCACAAGCTCTAGCAGACTTCATCATAGAAGTTCAAGGCCCCGAGGAAGAAAACACCTGGAAGGTTTATGTGGATGGTTCTTCAACTAGACAAGGTAGCAGAATTGGTGTTCTTCTTATATCTCCAAGGGAAGACAGACTGCAACTCTCCATCAGGTTGAATTACAAAGCTACCAACAACGAAGCAGAATATGAAGCCTTAATAGCCGGCTTGCAAGCTGCTCGGCATACAGTGGCAGCTCGAGTCCTTATCTATTCTGATTCTCAATTAGCAGCTCAACAACTATCAGGTAATTTTGAAATCAATAATGATAGGCTTAATTTATATGCTGAAGCATTTGATAAGTTAAAGTCCTAATTTCAAGAGGTAAATATACAAAAGGTTCCTAGATCTGAAAATCAAGTAGCAGATGAATTGGTTAAATTGGCTTCTGCTATAGTACCATAGAGTTTAGATAGGCCCGTAGAACAAACTCTGTTAGTATCTTGTATTGAAAGACATGTTGAAGCAGAGATTCAAAGTGATTGGAGGGCTCAGATCACATTATATTTGCAGCAAGGTATTCTTCCTAGTGATATAGAACAGGCAAGAGTATTTAAAAACAGGGCTGCTCAATACACTATGGTAGGAGAACAATTATATAAAAGGGTTTTTTCTAAACCTTTGCTTAAGTGTATTGGCACAGAAGATATACAGTTTATTTTATGAGAAGTTCATCAAGGTTCGTGTGGCAGTCATATAGGAGGGAGATCTTTGGCTCGTAAAATTCTGCTAACAGGATATTTTTGGCCCACTTTAAATGAAGATGCTAACAAGTTGGTAAGAACTTGTGTCTCTTGTCAAAAACATCAAAATATCTCACATCATCCTACACAGTTATTGAGAACCTCTATAGTTGCATGTCCCTTTGATCAGTGGGGCATGGACATAGTAGGTCCGTTTCCTATGGCAACTGCACAGAGAAAGTTCTTACTGGTAGCGGTGGATTATTTCTCTAAATGGGTAGAGGCAGAACCACTTGCTCGAATTACTGAAGACGCAGTTATTAAATTTTTATGGAAAAATATAATCTGCAGATTTGGCATTCCTCATAAATTGGTCTCTGATAATGGAAGGCAATTCCAAGGGGATAGGATTTTAGATTGGTGCAACAGTTAAGACATTATTCAGGCCTTCACCTCTGTAGCTTACCCACAAAGCAATGGCCAAGCAGAGGTAACTAATAGGGAGATTATTAGAGGTCTAAAAACCAAATTGGATCATGTCGGGGGTAGCTGGGTAGATGAATTACACAATGTTCTTTGGGCTTACCGCACTACACCCCGGGAAGCTACAGGAATCACACATTTTCAGTTAGTTTATGGAGGAGAAGCAATAATTCCCATCGAGGTGGGGGTAGAGTCTGATAGAAGATGATTATATGATGAGGACAATGGAGATCGACGACTTATGGAGCTAGATTTGATAGAGGAAATAAGAGATAAAGCTGCTACCCGTCTTGTATCATATCGACAGCGGATGAGGCAAAACTATAACAAAAGAGTGATCCCTAGATTTTTCCAAGTAGGGGATTTGGTATGGAAACGAATTAAACCTATTGGAGATGTCAGTAAGCTGGCACCACAATGGGGAGGACCTTACAAAGTGGTAGAAAAGCTCGCATCAGGCTCATATTATCTTCAAGATGCTGAAGGAAGAATGTTGGAGCGCCCCTGGAGCGCTAATCATTTACAGCCTTATCGAACCTGACTAGATCATACTATTTAAGAATGTGTTCATAACTATTTGAAGTCCCTGGTGAACTGAGGACAAGTATACCTGCAGTTTATGTACTCTACTTCTTCTAATGAAAACCAGGCAAGACAAATATCATCACTGGAAATAAATATGGTTCATACAGATTGATAAATATCAAGAGAACCTTCATTTTCTATTTCGAGCAATCAATAGGAGGAAATCCTAAAGGCCTATTTAGCTCCCCTCAAGAGAAGTCAAAAAACCTTAAAAATTGTAATGAGGTTAGTACAAGAGTCATATTTTTGCATAGACTAAAAGTCGATCGGGAAATTCTATGAAGTAACCCGGGCGGGTCTTCATAGGAGGAACCGGAGACTCTAAACCATCTTAGATCAAAAGTCAATCGGGAAAATTCTATGAAGTAACCCGGACGGGTCTTCATAGGAGGAACCAGAGACTCTAAACCATCTCAGATCAAAAGTCGATCGGGAAATTCTATGAAGTAACCCGGACGGGTCTTCATAGGAGGAACCGGAGACTCTAAACCATCACAGAGCAAAAGTCGATCGGGAAATTCTATGAAGTAACTCGAACGGGTCTTCATAGGAGGAACCGAAGACTCTAAACCATCACAGAGCAAAAGTCGATCGGGAAATTCTATGAAGTAACTCGAACGGGTCTTCATAGGAGGAACCGGAGACTCTAAACCATCTCAGAGCAAAAGTCGATCGGGAAATTCTATGAAGTAAATCGGACGGGTCTTCATAGGAGGAACCGGAGACTCTAAACCATCTCAGAGCAAAAGTCGATCGGGAAATTCTATGAAGTAACTCGGACGGGTATTCATAGGAGGAACCGGAGACTCTAAACCATCTCAGATCAAAAGTCGATCGGGAAATTCTATGAAGTAACTCGGACGGGTCTTCATAGAAGGAACCGGAGACTCTAAACCATCTCAGAGCAAAAGTCGATCGGGAAATTCTATGAAGTAACTCGAACGAGTCTTCATAGGAGGAACCGGAGACTCTAAACCATCACAAATCACAAGTGAGTAAGAAATCTTATAATTTCAAGACCTAATCGAACGAGATTATGCGGACATGAGGCCAGAATTCAAAAGGGATGCTATACATATGATACATTATTCATTTGGAGGCCTATCCATTTGGAAGTCTTTATTTAAAATTCGCCTGGAATAATACATTCAGCTCGGAACTCAGGAATTTTACACAGCTCTCTATCTAGAGATCAATTGAAATTATGCATTCTTTTGGAATTATGAAGTATACCAGATGTTGTCTGCAGACGAATTCATCAGGACAAGGCTTAACTTCACAAGATAAGCCAGGAATTCTCGAATAAAGTTTATACTCAATACTCAAAAGTATTTCAGAAGGGGTATTCTCAAATCAGCATAATAAAGAAGCAAGTAAGTATTAAAAATTTCTTATATACTGCAAGTACTTAGTTACACAGCTTTAATCGCACTTTTTTCCATTAGCAGTTCTTATAGTACAAGTCTTTTATGAATGATCTCCTTAAACATTCGAAAAATGGCCTTTTAAATCCGCGGGCAGTTCTTCATTAAGCCTGCGGTGATTTATGAAAGAAAGGGGAGGTTCTTGGGGTAGGTAACCACCCTCTCTTAATTGTTGAAGAACTCCCGATACAGAATGGTTTAGAGCACCTACTATCCTACGAACAAATTCCCGAGCAAAGGCTGAAGACTTCAAATAAGTCTGACGCCATTCTTCCCACCGGTTCTTCTCTTGGTCCTTGTAATTTTGAAAATCAGCTTCTAGTCTTGCGTTCTGATCTTTCAAGGCATCTTTCTCTGATTTAAGCTGCTCCAATTCCTTCTGAAGCAGGGATAATTCAACTTCTTGAGCTTTCCTCTTCTCTTGTTCCTGTAGGAGAATGAAATCATGAGAGGCTAAGTCCTGAGCTTGATCAGAAAGACAGGCATTATGGAGCTTCTCTACTTTCTCTAAAATAAGACT
The DNA here is from genome assembly GCF_018446385.1 of Zingiber officinale. Lineage (NCBI taxonomy): Eukaryota > Viridiplantae > Streptophyta > Magnoliopsida > Zingiberales > Zingiberaceae > Zingiber > Zingiber officinale. The sequence goes on from NC_056003.1 coordinate 43,986,624, forward strand.
TTTTTTAGAAGCATCTGAGAGAGCTTTCTCTTTCAAAGCAATCTCTAGTCGAAGACCAGAGTGTAACCTATCCACCTGTAATTCTAACGTCCTTCTAGCAAGCTCTTTATCTTTCAATAATTGTTGACATTCCTCCAATTATTGTTTCAAAGTTCCCATCTGTTGACTTTGTAAGGACACCTTCTCTTGCAATTGAGCCATATCATTATTAGAATGAGATGAAACAGCCTTCAACGTCTCTAGTTGAGCTTTCAATTTATTGTTCTCATGGTCTTTAGCTGTGAGTAGCTGGTCAATATGTAGACTTGTGGAAAGAAACTAAACAAAAGAATAATGTAAGTTAAAGTTGAAGATACAAAGTTGATAACATATAACTAGAAATACTTACAGCCACTGCCTGACGACTATGGCGATCAGCTCGATGTGGGAGACTAAGACCTCTTAGTTGTTCATAACCCTGCATCCAAGATTCGGCTAATAGACCTTGTAATTGCAAAGTGCCATAGCTAAGTGGACTAGAAGGCTGTCCCAATTGAGAAGGTAAACCCGCGGCCAATTTAAATAAAGGACGAGGAAGGGAGGAAGAAGGAGGCGAAGAAGAAGAAGATGCAATAGAAGGGAAAGGAATAGTAGAAACAAAAGGAACGGGGGAAGAACCAGATGGAATGGAAGGTAACAGTGTAGGAGGGGCTGTAGCAGTTGTGGGAACACTAACGGCTGAAGGACTGACACCTGGAGAGATCGCCGGCAAGGCGTCCGTTTTGCTTGAGGCCTAGAGGCTGAGGGAGGCAAAACCAATGCCAAAGATGCGGAGGACACAGGAAGGGGTGACGGCCATCGCAAAAGCAGAAGCAGGAGGAGCTGAAATAACAGAAGAAGAAGGGATGAGCAGACCGGGTCTCATCATCCTAAGAGCAGGATTAGAGATAATATGGGTGGGAGTTATCGGTGCCTTACCTCTCTCGAGAGAAATAGGCGCCGGGATAAGAGGAGCTTGCACAAAAGTGCCAAAGAAATCACTAAAGGGAGAAGCCTCAGTAAGATTTGGCTTTTTAACCAAGGTAACAAAAGGCTCTTCTTCTTCTTCTTCCATGGTTGCAATCGCATCTGCCTATCGTTCTTGTTCAGATAGTAAACCCAAGGTAGAAAAATCAAGATTCGATCGGCGATCGCACAACCATTCTTCTCCAAGATTATTTACAAAAGACTTAGTTATGGTTGGATTCTTATACATAAGAGCTGGTAGAAGAACATCAACTGAAACACAAGAATTGAACACCGTCATAAAAGAAATATATTAAGTCAGTGAATATGGATTGAGATGTTTTTACATACCAAAGGATCCCTCCAAAGGGGTGTCAATCTTGCTTATTCCAAAAGGAAACATCAAACCCTCCACAATTAGAGACGGCAAGCTAAATTTTGCACCCCTCAGTTTAGGTAGAGCAGAAGCAACAGAAGGATCGTCTAGAAGATCATGAGTACTAGGAAGTGGAGGTAAGTCATGTATCCATTGGATAGGAAATGGAGGAGGAGAAGGGAGACACATATAGAAAAATTTATGATATCATTCCCCCTGAGGAGGAATGCGGTTGAACAAAATAGCCTTGGGACGAGATTGGAATTTAAAAACACCCACATCCACTCGACGAGGAATGAAGAAGTGATGAAAAAGACGTGGAGACAAGGGGAAATCTAACAGTTTTGATACCCCAATAAAACCCATAAGAATGGAAAAGGATTGGGGAACAAACTGGTTGAGTGGGATATTAAAATAACGGCTGACATTACAGAAGAAAGGGTGAAGAGGAAAGCAAAAACCTTGTAGGACCTGGTCCCGGAAGATAGATACACACCCTAAAGGAGGAAGGTGCGGACCCTCATGAGGAGCAGGACGGATTATGTAAGACGGAAAACCGTAGGTCGCTTGTAAATCCACTTCTTCTGTATCTATAAGGTTGGAAGTGCACGAGAGAAACCATGCTGGAGGGGAAGTTGCCATGAAAAAGCACAATAAAAGGAAGAGGAATCAGAGAAGAAGAACAGAGACGAGAAAAGCGGAAGAAAACTTCGTAAAACCCTTATGTTTCTTTTGACCCTGTGCTAAAACCCCCAAAAGAGATAGTGGAAGGAAAGAAGAAGAGGAAAAGGTATTCAGAACCCCAATCGTCATAAATAAGGAATAACCTTAAAAGGATAAAAACAAAAGGAAAAAGTAAAGTTGAATGATCTTCCTCGAAAAGTGTGTAGAGATTCCTCGAAAATAATTTTTGGAAAACTCTACATTAAAGTTCAGATTATTGGCGTAATAAAATAAGGAAGGAATTAAGCGCAAGGTATTTGTTAGCAGATAGAATCTGGTAGAAAAATACTAAGTGAGATTTATAGATATGAATTGGGCGTTTCTGATGAATCGGCCGAGACAAAGGAGCAAGCCAGTGTGTCGACTAAAAGCTTATCATAATGAGTTGAATAATATACACTATAATAAAACCCCATGAAACTCAATTTATACGAGAAAAGGACATATGAAGACACAGGCGTAAATCGGTCGAGTAAAATAAATCGGCCAATATTAAGAATATCATGATGGAGCTATGTCAAATCGAGCGAGATATAACTACGCTATGAAATATCGGGCGATATTTATCAATCTTGATATATATATCGTCCGGTCATAAGGGAACGATCTAAGACAAGACAACCTGTTGGAAAAGGTTGTATGATGATAAACCAAACAACATTGAACACATTTATATAAGACAAGTAACTATCATAAGAAAAAGTAAAATTAACAACAAAAAGAGAACTATCAGCATTACGAAAGATCGTTATTACAAAGTTTCAACCTACCTCTTTACAAAAAGTTTGAATTTAAGTCAAAGTCAGCTTAGGGAACAGATCAGGGGGTTTGTTCTCAATCAGTCTGCGTCGATTCAAGAAATTAGGAGGGGGGTCATGAGATAAGTAACTCTCTTCTCTTAATCATTGAATCGCCCCTTGAGCTCACGCAGTAAAAGCTGATAAGATAGACTTCACGATTGGCCTATTGAATTCAGGAGACTCGATCATGGCAGTGGCCCGCTCCCTGTAACGGATATCTTCGCCACCCTTGTAAACCACCAAATCCATTTGAGAAGTCTTCAATTCAGTTTCTTTTTCAGAAACCTCGGTCTTGGCTGAGTTTAGGGAAGTGTTCAAGGAAGATATTTCGTCTTCCTTCAGTTGCAGAGTTTTGAGTTTTTCAGCTAATTCCTCTTTATAATTATCCTTCAGCTAGCCAAGTTTGGAAGTCAATTCTTGGTTGAGGCCCATAACTGATTTAAATTTTGCCTGAAGACTTTCAATTTGTACTTTGAGTTGTTCCTTGGCGGCAGCAGAAAACGCAGTAGAAGATAATTCAACAACCTCTTGCTTTAGCTTATCATTTTCCGACCTCAACCTCTTGTTCTCAGTGTATAAGTTGTGTAGTAGTCGAGAGAAACCCATATTTTCTATCCATCGCTGGAAATATAATGAAAAGCCATAAGATAATAGTTGAGAAATAGAAAATAGGCGTTAACAAGCATACCTGATTCTCCTTGTGAGAGAAGCGATCAATTGCCCCAGGAATAGAGAGCTCTTCAAAAAGGGGACGAACTTCATCCCAAGAGCTGGCAAAAGAACCCCCTAATAATATGGGGAGAACAGGAATGGCAGAGGAACCAGCTGAGAAGGAAGAAATAGGAATAGAGGGGGGAGCAAAGACCAAGTAAGAAGAAGGCGAGGAAGGTAAAGGTCCGGAAGGGGGGATAGATAGGGGAAAAGTGAAAGATACATCACCAGAAGCACTGGCATTAGTGAAAGGTGAGGCAGGAAAATTCAGGGAAGGATAGAGTTCTGCCAACTTTGGCTCATCAGAAGGAAGATCATCTGAAGCAAAACCTTCTGAAACTAGCTCAGCAGCGGGAAGGATAAGCCTCCTTTTTGAAGGAGGAGCTCTGGTAAGTTTGCGTCCCGGACGCTTGCCCGTGGAAATTTCAGTTATCAATTTACCAGAGCTACCAGGAGACGTGAGCTCAATGAGGGGAAGAGGGGCAAATGAAGAGACAGCAGCAGCCGCTGGAGAGGTAACGGCGGGTACAGGATTGGGAAGGATCTCTGCGGAGAGACCTTCAGGAGCTTCAAGAGCTTCAGGAATGCCCGAAGAACTAGGTGCTTCAACTAAAGGGGTTGATTCTTCGATTGGAGGAGGAGTAATAGCAGCCAGAAGTCCGGCTTCCTTGGCGCGAAGTATGTCCTCCTCCACACGTAGTTCTTCATCAATTAAAGCATCATAAAAGTTCTCCACTACATAGTAAATAAAAATAATTTAGGCAATTAAAAGCAAGAATAGAGAAACAAGGTGTTACCTAAAGCAATTGGAGTATCAGGTTTGACGGGGCTTAAACCAAATAGGTATAGAAGATCGACCCTTAACCATTTAGGGATAGAAAGTCGGTGGCCTAATAACTTCTCACAATAAATAGGAAAAGAGGGAAGAAGATGAAACTCTTTAACGTCAGGCAAAGGTGGTAAGAAAGATTTCCAGGCGTGAGACCAAGGAATGGGTTCGGGAAACTTCAAGAAGAAAAAACGGGACTTCCAAGCTTTGAGAGACGAAGGCATATCCCCAAAAAGGACCATTTTAGTTCGCGACTGGAATAAGAAAACACCAGGTTCCGAACACTTGGGATAAGAAAACATGAAGAAGTTTTGAGGAGTAGGAGGAATATCTCGTAAGCAAAATAGCATGTAAGTGCCACATAGATAACGAAAGGCATTGGGGGCAAATTGCTGCAGAGGAATATCGAAATATTGGCTTATTTCGATCAAGAAAGGGGGGATAGGAAACCTTAAACCCCCTATCAACTGGTCCTTGAAAAAGGTTACACAATTATCAGGAGGACGATGAGGACGATCAGTCGATGTTGGGATTAAGATACGGTATTCCCGGGGAATTTCATACTGACGACGGATAGCTATTTCGCATTTTTATCAAAGGAAGAAGATATATGGACATACCAAGGAGCAATTGCTTCCTCAGCCATGGACAAACGTATAGGCTAGGGAAACAATAGATTACTTACTGAAGACAAGAAAGAGGATCGTCGAGAAATGGTAAGCATGGGGTCTGGTTGAAGGCAGCAACAGGAAAAGAACTCTAGAGAAAAAGGAAGAAGGGACAAAGTTTAAAAGGAGACGAAGGTTTTAGGGTTTGAAAAGCACACAACTATCATCAGATCAAAACACTTTTATTGCAGCAGACGCTTAGGATCACAATAGAAAGGCAAAAGGCCCACGTGACGTGGTGGTCAGATAAAGTATGTGTCATATCATCATAAAAACGTTTATATCGGATGTGATAGGACCAATCACGCGGGGGTTGGTAGCGTCTCGGGGTATGTTTCTAACATTCTCTCACCTGAAGGAGAATCAATCACCAGCTAGGAAGTTTCGAAAGAAGGCGTGATTAACTGGACATAAAAAAGTGAAAAGTCTGATTTTCTTGATTAAAGTCCAAGCTAAGGACAAAAACATTTAAGGATGAAGATTTAGGCGAATGACAGATTTTGAATTAACGTCCTTATGAAATACAAACTAATATTGATCGAAATAATGTTATATTAGCCGATATGATTTTAATTATAATATTAGTCGTGATATAGAAGTATGCCAATAGTTAAGACAGCCTCGGTCATGATAAATGATATATATGTAGAATACAGCATTACATTTACTCTTGTAAATTATAGAAAGATTCCATAGAATCATTTAATTCAATACAAGAGTCCGTTGTTACACTTAGAATCTGATCAAATACGTAATGATTCATTTTCCCTCATAACAGTAAGCCTCAGACAAATAACAAAGTTCACAAACACAAGTTCTCACAACACTTAGAAAATTTCAAGTCCCACCGGATTCAAACTTACCATGGAGCAGAGATGGAAATATCTCACTTCGCCCAGGCTTGTCAAGGCACATAAGTGGCAATATTTTGCCCGGGACGAAGAAAGCAACAAAAACAGAAAAGCTCAAGGGCGACGAGACAGGGAAACATTTATTCATTCCATGATGGAAAAGTAAATGTAAAAACCACTTCCCCTCTCAAGCCCTAGAGCTCGGCAAGTGAAGCAACCAAGTATAGCCCAAGGGCAACGTGTGTTGTGCCCTTCACACAACACCCCTGGGTCATTTGGCTGCCCCTCTATGAGTAGCAAAAATCTCTCTGAAGTCCCTTGAGTCCTTCAGAGCATCCGTATCTTTGGATGAAAACTCTGAACTGTGAAGCTTCCTCTCTTAAGACGATCCCTTGAACCCCTGATGTAGCCGAAGCAAAAATCCCAATAAACTCATATATAGATCTCACCTTGTCCGACAAAAGTTGCCCCCAAAGAGGAGGATCCACAACCATGGCCTTAGCAATAAAAGGTGGCAAGGAAGGAAAAGAACTGAGATGGGTTGTGGATGAAGAGAAGGTTGTAGCCCTATTTAAAGGAGCAAAAGGCTCACAGGAGTACTATACTTGAGTTAGCGGGATAGTTGTACATAAAATCTGTGAGGTCATTTCAATATCTGGAGCAGAGTCACGGGTAGGAAAAGACAAAACCAGACTTATGTCTAGTCAGTCGTCTACACCTCCTTCGACTAGACTTGAAGGGAAGGCTAGTGATATGGGTAAGGTTTTATAGGTCCCTGATAAGGAGAGAAAAGGGGGTAAGGAAACTAAGAAGATAGGCCAATATCGGCCAGGACACACCTCCCAGGCAGAGTTAGGTCTATATCGGCCGGGATATACCTCCCAGGTGGGGTTAGGTATATATCGGCCAGGACACACCTCCCAGGAGGAGTTAGTCTAATATCGACCGAGACATACCTCCCAGGCGGAGTTAGGCTAATATCGGTCGAGACATACTTCTCAGGAGGTGTTAGGTTTATATTGACAGAAACATACTTCCCGAGAGAAAATATTCGCATTAATTAAAAGGAGGTAGGCTAATATCGGCCAGGACATACCTCCCAAGGAAAGTTAGGCTAATATCGGCCGAGATATACCTCCCAGGCAGAGTTAGGTCTATATCGACCGGGACATACCTCCCAGGAGGAGTTAGGCTAATATCGGCCGAGACATACCTCCCAGGCGGAGTTAGGCTAATATCGGCCGAGACATACCTCCCAGGCGGAGTTAGGCTAATATCGGCCGAGACATACCCCCCAGGCAGAGTTAGGCTAATATCGGCCGAAACATACTTCTCAAGAGTAAGATTCGCATTAACTGACATATACCTCAAAGGAGGTGGCTAATATCGGCCGGGACATACCTCCCAAGGGAAGTTAGGCTAATATCGGCCGAGACATACTTCTCAGGAGGAGTTAGGTTTATATTGACAGAAACATACTTCCCGAGAGAAAATATTCGCATTAATTAAAAGGAGGTAGGCTAATATCGGTCGGTACATACCTCCCAAGGGAAGTTAGGCTAATATCGGCCGAGACATACCTCCCAGGCAGAGTTAGGTCTATATCGACCGAGACATACCTCCCAGGTGGAGTTAGGCTAATATCGGCCGAGACATACCCCCCAGGCAGAGTTAGGCTAATATCGGCCGAAACATACTTCTCAAGAGTAAGATTCGCATTAACTGACATATACCTCCCAGGGAAGTTAGGCTAATATCGGTCGGGACATGCTTTCCAGAAGAAGTTAGGCCCGGTCAATTGATCCATGATTAGGAAAGACACTTGATAGAATATAGTGACTTCAATCGATATAAGGAATATTGGTAGAGGGAATTAATTACAGCAGGAGGGGTGAAATGATGATTAATGGAGATATTTATAGTATGTAACTATATGACAGAAAATATATATTTTGGCGGGAAATGTGTTTTCATATTATTTTGCAGGTGCTAAACGACAAAGAAGGTACATCTGGGGTGCAAAAAAGATTCCTTAAAAGTGATTCACCACAAGTACACAACTGACGTCATCTCATAACAAACTCTAACAAACTGGGGTCCACTTCATGACTACGGAGGTTATATGAAGTGGTATAAAAGGGGGAATCCTCTCCGTTGGCTAGGTAAGTTCACAAGTTCACATCATTGCGCACATTCATAACCCTAATTTTTCAACTACTGTTCATCTTCTTCCTCCTTCTTCCACACCAAGAGAGATGACTGACTTGAGCGTCGGAGGGCCTAGCCAGGGAGGGGTCTTAGGTTACTGACGATAGTGTTGGTTGGTCTCTTGTGCGCAGGAAGTCTTGGAAGCTTCGGATCTGGGTTTTTTCTCTTCAGATTTGGATTTCTTCTTCATCATCGGGTCTTCGCACGAGGAAAATCTCCGGTGACTCTACTTCTTTCCGATCTGCTTTGGGCTTCTTGGATTGGTATTCGGCAGACATTATTCTTCATCAGCACGACATTATCCTTCATCGGCGCGGTGGGTTTCTTTCTTCCAGATCTCCGTCTTGTCCAGCTTCTCAGACAGGATCAACTATGATGAAACCTTTTCTCCAGTAGCGATGTTTAAGTCCATTCGGATCATGCTTACTATTGCAGCTTACCATGACTATGAGATATGGCAGATGGATGTCAAAATCGCGTTTCTGAATGGAAACCTACTCGAGGATGTATACATGACACAACCTAAGGGTTTTGTAGATCCACAGCATACTAGCAGAGTATGCAAGCTGCATAGGTCCATTTATGGACTAAAGCAAGCTTCTCGGAGCTGAAATCTTCGATTTGATGATGCAATCAAACAGTTTGGTTTCATCAAGAATGAAGATGAGCCTTGTGTCTACAAGAAGGTTGTAGGGGATATAGTTGTCTTCCTCATATTGTATGTGGATGACATACTACTCATTGGGAAGGATATCCCTATGCTTCAGTCTGTCAAGACCTGGCTAGGAAGTTGCTTCTCAATGAAGGACTTAGGTGAGGCATCCCGCATTCTAGGGATACAGATCTATAGAGATAGATCTAAGAGATTGCTTGGCCTAAGTCAGAGTACATATATTGACAAGGTACTCCTTCAGTTTGCCATGCAGAACTCCAAGAAGGGATTTCTGTCGATGTCACATGGTGTGAGTCTTTCGAAGACTCAAGGTCCCTCTTCTAGAGAGGAGAGAGACCGCATGGATCAGATCCCTTATGCCTCAGCCATAGGATCTATCATGTACTCGACCTGATGTCTCTTATGCTTTGAGCATGATGAGCAGATACCAGTCAGATCCAGGTGAAAGTCACTGGATAGCGGTCAAGAATATTCTTAAGTACTTAAGAAGGACTAAAGAATATTTCTTGATATATGGAAGCAATGATGAGCTAGCTGTAAAGGGTTACAGTGATGCTAGCTTCCAGACCGACCAGGATGACTATAGATCGCAGTCGGGGTTCGTGTTTTGCATTAATGGTGGTGCTGTGAGTTGGAAGAGTTCGAAGCAGGACACAATAGCTGATTCTACGACAGAGGCCGAGTATATTGCTGCATCAGAGGCAGCAAAGGAGGCAATTTGGATTCGCAAGTTCATCACTGAACTTAGGGTGGTTCCTAGCATTGCTGACCCCATTGAGCTCTATTGTGACAACAATGGAGCTATATCACAGGCGAAGGAACCTCGCTCACACCAGTGGACCAAACACATACTACGGCGCTTCCATCTCATTCGAGAGATTATCGAGAGAGGAGATGTGAAGATTTGCAGAGTACCTACAGAGGCTAACATCGCAAATCCCTTGACCAAGGCTTTGGCACAGAGGAAGCATGATGGTCACACTAGGTCATTGGGGCTTAGAGCCTACACTGATTGGCACTAGTGCTAGTGGGAGATTGTTAGCTAGAGCCCTAGAGCCAATCATTTGATGATTGTATTTTGGACTTGTTGTATCATATTCTATATAAATAAAGGCATTTGATTTTTTGTTATTATACTTACTTGTATTGGTGCCAAATAAACTAAGTATAATAACGTCCTTGAGTAGAAGGTTCTTACCTATATCAATCGATTGATTGAATCGATAGTGAGATGATATAAGGAATGTTAGGATCCTTCGTACGGAGGCTAGAGAGGGGGGTGTGAATAGCCGACACCAAATCGTCGTTTCTTTCTACAAAACGTGTTAGCGCAGTGGAAAATAACACGTAGAAACGAAGGAAAAGAAGACAAACCTCAAACAAACTGATGTAACGAGGTTCGGAGATTAGGGCTCCTACTCCTCGGCGTGTCCGTAAGGTGGACGAGTCCAGTCAATCCGTCGGTGGATGAGTCCCCGGAAAACCGGCTAAAAATAACTCCTTATGGGTGGAGAAACCTCACCACAATACTCTTGCAACAGCAAGATGAATGTACAAGAAATACAAGAAAGCAGAAGACAATACAAGTGTAAAAACAATCTTGCCTTCTCGTCGACTGGAAGAAGCAACAGCTCCAAGCGCCTACAACAGCAGATGATCCAGCCGGAAGCTCACGCGAAGCTTTGGAGGAGCTCAACAAAGCTCAAGCACAGCAGCACTTAGGGACAGGAAGAAGGAAAAAGAGAGATAGCACCAAAGCCTTGATCTCCTTTTATAACCTGTGAACCTGCACAGCGAAGATAGAAGCCAGCGGAGAAGACGGAGCGACCCGTTGTGACTCAACGGTCGAATGTGGACCGATCAGGCTCCACCCTGATCGACCTCTGATCGGTCCGGGACCGATCAGGGGCTGATCGGTCCCAGACCGATCGAATGCTTCATGAAGTTACCCAACTGTTCGTTTCTGATCGGCCGTGGACCGATCAGCCATACCGGATTGGTCCACGATCGATCCCACCTCTCGAGAGAGGTGGTCGATCTCGATCGGCCGTGGAGACCGATCAGGCTTCATGCTGATCGGTCCCCAGACCGATCAGTAAGCTCACAGAACCGATGCGCTTTGCCTTCTATTTGTTATCTGATCGGTCACCAGACCGATCAGATACACAAACGTATCACTGGATCGGTCTGCAGACCGATCCAAAGCTTGGTTTTTGCCCAAACCAAGTCCCAAACCTTCCAAACCAATATCCGGTCAACCTTGACCTATTGGTACATCATGCTTAGCATCCGGTCACTCCCTTGACCTGCTAAGACTCCCCACCAAGTGTCCGGTCAATCCCTTTGACCCACTTGGACTTTCCTCTTCGTGTCAAGTATCCGGTCACTCCCTTGACCTACTTGACCTTCTCAACACCAGATATCCGATCACCCTTGATCCATCTGGATTTTCCCTTGCCCGGCTTCACTTACCAGGACTTTCACCTAGCTTCACTCACTAGGGTTTTCACCTGGCTTCACTCACCAGGATTTCCAATCTGCCTGACTTCACTCACCAGGACTTCCAAACTGCCTGGCTTCACTCACCAGGACTTTCCCGAATGTCTGGCTTCACTCACCAGGACTTTCCCTGCGCCAAACTCCCTGTTTGGACTTTTCCCGTGCCAAGTCTCCATACTTGGACTTTTCCAGTGCCAAGTCTCCATACTTGGACTTTTCCAGTGCCAAGTCTCCATACTTGGACTTTTCACCGAATCAGGTCAACCTTGACCTACGGTTGCACCAACAATCTCCCAAACATCTATTCTTGTCAAACATCAAGAATAGAACTTCTCTTCTCGTCAAACATCAAAACACAACTCGAGTCAGGTCAACTCGAGTCAGGTCAACCAGGTCAACCTTGACCTAAGGTTGCACCAACAATCTCCCCCTTTTTGATGTTTGACAAAATCCAAAATAAAGTTAGGTTAACCCGATAACCTAACTTAGGTTTTCCAATGTTCTTCCTTGAACATTCTTCCAAAACCTACACTCTCCCCCTTGGGACATCTCTCCCCCTTTTTGACACACATCAAAAAGAGGGAATCAAGGTCAAGAGTTTCTTCCTAATGAAAGTCTCATACCTTTCATTGAAACCCTTAATTTCCCCCTTGATACTAAACTCAACACTCAACTTAGTGATAATCTCATATCACTAATCCTCAAAAGTCTTAAGGAGATAAAAAAAACTCCCCCTGAAAGTCAACTCCCCCTTGACAATTAGTTAAGACTCCCCCTAAAGGTCAACTCCCCCTTGACCATTGCACCAACAATGTCTTGGAGAGTTTCAAACCTTTAGAAACCCGAAACTCAACTCCCACAGCTGAAATTTCAGACCACAGTCGAAATTCAGCAAATTCAGCACGCCTGATCGGTCACCGGACCGATCAGGACCCCTCTGGATCGGTCCGGACCGATCAGCCCCTCGGATCGGTCCAGTGACCGATCCAGCCTTGGACAGACTCGAGTTCTGATTTCCTTCTCCCGAAATTCAGAAACTCACAACAAATTCCAGAAAATTCCAAAAATTATAAAATTTTGAGAATCTATTCCTCATAACATATACTATCAAGGAAAAATAGTTTTCTATGAAAATAACTTCCATTTTTAAATCTTGATACAAAGTTTGAAAAGTTTTGAAATAACTCAAAGTTTCAAAAACTTTGTATCACTTTGTTCAATGATGAATGCTATCACTAGAAAAGCTTCATCAAGGTTTTTCAAATCAATTTCAAAATGATTTTAAACCTTTTAATTTAGGACCATAATCTTAGGGCTAAATGTACATGACTTGTACATAAGCTTTCCCTATGATCCCCCAATTTTGAATTAGGTTCATCTAGGTACAAGAACTATGCACCTTGATCCTAACTCATCATCCTAATATCTCACACACATCTAAGGTGTATCAAACACATTCAAGTCAATTTTGATGTGAGATATGAGTTTAGGTCAACTTAGGCTAAGTTCTCATGCATTTTCTAAACACCAATTTGATCTCAATATCAAAATATGCTTTTATCCTTAAATCAATTTCATTGATTATTAATGCAAGAGATGATGACATGGCATGAAATAATATCATAAATGAAAACATGTGCCAATGTCATGATGTCATGGCATAAAGTATGAAACTTAACTAAAGCATGACATATAAAGAACCTAAGCTTTATCATGACATATCAAATGATAAAATTAAACATGATGTCATGACATGTGAGGGCAAATAATCATGGCAAGATTTAGCATGAATAAGACATACCTAGATTACCTATCTAAGTATCCTTAGCCTTAGCTAATACTTAAGCTTTAACCCTTGATTGCCCTAATATGCCAAAATCCTAATTTTGACACTTCTTGAACTCTAGATTCATCCATGCCACTTAAAGATCAAATTTATCCTCAAATCTTAGCATGTTTCATTTTTCCTCAAGAGTTCTCTAGATTTTCCCAAATTGTGCCAATTGAAATTAACATCATCATTTTCCATGATGGCACATTTTACTCTTCCAAGGAGTAAATATTCCATTTCATTTTCAAAGGTTCCCAAAAACTTTGAAAATGCTCCTTGAGCGTCAATTTCCTCAAAGTTGGGTTAACTACCCTTCTAATCGGAGTTGATACTCTCTAACCCATCTATGGGGTAGAGAATATGCTCCTAGGAACCCAATACCTATTTGAGCTCATTGGGTTCACTAAATATTCACTAGGGATAACTTCCCTAGCAACCCTCCTAATGACCCTCTTAGGCTTTAAAGCCTTGGTCATTTGGGACTCATCAAGATCAACTCTAGGGGTGACTCCCCTTGTGACCTTGGTGATGGTCTTCCTAGCCCTAGATTTTGTTCCATAATCGAATGGAACATTATGATAAGTGGGCTTGACCACTTGGGACTTAGGTTTGTGACCCAAACCTTTCTTGTCCTTGGACATTGGTTTTTGACCCTTAAACCCTAGAGATGACTTCTCCAAGTTCTTAAGAGCCTTTTCCAAAGTATCAAGTCTTGACCTCAAGACTTGATTCTCCTTCTCTAATACCTCAAGTTTTAATTTGTCATTGTTCTTTGAGTCATTCCTAGGCATATGTCTAGTTGATTTGGGATTCCTACCTAGGTTTTCCTTAACCTTAGATGGGTTAATTCTAGGGTTGGCTTTCCTAGTGTTATCCTTATCTAGGCTTACATGTTTGGCTCCTAAGCACATATATTGATTCCTAAGATTATCATGCTTATCATTCTTGACAATTGCAATAAAACTACTAGCATGAGTCTTATTATTATTGCAAGAATGTGCCTTAAATGTTACCTTAGGGTTTGCCTTAGCTCCCTCTATCGACGTGCTCGATCTCTTGTCCTTGTGAGATTGCCTCCCCCTTGGACATTGACTCCTATAGTGTCCCCGTTACTTGCATTGGAAGCACACCACGTGCTCCTTGCCCTTGTGTTTTGGGACTCCGACTTCCTTGATCTTTGGCGCCGGTGGAGTCTTCTTAGTCTTCTTTGGACATTTACTCTTGTAATGTCCAAATTCCCTACACTCAAAACACATTATATGCAATTTACTTGAACTTAAAGTGTTTGAGTTACCTAGGGTTGAGGATGGATGGATGCTCTCTTCTTCATCCCTTCCGGAGGTAGAAACTTCTTCTTCTTGCTCCGAACTTGAAGAAGAAATCTCCTCCTCTTCTTCTTTAGATGTTGAGTGGCCCTCAACTTCTAATTCGCTCCCTCCATGATGTGAGCTACTTGGCTCACTTGACTCCTCTTCATGGCTTGAAGTGGAGTTCTCCTCATGAAACTTGGCCAAGTTATTCCACAACTCCTTGGCGTTGTTGTAACCACCTATTCTACACAAAATGTCATTAGGTAAAGAAAATTCAATGATTTTCGTTACCTCATCATTGATGGTTGATTGGTGGATTTGCTCCTTGGTCCACTCCTTCTTCTCTAGGGTTTCTCCTTTCTTATCCATAGGAGGCTTGAAACCTAATTGAACACAACTCCAATTTTCAAGGTTAGTCATAAGAAAATACCTCATTCTTACCTTCCAATACGCGAAGTCGCAGCACTCGTAGAAGGGTGGAAACGTGATGTCTTCTCCGAGTCGATCCATTCTCTAGCTTGTGCTCCTCCGGGTGTTAATCCGACGAAGAGCAACCTTGCTCTGAGACCACTTGTTAGGATCTTTCGTACGGAGGCTAGAGAGGGGGGTGTGAATAGCCGACACCAAATCGTCGTTTCTTTCTACAAAACGTGTTAGCGCAGCGGAAAATAACACGTAGAAATGAAGGAAAAGAAGACAAACCTCAAACAAACTGATGTAACGAGGTTCGGAGATTAGGGATCCTACTCCTCGGCGTGTCCGTAAGGTGGACGAGTCCAGTCAATCCGTCGGTGGATGAGTCCCCGGAAAACCGGCTAAAAATAACTCCTTATGGGTGGAGAAACCTCGCCACAATACTCTTGCAATAGCAAGATGAATGTACAAGAAATACAAGAAAGCAGAAGACAATACAAGTGTAAAAATAATCTTGCCTTCTCGTCGACTGGAAGAAGCAACAGCTCCAAGCGCCTACAACAGCAGATGATCCAGCCGGAAGCTCACGCGAAGCTTTGGAGGAGCTCAACAAAGCTCAAGCACAGCAGCACTTAGGGACAGGAAGAAGGAAAAAGAGAGATAGCACCAAAGCCTTGATCTCCTTTTATAACTTGTGAACCTGCACAGCGAAGACAGAAGCCAGCGGAGAAGACGGAGCGACCCGTTGTGACTCAACGGTCGAATGTGGACCGATCAGGCTCCACCCTGATCGGTCCAGGACCCTTCTGATCGGTCTGGGGACCGATCAGGCCCTGGGCTGATCGGTCCCTAGACCGATCAGAATGCTTCACAGAAAGTTGCCCAACTTTCTGTTCGTTTCCTGATCGGTCTGTGGACCGATCAGGCCACAGCTGGATCGGTCCACAGACCGATCCCACCTCTCTGTGAGAGAGGTGGCTGCGTCTCTGATCGGTCGTGGAGACCGATCAGGCTTCATGCTGATCGGTCCCCAGACCGATCAGTAAGCTCACAGAACCGATGCGCTTTGCCTTCTGTTTGTTATCTGATCGGTCACCAGACCGATCAGATACACAAACGTATCACTGGATCGGTCTGCAGACCGATCCAGAGCTTGGTTTTTGCCCAAACCAAGTCCCAAACCTTCCAAACCAATATCCGGTCAACCTTGACCTATTGGTACATCATGCTTAGCATCCGGTCACTCCCTTGACCTGCTAAGACTCCCCACCAAGTGTCCGGTCAATCCCTTTGACCCACTTGGACTTTCCTCTTCGTGTCAAGTATCCGGTCACTCCCTTGACCTACTTGACCTTCTCAACACCAGATGTCCGATCACCCTTGATCCATCTGGATTTTCCCTTGCCCAGCTTCACTTACCAGGACTTTCACCTAGCTTCACTCACTAGGGTTTTCACCTGGCTTCACTCACCAGGATTTCCAATCTGCCTGGCTTCACTCACCAGGACTTCCAAACTGCCTGGCTTCACTCACCAGGACTTTCCCGAATGCCTGGCTTCACTCACCAGGACTTTCCCTGCGCCAAACTCCCTGTTTGGACTTTTCCCGTGCCAAGTCTCCATACTTGGACTTTTCCAGTGCCAAGTCTCCATACTTGGACTTTTCACCGAATCAGGTCAACCAGGTCAACCTTGACCTACGGTTGCACCAACAATCTCCCAAACATCTATTCTTGTCAAACATCAAGAATAGAACTTCTCTTCTCGTCAAACATCGTCAAACATCAAAACACAACTCGAGTCAGGTCAACTCGAGTCAGGTCAACCTTGACCTAAGGTTGCACCAACAGGGAACACTACTCATAATCATTCGTAGTCAAGTATTAACATTCAGGGACAATGTTAATGCGATGAGACTAGCATGTAGGTCAACTCGATGACTCGATCTCACAAATCATGGATATAGAGATATCAAGTTGACACATGGGTATGCATTAGAGAATGTATACTGAATGACCCGTCATGAGAAACTATCATGGATCATTATATGAGTGTCATATACTTTCTCATGTGGCTATTAGTATGACTACTAGTCCTTAGACCTGAAGTCACCATGGTTCCCTACATAAGGAGTTATGTACTTTGGTTTCGTCAAACGTCACCCGTAACTGGGTGGACTATAAAGGCGATTACTGGGTATGTAACAAATTATGCGGAGGGATGTGAGTGATGTAGATGGGATCTATCCCTCCTATATAACGGGAGAGACATCGGTATTCTTGATAGAGTGAGACCACGAAGTGCATGGCCATGCCCAAATGAGTCAATATGAGATATTGAGCTCATTTGATTTAGTGAGTCTACTTGGTGTTCAAGATTTAGATTGATCAGAGGATGATACAGTCTATGCCTCACATTGATCAATCTAGATGTCTAGGATAGAAGGACACTTGTCATATTTTGTGAGGAGTCACAATTAGTAGTCACAAGGTGATGTTGGATCTCAACATTCTTGTAACTTGGGTTGTAATGATATGTTTCTAGATACCGCTCATTACTTATGCTCCTAAATGGGTTTAGGGGCATTGCCAACGTTACAAGAACCTATAGGGTCACACACTAAGGACAATTAGATGGAGATTAGGTTCATATGATGAACCAAGAGGATTAGATTCATTTGATGAATCAACTTGGATTAAGAGTAATCCTAATTGGGCTAATTGAGTTGGACTCAAGTTGATTCATGTGTTCAATGAGTCTAATTTAGATTATGACTCATTGAATCAATTTAATTAAATGAATTAGATTCATTATATTAAATTGGCTTGAATTAAATGGTTGGATTAGATCAACCATGAGAGATATTAAGTCAAGTTTGACTTGACTTGAGAGGAAGATGAAGAGTCAAGTTTGACTTGACTTTATGCCACCTCATTGGTGAGTTGGCATTAAGTAGCCAATGATGAGGTGACACATTATCATGTTTAGCACATGTGTGTGTGCCACCTCATGGAGGTTACAAATCTCTTAATGGCCACACTTAATGCAAAAATGGGGGTTACACTTGGGAAAGTGGTCGGCCACCTTTTGTTGTGAATGTGAATTCATTTTTCTCATTCATGTGCATTCACTTCATCTCCTTCCTCTAGCCATTTTTGCTCTCCCTCTCCTTTCCTTGGCCGAATCCCATAAGGTGCTAGCACACCTTGTTTTGGTCATCTCCACCTAGTGTGTTCGTGTGGATACGTATAGAGAAGTATCTATTTTGATACTTTCGAGATCCGGCGAATCTTGGACAAGCAGGATACGAAAAAGGACACGCATCGAAGGTATAGATCTCTTCCATGTAGATCTAGGAGTAGATCTAAGTTTTAGTAAACTCGTACTCGTATTCAAATTTTTTCTTCGCACGGATCCGTTGGCTAGGGAGTTTCGGGGTTTCCGCGATGCGAAAAGCGATTTTCGCGGCCCGAAAAACCCAACACCTTTCACATGGCCTAGCTTGATCTTGAAACCTTGAATAATTTTTTTTATTGATAACTTCTTCTTGCCCATTGTTCTAAGAATAAGTTACAGAAATGAAATCTTGTTGGATACCAAGTCCTTTACACTAGTCTCGCAGCTTGTGTCTTTGCAATTGTCGACCATTATCAGATATTTTTTTGTGAGGAATCCCATATCAATAAATAATATTTTTCCATAAAACTTTTATAACTACATCTTCTGTGATCCAAGCAATAGCTTCTGCTTCTACCCATTTGGAAAAAATAGTCAATGATAACCAATAGAAATTTCTTTTTCCTTGGACTTGTCAGGAAGGGTGCCACTATATCTATTCCCCATTGATCAAATGGATATGACATAGTGGAGGTTTTGAGCTACTCGATAGGGTGATGTGATGGGCTTATGCTTCTGGCAGTTCTCACAAGAAGTTGCAAATTTAGGAGTGTCCGTCAGTAATGTAGGCCAATAATATCAAGTTAATAATACCTTCCGAGTCATCGATCTTCCTTCTATATAATTTCCACAGATGCCTTCATGAATTTCCCTCATGACATAATCAATGTCATCGAGTTCGAGACATTTAAGTAAAGGATGAGAAAAATCTTGGCGATATAATTTTTCCCTGATCAGGGTAAACTGAGGGTAAACTGAGCAGCTCCTCTTAAATAGCCAGACTTTTGTTGAGTTGGCTAGTAATGTTCCGCTCTAGAGGAAAGAAATCATAGGAATACGCAATCTTCCTCCCACTTGGTATTGCCTATTTGATCTATGTATAAAGTTTGAGAGCTCAGGCTATCCAACATCCACGAGGCTAAGACACTTTCCATCTTTGCTAGCTCATCCGCTTTCATATTTTTTGCTCGGGATATTTTTTGAAGGCTTATTTCTTGGAAGTTAGTCTTTAGCTTCTCAAACGCTTCGACATATCTTCTCAACCGCTTGTTCCAGTCTTCAAAAGTGTCATCCAACTGTTGTGCCACGAGCTGTGAGTAAGAATATATAACTACCTAAGCGGCTCTTACTATTCTTGCTACCTGGAGACCCAACAACAACGCTTCATACTCAGTATTATTATTAGATGCTCAAAAGTTAAGTCGAACGGCTAATTGTATAGCATCTCCCCAATGTGAAATTAACAAAACTCCTACTTCGCTAGCCAGTCGGTTGGAAGAATCGTCCACATATGCCTTTCAGGTCTCTTCACAATGTAGACTAGATACTTCCACCATAAAGTCCGTCAGAGCTTGAGCTTTAATTACTATACGGGGTTGATATTGGATATTATATTCTCCTAGCTCTGTTGTCCATTTTATAAGCCGCCCAAAAACTTCAGGGTTAATAAGAACTTGACCTAGTTGGCTATTCGTGAGAACAATAATAGGATGAGTGATATGCATAGATTATATACACTTTTATGCATGCTTTGGCGTATATTCACATACTTTATTTACACTTGATATGTGCATTTCTACACCTCTTATTATATTTTCAACATAATTACTCTTCTTTATCAGAGATCTGCTCTTTGTGTATTTTTTTTATTAATAAGAGTCACTTTTGGGTTGAAAACATCACTCGTAGATGATTCGGAGAATAAACGAAGACAAAGGGCTTGGCCGTGTGAAGTTCACACGGTCGTGCCACTTACTAGAGGTGGAGAAGACTTTGGCAGTGTAATTCCACACGACCGTGTTAAGAAGCAGAGAAGAGATGGCTCGATCATGTAGACCCACATAATCGCGTGGCTTTCTAGATGAGGAGCAGACTTTGGCTGTGTGGAATCCACATGGCCGTATGAGTCCACACGGTCATGCCAATTGACCCAAGGCCAAGTAGAGGGTGACCATGTGGATGCCACATGGTCGTGGCATGGGTCATGCCAAGCTTGTGCCCAGCACTATTTAAGAGGATTTCTTCTCCTTTCCAAGGGAGGAAGGATCTCCCTTTGGGAGATCCATCTTGGTGCTAATCTACATTCTCCCCACTCTCCATTCAATGATCCAAGGCTATTTTCATCATCTCATTGACTCTGAAAGCAAAGAATTGGATTCGAAAATCACTCAACACAATTGGATAAACTTCTTCTCCCTTACTCTTCTAGTTGGGTTTTGATGCTTTCAATTCTTATGTCTTTGGATTCTTCCCTTCGTATCATGGAGTAGATCTATTGTTTTAGGATTAAGGGAGTAATTGTTGTTGTGACCTTGATATCCGCTAAAGGGGGGTGAATAACATTTCACCGAAAATATCGCTTCCTACACTCGTTAGTATGCACAGTGGAATACAAAAACAAATACTAACAAGAGAAATCAAACATAACACGTTGATTTAATATGGTTCAGATATAAAGCTCCTACTCTATGGCTGTTCGTAAGGTGGACGATCCCAATCTGTCGGTGGATGATTTTCTGGATAACTTTCGGCTAGCTCACGTGGCTCCTTGTGGGTGGAGAAACCTCACCACAACTGGCACAAGACCACACTAGATCACTTGAGTACTTGCAAACTCTAATTAGAGTTAATCACCACTAATTTCATCAACCATGCTCATGCACCCCGAGCTCTATTAAATAGCCCTCGAGAGGAAAACACTAAGCTATTTTTCTGCCACCAGTCGACTGGTACAACCACTAGTCGACTAGCAAGAGAAATCAAACATAACACGTTGATTTAATGTGGTTCAGAGATAAAACTTCTACTCTATGGATGTTCGTAAGGTGGGCGATCCCGATCTGTCGATGGATGATTCTCTAGAGAACCTTCGGCTAGCTCGTGTGACTCCTTGTGGGTGGAGAAACCTCACCACAACTCGCACAAGACCACACTAGATCACTTGAGCACTTGTAGACTCTAATTAGAGTTAATCACCACTAATTTCATCAACCATGCTCATGCACCCTGAGCTCTATTAAATAGTCCTCGAGAGGAAATCACTAAGCTATTTTTTCGTCACCAGTCGACTGGTACAACCACTAGTCGACTAGTCCTAAGTAAAATTTGACTATTACAAGTCAACGGTCGGCTACTAGTCGACTGATAAAAATACCAATTGATTGCTACAGTAACTGCTATAGTACTACTACAGTAAAAACCTATATATAGGATTTTACCCTGAATATAATCTCTCATGCACTCATCCTTTCTCGCACAACCTAAACCTAACCTTCTAGGCTCCTCCATTAGCTTCGCATCCCTCGGATGCCTCCCCATCCTTCACGCCTTACTTTCTAGAGCTTTCATTGGCCTTGTCATTGTTGTTGGGTCTTTCTTTGCCAAGAGGTCATGCCTCTGGTACTTCATCCATTGTAAAGTCACACTTGGACTTACGTTGCCAAGATCATGCTTAGAATTACACCACCAAGACTCACCCTTAGACTTTTCTCTTTTGCCAAGAGCATACTTAGACTTTCCTTATTGTACCTGTATCCTACACACTCATAATTCATATCAAATACAATAATAAATCTAACTTAAATCTTTGCCCAAACATCAAAACTTAGGGTACCCAGATTGCTCCAACAATTATGATGTGCATTGATGTAAGAACTCATGGATATACCAATTTTCTATCTATTTAATATTACCATGCCTTGTATCTATTTGATCTTATATGCATGTATTGTGTTTGAGCTTAATTCTCATGTTTAATTGAATGCTTGTGTAGAATTGTTAATCTTATAGGAGGAATGTCTTAGATTGTATGACCGAGGGGCCCTAGTGACAGGGTGTTCTGCTTGGAGGGAAAAAATGATTCATAAATTGCTTCTCCAATTGCTCCCAACTTGTGATACTTTGAGGATGGAGAGAATATAACCAAGTCCTTGCTTAATCCTTGATACTGAAAGAAAATACCATCAATCGAACTGCATCTGCTGACACTCCTTCACATTTCACCATATTACAAATCTCTAAGAATGTTTCAAGATGCAGATAAGGACTTTTTGATACTTCTCCTCCAAATTTGTGACCTTGTATCATAGAAATTAACTCTAGGTCTAGTTGGAAATTTTCTGCTTCAATTTGAGGTTGCACAATGAGAGATAAAAATCTTGCAGAAAAGGGTGTAGAAAAATTTCTCATGGGCCTGCTTGACATGTTAAAGCTCATGGATATTCAAGAAAAAGTTATTAGAAGGGAAAAAAAATTGAAGAATCAAAGACAAGAAATCAAATGCAATATGAAAAGCAAGAAAGAAAATGTAGAATTTAAATTGCAAGAAAGAAAGTGCATAATGAAAACAAGAATGAAAAGACAAAAGGAAAAAAGAAAAGTGTCTAGAATAATTCATATGCTAATCAACTAATGTGTTTATAAGTTCTTGTAATTCTTGATGCCTTTACGAGGTTTGATCTTCTCATACACAAGAACAATATTGCAAGATATGTTTACAAAAGAAAAGTAGAGAAAAATTTAGATCAAAAGAAAAATAGAGAAAAGCTAGACTAGAATGCTAGAAATCAAGAATGGAGAATTAGAATTAGAATTAGAATTGCAATAAAATAAATTGTCAAGAAGTAGAAAGATATGTAAAAATTATGAAAACAGAATTCTAAAGATTAGTTACAACTATGCTAACGAAAAGAAAAGTTATGTTTAGTCTAACTCAATTGATAATCTCTAATGTTATAAGAGCAGTCCCCGGCAACGACGCCAAAAACTTGTTAACGATTCGCAAGTGTACGGATACGTTGTCAGTAATAAAGAAAGATATCGTATCCACAGGGACTGGTATAACCACTAAAGATATCTCAAAATGAATTAGCTAAATAACTAATCAATTGATTTATACCAACTAAGTGCAACTATAGAAAGTAACCAAAAAAGTAAAAGCATAAAAAACAGGGATAAGGGCTATGATAAAGGATGTTCTAGGAGTTTTAATTTCTTTGTAATGTTATTCAATGTAAATGATCTACCAAGTCTTATTCCTCAATTGTCCTTCATTTATAGAAGATTGTCGATTCTCTCTTGCAATAGACAACCGGCCTAGGACTAAAATCTATATCTAATGTGATCAATTATGAATGATTCCTATGGTGTCCTTATACGGGCTTGCCTGTCATGTGCGTCCCTCGGATAATCAACATAGAAATTCACTACTTCTCAACCATATCAAGATATAAAGATTAATGCATACAATCTATCCTATCCCCTTGAATGTCCTTATTTCCCCTTCAAGATTATCCCTCAATCGTCCTTACACGGGCATGTCTGTCACGTACGTCCCTCAGATAATCAAATGAGGGATTACCTCTACAAGATCCACAAGACATTCAAACATTCAATCAAGTATGGTAATTAAGCTCAATCACATCAATCCACACAAGATCAAATAGATAAAAAAAAAGACCATATCATAAAAATAGGGAATTGATAAATTCATAAAAGTTTACATCAAATCACATTACAAATACTCCCTCCATCCTAGAACAAAGAGATCTAATCCATAGAACAAGGAAAGAAATCCAAAGACAAAAAAATTACAAGCATCTTGATCCCAAAATCCAAGAAGAGAAAGGGAAGAAAAGCTTATCTACGATGAAGAACGATCTTCGGATCCAATCCTCGTTCCCAGAGTCAATTTGTTGAAGATCCGCCCTTAGATCACCGGAAAATCCCTCCAAGAAGGTGAGGAACCGCCTAAATCTTGCTCTCTCCCAAAAGGGAGAACTCCCCCTTTCAAATGAGGAAGAAACCCTTATATAGAGCTGGGGTTTGGGTGCCACACGGCCCCGAGACACGACCTTGTGAAGCTCACACGGCCTAGTCCATTCCCTTCACTGCCCAGGTGACACAGCCGTATGATGCTCACACGGCTGTGGCATGCTTTGCTACTGCCCCCTTGCACGGCCGTGTAGATCTACACGGCCTGCTCTGCCTCTAGCTCTGAAACTCCTGTACGGTCGTGTCTGCGACACAGCCAGGGCTTTCTTGGCTTCTGGAAATGTTGCACGGCCGTGTGACACACACGACCATGCACTGCTTTGGCTCTGGAAGGCTTGTACGGCCGTGTAGATCTACACGGTCGTGATATGCTTGTCTTCAAAAATTGACATGGTCGTGTGATACTCACACGACCGTGCTCTCCCTCCTTCCTTCAATTGTAGATTTTGCCTCAAAGATCAATTCTTCTCCAAAATCAACTCCTGCATACAGAAAATACACAAAAAGCAGATCTCCGAACAGAAAGAGTAAATATGCTAAAAGCAAAGTTGGAAGTAGAAAAATGAATAGATAAAGCATGCGCAAAATATGTGAATGTGTGTCAAAACATACTAAACAAGTGTATACAATCTATGCACATCACAAGGGTAATCCATTTCTGGACATCTAGGGCATTACCTTGAAAGGAGAAGCAATTCCCATAATGAAGTAGAGAATTGGACATAATTATTATCTCTATCTCTATGGTTATTAAGTATGAGTGAGTTTTTGTGATTTATGACCGAGGGGCCCTAGTGACAAGGGTGATCCGTTACCAGACTTTATAGGAATCATTTCCATTTAATAGCATGGAATATGAATCCAAATAGCATTCTGGCTTGACCACTATAGAGAAGAGCCGGTAATGAATCTAGTTTCCTATAAGTGTATAGGATGGATAATTGGTGAACCATGATACATTGATAAACATCATAATGAAACCAAACTCCTAGACATCTCCCAAATCAACTCTCTCTCTCTCTCTCTCCCCTTTTCACAATCTTGCTTTTCTTTACTTAGCATGTGACTCTCAATCATCAATTGTTTAGGTAATTCTCTGTAATAAATCACTAGTATTTATATCCAGTCCTTATGGGTTCGACAATCTTTTATATTATTGACGATGTAGTCGTGCGCTTGCGACTTCGTAACAAGTTTTTCCTTCCACCTGCTTGGCCTCGGGTCAATGAGCCAAAAAATAAGGCCTTAATCGTTTAGCGATTAAGACCAGCCCTAATGCCAACTTCTCTAATAGGGAATATCTTGTTTCTACCTTTTTTTAATAAATGACTATGAAAATATATAGGGTATTGAATGGTACTTTTCTCTCGTAACAAGACTGAGCCGACTGCCTACTCGGTCATAGACAAATATAGAAATAATATTTCGCCCGCCACTAGCTTGGATAGTATAAGTAATTTAGCAAGATATTTCTTGAGCTCATTGAAGGTCTATTCACATTTGGCATCCCACTCAAACTTTGATGCCCTATCAAGTATTTTAACAAAGGGCAGACTCCGATTGGCTGTTCGAGAAATAAACCTCGATAGAGTGGTTATTCAGCCTAATAATCTTTGAGTCTCTTGAAGGTTCTGTGGAGGAGCCATACGCTGCAAGCTTCCACCTTGTCAGGATTAGCCTTGATCCCTTATTCGGTCACCATGTATCCCAGAAAGCATTTTCTCTTCACTCTGAAGATACACTTCTTAGGATTTAACTTGAGTCTGTGCCTTCTCAAAGGATTGCAGGTTTCTTGGATGTCTGCAATTAAGTCTTTTCCTTGGACTGTCTTTAACTCTTTATTAGTATGTCATCCACATAATCGTCTAGATTTCTCTCGATCTGGTGTCCGAATATCTGATCCATCATCCATTGGTAAGTAGCTCCTACATTCTTAAGATCGAACGACATCACGGTATAACAAAATGTTTCATTAGCAGTGACAAAACTCACCTATTCTTCATCATTAAGAGCCAATGAGACTTGATGGTATCCCTGAATGACATCCAACATACATATATATTCACATTCTGAGGTAGAATCCACCATTTAGTGTATACGAGGAAGAGGATCACATTTTTTGGGCACGCTCGATTGAGGTCCCGAAAGTCAATACACACTCTTCACTTCCCACTTGATTTTCGTACTAACACTACGTTAGCAAGCCATGCAGGGAACTGCACCTCCTTTATGTATCCTACCTCCAATAGCTAGTCCATTTTTACTTGGATAATTTGATTTTGCTCGGTTCTGAAGTACCTTCTCTTTTATTTTTACTGATCGTGAATCTAGTAAGATATTCAACTTGTGCACCATCAGATCAGGAGAAACACCTTTGACCTCTTCTGGTGACCAGGCGAAGATGTCATAGTTCTCCCTCAAGCAACCTAGCAGTTGCTACTCCAATCATGGCTCTAGCTCGACAGAGATTCTCATGATGTCATCCTCCTGCTCAAGATGAATGCAAATCTCTTCTTGCTCATCTTCCTCTGGTTAGTGAGGCTTCTCCTCTCTATCCGGTAGGGGTAAAGGAAACTTCTAAGCGATTTGTAGAGTTTTCATAGTTTTCTAAGCTTTTCACGACTTGAGTCGAACCATATCCACATAACATTTCTGAGATGCTAGTTGGTCACCTCTTGCTTCCCCTACCAGGTCACCGGTCGGAAACTTGATTTTCCAAAACAACTACATGGAAGGTGTTCAATGTCGATCTCCTTAGGATAACATTGTATGAGGAAGTAGTGTCCACCATCATAAACGATGTTCTTTTAGTCCTTTCCAGATCTCGGGCGGCATTGCCTAGTGATACAGAAAGAGAAATCATCCCAAGCAGTCATACCTAATGTCCTATGAACCCAATCAGTGGAGTGGTTATTGGTAGAAACTCTTCATCATCGATCTATATCTGGTCTATAGCTTTCTTGAAGATGATATTCACGGAACTTTCTGTGTCCACAAATACCCTTTTGATAGTATAATTTGCATTTGAAGCTTTTATTACCAGAGCGTCTTCGTGCGACGTCTCGACTCTCTAGGTTTTCTGGCCCAAAGTTGATAGAAAGACCGACTCTCCGCTCGCGACTAGTTCCCACCGCATGGACCTCTAACCGTTGAACATGAGTTTTCATAGCTCGATTCGAATTAGTATTGGTTAATCCACTCGAGATGACCCCAATAAGACCTTTTACAAGCTCCCGAGCTATTGCTTTTCCCTTTTCTTACCTTCACCATTCCTCTTCTCCCGAAGATGGTGAAGGCTCTCCCGATTGTTTAGGCGGATCCCTCCCTAGTTGGTTCTTCCGTATCGATCGGCTATCACCCCGGTTAGGTTGAGTAGATTGGAAGGAATTATATAACACCTTTCTAAGCCACGTCCAAGAGGAAACTCATTTTGCTGATTCCTGTGCGTGTAGCAGTCTTTGGTGGCATGACTCCGAGACTGATGATAGGTGTAGAAACATTCTTACTTGGGAGGTTGTTGTGATCCCCAATGTGGAGCAAGAGGAGCTGTCTCTATATTAGGAATTTCTCTTTCTACTTGATGATCTCTCGGTTTGTATAAGTAAACCTCTTTAGACTTCAACGGGAGAGGAGGTGCTTTTTGCTCGGGCTGAACATCTTGTTGGCTCGGCACACCAAGATCTTTTCTTCGAGCTAACTGAACTTCCTTCACATTCACGTGCTTGTCCGAGCAACCAAGAAACTCATCAAAATTGGTCGGAGGCTTTCTTATGAGAGATCTGAAAAAATCCTCCTCCAGAAGGCCTTGCGAGAAGACACTCACCAATATTTCTAAGGTAGCTGAGGGAACATCTTGGGTTATTCTATTAAATCTTTGAATATAATCCTTCAGTGCTTCCTTTGGTTTTTGTTTTAAGGTAAATAGGTTCATGGAGGTTTTGTGATACCTCCTACTACTGGTAAAATGGTATAGGAATACAGTCCTGAATTATTTGAACGAATAAATCGAGTTTGCGGGGAGCCGGGAGAACCATCTTTACACAGATCCTGATAGTGTAGTTAAGAATACTTTACACTTTATCCCTTCTATCTATTGATGCAGCAATGTCATTCTCGAACTTACAAATATGATCTTTGAAATTAGTTGAGCCATTATATTCCTCTGTAGTCGGTGGTCTATAATAGCAAGGTAATAGATCTTCGAGAATCCTTGCGCTGAATGGAGAAACCACCAAAGTTATCGCTTTATTTTTTAGTAGCAATTGTTGCCGAATGAGGTCACGAGGAGGAACATTTCTAGCAAATGATTCAGCCAATTGGGCTTGTTCAAGATTCCCTATCAGAGGATGTCCCGTGCCTCCAGTTTGCCTCACTATGGGTTGAGATAAATGTGGCTGCTCTATTTATGCAGCAGGCAAGGCTCCATGGGAGGGGTGATGAGCCTGCTCTTTGTTGGACGTTGCATCAATTGCAACGTTAGGAAGGAAGTTGCATCAGTTTCAATGTTAGGAAGATGAAGGGGTGTCTTTTCACCTTCATCTTCCCCCATTGAGTGCCATCAAAGCATCGGTTTATAACTGATTCTTGCTTCCAATATAAATTGGCGTCCAAGAATCATCAAAAGATTGGGGGGGGGGGGGGGGGGGCGACGGTGATCAATGTGTGCATACTGGAGCGACAGTGGGTAAAGAGAATATCTGTCGAGAGGGATTTGGCTGGTGAAACTTGAAGGACTTTCTGGTTTCATCCATGATCGCGCTTCCAACAGTAGTAGCATCTTCGCCTACAGCTTCTTCGATTTCTTCTCGAAAAATCACTGTGAGTCAATTACAAGTTCATATTTTGTATTTGTTTCATGCTATCAAATACGATATTGGTATCAGAGCGAATACTTTTTGAAAGCATGAATTTCACTACGCGAAACTAAGAAATTGCGACGTTGTGATTTCGTGATCTCTGTAAGGATCAGCATCCCGAAGTCACGATTTACACCCGGCTATATGGAAATCATGTAGTCCTCAGCGGCATAGAGTCGTGGCAAAGGAGCGCCAGTGATCGCGTTTAAGTATCGGTGAAAGTCGACCGTGGGAAGCATCACGTTCGTCGCGAGAAAGAAGATGAACCATAGTTGTTACTGTTTATCCATCAAACAATAATTGAGAAATTTTTTGATTTTATAAAATCAAATGAAAAAACATTTTCATGCCATTTTTTTTAATTACTTGAAAATGTTTGATTATTTTTTTTAATTAAATGCACTTATTGATTAACGAAACCTTACGGTACAAAATGCATATTTAATTAAAAATTAAATCAAATCTTGGTCTAATTTGGTTCTATCAAACCCAAGTCTAGTTCAAACTATTGGTTAGTTTAACCAGACCAGTTTGATTTGATAATACCTAGACCTGGTTCAAACAATTAGTTGATTTAACTAGAGTAGTTTATTATTGAATTAATTAGGATAATTTGATTACATGTGCTAGGCTAATCAAATCATGCCAGATTCATTCTAATAGGCTGGATTTAATAAAATAAGTCAAATTATCTAATGGGTCAAACTTAATCCAATGGGTATTGGATTGATCAAACGAACTTAAGTTTGATCAATAAGTCTAAAATTAACTTAAATGAGCTTAGATATAAACTAGAATAAACATAGATAAAATATCCCTGTCCAATTAGATTAGTTTTGATTGGAAAATAAACCAAACACAGGAGCTGATCATCAGATCAAATGTGTCATTCACATGAGACTCCCCCAATAAAGAAAATTTATTTTTCTTATTTGCTTATGTATTATGTATATATTTGTTCTATGTATATATGGAAATTGAATAAGAACGATTTTATTACTAGTTTGTCAGTTTTGTACTAACATTATTTCTTTCAATTCCATATACCGTGAATAATATACACGATGATTGGTCATTATGAATGAAAACATGAGCTTTGGGAGAAGATCAAGAAGTTGGAATATGACTCGGATCACGGAGTCAGTTGGCCTATTGGTCGGCTCGATTGGTTGTTCTGGAAACTCGAGCGAGAAGAGTTTCCCATCCAAGACACGTACAGAAGATGGACTTTGGTTTATTCACTGTCGGAACATCTTAGGCAGATAACACTCTAACTTTGGGATGATTATGAAGGGCACATCTCATATTCAGAGATGTGCAACCAGTTACTTCAATTAGAATGAGATCCTGAAGAATCTGAGGAGGATCCAAATCATACAGAATCTAAGGAGGATCCAAAAATGGACCCTGAGATTTTGAGGAGGATCCAGAAATGGACCTCAAAGAATTTGAAGAGGATCCAGAAATGGACCTTGAAGAATTTGAAGAGGATCCAGAAATGGACCTCAAAGAATTTGAAGAGGATCTAGAAATGGACCCTGAAGATTTTAAGGAGGATCTAGAGATAGATCCCGAAGAATCAGAGGAGGATCCGGAAGAGTGTGTAGAAGATCTAGAAATGGATCTGATGGATATATTTGAGGCTAATCCACCAATCATTGAGTCTGGGATAAACATGATACAAATGTCCACTGCACTAGCATTTATCCTAGTGGGAGTGGTGCTAACTGTTGGAGCAATTTAGGTGCCCTAGGTTTTGATGTTTGGGCAAAGGTTTAAGTTAGATTTATTGTTGTATTTGATATGCATTGTGAGTGTGCAGGATATAAGTACAATAAGGAAAATTCAAGTGTGATCTTGGCAAAGAAGAAAAGTCTAAGGATGAGTCTTAGCGGTGTAAGCCCAAGTATGTAATCTTGGCAACGTAAGTCCAAGTGTGACTTGGTAATGGATGAAGTCTCGGAGGTGAGAAGCCTCTTAGCAAAGGAAGATCCGACAACAAGGACAAGGCCAAAGGAAGCTCCAGAAGGCAAGATGTGAAGGATGGGGAGATATCCGAGGGGCGCGAGGCTGATGGAGGAGGCTAGAAGGCTAGGTTTAGGTTGGTCGGACGAGGATGAGTGCTGAGTGATTATACTCAGGGCAAAATATTATGTTTTTTTTAGGATTTATTGTAGCAATACCGTAGTGATACTATAGCAGTAATGCAGAGATACTGTTGCGGCACAGTAGTAGTCAACTGATTTCTGTAGCAGTCGACTGGTACACTGTAGCAGTCGACTGGTAGCCGACCGTTGGGTAACGGTCGGCTTCACTTAAAGGACCAGTCGACTGGTGCATACACCAGTCGACTGGTAGCGGGAAAATAATTTAGTATTTTCCTCTCGAGCTATATTTAATAGAGCTCGAGGTGCTTGGGCATGGTTGACGAAATAGAGGTGGTTAACCCCTATTAGTATTCTTCCAAAGCCTCCAAGCTCTTCTTGTGATCTAAGAGTGTTTGGATCAAGGTTGTGGTGAGGTTTCTCTACCAAGAAGGAGGTTTGAGCTAGCCGAAGGTTTCCGGGGAGTCATCCACCGACGGATTGGGATCGTCCTCCTTACGGGCAGCCGTGGAGTAGGAGCCCTAATCTCTGAACCACGTAAACGCCTTTTATTACGGTTTGTTTTGGTTTATTATCTTTCCTTATTGTTTATAGAGTTTAACTTTCTTCTTATTAGTTTGTATTTTGTTTTCCGTTGCGTACTAACAAGTGTAGGAAGTGACAATTTGGGTGAGACGCTATTCACCCCCCCCCTCTATTGGATGTCAAGGTCCTAACAAGTTGTATCAGAGCAAGGTTAGCTCTTATTAGACTAATCGCCAAGAGAGTGGCTAGAGGAAGAAGATGGAATCGGAGGGACCTCTCGGATGGGACATCCGAATCCCACCTCCATACGATCGTGAGGACTTCGACTATTGGAGGAAGCGCATGGAGATGTGGTTCCAAATGAATTGGAATCAATGGATTGTATTGGAGGAACCATTTAAAGCTCCAACGGATAAAAAGGGAAAGCGTCTCCGACCTCGATATTGGACCGAGGAGCAAAGGGAGCAATCAGAGACGGACAAGGAGGTAACTAGAATTTTAATTAATTTATTACCTCCTAATGCGGTATTGAATGTAGGTGAATACGAGAACGTAAGCGACCTTTGGAAAAAGGTAATTGCACTTCATGAGAGTCCTACATAAATCCAAGAAGAGAAGGAACCCAAGGAGAAAGGCTCATTGGTCCAAGAAGAGAAGGATCAATCGGATGCTGACACGGGTTCAACATTTGAGGAGGAGAAGGAAGATGAGGAAATATCATCCACATCATCAAGGGAGGAAGAAGTGGCACCGCCCACATCTTCAAGTGAATAGGAAGAAGAGCAATCCAAGGAAGAGGAGATCTTGGAAGCTCACCCTACACCTCAACTACCAAGAAGAGCACAAAGGACCACATCAAATGCTTTGAGTGTGGTAAGATAGGACACTACAAGAGTAGGTGTCTTTCACTCAAGAAGGTAAAGGACGTAAACTCTAAACTCACTAAAGTTAATTTAGAAACTAATGTGAGTTGTAGGAAGAAGAAGGAGAAGAAGCATATTCGATGCTTCACATGTGGTGAGTGGGGTCACTACCACACAAAGTGCCCAAGAAGAGGAGAGCTCAAGAAATTGGCGCACTTAAGGAAGTGGGAGAAGAAGAGAGCTTCAAGGGTAAGGGAGGTAAACCCTAACTTGAATTCAAGTTCAAATTCAAATTCCTCCATGTATGTTAGAAATAAAATGAATTATTTTCCCATGCATATTTATGGTTTTAGATATAATGATAGGAATAGGGTTAATATATGTGATAACCCTAGGAAATCATTTTCAAATGATAGACCTAAAAGGAAACAACCTATCTTGCATATGGGAAAGAAAGTAGGTGAAAACCTAAGCATTAATCTCAAGAAAGTGAGACATATGCCTAGGAAGGTGGGTAGGTCTAGGGATGTCCAAGGTGGACATGTTGACTCTAGGGTTAAAACCCTAGAGTTGGAAAATCAAGCCTTGAAGGCAAAACTTAAGAAAATGGAAAAAGTCCTAGAGAGGTTTATTATTTGACCTAAAGGACTTGACATGTATTTGGGTGGTCAAAGACCCAAAAATATCAAATTAGCTCCCTCCAAGACTAAAAGGAGGTCAAGTGCTAAGGTTGCACATGAAATTGGTAAGGGAGGTGTGACCAAGGACAAGGGAGAGTCATCCAAGGCCAATAAGAAGGAATATGCTAGGGTGACATATAATTATGGCAAGGATGAGGTGTCAAAGGTGAAGGACAAGAAGAAACTAACCAAAGACAAGGTGTCTAAGGTTAAGAAGGTGAGTTTTGTACGCCAAGTGTCACCCGAGGTGCACCAAAGTGGCCTAGCCATAGTGGATGAGTCACCTAGGAAGGTGGATAAAATTAAGAGCTCAAGGGAGAGCTCAAAGAGTATTTGAGACATATGATAAATGATCTCAAGTGAACCAATATCTGCCAAAGGGATTAAAGATGGATTTGAGTCTCTACTGTAGTTGGTTGGCACAATTGGGTTAAGTTTCATGCATGAAAATATGACATTGGGGTCATATTACATGAAAATTAGTTTTTGAAGTATAGATACTATATAAACCCATGCTAGGGAAGTATTGTGATTTAGTATGGGCAGATACATCAAGAGGAAGCCAAAACTAGGACTTTAAGTCAAGGGTTCAATTGAACCATTTAGATAGTTTTGAATTTTGTATCATTCTTGGGATCTATGATAAATATATTTTTGTATATATTTTTCCCAAGTAGACAAGGTTAAAATAGACTTCTCCACAAAATTTGGGAATTTTTAGAGATTTATAGAATTTCTGGTGCATTTTTGAAGTTGGTCAGAAAATGTTAATTTTTACAGAAATAGGGTACCAATCGACTGGTGCAGATACCAGTCGACTGGTAATAGTATTTTG
Source organism: Zingiber officinale (assembly GCF_018446385.1). Classification (NCBI taxonomy): domain Eukaryota; kingdom Viridiplantae; phylum Streptophyta; class Magnoliopsida; order Zingiberales; family Zingiberaceae; genus Zingiber; species Zingiber officinale. Next base: position 44,020,532 of record NC_056003.1, read on the forward strand.
AGCACAGAATGTCTCTGTAAACTCATTTTAATGAGGGCAGTTGACTGGTAATAGTGTAATTCGAACACAGAGGGCTCTATAAGTTGAAATCGAAGGGGGCAGTCGATTGGTACCTAGTGCAGTCGACTGATACCATGCTGGAAGTATTTTTTTAGCATTAGAAAGTGACAAAAGGATGATAAATATGTATGTAATCTTATGAGGGATTAATACATGATGTTTATGGTCATTAGAGGTCAAAGAGTCCAATAATTAGGAGATTGTTGGAGCTCTTTTTGATGTATGGTAAAGGAGAAGAATTTTAGGTTTAAGTGGGAAACCTACACATCTTTGCAAGAAATCCTAGCTCAAGGGGGAGCTTATGTGAAGGGGGAGAGATTGCTCATTTATTAGCAGTCGACTAGTTACTGTAACAGTACTGCAGCGACACTGTAGCAGTACTGCAGCGATACTGTAGCAGTCGACTGGTTACTATAGCAGTCGACTGGTACACCATAGTAGTCGGCTGGTAGCCGACCGTTGGGTAACGGTCGACTTCACTTAAAGGACCAATCAACTGGTGCATACACCAGTCGACTGGTACCGGGAAAATAATTTAGTGTTTTCCTCTCGAGCTCTATTTAATATAGCTCGGGGTGCTTGGGCATGGTTGACGAAATAGAGGTGGTTAACTCCTATTAGTAGTCTTCCAAAGCCTCCAAGCTCTTCTTGTGATCTAAGAGTGTTTGGATCAAGGTTGTGGTGAGGTTTCTCCACTAAGAAGGAGGTTTGAGCTAGCCGGAGGTTTTCGAAGAGTCATCCACCGACGGATTGGGATCGTCCTCCTTACGGGCAGCCGTGGAGTAGGATCCCTAATCTCCGAACCATGTAAATGCCTTGTGTTACGGTTTGTTTGGGTTTATTATCTTTCGTTATTGTTTATAGAGTTTAGCTTTCTTCTTGTTAGTTTGTATTTTGTTTTCTGCTGCGTACTAACAAGTGTAGGAAATGACAATTTGGGTGAGACGCTATTCACTCCCCCCTCTAGCGGGCGTCAAGGTCCCAACACTAACTTATCTATGTTACTAGTATTCTGTTTACTATCATTATGCATGAACAATATTAGCCCATTTAGTTTTTGAGTCGTGTAATAATTTCTATCGTTATGTACGAACAGAGTTATGTTATGAAAAGTTATGTTATCTATTAACAAACTTGAAAATGATTAGTTCATTTCATGATTCATTCATGTTCAATGATTCATTCATATTCATGATTAGTTCATGTTTAATTATGATTAGTTCATATATCCATATGATTAGTTTATTTGATGGGATGTGTGTAATATAATTGATCAATGTTGATTAGATTGGAACATACAAATGATGAGTGGAAACATAGTTATCACTTGATTTTGTAAACCAATTCTAATTTACAGTGAGTTAATAATTAATTGCATATATATGAATTACACTGAAATAATAATAATGTGTTTATTTATGTAGATTATGACAACTAAAAACTTTATAGCTGAACTCAATAAAGGAGAAAAATTATATGAGGATAACTACAAAATATAGCACCTCAAGATACAGTACGTTCTTGAGGAACAAGAAGTTCTAGAGGTTGTAAATCAATTCATGGATGAACTGGCTGATGGTTCTACAGTACAGCACAGACGTGACCTTGATGCCTATAAGACATGGAAAAGGAAGGACTTCATTGCTAAGGGAATATTGATTAGTTCAATAGTTGATGACCTGGTATTTGAGTATGAGCCATTACCATCGGCTCATGCTGTCTGGGCAGCCCTTAGAGAGAAGTACAGTGGAATAAGTTTGAGTAAGGTCTGTCAGCTAACAATCAAGTTTGATAGCTATAAAAAATGCTCGAATGTTACCATGGCCCAACATCTTAGGGAGATGGGTAACATGATTCGAGAGCTTAAGATTGCTGGTCATGCATTGACTGATGAACAACAGGTTCAAGCAATTATCCATTCCCTTCCTGATCCTTGAAAAATGATAAAATACAATCTGACCCACAATGAGAGTATCAAGACTTTCACTGATGTCTCATGCCATGTAGAACTTAAGGTGGAGAGGATTAAATATGCAAGGATTTCTGATTAAATTTTTATAGCTGAAGGTTCTGGTTCCAAGAATAAGAAAAGATGGTTTAAGAAAGGAAAGGAGACTAGTGTTGTTGCTGCTAAAAGCCAAATCAAGAAGAAAGGAAAGAAATATGGATAAAAACCTAAAACTAACCTGACTTACTTCAACTGTAAAAACCAAATAATAACAAATGGATATATGTGGGAAACAATGTAAGAATTGAAGTCAAAGGAATTGGTACTTATAAGCTCAACCTACGTGGTGGGCGTGCCTTGTTTCTACATGATGTCTTGTATGCTTCTGAGATTCGACAAAATCTGGTTTCCGTCATTTGTCTTCTTGATTAAGATTATTGTGTAAATTTTTATAGCTATTGTGTGGAAGTTCGAATTAACTTTATGTTAATTGGGCATGGTTATGTAATAAATAGTTTTATGGTTCTTGATGTAGAACCAAATAATAATGATGGTTATTTTTCAAACATTGCTCTTACTAGTAATGCTAATGTTAAGGATGAAATTTGGCATGCTAGACTAGGACATATAGGATAAGAACAAATGAACAGATTGGCTAAGGAGGGCCTTTTAGGTACTCATACTAAGATTAACTTGTCTATATGTGAGCATTGTCTTGCTGGAAAGGTAACTAGAAAACCATTTGGCAAGGCTATTAGGGATGAATCACCATTGTAATTGATTCATTCGGATATTTGTGGTCCAATGAATCTAAAGGCTAGAAATAGAAGTTCTTATTTCATTATATTTATTGATCACTTCACTCGTTTTGATCATGTGTATTTGATTTCTCATAAATATAAAGCATTAGATTGCTTCATTCGTTACTTGAACGAAGCTGAGAATCAATTAGAATGTAAGGTTAAAACCTTGTACACTAACCATGGAGGTGAATATTTGTCTGATCAGTTCAAGACAATGTGTAATGAGAAAAGGATTATTAGACAACTAACTATCCCTGGAACTCTACAACAAAATGAGGTTGTTGAAAGAAGAAATAAGACTATTCTTGAAATGGTTAGGTCTATGATGGTGCAGGCTAATTTGCCAATCTCCTATTGGGGAGATGCATTATTAGTTGTGGCCTATATACTTAACAAAGTACCTTCAAAGTTAGTTCCATCTATCCTACATGAACGTTGGATAGGCAGAAAGTCAGATTTGAGTAATTTGAGACCTTGGGGATCAGCTGCCTACATTCATGATAAGACTCATAAATATGAAAAATAAGGATCCAGAGGTAAGAAGTGTATCTTTATAAGGTATTCAGAGACTTCTAAGGATTATGTTTTCATTGGTGAGCGATAAGATGAAATCATCTCTAAAATAGAGTCAAGAGATGTTACTTTTCTTAAAATTGAATTCCCGACATGAGGTGAAGTTGATAAGACAATTCCTCTATATGAGATAGAGGAGGAGGAGGATAATGTTCCTTTATTAATAAATCAGGAGATACCTGAATCTAGTCAACCTAGTGGGAGTAATTTGCCACTGAATAAGTCAGTTTTCAACAATCTAATCTACAAAAAAGTATTTGTTAGATTATTCCTCAGAGAAAGTTTGACATTAAGAATGAGGTATTGATGATTCTCCCAATTGACGATAAGGAATCTCGAATAGTTGAGAAGCTTTGAGAAGCTCAGTAAGAGAAAAATGGAAAATTACAATGGATGAGGAAATGGAATCAATGAGAAAGAATAAAGTTTAGGATTTAGTTGATCTGTCTCAGGGCCAAAGGGCTATTGGGAATAAGCAGATTCTCAAAGTAAAGAGGAAAGCAGATGGATCGATTAATAGATATAAAGCTTGATTAGTTACAAAAGAATATACCTAAATGGAGAGTATTGATTTTGAAGAAACATTCTCCCCAGTTGTGAAGTTTGTGTCAATACGTGTCATTCTAGCTATAGTAGCACAATTTGACATGGAATTACATCAGATGGATGTAAAAACTGTTGGATCGTAAAGTTGCTAAAGGAAGGGGGGGGCGAATTACGACCGTCAAAAATCGTAAATAAAATCGAGTACGTAGCGGAAGAGAAAAATTGAAGCAACACTAACAAACCAATTTTACTTGGTTCGGAGCCTTCGTCAACTCCTACTCTAAGGCCCGCACGTGAGAATGCTTTCGTTGGACAATCACTAATAATTCATAAAAAATATTACACAATTTAGTACACGAACTATAAAAGAAATACTGACAATAAGGAAAATAAAACTGAGTCGCAGGTTGTCAGAGGAGCTTCGTAGCATCGCAAGAGCGTCTTTAGAGCAGCGTGCAAGAGAGCAATGGTAGATGAAGTTATGTTTTTTGCTCCAGGTGGAGGGCTCCTTATATAGGTAGCTCCGGGCTCCCGGATCCCTTCCGGGCGCTTGGACTATGACGTCGGCCCAGCCAATCAATGCGCTCCACGTTTACGACGAGATAAATTTTTGCATTCCGGGCCGCCGGACTCGTTCCGGGTGCTCGGACCAGCTCCGGGCACCCGGATCCCTTTCGGGCGCCCGAACCACTTTTTCTAGCAAAAACTTTTTCTTGTAAAAAAAAGATTAGTCTGAGGCAATAAACATTATACTACCCTGTAAAACAAAAGTTAGCACAAATATAATGAAAACAGAGTAGTAATTAGATTCTATCTTCTCAAAACCATAATCTAGTCACAATCTCAACTTAGATTTCCAAAATGGATCTTAGTTGGATTGACGCTTACAGTTCTCTCAAACGGGGAACGCGCCCTCACCAAGTCACTCCCCTCTAGTGACTTATCTTATCTTACCGCTTTGCCAGACATCCGGTCAGTCCGTCGACCTGTTTGGACTTCGTGCCAACTATCCAGTCGGCCTGTTGACCTAGCTGGACTTCGTACCAGCTATTCAGTCAGTCTGTCGACTTATTTGGACTTCATACCAGCTATCTGGTTAGCCCATCAACCTAGCTGGATTTCTTGCTAGATATCCGATCAGCCCGTCGACCTATCTGGACTTCTCCTGCACACTTAGTTAGATCGTTAGATCACAACAAACCTAACTTAACTTACTTTATCATTCATCAAAACCTGAGTTAGGCCGTTAGTGTTATCTGCACTAACAAAAACAACTTTTCTTAATAGTAATCTTGACAAAGAAATCTATATGGTACAACTAGAAGGTTACGTTACTGAATGTCAAGAGAAAAGAGTATGTAGACTTGAGAAGTCTATATATGAGTTAAAGCAAACGTTAAGACAATGGAACATAAGATTTAATGAAGTCATTTTATCTTATGGTTTTAAAATGATCAATAAGGATCATTGTGTTTACCTAAGAAAGGAAAAAAGAAAAGTTTGTCATTTTATCATTATATGTTGACGATATGTTAATAGCTGGAAGTGACATAAAGTGTGTAATAGAAGTCAAATCCTGACTTTCATCATAATTTGACATAATAGATATGAGAGAAGCAGAGTACATCTTAGGAGTGAAGATCATTAGAGAACGATCAAAAAGGCTTTTGGGTTTGTCTCAAGAAGCTTATATCACTAAGATGCTACAACACTTCAAAATATCAGATTGCAACATTGAATAGACATCTATAGCGAGAGATGTTGTTTTAAGCAAAAATATGTATCCTAAGACTCCTGAGGAAATAGCCGAAATGAAGAAAAAACCATATGCCAGTGTTATTGATAGTTTAATATACACTATGTTGTGTACTTATCCTGATATAAGCTATGTTGTTGGCTTAGTTAGTCGTTTCCAGTCAAACCAAGGATCAAGACATTGGAAAGCGATGAAGAGGATATTCAGATATCTTAAAGGAACAACAGATTATTGTCTCTATTTCTAAGGATCATATATGAGCCTGAGTGACTACACAGATGTAGATTGAGCAGAGGACCTTGATGACAGAAAATCCACATCTAGCTATACCTTCTTGCTGAATGGTGGTGCCATCTCATGGAACAACAAGAAGCAAGCTTATGTAGCCTTGTCGACAATGGAAGCTGAGTATGTGGCTTGTGCAGCGGCTGTGAAAGAGGTTATCTGGCTAAGAAGGTTCCTGAAGCATCTGAATATTGCTGAGGATAGCGGGAGTCCTGTTACAGTATAATGTGACAGTCAAGCTACAATAACTTTTTCGAAGAATCCCAAAATATCACAACAAAGGCAAGCATATAGAAATTAAGTATAATTTTATAAGGGATATTGTTGATAAAAAAAATATAATTCTTGAGTACATCCCTACACGTAATATGTTTGTCGATTCTTTTACTAAGTCATTGACTAAAGAGTCATTTCAAGGACATGTGAAGGCTTTGGGACTTTGAAGAATGTAACTTATTGTAAAGATATTTTGATAAATGAAAAATGTCATAATCTTTTCAGTGTATATGTCTTTGCTACGTTCAAATAAAAGTCTCGATAAGCATGTTGGCAGATTGAGATTGGTCCACTCACATGGGCAATCATTTCTATTTATTAAGTATAAATAGAGGTAAGACCATTGCTTATAAGATAACTTATATAGCTATGAATAAAGGCATACACATAAGTTAAGGTCTCCTTGATAATTGTGTCAAGATGTGATCATTTATATAATGATTGGAGTAAATACACCCACCATTTACGGTCCCCGGGGTCATGGTGCCGCGGTAGGACATCCAGGTTGTCACCCAGGCACTCGCGGTTTGAATCCCAGCTACCACATATTTACAGGAATTTTTCCTCCAAATGGGGGGGGGGGGGGCATAACTAAAGGATGCTGGGTTGGCCACCGCGTGCGCTTCCCGATTTACCCTGGTGACCGGTAGAAAACTTCCGTGGGGTTGAGTCGGTCACCCCTAGAGATAGTCAATGAGGCTAACTGGGATTATCATTTTTTTTTGCTTAAAGCCGGATTGAAATTCATAAGTTGAATTTAGGATTAGACATTAGGTATGTCTAGATCAAAATCTATATGATGTTAAATTTTGGAGAAAACATGTGCTCTTTTTAGTAAAGAGAATAACATTGTAGCATGTGATTCATACCACATGTGCTATGGCGACAAGAAGGGTAGTAGAAAAATGGATCCCTGCTTCTCTACTATGTGAGACCCTTGAGATTATAAGTTAATCTCAATCTTACCCTAAGTGACTATTTAGCTGTCTATTTAAAGTTCTGATCAGTGTCTGCTACTTTAGCATGTTTCCTATTGGTTATGGGTGATTCGGTCTATGGAGCATAAATAGGAAAGCGACTGATTAGAATGAATAGATTCTAGCTAAAAATGAAGATTAAGATTGATTTACATCTGTAACATTTATTCACTGGTACCGATTACATTTTTAGTTTAGTACATAAAATGTAATTGTGAATAATTGTATTGATTGGAGATGCTAAACATGCTCTTGACATAATAGTCATTATGAGATATTAGAGATGTTTATATTGATGTAAATAATTTAATTTAGAGTAAAGACAAGTTTTGATGTCTCTGATTCGTTCTATAGAGCAGCTATGTAAGGTGTAACAATCTTCTTAGCAATGAATGCTCAGTGTACTTACTGTCGCACGAACCATTTTCCCTAATGTATGGAATAGATGTTCTTATTTGGTCTTTGTGCCTAATTAATTTATGCTCTGGTATTCGTGACTTGATCATCATAAAGTCTATGTGACTTATTTGGTTTTTATGACTAATTTTGCTCTGGTCTTTGTGACTTGATCGTCAAATAGTTTATGCAACTTAATTGATCTTTGTGACCAATTAATGTTTGGCTTTGGCATTGTGACATGTTCATCTTGTAGTCAATGTGACTGACATGGTCTATATGACCAAATAATCTTTTTGGATTAACTTGGACGAGTGAGAGATGTTGGACGTTGCATCAGTTGCAACGTTAGGAAGATGAAGGTGTGTCTTTTCACCTTCATCTTCCCCCATTGAGTGCCATCAAAGCATCAGTTTATAACCAATGTTTACTTCCTATATAAATTGGCGTCCAAGAACAATCAAAAGACAAGGGTGCGACGGTGATCAATGTGTGCACAGTGGAGCGATAGTGATCAGTGTGTGCACAGTGGAGCGTCGGTGGGCAAAGGGAACTTCTGTTGAGAGGGATTTGGCTAATGAAACTTGAAGAGCTTTCCAGTTTCATCCATGATCACGTTTCCGACAGTAGTAGCATCTTCGCCTGCGATTTCTTCGATTTCTTCTTGGGAGATCATTGTGAGTCAATTACAAGTTCAAATTTTGTGTTTGTTTCATGCTATCAAATACGACACTCTTGCCATATTGTCGTTGGTGGTGGTTGCTCTTGACTCGCTTGCTGTTGTCGTACTTGGTTTACTTGATCTTGCTCTAAGGCACCTTTCACAGCATCTGATATAATCTTCACTAACTCCACTTGTGTTAGAGTAACATTGTCGGTGTCTCCCATGAGTCTCGGTTCAAGTAAATGGATTCCCACAGACGGTGTCAATTTGATCAGATGCTCTAAGGCATCTTTCACAACATCTGATATAATCTTCGCTAACTCTGCTTGCGTTAGAGTAACATTGTCGGTGTCTCCCATGAGTCTCGGTTCAGGTAAATGGATTCCTATAGACGACGCAAATTTGATCCTACTCCGAGAAGTTGAAGAACGACTCATCGGTGCGCTGGTAAGAGAGTTGACACGACTGCAGTGATGTGTAAATAAGTAAAGGTGGAGAGGAAGAAGAAGACACAAGGAGTAGACCTAGTATTTCAATTTCAGATCTCCCTTTTTCTCTTCTTATTACTATCCTTTTATATATTTCTCTTGAACTTTTCACTTTCCTCCTCATGTAATGAGGCTATATTTAATACAAGGGAGTTAATAAATTGATAATTGATTTATTAATTATAAGGAAATTTTATTTTATCTTCCTCTAACTTTTAATGCAACCTCATCAATGAGATCATCTTAACTAAAGTAAACTATTAGTTTACTTCCCTTGACTATTCATATTTTCCATGCATTTATATATCTATGATAGACATTTAATATGAGTGACATTAGGCATTTAATAATATATTTGGCCCAAATATCCGCTAAAATATTCCTTCCGAGCAATAACTCGGTAGTTCATACACCTGAGCGGTTATGTACCTAAGTTGTGATACTATTTGTTAAGACCTATAAAGGGTACCCGAGTAGTCACTTGGAAGGTTGCCCAAGCAGTGACTATACATCCTCGGGAAGGCTCAGAAATCGTAAGGGTGGCCCAGGTGAATGAGTGCCCGTTCCTGATCGGTTTGGTCATCACCCGAGTGACACATCTTCCTTCACCGACCTTAACTTTGATTGACGTCCCACTTACTATGTTGGGCACGACATTGTGCCTTCTATGAACTGTCACATCACTCGAAAATCTTAGCGGATACAAATAAAAACAAGTTCCACCAAACTCATTATAAACTCCTAACTTAACATTTATGAAGTAGGATGTATATTTTTGATGAACTTCCCATTATAAGCCTTCCTATATTTTCTCATTACAACCCTTCTTTTAAACTCCAAAATCAAATTTGTTACAAGTCGAGTATCTATATTATCCACCTCAAATTTAAATTCATATCCCTACTTCAAACTCTAACTTAAAGTCATAGAAAATAAAACACTTATATTATTTCACTAAAATTCCTGAAACGCACTTTTAAAAAGAAGAAAAAGACAAGTTGGATGTATATTTTCATTGCTCATGTTGTATTGTTGTTGGATTCAAGCCACTAAAACACAAATACATTTTTCTCTCTTTTAAACCGTGTTCAAAGCCAAACGGAAAACGATTCAGATTAAAGGAAGAAGGAAGAGGGAAGAAGGAATGACATCTTCAAGCGGTGCCAGATGCCAAGTGTGGATAGGCTGTGAGACACACCCTGAGCATCTGACTGTATTGCCTTGCCAGTGAAGGAAAACGCTGCCTGCTGAGAGTCATAATGGCTGGCATTGGCCATTTGGCCTTGGCAATGGCAATGGCAATGGCGAAAGGTAAAAAGGGCAAGCCTTTTTTTGTTTTCTAACTTTGTCAGCTTCAGGAGTGGAGTCAGATGGCAACCAGTCTCACAGTCTGTGGTCTCGTGCCCCAACCTAACAAGATGAACACAAACTCCCACAGAAAGGGCAGTCGTGAATTTAAGGCAGACTCTAAATCTCTGCAAATCGCGATCTTGATTTCCAAAACTCCATTGCCGAACACAGAAACTATTATATTCCCTTCCCTGGTTATCATTTATGGCCTTTCCTTTTATCTGCCGGCTGCAGCAGCATGGAATGCGTGCAGCCAAATCCCTATTAAAGCCCATCGCTTGCAGCGCAGCGCTGTTGGTTTTCAAGTAGAGAAGAGAAAGAAGGCAGAGGGGAGAGGAAGGAGAGGGCGGTGCAGAAACCTGGAAAGCTGGGATTCTTTTTTTTTTTTTTTTAAATCTTAATCTGTGCTTGATTGTTTGGTGTCAGCTTCCTTATTCTCTGGGGATTTCTTCTCGCCTTCGAAGTCTCAGCTTTTCCCTTCTTGTCTATCCGTGTTGGCATGGAGTCATCGGATCGGCATGAGGAGGTCATCAAGTTCCAGCAAGCCCTGGGCCTGCCCCCGACGCATGAGGGAGATCCGAGCCCGGATGTATCAGAAAGCAGGGATGTTTTGCCTTCCGCCGCGGTGGCGGCGGAGAAGGATGGCCAAAGGAAGCAACTTGCGCCGAAGCGGAGCTCCAACAAGGATCGGCACACCAAGGTCGAGGGCCGGGGGAGAAGGGTCCGGATGCCCGCGCTCTGCGCCGCTCGGATCTTCCAGCTTACCAGAGAATTAGGGCACAAGTCCGACGGGGAGACTATACAGTGGCTCCTCCAGCAGGCGGAGCCCTCCATTATCGCTTCCACCGGCACAGGTACAATCCCTGCCTCCGCACTCGCCTCCGCCGGTTCTATCTCCCGCCCTGCCGCCCCCACGGCCGCTACAAGGATCCACCCCAAGCTCGATGAGTTAGGACAGGGAGCTGCGGCCGCCCCTTGGACCATGCTGGGGTCTGCTAACTTTGCCCGGCCCCCCCTTCCAGGGTTGCTGCTGCCTCATGGTGTCCTCGAATCCGGACTGTTCCACTCTGGGCCACCGCCGGCAGCGGAGTCAAGTTCCAGACTTGGGACTGCGGCCAGCAGCAATGGCTCTTCGATGAGCGGATTCGTACAGAAATCGGGGGTGCATGGCCTGGATTTGACTGGCAATGACATGAGCACAATGAGCTTTGTGTCGATGCTAACCGCGCATGGGCAGCAGGTGCCCGGGTTAGAGCTCGGCCTCTCCCAGGAGGGGCATGTTGGAATGATCAACCCACAGACCTTGAACCAGTTCTACTCGCAAATTGGGCATATAAGTGGTGCAGCTGGTTCTGGTGAGAGCGAGCAATTTTGCAACCGCCAGCAGCAGCAGGCCTTCTCTGCCAGCGACGATTTGTGCGAGTCAAAATAGGCTCTAGAGGACCTCAACCTAGATCTGATGATCAAACAGAATGAAACATGCAATGTTTAGCCAGTGAGAGTAGCAAATATTCTATGTTTCTTGATTAGTTGGTTTATTTCGTCTGCGTGACTTCGATTTGTATTAAGAAGAGCAATGACACAGGGGTTATTCAGTCACCATAGAACTGGCTGATTGGTTCTTCCCTCTGCCTTTTCCTTAGTCTGCAATCTTCATTTGCATATTCATAATTCCGGTATACTTGCTATGTTTTAGTTCATGCAAATAGTTTCTTCTCCGGTATCAGATTCCAACTCTAATGACTTTTTGATGTCAGCGTGCAGGTCTAGAGGCAGAGCCAGATATTTGGGCATGCAGCTTATTGAGTCATTTAAATCTAGTTCTGTAAGTCGAGTTTTATCTTGTTCAACGATATATATGTTGTGAGTGCCTTATTCAGTTGTTCTATAAAAAGAGTAGCCCGGTGCATGAAACTCCTATTATGCGGGGTTCCGGAGAAGGATCCATTGTACGCAACCTTACCTTGCTTTTTGCAAGAGACGAAACAGGATTCGAACCCGTGACTTTTTGGTCACAAAGCAACAGCTTTTCCATGATTCAGTTGTTCTATAAGAAAAAAAAAATTGAAATGATGCTTTGTTTATTTATTCTGTTAATGTGATCTTCTATGGAAAGATGGATATTGATTAATGACATTCTTTACTAATTGAATTACTTTGAGCATAGACGAACGGATTACCACTTCATGCTTCAAATATGAAATGAATGTTAGTAAAAATTTTGATTATGAAATGCATTGATTACTAATATTATCAAAATAATAATATTAAAATTTTCCCTTATCTGTATTTGCTATGCAATTTGTTACAATTTTTGTCCTTGTATTATGGAGCTCGTAAAATTGAAAATCTTAATATTGATTGTCAGACCAAATGTTAAATTGTGATGATGTTGAAAAAAGTGGGACGATGAGTAGAAATCTTGCAATGTGAGAACAAGGCTTTTAACAACTCTTAAGAGGGAATGGGGTTATTAACTTGTCACCCTTCAAGATAGTTGCATGAGCAGACACCAATATACCCTACATGAGCAACATATAGATATATAAAACAGTAGTAACAATATGAATAGGTTGAAGCATGATTAGTCAAATTGTATAATGAATATATCACAAGATAAATTATACCATAGCATAGTAGCACAATAATACATACTCAGACAAAACTCAACAATACTAATAAAAACTATTCAACTATATTATTTCACACAAATCAAACCAGTGGCATAATAAACCATAACTCAATTTGAATTAATCAGTGGAATATCATCTTAGGGTTAGACTACAACCATAATTGACCTTAGTGTAAAGGGCTATAATTATAGTATTGAACTCTGGTGATTTAAATCTAGATAAAAAGCAAATACTTTGAATGGGACTAATAGATGATAGCCTCCACCTTAACACTAGTTATTTCAAGCTTATTTTCAATATTTCAACTCTTACCTTGTAGATAAGAATTGCTGTCTATAACTTCTAATTAAATCCCACAACCAGCAGTCTCTCCTTCTGCCTTTCTTCGTATTCTTTCCATTTTCTTCCTTCTAATTTTTTCTTCTTCTCCATTTTTCTCTTTTCTTCATTCTTTCTTTTCCTTCCTTTTTCTTTTTTACTTTCCCTTCCTTCTATTGAGCTTATCCTCATTTCTCTCTCTCTCTTTTTTTTTTCTTATTCACAATATTTTTCTATTTCTTTTATTACAAAGGATAGAGCTCCTTAGCTAGCTACCACTGGCCTTTGATTGAAACCACATTAGCCTTGAAAAGGCTTGCTGCTCTCTGTCGTTTGTAGGATTGTGTGAATGTGGTGCTCATCGGCAAAAAGGGAAGGATGAATAGATGGAGCCTATAAATTAAAACTTTCTTGCAAGATACGAAGACAATCAAATTTGTTTGTATTGCATGAGGTGCTTGTGTGTGTATGGTTGTTCATGTCAAATATGTAGTGGAAATATAAGAATACAAATAAAACCCATATCCTGCTTCTAATCCACGACATATAACTCGTCAATGAGACCCTATAAAGATTTCAATAATCGAGTCCCTTCATGAGAAGTAATGAGATAACCCTCTTACAATGCCTCCTAAGTTGTGTTTTCAATACAACTCTCCTCTTAAATATAAATGATGAAATGTAACATAAGCAAAAGAAATTACCAAAAGCTTGAGTTGATGCCTTTAGCCTTGTCCAAGTCCTTCAAGACCTTTGAGTAGTGTAGACACTTGTATGGAGGAGTTTAGGAGTTTTAAGTTCATTTCCATGGAACCATGCTAGCCCAAAGCTCTTGAAAAGCTTTTATAGAAAGTCCTCTAATGGCTCTATTTTGTATGCTTGTAGTCGAGAGGAAAGCCTCAAATTAACGGCTTAAGCAATAGTACTAATTGTGTAGCCAACGACTAATTGAGTAGTTGATTGGGAATTTCTTCCAAGGACTGACTTATGCTTCAAGTTGATTGGATCCTTTCAATCGACATGCTCGAATAGAAATATTACATTCTTCAAAGCTTGTTAATCGTGTTGAAATCAATCCTCTAATGACTAATCTCAGCACGATTAGTATGTTCGCGCCTCTAGTGATATCCACACAAGAACAATTGCTACCCGTCTCACGAGCACAATTAGAGAATCACGATATATTACCCATAGTAATAGCTACCATGCATATATATAAGTTTAGATAAAACCCTAACTTTCAGGGTTTTCTTATCAGATAAGACATGTTCGCAACCACCAAGTCTTATCTAATAAGACTTTATAAAACGTGGCCATATCTTACCTAATAAGACTAAAATAAAATGTGGCCAAGTCTTATCTAATAAGATTTTATCTAATAATGTGGTCAAATCTTATCTACTAAGATATTATCTAATAATGTGAGCTTCATTTGATTTTGGTTTATTTGAAAAACCCAAATAAATATTAGATTAACCATTTAATCTAATAACTTTAAGATCTAATTCGATTAACCTAGTAATCCAATAAGATTAACGTGAGACTTTGATTGTATTCTCAACCGGTTTGACCGTGTCCTCTTTCACCACTCACCTGTTGGGTCTATCTCTTGTCGGTTTGTCTTAGAGTTCACCTCACTTCAAGCCTTCATTACCTTAGATACACTAAATTATCCAAGCTTACTCTAATGTGCCCTCCTTCTCACTTGGCCTACCAAGTTTACGCCGGTACAAGCAATCAAGCTATTAGGCCAACAACCACTTTGTGTTGTGCGTACCTATGCTCCCCCAAATACACCAAACTCACTAAGCTTGCTCCTTTCCATCTTTTGCCTTGCTTCAAAATTCATCTCGTTATGTTACGGACTTCTGAGCTATTGAGTACAAATCATTCAAACAAATTGACTCTATCAAGCTCTGCAAGCTCCATTTGCACTCAATAATGACTAAAACAATAACATTGGTAAAGTGATTTGCTTGAAAGAGAGGATGAAAATTATGTGGTAGAATGTGGAAAAGCAACTTTTAATTTGTAACTTTAGTTTTCCAATAGAACTTGAATTACTCAATTAGAAAAGGTACACAACCCTTGTATCTAGTTGAATCTTTGACTTTTACCAAGTCTCAAGATTAGAATTTAGAATTACTTAAAGAAGACGCGCAACTCTGGTACTATATCTAGTGGAATCTATGGCTATACCAATTAACTCTTGGTTAGGTTGTTGTTGTTGGATGCTACTCGGAATTCCGTTCTGCTTCCCGTGTACAAAAATTTGTACAAGCACAAAACTTTCCTAACAACCTATGTGTTCCTCATGAGTTAAACTTGAATTGGAAACGGAACTTAACATTTTTACTTCAAGTTCAACTCATGTGTTCTTCAGTAGTTAAAACTTAGATTGCAAACGATACTTAACATTATTAATCCAAGCTCATCTCATGTTACAGAAGTTGATTAAATATCTATTTCAAGGATTGACTTCCAGGTTAAACATGGCGAGACACTCGACCTTTTTAGGTATGAGATCATCCATCACTTTCTAGACAAAGCCTTTCAAAAAAATTGGATATTTAAACTTCTTACAGTAACCCTAGATTTAACTACAGAGACCTCAATAGAAGCACAAGATCAAAACACTAAATCGAAACACAAAAAATGAAACACGAAATCGTTAGCTTCTTGTGTTGGTATTTCAGGATCCATACAAAGAAAAACTAGTTTCGCTGCGGAATTAAGAACTAGCTATACCTTTCTTTGTAAACAAAGACCTCTTGATCTTCTGCTGTATTCCTCTCCTCCTCTTGGACGTCGTGTGGGCGACGATCTACCAAGATGAAATCCACCTGAACCACTTCTTCTCCTCCAAGAAATTCCGGCCACCAAGGAATGCCAAAATAGGAAACTTTATTCTCTTCTACTTCCCCTCCAAGCAAACCGGCCATAAGAAGATGGAGCTTGGTGTGCCGCCGGCCTTAAGAGAAGAAAACAAAGGAAGAAGGGAAAGAGAGAAGGGTCGGCCACCAAGGAATCAAAGAACCACCGGCCACCAAGGATATATAAGGTAGAGTCCCTCTTCTCTTCTTCTTCTCCTTCAAGCAACCGACCACCAATGGAATCAAAAGTGTGCCGCCGGCCCTAAGCTTTAGAAGAAAAGAGAGGAGCCGACCACCAAGGATAGAACAAGAGAGGAATCATGTAGATCATTATTTTTTTTTCTAAGGCACCATCTATCCTCTTTTATAATCCTTGGTAATGGCTAAAAAGGAAAGTTTTAAACATAATTAAAACTTTTTTTAATTCCAATCATGGCAAAAAAGGAAATTTTAATAATAATTAAAATCTCTCTCTTTTAAATTTCCTATTGTGATGGCTACAAAATGAAAGTTTTAAAATTAATCTCTCTCTTTTAAACAATGTAGAAGGCTACAAAAAAAAAAAAAAAAATTAAAACTTCTCTTTTAAATCATGGTTATAAAAAAAGAAAGTTTTGTCAAAATTAATATTTTTTTTTAAACATTATAGATAACTACAAAAAAGGAAAAATTAAAATCTTTCTTTTAAACAGATAGCTATAAAAGGAAAGATTTTAAAATTTAAAACTCTCTTTTAAAACCATGTGGATGGCTATAAAAGGAAAGATTTATTATTAAAATCTCTCTTTTAAATCCCTTGAAGGATGGTTATAAAAGGAAATATTTTTACAATTAAAATCTCGCTTTTAAATTCCTTTAAGGATGGCTATAAAAGGAAAGATTTTAAAAACTAAAACTCCCTTTTAATTCCCTTGTGGCCGACCCCTTACTTGGGCACCAAGCAAGGCTTGGCCGGCCATATCTTGGACACTAAGATGTGCTTGGGCGACCTTAACATGGACTAGAAGATGGGCTTAGGTGGATACAAGGCTTTATATATAGAGGCTACAACAGGGACCGAGAGGAGGAATTGGTTTTGGCCTCCCAATGAGCTTTGACTTCCTGTGTTCGACCCGAACACCCAACTCAAATTCATCAATAATAACTCATACCACTAAAGAGTTATTATTGAACTACCGCACCAATCCCATATTACATTATGAGCTTCTTCTTATCATGAGTGCATTAATCTCCTGTGTTTAAGATATCGAATGTCCATTAATTAAATGAGTTACTGATAACTCACTTAATTAATATCTAGCTCCAAGAGTAGTACTACTCAACTTCATTGTCATGTCGGACTAAGTCCACCTGCAGGGTTTACATGACAATCCTTATGAGCTCCTCAAGGTGACATCATCAACCTAGATAACTAAGACACAGTTTCCTTCTATAATCAACAACACACTATATAAATAATATTATTTCCCAACTTATCAGGCCTATTGATTTAACGAATAAATCTCACCCATTGATAAATTAAAAAAATAAATACTAAGTATATGTGCTTGTTATTATATCGGGATTAAGAGTATGCACATCCATAATAACAGAGGTTATGTTCTTTTATGCAGTCAGTATAAAAAGAAACAACCTCAAATGGTCCTGCTCAATACACACATAGTATACTAGTGTAATTTTATAGTCAAGATAAACTAATACCAAATTACACTATAACTATTCCAATGGTTTGTCCCAATCCATCTTGGTTGTGAGTTACTATTTATAATTTATAAGAAACTGATAACATGATCTTCTGTGTGACATCATACACTATGTTATCTACAATATAAATTAAATGGACAACTGCATTTTACTAAATGCAGACATTTAACCAATGTGATTTTTATTTCAAAATAAATGTTTATACAAAAAGTTAGGTTTTTAGTATACATCCTAACAGTTGTAGCAAGATGTGTTGTGCCCAAAGGATGTCAACATATCTCAACAATGACATGATATTATACACTTTGGGCCTAGACCCTTATGGTTTTGCTCTTGGGTTCTCCCCAAAAGGCCTTAATACCAATGGAGATATTATCTATCCTTTTAACCCATGATCTTTACCAAATCTTTCCAACGTGGGACTTTGATTGAAACCCCAACAATCCTCCCCTCAAACGAAAGACCATAATTACTCTTATGGTCTGGGTCCCCTCGTGAGCATTCAATCACCTTGACCTGTTTCAGGCCTTCCCGTAAGCAGTTAGATCCAGTCAATCTTGACCTGCTTCAGGCCTATCCGCGAGCATCTGGTCACCCTGACCTGCTCCAGGCCTCCCCGCAAGCATCTACTTACCTTGACCTACTCCGAACTCCCTACGAACATTCGGTCACCCTGACCTACTTCGAGCCTCCCAGTGAGCATTCAGTCATCCTGACCTGCTCTAGGCATCCTTGCAAGCATCCGATCATCCTGACCTACTCCGGGCCCACCCTCAACTTCGTTCAAGGCCGCCCCACATGGCATCTGGTTTGGACCATGGCTCTGATACCATTTGTTGTACCCAAATGATGTCAACATATCTCCATAATGTCATGATATTATCCACTTTGGACCTAGACCCTCATGACTTTGCTCTTAAGCTCTCCCCAAAAGGTCTCATACCAATGAAGATATCATCCATCTTTTTAACCCCATAATCTTTACCAAATCTTTCCAACGTGGGACTTTGATTGAACCCCAACAAGATGACTACAAATATCACACACTACTGGTGGAAGCAAGGTTTAAAATTTCAACATGTGCCGAGGTTTCGGTCTCAGACCGGAACGATATGGTTTCGGTATCGTATCGTTTCGTGTCAATACAGTTTCGGTATTTTTTTTATTTATCTATAGTAATTATAAGATAAATATGTTTATTGTGTATATAAAAATAAATTATATATTGATTTATTATAAGTTCTCAATTATTGAATAATTTAATATTTAGAAAAATTACTTAAAAATAGTTTTATTTAAATAGAATTGATATATCAATAATTCAAATTAAAATGAAAGTATCTATAATAATAATAATAATAATAATAATAATAATAATAATAATAATAATAATAATAAGTATATAAATTAATATAAGATATTACTTTATATTAATAATAATTATATAAATTAATTATTTATTCATTTAATTAATTATTAATTAAATAATATATATTTTAAATAGTAAAAAAATCAAGTAAAAAAATTAAAAAAAAATATCAGTATATAAATATAATTTATTAGATTTTTTAAAATTTTTTTAGATTTTTTTTAAAAAAAATTAAATGAAATTTAAAATAATAAAAAATATATTAGAATATAAATAAGAATTATTATATATTTTTTAAAATTTTTAAATAAAATTTAAAACAATATTTTTTCAGAATATTAATTAATAAAATTTATTTAATTTATTTTAATTTTAAATATATTTTTTATATATTTTATTAGGATAATTTAATTAGGGTTTATAAAAGCCTCTTTGAAATATCACACATCCTCCTTAGGAATTGTTTAAATTAATTTAATAAAATAAATAATTATTAAAAAAAGAAAAAAAAAAACC
This sequence comes from Zingiber officinale, assembly GCF_018446385.1. Taxonomy (NCBI): domain Eukaryota; kingdom Viridiplantae; phylum Streptophyta; class Magnoliopsida; order Zingiberales; family Zingiberaceae; genus Zingiber; species Zingiber officinale. The sequence continues at coordinate 44,040,067 of NC_056003.1, forward strand.
TGCGTACGTCCGACGACGCTAGAAGCGTCGTCGGACGCCTCCGGTGGCGCTGGAAGGGTCGTCGGAAGTGTCCGGCGACCCTGCCGGACGCCTTCAGTGCCGAAGGCGTCACACACAACGCCTTCAGTGCCGAAGGCGTCACGCACGACGCCTTCAGTGCCAAAGGCGTCGCGGGACGCCGCTGGAGTCGTCCCGCGTCTCCTCCGGCGTCGCCGAGACGGGGACGACTCTCGTGCCGGTTTCGGCCGTCCGGCGGAACGGTAAAAACCGTAGACAGTATTTCATACCCTAGGTCGAAGTATGCAATTGATATCAACCCCTAAAGGCGAAGTTGCATAAACAGGAACAAATTAACATCAAGGTATTATATTCGCTTTTAACATTAAACTTTATTTATATGAATTTGTATCTATGTCAGACATTTAGCTTGATAGACAACGAGGAAGTAATATCTTTTTTACTTTCCTCCAAAACTTGAAAAGGAATTTGACAAAGGAAGTTTCTTGGTATTTTTCTTTCTGAAATAAGGCATGTGGTTCGATTATAAAATAAGTCTACATACAAAGAAGTAGGAAAGAATATGTATAGCAGCATTAGTATTTACAATGGGTGAGAAAACGATTTTTATAATGTGTACTGCCAACTATGAAAAAGATTACAGTATGAAAAGATCAACTCTAAAGTGATGCTAACTACATAAACAAAGTATTTATGTTAATGAGTTAATGATTAATTAATTAACATTGAGTTATTGAACAAACTTCATTGATTTACTAATTGCAATATGACTTTCCAATAGTCGATGTGAAATGTAATATCTTACTTTAGTTTGGGGATGGCACCATGAACTTCATAGTTAAAAGCTTAATGCACTTTACATGTAGTCAAAAGTTAAACTTCATCTAACACTGGCATCACTTTTTTATGGCTTCTAATATGTACTAGAAATCCACTGTAGAGTCTCCATTGTTATTATTTCACACTCAAAATATCAACTAATAATAGTTATATCAAAAGACAACTATCCACATCAATGAATTTTATAATGTCTTAATGAGATGTGGATACCACAATACAACAACAACAACAACAACCAAGCCTTTTCCCACTAGGTGGGGTCGGCTGTATGAATCCTTTTACGCCATTGAGCTCTATCTCCTATTATATCATCATCTATATTTAAATAAATTTTATCTTGTTTTATTGTTGCTAACCAAGTCTTTTTTGGTCTTCCTCTTCCTCGTTTGATATGCATGTTTATCATAGTTTCACATCGCCTAACTTGAGCATTTATTGGTCGTCTAAGTACATGTCCGTACCATCTTAAACGTGTCTCTCGAAGTTTTTCCTCAATAGATGCAACTCCGACTTTCTCTCTAATACTCTCATTTCTTATTTTGTCTATCTTCGTATGCCCACACATCCACCTTAACATCCTCATCTCTGCAACTCTCATCTTCTGCTCGTGTGCTCGAGTCATAGCCCAACATTCAGCTCCATTAACATAGCAGGTCTAACTGCGATTTTATAGAACTTACCTTTAAGTTTAAGAGGTACTTTACGGTCACATAAAACACTCGACGCTCCCCTCCATTTCACCCATCCTGCTTGTATTCTATGTAAGACATCTCTCTCAATCCCTCCATCATTTTGTAAAAATGATCCTAAATATTTAAATCGCTCGGTTCCAGGCAACTCGTCCTCTCCTATCTTAACAATTGTTTCATTACTTCTAATATTGCTAAACTTAAATTCCATATATTCTGTCTTTAATCTACTAACCTTAAAACCTTTCCCTTCTAGTGTTTCCCTCCAAGATTCTAGCTTAGCATTTACTCCTTCACGTGTCTCATCTACCAAAATAATATCATCTGAAAACAACATGCACCACGGTATTGTGTCTTGAATGTGTGCAGTGAGTTCGTCCATAATTAGTGTAAAAAGATAGGGACTTAGAGCTGATCCTTGATGTAACCCTATCTTTATTGGAAATGCTTCAGTTACTCCGTCTGAAGTCTTTACTCTGGTCGTTACATCCTCATACATATCCTTAATTAGTTCAATATATGTTACGCTAACACCTCTCTTTTCTAAAATTCGCCATATAATTTCTCTTGGGACTCTATCATATGCTTTTTCTAAGTCAATGAATACCATGTGTAGATCTTGTTTTTGCTCCCGATATTTTTCAATTAATTGTCTAAGAAGATGTATAGCTTCTGTAACGCCCGAAAATTCTCAAAACTATTTTAGAATTATTCTAAGATTTTTCTGGAATTTTTAGATATTTTTCCGGAAAAATCCGAGTATCGGAAGTAGCAAAAATAATTAGAACCGTAAAATAGCTTAGGCGGGAATCGAACCCGAGACCTATGGTTTACGGATAAAATTAGTAACCGGTGAACCCGTGCTGAAAGAAAGGAGAACCAAATATATTTATATTAGAGTTGGGTTCATTAAACCACTTAATATAAATAATAAACTTAAGTTGGAGTTGGGTTATTTTTATTTTGGTTCGGCACCTTCTCCTCTCAAACCCTCACGCCGGCGCCCCTCTTCTTCTCCCCTTCCTCACGCACGGCACACCAAGCCCAAGGTCCATCGGTTCACCTTCCGGCGACGACTCCAACACGAAAGAGGTTCTTCTCCGCGAGAGGAACGCGAAGACGTGATCGGATCGTCGAGAGGATCATCTCCACCGGAACTCTAGCGAATAGAATCGTAAGAAATTACGATCAAGAGGTAAGAAACCCCTCACCTGCGGTATAATAGCTCCGTTTGGTTTCATACGCATTAGTTTTAGCTATATGCAGGTTTTCCGGCACATAGGGTATGTTTAAACCCTCCTCGAGGATTTAGGGATCTAGTTGAACACCTCTAGACGGGCCGGACACGTTGTCTCCTTTAGTTGGAGATTCTAGACGTTGTCGGGTGCCTAGAGGTGATCTCCCTATTAGAGGAGAGAGTTGGAGCACACCAAGTGTTCGGTAAAATGTTAGTGTAGCTAAATACCACCTCAGTTATGTTTAATAGCTCAGTTAAATGCATTAGAGGTATTTAAACCAGCACATTAGTTTAGTTCAGTTTTATGGGACTACGGTCCAATGGGTGGGCTCCCACAGTCGCCTCTAGGTTCAGATAACCTAGCTCTAGGTTCAGATAACCTAGAAACAGCATGTTATATCAGTTAGCTATAGATATCAGTATTTTATTTTCAGTGGCACTGTACTGGATTAGATATCCATTGGGTTGGACTCCCACAGTCGTCCCTAGGTTCAGATAGCCTAGACAACCCTGCTAAATTCGGGACTTGCAACCCCGGGTCTAGTAGGGATGCGCGCACAGCAAGTACAGTTGCCGGGCCCAACAGCATGTTTAGTATTTTCACTTATTATGTATTAGATTTCAAAACTCAAAATCAATTATGCTAGTTGAGTTTGTTTCCAGTTACAGATTTAGTTCAGTTAGTTTAGCCTATATTCAGTTCAATGTTTATTTGGTTGCTTTGCCATGATCCAGTGCTTATGCCATGCTTATATGTTATGCCTTACGATTTCAGTATACCATGTCTTAGCAAGTTCAGCGCATATTTTCAAATAGCATGATTTAAAAGCATATTGCATCGAATGCATGATTTTGTGAGGTAGATGGTTTCTTACTAAACTTTAAGCTTACAGATTCTACTTTTCCTTATACTGCAGATAAAGGTAAAGGAAAGATGGACTAACAGAGGAAGCTGGAGGGCAATGCAAAGATGGTGTGTGTGGCAGGAACCAGAATCAAAGGTCCTTAGGGGACTTAGCAAGTTTAACCAATTAGAACTCTAGCAGTTTTTACTTTCATACACTTTCAATTGTTAAATGTGTTTAGTGACTTAAAATGCCATGAACCAGTGAACCTTACTCATGCTTAAGTCTAAAATTGTTATTACATGTTGTTAGAATAGTTATCATGCATGGGATAGTTGATAGGTGGAGTCTTGGCACAACCTGTGGTCAAATCGAGTTCGATTCGAATCAGAACTCGATCGGTCTCGCACCGATCGTGGCTCGGTCACATCGATCGGCCACCGACCGATCCGACAGATATAGTATGTTATCAGATTCTCATGGATCGGTCACCGACCGATCCAAGGCCATAGAGACAGTGAACTAATCGGTCTACCGACCGATTAGGGTGCTCCTGGATCGGTCAAGCCGACCGGCGCGCCAACGCATCAGACGCACGGAGGCTCACCGATCGGTCATCCGACCGATCGGTGAGGTCCCGGATCGGCCAGCATCGATCCAGCGCATGTGTTTACCAAGAAGAGAAAGTTGATCGGTCCGCCGACCGATCCGAGACTTCTACCGTAGAGGCGTCGGATCGATCCCGTGATCGATCCGACAGCCCAATCGATCTGTGGATCGATTGAAATGCCTGATTACAGCTAGCTGGCCATCCGGGAGGCATAGGTTGTCTCCCCTAGCAAGTGTACAACTCCTAGGTACACCCAGAGCCTTAAGTTTTGATCAGTTTAGTAGAAAAATTTTAATTAGCCTAGCTTTCCGCACAGTATAGTTTAACAATAACTGTAGCGATTCGCCTTACAGTCTAGTAGTAGAAGGCGGGTTGTTACAGAGTGGTATCAGAGCAGTGTTCCATACTTCCTACACACACATCAGCATTGTGCCTACAGCTTCCAAGTAAGAACACCTCTACTTTATTTATGCTTCTTGTTCATTATTACAGTTCATGTTTATATACCTACTGCTTGTTAGTATGTGATAGTTTAAACATGATATCAGTAGTTAGATAACTGTGATAGTGTTAGTTATACCTATGTTCTCTATGTCTTTAGAAATGGCACGAGGACGCCCAGCTAGAAGGGCACTAGCTACTGAGCCCCAGCAAGAGGCGCATGCCTGCCTCCTCCGCATCTACAAAGACTAGTGGCTCAGCATAAAGAACTAGTGAAAGAACAGGAAATAGCCACCTTAAAGGCTAATCGCCAGAATACCTCCACAGTCACCCCGAACCGAATTTGACGACTCCTGTAGTCTTAGAGGTTCCACCACCAGCCTACAGCACCAAAGACCCAGCCAGCAACTGAGCCAAGAAAGGAAGCTTATCCGATCCATGGCGCGAGTCAAGCCAGAGAACTTCTCAGCGCTAGTGAACCATGGGATGCACAAGCCCTGGTTCAAAACACCGGAGAGCACGATGGAGCTTCGGGCCCGAACACGAGAAGGTGAAGTGTGCCTCCTTCGACAGAGACGCACGACGTGGTGGTAAAGAATCGAACGGCGCCCAAAGGAACCGTATGACATGGGTGACTTTGAGAAAGAATTCTTTGAGGAGTTCTTTCATATGTGGGTACAAATCGCCATTACGACGAGTTCATCGAGTTTCGTCAACCTCTCAGCTGAGGAAGCCGTGAAGAAATTCAACAGTTGGCTCGTCTATGCCCGGAGCTAGTCAAAGGAACGAATCAGGTTGATGCTCAAGATGCTGAGGCCAGAGATAGCAATAAACGTGACTGGTGACATACATAGGCCACAAACCACAGAGGAGTTAGTGAGCAGTGCCTTGACCACAGAGCATTACCAGAACAGCATAAAGCAGCAGAAGCAAGTCTCCTCAGAGTCCAAGGGCCAAGGAAACTCTCACACTCAAAAACAGCAAGGCTACAACTCCAACTGGAAAGGGAACTCCAACAGCAAGCGCAAATCAGGGAGTGACTCAAAAGGAGGACCATCTAGCAAGCGACCCAGTTATCCAAAGTGTGCCACTTGTGGGAGATTCCACCCAGGGGTTTGTCGCAAGGGCACACGAGGATGCTTTGAATGTGGACAAGAAGGGCACATGGCCAAGCAGTGCCCGAACAAGACCGGTCTTCCTCACCACAAGCAGATCCAAGATGCAGCCACGCTACATCGATGCAGTGCTCTAGAAGGTCCACTCATCAGCCAGGGCCGATTAGAAGCCCCTCCAGCTATGGCGAACGCGAGGATCTACTCACTCACCAGAGAGGACGTAGCAAATGCCTCGACAGTCGTCACAGGTCAGATTAGCATTTTTCAGTATAGTGCTACTGTTCTATTTGATACTGGGGCAACCCATTCATATATAGCCAGGATGTTCTCCGAGAAATTAGGAATACCCCCAGAAGTACTCAGTGGTCAGTTTCTGACGGCACTACCTTCAGGAGAGGTCATGACATCGACGCACTGGCTCAGAGCAGTGCCAGTCATTATAGCAGACCGGGAACTCTTTTGTGATCTGATCCTGCTGGAAATGACTGACTACGACGTCATCCTTGGAATGGACTTCCTGATCAGATACGGTGCTTCCATAGAGTGTCGTAAACAGAAACCCAGTTCGAGTACATCTCGAGTACATCGGAGAACCAAAGAGAAAAGCCAGAAAATTTCTCTCAGCTATGAAGGCACAGAAGTTGATGGATTCGGGATGTACGGGGTACCTAGCACATGTAGTCACTACCAGCCAGGACGAGGACCAACAGCTAACAGAGGTCCGAGTTGTATGTGACTACCCAGCAGTCTTCCCTGAAGAGTTACCAGGCCTAGCACCAGACAGGGAGATTGAATTTGAGATAGAGCTCTTCCCCGGCACCAATCCTATTTCCAAAGCGCCCAACCGCATGGCTCCAGCAGAATTAACATACTCCGAGACGTGAGGACAATGCCCGGAGCGCCTAGTCACTCACCATGGGAGCGCCTGCTATTCGTGAAGAAGAAGGATGGAAGCATGCGGCTATGTATAGACTACGAGCATCGAATCAGTCACGATCAAGAATGTATCCTCTTCCCGTAATAGATGACTTGTTCGACCGCTAAAGGGAGCAGCAGTGTTCTCAAAATTGACCTCGATCGATATCACCAAGTCGAGTCAAGGAGGTGATATACCAAGACAAGATTCGTGACCGATACGGACATTACGAGTTCGTAGTCATGCCTTTTGGTGTGACAAATGCTCCAGCTACATTCATGGATCTTATGAATGGGTATTCAGGAGTATTTAGATAAGTTTGTGATTGTGTTTATCGATGACATTCTTATCTACTCAGAAACTCAGGAACACTCAGAGCACTGAAACTAGTATTGCAGACCCTTCAGCAGACCAACTATACGCCAAGTTCACGAAATGTGAGTTTTGGCTAAATCGTGTGTCCTGGGTCACGCCATCTCAAAGGATGGTATTATGGTAGATCCCAGAAAGATAGAAGCAGTAAATGGAGGAGACCTAAGAACGCCAGCGAGATCTTTCCGGGATTAGCAGGATATTACAGAAATTTGTAGAGGACTTCTCCAGATAGCCTCCCACCGACTCTCACCGGAAGAACAAGAAATTTCAAGGGATGAGGATCATGAAATTTCAATAACTCAAGAGGAGATTGACTAGCGCACCTATTCTAGGCCAGAAAATACGGACAGCTTCGATATATATAGTGACGCCTCTAAATTGGGATTAGGAGCAGTGCTGATGCAAGATGGCAAGGTAATCGCCTATGCCTCCACTCAAGGATTATGAGAAGAACTACCCTATTCATGATCTTGAGCTTGCAGCAGTAGTGTTCGCCCTCAAAATTGGAGACATTACTTGTATGGAGCTCAGTGCAGAGTGTATACAGATCAGTGAAGTACTTCTTCACACAGAAGGATCTGAATATGCGACAGCGCAGGTGGCTAGAGCTGGTCAAAGATTATGACATAGACATCCTCTACCACCCAGGGAAAGCCAATAGGGTAGCAGATGCACTTAGCAGAAAATCCAGCGCTACCTTATTATCTCTAGCAGCCATGTCACCACCCCTACAGAAGGAGATCGCGGATTTTGGTCTCGAACTCATTGTCGGACAGCTCTCTACTATGACCTTAGAGTCTACCTTGCTTGGTGATATTTTCAGTCAGCTCAGGATTAGGACCCTGAAATACAGAAAATCAAGCAAGGGCTAACAGAATCAGAAAGTAGAGAATTCAGAGTGTCCGATAGCGGAGTGTTGTATTTTGGTGATAGACTCTGTATTCCAGATCGGGAGGAGCTACGGAGATGATTTTAGATGAGGCTCACAGAACTCCCTATGCATCCAGCTCCACCAAAATGTATCAAGACCGAAGAAACGTTTTGGTGGCCCGGATGAAGCGAGACATCGCCAGATATGTTAGCATCCGCCTCACCCGCCGAGGGTCAAGGCGTAACATCACGACAGGAGGAGTTCTGCACTATACAGATCCTGAATGGAAGTGGAGGATATCTCGATGGACTTCATAGTGGGGCTACCCGAACCACGAATGGTTTTGATGCCATCCGGGTAATGACATGTTGACTAAATCAGCCCACTTTTAGCTATCAAGATATCCTACTCCATGGAGAAGCCAGCTCAGTTGTATCCGGAGATCGCCGACTACATGGAGTCCCACGAACCATCATTTCAGATAGAGACAGCAGATTCACATCACACTTCGGGAGTGCGACAATCAGATTGGGCACCAAATTGAAATTCAAGACAGATTCCATCCTCAGACGGACGACGGAGCGAGTAAATCAGGTACTCGAAGATATGCTCCGAGCGTGTGCCCTAGACTTCAAGGGAAGTTGGTGCAAATATCTGAGTTTAGCAGAATTTGCATACAACAACAGTTATCAGGCCACTATCGGCATGGCACCTTATGAGGCACTCTATGGGCGGAGGTGCAGATCACCAATCTGTTGGTATGAGAGTGGTGAACAGAAGGAACTAGAGCTTCAGACAGATCTAGTGGCAGATACCACAGCAGCCATCCAGCAGATCCGCCAGAGGATAGAGATAGCACAGAGCCGCCAGAAAAGCTATGCTGATACACGACGCAGATCCCTAGAGTTTTCAGTTGGGGATACAATTTTCCTCAGAGTAGCTCCCATGAAGGGAGTCATGCGTTTTGGGAAGAAGGGCAAGCTAGCTCCTAGATATGTGGGACCATACCTTATCACGAAAAGAGTAGGCAAGGTAGCATATGAGTTAGAGCTACCTCAGGAGATGTCAGCCGTCCACAACGTATTTCATGTCTCCATGCTGAAGAAGCATATCCCAGACGCCACCCAGGTGATTGAGCCCCAGTTGGTACAGGTCCGTGATGATCTCAGCTATGACAGTCGGCCTATTCAGATAATAGACCGAGCAGTAAAGAAATTACGGAACAAGGAAGTACCATTAGTCAAAGTCAGCTGGCAAAATCACACAGCAGCAGAGGCGACTTGGGAGACAGAGGCCAGCATGAGACAGAAGTACCCAGAATTGTTCTAAGTTCGAGGACGAACTTTTTATAAGGTAACGCCCGAAAATTCTCAAAACTATTTTAGAGTTATTCTAAGATTTTTCTGGAATTTTTAGATATTTTTCCGGAATTTTCCGAGTATCGGAAGTAGCAAAAATAATTAGAACCGTAAAATAGCTTAGGCGGGAATCGAACCCGAGACCTATGGTTTACAGATAAGATTAGTAACCGGTGAACCCAGCAGGGCCGTGCTGAAAGAAAGGAGAACCAAATATATTTATATTAGAGTTGGGTTCATTAAACCACTTAATATAAATAATAAACTTAAGTTGGAGTTGGGTTATTTTTATTTTGGTTCGGCACCTTCTCCTCTCAAACCCTCACGCCGGCGCCCCTCTTCTTCTCCCCTTCCTCACGCACGGCACACCAAGCCCAAGGTCCATCGGTTCACCTTCCGGCGACGACTCCAACACGAAAGAGGTTCTTCTCCGCGAGAGGAACGCGAAGACGTGATCGGATCGTCGAGAGGATCATCTCCACCGGAACTCTAGCGAATAGAATCGTAAGAAATTACGATCAAGAGGTAAGAAACCCCTCACCTGCGGTATAATAGCTCCGTTTGGTTTCATACGCATTAGTTTTAGCTATATGCAGGTTTTCCGGCACATAGGGTATGTTTAAACCCTCCTCGAGGATTTAGGGATCTAGTTGAACACCTCTAGACGGGCCGGACACGTTGTCTCCTTTAGTTGGAGATTCTAGACGTTGTCGGGTGCCTAGAGGTGATCTCCCTATTAGAGGAGAGAGTTGGAGCACACCAAGTGTTCGGTAAAATGTTAGTGTAGCTAAATACCACCTCAGTTATGTTTAATAGCTCAGTTAAATGCATTAGAGGCATTTAAACCATCACATTAGTTTAGTTCAGTTTTATGGGACTACGGTCCAATGGGTGGGCTCCCACAGTCGCCTCTAGGTTCAGATAACCTAGCTCTAGGTTCAGATAACCTAGAAACAGCATGTTATATCAGTTAGCTATAGATATCAGTATTTTATTTTCAGTGGCACTGTACTGGATTAGATATCCATTGGGTTGGACTCCCACAGTCGTCCCTAGGTTCAGATAGCCTAGACAACCCTGCTAAATTCGGGACTTGCAACCCCGGGTCTAGTAGGGATGCGCGCACAGCAAGTACAGTTGCCGGGCCCAACAGCATGTTTAGTATTTTCACCTATTATATATTAGATTTCAAAACTCAAAATCAATTATGCTAGTTGAGTTGGTTTCCAGTTACAGATTGAGTTTCAGTTAGTTTAGCTTATGTTCAGTTCAGTGTTTTATTGCTTGCTACGATATGATCCAGTGCTTATGCCATGCTTATATGTTATGCCTTACGATTTCAGTATACCATGTCTTAGCAAGTTCAGCGCATATTTTCAAATAGCATAATTTAAAAGCATATTGCATCGAATGCATGATTTTGTGAGGTAGATGGTTTCTTACTAAACTTTAAGCTTACAGATTCTACTTTTCCTTATACTGCAGATAAAGGTAAAGGAAAGATGGACTAACAGAGGAAGCTGGAGGGCAATGCAAAGATGGTGTGTGTGGCAGGAACCGGAATCAAAGGTCCTTAGGGGACTTAGCAAGTTTAACCAATTAGAACTCTAGCAGTTTTTACTTTCATACACTTTCAATTGTTAAATGTGTTTAGTGACTTAAAATGCCATGAACCAGTGAACCTTACAATAGCTTAAGTCTAAAATTGTTATTACATGTTGTTAGAATAGTTATCATGCATGGGATAGTTGATAGGTGGAGTCTTGGCACAACCCAGGGGCTGAAATCAGAGTTCAGATTCGAAATCAGAACTCTGATCGGTCTCAGACCGATCAGGGCCTGGCTGTGTCACTGGATCGGTCAGCCGACCGATCCAGACAGATACAGAGCTCACGGATCGGTCAGCCGACCGATCCAGTGAGACATTGGATCGGTCTACCGACCGATTAGGGTGCTCCTGGATCGGTCGGTAGACCGATCCAGCTGCGCCCAACGCATCAGACGCACGGAGGCTCACTGATCGGTCAGTCCGACCGATCAGTGAGGTCCTGGATCGGTCGGCAGACCGATCCAGGTGCGTACAGAAGCGACGGAAGAAGAGAAAGCTTTTGGATCGGTCTGCTGACCGATCCGGAGACTTCTACCGTGCCAGTATCAAGCTGGATCGATCCCGTGATCGATCCGACAGCCCAATCGATCTGTGGATCGATTGAAATGCCTGATTACAGCTAGTTGGCCATCCGGGAGGCATAGGTTGTCTCCCCTAGCAAGTGTACAACTCCTAGGTACACCCAGAGCCTTAAGTTTTGATCAGTTTAGTAGAAAATTTTTAATTAGCCTAGCTTTCCGCACAGTATAGTTTAACAATAACTGTAGCGATTCGCCTTACAGTTTAGTAGTAGAAGGCGGGTCGTTATATTGTCGATCTTCCAGGCATGAACCCAAATTGATTTTCTGTCACTGTTGTCTCCTTCCTTAATCTTTTTTCTATTACTTTTTCTCAAAGTTTCATAGTATGACTCATTAGTTTAATACCCCTATAGTTTGCACAATTTTGTACGTCTCCCTTATATACCACAATAAACTTAACTAAATATAATTAAGATTACATTTTAGTTTTCTTTCAATTTTGATGCAATTATAACTAAACTTTGTGTTAACACAGAAGTTCACTGACTAACAAGCAAAATTTATCAGTTAATTTAAATTATGATCTTATTAGTTTGAAACACTAGCACAATTCAAGTAGAAGCATAATAATCATAAAGAAATATCACAAAGAATGAGAATTAGGATGTTTTCATCATATAAAACTTATAATCTACAAAGTCTGGTTTATAATTATTATATGTACAGAGATCAACTTATCAAGTTTATACAAATTAAGATTGAAGGTCTTATACATACATATGTACATATAAAGGGTCATACACAATAATTACACTATTGTGTCTAGGATCAAAGCAATCACCATGCCTTAGACACTAAAATGTAAATATCTTGGTCACAGATATAAACCCATTTGAATAGTGAATAAGATTTGATGATTATACTTAAATATCATATTTAACTAGTAGTGTTGTTTGAACTTCAATTGGTAATTTGCTATAGTTAAACATTTAATCGAGCAATTAACTCATCTTTTATTAAATCATCAGTTTCTAGTTAAACTATTTATTTATCAAGATATTGCAACTTCACTTATCTTTAACTAAACAAGCAGAAATAGTATTCAATCATAAACTCCATCTACACTCTGATATATTAAATCTGTCACACTCTAAGTAGAGCATGAGTCGGTGTTGCCACTAGACTCATCCAAGGGGACCAAATGAAATGTCGTTATCATCTTAGGTTTAGACTGCTACCCCAATTAGTTCCCCATTCACAATATCCATGATAACATACCTTGTGGACATAAAAATTTATAATCTATATTGACGGTTCAATGATAGCCGCCACCTTAAGACGACTAAATCAATCACATGAGTTTTCAAGTTGAATTTCAATATAACAATTAACAGAAATGTATACAATATTTTCAATTATCTATTATCTCATATTGTACTCATTTAAAATACAGACAACAATTATACAAATAATTTAGAAGTGATAAGTGCTACTTTGGTCTCTTTGAATTTCTAAAATGTTTCCATTTGATCACTAATTCCTATCCAATCATGTGCTACAAGACAAATTTTATAATCAAATAAAATATATAACAGAACAAGCAAAAACCTAGGTATCCAGATGACTCTAAGATTAAGAAGGATGCTTATACTATGGGTGAACAACCATTGTCTTACCCTTTTAAAGCAAAGCATGGTACAGTTCTCTATCCATTTGTCCTTCCCTCTCTTCCTCTAGATTCCAATGAGCCTCGACTCCTTTCCTCTATTTCTTTTTCATCTTTCTAAATCTTCCTTTTCTTTTCTCTTCATTTCCAACAACCTGAATGCCTTTTACAAGTCTAGCTCTCTTACTATCTACAACCTCCCTGCTTCTATAATCTTCTCCCTTCTCTTTTGTTTTTCTACAACCCATTTCTTCTTCCTGTCTTTCCTCTTTCTTTGCTTCTTCTCTATCTATTTGCTTACTACAATATCCTTCCCAAATCATTGTCTATAGCTTCAAATCAAATTCAAAAGTCTTTCTTCTTCTCCTTTCTTTTTCCTACTATTCTTTCTTCTTCTCCCTTCATTTTCTGTTTCCTCTCTCTCTCCTCCTTTTTCCTTTTCTTTTCTTTCTTATTTTGATCCTTTCTTTCCTCTATTTTCTTCTTTTCCATCACTGACCTGTCTCTTTGATCACGTTCCTCCTTAACTGTGATGGCTGGCCTTTAGTGGAACCTCAGCTAACCATCACAGTGGTTGTTAATTCAGCGAGCTAACCTCACACAACCACCCACTCTTCCTCCATTCTCAAAAGTTCTGTGGGGTGACGACCTCTCTTAGTGGGTGTGCTGCAACAGTGGTTCAGAAAGGAGACAGGAAATTGTCATCGAAGGTGAAGGTTTGTGCATTGGGAGGTACTCATCCATTGCCAATGCAATGATTTATTTTTTAGTTGCATGCTGAGTGGAAAATAAGTATTATTTTATCAGGTAACCGATCTTCTATTCAATGGTAAATAAAAAGACAAAATGGAATAATAGATTTGATAGATCATATTTTTTTGGTAAAATTAAAATGTGATAGATCTTTTACAACTGATAGATTTAGTAATTTACCCTTGTTAAAACAATGAATTCACCTCAAGGTCTTCACCATCTATTTTATATGGTGTCAATCAGGTAACCTTGACAACTTAAAATTCAAATCTTATTTATCAAAATATTAGTTGAAGGATGTCTTTTGATTGTCCTTGTAAAAAAAGTACATGCTACTGGAAGTCAGCTTTATCCTTTTCCTTTTGTTCGACAATCTTGCATCCATCATCTAATAATAAAAAATAGCAAATCTGATCGTTGAAACTATGCACAGCTGCATGTGGACCAACTGTACTCTTTCATAATAAGCAGTCATACTTTTTAAGGTAAATTATGCTTGTGAATTATCACAACTTTTTGAGATAGTGAACTTTGAAATTTTAGAGTTTATCGTGCCCAACTATCCCGTAAAATACTTTCTTTTGTTTGGTTTTGCATCTTTGGCCTCATGAATTGACATGCCCCTGGAACTTGTTTTTGTTTCTTTCCTGTTAGAGATTTGCTTCCTGTTGATCCATCTATATTCAGTTGTTTACTACAGCCTCGTTGAGTGCCATGCTTGCACAACTTAAGATGATGATGGCACTGGTCAATGTCCAGCGATTTATTCATCCATGGATTGCCTTCGATACTCAGATAAAGGGTAAGACAAGAATATTGCATTAAGTATGTTGATTTCTTGTATTCCTTTCAATTACTGACTAATTGCATCGGTTGGAAACATTCCTCTTTGAATTATTTTTCACTTGTTGGTTATTGGCCCTCTCGATTTTTCATTCATAGGTATCTAATTATCATGATTTATAGGAGATCATGTGTATTTAACTTCAGTAATCTGGTGTTTTTAACTTCGAAAGTAAACATTTGAATTGTTATGGACAAGTAAATACAAATGAACTCCATGCAAAACTCCATTTGTTCTTCCTTGATGGAATTTTCATCTTCTTCAGACTTTGAAACTCATGTAGAATGTATTTCAATAGTAGCAAAGCATCTCATCCATGGAATGTACTCCAAAAATGTTAATTACCAGTACATTTATTTGCAAAATTGTTGTGATGACGCAATGTTTCAACACTAGACTGACGTCAAACTGGTAAAGGAATTAGGTCATAGTGACAATTTAAATCTAGAAAATAGAGAAGACTAACTGAAAAAAATTTCAGGTACCAAAGGAGCTCTTTATCAGCTAAGATTGAAAGTGCATATTGAAAAGTTCATGCTTCAAGTGAACGGTATGAGAACCTTTTAGTAAACAAACCATGAACTGTCTATCTTTGTAGTTATTGTTTCAGTGAGCTAATTTGTCCATAAAACCACTTCAAATTTGCTTCCTTTCATATTTTTGTTCTGTTATTCTTGGATCTAAAACTGTGCATGAAATGTTCTCTTTGCTACTTATCGATTTCAGAACAGCCTCACTTTCTAGCTGAAGAGAAAACAGTGTTTCTTATTCCGATCATAGTTCTAATTCATTTGTAAATTTATCTCTAACTTTCCTTCCAACTATGGCATCAAATAATATCACGGTATCATTTAGAGTTAATTATGATTTATAACATGTCAATTAAGATCACTTTAAATTTGCTTATAGCGATTTACTAGTCCTGGCATCTCTATTTCTTTGATGTACAATATATCAGGATTGAGGTGCAGGATTGATGTGCAAAGGATAACTTTTAATTAGGGTTTTCAATTTGGTTGCCGACGACATGGAGCTCCGATCAGGTTTATTTTTCATGTTTGATAAAGCGGTTAGCAGAACGGATCCTACGTAGGTAAAATTTCTCACTGATCTTCGTGTAAATCACATGTAAAAGAAGCCTAATTTATGTTTGCAAGATGTAACAAATGGGGGAATATCATGTGTTCGATCAAATTGATCGACAATCAAGGGTTCACTAAATGGTTAGGGTGGATCCACCTAGATGATTTGGTAATATAAAGAACTTATTGTCCATCCCCATCTTGATTTATTCACTCATCTTCACCTGCATAGCATTTACGATAGGCGTTCTTCCCATAATTGCCCTTGCAGCTAATTCTTACACGAAATCGCAAAGCTAAAGTCGACTCCTCCCAATCTTCAACTCCAAGTCCTAGCAGTTTAGCTAAATTAACTTGGCTGACATTCCAAATTTAGTCATTTGAAGATGGCAAAGGCTTCAACCAAGTAGGAAGGAGCTCAACTTGGAGCTTTTGTCTATTTACGAAGAAGTTGTTCAATTTTGGGATCATCAGTTTTAGCTTAATCCGTGGCAGTTAACATGAGGTGAAAAGGAGGTACTGAAGGCCCATATCGAATTAATGGATGAGCTAAGAGGTAGCTATATATGAGGTTGATGAGTAGAAAGGCATTCAAGGAGCATGTAAAGATAGAGAGGAAAAATATAAATATTCAAGAAGTTAAGATGAGATAGGATTAAGGGTACAAATGAACCGAACCAAATTAAATAATATAAAAATATTAATATCCAAGTTCGAGTTCAAAAAATATGAGTGCCATTCGATCGATGCAAAGTTCGAAATTACAAATAATTTTGGCTTGAGTTCGGTTTGAAATGGAATTCGAGCTTGATTTGTTTCAAATTGTTTAAACCTTGATTCAAGTAGAATTAAACTATACTTCAAAAATGACTTAAATTTGAGTTCAGATCGTGTTATTTAAATCTTAATTTAAGCATATTCAAACCAAAGTTGTGTACAATATAATAAAAATAAATAGAGTCAATTTAACAATTTAGCTTGTCAGTGGCTCGTGAACAATTGAACGGAATATTATATATTCAAATTTGAATAAAAAATTATTGTGCATATTTGAGTTCGAACCAAATTCAATAATTTTGATTCAAATATTGTTTTAGTTGGCTCAAAAAGCTTATGAGTTTCATTCGTTTGCAACCCTACATAGAATGATGGGGAGTAGTGGGAAGTAGGATGTGGCTTGAAGTCGTAACTCATTTCACCTTGGAGATTCATGAGTAGGTCTAAAATATTTTCCAAGTTTTAAATAGAGACACATGGCCGAAACACATATTCATCAAAGGATATCCATATATTCAGATCCTTGATGTCTTTGCGAGTGATTCAAATGCATTGATGTATTGAATCGCAAATGACTTTCAGGGAAGTGGTGCCTCAAAGGTGTGCTCGGATACTGCTTATGCGATTGCTAGTTTTGTGGAGCTTAGTCAAAGTTTTTAAAGCTTATTTTATGGGTTGTACTAGGATCTATTGATGTGCAGATAGATTGATGGCATCTAAGGGTTGGGACAAGCCGCTCTCAATGTTTGTGAAGAGGTTCGTTAAGATGCTAAGACAGGTATGCGACTCTTATCTAGCTATTTTGATGACTGCTTTCGAATTTCATTGAAACGATGCAAATTTCTGCACTCTCCATTTGTAAATTCATCTCATTATTACGACGACATGCTTCAAATGCAAGTAAATATGAAACTAATAAGA
Organism: Zingiber officinale; assembly: GCF_018446385.1. Lineage (NCBI taxonomy): Eukaryota > Viridiplantae > Streptophyta > Magnoliopsida > Zingiberales > Zingiberaceae > Zingiber > Zingiber officinale. Next base: position 44,057,555 of record NC_056003.1, read on the forward strand.
CAATGCAAGAGAAGATGGAAGAGTTGGAACTGAGAAAGAATGAGGAGCCAAGGAGGTTTCATCAAGGGAAAGAAGATGGCATCAAAGAGGTTAAAGGAGATATCCAACAGTCAAAGGTGTTTATGAAAATCAAGGTTAGAATTTACTTCCCAAGACGCAACCAATTCTGTTTGTGATGTATAAGAGGGATCATGCACATGATTCAAATAAATGTATCAACTTGAGGAAGTTTAGGGGGTATTCAAATTGTATGTATGCAAATGAATGTATTCAAATCGAAGAGTTGATCAAGGGATATTTGAGGAAGTTTATGGGGCCTAAAAGGGAAGATATTTACTAGAGGAGCAAGGGAATCCCAAGGATCCTATTAGAAGCATATCGACTTCAAGATTGGAGAACTCATATCTAATGGGAAGAATAACGACATAAGTATTATGCTTTGTATTCTACCTTGTACATGTTGGTGTCATTAGTTTCTAAGGTTTCGATATTTGACAATATATCTATGTCTGGTCAAGTTTGATCAAGCACTATATAAACGTGATTTGATGTTTGAAATTGAAAAGTCTAGTCAGGTTAAAGTTGACTAAATAACTAGTAACGAAAAGTCTAGCCAGGCCAAAACTGACCAGATGACTAGTAAAAGTGAGAAGTCTACTGGTTGACTGCAAGTCTAGGTAGGCCAAGATGATTGGATATTTAACAAGGGTGAAAAGTTTACTGAGTGACTGATAAGTCTAGGTAGGTCAAGGTGATGAAATGTCTAGTAAAGATGAAAAGTCCACCAAGCGACTAGCAAGATCAAGCAGGTCAATGTGAACGAATGTTTGACAAAGGAATATCTTAAGGGAGTGAATCTTAGGTGGTGAAAGTTTTAAAGGAGTAAACTCCAATTAAGAGTGAAGCCTAGTAGGTCAGGTAGACTTTCAAGATTAGGTTAGGTTGCTTATTTGTATTTATATGCTTGTCTTGCAAGAATCTGGAAATGGAAGCAAGACTGGGGAAGCAGACATATGCAAACAAGATGCAACAAGACGAAGTTCAAAGTGAACTGGACTTGACTTCAAGCGATCAGACCAGTTCCAGGCGATCGAAGCTCTAGAAGCCCGAGAGGTTCGATCTAGGCACTCGGAAAGGTTTCAGGCCCATAGACAAGCATAAGTTGAGGTTGAATAAGTCAAATAGAACTTTAACGAGAAAATACCATGTCAGCACTCTAAGTGCCCAGATATGGATAAGCTACAGCCTATTCACATCAGATAGATGCACTGCTGGGGCACCCAGAAGATCTTCCAAGCGCTCGGAATGTGTCTATATAAGCTATTGTGAACAGAACCTTTGATCATCAATTCACTATTACTCGTACTCTATGCTCAAAGAAAACACATTATGAAGCTTTGCGACTGGGGAAGCTCCAAGAGTGATGTATTGTGCTCAGGACTTTCGGATCAGCTCGACAAGTTTGTTTGTTTTCATTTACAGGCTATGTTTCAATTTATATGATTTGTGCTTGTGCTTGATAACTTGTAAGTGGTGTATCTGCCTTCGGAAAAGTTTCGAAAAGGAGATAAGCTAATGGATGGACGTCTCCTATACTTAGGGCTTGGATATACTTGGGGGTCAGGAACTAAATAAATTTGAGTGTCATTTTGTTGTATTCGTTATTATTTTCATATTCCATTGCGTACTAACTTTGATTAGAAAGAATGAACGACTAAATGAAAATGACAATCGATATTCACCTCTTCTATCGATCACGCCAGTCCTATTGCACATTGAGCCTAAATAGAGGAGGATAAGAGTGGAGTTGATTTAGAAGTAATTTTGCAAAAAAAATCGCTACATGGTCATTTTGGATAAATTTTAAAAGTACGAGTGAACCGCAAAACTTATTCATTTAGAATCTTGATTTAGGCAAAAATGCTCAATCTATCAATGTTTGTATGGAACAAATCTATCCATTTAGAATTTAGATTTGAGCCAAAATATTTCATATACTAGTTTTGGTCAAAATTATTACATGAACATTTTGGAGAATTTTCACAATTTTAAATAGATTCACTAATTGCATGGGAAAAAAAAAATCTTTCAGCTAAAATTGTTACATAGACATTTTGAAAGAATTTGACATTATGAGAGCATCAGAGTATTTCAAAAAGCCCATGAAATACATTTAGCTACTAAATTCACTATTTGAGCCAAAGTACTTTATGTATCAATTTTAGCTAAAATTATTACATGAGCATTTTGATTTTATCTGAGTAAAATTATTTGAGCAAAAGTACTTTATCAATGTTTTTTGATATGATATTGTGACTTCAAACCTTTTCTAAATGCCTGTGAGTAAACTTTTCATATGACATTAATTGTTTTTGAATCTCATTAGCAATCCCTGATCTAGTGCATTTTATAGTCACACCCCTTCTTGTCATCTTTTTGCAAGTGTGTTATTCGTCAACATAATGATGTGAAATTTTCTAAGTCATTGTGGAATAATAAGTCATTGACAATCTGCATAACTTCGTTTTGTAAATTTTAATCTCTGTATGTCTTATCTTAAAGTCTTAGAATCCTTGTCCTCATGGTGCAGCACAGCTTAGGGTGCATGATTTCTTGATCGAAAAGTTTAGGATTCGATACTCGAAGTGTCATTGTCTGGGGTTAGCGTCTCAGTTATATGCACTTTCAGCTGTGTATCTATATTTATCTCCTTCCATATTTGTAGGACCGATTCTAGGAGGATCATTAATGTGACGATTCCATATTTTTTTTTAAAAGTCTTATAATCTTTTAGATATTTTTAAAAACTTTTGCCTATATATAATAAATACTAATGAATGCGAATTGGGATGATATATCCATAATGGTATGGACAACATAAAACATCATACCCAAGACGATTAAGACATGAAAAAATTTCTACAAAAATTAGTGGGGCAAAAATCAAAATGGTGTCAGCATTTGACAAATGATCGTATGAGCACTTCTTTTTCAATTAACGTCAAATGGGTCTCCATTTAAAATAAACTATCCGAAATATCCCTAAATTAGATTTTAATATTTAGGTTATAGCAGCTAGTAGGTAGTTGTTACAATATATAGATGTAGTAGTTGTTTGCTTGTTGCTATAACAATATCATTATCTTATATTGATTTTTTTTTCAATTGAAGGTGACAAATTGGTTAAATTAATATTTTAAATTACAAAACAAACTAAGGGGACTCGATGACATCCACTATATTTCAAATGAATATTATTTTATCACAATTGGCTTTGAGAAATTTGTTGGTAGCCGCTATAATGTGTAGTAGCTGGTTGCTAATTTTTATAATAGTGTCATTATCTTATGTTGATTTTGCTTATTAAAGAGTAATAATCTGATTAAAATAATATTTCAAAGAGAAAAATAATTTAAGAGAACTCCAAAATACCTATTATATTTTAAATGAACATTATTTGATCACGATCAACTATGCAGAAGCTAGCAGGTAGCTATAACATGTAACAACTAGTTACTAGCTTCTATAACATAATCATTATCTTATATTGATTTTTCCTATTGGAGAGTGATAATTGGTTAAAATAACATTTCAATAAGAAAACAAACTAAGAGGGCTCTATGACATCCACTGCATTTCAAATGAATATTATTTGATCATGATCGACTATGTAGAAACTAACAGATAACTGCTATAGGTTGTAGTAGCTACCTGCTAGCTGCTACAACCTAAACAAGTAGTTTACTTTAAATGGGCGGCTCATTTGATGTTAATTGAAAATGGGCGCCTATGTGATGATTTGTCAAATGACAACCACCCTTTTGATTAAAGTAAACTATCTAAAATATCTTTGGATCAAATTTTCAGATTTATGTTGTCGCAGCTACCTGCTAGTTGTTACAACGTGTAGTGGCTAGTTGCGAGCTACTACAATGTGTATCAGTTGGTTGTTAACTTCTACAATAGATCATTATCTTATATTGATTTTATTTATTAGAGAGTGATATCTATTTAAAACAATGTTTCAATGAGTAAAAAGAACTAAAAGGATTCCATGACACCTAGTACATTTTAAATGAACATTATCTTATCACGATCAACTATATAGAAGCTAACAAGTAGCTGTCACAACACATAGCAGTTGGTAGCTTCTCCAACAATATTATTATCTTATATTGATTTTGCTTATTAGGAGTAATAACCTAGTTAAAATAATATTTCAACGAGCAAAACAAACTAAGGGGATTACATGACATCCACTATATTTTAAATGAACATTATCGTATCACGATCAACTATGTAGAAACTAGCATGCAGATGTTAGAACATGTAACAACTGGTTGCTAGCTTCTACAATAGTATCATTATCTTATTTTGATTTTGCTTATTGAAGAGTAATAACCTGATTAAAATAATATTTCAATGAAAAAAACAAACCAAGAAGACTCCATGACACCTACTATATTTCAAATCAATATTATCTAATCATGATCAATTGTGTAGAAGATAGCAAGTAGCTATTACAATATGTAGTAGCTGATTGCTAGCTCCTACACATTGTAGCAATTACCTGCTAGTTGCTATAACTGCTATCTTAAAATCTGATTTAGAGGTATTTTAGGTAGTTCATTTTAAATGAGACATCTATTTGACAGAGACGTCCACCTGGCGATTTGCTAAATGGTGAATGCCCTTGTGATTTTTGTCCAAATTGGTGAGTCCCTTAAACTCACATAGGGCAACAATGGCTATCATGCTCTGAGGGTATACTTGCCCTCCAAACCGAATGATACCCCTAGTGAGAATATAGAAAATAATTGATATCAAATCAATTCAAGCCAACACAAATACCAATGCAATCACTAAACACATAAGTGTTTATGTATATATGCATGCATGAACATACTAACTAAACAAGGTAAAACCAACACTCCAACATTCAATACAAAAAGAAAACTCTAAATACAAGCAGCAGAAAATAATCCAAATAACTTGAACAGAAATCCGAACTCGAGTGGGACCAACAGCCAGGACCTCTGAGCGACACAATACATCATCTATCTGCTAACCTGAAAATCAAAGAAAAAACAAGGGATAGTGAGTACAATAATTCAGTGGATATAAGAAGATAGTGCATGATACTATATATAAGAAGATCAAAGAAAGTAATCTCAAGTTAAATACTTACTACAAAAGTAAGAGCACAATATAATTATCTACTAACCCAAAAATATAACCAATAACATAACACCAAAGGATCGTTGAAAGGAGACAAAATTATTTTTTCTTAGTTCGTAATCTTTGACGACTCCTACTCCAATGTCCATGATCGTCGATCTCTTTTGTTGGCAATCCACTAAATGATCAAATGATATTACAATGAGTGCAGTATGCAAGTGAAATAAAATATACCGACAACAAATAAATACAAGATGAAGTGTACGTTGTCAGAAGCCTCTCAGCGTCGTAGTTGTCACAGCTTGCAGAAACACTGAACGAGTGTAGTAGAAAATCTTAAGACTAAAGTTCTATTTGGCTCAGAGCTTGAGGACTTCTTTTATAACTTTTGTTCCATTGATTGAACCTATCCACCGACTGAACCTTCTATTCATCGACGGAACTACACCTCCTTCCTTGTTTACTGAGATCTGATCCGTTCGATCTCATAAATCTCGTTGTTCCGTTGACTGATCAAATATGTTCAATTGACTGAACAACTTTTTATCTTCTCTGCTTTTATTTGAATCTCCATTAAATCTCGAAATAATATGATCCGTCGATTGATCCCATTGATATGTTGACAAAATTTAATGTTCCCTTTTGTGTCCTGATCGAATCTCATTGCTCTGATCTTTCTTCAATCCGTCGACTGAATAGTCTTGTTCCGTCGACAGAACACCAATTTCTGCAAAATAGTGTTAGTATAATAACACAATATTTTTCTTGTAAAATAGAATTAGAACATACACTACAAAAATTTCTAGGATTACTGACGGGCTTACCGATGGATAACAAGTTCCGTCGGTAATGTCTGAAAACCACCGACGGAAGATACTATTCCGTCAGTAATTTCTCCAGTATTGACGAAATTAAAGAATCCGTCGGTAATGTTCCGACATTACAGATGGAATATTTAATTCCGTCGGTAATATGTATTTTTTTAAAAATAAATAAATAAATTACACCGACGGAAAATACTTTCCGTTAGTGTAATTTTTTTTAAAAAAAAATAATAGCTTTACCGACAGAATCTAGATTCCGTCGGTAAAGCCGACTAAAAAACCCTAACCCGCCCTTTCCTTTCTTTCCACGCGCGCACGACAGCTAGCTCCTTCCTCCTCCCCGATCTCGCCGGTAAGCTCCCCTCGTTTTTCTCTTCCTCTCTTTGTGGCCGCCAGCGCCCTGCTGGCCTTTGTGTCGGCCAGTGCTGGCCGTTGCCTGCCGCCAGCGGCGTCCTGGCCGTTGTGCCGGCCGGCAGCAACCTCCTGGCCGCTGTGCCGACCTCCTGGCCGCCTGCGTCCGGCACAGCGGCCAGGATTGCCTGACGCCGGCGGCATCCTAGCCGCTGTGCTGAACGTTGGTAGCCTCCTGGCCACTGTGCAAGACGCTACTGTGTCGGACGCTGATATGCCGAACGCTAGCCCTAGCTGTGCCGGATGCCGCCAGCAGCTTGCTGACGGGTGTGTCGGATGCTGTTGTGCCGGTCGTGTTTCTATTTATTAATTTTTTGATAAATTTTGTGCTAAATTATTTTTATTTTGTAAACAGATAGCATTTGCTGCTCTTCTCCGGTAGACCTTCACATCTTCAGGAATAATTTAGTTTATGTTATTTTATATTATTTAGCATTGTTTAATTTAGATATATGTTATGTTCGTATATTAATCTATAACATAATATCGTTCTGTTGTTTGTTTTGTGTTTGTACGTTAATCTAAGATAATTTCTAATTATCAATTTATTAGTTTTAGGTGAAAATGTCTATGAACAAAGTTGGATGTACAATCGATTTGAAAATGGATTTATTAGAGATGATTTTATTGTTGAAGTTGAAGAATTTGTCAACTTTGCTAAAAGTCATCCAGAATGTATGAATGGTGCAGGATTAAAGTGTCCGTGCAATCATAAAAAATGTCAAAATAGAGTTTTCCGTGATGAAGATACAGTAAAAATGCATATATGTAGGAATGGTTTTGTGTCAAATTACTATAATTGGTACTGTCACGAAGAACCTTATTTGTATGAACCAATTGGGTCTTCCGGTGGTTCATCATCTGACACAACTTTTATTGCACATGACTCATCAACTTATGATATTGGAATGCAATCAATGGTTCACGATGCAATGAATGCTGCAGTTGATTATTCCAATATAAACGAAACACCTGCACCTGAATATCATCACCTATATGAAATGTTAAAGGCTAGTGAAAGAGAAGTGTGGGAAGGCATTCCCTAAGGTCACTCGCAATTATCAGTTACTACAAGGTTGTTGAATATGAAAGCAGAACATCATTTTTTTGAAAGATGTTATGATGATATATGTCAATTGATATCAGAGTTACTTCCTGCTGACAACATAATGACAGATAGTTTTTACAGTACCAAAAAATTGGTTAGAGGTTTAGGTTTGCCTGTAGAGAAGATTGATTGTTGTGTAAACAACTGCATGATATTTTGGCATGAAGATAGCGAACTGAGTGAATGCAAAATCTGTACTCACCCTCGTTATAAGAATGTTACCCGCATATCAGGGAAGAAGAAGAAAAATATTGCTTGGAAAGTGATGTATTATTTTCCTTTAACTGCTAGATTACAATGTTTGTATGCATCTGTCGCTACAGCTTGTCACATAACGTGGCGTCATGAACATGAGCATGAAGGAGGTATTATGTGTCATCCTTGTGATTCTTCTGCATGGAAACATCTTGATACTGTATTTCCCTCGTTTGCAATGGAACCACGTAATGTGAGATTGGGACTTTCCGTTGATGGATTTCAACCATTTGATTAATCGGGACAGCAATATTCATCCTGGCCAGTTATATTAACATCATACAATTTACCACCTTGGATGTGCATGAAAAATGAATTTATGTTTCTTACTATGCTTATTCCCGGTCCAACCAATCCCAAAGAGAATATAGATATTTTCTTGCAACCTTTAATTGTAGAATTAAATGATTTATGAAATGTAGGGTCAGTGACTTATGATGTTGCAAGTAAAAGTAATTTTAGATTGCATGCTGCATTATTATGGACGATCAGTGATTTTTCAGCATATTCAATGTTGTCAGGATGGAGCACGACGGATAAATTTGCTTGTCCACACTGCATGACAGATTCTGATGTCTTTTCATTACCTTGTAGTCGGAAAGTATCCTAGTTTGATAATCACTGGAAGTTTTTACCTATTGATCACCTTTTCAGGTGGAATAAGAAAAATTTCCTAAAAAGTGTTGTAGTCAGAAAACCTCCTCCAGCATTCCATACATCAGGTGAAGAAATCATTGAACAAATAGACAGTTATGGATTTCTACCAGTATCTCAATCTGGTTCTGATGAGATAAATAGATACATTGTTAGGATGTGCTAGTGTGGTTGGAAAAAAGGAGTATTTTTTGGGAGCTCCTCTATTAGAAGTATCTACTCATTCGACATAATTTAGATGTCATGCATGTTGAGAAAAATTTCTTCGATAATATCTTTAACACTGTGATGAATGTGCCTGGAAAAACTAAGGACACTGTAAAATCTCGTGAAGAATTAAAATAATTAGTAAACAGACCAAAGTTGCATCAAAATGAAACAACTAATAGATTTCCAAAGGCTTGTTATACATTAGACAAAGACGGGAAGCATGTTTTATGTAATTAGTTGAAGGAAGTAAAATTTCCAGATGGGTATGCCTCAAATATGGCTTGTTGTGTGGATATGAATAGGTTAAAGATGTTTGGGATGAAGAGTCATGAGTGTCATGTATTCATGTAAAGACTTATTCCAGTAGCTTTCCATGAGTTACTTCCGTATAATGTTTGACAAGCTCTCACAGAATTAAGTCTATTTTTTAGAGATTTGATAGCGAGGTGTATTACGATGGACGATATGCTTCGGCTAGACATAGACATTCCTCTCATATTATGTAAGTTAGAGTGCATATTTCCACCCAGTTTTTTTAATTCAATGGAAAATCTGCCGGTACATTTGTCATATGAGACACAAATAGCTGGTCCTATGCAATATAGATGGATGTATCCATTCGAACAATTTTTGAGAAAATTAAAGAATAATGTTCGTAACAAAGCAAGAGTTGAGGGCTCAATTTGTAATGCTTATCTGGTTGAAGAAGCATCTTCTTTCTGCTCCTATTATTTTGCTGATAATGTCAAAACCAGATATCGCAAGGTTCCTAGAAATTATGATGATGCTCAAGAAATAGACCATTCGATGCTTTCTATTTTTAAGTTTCCTGGCAAACCAATGGGTGCATCTATTTCTAGATTCTTAACTCCAGAAGAATACCATGCTGCAAGAACATACATACTCTTAAATTGTAAAGAGGTCAAACCATACATAAAGTAAGTTGACTTCTCTAATTAAAAAATTATCCCCCGTTCAAATTGTTGCTTGATATCTCATTTACCTTAAAATTACCTTCTTTTCCAGCTTATATGAACAACAACTATATCTACAAAATCCATCAATGGATGTAGATGGCGTAGCTGAAAAGTTAGAGGTTGAATTTGCATTATGGTTTGAAATATATGTAAGTTGGAGATTTTATTAAGTATTTAAGTTCATGTGTGTTAAGTAGTGTTCTAATGTCTACTAATTGTGTAGGTTAAAGACCATAGAATATCAAATGTGACAGATGATAGGATCATGAATCTTGCATCAGGACCCCTTCGTAAAATAAAGGTCTACTCTGGTTTCTATGTTAATGGCCTCAAATTCCACGTGGCACTACGAGATTCACGGAGATTAACCTATAATTCTGGTGTTTGTGTCAAAGGATCTATGGACAATAATAACACTCAATATGATTACTATGGTAGACTTGAGGAAATCGTAGAAGTTGAATATCCTGCATTACCTATTAAGAAGTGTGTGTTATTTAAATGTTCATGGTATGATCCTGACCCAAGAATAGGTACCAGAATACATCCAAAGTATAATTTAGTTAAGGTTAATGCAAACAAAAGGTTCAACAAGTTTGAACCTTTTATTTTCGGGGTACAAGCAGCACAGGTTTTCTATCTTGAATACCCTACAAAGAGAAGAAGACTCGGTGAATGGTTGTCTGTTTGTCGAATGAAGCCTCGCTCGATTATAGAAATGTCGAATACCACTCAGGCTACTAATGCATTTCAGAATGACGAAGTGGAGAGACATTCAATTGATACACAACTTGAATCAACATCTCAATTACTTGTTGATGTTAATGTCACTTATGAGGAGATAGATGATGGAGAGATGTCCAACAGTGAAGATGAATTTGTACTAATAGAGTCTAGCGATGAAGACTTGGAAACTATTAATGTTGATTAAATAGTTGCTAATGTAATATCTGAACTGTTATTTTCTATATAATTTTGTATTGTGTTGCTAATGTTAATGTTATGCATGTGTGTATATATATTTTTGTATTGTGATATTAATGTTAATGTTATGCATGTTTGTAGATATAGTTTTGTATTTTGACGTTAATGTTAATGTTATTACTAGTACATGCATGCTATGTTATTGTGCAGATATATTATTATGGCTGAGCAGCAGATAGTAGCACCCCGTGGCTAAAAGGTTATTAGAATTATCGGAGATACGTATGTATTTTTGTTATTATTAATGCAAGTTCATTGGTTTCTTCAATACTTTTCATATCTATTTTTTTTCCTTGCAGATTTGTTCCTGATGGCTATTGGGTAGCCTCTTATATCACTAGTAAGTTTAAAGAGCAAGTATGTGCTTCTGGTACTACATGGAGGCATGTAGACCAGGAGATGAAGACATTTTATTACAATGAATTCGTAGTAAGTAAAATTAATATATTTGGTATTCAATAATATATTTATCCTTTCATATACTAAAATCTATACTTATAATTGCAGAAAAGGTATACATGGAAAGATGGCCAAGAAGAACAGTTTAAAGCTACATGGAATAGTTATTGTGCTAAATTGTACAGAGACCTCATGTATTATATCAAGAAAAAAGGCACCAGGCCAGCGTATATTTCAAAGACGACATGGAGTGCATGGACGACCACTTAGGCTGCAGAAAGATGGCGAGAAAATGCTGAAAAGGCTCGATCTAATAGAAATACATAGCCAGGTGGCCCGAGCACCGGAATCGCTCGACATACGTCAGGATCGAAATCTATTGTTGAGCATGCTATGGATTTGGTATTTTAATTTAAAGCTATAATTTCTAACAATTTTTTATTTTATTATCACATTAGTATGTATAATTATGTCTCAAAATATTTGTGTATGTAGGAGCATGATCTTGCTTGGCAGCCCACATGCATGGAGGTATTTCTGAAGACCCATAAGAAGAAAGATGGGACATTTGTCGATTCTCGATCTCGGACCCTACACGTAAGATTATTAACTTTATTATATTTGTTCATGCATTTCTATTTTTATTAACTTTAATAATTGTTATCAAATTAAATATTGATCAATATTATAATTTTGAACATAGGAGCAAATGACAGAAAGAGTGGCTTAGGCCTCTCAGCCACCATCAGAGGGGGAGGAGTCACAGTCTCTATCCACCGACGCGCTAAATGAGATATATTATGATGTTGTCGGTGGAAGGACAAAAAACTTCACCCTCTACGGCCTTGGCTCCCAGGTCAAAGTGGCATTTGATCGTTTGAGGACTCCTAGGGGTCGTGCTAGTTCCTCTTCTTCTAGTGAGGTGCAGTCATTAAGACACGAAAATCAAGAACTGCGCATTCAACTGAAGTCAATGGATGAGAGGATGACTTCTATGGATGAGTGGAGGGTTGTTGAGGAGAAGAGGAGGACCGACCAGGATACTCTCTTTGCCAGTGTGCGAGAGATCGTGACAAATTTCGCTCGCACCCAGACGCCAGATGGTCTTGAGTCGCAGGAGACTCAAGACCCATCAGACTGTGGTGATTAGCATATTTCGAGGTTTGTTCAACTACTATTTAAATCTTTATTTATCATACAAGTTACATGCAAAATATATTTGATTGTTTTATTCTATTCTGCTCATTTCTAAATATTACATTATTATATGTTTCAGGTGTCAGGGTGTACATATTCAGCACGATCATCATCATCATCATCATCATTTTCTTTCTATCTAGGTATTTATTTTTTTTAAATGTAAAATTTATTGTACATCTATGTAATATTTCGAATTATAGATCGATATCAATCTCATCATAATTTATTGTATTTTACTTTTTGCAGGATTTTACACTATTAGTTGTTTTTGGAGTATTTGTTATCATGGTATGAATTTATATATTTGAGCACAGAAATACTTTGTTTATATTATGTTTGTTTCTATATGTTTTTATATGTATGGAGTGTGTTGTTTATATATGTTTTTATATGTATGGAGTGTTTGTTTCTATATCTATGGATTGTGTTAGTTTGTTTGTATCTATATATGGTTTGTTAGAATATGTAAACTGTGATTGTGTTAGTTTATTTATAAATTGTGATTGTATATATGATTGTGTTAGTTTATTTGTAAATTGTGATTGCATCTGTGATTGTATTTGTGATTGTATCTGTGATTGTGTTAGTTTATATGGATATATAATTTGTATACATGGTTGAATGGGAATACAAAAAGAATATGGCCGTTTTTTTTATTTTTCTGACGGAATACCGACGGAATCTGTATTCCGTCGGTATTTCATATCGTAATATACCGACGGAAATACTATTTCCGTCGGTATTTGCCGACAGAAATGGTATTTCCGTCGATGATTACCGACGGAAATAGTATTTCCGTCGTATTTCCGTCGGTAATCTACGATATGGAATTTTTTATCAGACCCCCCTTCTCCGACGGAAGTTATATTTTCGTCGAAAAACTGGGTGCCACGTGTCCCCGCGAGTTTATCGACGAAAATATAATTTCGTCGGTAGTTACCGACGGATATATACCTTTCGTCGGGAAAATAGGTTCTAACGCATATTCTCGCAACAGATTTCTTTCTGTCGGAAATCTTTCGGTAAGGCCCTTTAACGACAAAATACCGACGGATATTTCCGTCGGTAAGCCTGGATATTTTTGTAGTGATATTAATATGCAATATGAAGATAGTAAGTGTTGGTGCAATTTGCGCTAATGATCTAACTCAGGTTTTGATGAATGATAAGTAAATTAAAGTTAGAGTATTTTGTGATCTAATTGCTTTACCAAGTGTGTAGAAGTTGACAGGTCTGAAGGACCTGACACTAGGCTGAAATCCAGTTAGGTTCGTTGGACCCGATAGTTGGTGGGAAGTCTAGATAGGTCTGTAGGGTCTGATATCTAGCGGGAAGTTCGATTGGGTCCGCGGGACCTGACAACCGACTAAAGTCTAGTTGGGTCTGCAGGACCTAACAACTGGCAGGAAGACCTGATAGGTCAAAGGCAAGTCAAGCGACTACAAGTGGTAAGTGAAGGTAAGCGACTACTGCAGTAAATCATCTTATCAAGCTGAAAGTGCTCAATCATCTGGATCACAGGCTGACAATATATAGTAAAAAATATTCTACTTAAATATCTACATTTAATAGGAGAAAATGTATGCTCAATGAACTCAATCCTATGTCGCTCAATGGGGAACCTAGGATCGGTGGACGGCGTACTACCGGAAGTAGATGCAATATTATGTCATTTCCTAATTTTAAACAAACATAGATATAATAACAAGAATGCACAACAAATGTGTATAGAAACATTTATGATGGATTAGGGTATATCTAAGAGGCATTGTGAGGCTTTGATGAAGTTAGAGGGGAGAAATGTGAGTTAAAGGCGCCTCGGTGTGGTAGATTTTGTGAGAAAGCAACGAGAAGACGGCGAATAGAGAAGTCTCTGTCCATTGAAATTCGCGTGTTGAGGGCACCTTCAATGCCCTTGAAGGCGCCCTGAAGATTGTATGGAAGGTGCCTCGAATTGATTAGAGGTGCCTTAACACCGATTGGCGGGAAATCTCCCGCCGCTCTCGAGGGCGCCTCCTTTGTGTTGGAGGTCCCTTCGAGAGGTGCCCTGCCGCATCACCCTTTTTTTATTTGTGTTAGTTAGATTAATTAAGTTAAGTTTAATTTATTAGATAAATTAATTAAGTAGTTAATTAAATTAAGTTTAATTAGATAAATTAATTAAGTAGTTAATTAAATTAAGTTTGATTTATTAGATAAATTAATTAAGTTGTTAATTAAATTAAGTTTGTTAAATTGATTAAGTTAATTAAAATAATTAAGTTAATTAATTTGATTAAGTTAATTAAAATAGTTAAGTTAATTAATTTGATAAGTTGTTAAATGAATTAGGTTTAATTTAATTTGACTAAATTCATCCTAGGTTCATCTCACCTATTAATAAGTTATCAGTCAGGAAATCTTATGTAGTTTTTTGAGATGGTTATCTTTTAATTTAGATTATGTCTAAGGATTAATTTACATTTGAATTAGATCGTGATCTCAGGGAGACATAATCTAATTACTATTTATATTTACTGTATTGTGCTAACTTTGTTTTGCAGGGTGACTTTTACATTTGGACTAACTTTTTGTTGTAGGGAAGGAAAAAGACAAAAAGTGGTCCGGGCGCCCGGATGAGCCTTGCCCATGCAGGCGCCAGGTACTCGGGCGATCCGGGCACCCAGAGTTGGTCTAGGCGCCCGGACCAAAAAATTTATCCCGAAGCTGAGTTGGAGCGTGTTGACTGGCTGACCCACGTCAACGGTCCAGGCGCTTGGTTTTGGTGCAGGAAGCATCTGACGATCGAACCTGAATTTTGATAATGACAAAGGATTCAAAGTTAAGATTATTTGTGATCTAATGTGTTGAATGAGCTTGTAGGAAAAGTCCTAAGTTATCTTAGGCAAAAGTCATAGCTGCGGTTAAGCAGGTAGGAAAATCCTAGGGGGTGGTAATCCTAGGTCCTAGGGGGTGGTAACCCTAGGCGGAAAGCCTTGGCGGGTTGAGGTCTTCGAGAAAAAGTCCTAGAGTCGGATACTCTAGGTGAAAATCTTGGTGTCGCGGATCGGGTGGAAAGTATGGGCAGGTCGTGGAGCGGACGTCCAGTAGAAAGACCTGAAGACTCGGGCGCTGAGCAAAAGCCTAGTCGATCTAGAGGATTGAACTGGCAATAGGTATACTCTCTAAGTGGAGTAGGTGATGTCGCGTTCCCCGCTGAGGGAACAATAGGCATTGGTTCGACCTAGGATTTCTAGTCAGAAATACGAAGTCAGAACTAGACAGTCTGGAGATTGTCAAATACTTCAGTTATCATGTTTATAGTGTACTAACTTTGTTTTGCATGATATGTTGTTATTTTGTGAACTAACGTATCTTGCAGGGACCAAAGAGCAAGTTTTGCCTCGGATGAACAGTGCCCGATGCGTCCTCCATGGAGCTTGGAGGCGCCTCGGGTGCAAGGCTGAGGAGTCTTCGCAGCAGAGCTGGAGGCGCCCTCTAAAGGAACTGGAGGCGCCTCGGACGACATTGGAGGCGCCCTCAAGAGCATCGGAGGCTCCCTCAAGTGGATGAGTGAAGTCAGGCCTTATCCACAAGTGGCTGACCCGGTGATTGGAGGCACCCTCAAGGGCCTTGAAGGAGCCCTTAGCAGCCTATAAAAGGCAATCTCGAGCAGCAGCATGTATAATCAAGTTCTAAGCAATCCTTCTTTAGCGCACTGCTAACGAGACGATCCGGCTAAGCTACAACAAGATCCCGACGACCCAAAGCTACGAAATTTCAATTCTTTGTTGTCGGTATAGTTCTTTCAATATTGTCATTGTAATAATTCTCATAATATTTGCGTCATTATAGTTGTTGCCCAAAGTAAACGCTCAACGAGCGTGAACCTTGGAGTAGGAGTCGCCATAGGCTCCGAACCAAGTAAATCATTGGTGTTTACAATTATTCTTGTTTACTTTATTTCCGTTGCGTTACTCGTTGATTTTTCGAAACGAAAAGAGAAAACCACGAGCGTTATTCACCCCACCGCCCTCTAACGCGTCTCGATCCAATAATTGGTATTAGAGCGGGGTCACTTCGATTTGGTGCAACCACCAATCAAGTATTTTTTCATGGTGATTTTTAGTTTTTCGTAGTCGATCGGAATCGGTATTATTGCCGCCTTCCAATATATTTCTTTTTTGTAATCAAATTTTTCTCGAAATTGGTGCAACACCTCTCGAGATCACGTGTTTGTTTTTCTTTTAACCCGCACTACTAATCCAGGATCAAGTCCTGGGACAAGTTTGTTTTTGTTGTTTTCCTTATGCAAGTTTCTATGGCTCTTCAAGAAGGCTACAGTACAGCCCGACCTCCGCTCTTCACCAGAGAAGACTTCAACTACTGGAAAGGCTAAATGGAGTCGTACCTTCAAGCACATTTCGAAGTCTGGATGATCGTCTAAACTGGTCTTGAATTTCCAACTAACAACGTCGGCAAACTGATATCGTGCAAGAACTGGGATGCAACTCTGATAAAGAAGGTAGAAGCAAATGCCAAAGCAACCTGTACACTATAGTGCGGCCTAACCAAGGAGGAGTTAAACTACGTCGGCCCGTTCTTGAGCGCTAAAGAATTATGGCAAAAGCTGATCGAGTTGCACAGGGCACGTCCGACACAAAGGTAAGTAAGCGTGACTTACTACTTAATAAATTATATAATATTAAAATGCAGGAAGGTGAGACGGCTAGCCAGTTTCATGCTCGTATACAAGATTTGCTCAACCGACTCCACGCAATCGGACAGAAAGTGGAGAACCGTGACATCCTAAAGTACGTCCTAAATGCCTTTTCAAGGAATACCTTGTGGGCATCCATGGTAGATGCTTACAGGGTATCTAAGGATCTATCTTTAATTAAAATAGATGAATTGTTTGCTGAATTTGAATTGCATGAACAAATTAACGCTCGATCGACCAAGAAGGGTATAGTTTTGATTGCAGGTACAAGCAGAGCACGCGAACCAAAAGCAAGACACAGAACCGAACTAGAGTTAGAAGAAGAACCAGACTTGGACGATGATGACGATGAGATCACCGTCGAACTCGTCAATCTGGTAAGAAATCTCTACAAAAAGAAGAAGGGCTTCAACAAGAAGGATATCAAGAAGGTAGTCCAATCCAAGGAGGTCCAACCAAGTTCGAAGGTAAAGTATGAAGTAACCTACTATGGCTGCAACCAAAAGGGCATATCAAATTCAACTGTCTGAATCAAAAAGATGCTAAGAAGCAAAGAAAGAAGAAAGCCCTTAAGGCAACTTGGGACGAGTCTTCATCAGACGAGTCCGATGAAGAGCTCGAACAGAAAAGCTTCCTTGCACTGACGGCCTGGGACCAAATCAGCGAATCCAGAAGCGAGAGCGAATCAGAAGCAGAATCAGAAAGAAGCCACGGATCCGTATCCATTTCCAAAGGGTCGAACCCCGCTGTAAGTACTTCTCGATTTTATAATCTAGTTAATTATCTTATGCGCAAATTAGTTAAATCCAACGTTCGGATCAAATCACTTCTAAAGGAGGTAATATCCCTTAAAGAAGTGGCTGACTCCGAATCCTTGACTGACCCTATTCAGACTAAAACCTCAACTCAAGTCCAAAATCTTGAGGAAGAGAATTCCAGCCTGAAAACTCAATTCTAGGATTTGAAGATCAAGTTGGAACGGTTTACACTGGATTCCAAGAATCTTGATTTGATTCTTGGAAAATAGAAGGTCATATACAATCGATCTGGACTAGGATTTAAGACAAAAAGGAAATATCGTTCATATCTATCACTTGTTAACATACCCAATAGAAAGGTAGTCCAAGCATAGGTACCCAAGTCTAACTTGATTAATCAAGTTAGACTTGGACATTATTGGGTCCCCAAGGATCAGATACATTACCTTAATAGAACATATCGAGGCTATAATCCAAGGGGAGCCAATAAAAAAACTATCTTTATAAATAAATATAATTGTTTGATGATTGTTGTTTTCTTTTCTTTATAATATGCATGCTTAGATTAGGATAGATTAAGGACCTAGGCATAATTTACACTTGATTGGTTAGTCCTAGGAGTTTCAAAAAGAAAATTAAATATATAATTTCTTTGAGAGACTCTGTCTAGAAGTGGTGGATGATCTCATACCCAAGAAGGTCTAGTGCCTCGCCACAGCCTGAGAATCGATTCTTGAAATATGTATTTAATTGACTAATTGAAAAACCTAAGTCTAATTCAAATGTAAATTAATCCTTAGACATAATCTAAATTAAAAGATAACCATCTCAAAAAACTACATAAGGTTTCCTGACTGATAACTTAGAAATAGGTGAGATGGACCTAGGATGAATTTAGTCAAATTTAATTAAACCTAATTCATTTAACAACTTATCAAATTAATTAACTTAACTATTTTAATTAACTTAATCAAATTAATTAACTTAATTATTTTAATTAACTTAATCAATTTAACAAACTTAACTTAATTAACAACTTAATTAATTAATCTAATAAATCAAACTTAATTTAATTAACTACTTAATTAATTAATCTAATTAAACTTAATTTAATTAACAACTTAATTAATTTATCTAATAAATTAAACTTAACTTAATTAATCTAACTAACACAAATAAAAAAAGGGTGATGCGGCAGGGCACCTCTCGAAGGGACCTCCAACACAAAGGAGGCGCCCTCGAGAGCGGCGGGAGATTTCCCACCAATCGGTGTTAAGGCACCTCTAATCAATTTGAGGCACCTTCCATACAATCTTCAGGGCGCCTTCAAGGGCATTGAAGGTGCCCTCAACACGCGAATTTCAATGGACAGAGACTTCTCTGTTCGCCGTCTTCTCGCTGCTTTCTCACAAAATCTACCACACCGAGGTGCCTTCAACTCGCATTTCTCCCCTCTAACTTCATCAAAGCCTCATAATGCCTCTTAGATATACCCTAATCCATCATACATGTTTCTATACACGTTTTTTGTACATTCTTGTTATTATATCTATGTTTCTTTAAAATTAGGAAATGACGTAATATTGCGTCTACTTCCGGTAGTACGTCGTCCACCGATCCTAGGTTCCCCACTGAGCGACATAGGATTGAGTTCATTGAGCATACATTTTCCCCTATTAAATGTAGATATTTAAGTAGAATATTTTTTACTATATATTGTCAGCCTGTGGTCCAGATGATTGAGCACTTTCAGCTTGATAAGCTTATTTACTGCAGTAATGCAGTAAATCAGGACTTATGTGCTCAATTCTATAACAACCTTGAGATGGTTGATGATCTGACCTATTCCACTAGAGTTGGTGGAAAGGATCTTCAGTTTACCCCTACCTTGATACGTACGAGTCTAGATCTTAGACCCTCTATATGTCCATTTTTATGCTACCCTAGTAGGGATCTTCCATTTGACGAGCCCTACTCCCACATTACATTAGATACACTCTATCTATATTTTTATGGGGAGGAGAGACCGCCTGTAGTTTCTGATTTTAGGCTACTCTCTCTTAGGGTCCAGGACTACATTATGTATAGAGTCCTGATTGCATACATTTTGCCCATCACATCTCGGGGCGTCCCGAAGATGCATCCCTCTCATTCCTTCTTTTTATAGACATTGCATTACACATGTTTCATAACATCATTCATGCGGGCAGTCTCGTTACGTCCCTTGTAGTCCACATGCCTTACTATCATGTCCTGACATATATCTTCTTGACTTTAGAGATTGATACTATAATGACCCAGCCCCTCGGCCCCTTGGCCGGCCACAATGGCGGCCCATTTGGCGACCCCTTGGCGGTCCCTTGGGCGGCCACAATGGCGGCCCAACTAGCGACCCCTTATGTCGTCGACCGACGACCCTCGGCCGTGCCGTTACTCACTAGGTCTTTCCACCCCTGGCCAGTGGATTTTTGCCTTCCTCAGGATTCGAACTCTAGACCTCCAGGATAAGTACTAGGATTTTTTGAATCCTAGGGAAGGCAAAAATCCACTGGCCAGGGGTGGAAAGACCTAGTGAGTAACGGCACGGCTGAGGGTCGTCAGTCGACGACATAAGGGGTCGCCAGTTGGGCCGCCATTGTGACCGCCCAAGGGGCCGCCATTGTGGCCTCCCAAGGGGCCACCAAATGGGCCGCCATTGTGGCCGCCCAAGGGGCCGAGTCGTTACAATAAAAAGGTTCCTTTTTATTGTAACGACCCAGCCCCTTGGGCGGCCCATTTGGCGGTCCCTTGGGTGGCCCAACTGGCGGCCCCTTATGTCGTCGACTGACGACCCTCGGCCGTGTCGTTACCCACTAGATCTTCCCACCCCTGGCCAGTGGATTTTTACCTTCCCCAGGATTCGAACTCTAGACCTCCACGATAAGTACTAGAGTTTATGAATCCTAGTAGCCAAGTGAGCGCCTGGGGAAGGCAAAAATCCACTTGCTAGGGGTGGGAAGATCTTGTGAGTAACGCACCTCGAGGGTCGTCGGTCGACGACATAAGGGGTCGCCAGTTGGGCCGCCCAAGGGACCGCCAAATGGGCCTCCAGTGTGGCCGCCCAAGGGGCCAAGGGGTCGGGTCATTATAGATACGACCCAGGGGACGGTGACCTCTCTTAGACCTTATAACGAGATCAGCCAACGTCACCTTAGGTTAGCTCATATAGACATCTCCGCTTAGGGGGTCCTTGCATGGAGAGGTGGGTCGTCACCGGCTGATCCAGTCGAGGATGAGTCTGCTGCTCCAGCCGAGGGGTTCGTCCTAGCTCCAGATGAGTATTTTTATCCAGCCGAGGGAGAGGTGTTAAGATTCACACTTACTGAGATGTTTGAGGATCCTCCATCACAGCCCTCGACTTCTGCTCAGCCCTCGACGTTAGCCCAGCCTTCCACTTCCATATCTATCGAGGATAGACTCACTCGACTCGAGGAGTCTTCTGCGCAGACGCGACAGCTCATCTCAGATGATTTTCGTACACTACGGACTGAGATGACCTCCGGATTCACTTCTCTCCGAGAGGAGATTGTTCGAGCACTACATGCACCCAAGCGACCTCTATCACCTCCTCCAGTTGACGATCCTCCTAGTTGATCATATTTTGGACATGAATTGTATCTATTGGACTTACACTTACTCCTTGTGTAGATAACTCTCTTTTGGTTTGTTTGGTCTCGTGCTTAGTAGAATAGAATTTATCTTTATTATTCTATTTTTTTTAAAACTATGTTTTTAACTCAGTTTGTCTTAAAATTCTAGGAAAAATATTTTTTCAAAATTTTAATTTTTATTAGTTTTCAAAAATTTGGACTTAGCCTAGGAATTTACCCCCAAGAAATCATATACCCCTAGTTTCAGTCAGAGCATCTCACAAGCAATTTAGGTTTAACTTCATTGTGTATGAAAACACTTAGGGAGCGTTTGGTTGGGGGTTATCCTTGATAACCTTGGTTATCCATCCAAGGTTATCAATGAAAACCCTGTTTGATTTAGATAATCGATGATTCCCGAGTAATGTTCCATGCCCGACACGTCAGCAAAAGGGGCATGCAACCCGGAATCGAAAAACCTCAGAAAACTGAGGTTTTTCTTGATTCCGAGGTTAGCAAATTTTTTTTACCCAAAATACCTTCGGATAAGAGAAAAATGTGAAAAATTAGAAAAGCGTAAAGAAAAAAACAAAAAATAAAAAAAATAAAATAAAAAACTCAAAAAAAGGAAAATACATAAAAAAATATAAAAAAAAATAGAATAAACATGATAAAAATAATAATAAAAAATAAAAAACATAAAAAATGTAAAAATAATAAAAATGTAAAAAAACATAAAAAATAAAAATAAATAAAAATAGAATAAACGTAAAAAAATTAAAAAATGTAAAAAATAATAAAAAAAAGGTTAAAAATATTTAAAAAAACATAAAAAAATAGAAAAAATAAAATAATAGGAAAAATGGAAAACATAAAAAATAAAAAATAGAAAAAAAATGTAAAAGAATAAAAAATTTAAAAAATAAAAAATGTAAAAAAATGGAAAAAATAAAAAAACTTTAAAAAAATAAAAAAAAAATAAAAAATGAAAATAAAAAATGTAAAAAAACGTAAAGAAATAAAAAAAACACATATAAATGAAGAAAAAGAGGGAAAAGAAAAAGTAAAAAAAAAAAGAGTAGAGTTTAAATACTACTACTAATAATAATATTATGTATGGTTAGTTTTGTAAATAAGGATAATACGGTAAAATATTAAAATAGGTTATTCATCAAAACCTTCAAACAAATAAGTTTTTGTTGCATTACTTAGGTTGAACCAAACAATTTTTTGTTATGTTTTATTTCTCATAACCTTGGTTATGTGATTACCTGGTAATCACATAACCAAGGTTATACATGATAACTTGAACCAAATGCACCTTTAGAATTATGTGAGATGCATAGGGTACTACCTGGACTTAAGAATACTTATGTCTGTGCATCGACATGAGTCTGGGCAATGAATATCAATTTACATTAATCAAATTAAGTTATCTTGTTTTAGTCAAATCTAACTGGATCACTGACTTAACTTGACTAATCAAGTGAAAGTTGTTGCCCTCTAGGTAAACAACTAGTAGCTAATGGTTAGATATTTGGCTAAGGAAATTAAGTATTTAACTACTCATGCTTGGATTTTAGGACTTTTTGGAAAAGAGAACTAACTTTTTCTTTAAAATTGACTTACTCTTTTTTATTCTAAGTGAAAGTGGTCTTAGCTAAAGTTTTACAAGTTATTAGTATTTAAGCTAAGTGTTTCTTTTTTTCTCTTTAACTAAGTAAAATTAATTTTTGAATCTCTAAAATATTTTCTTTAAAGGTTTATCAAATATTTTTGTTTGTTCTTTTTACATAAATTTTTTTTTCTAAGTTACTTTTCAAAGTCAACAAACTTTTCCTTGGCTAAAAACTTCTTTCCAAACTTAGTTTCTAAAGGAAAAGATTTTTTAAACCTAAATACTTTCTCAAAAATCAGATTATTTTTAAAAAAACTAAGCTCCCCACTTAACTTTTGATAAAGGCTCTTTTATTCATTCACTTAGCTAAAAGGTCTACAAGAAAATTTATTCTAAAAGCTAAGCTTTATCAAAATGTTTAAGTATTTGTTCAACCTTCTATTAAATTTTTTGTTAAGTTAGTTCTAACTAAAAGTTTTTGTGTATTCTAAAAAGCTAAGTTTGTTTTCTTTCTAAGGATAAAGTTTTAAAACTAAGTTTATAAAAGCTAAGTTTTTCAAAACCCTCTGAAAAGCTAAGTTTTAAAAGTTAAAATATTTCTCAAAACTAGTTATTAGCTATGTACTTTTTAAGCTAAATTCTTAAAATAAGGCCTATGATCAACTTCTCAACTTGTCTATTTTTACTATATCTTCCTTTTGCTGTTTTTGATATATGACAAAGGGGGAGAGTATATGAAAATTCAAATATGAAAATTCTAAAAAAGAGAAGCTTTTATTAAGAGGAAGCTTTGCAGTTTAATTTTTTTTAAGGGGGAGTCTTGCATTTAAATTTTTGCTTGTACTGTCATGCTTGCGTTGTTCTAAAATTCTTTACAACATTATTTCTTTATTCTTTATGTCTTTTTACTTAACTTTGAATTTTTGTTGTCATAATCAAAAAGAGGGAGATTGTTGGTGCGGGATGCATCCGACAATCGAACATGAATTTTGATAATGGCAAAGGATTCAAAGTTAAGGTTATTTGTGATCTAATGTGTTGAATGAGCTTGCAGGAAAAGTCCTAAGGTATCTTAGGTAAAAGTCCTAGCTGTGGTTAGGCAGGCAGGAAAACCCTAGGGGCGATAACCCTAAGTCCTAGGGGGTGGTAACCCTAGGCGGAAATCCTTGGCGGGTCGAGGTCTTCGGGCAAAATTCCTAGAGTCGGATACTCTAGGTGAAAATCCTAGTGTCGCGGATCAGGTGGAAAGTCTGGGTGGGTCGTGGAGTGGACGTCCAACAGAAATACCTGAAGACTCGGGCGCTGAGTAAAAGCCCAATCGATCTGAAGGATCAAACTAACAACAGATATACTCTCCTGAGTGGAGTAGGAGAGGACACATTCTCCGCTGAGGGAACAGTAGGCGTCGGTTCGACCTAGGATTTTCGGTCAGAAATTCGAAGTTAGAACCGGACAGTCCAGAGACTGTCAAATACTTCAGTTATCATGTTTATAATGTACTAACTTTGTTTTGCATGATATGTTATTATTTTGTGGACTAACGTGTCTTGCAGGGACCAAAGAGCAAGTTCTGCCTCGGATGAACAGTGCCTGAGGCGCCCTCCATGGAGCTTGGAGGTGCCTCGGGTGCAAGGCTGAGGAGTCTTCGCAGCAGAGCTGGAGGCGCCCTCCAAAGGAGCTGGAGGCACAACGGACGACATTGGAGGCGCCCTCAAGGGCATCAGAGGCGCCCTCAAGTGGATGAGCGATGAAGAAGTTAGGCCTTATCCACGAGTGGCTAACCCGGTGATTGGAGGCACCCTCAAGGGCCTTGAAGGTGCCCTTAACAGCCTATAAAAGGCAGTCTCGAGCAGCAGCATGTATAATCAAGTTCTAAGCAATCCTTCTTCAGCGCACTGCTAACGAGACGATCCAGCTAAGCTACAACAAGACCCCGACGACCCAAAGTTGTGAAATTTCAATTCTTTGCTGTCAGTATAGTTCTTTCAATACTGTCATTGTAATAATTCTTGTAATATTTGTGTGATTATAGTTGTTGCCCAACGTAAATGCTCAACGAGCGTGAGCCTTGGAGTAGGTGTCGCCACAGGCTCCGAACCAAGTAAATCGTTGGTGTTTATGATTGTTCTTGTTTACTTTATTTTCGCTACATTACTCGTTGATTTTCCGAAATGAAAAGTGAAAGTCATGAGCGCTATTCATCCCCCCCCCTCTAGCGCGTCTCGATCCAACACTTGAAAGTGGATAAACTTCATGGATGAAGTTTCGACGAGAGGTCACAATATCAACAGCGATAGAGGCCCTCGGAGGGGTTCCAAGTGCCCGGAATGGGCCTATATAAGGGCCTTCAACCGGCATCTTCAGATCAACATCTGCTACGACTTTTATTCCCGTGCGCTGCTTCAAAAAGGCTTTGACAACGCTGCAACACTCCACCAGCAACCGAACATCAACTTTACTTAGTTTTCTTTGTTGTCGGTAATTTTTCATATATAGTTCTTGTACTTCATTATTGTATCTTTTCGAACTATTAGTGGATTGTCCAATGAAAGCACTCGACGAGTGCAGGCCTTGGAGTAGGAGTTTTCGAAGGTTCCGAACCAAGTATAAAATTACTTGTGTTGGAGCGTGCTTGTCTTCTTTATTCTAGCTTCCTTTTTTATTATTCTGCTGTGTAACTTGATTTTAATTCGAGATTTTCAACTATCGCTATTCAACCCCCCCCTCCTCTCTAGTAACTTTACGATCTTACAAGTGGTATCAGAGTGGGTACCACTTTGAATTAGTGCAACCACCAATCAGGCAAGGGGTGATTTTTAAACTTGCTTTTAATATTTCTTTTTCGGTTTTGAGCTTTTTTGATAGAATCCAAATTGGTATAATTATCTCTTCGGATCAATTTTTCTGTTGCAAAATACTTTTGAATTGTTGTAACACCAATCGAGTTTTATTTTTATTATTATCTCCCACACTGTTAATCCAAGACCTAGTCTTGGGATTTCTCTTCTCCTTCTCCTTGTGTGCAAGATTACATTTCTCTAAATGACCCAATTTGAAGGATATAATACTATTCGTCCCCCGTTCTTCAATGGGAATGACTTCCCATATTGGAAGAAGTGGATGGAGGTGTACCTGAAGACCGACATCAACCAATGGTTCATCGTCTGACTAGGTTATAGGGCACCCGTGGACGAAGCAACAAAAACACTGATTGACTCCAAAAGATGAAATCTGGATAACAAGAAAAAGGCTCAGACCAACCCGAAGGCAACAAATATAATCCAATGCAATCTTACTAAGGAAGAACTGAATTGTGTTGGCCCATTCGAGAATGCCAAAGAGCTCTAGGTCAAACTGATCGAACTACACGAATGCACAAACGATACAAAGGTAACGAAACGTGACTTGTTATTAAATAATCTGTTTAACATTAAAATGCAGGATAGAGAAACGACAACTTAGCTACATGCTAGAATCAAAGACATTTTGAATCGGTTCCACCTAATCGGTCACCAACTAGAGAACAGGGATGTAATCGAGTATATCTTAAACTTTTTTCCTCGAAATGCACTGTGGGCATCTATAGTAGATGCCTATAAAATTTCGAGGAACTTAAATAAATTAAAACTAAATGAATTATTTTGTGAACTTTAACTCCATGATCAAACTAACTCAAAGCCATTCGAGAACGGTATTGCACCTTTTGCAGGTTCTTCAAAAGAAGCCAAGAACAAGAACAAACCGGTGCCAAAATCTAAATCTGACTCAGAAGCCAATGAAGAACAACTAGTGGACATGGTCAGAAAGATGTTCATTAGAAGAAAGAACAACTTCACGAAGAATGACCTATAAAAAAGTGATTAAATCAAATGACACAAAGGCGAAGGTCATATGCTACGGGTGCAACAAGAAAGGACACTACAAGCACGAGTGTCCAAAAATCAAAGACGGCAAACCCAAAACAACCAGAAAAAAGAAGGCACTCAAGGCAATGTTGGACGAATCATCCTCAGAAGAATCGAACGTCGAAGATTAGAAGCATCACAACTACCTCGCGCTGATATCATCCGAACCGGAATTAGAAAGTGAGACGGAACAAGAAGATGAGTCCGAATACGAATCAAGCCATGAGTCCACACTCGTTTCTGAAGGTTCGAATGAGCTATCTTCTATCTTAACCTCTAAATTTTTTAGAATAGTTACATGTTTGAATAAAAAAATTAATAAAATTTAAAAAATAAACTGAAACACTTCTTGAAGAAAATCAACAACTAAAGGAATAAATTGAAAATAAAAATCCAAATCAAGAAATAAAATTTGAGGAGGAAAATACAATCTTAAAAAGTGAAATCAACAAACTTAAAGGACTATTAGAAACTTTTACCATAAGATCAAAATATTTGGATCTAATTCTTAAAACACAAAAAGTCGTATATAATAAGTTCGGGCTTGGATATAAATTCAAATTTACAAATAAAACTTTTATCTCTCTAATAAGTCAAAACAAGAAATTAACCAAAGCCTAGGTTCCAGAAGCGTGCCTAACAACGCAAGTAGGATTCAATCAATTCTATATACCCAAAAATGAAATTTATTACTTAAAACCAAATCCATCCAAACTAGTTAATCCCAACCTAAAACATAAAAATAAACCAAATTCAAATAAAAAAATAAATTTAAATTAAACAACTACAAAACTAAGTTAAATTCAAATTACCATAAAGTTTATTATAACTACAAAAATAATCGACATAAACCTAAAAGCTCAATAATTCAGGAGGAGACTCTAAATTAGTTGGCACCTTCAAAATAATAGTTTACCCGGTCGGGTAATTAGGATTAGATTAAAAAGGGATAAAAGTTTAACTTGAAAAACAACATTGGAAAAATTTTGGATGATAGTAGATTAGGGAAACTATGTCTACACATGTCTAGGAAGATATCGTTTCGACTTGGTGCATTTGATTTAGTGGAACTAACTGAAGTTGTCCCTTACCAATCCTAGCTGGTTAGACCAAAGTTTTATTATTAAGTTCAGTGTATAGGACTATTAAAAAAATTTCAAATGCGTGGTTACTCTAATGAAGTCCAAGCGACTCACCACAGCTTAGAAGTTTATCCAAAAAATACTTATTTGTTGAACCCAAAGCTAAACTTGAATCTAACAACAAGTTAAACCAAACCCTAAAATTCAATCTAACTCATCTTACAAAATAGTAGGATCCCTTTGTTTAAAAACTTAGACGGGTGAGATGAATAAGGTTAAATTAAAATGAAACTCAATTATGATTAATTTTAATTAATCAATCTAAAATTGAATAATCAATTCCTTTAAACTTATCATATTATTTTGAAAACTAAGACCTTAGATTAAGGGGAGGACATTTATTGGTTAATTTTCAAATTCTAGGAAAAACTATTTACTTTTCCTAAAAATTCCCTTTTTCTTAGTATTTCAAAATTATTTTTACCTTACTCTAGATCGAACTTATAACAAACATAATCCTATAGATCTAGGAATCGAGTATCTAATAAACACACTAGGTTTACTTTGATTGTGCATTCATAAACATAGAATGACATGAGATGCGTAGGTCTTTTACTTAGATTTCATATGCTTATATTAGTGCATCAGCATAAGTCTAGGTAAAAAATATAACAGTATATTGATTAAGTTAAGTAGTCATTTTTTAGCAAATTCTAATTGGATATTAATACTTTTAACTTGACTAACCCGGTGAATACTACTATCTTCTGGTAGTCAGTTAGTAACTAAAGGTTAAGTATTTAAGGACCAATTTTAAATGAATACTTTTAAACTAAGTTTTTTTACATTAAATTGTTCTTAACAAATTAATTAATTTTTACATAGTTAAAATTAAACAATTTAATTAACTTTCAACCTAATTTATTTTTAACTCAAATTAAGTTCTTAACTTAAATTAATTTTTAATTATGAAAATTTTAACTATTTTTTTACTTATTAAATAACTTAATTAATTTTTAACTTAAATTAATTTCTTAATTAATTTTTAATTTTTAACTTAATTAACTTTTAACTTAAATTAATTACTTAAATTAATCCCTAAAAAAAAAACTAAAACTTAATTAATTTTTAACTTAATTAATCTCTTAACTTAAATTAATTTAAAATAACTCAATTAATTTCTTGATTAATTGTTAAACAACTTAGTTAATTCTAAACTAAAATTAATTCTTAACTTAAATTATTTTTTTAAACAACTTAATTAATTCTTTTTAATTTCTTTCTTAACTTAAATAAAATTTTAACTTTAATTAATTTTTCAACAATCAACTTTTAAGTTAAATTAATTTTTAATTTAAATTAATTTTTCAACAACTAAATTAATTTCTTTCTTAACTTAAACTTAAATTAATTTTTAAAACAACATAATTTTTAACTTAAATTAATTTTTCAACAACTCAATTAAATTGTTAACTCAACTTTCAATAAGATTAAATTATTTTAAACTATAAAACAATTTAAAAAACAAAAAAACAAAAACTAGGGGTGCCCGCCCATGGTATAGGGCTTCGGGTGCCCGAAAAAGCTCCCGGCACCTCGCCTCACCTCCGAGTCTAGGCTCCTGGACTCAGTCCGGGCACTCGAACCAAACTATATAAGGGGGATAGCGAGCACCCCCTTGCCTCACACCTTCTCCCTTACGCCCTTTTACAATGCCTCTTAACCGGGTTTTAACGCAAAAGCAAAAAAAAACAAAAGGAAAAAGGAAATTTTCTTAATTTTTTTTTCATTCTGATCCTCAAGTCGTGTTGCTGGAGTTCAACCGAGGTCGTTAGTTCTTTTATAAATATCACGATGCGTTGGTAATATTTTAATCTTAAACTTTATTTTTTTTTTTAGTTTTATTTACAATTTCATTTTTTAGGATTGTTTTTTCTGTTAATTAGGAAACTACCAAATCTTGGTGCTCGTCCCTCGATTGCTAGTACGGACCCTAGGTTTCCTACCGATGAACTTAGGATTAGATTTTTCTCCACTATATACGTTCCTTTACTTTCTAGATATCTAAATAGGCATTTCTTCATGCGATCATGTATTCCCTCTGTAGAGGTTATTGACTATTACAGCTTGCAGCATTTAGTTTATTGTTCTATTCAGTCAACATAGGTATGTGTGTTGAGCTGTATAACAACTTAGTTAAAGTTAATGATCTTACCTATTCCACTAGGGTCGTCGGTATCGATATTACGATATCCCCTACTATTATTTAAGACTTTTTATTACGATCCTCTGCATGCCTTTTCTAGTGCTACCGCTTAGGGATCCCCCATTTGGTGATCCCTATTCGTATATCACACTCGATATGATATATTCATATTTTTTTGGGGTTTAGCGAGTATGTACTGTAACTCTGTTTAGATCTATCACCCTTAGGTCCAGGACTATGTCTTGTATAAGATCTTAGTTATATACATTCTACCTTTGACTACCCACGACGTAGCTATGATGCGTTCGTTCCATTTATTCCTTCTCTATGCATTATGTCAGAGGTTAGATATAGATATCAATTTGTATATCTTTCATATCATCATCTATTTAGCAGGTATTGCCACCAATCAGCGGGTTCATATGCCTTATTGTTATATTTTAACCGCCTACATATCATCATTGGGTATTGATGTCACCACGAGTGATGTTAGAGTCCCAAATGAGTTTGATATAGTAGGTTCTAGGAACCTGTCCTTAGCTGGTATACATATAGATAATGAGGGTGTCCTATCATGGAGGAGAGAAGCCCAGCATCCGCTTGACCCAACAACCCAACTGCCACCTCACCAGACAGCCCAGCCCCAGCCTGACCCCGCGGCCCAGGCTTAGCCTGACCCAGCTCCAGGAGTGGAGGTAGAGATATATGAGTTCATAGCTAATCTTTTTGAACTGCCCGTGCCTCCAATCCCTTATACTCTAGATGACAGAGTTACTGATTCAAGGCATCCATGACGAGCCTTTGATAGGACGTCTCCAATTTTTAAGAGGAGTAGGCTCATCATACTAAGTTGATGGATGTGTTATAATCTTAGGGTTCCAACCCTGCTTCCTCGTATTCTCCATAGTTCAGTTTCTAACTAATGTTATTTAGTATTCACTTTAGATGTTTTATTTCACTTATCACGTTATGCTGACCATTTTAGTAGTTCCTACTGACTTGATGCTATTTGATTTTCACTTTAGTTACTAGATGTTTTAGTACATTTATCACTTTATGCTTGTGACTTTAACTGTTTTGTGTTTAGTGTCTTAAATAAAGGTATCAGACTCAAGGAAAGGAATCTATTTCAAAAATAATTATATGAAAAAAAATTCTTAAAAATTCCTTTATTTATTTTTTTCCTTAGAAAATTTTTCTTAGGATTTTTTTTTGAAATTATTCCTCAGATTTTTTTTTAAATTTGTTTTGAAAATCTTTCTTAGAAAAATATTCTTCTTTAATAAATTACTTTGAAAAGTTTTTCTTTAAAATCACTTTGAATTGTTTTCCTTAAGTTAGGAATATTTACTTTGAAAATTGCTTTGAAATCCTTAAGTTAGGAAGATTTACTTAGAAATTTTTAGAAATCTTTAAAGTAGTTTTCTTAGGATTTATTTTAAAAAAAGTTCGCTTAAGATTTTTTTTCTCCTTACTTTGAAAAAGTAGCCTTAGAAATATTTTTTCAAAAAAATTTTTAGTCAAAAATTTCACTTACAAAATACCTGTACATATTATTTAACTAAACTTCTGTTCTAAACCTCTCCTTAAGTCTGAGATATACAAAGTATTACTTTCAACTATTTTCTATATTATTGTCTGACATTACTTCCTTATGCTTATATTTCCTTTACCTTAGTTTTTTTTATGAATGCCAAAGGAGGAAGGTAAGGATTAATGTAGAAAAATAAAACAAATACAAAATTAACTTAGATCATTTGTTTGTATTTTTAATATTATCTTTCAATATTATTTTTTTTTAATTTTAACCCAGGTTGTTATTGCATCAAAAAGGAGGAGATTGTTGGTCCAATTGTGCTAATGATCTAACTTAGGTTTTGATGAATGACAAGTGGATTAAAGTTAGAGTGGTTTATGATCTAATTATTTTACCAAGTGTGCAGGAGTTGACAGGTCTGAAGGACCTAATACTAGGCTAGAATCCATATAGGTCAGTAAGACTCAATAGCTGGTGGGAAGTCCAGATAGGTCCGCAGGGCTCGACATCTGGTGGGAAGTCCAGTTGGGTCCATGGGACCTGACAACTAGTCAAAGGCAAGTCAAGCGACTACAAATGGTAAGTGAAGGTAAGCAACTGGAGGACAGATCAAGTGAGGATGCATTCCTGGTTGATGGAACTGTAGGTGTCGGTCCAACTTAGGTCCATTTGGGAAACCTAAGTTGAGACCTTGATTAGATCCTGATCTCGGAGAAACAAGATCTAATTATTATTCCTATTTGTTGTATTGTGCTAACTTTATATTTTTATGCTTAGACTAACTTTTTGTTACAAGGAAGGAAAAAGACAAAAAAGTGGTCAGGGTGCCCGGAGGTGGTCCGGGCGCTTGAAGGATCCTCGCCCGGGCGGGCGCTAGGCACCCGGGCAGTCTGAGAGTCCGGAGATGGTCGAGGTGCCTGGACTAAAAAATTTATCCTGAAGCTGAGTTGGAGCGCATCAACTGGCTGACCCACGTCAACGGTCTAGGACCCCGGAGGGGGTCTGGGCGCTCAGAAGTGGATAAATTTGTTGGATGAAGTTTCAACGAGAGATCATCACGTCAGCAACGATCCAGGCGCCGAGAGGGGTTCTAGGTGTCCGGAATGGGTTTATATAAGGGCCTTTGATTAGCAGCTTCAGATCAACATATGCTACGACTTTCATTCCCGTGCGCTGCTTCAAAAAGGTTCCTACAATGTTGCAACACTCCACCGACAACCGGACATCAACTTTATTTAGTTTTCTTTGTTGTCGGTAATTTTTCATATATAGTTCTTGTACTTCATTATTGTATCTTTTAAAATTATTAATGGATTGTCTAACGAAAGTACTTAATGAGTGCGGATCTTAGAGTAGGAATCGTCGAAGACTCTGAACCAAGTAAAAAATTACTTATATTGGAGTGTGCCTGTCTTCTTCATTCTAGCTTCCTTTTTATTATTCTGCTGCATAACTTGATTTTAATTCAATATTTTCGACGATCGTTATTCACCCCCCTAGCGACCTTACGATTCTTCAGTAAGAACTGTCTTGATCTCAATTTAGAAATCTCCTTTTGTCTTTAGTTGGATTAGTGCCTAAGGTTTGTCCCTACTAGGACATGACCTCACTACACTCACTCCAGGAGCTTATCTCAACTCACCTATCAAACATTTGATCCTCCAGACCTGTTTAGACTTTCTCTTCTCAGTGTCTGATTGCTTGATCCACTAAGACTTTTTCTGTAGTATTAAATTAGCACAACAATAACAATAATGCAAAACAGTATTGGTAAAAATATGCTTAGGGTTTATCAGAATTAGCTAGTTCGATTGACCATGCGCGTGATGGCGCTCGGAATTCTGTTCTGTGTAAAACCCCTGTACAAAAATTGTACAGGGATAGAACTTTTCTTAACAACTCACATGCTCGATCAGACATGTGTTTGATCAATCAAGCAAGTCCTTGATTGACCAAAACGTACCTTGATCGAACCACAAGATTGCTTGCTTCTTGTGTTGGTGTTTAGGATCCATACAAAGAAAACATAACTAGTTGTGCTGCGAAATTAAAGACTAGTTGTACCTTTTTTCGTAGACAAAGACCTCTTGATCTTCTGATGTATTCCTCTCCTCTTCTTAGACGTCGTGTGGACGACGATCTACCAAGACAAACCACCTGAACCTTCTTTTGTTTCCAAGCCGCCTACCATCAAAAGATGCAAAGAAAAGTGGCACCTCCTTCTTCTTCTTCTCCTCCAAACCGCCTACCACCTAGGGTGGTTCTTCTCTTCTTCTTCTTCTCCTCCAAGCTCCGACCACCAAAGGAGATATGCACCGACCCTAGAGGGAGGAAAGGGAGGAAGAGATGAGAAGGTGGAGCGCCGACCCTAGTAGGAAGAGAGGAGGTGGGCGCCGACTCTAGGGGAAAAGAAAAGAGAGAAAAGAAGAGATGAGGTGTCGATCACAAGCAAGGGAAAATAACTCAAGAGAGATTAGGTTATGGTGGCATGACATCCTCCCTTTTTATAATCTTTGGCATTAGATAAAAGAGGAGAAATATTAACATAATTTTTGTTTAGAAAAAATCTCTAGAAAAGAATTAACATAATTCTTTTTAGAAAATTTCTAAGAAAGAATTAACATAATTCTTTTTAGAAAAATCTCTAATTCTGTTGAGAAAAAATCTCCCTTTTACAACTCTCCTTTTTTTTGTCCTTTTCTTTTCTTTTCCTTTTCTTTTCTTTTGGTTTGGTCGACCCCTTGCTTGGGCACCAAGCAATGCTTGGCCGGCCTCTTTCTTGGGTAGGAAACAAAATCAAACGAGTGAATGCGAGGCTATGTAGAGTCGACAACAGGGACCGAGAGGAGGAATTAGTTTTGACCTCCTGATGGACTTGAGCTTCCTGTGTTCGACCCGAACACCCAACTCAAGTTCATCAATAATAACTCATACCACTAAAGAGTTATTATTGAACTACCGCACCAATCCATATTACAATTTGGGCTCCTACTTATCATGAGTGTGTTAACCTCCCTGTGTTTAAGATATCGTATGGCCGTTAATTAAATGAGTTACTGACAACTCACTTAATTAACATCTGATCCAAGAGTAGTATCACTCAACTTTATTATCATGTCGAACTAAGTCCACCTGTAGGATTTACATGATAATCTTTATGAGCACCTCAAGAGGACATCATCAACCTAAATAAATAGGACACAGTTTCCTTTTATAATCAACAACATATCATATAAATGGTACTAACTCCCAACTTATCGGGTCTATTGATTTAACGAATAAATCTCACTCATTGGTAAGTCAAAGAAATAAATACTAAGTATATGTGCTTGTTATTATATCGGGATTAAGAGTAAGCATATCCATAATAATAGAGGTTCTGTTCTTTTATATAGTCAGTATAAATCGAACAACCTCAAATGGTCATTCTCAATACACACATAGTGTACTAGTGTAATTTTATAGTCAAGACAAACTAATACCAAATTACACTACAACTGTTCCAATGGTTTGTCCTTATCTATCTTGGTCGTGAGCTACTATTTATAATTTATAAGGAACCGATAATGTGATCTTCTATGTGACACCACACACCATGTTATCTACAATATAAATTAAATGGACAACTGCATATATATAAATATAAAATGCAACATTTGATCAAAGTGATTCTCATTTCAAAATATTTCAAAAAACAGATGTTCATACAAAAGCTAGACTTATAATATACATCCTAACAGCGTGGTCAACTGAAAACCTTTCGGTCAAATTTGCTTGGAGTTCACTCCTCTAAGATATTCTCCTAGCTTCACTCACTAGGACATAATTTCACTTATTAGGACTTTCACTTAGCTTCACTCACCAGGACTTTCATCACCTAGCTTCATTCACTAGGGCCTAGTTCACTTACTAGTACTTTTCCACTTTATTTGGAGTTCACTCCTCCAAAATTTCTCATTACCCTTGCAATTATTTGGTAGACTACACACCTGACAAGGTCAACCTTGACCAAGTTTCATTAAACATATTATCAAACAAATATCAAAACCCTAGAGGTCGATTGCACCAACAAACACCCACAAACCTGCTCAACTCGGTATAACCAATAAATCGGGAGTATATACAGTACCTCCAAACCTACACAAACAAATACATGATCGACATATAATAAGCATATAACTAGTCCTGACTAGCACAAGAACATGCTACCATGAATGAGTCTCGTGGGCAATCAAGATATATAACTAGTCACTATCCACGAGAGAACACTATACTATAAATTTTCCCATGGACGGACTAGCTGAGGTAGCTATCTAACTCCCCAACCACTGATTGCAAGAGAACACTCTACTACAGATTGTCCCATGGACAGTCAGAGTATGTAAATAGTCACTGTCTACAAGAGAACACTCTACCATAGATGGTCTCGTAGACAAACAGGATGTATAAGTGTACAAACCAAAAATGCTAAGTAAGCAATGATAATCACATCCAAGAGCAAGCTATGCTAGCTACACTATGGTATGGTCTCACTAGCATATAGTCACAAGCCTAAACAACCAACAAGGGGTCTAGTAGAATACTCAGCTATCTAGCAACAAACTACGTGCGATAACTCAATACCACTATTTAGTCTAATGGATAATTCAAATGCATAGAAATGCAATAAACAATATGTCTAATAACATGTATCTAAGTACAAGAATAGCAAGTACAATAGTAACAGTCTCAATTAAGGAAATCTTATAGTCATCTAGTCATAATATCTCATCTAACTCCTTAGTATTATCATGAATACTGTAAACTAAAGGGGTCAGAATCAAGTAGTCATGGATGTTAGTCCAAAGAAGATAATCTAGTGGAATACTCTACCACTCTGTTAGGATATAATATATATCATATATAGGCTAGTATAGTCTCATTGACATATATATCATATATCTAGTGGAATACACTTGCATAAGTATACACGAATATACTCATAATTACAAACCTAAGTGTATAACTAGATATAATGTAAATGCACGAGTATCAATTTGTAAATATAATATAGTCTAGTAATATGATATATACCCGAACAATACATGCGCGAAGACAAATGAGATTGTATAGATATCAAGTAGATCAAACAATAAAAGATCAAACTCAAGAAATAACATAGAGTACATATTAAGATAAAAATAACTACTATACAATAAATGTAAATAACATAATTATACACTAAAGTCAAAGATATTATAGAAGTTAAAGGAGGAGCTACCCACCCCAAATATAGATTGTGCTTCTAAGTCCGAAGGTCACGCCGAGCTTGAATTCTAAAGTATAGGATGCAGAGCCAATCTAAATACAAGAGAAATTTTATTAAAAATTTAATTAACTATCAAGTTAATTAAACTAACGTAGTTAACTCTTAATTGATATATAATTAATTATCCATTTAATAATTTGATTAACCTGAAGTGAGTTAATTAATCATTAATTAATTAAATCAATCAACTATTTATGTTATCAATTAAATAGTTAATCATCCATTTCTAAATAAACTAATTAATATCCAAATTAATTACCTATGTTATGACTTAGTTAGATTAATCCTCAATTAATTGTTACCTATTAAACTGATTAATATCTTAATTAAATCATTTAATCATCTAGTTAATGTAATCACCTTAATTAATTAAATTTATCAATCAGCATCTATCAATTAGTATCAAGCCATGAATTTAATAACCGAATATTTAAATCATCAATGATTAATTAATCAACTTACTTAATGGTCACTCAACGGTAAGTTATCAATTTAATCAGCCAATTTTGAGTAATTAATTAATGATTAATCTAATTAAATCATGTAAAACTTAATTTAACGTATGCCTTATTGTTTATCATCCGATGGCAATGACGATTCCTGACGATGGATTGTTGTTGCTATGGTATAAACGGTGACAACAATAGATAGTTGACATACGTACGTTTGAGCACCGTCGATGTGGGTTCACCGACGTGAGGCAGTGATGGTCGGTTGGGGTTGGAATTGCTCGCGGCGACTGTTTCATGGCCCAAAATCAACGACGATGACGGTGGTGAGGTATGCTAGCAGGGAAGAGCAGCGTCGGTGGTGGCTCGTAAGCAGACGAGGCTACGGGGCATCGCTCATGCGCGAAGAGGTGGCCAGCGCGGCTACTGTACGCCTGCAAAGAGGTGCAGGTAGAGATGCCGACATTGGCTGCTCGCCTGGACGGAGGCGACGATCGTTCGCTGGTGGGGCTGTGTTGGCGACATCGGACGATCGAACGGCACTGTGACACGAGAGGGAGAGGAGTCACGTGAGATATAAAATGATTTATTTAAAAATAAAAAAATACTAGTAAATTCCTAAAATTCATATATACTCTTTTATATTTATTTTTTTTATTAATATTAATTATTTTATTCATATTTTTATCTATAAATTTTATTAGATTAAATTTTAATTGTTTCAATCTTTCCCTTAGATATTAAATATATAAATTTAATTATATATAGAGAGAGATATTACAATGACACTTATTAGATAAAGATATATTTTGGCTGTAATATGTAGTGAAATGTAAAATAAAATAATTGTTTCACCAAGCAACTTTAATATGGCCATGTAAAACTTTTGACCAAAATTATTATATGGGAGTTTTCCTATCAAATTGTCGAAACGAATACATAGATGTTTAAGAAGACCATTGGAATCCATTCATATTTTTATAGAGATCAAGCGATTGATAAATGACTTTGTGGAAGTTTTGGTTAAAACTAGGCCAACGCTGCTGCTTGAGTTTTCTCTTCAAATTTTGTATTGAAATATATATATGTATTTAAAGAGACTATTAGAATTTACCAATGTTTTTAAAATGACCAACGACTAAAAATAGTCGATTTTGACTAAAAGTGTTACTTGAACCTAAACTGATTAAAATTTTAAAACAAAGATGTAACGTACTCCAAGGGCTCCAATTTTTTTTTTTTTTTTTTTTTTTTTGCTTATTAAGTCTTGGCTCAACTAATTCTTGAGTTGGATGGCCTTCCTCTTACTTCGTCAATTGAGTAAATTAAAGTTGTCACTATTGAAATTTAATAGCTTAGATCTTTATGGTAGTTTT
Organism: Zingiber officinale; assembly: GCF_018446385.1. Classification (NCBI taxonomy): domain Eukaryota; kingdom Viridiplantae; phylum Streptophyta; class Magnoliopsida; order Zingiberales; family Zingiberaceae; genus Zingiber; species Zingiber officinale. The sequence goes on from NC_056003.1 coordinate 44,096,322, forward strand.
GGTCAAATGTTCAGCATAACCTTAAGTTAAACAACAAAGCCAAGGGCATGCCCCCGAGTGCACAATTGAGTTGGGTATATTGGGGATAGATATTGCTATTGTTGCGCAAAGAAGGGGGTAACACCTTTCAACCTCTAAAGTGGAAGAAAAGAAAGAGAAAAAAAGATCGCACGGAGTAACAAGACAAAGACACACAAAAGAAGAGCAAACATAAGGAAGGAGAAGAAGAGAAAGAAGAAAAGTTACCATAGTTCGGCGATGTGTTTACTGCACAAAAAAGGCTGAAGTTTTATTAGAATTCTCTTTACACAAGAGAATCACATTACATAATTCTTGTGATTGTTGTTGTACAATAAGTTTACAATGATCCCTATAAATAGTACATGAACCCCAGATCTGGTAAAATCATAATAGAATTTTGTTATGAAAAATCGTACTAGAATTCTACTATGAAAAACAGTAACAGAATTCTATTATATAAAATTATAACCGAATTTTATTACGAAAAATCTTAATATATTTTTCTTTCATAGGATCCATTGCATTGGCCTTCATCCAAATATGAGCCACCCGTCAACAATCTCTACCTTGGCGAATATTCTCCCATTCGAAGAACACGAGTATCTGAATAAAGCTCCATCTGAATTTCTGGGTCTGGACTTCTTGATAGATCGAATGGGTGCGATAGAGGGGGGGTGAATATCGCGCCTTTTTAAAAACTTCTCTTTTCCTTTGAAATCAAAGTCGTGCACAGTGGAAAGTAAATAGACATGTTTGTTTACTTCGTTCGGAGTCTAGGTCGACTCCTACTCGAAGGCTCACGGTCCTTGACCGCACCGATAAGCAATTCACTAAGATTCTTCTTCCCGAAAACCTCGGAAAGAAGTAATACGTACAAAATACAATGATATAAGATAGTAACTTACTATCTTATATAAGATTAAGTGCAATATAAAAACAATAAAGTATACCGACTGTGTGTAGGAGTTGAAGCTTGGTCTACACTTGTTTGCATGTAGAAGAATTGTAGAGCAGTTGCACGAGCAGCACTAGCACAGAATTGAACCACAACAGATTGTCTTTTCAGCCTCAGACCTCGAGCTTCAATTTATAAGATCGTCGATGTTCGATCGACCGATCCCTGTGTTTGGTCGACCAAACCAGCTCCCTTCCTTCCTGGCTGAGATCCGATTGCTGATTCGATCTTCGGCATTAACTGTCCATTAAGGGTTCAGTCGACCGATCCCTTTGTTCGATCAACCGAATAGGCTCCTTCCCTGTTCGTTGAGATTTGCATTTACTGTGCATTTAATATTAATCGTTCGATCGACCGATCATCCAGTTCGATTGACCAATCAGTGTAGTTTCCATCTGCTCCTGATCGTTGTTGTCTGTGCTGAGTCATCAGGGTTCGGTCGACCGATCATGGCTTGATCGGACTCGGTCTGTTCTGGTCTTATTTGAACACTGCTTTGATCTCTTCTTGTTCGGTCAACCGATCCTTGGGTTCGGTCGACCGATCCAGCCGGACCTACAACACAGTGTTAGACAGAAAAGAATCCTGCAAAACAGATGTTAGCACAATAATAATATTATAATGCATGAGTAATATAAAAGACAGTAGAACTGTCTTGATCTCAACTTTGAAACCTTCCCGGTTTCTTCAGTTGGATCAGCGACCTTAAGTTGTTCCCTTCAAGAACCCGACCTCACTGTCACTCCTCCAGTTGTTACCTCAACTTACCTGCCAAACATGGTCCTCCAGACATGTTTCGACTTTGTCTGCTCAGTGTCTGATCACTTGATCCACTAAGACCTTTCCTGCAATACTATATTAGCCAACAACAATAATAGTAATACAGAATATAATGGTAAACCTAATCCTAGATTTATCGAGATCCGCTGGTCCGGCCGACCACGCGCGGTCGACCGGAAATCATCCGAGCAACCTTGCTTAGAGTTCACTCCTCTAAGACTTCTCGTTACCTAAGGTTATCTCCCCCTAGATTTTTCACCACTTGGCTTCACTCACCAAGACTCAGTATTCGGCTATCCAGGGATCAGGTCCTCCAAACCTATCCACCTGGCTTCCACAATATACTGAGATTTCTCTTGTCTCAGTATTCGGCTATCCAGGGATCAAGTCATCCAAATCTATCCATCTGGCTTCCATGATGTACTGAGATTTCTCTTGCCTAGCCTCCAACTAGGACTTTCCTTGATCAAGCTCCATACTTAAAGATACTTAAACACATTTGTTTGACATTAAAACTTTGGAGGTCGATTGCATCAACAATCTCCCCCATTTTGATGTTTGACAAATATGTTTAAGTTAGGTCTATTCATAAGATTTAGATTTCTAACTTAAACCCTTCTTCTCCCCCTTTTGTCATACAACAAAAAAGAACCCTTCATAAATGTATTTTATTTCTAAGGCATTTCCTAAGTTTTGCACCAACAATGATGTAGTACCTTAAACATTCCCAGGATAGTCCTTAAGGTATTCCCTCACTCTTTTGAAAGAGAATAATAAGATGTATAATAGGTTTTAGAACATGCATCAATTATATTTTGAAAAATATTAATTCTTAGTGTAAAAAATTCTTTTGAAGAAGTGTTCAAAATCATTATCAAAATAAAGATAAAATATTTCAAGGCTAATTTGAAAAATATTTTCAAGGATTTTACTAAGATGTTCCAAGGCTTAAAATATTTTTTGCAAAGATTGGATACCAACCAAGATATGAAGCTTTTAAAAATATTTGTCAAGGAATAAGAATGTCATAAAAATAATTTTCAAAATGATTTGAAAAGAGTTTTTCAAAGTATGAAACATAAAGTTTTTAAATGAATTTTCAAAGTATTTTTTTAACTATGATTTTTCAAAAAGTATGAGTTTGAAAAATATGATTTTAAAAAGATAATGCTTGAAAAATAATTTTGTAAAAGTAATTTTTAAAAAGTATTTGATTAAGAGATTTTAAGATAATTTTCAAAAAAAATTGTAAAGAAGTTTTATCAAACATTTTTCAAAGAGTGTTTTGAAACATTTATCAAATATGTTTTCAAAAGTAAGATTTTGAATAATCCATGAAAAATATTTAAAAATATGTCCTTCAATAAAGTCGCTCCCCCTTAACCAGACACTCTTTTTAGATATCCTTGTTACCCACAAGGAAGATATTCCTAGATGTATCTAAGGGGCATGGTTGACTTAAAGATCTAAAAACATAGGTGGTGAATTACAATAATTTATATATATAATACATCTAATCAATCATCAATCAAAATTTGAAAATATTTCTTAAGAAAATAGATATATAAATTTTCAAAACATGTTTAAAAATATTTTAAATTTTAATTTTCTTAGCATCTCACTCATTCTAAATTTTCAAGTATGTAATCCTATAATTGTGTGAGATGACTTTATTGATTGTGAGTTTAATTGAAATTAAGTTAAAATTGAATTTTAGTTAAACTTTGATTATGTTAAATTAATTTTGGATTAAAATGGATCATTAATTAATTTTATATTAATGATAACATTTATTTTTATTTTGTGAATTAATTGAATTTATAAATTAATTTTAGAAATTGTAAAGTTATAGATAATTAACTAATTAATAAAAGATTTAATTTAGGGCCAATTAAGTTGATTTATAATTTAATGATCAGATTAATTGTAATTGTTATGGTTATAGGTTGAATTTTTTAGATTAATGATCCAATTAAATTTAATTTGGAATAATTCAAAGTTAGTTTCAATTGAGTTTAATTTAGTATGATTATTAATTAAGGATTAAAAATTTGATTTATAATTGTTAGATTATTGCTTATTTCAATTAAGTTTCATAATTAATAGTTATTAATTGATTATTAATTTAATTAGTTTCTTAGGAATTAATTAGGTAAAATTTTAGAATTGGTTTTAATTAATTTTGTTTAAGGTTAAAGTACTTTATTTGTTGATTAAAGTTATGATTTCAAGTTGAAATTCATTAATTAAGTGTATTAAGTTAAGTTAATGATTAATTTAATTAAGTTAAAGTTATGAATTATTGATTTATTTATTGAAGTCATTAAAGATTATGTAACAACCCAAATTTTCTCATTCTGAGTCCTAATAGTAATTAAAAATATTTAGAAATGCTTTAGAAATATTCTAGAGATTTTTAGAAATTTTTAGAATATTTTTAATACAATTTTTGGAGTTCGTTTGATATTTTTACCAAAAGAAACAAGTTGCAAAAATAAAAAAATTGAGCCGAGGTTCGAACCGGAGACCTCCGGTTAAGTAAAGCCTTAAGTTGTCTTGGATGACCAGGAACCTAACAGGGCCATGCTGATTAAATATATAGCGAAATAAACTTAAGCAGTAATAGAAAACAGAAAATATTAAATATAAAAGAATTTCGCTCGAGATTCGAACCCGCGACCTCCGACCCGGTCCAAGACTTAAGCGGAACGCAATGGCCAAGCGCCCAAGCGGGTCGTGCTGATTAAAAAAGATAGCGAAATATATTTATGTGGTAGATAGTTAACAGAATATTGGAGTTATAAAGGGAGAACTTAGGGATCAATTTATCGTGACCTAATTTTCTTCTCCTCTCCTCTTCTGCGTGCGATGGCGATCTGCTCGAGCGAAAACAAAGCCGAACCTAGGGTTCATCTCCGGCGGCCGGCCAGGGGTTAATTTCGTGGGTTCTTTACACGATTGTGATCCTCTCGTTGAGGATAGGCCGTAAGCACGAAGCAGAGGCCGAGAGCTTGAGTTTTTCCGAAGCTCTAGCTGTCTTTCTTCGGTTTTAAGTCCAAGAACACTAGTGTAAGCGTTACTCACCTGCAGTAGGAGTAGTTTCCGGACCTTTGTTCTTCTTGAATTTGAAGTATGTGATAAGATTGTTGGTTTTGAAATTTCTGCCGTGAATCTTAAAGGAAGAAGGTAATTAGATTAAGCATGTAGGTAAGTGTTCTTTTTGTGGATTATTGCAGAATAGTAATGATCGGGTTTTGTGTTTTCCTTGCCGTGGTATTGAGCATGAAGTATGGTTGTATTTTGTTTTTTTCCTACCGTGGCATTGGGTATGAAGAATAGATACGTTTGATTTGGTTCCCAGCTGTAAACCTTTTTCTAGATGCATTAAGTATGCCTGCTGTGTATGTGGTGAGCATGCTGTGGATTCCTTTTAAAGTTTCAGCAGTTTCTATTTTAGTTTTGAATGCATGTGTAATTCATTAGTAGCACAGATTTAGGTTTCCCTTGTTACCTTAATGGACATGATCGACTTATGTTTATCCCTGCAAATTTAGCTTTCAGTTTGTGATTTTGCCTTAGTATTCCAGATTAGATCATGTTGTTTGATTCAAGTATGAAAGTTTAGGATTTTCTGTGATGCTCAATAATTCAGTGCAAGTTCTTGTTATTTTAACAGGCCTGGACAGCCTTTCATTTCTAAGCATGCGGTTTGATTTCTTTTGTTACCGTACCAAGCTTGAACTCTATTATGATTAGCATTGCAGTTTTCGATTTCAGTCTGGATTTCTTGCTACCTAAAACCAATTGTTAAAAGAATAGTTTCTTAGCATGGTTTCAGATTTTTTATATGAATTCATAAATGGTTTTGTGAGAGGTATAAGCAAGAAAAGACCAAGGTCTTGATTTGATTCCAAATTCCATAAGTTGAGGATCAAAGGCACGCCTAGTGTTTGAAGAAATGCCGAGGCATTCTATACTAGGAGAATTAGAAGATAATAAGTATTTTACTTTAAGGGGCTAGTGCCTGACTTCCGAGGTGTCGTTAAACAAATCCAGGTGACCAATTCTGAGGTCTTGGCCCTGGTAAGACCAAGGTCTTTATCCTTGTAGAACTGGTGGCTCGCTACCTCAGTTTTACTAGGGAGAGCGTAATGGTACTACGCCTGGGCCCAAGAAAGAATTGATTATTATTTTGAAGTATAAAAGTATAAGATTTTAAACAAGTGAAATAAGCTTCACATAAGTTTAAAGTTCAGCAAGATTAGTTTTCTGATATGCTAGCATATTGTTTAGATTTTCATACTGTTGTTAGATGAGCATGAGCAGCTTTACATGTTTAGCATTTCAGTATGTTTGATTCCTCTATTATCAGATAAGCATGTGTAGTATTTCCTTTAAAGCATTCAGTTTTAGATTTATTCTTATTCACATGCATATTCGAGTTTTGTGAGTTAGATAGCGCTTACTAAGCAATTTTGCTTATAGTTGCATTTCCTCTTACTACAGATAAAGGAAAGGAAAAGCTATAGCGAAGGAAGGCGACAAGGAGGTGCAGATGGATGTGTGATGTTTGGACTATAGAAGCCTTGGGAATTAGTTTAAAGTTCATTAAGATTTTGTAATGAAGATTTTATGTTTTAGAACTCTTCCTTTTAATTGTTATGAACATTAGTTTCATTATTTGAGTGGTATTATTGTTGCATGCATGATCAGATTAATATATATTTTGTTTAGCATGTTCAGATTGATGTAGAGATTTAGTTGTGAACATAAGCCTGAGTAGTATGTATAGATGAGTTATCTATTACATACTTATATTTACATGTGAGCAACATAGTTAAGATAAGTTAGTAGTCCAGTAGCGCTCCACCCTCACAGACTAGTAGTGAGGGGGTGGGGTGTTACAGATTAATTATGTCTATTAAGGCAAATTGATTAGGGTTAATCAATTAATAATTAATTTAGTTTTATTTTTTAGTTTGCATTTAAAGTACACTTAATTTAAGTTTAAGTTTAGTTTAAATTTATTTTAATTTAATTTTAGTTTTTTTTTAAAGAAGTTTGAATTAAATTTTGATTAATTTAAAGTTATAATTAATTTTAGATTTTAAGTTATGTTTTTACATTTTAGTTTACATTTAAATTAAATTGGGTTTTCATAATTAGGTTTAATATTTGAATTAAATTTGAATTAAAGTTTTAAAATAATTTTGATTAATTTTGATTAAGTTTAAAATATTTTTAATTAAATTTAATTTAATTGAATAAGTATTTTGAAAAAGATTATTGAATTCATGTTAGATTCAAACTTAGCTTTGGGTTAATCAAGTAGGCTTCCTAAGAATAAGTTTTCAGTTCAGTGGCGAGGCATATGGTCTTCTTGTGTATCAACGGTGGGCCACTTGCTGAAGACTTTCCAAACTGTTTCCGCTCAAAAAACTTAATACTAAATTTTGGTCTAACTAGCCCATGTTTGACTGGGGTAGGTTCGGTTAGATCCACTAAGTCTAGTACACCAGGTAGAATGCACAAGATTCAACCTAGACATGCCTTCGACAAAGTTTCCTTGACGTATGATCATCCCAATCCATTCCAATGCTATGTTGTTAGGGTTTGGTAAACTTTTTTAACTAACCGTTCTAAATTAAGAGAAGATGCATGACATATTATATAACAGATAAGTATGCATGATCATAGCAAGTCAAACAAGTCATGCATGATACAAATTGTTTGTGTTGTTGATGTTGTAGTTGTTGTTTTATTATTATTTATTAATATTATTGTTGTTGTTGTTTTATTATTATTATTTTATTGTTATTGTTAATATTATTATTGTATTGTTGTTGTTTTAATGTTATTATTATTATTATTTTATTGTTATTGTTAATATTATTGTTGTATTGTTGTTGTTGTTGTTTTAATATTATTGTTTTATTGTTATTGTTAATATTATTGTTGTATTGTTGTTGTTTTAATGTTGTTATTATTATTATTATTTTATTGTTATTGTTAATATTATTGTTGTATTATTGTTGTTTTAATGTTATTATTATTATTATTATTATCTGATCCGGCCGTTCGGACGACGGACCCTATGGAGGGAAGTCAACTCCACGTGGTGGTCAAAAGTCAAAAGGGTCAGCATGAGGTCCGGCCGACCGGAGAAGGGTTAGGTCGACCGGCCGAACGGGTCCTGGCGGAATCAAAGACAACTCGACAGGGAGTAGAGTTTCCGAGGCTCATGGTGAACAAGGTCGTCAGGCCGAGCGGGCAGCCCGCTCGGTCGAGGCGTAAATCGGTAATACTGTAAAGGGACGTTCTTAGTCGAGCACGCGATGGGATGAAGTCTTTCCGGTCTGACCGACATCTACGCCCGGTCGGACCGATGCCTGCCGAGCGGATGGACGCTCGGCTTGGGGAAAAAGGAGACAAGGGGACATTGGGGAACATCTTCTGACAGCAGGCATATTTGACGACCAGGTCATACGCAGAATCGTACGACGGAAGGTTCTGCTGTCCCATCAGAGAGGTGCTCAGACTGTAGCAGTATGGTGTCAGGCATGCTCCTCTGGCAAGCTCATACTAAGGTATGGTACAGGGCACGTGTACGCCTCGGTAGGTGTACACAAGCCTCCCCACAGCTCTATATAAGAGCTCTCAGACTTCGCCGGAGATACGCGATCTCTCGTCTTCAAAGTCACTTCATCATTTTCCTCTTGCCTGACTTGAGCGTCGGAGGGTCATCGCCGGGAACCCCTTCCCGGCCCGACTTCTTTGCAGGTTCGCCGGAGATCCATACGACCGGTCAAAGGTCCACGTCATCATCTGGAAGAGCGCCACGTGCCCAGCGTCCATCGATTCAGTGTTCGGACAGGATCAAATTGGCGCTGTCTGTGGGAACGCACCTGCATCTGAGTGGAAGAGATGGACGAAGCTGGACGACAGCACATCGTGATGCTCTCCCAGGAGGAGCTCGGTGCTCTAATCGAGGCAAGAGCAGCTAAGCTCGTGGAGCAATAGAAACAGAAGGCGCAAGCCGAGCGGATGGAGCAACAAGCGACGTCAGCGTCAGGAAGCCGAGCGGAAGCACCGCCTGCCACGGTTTCATTTCATCGGGCCCTATTCCGTGCGCCTCCTGAAGTCGCAACAGTTAACCGTGATCGAGGATCTACATCCGACGAAGCGCCCAGGCGAGACAACAGAAAAGGCAAGGCTCCCCGAACGGACGCCTCCCCCGAGCGGATCAACCGGCAGTTTTCAGAGGTCATCCTACGGGACCCTCTGCCCAAGCATTATGTGCCCCCGGCGATCGAGGAATACAACGGAACCACCAACCCGGACGACCATCTAGGAAAGTTCGACAACACCGCTACACTACATCAATACACAAATGGAGTGAAATGTCGGGTATTCCTTACCACCCTCTCGGGATCGGCGCAACGATGGTTTCGGAGGCTGCCGGACGGATCCATCACCAGCTTTAAAGAGTTCCGCATCGCTTTTCTCCATCATTTTGTGAGCAGTCGGCGTTACCAGAAGACCAGTGTTAGTTTATTTGCCATCAAGCAAGAGCCCAGGGAGCTGCTCCGAGCCTATATCCAACTATTCAACCGGGTGGCCATGGATATTCCAATGGCCACCTCAGAAACAATGATGAATGCGTTCACGCAAGGCCTCGTGGACGGTGACTTCTTCCGTTCACTTATTCGAAAGTTGCCCCGAGATTACGATCATATGTTACACCGGACCAATGAGTACATAAATATGGAGGAAGCACAGGCGGCCCGAAGAAAAGAAGTTCCAGCTGAGCGGCCAGCCCCTGCCGAGCGGAAACCGCTCACTGGCCACCAGCCGCTTAAAGGACCCCGAGCCGAAGCAGTCCGCCCTCACCACGCAAGGTCCCCCGCCGTTCAAGAGGTAGCCGCCGAGCGGCCCAAACCAAAAAAGAAGGTATGGACCCCCATGTTCTGCTCATTCCACCAGACCGACACGCATAACACACGAGATTGCCGAAGCCTTCCCCTGATCGCCCACCCCGCTCCTCGGAGTGGTCGTCGTCGATCTCCATCATCCGACAGGCGATAGCGTCACCATGACGCCGATCGGCGGATATCCAGAAAGTCTCCCGAGCGGTATCATCCTCAGGGGCACGAGGACCATCCCAGGGTATCCAAGGAGCGGCCTAGGCCGTCCGCACGGGAGGAAGAAAATAGGAGCAACACGTCCCCAGGCGAAATCAACATCATCGCTGGCGGACCGACCGGAGGTGACTCCAACAAAGCAAGGAAGGCGAGTGTCAGGCAGCTCCAGATCCATGCGGTCGGATGTAGTTAAGAACGGGTGAGCGGGCCCGAAATCAATTTCGGGACCAAGGGCCTTGAGGGAGTCGAAGTGCCACATGACGACGCCCTCCTCATCAAAGCGGTAATAGCTAACTATACTATTCACCGCATTTTCATCGATACAGGCAGCTCGGTCAACATTATATTTAAAAAGTCTTTCGACCAAATGTAAATTGATCAAGCTGAGTTGCTGCCCATGACAACCCCCCTCTACGGGTTTATGGGCAATGAAGTTCTGCCGGTCGGACAGGTCCGACTGGCTGTCGTGGTCGACTCTCCCTCAGCATACAATGTTATCCTGGGGCGACCAGCGCTCAGTGAGTTCCGAGCGGCCGTCTCCACCTTCTATCAGAAAATTAAGTTCCCGGTTGAAGATAAAGTTGGAGAAGTACGAGGAGATCAGCTGGCGGCTCGGCGATGCTACGTCGAAATGGTCCGAGCTGAAGCTAATTCCGTGCGGAAGACGCCACGGATCGAGGTAAATGCCATAACCGAAAAACCACCCTCTTTGGTTTATGAAGAAAAAGAGGAAGTGCAAATCCACCCGACCCGATCGGAGGCCACCACATTCATCGCGGCCGATCCGGAGGCATGCCAGAAAAAGGAGGTGATCAAATGTCTCCAGAGAAACTGCGATGTCTTCGTTTGGTCGACACATGAACTGCCGGGAATTTCGCCAAGTATTGCACAGCATGAGCTTCACGTCTGACCGGACGCTCGGCCGGTGAAGCAAAGGAAGAGGGACTTTAGCGCCGAACAAAATACCACCATCCGAGCGGAGGTCGAAAATCTCCTGGAGGTCGGCCATATAAGGGAGGTCCAGTTCCCGAGCTGGCTCGCAAATGTAGTGCTAGTCTCCAAGCCGGGCAACAAGTGAAGGGTTTGCATCGATTTTCGGGATCTCAACAAAGCCTGCCCAAAGGATTTTTACCCTCTGCCTCGGATTGATCAACTGGTGGACTCCACAGCCGGATGCGAGCTGATATGCATGCTAGATGTCTATCAGGGCTACCATCAGGTGCCGCTCGCCCGAGAAGACCAAGAGAAGGTCAGCTTCGTCACAGCCGACGGTACTTACTGTTACAATGTCATGCCATTTGGATTGAAGAACACGAGAGCAACTTACCAGCGCTTAATAAACAAGGTATTCAAGGAGCAGATCAGACGCAATTTAGAAGTGTACGTGGATGATATTCTCATCAAGTCTGTCCGAGCGGCCGATCTTTTTACGGACATGGAGGAGACCTTCCGAACGCTGAGGAGGTATGGAGTCATGCTCAACCCTCAGAAATGTCTGTTCGGAGCAAAAGGCGGGCATTTCTTGGGCTATATAGTGACCGAGCGGGGCATAGAGGCAAATCCCAGCAAGGTAAAAGCGTTGCAAGATATGTCGCCCCCAAGAAATCTAAGGGAAGTACAGCGCCTGACCGGGCAGATAACGGCATTGTTAAGATTCATCTCCAAGACTGTCGACCGGAGTCTCCCTTTTTTCAAGATCCTACGCAAAGCTACTAAGTTTCATTGGGATGAAGAATGCGATCGGGTGTTTGAGGAGCTGAAGACATACCTGAACTCCTTACCCGTGTTAGCCAAACCAGCTGTAGGTGAGCCGCTCTGTATTTATTTATCTTCAACCTAGCGGGCAGTAGGCTCGGCATTAGTGAGGACGAGCGGTGAAGAACAACCCGTGTACTTCTTGAGCCATATTTTAAAAGATGTTGAATCTCGCTACACTGGGCTCGAGAAGCTGACTTTTGCTTTGGTCCTCGCTGCTCGGAGACTGCGTCCTTATTTCCTAGCACATACAATCATCATCCGGACGAATAGCCCATTGGGAAGAGTACTGCTGAATCCAGAAGCGTCCGGACGGCTCATCAAATGGACAACGGAGTTGAGTGAATTTGACATTCAGTATCAACTCTGTACGGCGATAAAGGCGCAGTCCTTAGCAGATTTTGTTACCGAGGTGCAAAATCCCGAGCCCGAAGCAATGTGGAAGATATTTGTGGATGGATCGTCCACTCGGCGTGGGAGCGGAATTGGTGTGCTATTACTCTACCCCCAAGAAGAACGGATGCACCTATCCGTTCGGCTAGACTACAAAGCCAGAAATAATGAAGCGGAGTATGAGGCCCTCATAGCCAGTTTGCAGGCCGCCCGGCATGTAGGAGCCGGTCGGGTGACACTCCATTCAGACTCCCAGCTGGCCGCCCAGCAGCTCTCGGGCACATTTGAGATTAACAACGCTCGGCTCAAGCTCTACGCTGAGGCCTTCGAAAAGCTCAAGGCCCACTTCAGAGAAGTTATTATCCAGAAAATACCCCGAGCAGAGAACTAGGTGGCAGATGAGTTAGCCAAGCTCGTAAGTTCAATATCACCGGTCATCATCCAGCAGATAATTGAGCAAGTATCCTTGGTGGCGCACATTGACCGAATGGAGGGCCTTGCATTCCCGAGCGATTGGAGGGCAGCCATCATGGAGTTTCTGCGCTCGGGTGCGACACCGTCTGATCGGGATGAAGCCCAGCTATTGAGGAGGAGAGCCGGTCGGTTCACACTCGTTGGAGACCAACTCTACAAGAAGGTTTTCTCCCGCCCACTTTTGAAGTGTGTGAGCTCGGAGGACGCGGAGTACATCCTCCAGGAAGTACATCAAGGATCGTGCGGAGAACATCCGAGCGGGCGATCGCTGGCTAGGAAGATCCTGCTGGGCTGGTACTTCTGGCCAACCCTGCAAGCAGACGCCGCTCGGACCGTCACGACGTGCCTCTCCTATCAGAAGTACCACAATTTCTCCCACCGACCGGTGGAGGAGACGAAAGCATCTACAGTGTCCTGTCCATTCGATCAGTGGGGAATGGATATCGTAGGTCCGTTCCCTATGGCGACCGGTCAGCGGAAGTTTCTTCTAGTGGCGGTCGACTACTTTTCCAAATGGGTGGAGGCCGAGCCACTGACCAAGATCATCGAGCAGATGGTCAAAAGGTTTATCTGGCAGCATATAATCTGTTGATTCGGCATTTCTCGCCGGCTCATATCTGATAACGGGCGACAGTTCGCCGGGAAGCAGCTCGAAAAATGGTGCAAAAGTTATGGCATCGAACAACACTTTACTTCCGTGGCTTATCCCCAGAGCAATGGTCAAGCCGAAGTAGCCAATCGGGAGATTCTTCGCATTCTTCGGGCTCGGCTTGACCATATGGGAGGAAGCTGGGTGGACGAGCTGCCAGGCGTCCTATGGGCTATCCGCACGACTCCAAAGGAGGGAACGGGCGTCACGCCGTTCCATTTAGTGTACGGCGGCGAAGCAGTTATCCCAGTTGAAGTTGGTGTAGAGTCCGTCCGGATCCAGAACTATGATGATGACAACCCCGAGCGGAGCGAGATGGAGTTCGACTTGATCGATGAAGAGCGAGTCAAGGCGTCCGTCCGGCTGATGGCGTACCTGCAGAGAATGAAGCAGAACTATAACCGGCGCGTGATCCCCAGACCATTCCAGGTCGGCGACCTAGTGTGGAAAAAAGTAAAGCCGGTCGGGGACGTTGGCAAGCTGGAGGCTCCTTAGGCGGGCCCCTTCAAAGCCATCGAAAAGCTTCGCTCGGGTGCCTATTATCTGGAGGATGAAAATGGACGGCAACCGGATCGACCATGGAGCGCGAACCACCTCCAGCCTTACCGGGCGGGGTGAAAGGTGCGCCAATGTAATGTATGTTGTATATTTTCCGTTCGGCTGTATACTTGAAATGCAGGAGTAAAAAATCAAAAAATTAGCACAAGTATGGGGCATCGTCAGCCGAACCGGAAGACCATCGAGCTCCGACGTTAAAAATTTAGAGTCACACCGGCGACTATAAACCCTCCGACCGGAAGATCGTCGAGCTCCGACGTTAAAAATCGAGAGTCGAACCGGTGACTATAAACCCTCCGGTCGGAAGATCGTCGAGCTCTGACGTTAAAAATCGAGAGTCGAACCGGCGACTATAAACCCTCCGGCCAGAAGACCGTCGAGCTCCGACGTTAAAAATCGAGAGTCGTGCCGGCGACTATAAACCCTCCGGCCGGAAGACCGTCAAGCTTCGACGTTAAAAATCGAGAGTCGAGCCGGCGACTATAAACCCTCCGGCGGGAAGACCGTCGAGCTCCGACGTTAAAAATCGAGAGTCGAACCGGCGACTATAAACCCTCCGGCCGGAAGACCGTCGAGCTCCAACGTTAAAAATCGAGAGTCGAACCGGCGACTATAAACCCTCCAGCCGGAAGACCATCGAGCTCTGACGTTAAAAATCGAGAGTCGCGCCGGCGACTATAAACCCTCCGGCCGGAAGACCGTCGAGCTCCGACGTTAAAAATCGAGAGTCGAACCGGCGACTATAAACCCTCCGGCCGGAAGACCGTCGAGCTCCGACGTTAAAAATCAAGAGTCGAACCGGCGACTATAAACCCTCTGGCAGGAAAACCGTCGAGCTCCGACGTTAAATATCGAGAGTCGAACCGACGACTATAAACCATCCGGCCAGAAGACCGTCGAGATCCGACGTTAAATATCGAGAGTCATACCGGCGACTATAAACCCTCCGGGCGGAAGACCGTCGAGCTCCGACGTTAAATATAGAGAGTCGTATCGGCGACTATAAACCCTCCGGGCGGAAGACCGTCGAGCTCCGACGTTAAAAATCGAGAGTCGTGCCGGCGACTATAAACCCTCCGGTCGGAAGACCGTCGAGCTCCGACGTTAAATATCGAGAGTCTTACCGACGACTATAAAACCTCCAGTCGGAAAACCATCGAACTCCGACGATTAATATCTAGAGTCGAACCGGCGACTATAAACCCTCCGGCCGGAACGAAAGATGCTTGAAGATAAGCGGCAAGGGAAAGTAGTGATAATCGCGTGCCATCTACGCCCGCTCGGGAGGCCTAGTTGGCCGAGTTGTATGTCATAGGCCCCGACCAATCACCCACAAGCATGCAAGGTAAAAACGAAGTTGCACAAAGATAAAATTTTCATTGAAATTAGAAAAATTAGGGCCGAGCAGCCGAATTACAAAAAAGGAAGTTTTTTTTTTTTGGCCGAACGGCCGAATTACATGAAGACTTCTACTCCCAAAAATCATAAAGGTCCTTAGGGATGTTGCTGAGGAGCGCCGCATAGTCTTGGGCCGGGATGCTGGCGGAGTCAGGGAGATGAGCCTTGGACTTCAGGTAGTCCGTTGTGGCGGTGATAGCCAGCTCAAAGGCATTATACATCCGCTCGCATACTTTTTCTGAAAATTCGATCGAGCGGATGTGCTTCTGCCTTAGTGCTGCGACTCGGCCAGGTTCCGCCTCTTGATATTCCTTGAAGGCAGCCTGAGAAGCCTCGAGAGACTCCTGCAATGTCTTCAATTCATCCTTATGTTTGATCGCCTCAGTCGAGCGGCTCACCTTCTCGCCATCCAACTGCTCCATTAGCTCTTTGACCCGCTGCTCCAGGCCCCTCGCCTCGACATTTTTCTTCTCCAGATCGGAGATAGCCATCTTCTTCCGATCGGTGGCAAGGCTTATTTTTCGGTCAAGGGACTTGACTTGTCGTTCGAATTCGGCTATAGTATGGGCCTGGCCAGCCATCTTTTTTTGCTCAGCCGCCAACAGATCTTGGGTCTTTTTTAGCTCTCTCTGCAGCTCGGCGTATGAGGGGCCTTGAGAGCCGAGCGGGCCGCCCGAAGCCTTTAGCCTCTTTAGCTCTTCGTCCACCATAGCCAGACGATTGGAGACCGCGATCTCCTCCACCCATCTCTGACATAAGAAAGATTGTTAGTAGTTGATCGGAAAGAGTGCGTAGAAGACTTCAAAGAAAGCATACTTACCCCAGTGGCCTATTGCATATGGCTATTGGCTAGATTGTTGAGCGGAATCATTGCGACACGTGCCCGAGCGTCGGCCCACATTTAGACTAGGGGCCCCTTCAGGGTGATCATGTGCTCGGGCACGGTTGGCCGATCGGCCTCAGGTATCAGTTCTTCGGTGGGGAGATGTAGGGAGCCTGATGGTACGGTGCCGACCGGGAGTCGTCTGGGCGGAAGCTAGAGAAGGATCGGAGGTCAGCGCAGAAAACTGGGACAAAATGGCTGAACGTCGGACTTGGCGGGGAGCGGGCGGAAGGGCGCTGACGGGAATGGCCTCGAGGGGGTCCGCAGACGCATCCAGCTGGGATAGGGTCCGGTCGGACGAAATCGCCTCAACCGCTGGGGCTTTGCCGCGAGAATCGACGGTGGTCCGTTCGGACGGCTGGACCGCGGAAGTGGCCGAGCGAAGTGGTGTCTCCGTTCGGCCTCTCTTTTGCCTCAGCGGGCGTTCTTCCTCCTGACCAGAACCTTCCTCCCGGACGGAAGGCCCTTGGCCAGAAGTTGCGCCAACCGCTGGCTCTGGGAGAGAAGCCTGAGCGGCCGACTCCTCGTGAGTCCCGCTCTCCCCTTCGTGTGAGCCGACCGGCTCAATGCCAAGCGCTTCCATTTCCTTGGCAGCTGCGGCCTCGAGCGCCGCCGCTTTCCTCTTCAAAATTCCGGCCATCACGGACTCCATGACAATGTCCGCTGCAAAGGAAAAAGGAGAAAATCAGTTAGCAATCAAGGCGAATATACAAGTAAAATTCTTACCGAAGCCGCTCGGGAGGGGGGTCCGGATCGGACTCAGGCCAAATATGTACATCACCCCTTCGGGTAAGAACTTGTTGATGTTGAACTTCAGACCGGCTAGCATGTTGGCAGCGTGAAGATAGTCCGATCGGGTCTTGAACCTCTTTAGTTCAGGAGAGATTGGCGGTCCGATCTGCCACTGGGTTCGGAAGGAGGCCCATTCGGGAAGACGCAGATAGAAGTAATACTCTTTCCAATGTTTATTGGAAGAAGGCAGTTTATTAAAGAAGACTAAACCGGGCCGAGCCTGGAACATTTAAGTGCCCAGCTCGGACTGTTTAGGGTAGTAAAAATAATAAAAGACCTCCGGTCGGAGGGGAATGTTGTGGATTTTGAACAAGACAACAACGCCGCATAGAAGGCGGAAGGTGTTAGGAACCAAGCTTCCGAGCGGAATGCCGAAAAAATTACAAACTTCTACGATAAAGGGATGGACTGGAAAGCGCAGACCGGCTACGAACTGGTCACGGAAAACACAGAAAGCTCCGCGCGGCGGTTTGTGCGGGCGAGCGGAGGATGAGGGTAAGATAATTTCAAAGTCAGAGGGGATGTCAAAGGTGTCTATCAGAATATCGACGTCGCGCCGATCGATGCGCGACTCCATGGTGGTATACCACGGGTCGAGGGCTGGGTCTTGAGGCTGCGAAGAACTAGCCATTGTCCAAACGGACGAAACCACAAAAGGCGAGGAAAAGCGAATGACAGAAGGAAGAAGATGACAAGCAATACAGCGACCAGAAAGCGAGAACACGGAAAAAAACGCGAGGATAACAGAGAAGGGGTAAGTGTTGGAGCAATCCCAATGGTCCGCGGGACCATGTGTTTTGGTGTTTGGGTAAAGGGTTTAAGTTAGGTTTACCCTTGTTATTTGATATGTGTACTTGAGTTGTGCAGGACTGCAGGTGACACATGTGACTCAGGTTGACGGCTTCGGGTCCTGTGAAGGATGGAGCATCCGAGGGACCGTGGACAAGGCAGCAAGGACAAGGGCCGAGGGAAGCGACTTTGAGGCATACGCGAAGGATGACATTGGGGACGAGCCGCGGGCTTGGATGCATCCGAGGGACGAGAGCCAAAGGAAGTAGGCTTGAAGGCAAGAGGTCAAGGCTACAAAGAAGAGTCAAGTGAGTCGTGAGGGTCCGAGTGCGAGAGAAATGTACTCGGGATGGGAAACCCTAAGTTTAGGGTTGTACCAGTCGACTGGTACTGGAACCAGTCGACTGGTCCTGGGATCGGTCGACTGGTCCTGGGACCAGTCGACTGGTAGATAGCCGTTGGAGAGCCGTTGGGCTGGCATCAGTCGACTGGTGCAAGGACCAGTCGACTGGTAACGGGCAAATCAGGTTCTGATTTGTTCCAAGCTCTATAAGAAGGAGTTTGGTATGGCCGGCCAAGGTGACGAAATTAGACTTGGTTAAAGCCTAATTAGTAGTCACTAAGTGCTCAAAGGTTCCCTTATGTCCAAGTGTTTTTGGTGAGTGTTGTGGTGAGGTTTCTCCACCCACAAGGAGGTTGAGCTAGCCGGAGTTTGCCGGGGACTAATCCACCGACGGATTGAGGAATCGTCCACCTTACGGACACGCCGTGGAGTAGGAGCAAGTTATCTCCGAACCACGTAAACGAACATGTTAGCGGTTTGCATTTCCATTCTTGTATTTAGTATTTAGCTTTCGTATTTGTGTTGTATTATTTGTATTCCGCTGCGCAACTAACAAATACATAGAAAGCGATTGATTGGGGGGGCGCCGTCTATCCAACCCCCCCTCAAGCCGGCCACCGATCTTCCAACAAGTGGTATCAGAGCGAGGACGCTCTCCGTTGGACTAACCGCCAAGGAAGCACAAGATGACCGGCTTGATTGAACCTCCAAAGTTTGAAGGAGGAAGCCTTGGGGACATCATCTATTGGATGATGAAGATGGAGATCTTCTTCGACACGGATTGGGACACCATGATGGTGGTAAATGAACCGTTCGAAGTCCTGAAGGATAAGAAAGGGAAGAAACTCTGACCACGACATTAGACGGAAGAGCAAACCACACGATCGAAGACAAATGATAGGGTAATATCAATGTTAATAGATATGTTGCCTTCTAATGTGATGAGTTGTGTAGGCGAATATAAGAACGCCCACGATTTGTGGAGCAAGGTGAAGATGGTTCTACGGGAAGAACCTAAACTTACACAAGAAGAAGAAGAACCCAAGGAGATGAGTTTAATTGCTCAAGTTGAGGAGGAGCAAACGGAAGTTGAGCCATGCTCAACATCCGAGTTGGAGAAGGAAGATGAGGCATCATCTACATCCTCAAGAATTGAAGAAAACTCCAAGGCAAGTGAAGAAGAAGAAGAGGTCTTGGAAGTGGTCAATCTAGCAAGCACCTCCACCGAAGCAAAGTCAAAGGACCACATCATTTGCTTCGGGTGCAATGAGAAGGGACACTACAAGGGTAGGTGTCCAATGGGTAAAAAGAAGGTAAATCCTAAACCCATTCACGTAAATTTAAACACTAACAAGGGTTGTAGGAATGAAGAAGCTCAAAGGAGGAGATTGCGCATTGTGTGCTTCACGTGTGGGGAGAAGGGACACTACCACACCAAATGCCCCAAGAAGGGGGAAATCAAGAAGCTTGCACATTTAAAGAAATGGGAGAAGAAGAGAAGCAAGAGTCAAGGGGGAGCTTCAAGGGTAAGGGAGGTATATCCTAATTTGAATTGTAATTCAAATTTTCATTCTTCCAAGCATGCTAGGAAAAATAATGATTATCATTATGTAGCAATGAAAAATTTTGGATTTAAATATCATTATAAGAATAGGGTTAATGTATATCATAACCCTAGGAGACCTATACATGATAGACCTAGACACGTTAAATTCTCATTACCTAAGGAGAAGAAGGTAATGGAGAACCAAGGCATTAATCCCAAGAAGGGGAGACACATGCCTAGGAAGGGTAGGTCTAGGAATGTCCAAGGTGGACAAATTAACTCTAGGGTTAGGAACCTAGAGAAGGAGAATCAAGCTTTAAGGGGAAAGCTTGATAAGTTAGAACAATTCCTTAAGAGATTTAATGTTGGATCTAAGGGATTAAGTATGGTGTTGGGTAGCCAAAAATCCAATAATGATAGATCGGGCTTGGGATACCGATCTAGTCCCTCCAAGGTCAAAAGGAGACCATGTGCTAGGGTGGCACATGATAAGGGCAAGGGAGAGTCATCCAAGGCCAATAAAAAGAAATATGCTAGGGTTGCATATGATTATGGAAAGGATGATGTGTCCAAGGTCAAGAAGATAAGGAGATCTTCTAAGGGACATCATTGTGGTTTGGTCACAATAGATGAGTCACCTAGGGAGGTGACTAAGGTAAAGAGCTCTAGGGAGAGCTCCAAGTGTCAATTTGGGACCCATGGCCAATGGATCTCAGGTGGGTTCTACTTGGGGGTCTAGAGGAGCCATGGAGTGTGCCAAATGGTTTAGAGACGGACTTGAGTCTCAAACCTAGGGATTTGGCACACATGGATTATGTTTCATGCAAGGAAATATGACATTAAGGGCCA
Organism: Zingiber officinale; assembly: GCF_018446385.1. NCBI lineage: Eukaryota > Viridiplantae > Streptophyta > Magnoliopsida > Zingiberales > Zingiberaceae > Zingiber > Zingiber officinale. The sequence goes on from NC_056003.1 coordinate 44,116,648, forward strand.
TATTGCATGATAATTGGTTTTGGATGTATAGATGCCATATAAACCAATGCTAGGGATGCATTGTGGGTTGGTATGGGCAAATACATCAAAAGTAAGCCAAAACTAGGACTTTAGGTCAAGGTTCAATTGAACCATTTAGCTAGTTTTGGATTTTATGTCAATCTTGGGATTGGTAATAGATACATTTTTTAATGTATTTTTCTCAAGTAGACAATGGTACAATAGACCTCTCCACAAAATTTAGGGATTTTTGGAGGTCTAGGGAATTTATGGTGCATTTCTGAAGTTGGCCTGAAAAGGTTGATTTTTTCATAAATAGGGTACCAGTCGACTGGTGAAGATACCAGTCGACTGGTAACAGTGTTTTTTAGCACAGAATGTCTCTGTAAGCTCATTTTGTCGATACCAGTCGACTGGTGCCGATACCAGTCGACTGGTAACAGTAGATTTCGACCACAGAATGTTTCTGTAAGGTTGTGTCGAAGGGGGCAGTCGACTGGCACTTGGGGCAGTCGACTGATACCAGCCTGAAAGTGTTTTTCAGCGCTGATCTTGACCATGTCAACTCGTTTAGATGTATGGGATCCATGGGGGATAAATACATGAGTTTAGGGTCAGTTTGGATGATAAATTTTCAACAATTGGGATATTGTTGGAGAACTTTTTGGATGTTAGGCAAAGGGGGAGAAATAAGGTTTAGTTGGGAAAACCTGAAAGTGCCTTTGAGTAGGGGGGCCTTGGGATAGGTTCTTAAAAAGCCCTGTGATAAAATCCTAGCTCAATGGGGAGCGTAGGTGTAGGGAGAGCCTTGTGATAGGTTCCAATGCATGTTTGCATTTTGTTTCGGCGGTTGCCAAGTGTGTAGCCTTGGCAACATAAGTCCATTCGGCGGTGTAAGTCCAAGTGTGTAGCCTTGGCATCGTAAGTCCATTTGTTTTAGCATGTTTATTTTGCTATATGGTTTCCCTAACTTAAACGTATTGCCAAACGCCAAAAAGGGGGAGATTGTTGAAGCAATCCCAATGGTCCGCGGGACCATGTGTTTTGGTGTTTGGGTAAAGGGTTTAAGTTAGGTTTACCCTTGTTATTTGATATGTGTACTTGAGTTGTGCAGGACTGCAGGTAGGTTGACGGCTTCGGGTCCGGTGAAGGATGGAGCATCCGAGGGACCGTGGACAAGGCAGCAAGGACAAGGGCCGAGGGAAGCGACTTTGAGGCATACGCGAAGGATGGCATTGGGGACGAGCCGCGGGCTTGGATGCATCCGAGGGACGAGAGCCAAAGGAAGTAGGCTTGAAGACAAGAGGTCAAGGCTGCAAAGAAGAGTCAAGTGAGTCGTGAGGGTCCGAGTGCGAGAGAAATGTACTCGGGATGGGAAACCCTAAGTTTAGGGTTGTACCAATCGACTGGTACTGGAACTAGTCGACTGGGGGTGAGCACAAAGAGGTTCTGTGCCCGAAATGGCTGGGATCAGTCGACTGGTCCTGGGACCAGTCGACTGGTAGATAGCCATTGGAGAGCCGTTGGGCTGGCATCAGTCGACTGGTAACGGGCAAATCAGGTTCTGATTTATTCCAAGCTCTATAAGAAGGAGCTTGGTATGGCCGGCCAAGGTGACGAAATTAGACTTAGTTAAAGCCTAATTAGTAGTCACTAAGTGCTCAAAGGTTCCCTTGTGTCCAAGTGTTTTTGGTGAGTGTTGTGGTGAGGTTTCTCCACCCACAAGGAGGTTGAGCTAGCCGGAGTTTGCCGGGGACTAATCCACCGACGGATTGAGGAATCGTCCACCTTACGGACACGTCGTGGAGTAGGAGCAAGTTATCTCCGAACCACGTAAACGAACGTGTTAACGGTTTGTATTTCCATTCTTGTATTTGGTATTTAGCTTTCGTATTTGTGTTGTATTATTTGTATTCCGCTGCGCAACTAACAAATACGTGGAAAGCGATTGATTGGGGGGGCGCCGTCTATCCAACCCCCCTTCAAGCCGGCCACCGATCTTCCAACAGTAAGGACCTTACAAAGAAGCTGAGAATCGAAAAGAGGAGGCTGGAGATCACCGGAAACAGAAAAGCGGGATCGCCGGAAGTCTGAAATGGCAGGGAAAGCTTCTGGGCACACGAGAGCAAGAATGCGGCGAGGAGGGGAAGAAGGAGAAGGCTTTATAGGGTTGAGCCCGAGCGGCCTCAACCGTCCGATGCAGGTCACCGAGAACACTCGGTCTCGTCGCCCGCGACGCCGCCGCCGTACGATGACGACAGCGCGCCACGTGGCATTTGGCTACTGGAGCGCATTTAATGAGCGCGTGCTCGGCCTTAATGACGGAGATTGGCGCAAACTTCGAAGAGATCTGAGGAATGTTGGCGTTGACTAACGCCATAGCTACCCCCGTGGGGGTCGAGCGGAAGATAGTTTCACAGAGACGCCGCTCGGCGTGACTGGCGGTCCAGTCAGTCGGACTAATCGCCTCCTTTGACTAGACTTGAAGGGAAGGCAAGTGATCCGGCTGTTCGGACGGGGGACCCTCTGGAGGGAAGTCAACTCCACGTGGTGGTCAAAAGTCAAAAGGGTCAGCATGAGGTCCGGCCGACCGGAGAAGGGATAGGTCGACCGACCGAACGAGTCCTGGCGGAATCAAAGACAACTCGACAGGGAGTCGAGTTTCCGACGCTCATGGTGAACAAGGTCGCCGGGCCGAGCGGGTAGCCCGCTCGGCCGAGGCGTAAATTGGTAATACTGTAAAGGGACGTTCTTAGTCGAGCACGCGATGGGATGAAGTCTTTTCGGTCAGACCGACATCTACGCACGGTCGAACCGATGCCTATCGAGCAGATGGACGCTCGGCTCGGGGAAAAAGGAGACAAGGGGACATTGGGGAACATCTTCTGATAGCAGGCATATTTGACGACCAAGCAATACGCAGAATCGTACGACGGAAGGTTCTGCTGTCCCATCAGAGAGGTGCTCAGACTGTAGCAGTATGGTGTCAGACATGCTCCTCTGGCAAGCCCATACTAAGGTATGGTACAGGACACGTGTACGCCTCGGTAGGTGTGCACAAGCCTCCCCACAGCTCTATATAAGAGCTCTCAGACTTCGCCGGAGGTACGCGATCTCTCGTCTTCAAAGCCATTTCATCATTTTCCTCTTGCCTGACTTGAGCGTCGGAGGGTCGTCGCCGGGAACCCCTTCCCGGCCCGACTTCTTTGCAGGTTCGCCGGAAATCCATACGGCCGGTCAGAGGTCCACGTCATCATCTGGAAGAGCGCTACGTGCCCAGCGTCCATCGATTCAGCGTTCGGACAGGATCATTATCAATATTGATTAGTTTTATAATTAAAGGGTACATGATTATAATTAAGTTTATGAAAGTTTTGTTTTAGATTTGGTTTTGATTTATAACTTAAATCTAGATTTTGTGAGTTGATAAAATTATTAATAATGTTATCTAATTTATCAATTTTATTTTTCAAAACATTATTTTATTTTTCTAGTTTTCTTAAATTTGATTTTGTATTTAATTTATAGTTTTGTTTCTTATTTTTATTTTCTAAATTTTTAGTTAAGTTCTGTTTATTGTTAGTTAATTTTAGATAATTATTATTTTGATTTAAATTCAAATTATCATGAATAAATGAATTTTGATTAACTAGATCTAGGTCTTGATTATTGTTTGAGTTGGTCTTGATTATTATTTGGGTTGAATTGATTGATTTTAGTTACATTTAAATTAACTAAGTTTTTATTAATTAAATTAGATTTGTTAAGTAATGTAAGATTTTCATGTTTTTTAAAATTCATAGTACAATTCGAACAAGAAGGATCTAAAGCATGCAAATTTTTAAATAATTTAAATTTATTTACCATAATTGCTCTCCCTGAATCCTTGGGTCTTCTCTCCGGACATTGAGATTTGTAGTGTCCCATCTTTTTGCACTTGAAACATTCGATGTGGTCCTTCGTTTTCCGGACTCTAGGCATCGATTCCTCCTTTGCCTCCGGTTGTGCAGATCGATTCATCAGACATTTACTTTTGTAGTGCCCTTTTTCACTGCATTTAAAACATGTTATATGAACGTTAAATTTAGAATTGGCAATTTTACCTTCTAAATCCTCATTAGGATTTGTAGGTGATCGGACGACCGGCTTGAAGGGGGGTTGGATAGACGGCGCCCCCAAATCGATTAATCTTCCTACACTTGTTAGTATGCGCAGCAGAATATACAAAACAAACAAGCTAAAGGAAATTAAACTACAGATAAGAAAGAATGAAAACCAAGCTACACGATCATTTACATGGTTCAGAGATAAAACTCCTACTCCACGGCGTGTCCTTGAGGTGGACGATCCCTATTCGTCGGTGGATTACTCCCCGGAAGACCTCTGGCTAGCTCACGTAGCTCATTGTGGGTGGAGAAACCTCACCACAACCCTCACCAAGGACTCTTTATAAGCTAGGGCACAGGTAGACTACTAATAGAGATTAACCACCTCTATTTCGTCAACTATAACCAAGCTCCCAAGCTTTGGTTATATAGGTCGCGGGTTGAAAACTCCGCCTACCAGTCGACTGCCCTCTGTGGAAATTCGATTGTTACATCCCAACGGCTCGATACCAGTCGACTGCTAAAACTTGCAGTCGACTGGTGCAGTCGACTGCTAAAACATGCAGTCGATTGATCCACACTGACCGAACGAACAGAACCATTCTGTTCGCACCCAATCGACTGCTCGGTCGACTGCACGAGTCGACTGATGAAATATGCAGTCGACTGCTACAGTAGCGCTACAGTAACACTACATTAGCGCTACAGTAAAATCCTAAAACTAGGAATTTGCTCTGAGTACAATCTCTGGTGCACTCGTACCCTCACCCTTATGACTCACTTGACACTTCTTTGCAGGCTTGACCTCTTGCCTTCAAGCTTACTTCCTTTGGCTCTTATCCCTCGGATGCATTCAAGCCCACGGCTCGTCCCCAATGTCATCATTCGCGTATGCCTCGAAGTCGCTTCCTTCGGCCCTTGTCCTCGCTGCCTTGTCCACGGTCCCTCGGATGCTCCATCCTTCACTGGACCCGAAGCCATCAACCTGAGTCACATGTGTGTCCTGTAAACCTGTACAACTCAAATACACATATCAAATACAAGGGTGAACCTAACTTAAACCCTTTTCCCAAATACCAAAACACATGGTCGCACGGACAATTGGGATTGCTTCAACAATCTCCCCCTTTTTCATGTTTTGGCAATACGTTTAAGTTAGGGAAAACAATAGCAAATAAATATGCTAAAACAAATGGACTTACGTTGCCAAGACTACACACTTGGACTTACACCGCCGAATGGATTTACGATGTCAAGGCTACACACTTGGACTTACAACGCCGAATTAAAAATGCAAACATGCATTGGAACCTATCCCAAGGCTCCGCCTACACCTATGCTCCCCATTGAGCTAGGAATTTTTCATATTAGGATTTTTAAGAACCAATCACAAGGCTCCCCCTACACCTATGCTCCCCAATGAGCTAGGATTTAAGAACCTATCATAAGGCTCCCCCTACGTAAAGGCACTAAGGTTTTCCCAATTAAACCTTTACTTCTCCCCCTTTGCCTAACATCCAAAAAGCTTTCAAACAATATCTCAATTATTGAAAACTTATCATCTAACTGACCCTAAACTCATGTATTTATCCCCCATGGATCCCATACATCTATACGAGCTGACCCGGTTGATCCTGTCCAAATCGCTGAACCAACGGACGCTGGGCACGTGGCGCTCTCCTAGTTGATGACGTAGGCCTCCGTCTGGTCGCACGGATCTCCGGCGAGCCTGCACAAAAGTCGTGCCGGGAAGGGGTTCCCGGCGACGACCCTCCGACGCTCAAGTCAGGCAAGCAAGCAGTGAAAAAGTGGCTCTCCCAATATTAGAACGCGTACCTCCGGCGAAGGATGAGGGTTTTTATATAGGGCAGCGGAGAAGCGAGTGTACACATACCGAGGTGTACACGTGTCCGCGGCCCATACCCCAGTAAGGGCTTGTCAGTGAGCTTACCTGACCCATACTGCTACAGTCCAAGCATGCCCTCGATGGGACAGCGGAACCCCCTGTCATAAGATTTGAAGTATGGCCTACATGTGGAACATACCCGCTGTCAGAAAAAGATGTCACTTGTCCTTTTGCCCTTACTCCCTGGAGAGTGTCCGGTCGGCCAGCTTCCGCGACATCCGGCCGGACGTATGCGGTGGTTTACTTAGGGAGATTCTTAATCACGTGCTTTGTGGAGACTATTAGCAGTATGCTACCTGATGGCTTTGGCCGAGCGTGCAATCCGATCGGCCCTGCGATCTTGTCCGCTGAGCGCTGGAACCCTGACTTTCGACGAGACGCCTTTAACCATCAACTAGACACCGGTCGGCCGCCCGGCCGGTCGAACCCGCCCCTCTCCGCCCGGCCACCTGCCACTTTGACTTCCACGTGGCGTTGACTCCACTGGACGGGGGGCCCCTGTTCTTACAACCGGATCACTTGCCTCCCCTTCAAGTCTAGTCGAAGGAGGCGATTAGTCCGACTGACTGGACTGCTAGCCTAGCCGGGCGGCGCCTTCAGGCACACCTAATCCGCTCGGCTTTTCACAGGGATGGCCTTTAAGGTTAGTCAACAGCAACCTTCCTCGGATCTCCTCGTAACCCGTGCCAATCTTCGACATTAAGGCTGAGCATGCGCTCATTAAATGCATCGAATGACCGAACGCCACGTGGCGAACTGTCGTCATCGTACGGCGGCGGCGGTGTGGTGCTTTGATGGGATCGAGGCGGTTCGAAATGGACGGCGCGATGTGCACTTTGATTCCCGTGACCTGGATCCAACGGCGGAGGCCGCCCGGCCCCCGCTATATAAAATCTTCGCTCTCTCCTATTCCCCTCACTTGCTTTCGCGATTTCTACCTTTGTCTCTGGTGTTTCGGTGCTCCGGCGATTCCATTCCTGCTTTCCGACGCTCTCCGGCGCCTCTTCCTTTATCCTTTTTCCTCGCAGTAAGGCTCTATACCTTTTCTTTCTTGTTTCCGGTGTTTACTCCGTATTTGTCTCCCCAGTTTCAATCCTTGAAATCTCTTTTCGCTTGCTGTTGTTTTTCTCCTGCGTTTTTGCTTTTTTGATTTCTTCCGATCGGCCCATGGCTAGCTCTTCCCATCCCGAAGACCAGTCCCTTAGCCCTTGGTATGATTTGATCAGCGTGACTTTGACACTCTAACCGATAATTTTGAAATCCTCAAGATTTTGAACTTCTTTTAGCCGGTCCTTCCGCCCGGTCGCACAGGCCGCCGCGCGGAGCTTTCTGTGTCTTTCGGTGTGCCGCTCGGCAGTCTGGTACCCAACACCTTTCGTCTCCTCTGTGGTGTTGTTGTTTTGTTCAAGATTCACAACATCCCCCTCCGACCGGAGGTCTTTCTTTTATTTCTATTATCCCAAGCAAGCCGAGCTGGGCACCTTCATGTTCCAAGCTCGGCCCGGCTTAGTCTTCTTCAACAAACTACCTTCTTCCAATAAACATTGGAAGGATTATTTTTTCTACATCCGTATGCCCGATCAGGCCAACTTCCCGACCAAGTGGCAGGTCAGCCTACCCCCCACTCCCGAGCTGAAGAAATTCAAGACTCGACCGGACTACCTCCATGCTGCAAATATGCTAGACGGTCTCTAACTTGACATCAATAAGCTTCTTCACGAAGGAGTGATGTACATCTTCAGCCTGAGTCCCATACGGACTCCTCTTCCGACCGGCTTCGGTAAGAATTTTACTTGGGCATTTGCTTTGATTGCTAACTGATTTCTTTTCTTTCCTTTACAGCGGACATCGTCATGGATTCGGTGATGGTCGGCGTTTTGAAGAGAAAGGCGGCAGCTATCCAGCCAGTCGGATCCCATGAAGGAGAAAGCGGGACTCAGGCTGAGTCAACCGCTCCGGCTTCTCAATAGAACGTGGCAAGCGTAGCCACTCCCAGCGGAGGACAAACTGCCCTTGAAGAAGGTTCCGCTTGGGAAGAGGGACAACCTCTACCAAAGAGGCGCCGAGTGGAGACTCCCCTTCGGTCGGCTACCTCCGCGGTCCAACCATCCGAGCGGGTCACTGCGACTGCTCGGGGCAAGGCGCCAGAGGTCGAAACCATTTCGTCCGACCGGACGCCTTCTGAATGGGACGAGCTGGCTGCTCCAATTGAGGCTACTCCGCGCCGGCTTCTGATCCCCTTCCGACCGCCGGTCGGATGACCCACGGCCATGGCCGCACCGTACGAGTCACTCTTCATCTCCCGACTGAAGAGCTGCTGCCAGAAGCCGACCGACCCACCGCGCCCGAGCACACCATTACCTTGAAAGGGCCCCTAGCCGAGATGTGGGCCGACGCTCGGGTGCGCATCGCGATGATTCCCCTCCGCAACTTGGCCAATAGCCACATGTAGGAGGCCACGGGGGTAAGTTCGTTTTTTCTGAAGTTTTGCATGCATTTTTCCGATCGGCCACTAACAATTTTCTTTTGCCAGAGATGGGTGGAGGAGATTGCAGTCTCCAACCGCCTAGCCATGGTGGATGAGGAGTTAAGGCAGCTGAAGGCGGCGTGCGGTCCGTCCGGCTCACAAGGCCCGTCGTACTCCGAGCTGCAGAAGAAGCTTAAGAAGGCTCAAGATTTGCTGGCCACCACTCGGAAAAACACGGCCATTTCCGACTTAGAAAAGAAGAACGTGGAGGCTCGGGGCCTGGAGCTGAAGGTAAAGGAGCTGACGGAGCAGCTTGACAGAGAGAAAGTGGGCTGCTCGGCCGACGCCACCAAGCATAAGGACGAGCTGACCACTTTGCAGGAATCCCTCGCTGCATCTCAATTGGCCTTCAAAGAGTACCAAGAGGTTGAGCCGAATCGGGTTGTTGCTCTGAGACAGGGCTACATCTGCTCGCCCGAATTCTCGGAGAAAATCTGCGAGCGGATGTACACAGCCTTCGACAGTCTAAGGGCCTTCTTCCGGAGTCCACTGCTATTCCGGCCGGCGATCAGGCGGCGCTTCTGGATAACATCCCCAAGACCCTTTATGATTACATTGAGTAGACGTCGGTAGATGTAGTTGGGCCGCTAGGCCAAAAAATGATCTTTTCTGTACTTAGGCCGCTCGGCCTAAAGTTTTAATTTTAATGCAATATTTTTCTTTCATGTACTGTCCTTTTGCTGGTGAATATGTGTTGCCCGCTCGCCTATTATCACCTCTCTGGTATTCGAAAGGTTATTAAGTATTTGACATTGCCCTTCCGCTCGGCTTAATACATAATATTTCGACTACTTAATATTCCACTTTGATAGCAGAGATCGCTCGCCAAATACCGATGACATACCTTTGGGTGCTGGGCCGAGCGGAACGTAGAGACGATCTAACAATATTGGAGGCGAATTTCTGGGGCAGTTGCATTCTTTTTATTGGCATATTCCGCTCGGCGGGTTTATAGACGCCGGCTCGTCTCTCGATATTTAACGTCGGAGCTCGACGGTCTTCCGCTCGGCGGGTTTATAGACGCCGGCTCATCTCTCAATATTTAATGTCGGAGCTCGACGGTCTTCCGCTCGGAGGGTTTATAGACGCCGGCTCGTCTCTCGATATTTAACGTCGGATCTCGATGGTCTTCCGCTCGGCGGGTTTATAGACGCCGGCTCGTCTCTCGATATTTAACGTCGGAGCTCGACGGTCTTCCGCTCGGAGGGTTTATAGACGCCGGCTCGTCTCTCGATATTTTCTCGATGGTCTTCCGCTCGGAGGTTTATAGACGCCGGCTCGTCTCGATATTTAACGTCGGAGCTCGGCGGTCTTCCGCCGAGGGTTTATAGACGCCTCGCCTCGATATTTAACGTTGAGCTCGACGGCCTTCGCCGGAGAGTTTATAGACGCTGGCTCGTCTCTCGATATTTAACGTCGGCGCTCTCCGCCTCGAGTTTATAGACGCCGCTCGTCTCTCGATATTTAACGCCGAGCTCGATGATCTTCCGCCGGAGGGTTTATAGACGCCAGCTCGCCTCGATATTTAACGTCGGAGCTCGACGGTCTTCCCGGAGGGTTTATATCGCCGCCTCTCGATATTTAACGTCGGAGTCGACGGCCTTCCGCCGGAGAGTTTATAGCGCCTCGCCTCGATATTTAACGTCGGAGCTTGACGGTCTTCCGTTCGGCGGGTTTATAGACGCCGGCTCGTCTCTCGATATTTAACGTCGGAGCTCGACGGCCTTCCGCTCGGAGGGTTTATAGACGCGGGCGCTCTCGATATTTAACGTCGGAGCTCGACGGTCTTCCGCTCGGAGGATTTATAGACGCCGGCTCGTCTCTCGATATTTAACGTCGGAGCTCGACGGTCTTCCGCTCGGAGGGTTTATAGACACGGGCTCGTCTCTCGATATTTAACGTCGGAGCTCGACGGTCTTCCGCTCGGAGGGTTTATAGACGCCGGCTCATCTCTCGATATTTAACGTCGGAGCTCGACGGTCTTCCGCTCGGAGGGTTTATAGACGCCGGCTCGTCTCTCGATATTTAACGTCGGAGCTCGACGGCCTTCCGCTCGGAGAGTTTATAGACGCCGGCTCGTCTCTCGATATTTAACGTCGGAGCTCGACGGTCTTCCGTTCGGCAAACACACTAGCCATCCTTTAATTCATTTCTGCTTCCTGCATTACAAGGACATGGGCGACTAGAATATACACAAAAATGAGTTACACCAGTGCACCTTTCATCCGGCACGATAAGACTGGAGATGATTCGCACTCCATGGTCGATCCAGCTGCCGTCCGTCTTCATCCTCCAAATAGTAAGCGCCCGAACGGAGCTTTTCGATAACCTTGAAGGGGCCGCCCAGGGAGCTTCCAGCTTGCCGACGTCGCCGACCGGCTTGACTTTCTTCCAGACAAGGTCGCCGACCTGGAATGATCTGGGGATTACGCGCCTGTTGTAGTTTTGCTTCATCCGTTGACGGTACGCCATCAGCCGGACGGACGCCTTGGCTCGCTCCTCGTCAACCAAATCTAGCTCCATGTTCCTTCGCTCGGCGTTGCCTTCATCATAATTCTGGATCTGGGCGGACTCGACGCCGACTGTAGTCTGTAAGCACCCATAATTTGAATCTTAATTATGACACATTGTATGACATTTTCCTTCAGTAGAATGATAAACTTGGGATGTTAGGCTGTTGGGTTGTTCGTTACGGATACTTTCAAATTCACCCCTGATAACTAATAGAAAACTTTCATAGGATTGAACAAATTATCCCTTAGATTAGTTAGCTCGAAGGACGGAATACCTAATGCTAGCTAAAAATAAACCTAATGATTTTAAAGGAATATAACCGAGGGATTATCTTTGAAACTTGAATAGTTTTATTTCATTTAACATTTTAGCCAATGCTCCTATGTGCACATAAATTAAACTAGTAAAAATTATTAAATTAGATATAAAATGATTTTATAAGTTCCAAAATCACAATAAGGGTTTCTTTACGAATTTAGATAGCTCAGATATATATGTAACACTTTGGTCAAAATTATCAACCCCAAGTTTAGACAATTTAATCTATCTTACAGTTTTAACTCAAATTATTTTTATAGAATTAAACTACCTAAAATTATAATAATAAGGTAAAAAAATAATTGAAGAGGTTTTTTTTGTTTGTAGGTCCATCAATTTGGGTTGGACATATTGAGATGATCTACTTCACCAACTAATTTAAATGAGTTGAGTTGAAATTTTATGAACCTTTTAAAAGAAGAGTCTAGATAGGCCAGTCCATCTGGGCTAATGACCCGCACGGATTGTTCCGTGACGAGTTTAGGTTGACTCGTGGGTTGAAGAAAAAAATCCCTAAAACTTAAAACTAAACTAGAAAATTAAATGGGCTCGTGGGTGTGATTTAATCATCTCTGATACTTTCATCTTATTGTTGTTCTGGTGTAATCTATTTTAAATCTTTGGCCTCTTCTTCCAAGCAAGCAAAGAAAGAATATAACTCTCAACCCTATGGACCCATTCCACCCCTTTCAAATTTTAACTCATTCAACCTCACCTCAACTAACTCAACATTTATCTTAATTGTAATTACTATCAAATCATTTAAATATTTTAGCCTTACGGTTTAACAGGATTTACCAACCTTATATTAACTATAATTTAATTATAAAACAGTCCACCCTACATGTGATTTTCCTTGTTTCTAGTTTGGTACCTAAATTACATATAACTTATATTAACTACAACTCAATTATAAAATAGTCTATCCCACGTATATTTGTCCTTATTTTTTCGTTCGGTATCTAAATTACCTATAAAATATTTTTAAATCTCTATGGAAGAATTGAAATTCATTTAGAATTTAAACTAGATTTTTATTAAACCTTTAAATATTTTGTTAAATATGTGTGAATGGAGAAAAGATGGAAGAGGATAGAAGTTCTATTGTGAATAAGATTTTAGTCTCACATTGGGAGCTTCAAGCCATGTTGGTTAGTTTATATTCATTCACATGCATTGAACAAGTGAATAAATGCATAAGGAGAGACTTTCTCTCATGTGTGGGTGCGTAGGCCTTGTAAATGCAGGGTTCGGATTGCACTGAATTATGTTGACTCGTGTGCGGGCACGACCTACGTGTGCCAAATGCTGGGCCAGTCATAAACCTTTTGCTGCTGTGTAACGAAAAAAACAACAAAAGCTCTCCACATGTGTTCCCTCCTCCTCGATCGACGTTTCACTACTCTAATCGATCATTAACGTTACCGTTGTATCCTGGGAAACAGACAACTCTAGTAAGTCTTGAAGAACAGTCGGAGGTGGAGCGAATCTGTTTTAAGAAAACTGCGACTCTCGCAAGCTTTAGTCAGCTCACCCAGTCGCTTCGCGCCGCCCAACCGTACTTTTGGTCGGTCTCTCTGATTGGACGGTTGCTCTGTCCGATCAGACTCTGTACTCTCGACTGCTCGGCTTGGTAACACAGACCTGTTGCTCAACAGATCTGCACGCTCGACTGAATTCGATCTGTCATTTTTCGACACGTAACAGCAATCAGCCCCTGCTGGCAGCATGAGGTTATCCGCTCAGGTCATATCTATTGTAAATTAAATTTAAATTATGTGAAATCTCTAAAAATATCTAGCAACGTATTATTTTTCCCAACATATTTTTTCTCCCTATCTATTATAGAACAAATCTTAAAACTTAGATGTCATCTCGTTTTTTTTTTCTCTTAAAACATGTATAGATAAATCAATTTCTCAAAGAGTAAGTAATTCTGTTTTATTAAATTAAATGTAATATGTTTTAGATGTGTTAAAAGAATAAATAAACCAAACAACTTCCAATGAAAACATCTAAATTTTAAACTCTTTCAATACTTGACTAGTCTAATCTAAATTTAAAATTTTTAATCTTTTATATTTATTGTTTTCATGAGTTCGTACGTTTAACTTGTAACCCGTATTAAGTTGGATTAGAAATTTTCTAACCCACCATTTCCAACCCGTCAAAATGATGAGTCGGCCCTTGTCACCTTGCCAAATGACTGTCCGACAACAAGTTGACCTGTCTTATTACGGTTCGATCCATCTGAGAATTCTACTTATTTGTGACTTTAATGATAATTTAGATAAATGTAATAAGTTTGATTAAAACTAGTATGTAAATTTAAACCGTTTAAAATGGAAAAAAAAAACCATATAATGTCAAAAAATTCACAACTTTTGTATAATAACCGGCAATACAATCATATCTTATGCTATGTGGGTAGCTCAAAAATTGTATTGAGAAGGAAAAGCTTATGAGAAAATCAATTGTTGAAGGCCGTGCAGTCTCTTCTGATCTCCCCCTGCGACCCTGTTTTGACCCCCAGCCTCCCCAACCTGAGCATGGCCGAGGAGAAGGCGCCGAAGAAGGCGGCCTGGTCCGCGGCGAACTGCTCCACCGTCGGCCTGGACCGGATGTCCGTGAACAGCACCTCGTCGGAGGTGAAGAGGCCCTCGCCGTTGAGCAGGTTCCGGTAGTAGACGTTGTCGAAGGTGACGGGGGTGTAGAGGTCCATGTTGACGGCGATCGTGGGGTCGACGTTGCGGGGGCAGGCGCGCATGAGGGCCTTCGCGTAGGTGGCGTTGAGCGAGGGGTCGACGGCGGTGGTCGAGTTGAAGGCGTAGAGGCGGCTGGAGAAGCGGTCGCAGTGGGAGAAACCCACGGTGTGGGCGCCGGAGAGCGCGATCATGTCGCTGGCGGTGAGGTTGTTCAGACGGAAGAGGGAGACGAGGCGGTCGAGGTTGAAGTCGGAGCCGGGGAGGTGGTCGGCGACCAGCGCGGCTTGTGAGACGAGGCCGTCGCGCCGGCCGAGCTCCACCGTGAACTTTGGGCCGCCGGACTATAAAAGTAGAGTAAATTTTATTTTACCCCCTATTCGTTTCAAATTTGTGTTTCTGAGTTCATTGCCCCTAAAGATATTCGATTGATAGTCTAGCTAGGGATAAAATGGAAAATTTATAGGGGTACAATGTAATAATATCTAAACTTTGAAAAGGAGTCAAGTGTAAACAACCGCAAACCCTAGAATGGGAAGTAAAGAAGAGGAGAAGAGCGGACTGACCAGGACGACGACGTCTCTTGCGGCGATGGCGAGGATATCGGCGCAGGAAACCACGCCGGGGCACTGCGCCTCCACCGCCTGCTTGGCCTTGATTACGGTGTCGAAGCCGTCGCCGGCGAGCGACAGGTTGTCGGGCGCATCCTTCTCCGCGTCGTCTCGCGCCGACGCGATCATCACCGACGCGTCGCATCCCTGAGATCACTCCTCTCAATACCCCCAAACCACTGGATCTACCCAAAATCCAAATCCACAGACACGACGCCAACTCACTCACCTGCACGAAGCAGTCATGGAAGAAGAGGCGCAGAGTCGCCGGCACCGTCACCACCGTCTGGTTCAACTTCCGCCGCACAGCGTCTCTGACGATGGCCTCCACATTGGGGCAGGCGGAGCCGTAGAAGTCGGGCCTGAGGCCATCCTCCCCGCTCGCGGCCGCCATCCACACCGCCGACAGCAGCAGCCACGGCAACCACAGGTTCCACATCTCCACTCTCTTTTCCTTAATCAACTAGTCCAATAGAAAGAAAGAAAGAAAGAAAGACAACAGGAGGCTCCCTTAGCATGTGCTCAGCCACTTTCTTCAAGGAAATGGCTCTGTTTTGTTCTATTAATCAAATAATTGCCATGATTGTGGGAATATGAGCTGGGCTTTACCTGTAAAACCTTAATCTGGGCATATAAAAAAAATAAATAAAAATTGAGAGCTTTGGTGGAAGCTCATGTAGTTGCTGACAACTTTCTAGGATTAACTTAACTCCATTGAGCTTTTGAGTCAGCATAAAATTATGATAAAAAAAACTTAGAAACTGAAGTCAGAATTAGAATGCCTGTCGAGGGCATTAAATCTTTTTCAAAGTCAAAGCTTTCTTGGATTGATCAAGTCTGTGGGTCTAATAGAACTGTTCTTTTTCTGCATGATTAGTGTGACTTTGGTTGGAGCCCAATCAATTCTTTGAGAAGTAATCAGGAAATTGCGGTTTCATGGTTGCTTCTGAGAATGAAATTTTGGTCCACAATGCAGTGGGACAGCTGGTGTTCCCTGCCTACCAAATGCTAATGGGGGCAGTGTTTGATCTGTGAGGGTTTCTTTCTTTATTGGAAGGGGTGGACTAGAGTAACAAGTAACAATTTTCCTATGGATCGACACGGTTCCCATCTCATTGAAAGACAATTTTTCCTAGAAATTTCCTGATGAGACCGCGGGCTCGAGGCCAGGTCACTATTGCACGATCGCGGCTAGGTGACCGTTGTAAATTGAGCATTAATAGAACACTAGTCTATTAATCCACCATATATCACCTCTCAAGTGTAATTGATAGAATAGTTGGTGACAGGTTTCCTTCAAAGACTATTAAGAGCCGTTGAGATGTTGAACTTATCACAGCAGCAATTGTGTCCTAACCTAATGGCTTTTCGAGAGCACGAGAAGGTCACATCTTATCGTATAAACTATCAATCTCATATGATACCAAAGCATAGGTTGAAACTCACTTCAAAATATCTACTATCATTCACTTCCACATTGTTGAATTGACTCTTGAGAGAGAGAGAGTTAAAAATGTCAAATGCAAAAAAGCTTAGACATTAGTAATTAATATCCATCAACGCATTGTCTTGTAAGATAGACTAAGATGAACTTGTGAGAGGTCCAACTATCACACGGATCAACTGACCTGATCTTGCCAAGAAAAGCTTGCGTGTATAACAATATAAGGTGTGATCTTAGCACCATCTTCCATGCTAAAAATAAATACCATTGCCTACTTGGACTCCCTTTCAATCAAAAACTGAACAAAAGTTGCAAAATCCTTTGCGAAGAAGACCCCTTTCCATATTATAAAGATAATATGCAAATCGTCTTACTTAAGACTTAGTAGGCTTAAAATAAGAGACGTTAACATCGCATGCCATTAGATAACTTCAAGTTCCCTTGGGTGGCACATCTAAATTTTATAAATATCCTGTGTTGGTTTTGATGTGGTCAACTAAGTCAAGTTAGGTCTTATTATGTTTTGATGTCTTGTGTCTAAGTGTGCAGGAACTTGGGAACACAAAAAATCAAGCGGAAGACGTAGCGGATAAGAAGGATGGTACTGAAAATGAGTTGACGGGCTCGGCGCATCAGAGCGAGAAAAGCTACGCAAGAGTATACCGATGGATTAGAAGGATGCGCGAGGCACATCTGAGGGACGAAAAGCCATAGAGAAAGCTTGCTCGAGGAGAAGCTCAGAGTTAGGTTCACGTGAGCTTAACTTCGAATGGTAAGAGCATCACTCAAAAGGAAGAGCGAGGAAAAGTTAACAGTTCTTATTCAAGCAAACTAATGGAAGGTGCCTTCAAGGAAGATGGAATGAGCCCTCAAGCTGGTTGGAGGTGCCTCTAGTAGCCTTTGAGAAGGATTAAGTTTTATCGTTGAAGGATAAGCTTTATCCTCTTGGAGGCGCCTTGGACCTCCTTGGAGGTGCCTCTAAGCAATGAACATCAACGGATACTTTATCCCAGGAGGCTATAAAAAGCCTCCCTGATGTTAGGAATTAAGCACAACTTAAATAACAACTTCTGTATTCATTTCCTAGTTACTTTCTGAGCTATCAAAGAGTGCAAGAGACTTCTCTGTCTTCAATGAAGGAGATTTTTCTAGTACTTTCTGTTGGATCGTGATCGTTCGATAGAGGGGGGGGGTGAATATCGATTATAAAATTTTTTGATAAAAGTAAGCAGCGGAAATGTAAAACAATGCTAACACAGAACCAATTTTACTTGATTCGGAACCTGTGTGGACTCCTACTCCAAGGCCCGTACTCGTTGAGTACTTTCGTTGGGCAATCACTATCAATTCGAAAAATGGAATTACAAATTTAGTACAAGAATTGATAGAAAAGAAAATACCGACAAAATGAAAAGAATTAAATGGAAGAGAGTGCTTTGTCGGAGTGGCCTCGCGGCGTTGCAGGAGCACAAGAGAGCAGTTCTTCAGTTCTGAGTTGTTGTTCTGAGCTCCGCCTTATATAGGAGGCTCGGGGCGTCCCGGATCCCTTCCGGGCGCCCTGGTGTGACGTGGTAGTCCCAACCAGCGAGCTCCACGTGTCAAAGCCGCGAACATGATAGAATTTACCTCCGGGCGCTCGGATCCCCTCTGGGCGCCCGGACCACCTTTCTCCAGAGAACATCTTCTCCTGAAAGCCAAGGTTAGTCTGAGGCAAATAGATAATGTATATCCTGCAAAATAAAGTGTTAGTACAGTTTATAAGTTCAACATGAAGAGTATGACTTAGATTCCGTCTTTCCGAGACGGAATCTAGTCACGATCTCGACTTAGATATCCGAAATGGATCTAAGCCGGATCGACGCCTAATGTTCCCTTCCCAAGAACACGTTCTCATAGTCACTCCCTTCCAGTGACTTACCTTTACTCACCTGCCAAACATCCGGTCAGCCTTTCGACCCATCTGGACTTCTTGCCAGCTATCCGGTCAGCCCGTCGACCTAGCTGGACTTCGTGCCAAGCGTCCGGTCAGCCCGTCGACTTGCTTGGACTTCGTGCCAAATGTCTGGTCAACCTATCGACCCATTTGGACTTCGTGCCAAGCGTCCGGTCAGCCCGTCGACCCGCTTGGACTTCGTGCCAGACATCCAGTCAGTCCGTCGACCTGTCTGGACTTCGCCTGCACACTCGGTCAGAGTGTTAGATAACGACAAACCTAACTTAACCTGATTTGTCATTCATCAAAACCTGAGTTAGATCGTTAGTGCTAACCGCACCAACACTTTTATTTGCCTTGGATTAACAACCACCTATGTTGTAACCAAGTGATCACTAGTATCTCTTACTCATTTCTTTAAGTTGTTTTTCATATTATGTTTATTACTTGTGTTGATTAATTAATATCCTTGCTAAAGTTCCAGGTAAGAGAAATTCTCTAACTTTCCTTGCATGCTATTCATCCCCTTCTAGCTGGCCTATCGGGACCAACAAGTGGTATCAGAGCAAGAACATTTTAGAAGGACTAATCACCATCTAAAGTACAAATGGCTGGAACGAGCATTCATTCATCAAAGTTCAAAGGAGACTTCTCCAACTGGGAAAGAAAAATAGAGGTATTTTTAAAATTAACTTTGATATTTTATTAACTATCAAGTATGGTTTTATAGTATCCATAGATCAGCACGGAGTTGAAAAGGATGAACACTACTTGACTAAGAAGGAGCAACGAACTTCGTGGCCAACGACAAAGCAGAGTTTCATCTACTCAATGTTTTGCCATCCCAAGAAGTCGACCTGATTGGAGCCTACGAGTCAACCAAAGAGCTCTGGGAGAAATTCTAGGAGCTACATGAAGGAACCTCGGAGGCGAAGCTATCAAGAAGAGATATACTCCGAAACCAATTCAGCAACCTCTGACTTAAAAAAGGGGAAACAGTTGCTCAGCTACACACCAAACTCAAAGAACTGATCACCAGAATCACCAACCTCGGAGAGGCTGTAACAAATCGGGACTATCTCCGATACGCCCTCAATGTCTTCCCAAAAACCCCGGACTAGACATCCATAGTAGATTTGTTCTATATTTCTAAGGATCTTGAGGTAAGTACCTTAGAAAGTTTATTTTTAACTTTAAAATTACACGAAACTCAATGTGTAGGTCTAAGAAGTAAAAAGGAGCCAACTCAGAACCTATCTTTCAGAGCTAAAAGATCAAACAAGAATTAGACTCCTACTTGGATCAAGAAGTATAAACTTCAAAAAGTCTTTTAGATCTAATAAGTTTAATGAATTATAGGCCAAGAAAAATCCAAAAGGTAAAAAAAAGATTAAATGTTACAACTGTGATGAAGAAGAGCACATCAAAAACTACCTAAAATTGAAGGAGAAGGACAAGAACAAAAGGTCAACACGAACGAAGTACAAAAACTTTAAGGCGACGTGTGACGAATCATTGTCATCCGAATCAAATATTGAAGTTGGGTGTCAATTCGGGTGGGTTGGGTGGGTTCGGGTCGGGTTGAAAACTATTTTTTTTAAAAAAAATACTCAACCCGAACCCGATCCGAACTCGACTCTAACCCGAAACCTATTAACTTGAACCCAACCCCCTTTCAACCTAGCAACCTGCGATTTGATTTTTGAAATTATTCTTTTATTTTTTAATAAAATAATTAAATATAGATTCAAAGCACATAATAATATTTTAATTTAAAGTTTTAAACCCATAATAACAAACCACTAAATATGATAATTATATTTCATCATTTCATATATTTAAATATTTAAATATAAGAGTTTAAATGTTTAATTGTGTAAAACACTTGTGACTTTGCTGTTAAAGAAGTGTCATATAATGTGTTATGTGTAGGAAGCAAGTATGCAACTCTCAAGATATTAGATATGCATCATCTAAAAAAAACAAAAACAAGAAACTACATAGAAGACGAGAAGTCCGATGTATCAACTTAGATTCTTGAAACTATTTTGTTCCGAATTTATGAGAATCTCTAATCAGAGGCAACCTAAGGGGAGGCTCTTACCATTATAATACCAAATGGTATTACATCCCAAACAAAAATTCTTCTTGATCCAGCCATGTCAAGGGAAAAGAATTTGACAAAGATGATAGGTGATCCGGTGGTAAGGTAGGGTCCGTCTAGCAGGAGGTCAAAGTGGTCAACGTCCTAGGCAAGTGTCCGATCGGGCGAGCTACCTTCCCGGTCAACATGAACGGTAGCCGGTCCGACATTCCAACAGCTTGGTTAGATATCAGGCTTCCGACGCTCATAAAGCTCAAGCAGGGAGGCACGAAGGCCGAGCGACCATCCCGCTCGGCTAAACAGTGGGTGCAGCCTCGACCCGGCAGACAGGGCTCCCTCGCCCGATAGGGAGGAGCCAAGCGAACGCTCGGCCCGACCATTGCTTCACCCGGACGGTAGACCAGCCGAGCGTCTCTCCCGCTCGGCACAATAAAAGACAAAAGGAGCAGTTGACGATATCTCCCTAGGGACCAGTGTCATCGACAGGCGACATGCTCGGCGGCATGGTCAGACAGAGAATCGTATGGTGGAAGCTTTCACTGTCACGTCAGGGATATGCTCGGGCTGTTAAGGTATGACGTCAGACACTTTTCTGATACGTCCTTTCCAGGTATGCTTCGGGGCGCGTGTGCACCTCGGGAAGCATGCACGCGCCTCCCGAAAGCCTTATATAAGGACTCCCAAGCTTTGACGGAGGTATGTTCATCACTGTAGCTACAGTTACGGTGCTGCTCTTCTTTCTCTACTTCATTCTTCATTCGCTTGCCGGTGACTGATTTGAGCGTCGAAGGGTCATCGTCCGGGAACCCTTCCCTGGCTTGACACTAACGACTTGTGGTTGCAGGCTTAGCTTGTCGGAGATCCGCATCATCTTCGATCGACATCCAGTCAGCGTGAGCGTCACCTTCCTAGCGTCCGTCGACTCACTCTCGGACAGGATCAAATTTGGCGCCGTCTGTGGGAACGCACCTGCATCCGAGCTGAGGAGATGGAGGAAGCTGGACGTCTCCACACCGTGACACTCACTCCAAAGGAGCTCGATGCGCTCATTCAAGTGTGAGCGGCAAAGATAGCCGAACAACAGCAGCAAAAGACACTAGCTGATCGTCTGGCGCAGCAAGCGACGTCAGTCTCGGGGGGCCGGGCGACACATGAAGACTGGCCGGAGCAACTCTCTATATGGGGACAGAACAAGATGCCGACCGGTACTCCAGGGGAGGTTCCACCAGCGCCAATTGCGTTTCGCCGGGCACTATTTCAGGCGCTCTCGGAGATTGCTCAGGCCAACCAGGACAGGGGCTCCTCGGACGAGGCTCCCATGCGTGACACAAGAAAGGGCAAAGCATCTAAAGCTGATTTGTCGCCCGAGCGGATCAACCGGCAATTCTCCGAGGTCATTCTGCAGGATCCGCTGCCGAGGCACTATGCTCCCTTGGCGATCGGAGAATATAACGGGTCGACCGACCCGGACAACCATCTCGGTAAATTTGATAACGCCGCTACTCTTCATCAGTACACAGATAGAGTCGAGTGCCGAGTGTTCCTCACCACTCTCTCCGGCTCGGCACAACGGTGGTTTCGGAGGTTGCTGGACGGGTCAATCAAAAGCTTTAAAGATTTTCGAACGGCTTTCCTTCGCCACTTTGCGAGCAGCAGACGCTATCAGAAGACAAGCGTCAGTCTGTTCTCCATGAAGCAGGGCCAGAGGGAAACTCTCTGAGCCTATATCCAGTGCTTCAACCAGGTGGCAATGGATATCCCCTCGGTCTTGTCCAAGACCATGATGAACGCGTTCACGCAAGGGTTCGTGGACGGGGACTTCTTCCGATCGCTTGTCAGGAAGCCGCCCCGCGACTACGACCACATGTTGAAGAAGGCCAATGAGTACTTAAACGTGGAGTAAGCCCTGGCGGTCAGAAGGAAGGAGGCTCCATCCGAACCATCAGCGCCGATCGAACGACGGCCGCTGCCCAGCCATCAGCCGCCTAGAGGACCACGAGTCGAAGGAGTGCGTCCACACCAGGAAGCAAGGTCACACGTCGTCTAACATATTGCCGCCGAGCGACCAAGACCCAAGGGGAAGGTATGGACCTCTTTGTTCTGCTCGTTCCATCAGTCTCCAACTCACAACACCCGCGACTGTCGTGGATTCAACCCGGTCGCCCAACCGGTGCCTAGGAGTTATCGTCGCTGATCCCCCTCTCCTGACTGGCGACACGAGCGTCATCGTTCCGAGCGACGAGAGGAAGCACGGCGATCCCCGAGACAACCTCATCGGAGGAGCGTAGAGCCGGCGAGAACCGGGTGTGAGCGAAACAGGCCGTTCGCTCGGGAGGAGGAGAACAGGAGCAATGCTGCTCGGGGGAGATCAACATCATAGCTGGCGGACCGACCGACGAGGATTCCGACCGAGCTAGGAAGTTACACGCTCGGCGGTTAGAAATACATGCGGTAGGTTGTAGCCGGGAGCAGGCCAGCGGACCCGAGATTAGCTTCGACCCCCGTGATCTCGAAGGAGTTGAAGTGCCGCACGACAACGTACTCATTATTCGAGCGGTAATCGCCAATTACACTATTCACCGTATATTCGTCGACACAGGCAGCTCGGTCAATATCATTTTCAAGAAGGCATTCGACCAGCTTCAAATTGACCGAGGCGAGCTGTTACCAATGATGACCCCTCTATACGGGTTCACCGACAATGAAGTCTTGCCGATTGGCCAGATCAAGATGGCCATCTTGCTCGGGGAGGAACCACTTCGGAGAACAAGGCCCACCAACTTCATCGTAGTAGATGCCCCCTCAGCCTAAAATGTCATTTTGGGTCGGCCGATCCTCAATGAATTCCGAGCAGTCGTCTCAACCTTCTACCAGAAGATTAAGTTCCCGGTAGAAGATTGAGTTAGAGAAGTAAAGGGGGATCAGCTGGTCGCTCGGAGATGCTATGTCGAGATGGTCAAGACCGAGGCAAAGTCCGCTCGGAAAATACCCCGGATGGAGGTAAGCACCATAATCGAGAAGCCCCCTACTTTTGTTTATGAGGAGAAAGAAGAAGTACAGATACATCCGGGCCGAGCAGAGGCGACGACCTTCATAGCGTCTGACTTGGAGGCCGAACAGAATGCCGAGCTGATCAGATGCCTTCAGCAGAATTATGATGTCTTTGCATTGTCGACGCATGAGCTGCCCGACATTTCCTTGAACGTCGCTTAGCATGAGCTCCATGTCTGACCAGACACTCGGCCGGTGAAGCAGAGGAAGAGAGACTTTAGCATTGAGCAAAATCTGATTATCTGGGTGGAGATTGAGAAGCTACTAGAGGCTGGTCACATACGCAAGGTTCAGTTTCCGAGCTGGCTCACCAATGTGGTGCTGGTCTCCAAGCCGGACAACAAATGTAGGGTCTGCATCGACTTTCAGGATCTTAACAAGGCGTGCCCCAAAGACTTCTATCCCTTGCCCAGGATAGATTAGATGGTAGACTCCACGGCCGGGTGCGAGCTGATATGCATGTTGGATGCATATCAAGGGTATCATCATGTACCGCTCGCCCAAAAAGACTAAGAGAAAATCAGTTTCATCACTGCCGATGGTACGTATTGCTATAACGTAATGTTGTTCGGCCTGAAGAATGCAGGAGCCACCTATCAGAGGCTGATGAACAAAGTATTCCAGCGGTAGATCGACCGCAACATGGAGGCATATGTCGACGACATATTAATTAAATCCCTCCGAGCTGCTGATCTCTGTGCAGATATCAAGGAGACCTGCTAGACCCTCCGGGCGTATGGAATCAAGTTAAATCCTCAGAAGTGTCTGTTCGGCGTGAAGAGCGGGCACTTCCTGGGATATATCGTCACCGAGCAGGGCATTGAGGCAAATCCCAGCAAGGTAAAAATACTCCAAGATATGCCACCACCAAGAAACTTGAAGGAAACTCAGCGCCTCACCGGGCGGATAACAGCATTGTCACGGTTCATCTCCAAGTCGTTTGACCGGAGCCTTCCTTTCTTCAAGATCCTACGCCGAGCCACCAAGTTCCAATGTGACCGGGCCTTCGAGGAACTTAAAGCATATCTGAACTCGCTGCCTATACTAGCCAAGCCTACTACCGATGAACCGCTTCGGATCTATCTGTCTTCGACCGAGCACGCTGTCGGCTCGGCGCTGGTTAGGCAGAACGACGAAGAACAGTCAGTGTACTTCTTGAGTCATATATTAAAGGATACTAAATCTCGCTACACCGATCTTGAAAAGCTCGCATTTGCATTAATACTCGCCGCTCGAAGGCTCCGTCCTTATTTCCTCGCTCACACTATCATTGTGATGACCAACAACCCTTTAGGAAGAGTCCAGCTTAACCCAGCGGTGTCCGGCCGACTGATTAAATGGACAACGGAGCTCAGCAAGTTCAACATCCAATATCAGCCCTGAACGACCATCAAGGCGCAGTCCTTGGCAGATTTCGTCACGAAGGTACAAAACCCCGAGCCCGATTCAGTCTGGAAAGTATATGTGGATGAGTCGTCCACCTGGTAGGGTAGTGGGATTGGCATACTGCTTATCTCCCCACAAGAAGAGTGGGTGCAGTTGTCCGTTCGACTAGAGTACCGAGCAACTAACAACGAAGCCGAGTATGAGGCTCTTATAGCCGGCTTACAGGCCGCTCTGCACGTCGGCGCTAGCAGGATTCTTATCCACTTTGATTCTCAATTAGTCGCTCAGCAGCTGGTTGAAGCATTCGAGATCAATAATATGCGTCTCAAGCTGTACGCCAAAGCCTTCGAGAAGCTGAAGGTGAACTTTCAGGAGGTAATCATCCAGAAGATCCCCCGAGCAGAAAACCAAGCGGCGGACGAGCTGGCCAAATTGACGAGCTCAATCTCGTCGATCATCATTACTCAGTCGATTGATCAAGTATTCTTGGTGTCGCACGTCGATCGGATGGAGGGGCTCACTTTTCCTAGCGATTGGAGAACGACCATAGTGGAGTTCCTACGATCAGGAGCTACGCCATCCGATCGGGAGGAAGCTCGCTTGTTGAGAAGAAGAGCCAGTCATTTTACCCTAGTCGGGGACCAGCTCTACAAGAAGACCTTCTCCATGTCATTGCTTAAATGCGTCGGATCGGAGGACGCCAACTATATACTGCAAGAAGTACACCAAGGCTCCTGTGGAGGGCATCCGGGCGGTCGGTCGCTAGCGAGGAAGATTCTATTGGTCGGGTACTTCTGGCCGACTCTACAAGAAGATACCGCTCGGATAGTAGTTAACTGTCTGTCCTACCAGAAGTACCACCACCTCTCTCACCGGCCGACTGAAGAGATGAAAGCTTCCACTGTGTCGTGCTCGTTCGATCAGTGGGACATGGATATTGTAGGACCCTTCCCCATGGCGACCGGGCAGCGAAAGTTTTTGCTCGTCACGGTAGACTACTTCTCCAAGTGGCTTAAAGCCGAGTTGTTTGCGAAAATAACCAAGCAGATGGTCCAAAAGTTCATCTAGCAACATATCATATGTCGGTTCAGCATTTCGCGTCGACTCGTCTTAGACAATGGTAGACAGTTCGCTAGATGGAAACTTAAAGAATGGTGTGAGAAATATGACATCTAGCAAGCCTTCACCTCCGTAGCATACCCTCAAAGCAACAGACAGGCTGAAGTTGTCAATCGAGAGATCTTGCGGGTTCTGCGAGTTCGGCTCGACCACATCAGAGGGAGCTGGGTGGACGAGCTCCCTGGCGTGTTATGGGCAAGCCGCATGACCCCTAAGGAAGGCACGGGTGTAACCCCGTTCCACCTTGTATACGACGGTGAAGTGGTCGTCCCGGTCGAGGTTAGAGTCGAATCCAATCGAATACAACACTACAGCGAAGACAACGACGAGCAGAGACTTTTGGAGCTGGACTTTGTAGATGAGACGCGTGACAAAGCAGTCGTTCGATTGATGGCTTATAGGAAGAGGATGAGGCAGAACTACAATCGACGAGTGATCCCGAGGTCGTTCCAGGTCGGCGACCTCGTGTGGAAGAAAGTGAAGTGGGTCGACGATGTCACTAAACTAGAAGCTCCGTGGGTCGGACCATTCAAAGTCGTGGAGAAGCTTCGCTCTGGCGCTTACTATCTAGAAGATAAAAACGAGCGGCAATTAGAACGTCCTTCGAGCACGAACCATCTCCAGCCGTACCGAGCTGGATGAAAGGTGCGCCAATGTAATTGAGGTGTACTCTCCATTTTGCCTGTTTCCTTTGAGTGCAGGATTGGAATGGAAAAAGAATGGTTACCAAAATTCTCGTCGAGTGGCGACGTTAAACTCATGTCTTCATCGATGGTCGAGCGACAACCTTAAACCCCGGTCTTCATCAAATTGTCGAGCGACGACTTTAAACCCCGGTCTTCACCAAATCGTCGAGCGGCGACGTTAAACTCATGTCTCCATCGGCGGTCGAGCGGCGATCTTAAACTCCGGTCTTCACCAAATCGTCGAGCGGCGACGTTAAACTCATGTCTCCATCGGCGGTTGAGCGACGACCTTAAACCCAGGAGGTATGATCCTAGCGAATCTACGAATACAGAGTCAGACACTAATAAAAGGACAGCATATGAAGAAAAGGATTTCATTAATAATCCAACACTGCCGAACGACAGGAGTACATTCAGGGCTTACAAAAAATATTTTCTAATCGACCCCTCGCTCACTCGATATAGTCGAAGGCTTCGTCGGGAATGAACTCAAGGAGCTGGACACAGTTAACATCATTGTCAAACAGGGCTTCCAAGATGTGGTCGTTCGCCTTCAGCTGGCTGAGCGTTGCGTTGATGGCCAGCTCAAATGAGCGGACAATCCGGTTGGTCGCCTTCTCCAGAAATTGGTCCGAGCGAATGTATTGTTGCCTCAGGACCGCGAAGCGGCCTGGTTCGGCCTCCTAGTAGGCTGTCAGTGTCGCGCAGGAGGCTCCCAGATCCTCTTCAAGGTGCTTCACTTGATCCTGAAGCTCCGCCTCCCAGTCGGTGGCCCCTGGGAGGAGGAAGCTTCTCGGGAAATCTTGAGCTTCTTCTGCTCGTGCTCCACTTGAGCCAGCCGTTGGCACATGGCGATGTTCTCCACCCAGAACTGCAAGCAAGCATTAGTGCTGATTGGAGGTAACTCATGAATTGGTTGTTGAAAATACTATCCCTGATGGACATTTCCAGATAGCTGTCGGCGAGCGCACCAGGGGGTTTCACCGCCGTTCATGCCCTGGCTTCCTCCCAGACATGGGTGAGCCGACCACGAATATAAACTTGATGCTGAGGAGAGCTGCGCTGGTCGCCCGACGCTAGAAGGTCCTCCGTCGGAAGGCGAAGCGTGGCGGTGATGGATCGTCGCCCGGTCGGCGCCGATTGAGCGGAGGCCGACGGGCCGGAAGCTTGAACAGGGGGGATTGGGGGAATAGCAGACCGTGTTATTTTTCGCCGGGCCGGAGGCAGGGAAGTGATCGTCTGAATGACAAGCGGCTCTGGTAGCTCAACCACAGATAAAGTCCGATCGGAGGAAGTAGTCTCCACCGTTGCGGGAGCGGCTGGAGACGGGGTGCCTCCCCTAGTGGAAGCTTGAACCGCCGAAGTAACGGAGCGAGAGAGTGCGTCCATTTGGCGTATCTTGCGGGTGAGCG
The DNA here is from genome assembly GCF_018446385.1 of Zingiber officinale. Classification (NCBI taxonomy): domain Eukaryota; kingdom Viridiplantae; phylum Streptophyta; class Magnoliopsida; order Zingiberales; family Zingiberaceae; genus Zingiber; species Zingiber officinale. The sequence goes on from NC_056003.1 coordinate 44,144,467, forward strand.
GTACCTCATCGCCCGAGGACCCCGAGCCATCAGCAGGGACGACAGGTGGCACCTCTCGGACCGGGCGCGGGTCACTAGGCGTTTGCTCGGCTGTCCCCTTGCCCACAGTTGCGGTTTCCCCAACTGTACCTTCCTGCGAGCCGACAGGGGTCAAACCGAGCCGCTCCATCTCTTTGGCTGTAGCTGCTTCGATCTCAGCTTGCTTAGCCTTCATTATGCCGGCTGCCCGAGAACGCATCATGATTGGCTGCAAAAGATGAAAAGAATCAGTTAGACTCAAAAGAAGAAGGTTGAGAAATTTCATACCTAGGCTGCTCGGGAGCTTCGTTCAGATCGGACTTAGCCCAAACGTGTACATCACACCCTCTGGCAACAACTTATGAACGTCGAACTTCAGACCGGCCAGCATATTAGCAGCATGGAGGTAGTCCGGCCGGGTCTTGTACTTCTTCAAATCAGGTTGAGTAGGAAGCCTGACCTGCCATTTGGTCCGGAAGCTTGGCCGCTCGGGGAGTCTCAGAAAGAAGAAGTACTCCTTCGAGTATTTGTTGGAGGAGGACATTTTATCAAAGAAGACCAGATTGATGCGAGATTGGAACAGGTAAGTGCCCAGCTCGGACTGTTTAGGGTAATAAAAGTAATAGAAGACCTGAGGGGGTAGTGGAATGTTGTGCACTCGGAACAACACTACCACGCCGCACATCAGGCGGAATGAATTGGGGACGAGCTGGGCGAGCGGGACACGAAAGTAGTTGCAAACCTCAGTTATGAAGGGGTGAATAGGAAATCGAAGGCCGACCACGAATTGGTCTCTGAAGAAATAGACTGTGCCGACCGACGGGTCATTGGGCCGGTCGGACGGCGAAGCTAGAACTATTTCGTGGTCGGGAGGGATGTCAAAGGCGTTTATCAGACTCGCAGCGTCGCCCGCGTCAAACCGAGTCTCCATGGTAGCGTACCAGAGACCGGGAGCGGGGTCGGACGGCTGCGAGGAGCTCTCCATTGCCGGGAAATGAAAAGACAGAAGGTTCGAGGGGAAAGATGGCCAGAAAACTGAAAAACACGGTGGCGGAAAAGGAGCAGTAAAAAAGTAGCAATGGAGATGTAGAGGGAAAGCTTACGAGAGGGAGAGGACCACCGCAGGAAGTCGAGGATCACCGGAGCAAAAACGTTGGAGAGCACGAAGAAAACGCAACGTAAGAAAAGTCTACACCTCAGCTTTATAAAGAATGGCTCGGCCGACCGGAGTCGTCCGATCTAGGGCACGGGAATCAAAGCGTACATCCAGCCGTTGAATTCGAACCGCCAAATGTCACATCAGCAGCTATCACCTCGGACGTGCGGCGGTTGTGTCGGCGACACTTGGCGCCCTCCCATAGGGCAGCATTTAATGGGCGTGGGCGCGTGCTCTGCCTTAATGGGGGTGATTTACACGTATTCTGAGGAGATTTGGGCGGTGTCAGCATTGACCGTCTGGCTCGTGCCCCTCCGGGAATAATGAAAAAATATCCAAGTACAAAGGCTCAAAGGATCGACCGGTAGAGAAAGATCAGTCCTACACGGACCGATCGAGATCGAGGCAACCCATGGGTCGATCTGCTAATCGGTCGCCAGACTACTTGTCCAGTCAGTCGAACTTGCAACCTCCTTCGACTAGACTTGAGGGGGAGGCACGTGATCTAGTGGTAAGGTAGGGCCCATCTAGCAGGAGGTCAAAGTGGTCAGTATCCTAGGTAGGTGTCTGATCAGGCAAGCTACCTTCCCGGTCAGCATGAAGGGTAGCCGGTCCGACACTCTGATAACTCGGTCAGATACCGGGCTTCTGATGCTCATAAAGCTCAACCAGGGAGGCACGAAGGCCGAGCGGCCGTCCCGCTCGGCTAAACAGTGGGTGCAGCCTCGACCCGACAGATAGGGCTCCCTCGCTCAATGGGGGGGCTAGATAGCAGAGCATTGGTCGAGCGGACGCTCGACACGACCTTTGCATCACCCCGACGGTAGATCGACCGAGCGTCTCTCCCGCTCAACCCAATAAAAGACAAAAGGAGCAGTTGGCAATATCTCCCTAAGGACTAGTGTCATCGACAGGCGGCATGGTTGGCGGCATGGTCAGATAGAGAATCGTACGGTGGAAGCTTCCACTGTCACATCAGGGATATGCTCGGGCTGTTAAGGTATGATGTTAGTTACGCTTTCTAATACGTCCTTTCCAGGTATGTTTCAGGGCGCGTGTGCACCTCGGGAAGCGTGCACGCGCCTCCTGGAAGCCCTATATAATGATCCCCAGGCTTCAACAGAGGTATGTTCATCATTATAGCTATAGTTACGCTGCTGCTCCTCTTTCTCTACTTCGTTCTTCATTCGTTTGCTGGTGACTAACTTGAGCGTCGGAGGGTTATCGCCGGGAAACTCCTCCCTGGCTCGACACTAATGGCTTGTGGTTGCAGGCTTAGCTTGTCGGAGATCTGCATCATCTTCGGTCAACATCCAGTCAGCGTGAGCGTCACCTCCCCAGCATCCGTCGGCTCACTCTCGGACAAGATCAATAGAGTCAGTACAAAAACTGCAGATTCAAAGAAGTGCAGTAGTTGAGATGCATCTAAAGCATCTCAAAAAACTGCAGATTCAAAAAACTACAGTTTTTGTAGTGGCCCTATCATCTTTGAATATGCAGATTCAAAGAAGTGCAAGAGTTGAGATGCATCTCAAGCATCTGAAAAAACTACAGATTCAAACAACCAGCAGTTTCTGTACTGGCCCTATCTCAAAAAATTACAGTTTCTGTACTGGCCCTATATCCAAATTATTCTTTTTCTCCAACGTAGACTTCTTTATACAAGTAACACCATAACAGTGTAACTCACCTTTGAATTTTTATAAATATTAAATACAAAACAAAGAGATTGGTTTAGTTTAGGTGGATTCGGGTTGATGGGTGACCTGATTCTTAATTTAGGTCAACTTAGGTTGACTTGAACCCAACCTAATCTAAAAAAATATATATTTGGGTCAAATTTAGGGTCCAACCCGATCTGACCCTAATCCTAAAATTCTCAACCCTAATCCAATATTTTTTGTGTCGACTCGGGTTGGATTATCGGATCGAGTTCATTTTTGACACCCTTAGATTGAAGTCTATGTTGGTGCAATATCCCTCAGGTCAAGGGTGACCTGGTTAACCAAGCTGAGTCTTGGTTAGGGTTTAGATGTTTGACAATAAGATATTGATCGAAGAAGAGTCAAGTAGGTCAAGGTTGACCGGATACTTGACTGGGAAGTCCTAACTGGCAAGTTAGGCAGAAGGAAGTCCTAGTGAGTGAAGCTAGGTAGAAGGAAATCCTGGTGAGTGAAGCCAGGTGAAAGTCCTAGTGAGTGAAGCTAGGCAGAAGGAAATCCTGGTGAGTGAAGCCAGGTGAAAGTCCTAGTGAGTGAAGCTAGGCAGATGGAAAACCCTAGTGAGTGAAGCTAGGTGAAAGTCCCGTGAGTGAAGCCGGGCAGGAAGAAGTCCAGATGGATCAAAGATGATCGGACATCGGTGTTGGAAGTCAAGTAGGTCGAAGGATTGATGGATACTTGGCAAGGAAGTCAGATGGGTCGAGGTTGACGGACATCGGTGGAAGTCAAGCAGGTCAATGGAGTGACCTGATACTTGACGACAGTAAAAGTCCAAGTGGGTCAAAGGATTGACAGACACTTGGTGAAGTCCGGTCAAGGGAGTGACCGATCACGAGGCATGATGTACCAACAGTCAAGGTTGACGGATGTTGGTTAGGGAGGTTTGGGACTTGGTTTGGGCAAAAATGGCCGGATCGATCCGTGGATCGATTCAGATGTGGATCGATCGGTGGATCGATCCGCATTCTTCCAATCGAGCTTCGGATCGATCCGTGATCGATCGAGGATCCCGATCGATCGGCCGATCGATCGGGACGTCTCTGGCGATAAGCGCCGGATCGATCCGTGGATCGATCAGCGGCTGCTGCGAGGAGGCTCGAATCGATCCGTGGATCGATCCAAGCCTCCGATCGATTCGGAACATTCGGATCGATCGGGATCCGACCGCTGGCGCTGGTTTAAAGCCGCGGCGAGCGTGGTCTTCGGCATCTCTTCACGAGCTCTTCTCGGATTCATTCCAGCTCCTCCACGCTCTCGACAAGCACGTGATCGCCAGTTCTTGAAGGTTCTTGGAGGCTTTCCAGTCAAGAGGCGGATCTATTGCAAGAGGAAGAAGTTAGGGTTAGGGTTTTTCTTGCACATCTTGTAAGCTTTTGCTTAACTTGTATTTCCTTTCTTCTTCTTGTCTTGAGAGTCTTGTAGGGCTTCTCCGCCTCGGTAGTTACCAAAAGGAGTGTTTCATAGTGGAGGGTGCGTGCGTGGTGTGGATCCTTGGATTAGTCACCTCCTTTGGAGGTGGATACCAAGTAAAATCCTAGTGTTAGCGCTTTGTGTTTGTTTCGTATTTTCCGCTGCACATCCAAGAAGAAACAAGCAACGCCAAGACGAAGTGCACCGAGCTAACGCGACGAGCTATTCACCCCCTCTAGCTACTTTTGGTCCTAACAAGTGGTATCGAGAGCGAGGCCGCTCTTCACCGAATCATCGCCGAAGGGTCAAGCATATCAAGAAAAGCTAGAGGGTGAACAAATTCTTCAAGTTCAAGACTTCATCAAGCTCAACTTCAAGATGCAATTCCAAGATGGACTTGGATTTGACACAAGGGTGGCTCCACCATACACTTCCAGTTTTGATTCTTGGAAATCAAGAATCGAAACTTTCTTATGATGGAGATAGAGCAATGGTTTGCTCTAATGGAAGGCTTCAAAGAACTCCAAGGGCAAGCTTCTAAAGAAAAGCGGATGGAGCTCGGAGCAAATCAAGCGAGGCAAATGACAAAGTGACCAAGCTTTTGGTCAACGTATTGCCTAGCCACATCTTGGCTCAAATTGGAGAATTCGAAGATGCCAAGGAGCTTTGGAGCAAATTGGCCAAGCTTCATGAAGAGATCCCCTCCACTGTACGAGATCAAGGAGAATCCAGAGAGGGTGACTCTTTGGAGCAAGACCAAGAGGAGGACTCCGAGGTTGAGAGATGTTCAACCTCCGAAGAAGAGGAAAACCAAGAAGCTTCATCCTCAAAGGAATGCAACGAAGGGAACAAGGAGAGAGCATACTCCTTGTTTCATATTCAAGATGATGAAGCCTCCACCTCTAGGATTGAGGGGGAGCAATCCTTGGTGACGCCGGATCAAGAAGAAGGAGAAGCTTCTACATCCGGGTCAAGAGACGAAGAGGAGGAAGAAGATTCTACCTCCACAAGTCAAGAAAAATCAAATGGAGGAGAATCAAGGTCCGATCAAGAGGAAGTCTCTACCTCCGGATCCAAAGGAAAAGATGCCACCCCTACAAGCGAAGGTATAAATGTTTCAATTAAAAATAAAATTCATATAATATGTTTTGAGTGTAGGGAAAATGGGCACTACAAGAGCAAGTGTCCCAACTTGGCCAAGAAGAAGGACCAAGTGGCACAAAAGGGCAAGGAGAAGCCCAAGGAGACCATCCCCGGAACAAAAAGGAGCAAGGAGCACATTGTGTGCTTTTCTTGCAACCAAAAAGGGCATTACCGAAGTCAATGCCCCAAAGGGAAGAAGATGGTCAAGACTCAAGGAGGCATTAGTCAAGGGGGAGCCTCCAAGGTAAAGAAGAAGGTAACATTTATTGAGCCTACCCCTTTACATTATGGTAAAAAGCATGATAGTTCTAACTTTTATCACTTTAATGCAATTTACCATAAGAATAGAAAGCATGAGGGCTTTAAGGAAAAGCATGTGGCCCTACATGCTAAGACTATCACTCCTAGGGTTAGGAGTGTAGGTAAAAGTCTAGGCAATAACTCTAAGGATTTTAGATACAAGCCTAGAAACCAAAATGCTCATGGACTTAATGAAAAACCAAATTCTAAGGATTTAATGATAGAAAATCAAGTCTTGAGATCAAGACTTGATAAAATGGAAAAGACCCTAAAAAGGATGGAAAATATCCTAAAAGGGCAAAATGAGCAAAACCTAGGGCTAGGAAAGTCAAAGCCATCAAATAGCCATAGAGGTTTGGGATACAAACCAAAGGCTAAGAAGGATGTGCCTAGTTATCATAGGGTTCCATATAGTTATGGAACAAACCCTAGGTTTAGTGGTCAAGTCAAGAATACTAGGGAAGTCATCCCTAGAGTATTTTTGCAACCAAGTGACTAAGACTTCTAAGAAGTCTAAGAAAGTCACTAACAAGGTCACAAGAGAGGCTATCCCTAGGGTTGACCTAGAAAATGTGACCAAGGCTTCTAAGAAGCCCAACAAGGTCACTAGGAAGGTATCTAGGGAAGTTATCCCTAGTGAGTACCTAGAGCATCCAAGGAGCACCAATAGGTGTTGGGTTCCTAGGAGCATCTTCTCTACCCCATAAATGGGTTAGAGAGTGTCAACTCCGATTAGAAGGGTAGTTAACCCAACTTTGAGGAAATTGACACTCAAGGAGCATTTTCAAGGTTTTTGTTAACCTTTGAAAATGAAATGGAACTATTATTTACTCCTTGAAAGAGTAAAATGTGCCTAGTGGTGAAAATTTGATTTTAATCTTAAAAGGCACATATTGGGAAATTCATAAGAGCTACCAAGTTGGGATTTTGGTATGTTCTTAGAAAATTAAAGGAAATTGAAGCCTTATGTTGAAGTGCTACTCTTGTGGAAAAATGATATATGCCAACATTTGAGGATATGCTTAATTTCGACTGGCATAAATTAATCAAGGGAATTAGAAATGCCAATTTAGGGTTTGACATTTTCTTGAAGCACTTTAGGGCAATCTAGGTTTAAGTTGTAAGTTTAGCTAAGGTTTTAAGGATACTTAGATAGTTAATCTAGGTATATTTTATTTATGCTAAATCTTGCCATGATTGTTTGCCCATCATATGTCATGACATCATGTCTATTTTTGCGTTCATGTTTTATTATGAAAAATCCAAAAATACCATGTCATGACATTCATACATCATGTAATTATAGGATATTTTCTTTTGAAAATTATTTCTTTTTGATGTATGTCATAACATTATCATGCATTAGTTTAATTCCTTGTAATTAAGGACAAAAGGCATTTAACAACAATTATTAACAAGTGACATCCTTGGTGGATGTCTAGTATATATCTAAAATGCCTAGATAGATATGCATGATCCCTAGAATAGGGCAAAAACCAAAATCTCTACATCTCACAAAGACCTATAAGATGACTTGTATGTGTTTTAGTGCACATTAGATACAAGTGAGATGTTAGGATGATGAACAAAACTCAAGATGTTGATTTAGTGCATTCTTTTGAGTTTTAGTTTCATCAAAACACATAGATATGTGTTTTCCCATCATTGAGAAAGCTAATGTACAAGTCATGTGCATTAAGCCCAAGGAATATGGTGGGATATTGGTTTTGAAAATGTTTTCAAAATGATTTTGGAAAACCTTGGTGAAGGCTATCTTTTGATAGTAATCACCATTGAATAGTTAGACACAAACTTGAAGAAAACACTAAAGTTTTTGCAAGTTTTCAAGTTTGTGTCAATCTTTGAAAAGATGATGTATTTTCATAGAAAACTATTTTTCCTTGATAATATATGCCCTAAACAATGTCTACACGAAATTTCATAATTTTCGGATTTTGTAGAATTTTCTAGGGGTTTCGTTGACCGAAATGGAATTTCAGCAACTATCGAGCTCGATCGATCCATGGATCGATTGAGTGCTGAATCGATCCATGGATCGATTCGTGCAAGCCAATCGAGAAGCTCGCTGGATCGATCACCGATCGATTCAGTAGTCCGAATCGATCGGTGGATCGATTCAGAAGGTTCAATCGATTGAACCCAACTCAATCGATCCAAGTTGCTGATTTTGGCTGGGAAGCCTGATTTCAACACTTTGAACCTATTTTAGTCTAGGTAACCATTCCAAACCCTTAAAATACATTTGTATACATAAAAAGGGTGTTTTCGTGTTGAAAACAAGGATGGAATGGTTAAGGAAGACTTCATTGAAGTTTAGGTTGAGGTTTGTTTCAAATTTTGAACATTTGAACCTCAAAACTTCTAAATCTGGGTTTCCTAAAGGTTTAGAAGTCATTGTTGGTGCAATGACGAAGTTACCACCATGTCTTTAGGGGAGGGACTCTTTAAAGACATGAAAATTATTTTTCATTAACCTTGGAAGGTGGTTAACCTTCTTTAAAGAACTTGCTCAAGGTTAAGCATTTAAACTTGAAATGGGGATAAATGGGGAGTGGATATCCTCATCATTTCAAGTGGCAACTCAAGTGGTTGAAAATGCTCAAGGTTGGGTATTTGTCAACATTGAGGGAGAAGTTAAGGATAATGAAGGGTATGGGACCTTCAATATTGAGTTGATCACAATGAGTAAAATTGTGATCACGATGAGCAACTCTTCAGGGGGAGAGTCTTCAACAAATGGAGTTGTTGAAGTGTGCCCAAAATTGGAGCATAGGTTGATGTGTGTCCAAAGACGGGTTGATGTTTTTTTGTAGGGGGTTGATGTGTGCCAATAGGGGGAGAATGAAAGGAAGTAAGTTAGGTTTTCATTACCTAGAGGGAGTTTGCCCTCTTAGGGGGAGAATGAAGAGCTTAACTTATGCTTTCATTACCTAGTGGCATGAAGAAGGAGGCTATAGGATTAGCCTAACTTACATGTGGGATTGTAAGTGTTATTGTGGTATTGTCAAACATCAAAAGGGGAGATTGTTGGTGCATATCCCTCGGTCAAGGTGACTCGTTAACCAAGCCGAGTCTTGGTTAGGTTTAGATGTTTGACAACAAGATATTGATCGAAGAAGAGTCAAGTAGGTCAAGGTTGACTGATACTTGATCGGAAGTCCGCAAGTTAGGCGGAAGGAAGTCCTAGTGAGTGAAGCTAGGCGGAGGAATCCTGGTGAGTGAAGCCGGTGAAAGTCCTAGTGAGTGAAGCTAGGCGTAGGAAATCCGAGTGAAGCCGTGAAAGTCCTAGTGAGTGAAGCCGTGCTAGTGAGTGAAGCGCAGTGAAAGTCCTAATGAGTGAAGCTAGGCGGATGGAAAACCCTAGTGAGTGAAGCTAGGTGAAAGTCCCGTGAGTGAAGCCGGAGGAAGGAAGTCCAGATGGATCAAGATGATCGGACATGTGTTGGGAAGTCCAAGTAGGTCAAAGGATTGATGGATACTTGGCAAGGAAGGAAGTCCGATGGGTCAAGGTTGACCAGACATCCGGTGGAAGTCCAAGTAGGTCAATGGGTGGACCTGATACTTGGCACGACGAGTAAAAGTCCAAGTGGGTCAAAGGATTGACCGGACACTGGTGAGTCCTGGCAGGTCAAGGGAGTGACCGATCACGAGGCATGATGTACCAACAGGTCGAGGTTGATCCGGATGGTTGGGAGGTTGGACTTGGTTTGACAGCTCTTGGATCGATCCGTGGATCGATCCAGATGTGGATCGACGGTGGATCGATCCGTTCTTCCCGCAGTGACGAAGCTCGGATCGATCCGTGATCGATCCGAGGTCGATCGACGCCGATCGACGGGACGATGCTTCGCCGCGATAAGCGCCGGATCGATCCGTGGATCGATCTAGCGGCTAGTTGGGCGCTTAGTTTCCGGATCGATCGGATCCCGATCGATTCGAACATTCGAATCGATCGGTCCGACCGTTGCGTCGGGTTTAAAGCCGCAGCGAGCGTGGTCTTCGCATCTCTTCACGAGCTCTTCTCGATTCATTCCAGCTCCTCCACAGCTCTCGACAAGCACGTGATCGCCAGTTCTTGGAGGCTTTCCAAGTCAAGAGGCGGATCTATTGCAAGAGGAAGAAGTTAGGGTTAGGGTTTTTACCGCACATCTTGTAAGCTTTTGCTTAACTTGTATTTCCTTTCTTCTTCTTGTATTGAGAGTCTTGAGGGCTTCTCCGCCCTCGGTAGTTACCGAAAAGGAGTGTTTCATAGTGGAGGGTGAGGTGGATCTTGATTAGCCACCCTAATACCAAAAAAATCTATATTTGTGTCATTTTGTGTTCACGATTTGACGAATCCAAGAAGAAACAACGCCAAGCCAACGTGCGACCGAGCATTAACCCACGAGCTACTTTTGGACTCTTAGATGAGTCTACGCGCGGACTTGCACTTATGATAAGTCATTAAGAAGCCGAAGATGAAACAAGCTCAACTGAAATTAGTATCGAAAGCATCGATAAGGGGGAGCTACTTTAGAAGACTATAACAATAAAGGGAGAGAATCAAGCTTCAGGACAGACATGGTAAGTGAGGTATGTCTTTTACCTCTTGATTAATTATACTTAGGTATTAAATCAATGTTTAGACCTTTTTGCAAATTATATGTTAAATTGAAAAAGGAAAATATTGAATTTAAAACTATTCTAGCTAAAGTATGTCCATTAGAAGAGTTTGATAGAATTAAAAATGAAAGTGTTAAATTAAAAGAACAAATAGAATTCTTGAAAAGTTCTGCATGCTTAAATCTTGTTTCTCCACAAAATAATTTTCAAAATTATAAAGGAGGGATAAATTGATATTTTATATTTCATAAGGGCTAAATCAGAAAAGTGAGAAGAAATTATATTTCAAGAAAATATCTTGTTAATCTAATAGGTAAAAATTTATTTTAGGTACCTAAATCATTCTTAGTTTAAATAAATTTTTATACATGTTTTAATTTTAATTTATTTTAATTTTGTTTACAAAATTAATTAATTAGTATGCTTTCTATTTATATTTTTTTGTTGAAATTTTATCCTGTATTGTAAAAATGAATATTCTGTTAGTATACATTTTTGGGGGATTTTTCAACGATTGTTTAATTTTTCTGATTTTTTTAAAATATAATTTAAATTCCAAAAAACTCTTTGGAGATTAATTTTGAAGTTTTTGATTTTTCGATAGATTACTGTTGTATTTTGAATATTGAGAAAAATTAGCCAGAATTTTAGATTAAAAAACTATTTTTAAAATTTTGTTTTCAAAAATAATTTTACCTGTTCCATACTTGAAATTTTTATCACGTTTTCAAATTATTATGATTATTTTTGATTAAAAAAATTAATTTTTTTTACACTTTAAAATAATGCTTAAATTACTTTTGACAAATTTGGTTTTTAATTTTTAGAAATTTAGAAATTTGAAAATTTCTAAAACTTGGTCACTGTTTAATAAACCCTTTGAATAATTTTCAATTTTTTTTCTGTATTTATTCCTATTTTTTTATATGATCAAAGGGGAGAGAAGTTTAGAGGGTTAAGGGGAAGTTAATTGATTGCAATGTTTTACTAGTACTTAATTGTAATTTTATGCTTTGATTAACCCTAACTTAACTTGGGTTGATGCATATCAAAAATGGGGAGATTGTTAGTATCCCGGGCTGATTTTGATGTGATCAACTAAGTCAAGTTAGGTCCTATTATATTTTGATGTCTTGTGTCTAAGTGTACAAGAACTTAGGAACATAAGAAGTTGAGCGGAAGACATAGCGAACGAGAAGGATGACATGAGAAAGGAGTCGACGGGCTCAGTGTATCCGAGAGACTAGAAGCTGTGAAAGAGTACACCGATGGACGAGAAGGATGCGCATGACATATTTAAGGGACGAGAAGTCAGGGAGGAAGCCTGCTAGAGGAGAAGGTTGGAGTTGAGTTCAGGTGAGCTCAACTTTGAATGGCCAGAGCATCACCTAAAAGGAAGAGCGAGGAAAAGTTAACCTTTCTTGAAGGTTAACTGTTAAAGCTGACTGATAGAAGGCACCCTCAAGGAAGATGGAAGGCGTCGTCGTGTCTTCCTGGAAGGCGCCCTCAAGGAAGATGGAAGACGCCCTCGCTCTTTCATGAAGACATCCTCAAGTTGGTTGGAAGCGCCTCCAGTAGCAAAGGATAAAGTCTTATCGTTGGAGGATAAGCTCTATCCTCTTGGAGGCGCTTTCGAGCGACGAACATCAATGGATACTTTATCTCTGGAGGCTATAAAAAGCCACTTGATGCGAGGAATTAAACACAACTTGAATAACAACTTATGTATTCATTTCCTAGTTACTTTCTGAGCTATCAAATAGGGTAACAAGCTTTTTCGCTTTCAATGAAGGAGATTTTTTTTAGTCCTTTCATCTGCCTTAGATTAACAACTATCTAGGTTGTAGTAATCTCTGGTGTTTCTTACTCATTTCTTTAAGTTGTTTTTTATATTATGTTTATTACTTGCATTTGATTAATTAAGTATCCTTACGAAGTTCTAAGCAAGAGAAATTTTCTATCTCTCCTTGTAAGCTATTCACCACTCCTCACCTTCCTTCCATCTAGCCGACCTACCGGGAATAACAATCTTAACTTACAATATTTCTAACATTAAATAGATTCCCAATCATGTTGTCAAAAGAAAGCTCTAAAAACTTATTGATGCTTTAGCCTATACATGTCTAAAGTAGCCTTTAAGCTATTCATTGAATAAGATTGTTCCCATAAAACATGTCTATCCTCTAGATTCCCAACTTGTATAAATACAAAGTTGGCAAATGAGGTAACTAAATTGCTTGGCCAATTACTCCCCATAAGCTAGAGGTCTACCAAGAAAGTGAAAGATGACTTATCCAAGTATAAATATTATTTATTGAATGTATAAAGGCTAAGAGGACAATCTTGAAGTTTTGTTGCTCTTTAGCCCTACCTTCGAGAACAATAGAATTTCATCAATAAAATGTTTGATTCCTAGTTCAAGAGTCAGAATAAGATCCCTATGTCTCAAAGGAAATCTAATTATTGAAAATGAAAAGGAGATAAAAGTTTGCACTATCAAACACTACAACCACAAAGAAATTAATGGCCCACCTAATTGTCTAAGCCATATCCCCTTGGATATTGTATAGGAGCTAAGAAATTTGCTCAATCCGGAATGACGGAAAGTCCTACAATGTAGTCTTCAAATGAATTATATGAAAGTCTTTTTTATTGTCCAATTTAATGAATGTGGACACACTAGTTGATGATCTTGGAAGTATGAATGAAAGAAGTACAAGTACTTTAGGAAAAAATTAAAAGGGTGCTCCTTATTATTGATTTTGCGAAATGGGCGCCTGGTCAAAACAATGCTTTGACATATTTCTCATCTTGGGAATATTCTTATTACAACCATAGTTGGCAGCTAAAATATAGAGTAACATTATTATAACTTGATTAAAATTATTATATATGGAGCACATATATATATATATATCAAAATATTCTTTATCAACTTAGTCAAAATTATTCAACTTTATCAAAATCATTTCAATTTGATTAAAATAAAGTCAACGCTATTATAACTATTGTCATAGCTACTACAATTGTAGTAGCTACTCCATAATTGTTACAACATGAAACAGTTACTTCATAACTACTACAACTTGCAACAGTTATTAACAATAGCTAGTACAACAATCATCATATCTATTGACAATAATTACTACAATGTTGTAGTGGCTATGTTGTAATTGCTACAACAATTTTGAAGTGATTTTGACCATGCTATAGTAATTTGATTAAGTTTAAGTAATTTTAACTAAGTTGATAAAAACATATTTTGATATAACAATGTTCTATTTGTAATAATTTTGATTAAGTTGAACTAATTTATTTTAACACATTCTAGCAATTATGTTGTAATGGTTGTATGTTATAGTAGCTACAACATTGTATTTTTTTAAAAAAAATTTAAGGATGCCCTTTTGATGAAAAAGATCATAAGAGGCGCCTTTTAAATTTTTACCAAGGTATTTTCCCAAAGAATATTGAAGTGAAGCAATCAAGGAAGAGGTCAAATTTTAGAAATTGATAGCAAGAACTTTAGAATAAGCTTAGTTAATGAATGCACTAGTCCAATTAGCTTGAAATTCACTACTGCATATGGTCCCTTGAAAATTGATAGTAAGGTGTTGATGATGTAATTCAAAATGACGCAACTGAGCTTATCCTACAAAAATCTCTAAGCAACATAAGCAAATCCTACTCTATGATATGATAAGTTTGTAGTAGAAATTTCACCCTTAACCCAACTAGTGCCAAACCTTTAATTTCTAGAGCATGAATGTAGCCAAAATCTCATCTTCCATGGGAAAACTACTTGCTCCAACTAAGTTGAAGAAGCACTATAAAAAGACTAGTGGCAAATATGAAAACTAAGATAATAAACCATATGAGTCTTGAAGCGATGAAAAAAAGCCTTAAGAATTCCTCTACAATCTCTAAATTTTTTTCCCTCATTTATTCTAAGGATTCAGATAAATGTATGTAACCACCAATCATTGATACATTTATGGAGAAAAAAATTGAGTTCTCACCTTTTCTATGAGTTTGTCTCTCTATTTCCATAGATTTTGTCACAGTAGATTTGGTTCAACTCACTAAAAAATTTGGACCCTCATCGGCAAGGGATAACATGCTAGGCTGAGTTTCCCTATTAATCTTGTTTGAGTTTAAAATGAGAAAAGTTTCATCCCAATGGTTGAGTCGCTGTTGCCACCCGCATTTTGATCATGTAATGTAGTTATCTAGGTCTTAGTAATTAGTAGTGGGAAACATAGTTTGTAGGGTCGTGATCCTATATAAGATCGATTTGGGGTCACAAGATCGAATCGATAGGATCAGATCGTAGAATCATATGATCCTATCAAAATTGAGTAAAATGACAATATTATAGGGAGCATTTTGGAAGATGGTAAAATCTAGTGGAGGGTTTGTTTATTTTTCGCCCCTTCTTGTACCATTTCTTAATGAGATAGAGGTAGTAGCCGTGGATGATGTAGATGATGACGAAGAGGTAGTGTGAGTACCAGCATGCATTGAATCCGGTGATTTGGTGAATGGGGTTGGTCAGGTTGAGCCGGTTCAGGTAGAACCAGGGTTGCGCTAGCATGTAAGCGATCGCCATGAGGACCAAGATCACCACCCCCGCCCACCCCTCCATCCCCTTCACAAACCACCAGTAGTTTGAGGCCACACATCGTTGAAGAAGGGCTTCATCGGCTCGTACTCGACATCGCTATAAGGCAATAGCTGTGGGAAGTTGCATATCATGTGAGCTCCAACGTGGAGCACCATGCCACTACAATGCCCGCTGCAATCACCTACTCATCCATTGTTAGCTTCAGAAATATGAAAAATGAGTAAGATCGTTGTAACGTAGGATCGTACTAATTCTACCGATCATAAGTGATCCCAATGATTCTACTATGATTCCACTGCAAAAGACGATTCCAATGATTTAGGAGTGATTTGGTACTTCCGGATCATAGGATCGTACGATCTTACGATCCGGAGCATGATTTTTTAAACCATGGTGGGAAGAGCCCAAGACTCTCCTTGGCTTGGGCTAACAAGAAGCTACCAATTGCAAGGTCACTCAACCAGTAGTTCTTCAGACAAAAATTACCCATTTCTCCTTAACTAATTGATACTAAGGACATAAAACAGGGACTGTGATCTAAAAGTTGACTAGGATAAACATTTATTTCGCATGATAGAATTAAGAATCTAGAATATTATTCATGCAAATATGTTGAAGATGAGTCATGGAAATGATACATGATGAAGACCTCTAGGTGAATTAGCTTCCTATCAAAGACATACCAGTCATCCTAGCCTCAAAGATCCAATCCTAAAGGGGTCAAGCACCTCATCCATTGCATCGATAGCGCAAGTGCTCCTTGCCGCGGAGTGTGCAAATGAAATCCCCAACCATGATCCATGGTTTCACAAGGGTACTCAATGAGTGAAGGTTGAAGAAGAAGGCCTTCCTATTCGATGTGTTGGGCACATGAGAGTCATCAAACACGTCCTAAATTCAGACACATAACATGTGACACCAATGTGAATCTATAACTTTTTCCAACTAGATGCGAGAAAGCCAACAGCTATACCTCTAGAGGCACCAACTAACCTATGGCAAAAGAGGTTTAAGATAGCCTTTTTTTTTTTTGTTAAATCTTCTTAACATGTTACACTTGTTCCTCCTAATCATGTTCATAAAAGGTTGTTTTTGTTGGCGAAACAATCTTTTCATGTGGTCAAGTTTAATCAGATTGTTTTAATGTATTTGGCAATAAGTAACTTAGGTTTTACTTGTGTTACTTATATGTATTAAGGGTGTAGAAGCTCACCTTTTAGAAGTGGTGGTTTATATATAGTCCTTTTGCAATATGACACCATGCAATATATTTTTCTTATCATCCCATATTACGCTACGACATGCTCCAATTAGTGTTTATTCCACTAGAACATGTTTAAGTGTTTATTCGATATTTAAAAGAATACTTTGCAAAAATATTCTTAATTGGATTTTACTAGGCATATGTTTAATTCAAGTGATTATCAATTAAAATGATGGTATGATATAATTTTTCTTTTTACTAGGGCTAATAAGTTGTATGTCGATTACTCTATCATTTGCATAAGATTACCGTATATATACAACTATACATATAACTCTTTTATAAATCAAACGGCAAGCATCATAGTATAATTGTTCTCTTGTAAAATGTAGTAACCCCAAGTTTAATAAGCAATTACACTTATATGTATGAGATCTCCATAAACATTAAGTAATATATCAAATTAATTCTTATGACTAGTCTCAGTGAGTTGTTCCCAACAAAACCACTCGTGTTGGTCTAGAGATCATCATATTTATAGGTTGCCTGTTACTATCATATAACAAAAATATACATGCATTAGTTACATGTTTTAGGATTATCTCGCATCTCTGATTTATCACTAAAGTAATGATGCTATTAAGATCCTTTGTAAAAATCTACTAGTTATATAAATTCAATAAAATAAGAGTTATTTTGTTATTAATAATACGCAATTATATTGCAGAATATTTTTTATTTATAATTTAATTATCTTTAGGGAATCATTAATATATACTCTCAAATAATGACTCAATGAAATTGGTTGGTTCTCCATAAGAACTCTATAGTTAATTATACTCAATTTGAAGTAATTTTGGAATGAATACCCTTTCAATAGGTTCCTTTCGTTAGGGTCAAATTCTATTATGGACAAAATTGTGAGGCCAATAATATCCAATGTCTTTCAAAGGGAAGTATAATGTGTTACAAATGGAACCATTTCTACTGAAAAAGCATGTGTAAACTGAA
Source organism: Zingiber officinale (assembly GCF_018446385.1). Classification (NCBI taxonomy): domain Eukaryota; kingdom Viridiplantae; phylum Streptophyta; class Magnoliopsida; order Zingiberales; family Zingiberaceae; genus Zingiber; species Zingiber officinale. The sequence goes on from NC_056003.1 coordinate 44,161,677, forward strand.
GAAGTTGTTGGTGCGAAAAGCATCCGACGATCAAACCTATGTTTTGATTATGTCAAAGGGTTCAAAGTTAAGGTGTTTTGTTTACTAATATGTTGAATGAGCATTGCAGGAAAAGTCCTAAGTGTACTTAGGCAAAAGTCCTAGCTGCGGTTAGGCAAGTGGAAAACCCTAGGGGACGGTAACCCTACGTCATAGGGGGTGGTAACCCTATGCGGAAAGTCTTGGCGGATCGAGGTTTTCAGGTAAAAATCCTAGGGGGCGGCAACCCTAGGTTGAAATCCTGGTGTCGTGAACCGGGTAGAAGATTGGACGGGTCATGGACCGGACGTCCAGCATGAAAACCGAAAGACTCGAGCGCCGAGCAAAAATCCAGTCGGTCTGGAGGATCGAACTGACAAAAGGTAAACTCTCCTGAGTGGAGTAGATAAGGGCGCGTTCCCCGGAAGAGGGAACAGTAGGGGTCGGTTCGACCTAGGATTTTCGGTTGAAAATCCGAAGTCAGAACCGGACAGTCTGGAGACTGTCGAACAATTCATTTAATAAATTTATATGTGCTAACTTTGTTTTGCAGGATATGTTTGTGTTTTGGGGCTAACATATCTTGCAGGTACAAAAGAACAAGGTTTTCCCTCGGATGAACATCCGAGGCGCCTCCATAGAGCTTGGAGGCGCCTCGGGTGCAAAGGGGTAAGTAGGCTGCGAAGTGGAGCTGGAGGCGCCTCAAGGGAGTCTGAGGCGCCTTGGACACTGCCTTTAAGGCGCCTCAGATGGTTGATTGAGGCGCCTCTAGGCTGGATAAGCAGCAGGCAGCGAAGGCTTATCGCAGCGCAGGAAGAGGGATAAACTTTTGTGTTTGAGGCGCCTCCATGGGGCATTGGAGGTGCCTCCAACAACCTATTTAAGGCTTCTTCGACCAACAGCTAGATGCATCAATTAACAAACAATCTTTCTGCATCCAACTGCTAACGAGAAATTCCGATAAAGCTACAACAAGTTCCTGACAACTCGGCACTCCGATTTTGTCAATTTTCTTGTCCTTGGTATATTTAATTGCTGATCATTGTACTTTAAATTGTAACTCTTTTAATGATATCATAGTTGTTGCCCACCGAAATCGATCAACGATCGCGGGCCTTGGAGTAGGAGTCGCCACAGGCTCTGAACCAAGTAAATACTTGTGTTCGCGTTTGTTCTCTTTTATTTCCGCTGCTTAACTCTCTATCGCTTTACAAATTCGAAACGCGTGAAAGCCACGAGCGCTATTCACCCTCCCCCTCTAGCGCATCTCGATCCAACAATTGGTATCAGAGCGGGGTTGCTCTGAATTTGTACAACTACTATTCGAGCATTATTTTTTCTTCGCTTTCTCATTCGTTTAGGGTAAAAATAAACGAACGAGAAAACTATTTTACGCCTTTCATTTTTTCCCTTCAAAACTGTTTTCAAAAAATTCATTTTCATCTCTTCACTGTTTATTAATATTGATAAAATATCACATTTAGTAAAATTTGAAATAATATTTTTTTAATATTTTTTAATAATATTTTATTATTTTATTATTTTTCTCAAAATTCATGAATTCTCATTTCTATCTTTTTCACGCACTACTAATCCAGGATTAAGTCCTGGGACATTCTTTCCATTTTTTTTCTTTGTGTGCGAGATTCTGCCTTCATGGCTCTCCAAGAAGGCTACAGTACAGCCCGACCCCCGCTTTTCACCGGGGACGATTTTAGTTATTGGAAGAACCAGATAGAATACCACCTCAAGACGCAAGTCGAGATGTGGATCATTATCCAGACCGGTCTCGAGCTTCCACGTGATGGCACCGGAGAACTAGTTTCATGCATCAACTGGGACACCAACATAAGAAAGAAGGTTGAAGCCAATGCCAAAGCAACCTGCATGCTACAATGTGGGCTGACAAAGGAGGAACTTGTTATATCGAGATGCGCTAGAGGGGGGTGAATAGCGCTCGTGGCTTTCACACGTCGGATTTGTAAAACGATCAAGAATTACGCACAGCAGAAATAAAATAAAGACAACAAACACACAAGAGCACACCAAGGTTTTACTTGGTTCGAAGCCTAGGGCGACTCCTACTTCAAGGTCCGCGATCGTTGATCGCTTTCTGTGGGCAACAACTATATCGCGCAAAGATAGTACAAATATGTATTACAATAAGTGCAGTAATAATAACAATTATACCGACGACAGAATCGAAATCTCGGAGCTCCGGGTCGTCGTGAACTTGTAGCAGCACTTCAGGGCATCTTTTGGAGCAGCACGTTGTAGTAGAAGCACTTTAGAATTGATGATCTTCACTGCTGCTCGAACACCCCTTTTATGCACTGCTGGAGGCGCCTCCAACACCATCCAAGGCGCCTCCAAGCCTCCCAAGTCAGCCGCGTGGATCAGCGCAGAAACCTTAGTCGCTTATCCTACTTGAGGCGCCTCCATGGCCAGTCCAAGGCGCCTCCAAGCCCTGCTCCAAGGTGCCTCCAGCTCCATCCGAGGCACCTCCAACTCCTCTTCGCAGTCAACTTCTATTTTGCACCCGAGGCGCCTCCAAGCTCCATGGAGGCGCATTGGACACTGTTCATTCGAGACTTAGCTTGTTCCTTTTGTACCTGCAAGGCACGTTAGTCCCAAAACAACAACATACCCTGCAAGACAAAGTTAGAACAAATAGAACTATGATAAATCAAGTGATCGACAGTCATCGGATTGTCCGAGTCTGACTTCGGATTTCAAACCGGAAACCCTAGGTCGACTCGATGCCTATTGTTCCCTCTGCGGGGAACGCGTCCTCACCTACTCCCCTCGGGAGATATTACCTGATGTCAGTCCGGTCCTCCAGACCGACTGGACTTTCTGCCTAGGGTTACCACCCCCTAGGACCTAGGGTTACCGCCTCCTAGGGTTTTTCTCCACCTAGGGTTACCGCCCCCTAGGACCTAAGGTTGCCGCCCCTTAGGGTTTTCCTCCACCTAGGGTTACCACCCCCTAGGACCTAGGGTTACCGCCCCCTAGGGTTTTCCTTCACCTAGGGTTACCACCCCCTAGGACCTAAGGTTACCACTCCTTAGGATTTTCACCTTGCCTAATCGTAGCTAGGACTTTTGTCTAAGAACACTTAGGACTTTCCTGCAATCTCCATCAGACATGTTAGATCACAAATAAGCTTAACTTTGACTCCTTTGCCATTTTCAAAACTTGGGTTCGATCGTCGGATGCTTCCCGCACCAACAATCTCTCCCTTTTTTATTATGACAATTGAAATTCAAAGTTAAGTAAAATAGATGCATAAATGATCTTCAAAGTTTAAGTAAGAAACATAAACAAGCTTAAGCATAACTTAAGCTAAAACATACTTAAACTTTTAAGGCTCCCCCTTAATAAGAGAGCTCTTTTTAAATTTTACGAATTGAATTTTGAATTTTCCCTACTCTCCCCCTTTGTCATATATCAAAATAAACAAGGGAGTAAGAAGGAACAGTGATTAATGGCCTTAGCTTGTTTTTAACTTTTCAAAAAATATTTGTAAAACTTATAGCTAACTGAAACCTTTAACTTGTAGAAATTAATATTCTTGATTAAGTTTGAAAGATGACTTTATCCAAGTAAAATTATTTTGACTTTGAAAAGTAACTCAGCTAAATTTGAAAAAATATTGAAAGGTTTAACAAGCTAGGTAAGCTTGTAAAATGCTAAATTTGAAAGGCTTTGACGAAATCTTTCGTTAAATTCTTAAAGGCTTTTTAAAAGACAAATTTTTTTTCGAAAAATACTTAGCTTAATTAAGACAATATTTAGCTAAGTTTTGAAAGGAGTAAAAGATATTTACTTTAGAAAGTTTTTTGCAAAAAGAATTGAATTTTGAAAGTACTTAGTAAAAATTTTTAAAACACTTAGTTAAATTTGGAAACGTGTAAATGATAATTATCAATTTTTGGAATATTTGGTAAAATAATTTGAAAATATGGATTTTGAAAGGTCTTCGAAAAAAATAAGCTTGTAAAGTTGCAACTAAGGCCATTTGCACTTTTAGAAAAATTTGTTAAGTCCTAAAGTTCAAGCATGAGTGACTTAAATACTTATGGTGTGTTTGGTACGCGTGTTTTTCATTTTCATTTTCTGAAAAACGCGCGTTTTCTGAAAAATAGTGTTTGGTTTGCGTTTTTCATGCCTGTTTTCTAAAAAAATAGATAGCGTTTTCTAGAAAAACAGAGAATGACAAAAAGTCATTTTCTGTTTTCTAGAAAATGCGTGTTTTTCAGAAAATGAAAATGAAAAACGCGCGTACCAAACGCACCCTTAATTTTCGTGGTCACATATCTAACCAGTTAGCTACTAACTGATTACCTATAGAGCATCAGCTTTCACTTGGTTAGTCAAGTTAAGTCAATTGATCCAGTTAGATTTGACTAGGTCTGGATAACTTAACTTGATTAATGTAATGTTGGTTTTTAACACCCAGACTTACTGGATGCACAGAAATAAGCATTCTGAAGTCTAGGTTGTACCCTATGCATCTCACACCGATCTAAGTTCTTCAACCACAAACAAGGTAAGCCTAGTGTACTTGTGAGATGCTCTGGCTGAATCTAGGGGAACATGATATCTAAAGGTAAGCCCTAGGCTAAGTCCAAATTTAGAAAGTCTAATAAAATTGAGATTTTGAAAACATTATTTTTCCTAAAATTTTGAAAAGAAACTAAGCAAAAGTCTAATATATGCAGAAATAAGCAACTTAACTATAACAAAAACTAGTAAGCAGAAAAATAGGCTGAGTAACTAAATTTTGATAGGCAAAAGTTTAACTAGGTAATAATAGAATAGCAGATGAAAGTGTCTGTGTCCAAAGTCCAAAGTACAAAGCATGAAAAGATAATATCAATGAGTAGGATCATCAGCTGGAGGGTCATCAGCTGGAGGTGGTGTAAAAGACTGCTCGGGTGCAGGCTGCCCCTGACGAAGAGAGGAAAAGTCGGAGGCTATCTCTGCGCGAAGCATGCGAAATTCATCCAGGATAAGTCGTCGTGTCTATGCGGAGTGAATCTCGAGACGTGTAAGTCGGTCCTCAACCGATAAGGAGGTGGAAGGTCTTGTCGAGGTCGAGGGCCTTGTCGAACTAGAGGGTTGTCCATGAAAATCCTCGGTTGTAAACTCTAACCAATCCTCTCCCTCGGCTGGAGCAAAGAAGGCAATAAACTCGTCGTTTGCCTCGGGCCCTCTAGGCGCAACGGCTGGCTGTGGTCTACCTTTCCAAGCTAGGATCCCCTCAGCGGTGATGTTTATCTGGGCTAATCTGAGATTACGCTGTCCGAACTCATCATAATGTCATAGAGGGACAACTGTCCCCTGGGTGGTATCAATCCCAAGGGTCGAGAAAATAGATGTCAGGATGTGACAGTAGGGCATGTGGATCTCATGGGACGTGACTAGACTGGATGCATGAATGATGTTATAGAACATATGTAATGCTATATCGATGTCTAAGCGATGACATAATGCATATAGGAAAAAGGAATGTGAAGGTCGCATCTTCGGGACATCCCGAGATGTGATCGGCAAAATACATGCTGTCAGGACTCTGTACATAATATAGTCCTGAACCCTAAGGGTGAGTGACCTGAACTCAGTCAAGACCTCTGGTCTCTCCTCCCCAAAGAAATACATGTAGATGGTGCCTAATGTGATGTGAGAATAGGGGTCACCAAATGGCAAATCCCTAGCCGGGTAACATAAAAAGGAACATGCAGATGATCTAAGCTCTAGACTAGTGCGAAGCAAAGCAGGGGTAAACTGGATGTCCTGCCCACCAACTCTGGTGGAGTAGGTTAGGTCGTCAACCTTTTCGAGATTATTAAAGAACTGAGCACATAGGTCCTGATTTACTGCATGATTGTAATAAAGCAGTTTACTAAGCTGATAGTACTCTATCATCTAGACCGTGAGCTGACAAAACTGAGCAAAAATGCCCTATTCAAATACCTAGGTTTAATAGTTGTAAAATTATGTCTTGTGAATTCAACCCTATGCCGCTCTGAGGGGAACCTAGGATCGGTGGAAGGTATGTTAGCGGGAGTAGGATCAATGGTTCAGCGTTTCCTATTTTGATTCAAGCAACATATATATACTAAGAAAATGCATAAGAATAACATGTAAGAGTATTAGGATGGATTTAAGGTATACCTAGGAAGCATTGTAGGGAGTTGGAGGAGTTGAAGGGTGGAAATCCGAGTTTAAGGCGCCTTGGATCGAAGATTTTCAACGACAAAGTGATCTGCAGCGAACTCTCTGTTCGTTGCATATTTTGGAATTGAGGCCGCCTTCAATCTCATTGAAGGCACCTCCAATGTGGCGTTCAGGGCGCCTCGGACTCGGTCCGAGGCGCCTTAGTGGTTTTCGACGGGAATTTTTCCGTCGATCCTGGAGGGCGCTTCTGCCACAGCAGAGGCGCCTTTGTTCGCCACCTTTAGAATTTTTTTTTTTGGTTTTTTTTAAAGAATTTTAAATAAGGTCTTTTAAAAGAATTTTTAAATAAGTTTTTAAAAAGAATTTTAAATAAGTTTTTTGTTAAAAAAAATTTAAATAAATTTTTAAAAGAATTTTTAAGAGAAATTTTTAAAAGAATTTTAAATAAATTTTTAAAAGAATTTTAAATGAGTTTTTAAAAGAGTTTTTAAATAAGTTTTTTAAAAGAATTTTTAAATAAGTTTTTAAAAGAATTTTAAATAAGTTTTAAAAAGAATTTTAAATTATTTTATTTATTAATTTAATTTGATTTTAAATTATTATTTTGATTTGATTTTTAATTATTAATTTAATTTAATTTTTAATTATTAATTTGATCTTTAATCCTTAGTCATCTCACCCAATCTAAATTTCAAATCAGGGAATTCTATAATTTTGTGAGATAAATTGGGTTCAATTATAGGGTTTGAGTTAACTTTGTGTTAGATTCAGGTTTAGTTTTGAGCTCAACAAATAGGCATTCTTTGGATAAACTTCTGGGATATAGTGAGTCACTTGGACATCATTAAAGTAATCATGCATTTGAGGTTTTCCAAATAGTCCTATCCACTGAACTTAATACAAAACTTTGGTCTAACCGGTTAGGATTCATAAAGGGTAGTTTCGGTTAGTTCCACTTAGCCAAATGCACCAGGTCGAAGTCATATCTTCCTAGACATGCATAGACTAAACTTCCCTAACGCACTATCATCCAAAATTTCATCAGTACCATAGGTCAAGTTAAACTTGTTCCCTTTCTAATTAGTTCTAATTACCCTGCCGGGTAGCTTGGTTTGAGTTACCCTGCCGGGTAGGTAAGTTTTGGAGGCGCCAGTTATTCCGGAGCCTCCCCCTACATTATTGATAATTTTATATATATTTTTCTTTAATTTTATAGATTTGAGTTAATATTCCTTTAATGGTTTATCTTTTAATCAGAATATTTTTCCTATTTGCTCCCCCTGGATCATAGTCACAATATGGTCTATCAAGGTAATGTACTTGATCCTTGGGAACCTAATATTGACCAAGTCCAACTTGATTGACCAGGTTGGACTTGGATACCCATGCTTGGACCATCTTACTATTTGGTTTGTTAATAAGCGATAAATATGAACGAAATTTCTTTTTAGCTTTAAATCCTAATCCGGATCGATTGTATACGACCTTCTGTTTTCCAAGAATCAAGTCAAGATTCTTGGAACCCAGTGTAAACCATTCCAATGCGGTCTTCAAATCTTTGATTTAAATTTTCAAGCTGGAATTCTCTTCCTCAAGCTTTTGGACTTGAGTTGAGGTTCCAATCTGAACAGATTCAGTCAAAGATTCAGTATTAGTCGCTTCTCTGAGGGATGTTACCTCCTTTAGAAGCGACTTGATCCGAACATTGAACTTAGCTACTTTAAACATTAAATAATTAATTAAACTGTAAAGACGATTCGTACTGACAGAGGGGTTTGGCCCTTCGGAAACGGATACGGATCCGTAGCTTCTCTCGGACTCGGCTTCTGATTCGTCCTCGCTTTCGGATTCGTTGGTGTAGTCCCGGGCCGTCAACGCGAGGAAGCTTGCCTACTCGAGTTGTTCGTCGTCGGACTCCTCGGAAGAAGACTCGTCCCAAGTCACCTTCAAGGCCTTCTTCCTTCTTGGCTTCTTTGGATCCTTCTGGTTCGGGCAGTTCGCCTTAATGTGCCTCTTCTGATTACACCCGTAGCATGTCACCTCGAATTTCACTTTTGAGCTTGGTTGAGCTTCTTTGGACTGGATGACCTTTCTAACATCCTTTTTATTGAAGTCTTTCTTTTTGTAGAGTTTCTTCACTAGGTTGACTATTTCGGTTGTGAGCTCGTCGTCGTCATCGTCCGAATCTGGTTCTTCTTCTGACTCTGGTTCGGTTCTACATTTTGTTTTCGATTCACGCGCTCTTCCTGTACCTGCAACCAAAGTCAACCTTTTCTCGACCGGACGTACATTAACCTGCTCATGCAACTCAAATTCAGAGAATAGCTCATCTAATTTAATACAATGTCCTTAGAAACCTTGTAAGCATCTACCATGAATGCCCACAAGGTGTTCCTCGGAAAAGCATTTAAGGAATACCTGATGATGTCCCGGTTATCTACCTTCTGTCTGATTACATGAAGTCCGTTGAGTAGGTCTTGTATCCGGGCGTGGAGCTGGTTGGCCGTTTCACCTTCCTACATTTTTAAGTTATACAATTTATTGAATAACAAATCGCGCTTGCTTACTTTGGTATCGGAGGTCCCTTCGTGAAGCTCGATCAGCTTTTCCCATAGCTCCTTGGCGCTCGAGAATGGGCCGACGCAGTTTAGCTCCTCCTTCATCAATCCGCACTGGAGGGTGTACGTTGCTCTGGCATTTGCTTCCACCTTCTTGATTAATGTTGGATCCCAGTCTTCGCAGGGTATTGGTTTACCGTCTCTGTCAGTCGGCAGTTCAAACCCGGTCTTGACGATCATCCACATCTCGAACTGGATCTTCAGGAAGAATTCCATCCTACCCTTCCAGTAGCCGAAGTCTTCTCCGGTGAAGAGCGGGGGATGGACAGTGATGTAGCCTTCTTGTTGGGCCATTTAAAGGATATGCACAGCAAAAAACAGAAAGATGTCCCAGGACTTGGTCTTGGATTAGTAGTGCGATATGGAAATAAGAATAAATTGCATTCTCGAGTAGTGTTGCACCAACTTCGAGAAAGAAATACGATTACGAAAAGAACTAGATCAGAATGTAGCAATTATGCTAATTCTAATCGACTCCGAAAATTGGAAAAACACCACGAAAAGAATGTTTGATTGGTGGTTGCACCAAATCAAAGCTACTCCGCTTTGATATCAATTGTTGGATCGAGATACGTTAGAGGGGGGGTGAATAGCGCTCGGGCTTTCACACGTCGGATTCGTAAAACGATCAAGAATTACGCACAGCGAAAATAAAAGAAAGACAACAAACACACAAGAGCACACCAAGGTTTTACTTGGTTCGGAGCCTAAGGCGACTCCTACTCCAAGGCCCGCGATCATTGATCGCTTTCTGTGGGCAACAACTATATCGCGCAAAGATAGTATAAATATGTATTACAATAAGTGCAGTAATAATAACAATTATACCGACGACGGAATCAAAATCTCGGAGCTCCGGGTCGTCGTGAACTTGTAGCAGCACTTCAGGGCGTCTTTTGGAGCAGCACGTTGTAGTAGAAGCACTTTAGAATTGATGATCTTCACTGCTGCTCGAACACCCCTTTTATGCACTGCTGGAGGCACCTCCAACACCATCCAAGGCGCCTCCAAGCCTCCCGAGTCAGCCGCGTGGATCAGCGCAGAAACCTTCGTCACTTATCCTGCTTGAGGCGCCTCCATGGCCAGTCTAAGGCGCCTCCAAGCCCTGCTCCAAGGCGCCTCCAACTCCTCTTCACAGCCAACTTCTATTTTGCACCCGAGGTGCCTCCAAGCTCCATGGAGGCGCCTCGAACACTGTTCATCCGAGGCTTAGCTTGTTCCTTTTGTACCTGCAAGACACGTTAGTCCCAAAACAATAACATACCCTGCAAGACAAAGTTAGAACAAATAGAACTATGATAAATCAAGTGATCGACAGTCATTGGACTGCCCGGGTCTGACTTCGGATTTCCGACCGGAAACCCTAGGTCGACCCGACGCCTACTGTTCCCTCTGCGGGGAACGCGTCCGCACCTACTCCCATCAGGAGAGATTACCTAATGTCAGTCCGGTCCTCCAGACCGACTCGACTTTCTGCCTAGGGTTACCACCTCCTACGACCTAGGGTTACCGCCCCCTAGGAATTTTCTCCACCTAGGGTTACCACCCCCTAGGACCTAAGGTTACCCTCCCTTAAGATTTTTCTCCACCTAGGGTTACCGCCCCCTACGACCTAAAGTTGCCGCCCCTTAGGGTTTTCCACCACCTAAGGTTACCGCCCCCTAGGGTTTTCTTCACCTAGGGTTACCACCTCTAGGACCTAAGGTTACCACCCCTTAGGATTTTCACCTTGCCTAACTGCAACTAGGACTTTTGCCTAAGAACACTTAGGACTTTCTTGTAATCTCCATCAGACATGTTAGATCACAAATAAGCTTAACTTTGACTCTTTTGCCATTATCAAAACTTAGGTTCGATCGTCGGATGCTTCCCGCACCAACAGAACTCAACAAAGTAGGACCCTTCTCAAGCGCCAAAAAGCTATGAGAAAAGTTGATCGAGCTGCACGAGGGCACTTCCGATGCTAAGGTAAGCAAACACGACTTAATTTTAAATAAATTATATAACATCAACATGCACGCATCCAGGAAAGTGAGATGGCAAGCCAGCTCCATGCACGCATCCAGGATCTTCTTAACGACCTCCACGCAATTGGCCAGAGAATAGAAAATCGCAACGTCATAAGGTATGCACTTAACGTTTTTCCGAGGAACACTTTGTGGGCATCCATGGTTGATGCTTACAAAGTATCTAAGGACTTATCTTCAATTAAATTAGATGAATTGTTCTCTGAATTTGAATTACATGAGCAGACTAATGCACGCACAGCTGAGAAGGGTATTGCCTTAATTGCAGGTACAAGCAGAACCCTGGAAACTAAACCAAAGTGTAAAACCAAACTCGAGTCCAAAGATGAATCAGCCGCAGAAGACGACGACGAGGCTATTTCCGAACTGGTAAAGCTCGTATGGAAGATATGCAAATTGAAAAAGGTGACTCAAACAAACACGAAGGACAAGACTGGAGTCACCTGCTATGGCTGTAACCAGAAGGGGCACTACAAGCCTGATTGTCCAAATAAGAAGCAACAAAGAAAGAAGGCATTAAAGGCAACTTGGTTCGAGTCGTCAGATGAATCTGAGTTAGACGAAGAAGAACCGGCAAGCTTCCTCGTGTTACCAGTGCAAGCAAACATCGTTGAAACAGAGTTCGAGTTTGAAAGCGAGAGCGAGTCTGAAACTGAGTCCGAGTGAAGCCACGGATCCGCATCCATTTCTGAAGGACCAAACCCCACTGTAAGTCCTCTACTCGCCGAAACTCAATTAGATGATTTAAAGAATTTAGTTCCGTATTTATTAAAAAAGTTGGCTAAATCCAACGTCCGGGTTAAGTCACTCCTAAAGGAGGTAACAACCCTTAAGGAAGCGACTGACTCGAGTTCTTTAACTGAGCCAGTTCAAATTGAAAGTTCAACTCAAGTCCAACAACTTGAGGAAGAAAATTCGAATTTGAAAACTCAAATTAAAGAACTCAAGGAAACGTTGGAACGGTTCACCTTGGGTTCCAAGAATCTTGATCTGATTTTTAGAAAACAGCGAGCTGTTTTCAACAAATCCGGACTTGGATTTAAAACCAAAAGGAAATACAAAGCATATCTATCCTTAGTTAACAGAAAAAATAGAAATATAGTCCAAGTATGGGTCCCCAAGTCGAACTTGGTTAATCAAGTTGGACTTGGACTATATTGGGTTCCCAAGGATCAGATCTACTACCTTGATAGACCGTATCGAGACTATGATTCAGGGGGAGCCAATCGAAAGACCATCTTTATAAATAGATAGAATTGTCTGATTTTTTTATTATACATGTTTAGTTTTAGGATAGTTTAAGGACTTAGGCGTAATTTACACTTGTTCAGTTAAACCTAGGGGGTTCAAAAAGAAAATTAAATATATAATTTCCTTGAACGGTTACCTCTAGGAAGTGGTGGATGATCCCATACCCAAGAAAGTCAAGTGTCTCGCTACGACCTGGAAACCAATCTTTGAAAGACATATTTAATTGACTAATTGGAAAACCTAAGTTTAACTCAAATATAAATTAATCCTTAGAAATAACCTAAATTAAAGATAATCATCTCACAAAATTATTTAAGATTACCTGATTCATAACTTAGAATTGGTTGAGATGAATCAATAATATCAATCAAGTAAATTCAATTTAAAACAAATTAATTCAAATTTAATCAAATAGAAATCAACTTAATTAACTCAATAATTATTTAAAATTCTTTAAAAATTATTTTAAAATTATTTAAAAATCTTATAAAATTTTTTTAAATTGTTTTAAAAATTCTTTTAAAAATTATTTAAAAATTATTTCAAATTCTTTTAAAATTCTTTTGAAAATTCTTTTTAAAATTATTTAAAAATTATTTTAAAATTTTTAAAATTCTTTTAAAAATTATATCAAAACTTTTTAAAAATCTTTTAAAATTCTTTTAAAAATTCTTTTAAAAATTATTTGAAAATTATTTGAAAATCTTTTAAAATTCTTTTAAAAATTATTTCAAAATCTTTTAAAAATCTTTAAAAATTCTTTTTAAAATTCTTTTAAAAATTATTTAAAAATTATTTCAAAACCTTTTGAAAATCTTTTAAAAATTATTTCAAAATCTTTTAAATTCTTTTAAAAATTATTTCATAATGTTTTAAAAATATTTTAAAATCTTTTCAAATTCCTTTAAAAATTATTTCAAAATCTTTTAAAATTCTTTTAAAATTCTTTTAAAAATTATTTAAAAATTATTTCAAAATCTTTTAAAAATCTTTTAAAATTATTTCAAAATCTTTTAAAATTCTTTTAATTTTTTTTTAAAGATTCTTTTAAAAATTATTTCAGATTTTTAAAAATTCTTTGAAAAATTATTTAAAAATCTTTTAAAAATTATTTGAAAAATTCTTAAAAAAATTATTTTAAAATTCTTTAAAAAGTTATTTGAAAAGTTATTTGAAAACCCTTTCAAAATCATTTAAAAATTATTTTAAAAAATATTTGAAAAACATTTTGAAATATTTGAAAAATCATTTAAAAACATATTTGAAAAATGGTTGAAAAATTTGAAAAATTATTATTATTTATTTATATATATATATATATATTGCTAAAAAGTTTTTTTTTTAAATCTATGTTATATATATATATATATATATATATATATATTTTGCTAAAAAGTTTTTTTTTAAATCTATGTTTTTGTTGATAGAACTAAGTCTTTTCAAAGCACTTTCAAAATTAGCCAAGTATTATTTCAAAATATTTGTTGTTAAACATTTAAATATTTTTGGTTCAAATTTTAGCTACCCTTCAAGGGGAGCCTAAAACTAAATAATGTTAATATATTTTTTTTTGACAAACCTCTCTCTACTTGGGTTCTTTTTTATTTATGTCGAAAGGGGAGAGAAAAGTTAAAGTTAATTTAAACATATTTAAATATATAACCTTTGATCTAGGGGGAGTTTTGGAATAAGTGTTTGTAATTTAAAATATTTTTGGCTTACTTGTGTTCCTATTTCTTGTTAGAAATTTTTATAATTACTGTTATGTTTTACTTAACTTTGAACTGTGTTGTCATAATCAAAAAGGGGGAGATTGTTGGTATGGAAAGCATCCAACGATCGAACCTATATTTTGATTATGTCAAAGGGTTCAAAGTTAAGGTGTTTGGTTTACTAATATGTTGAATGAGCATTGCAGGAAAAGTCCTAAGTGTACTTAGACAAAAGTCCTAGCTGCGGTTAGGCAAGTGGAAAACCCTAGGGGGCGATAACCCTAGGTCATAGGGGGTGGTAACCCTATGCGGAAAGTCTTGGCGAATCGAGGTCTTTGGGCAAAAAACCTAGGGCGCGGTAACCCTAGGTTGAAATCCTGGTGTCGCGAACCGGGTAAAAGACTGGACGGGTCGTGGACCGGACGTCCAGCATGAAGACCGGAAGACTCGAGCGCCGAGCAAAAATCCAGTCGGTCTGGAGGACCGAACTGGCAAAAGGTAAACTCTCCTGAGTGGAGTAGGTAAGGGCGCGTTCCCCGGAAGAGGAAGCAGTAGGCGTCGGTTCGACCTAGGATTTCCGGTTGGAAATTCGAAGTCAGAACCGGACAGTCTGGAGACTGTCGAACAATTCATTTAATAAATTTATATGTGCTAACTTTGTTTTGCAGGATATGTTTGTGTTTTGAGGCTACCTTATCTTGCAGGTACAAAAGAACAAGGTTTTCCCTCGGATGAACATCCGAGGTGCCTCCATAGAGCTTGGAGGCGCCTCGGGTGCAAAGGGGTAAGCAGGTTGCGAAGTGGACCTGGAGGCGCCTCAAGGGAGTCTGAGGCGCCTTGGACACTACCTTTGAGGCGCCTCAGATGGTTGATGGAGGCGCCTCCAGGCTGGATAAGCAGCAGGCAGTGAAGGCTTATCGCAGCGCAGGAAGAGGGATAAACTTTTGTGTTTGAGGCGCCTCCATGGGGCATTGGAGGCGCCTCCAACAGCCTATTTAAGGATTCTTCGACCAACAGCAAGAGACATCAATTAACAAGTAATCTTTTTGCATCCAGCTGCTAACGAGAAGTTCCGATAAAGCTACAGCAAGTTCCTGACGACCCGGCTCTCCGATTTCATTAATTTTCTTGTCGTCGGTATATTTAATTGCTGATCATTGCACTTTAAATTGTAACTCTTTTAACGATATCATAGTTGTTGCCCACCGAAAGCTATCAACGATCGCCGGGCCTTGCAGTAGGAGTCGCCACAGGCTCCGAACTAAGTAAATACTTGTGTTCGCGTTTGTTCTCTTTTATTTCCGCTGCTTAACTCTCTATCGCTTTATGAATTCGAAACGCATGAAAACCATGAACGTTATTTACCTCCCCCCCTCTAGCGCATCTCGATCCAACAGAAGTCTCTGATATGGTTTTCTTCTAAAATGATACAATTTTAGTCATTAAATGATTTTAGTAATTTTTTAGTTACAAGTCTTTAATTGTTCATTTCCTCTCTAAAACATCTAAAGACTCCACTTTAGACTCTCATAAACCAAAATAAAATGTTTCGAGTTATAAAAGAATTTTAACTTAAAAAACTTCTCAATGTATTTCTATCTCTCCATTTACCACTTCTCACCTCCGGGGACACTAAAAAATAAGATGTTTTTGTTAACACTTGTTAAACTTAAATCTAAAGCTAATGCTCATTAGGTAAAAATTAAAAGGCTCACTTTATTATTGTTTTAGTCAAAAAGATATTTTTTTTAAAGTCAAAATAATGACCTAATATATTTCTCATGCTTTTATTCTAGTATTGTTGTAGCAAATCCTGCTACACTATAGAGTAAAATTGCTCCAACTTAGTTAAAATTACAATAAATAAAAATTGTTCGAACTCATTAAAGTCACTCCAATTTGGATAAAATGGTTTTGCCATAGCTGTAAAATTGATTTTAATCAAGTCCAGTGATTTTGATCCAGTTTAGTATATACAGATAATTTAGGTGTTCAGGTTTGGTTTAATTAATATTGGAGGTAAATGATCAACTCCTCGTTTTTCTATCAAGTAAATTTGAAACACAACTTATACACACTCAGATGCCAATCTCCAGAATTGTTTTCACTGAGATTCGAACTCTGATCTTGGTATTTGTCCTTTGAGTGCTTTTATCATACCACACTTATGGAGGTAAGTTTGAGCAATTTTGATTAGTTGGTAAGGAGTATCTTAATATATAACAATGTTCTATCTATTTTAATTTTATCAAATTAAAGTATTTTTATGATGATTATAGCTACTATAATATGCTCTATGTTGTAATTATGTCTATAGCTAAAACAAGGTGTAAGACCACGACTGCTAGAATAATGTTAACAAGTTTGAACCATTTTAATTAGTAAATAATAATTTGATATAATCATATAAAAGTTAAAATTTATCATCTTAACGACTATTCAACACTATTAACGATTTCCACACTATTCAATATTATTGGGAGAGAGTAAATCAAGAAACTGACGTTAGACATCACATGAGTGTGATTTGACTCTTACTCAATTTAAAATTATTATGTGATAACTAATTTAGCTATGTCATGAGGTAAAAATAATTTGATATGAGAAGGTACAATGTATAGTAATTTTGATTAAATTGAATTGATTTACTTTGACACATTGTATTGCACCATTGACATATTGTACTATAGCTACTATATAACTAGGTTGTAGGCATTTTGGAGTCAATTTTATGTGAGTGTAAAATATCTTATTTGATGTCTGACTTTTCTTGTATAAAGGATCATTGTGTTGGAGCAAAATACCTCCTGTGATGTATCTGTTTGTATTTTATCATGAGACTGACAATTAGGATGAGTATTCTGTTAAAATCAAACTGAATCAAATCAAATTAACCAAAAATTAAATAAATTAATTTTTTATGATTAACTGAATCGATCGAAGTTTTAATAAAAATTGAACAAATTGAATTAATTAAATATTAATTAATTTGGTCAAAATCGAATTAATTGAATTAACTTTTTTTTTATCAATGATAGATTTAATTAAAAACTAAAATTGAATTTTTTTTAAGGAATCTTTGAAAAAATTTTCAATTTGATTTTGTGTATTTTGATTTAGCCAAATAAAAAAATTTAAAATTAAAATCGAATCGAATAAATTTAAAAAATTGATATTTTTTTTAAAAAGCCTGAATTATCAAAATAATTGAATCAAAATTTTAAATTAGATTCAATTTATTCAGTTTAATCAAAATTTTAATATACAGCGCCATTAGATTTAGGATAAGAGACGCCACCTTTTATTCAATTCAAATAAATTTAGTTTTTAATAAAAAATATGATGGGATATTATTTTATTTTATTAAAAAACAAAAGCACCTTTTTGACGAAAGTAACAGTTCAGGCACTTTTTTTTTTTTTGCCGCCCATAATCATTCTAAAATAAGAGGAATCCAATGCTAACGCTTTCCAAACAGTTAATGAAGTGGCCGAACCAAGTGTAGCAGAAAAAGTAAGAGTTAGATCAATTCTTGGGGACAGCTTCACATGAATACCTTAATCAAGGCAAGCACAAAACTCTATCATTACACCAATTATTGTACCATAAGATTAATGCACTTGACAAACAGTTCACCTAACTTCATGTTTGCCAACACAATGATTTAAGGCTCAGCCAAGCAGAGTTGCTGAAGTATTATTAACTGTAATAAATACAACATTTTGAAGCAAAACAATATAAAATAAAAATACTCACTTTTCAAGTTAGCATTTGAAAGGATTAGATAGTGGCACAGTAGCATTTGTCCCTATTTACTTTGGAGATGGACCAAAAGATGACAATGAAATGGAGTTCTAACCAAAAGACACACAAACTCTTACATCAGACAGTGCCACATGCCATGCACTAACTGATACAATTGCTTGCTTTCAATCTCATGTGTCATAAAAGTTTTAAAGCAAAACTGAAAAATGCCATGAGTTTCTGAATTTTGAAGTTCTAAGTAGACTCAGCTCCTTTTCAACATCAAGAAAACCCTATTTTCTGTCACTATTGCAATCGTAGTTTGTTTGTTAGTCGTTTCCTATGAGAGGATAGTTTTGTGTGATTTCACTATAGTGAAATACAGTCTTTTGTTTCAGAAGAATGAAATGGTTTTTGCCTAAGGTTTTTGTAGAATATGATCATCATCATCATCATCATCAATGCTTCTGAATATTTCTAAAAGATCAATGCATATAAGCCATAAGTGTTCCATTAACAAGGAACCAAATGAAGCTTGTTTGATGAATTGTTCATCAAAATGAAACCAAATCAACTGAAAAGAAAGAAAGGTCTGAAGAGTTGCAAACAAGCTCATCCAAGAACACTGTCATCGATGATCAGCAATTCATAACTTATTATATTAAACTGTTCTCGATTTTCAGATATCAGAAATAGAAGTCGAGTACTGGATCAGCAACACCAGATTGGATAGCAAATATGTAGTAGATATCAGTTACCACACAGGGGGAGACATTGCCTGAGTTGAGGTGCTGGAAGTAGAGCAGGAGGGATTAGAAGATGTCGAGGACCTCGAGAATTTGGCGGTTGCAGAGGGGGCAGCTGCCACGGCCGAGCCAGAGCTCGCGTGAGCAGGTGCGGCAGAAGGTGTGGCCGCAGGGGATAAAGGCAGCTCCTTTGTGCCTTACCATGCACACACAGCACATGTATGACATCGCCCCTCCGCCGCCGCTGTCCTCCTCGTCCTCCGCCGCCGTTGCCAACGGAGATAGCCCTTCCCTCCCGCTCCCGCCCCATTGACGGTCGGTCTGCTCCAGTAATGCCATCAGCGACACTCTGCCCGGCTCTTCCACCCCCTCCTCCTCGCCCTCTGCAACAGCGGAGTCGGGCGACTCCGCGGCAGCGCCTTCATCGGCGTTGTTTAGTTCGCTAGCTGTAAGTACTTCCGTTGGTGCCACCGCAGCGACGTCAGTGGGTTGTGGGTCAACAAGGTCTGAGTTATAATTGGACTCCGAGGAGGCTGCGGCGGGAATGAGGTGGCCTGAGTTATCGCGCACGGGATTCGAGCTTGATCGAAGCTGGCAGCGGGAGGAAGCACCGTCGCTATGGAGGAGGAAGTGGTCTCTCAGAGTCTTCCATTCGGCGGAACTGCTAGAGTTCCCGTCCTCCGCGACCCCATTCACCTCGTGCTCCTGCAGGATGATGTCGAGGAGCGTCCTTCCACCGTTGCCGTCGCCACCGTCAGCGGCGGAGTCTTCTTCCTTTTCGCATGTGACAACCGGCCCCACAATCAACGACTCGCGGAGGGAGAATCGCGTCTCTTCCTCCTCCCGAATCTTGAGGAGGTCTCCGAGTCTGGACGAGTCGTCGACGGACAACTGATCCGACAACGTCACGCTTCGCCGGAGCTCCCTCCCTTCCATTCCAAGGTCCGATTTTTATCACAAAAC